>NC_090277.1:36856500-38239500 GCF_040414725.1 Anabrus simplex | reverse complement strand
ATAAAGTTGAAAATGAATAAACGAATCTGGTTTGGACATGTAAAGAAGATGGAGGAGAATAGAATTCTAAAACAGATGTTGGAGGCAAAGTGCAAGAGCAAGAGCAAGACCTAGAGTAAAGTGGATTGAATCGGAGAAGAGCGGGATAAGAAAATGAAATTTAGACTCTGACAAGATCATGGAAGAGAAATGGTGAAAGGAAAGAGGAAGATAGAGAAGTGCCATAAATACCCCGTCCTGGCAGTATAAGGGGAAATGATGATGATGATGATGATGATGATGATGATGATGATGATGATGATGATGATGATGATGATGATGATAATGTCTCAATATTGATTTCCACATCATTCCATCAAAAGTGGGACCACATTCTGCTTCGGCTACCAGTGTGTGCAGCATGGAGAGTTGCTATGCATGTACAAAAGGTCCTGAATTCAATAATAATGCCCAGAAACAGCAGAAAGGAATGTTAAGGAGACCAGATAGAGATCATGAGGAGAAACAAGACAGCAGAATTTAAGTACAGTTGTAAACTAGTTACCATCTCACCTTTCTAAATTCTTTTTGTAGTGGTTATGATAATAAATGTAGTGAATCTTAAGTTAACTTTCCATTTCAAACTTCCTTAGTAATTTGCTTGTCATATCTGTAATTATTTGGCAATGTGCACAACTATGGAGCCATGTTATACAATTGAAGTTCTTTATAGTACTTTCAAAAACCAGCCTTGTGATAGTTTAATAATCACAAACTAAAAATCATTGACCCACATGTTAAATGCATTAATTTAAATGGATATTGTGAGTGATAAATATGTGAATTCATCCTTAAACTTTTCACTCTGGTTGACTGCTGTAACAGTTATGGTGGAGCCATTCCTCATACCCAGGTGACTACTGTAGAAGTCTTTTGGCGGTTTGCCGTTTCACTATGATAGACTGCTGGGGAAGATCGCCCTTGGAAGTCTCTCATGGCTGTCTTGGGACTCTATAGTTATGACTATGGTCAAATTTGTTAAATTTGTTAAAAATGAAGCCATGTTTTCCAATGCTGACTTAGTTAAATGTAACAAAGGCTTTTCAGTCTGTCAAACACACAGCAAATACAATGTAAATTAAAACACTATAAATATATCTGTAAAACACACACTAACATACAAAGAATGACATGTTTCGTTCTACAAGAATATCCTCAAATTCTATCAAATCACTTAAGAAACAAACTTATATATGTACAGTATTGTTTATGTAGCGTAAACTTGTCAATGATAGAGAGATTAGTGATAATATGAAACAGTAATGACAAAAATGAAATATATACAATTATTAATATAATGAAAAACTTACGTACTTATCTAGACTGCTGATGTTAAGTCCGTTGTCACCAAACACTATTTCAGGACTGTCATTCTTTGTATGTTAGTGTGTGTTTTACAGATATGTTATAGTGTTTTAATTTACGTTGTATTTGCTGTGTGTTTGACAGACTGAAAAGCCTTTGTTACATTCACAGTCCAGAAATAGTGTTTGGTGACAACAAACTTAACATCAGAAGTCTAGATAAGTACGTAAGTTTTTCATTATATTAATAATTATATATATTTTATTTTTGTCATTACTGTTTCATGTTATCACTAATCTCTCTATCATTGACAAGTTTACGCTACATAAACAATACTGTACATATATAAGCTTGTTTTTTAAGTGATTCGATAGAATCTGAGGATGTTCTTGTAGAACGAAACATGTCATTCTTTGTATGTTAGTGTGTGTTTTACAGATATGTTTATAGTGTTTTAATTTACATTATATTTGCTGTGTGTTTGACAGACTGAAAAGCCTTTGTTACATTTAACTATGGTCAAAGGCGACTGGAGTAATCGGTTCAAAGACTAAAGGAATGTGTCCACTATGCTAGGCCTATTCACTTTAATTTCATTGATTGCAAATGTAATTTGATAATTTCATGATTGAAAAGCCTAAAATGCTTAAATGTTTTTGACAATTGCAATCGATGAAATTAAATTATGATTTCCTTCTAGGAACCTTATTTTTGATATAAAGGCCAAAGGCAGACAGTTGTACAAGTGGAGGCACATACTTCCCCTAGTGCACCGTCACTGCCTTGTCCTACATAAGAGGCTTGCAGTGGTGTCTCAACGGTGCACTAGCCGCCAGCATCTTGGAAAGGTGCAGTGTTACTATTACATGTTATAAATCTACCTATCGGTGCTAAGGGCCACTTACAATTTTTCAACTGATGCTTCTGTCTCACTTTATGCTGACGAATTTCATCAGCGGCCTTAGACAGTTTGTATTTATGACAATCATGTTTATGCTTGTGTTCACGCCCTCATGTCATTGGCTTTATATTATTACCACTTTGGTTTTCTACTAACATTTTAAATGAACTGTTTTAGGTAGAATTTTAATAGAAGAAGTTTTAGTCTCTGACAAGATTATAGTTTAATCATTGACAGTGTTTCCATTAACATTTTTATATATTGTATCATTTTTCACATTTTTATGTCCTGAATTTAAATAACTGGCTAAACTTTTAGCTTCCACTTTTAATATTAGTTGTACTCTTGATGTTTGTTTTTAGACTGAAGATGCCCTTAATTGAGGGCAAAACATGTCCAATTTAACTGAGAGTCTATTTATGTAACCACTATAAGTGAAAATAAAAGTATTGAATAGGTGGATTAAATTAAAACACCTTTATTGTACTTGAAAGGTGCAGCATTCCAACTGATGTGCCCACTGCTACACTGGGGCGAAACTCTGGTAATTTCACGATTCAAAAAGCCTAAAGAGCTTGAATGTTCTAAATGCACTTGTTAATAATGCATATCATATTTTGCAGTATTTATGGTTGGAAATTGTATCTTCTTGATGTAATCATTGTCTTACTTAAGTGATGAACTTGGAGGTAATCATTTTCTGCTATGACTATCATTATTGTGTGAATATTTTCCCAACATTGCATAGGAATTTTTCTTTGGAAATGGAGAGGATTATTTTGTAATAATTTAGTGTTTTCCAGAATAAAGGTGCGATCGTAGTCAGGTATTTTATTCTGATGAGAAGATTTAAAATTGTTTAATTACAATTTGATTGAATTGAAAACTGATTAATGTGAACTGTTTATTTGAAAACTGCTTAACTTATGTCGGATTAATCCAATCTGTTTAGTTAATAAAATGTGAATGTGCGATTAATTTAAAACGTGTTAAATTGGAGATTTTGTTTCATTTCAATGGCAAGGTTGTACAATTCATCGTGAGTATGATTAAAATCAATAATGAATTCTCATGAGAATTACAACTCAAAAATGTATTAAAATTTAATTGTCTGAAGAAATCTGGAACTTTGAAGTGTTCATTAGAAGTTGTTGTGTTTTTAAGGTATGCAAAATTGAAAAATAAATTACATTATGATTAAGGTTAAGTTGTAAGGATATTCCCACCTTCGAATACTTGTCAATTTCTTATAATGATGACACGGCGTAAGGGAGGACACTAAATACGACACGATCGACTATAAGGTAAACAATTCCATTATCCTTTTATCCTCACTAACATACATTCTCACAAGGTTTTCTCCTTTAAAATATCTCCCTCTTTACTTATTTTCTTCTTGTTTCAGACTCATTTTTATAATCTAACTGCAACTCAACTTCAACTACGGTTATTTCTCAAGAGTTCTCCTGACAACTATATTTTAAGAAAATCTTTTATATCTCTAATTTTATCTTCAAGATTAACAAGCATACACATCTCCAGCATAAAGAAGACCCCTTACACCAATTTTACTTTGTCACTTGGACACTAACTTGTTGGAAATTTTTACCAAACATGAATGAACATTTTATTTTATCACTAATAATTAATACATGTGTTTTAATTTTCTTGCCATTTTGTCAAATCTTTTAGCTGAAGATGTTCCATAATTGGAATGAAACATGTCCTATTTAATATACACCTAGAGATTATGCTGGATTATGTCCTCTAAATAGTAAAACCATTATAAGGAATTGACAAGCATTGGAAGGTAGGAATCTCCTTATAACTTAACCATAGTTGTGTTGAGCCAATACGGGACAAAATCTGAGATTTATAAGCTGTTACATTATGATGTAAATTAAATTAATTGTACTGTTACCGTGGTTTGGTGGATTAGCAGAGGTGAAGAAGGTACGGGGGTGAACAGGTCTCAAAATACGAAATTAAAGTTAAGATAAAATTTAACAAGGTTATATTTTCTTTTCCAGATCAATAATAAACAATTATAACAGGTACTCAGTAGCCGAAACACAGATCGATAATGTACAATTACAGAGTTACAGAATTTGGGCTCCGAGAGCCAGACACACAACCCCTGAGCAATAAGCCCAACCTTACGATATACAGAATTCAACACAGGGGCATACGACCCCAATCAAGCCCCGGAGCACTTGCTCCCCTTCACACAGTAAAGCCTCCTCGAGGCACGCAAAAAAAAAAAAAATTTTAAGAAAGAGCAACCCGCTCTTAAAATTCAAGCCTACCATAGGCCACTCCAAATTCTACTTTCAAGCTGTCCTCCAAGGACATAAACACAGGGGTAAAATACCCAACCTACTGAGGCCTATTAAGTGAGAAAAGGTTAATTACATGGCCTCTAAAATACCAATTTGAGAGGAGGCGATCTGCACTCCTAATACATTTGTTTAAAACCTATTTGGCACTAGGCCGTTAATGCAAGGGCTAATCCCATACTAAAGAGGTGACTTTAGAAAGAAACAATTTACATTACGTTAAGGAAGAATCGGTTGAGAAAAAAATAAGTTCACCTCAATGCAATATGAGTGGGAGCTCGAGAGGGTTAAGCACTCTCTATCCCGATATGTAGTTTAAAAGATAGAATAGATACTAAGTGTCTTTACATTTTAGGGAAAGGTTACATGGTAGAAATGCTTCGGACCTGCCCCGAGAGTTAAACTGCTGAGCTGACAAGAAAAGAAGTTATTAAACGGCCATTACCTGGTGGCTGAACTGCTGCCCGAAGAAAGAGGCGCTTCCCGCCCCCTGCTACGTACTTTACACACAGAAAGATGTTACTGAAGTGGCCCGGAGACCCTAAAATCAGCAGTTTATATACTCTCGCGGAAAGTTCGAGGCGTTTCAGGAATGAGAACACCCTCCCACAAGGATTTTATTGGTTCACCAAGAAAACCCCTACACAATACGAAGAAGAAACACATTATTGGTGGAAAATTAATTCGAGAAATTCGGGATTGGCTAAATTCAAAACAATGGGAAAGAAAGGGTTAATTTTGCCAACTTAAACAATGACTGAAAGAAATTTAACAAAGAACAAACTTATGAATTCAAATTTTCTCCAAAAACATAGTTCTTTCACTTCGCACTAGGGTGCACCATTGTAGTTCTTCAGTAGTGTCCTCTAGAAGAGAATGTTCACACTTCTTACTACCGGAAAAACAAAAATACGTCGAAAACGACCCAGTTCAGAAACTTCAAAATTTCCAAGTAGTGACATCTTCTGAGAAACTTGAAAATTAACACAAAAGTTCAGACTTCCTCCAGCAGAGGAGTTTCAACTGGCGCAAAGTTTGAATTAGCGGCGTGGAGGGGTACCGCCCGGTACAGACCTCCCCCCCCCAAAGTCCCACCAGGGGTGACACATGAAATTTGTTTGAAAACAAAGTCCAAGTTATGATGTTGATATGGAAGTTAATTGCAGAAGTATTTACCAACAAATTTTCTTAGAATAATTAGATCCAGTTTCAAATTTCTTGTCGTAACTGTTGAAGTAATGTCTTTATGTTTGTAGAAGTTGAATTCAGAAGGAAAAACTTTAAATTCTTGAAAGAGAAGAAAATTTTCTAAGTCCCCCAGATATTGCATTAAAATCCAAAAGGGTAATAATTGTTGATGTGAAACGTCCATGTAAGTGACTAAATATATCAGTTGCCGATGACTTTGACGGCCAGGCCAGCCGCCGCTGCTTGAGTCCAGAGGAGGCCCTTCGGACCCCTCAAGTACCCTGAGATACCGCTCGCCCGCACTATGAGAGGGGTAGTGGAGTTGAAGCACGCCGCGCCCGCGGCGAACATGCAGGTCGCGGGCCAGTTACAGGTTGTGCGGCGCACATCAGCCTTGGCCGGGAGGAGGACTCCGGCTCGCCGTACACAGGTCGACCTCGCTGGAAAAGAGGGGGCCCTTCCTCTATTCCAGTCGCGGCACGGCGCCGCGCGGCTGCGGGGGCACTGAAACATTAAAGCTCGGCGGCAGAATTTTGTTGGACCATCATCTTTTTTGAGGGCACAGGCTTGTGGAGAGGTTGAGGGGCCAGCGGCGTGAAGATATTCATGGCATGAATAAGCCACTGCGTGTTATGATAGCAGGAGACGGGAGCGTGGTAATGGCCGTGGCAAGGATAGGATGGCAGCTTAACTGTGCGGGGAAGGTTTACAATAAATAATTACACACAAAGGAAACAGATTCCAAGAGCAGAAGGCCTTAAAAGTGAAACCACTCAGAAAAAAAATATAACCTTCCTATTTCTTTCAAAATTATATGAAGCAAGTTAACACAGAATTTACACCGGTTTCACCTGTGACAGGTGAACCCTAAATATCCTCTCGGTGGCTGGATTACTTAATAACAACGTAACCGGCGTAAGGAAATCGAGAATGATACACGGCCCATGAAATCTGGGGGCAAGCTTGCCCGCGGGAACAAAATTCTTGACCATCACCTGGTCACCTACCTTCAAATGGGTGGGTCTCCGTCCACGATCATATCTTTCCCTAACCTTTTCATGAGACACCTTAAGGTTGGCTTTAGCCTTCTTCCAAAGATCTTTAATGTTGTCTGGGTCTATTGTCTCAGGTAGAATGTCACTCAGAGACCAGAGGTTAGAGAGCGGCGTGTTGGGAACAAACTTGAACATCAAAGAAGCTGGAGTAAACTTGTGAGATTCATGAACCGCCGAATTTAAAGCAAAAGCTAACCAATGCAGGGACGTGTCCCACCTAGAATGATCTTCCTGATGATAGGCAATAAGCGCGGACCTGAGATTACGATTAACCCGTTCCGCCAGAGATGGTTGAGGATAATAAGCAGAAGTCGTCACATGAGAGATGGACAGGTCAAAACAGAATTTACGAAAAAGATTTGATGTGAAAGCCTTAGCATTATCCGACACAATATATTGACACGGACCAAAAGAAGCAAAGATAGAATTTAGACAAGTAATGGTGGACTGAGCGGTAGCCAGCTTAGTCGGAAATAACCAGGAAAATCTTGTAAAACCATCTACGCATACAAGGATGAACTTGTTGGCATTTCCCTTTGACTGGGGGAAGGGTCCTACGTAATCAATATACAGGCGTTCCATGGGGCGCGACGCTTGATGAGAAGTAAAAAGGCCTACCTTGGTGGACATGGTTGGTTTACTAAGCAAACAGGATTTACAAGCCTTTACTAGTTCACGGATTTCACCGTCCATACCCTTCCAGATGAACCTTTCACGAATCTTTTCACGAGTTTTAAAGATTCCAAGATGCCCCCCCCAGTGGGGTCTCATGATAGTACTTGAAGATCATAGGTACAAGAACAGCTGGAACAACGACTTTCATCATCTTATCATGCCTCGAAGGGCAACATAAAACACCATTCCTCAGAACATAAGGGACGACATGTTCCCCAGAAGAAAGGGTTTCCATTATCGGAGCCAGCGTCGGATCTTCACGTTGGTATTTCTCGATATCCCTGAAGAGCATGGGAGCATCTGTTAAGATGGCATTAACATCAAATAGTATGGACTCGGGAGGTGATGAACTGTCGACCGGTTCATGGGTCTCAACGTCATTGGAAAACATACGGCTGAGTCCATCAGCAACAACGTTTTCGGTACCTCTGATATGCCTGACATCGAATTGGAAGGCCGAAATACGGATGGCCCAACGGGCTATACGACCAGTACGACGCGGCCTACCTAAGACCCAGCTTAAGGCTTGATTATCTGTCTCCAGGTCGAATTTGACATGTTCCAGATAGAGACGGAACTTTTCTAAGGCAAGTAAGACTGCCAACCCTTCGAGCTCATAGATAGAATACTTGGCTTCTTGAGCCGATAGAGTCCTAGATGCGTAGGCGATGGGTCGCCTCCCTAGTTCAGTCTCTTGAAGAAGGACTGCAGCTACCGCCGACGACGACGCGTCGGTTTGGACGATGAATTTCTTCGAGAAATCAGGCATAGCAAGGACAGGGGCATTACAGAGAGCTAATTTCAGATCTTCAAAAGCAGCTTGTTGAGAAGGTCCCCACTCGAATTTGATGCCTTTCCTACGAAGAAGGTTTAAGGGCGCCGCTCTATTAGCAAAGTTAGGAATAAACTTCCTGAAGAAATTCACCATGCCAATGAACCTGGCGATACCTTTGAAGTCCTTGGGAGGTTTAAAATCACGGATGGCCTGTGTTCTAGAATGATCGACTGCAACACCATCAGGTGACACAATATGCCCTAGGAATGACATAGAGGGCTTAGCAAAGGCAACCTTGGACAACTTGACAGTTAACCCAGCCTTGCGAAGGCGATTAAGAACTTCTCGCAGATGATCTAGATGTTCTTCAAAGGTCTCCGAAAATACGACGACATCATCCACGTAGTGATACAAGTACTCAAATTTGATATCGGAGAAGACCCTATCTAGCAGTCTCGTGAGTACAGCTGCTCCCGTGGGGAGCACGAAAGGCACGCGGTTGTATTCATACAAATTCCAATACGTGGCAAACGCTGTAAGATGTTTAGACTCTTCGGCTAGGGGAATTTGATTGTAGGCCTGATTCAGGTCCAAGATAGTAAAGAACTTGGCCTTACGGAACCATGAAAAACAAGAATGAAGGTCGGGAAGGGGTACAGATTGTAACACCACCTTCCGATTGAGAGCCCTATAATCAATGACAGGCCTGAAGCCACCTTGGGGTTTCGGGACTAGAAAAATAGGCGAAGAATACGCCAACTCGGAGGGCCTAATAATACCATCCTTCAACATCTGATCGATGATTTCTTTCAGAGCCTTCATTTTAGGTGGAGACAGCCTATATGGTGGAAAACGGACAGGAATCGAATCCGTGACCTAAATTTTGTATTCGATAAGGTCAGTAACACCATGAGTATCAGAGAACACCTCTGGAAACGACTGACACAACTTACGAATACTATCAGCCTGCTCCTCAGGTAGATGTCTAAGGTCTAACAACATCTCATCCTGGGTAGGCGAAATAGATGAACATGATGCAGAATTACATTTCAATAATGGGATTTTACAATTGGAAGCAAATTTGAATGTGCACGACTTACTCTGAAGATCGAGCACAAGACCAGTGTGAGAAATGAAGTCAGCTCCCAATATGATGGGGCAAGACAAGTGCTTAGCCACAAACAATTTGATTTTCCATGTCAATTTAAAAATACGAATTTTTACATGTAAAGAACCTAGAATTTCTAATGGAGATGAATTAGCCGAAACATATTGGATCGCAGACAAACAATAGTCAGGAAGCTTACAAACAGATTTCAATTTTGAATACCATTCAGCCGAAATAATAGAACAAACACTGCCTGAATCTAATAGAGCTGTCATAGGCTCATTATTTAACTCAATTTTGAGAAAAGGCACCGGTGCGGGGGTATCCGCCGCAATCCTAAGACATTCTTTGGGGCATTCAAAAGATGAGTTCGAAGACTGAACCTTCCCTGAATTTTCGACCTGTTTACCAGGGGCTGAGCCTTGGGAAGCAGAATTAGTCGACTCAGCCGAAGCCGCTAGTCACTTATTATTAGTGACATTGGTGGAAGTTGCACCAGAAGTTGAGCAGGAGGGGGTGCTATTTGAATTTGGGCAATTCTTGGCGATATGTGAGAAAGCCCCACATTTAAAACAGCCTTGTAATGAACCAGCTCCATTATTTGCCCTACTAGATTTGACCAATGAACATTTATTGCGAAGATGGTCAGGCGAGCCGCAAGCATAACATTTACGGGGTGTGACTGGTCGGCGAGGTGGAGGCCGAGGATTACTAAAAGAAAGAGGGGGTTCTTTCGCTACACGCAAGGAATCGGCGTATCTAACTCCTTCCGCTGAGACGGCCAATGCTTCAAGTTCGGAGAAGGTTTGCGGGCACGCCGCGAAACACAAGTATGACCTATAGGATGGTGAGATACCTTCCACAATAGCTTGTACAATCTGATCCTCAGGAAAATGAAGAGCAAACACCCTAGTATAGAACTTAATATCTTGGATGAAGTCTGCCAAGTTTTCATCCAAGCGCTGTACACGATAATAGTACTTCTGAATAAGTGAGGATCTTGCCCTAGCCGGAATGAAGTTAGCTAGCAAGTGGGCGTGGAAGTCTTCAATAGATGATTGTTCGGCAATGGCTCTTACTATTTTGTCTGAGAGAATACCAATTGCATAGGGATAGATGATTTGCAAAATCTGACATGGAGAAAGAGAAAAAACAAGAGCATGGTACTGGAACTCAACTAAAAATCTTTAAAAAAAATAACTTCACTGGTGGTATTAACAGAAAACTTAGAGATACCTCTGAGCAACATTGCTAATGGATGAGGCAAGCTGCTGAACCCCGGTGACATAGTAGGTAAAGGTTTAAGTGGCAAAGACGTTAATTCAGAACGTACATTATTCAACGAGGTTCGGCGTTCAGACTCGTCCAATGGGGCAGAGGTTGTTTGAGCTGCAACGGTTTTCCTATTGGCATCTCCCTTAGGAGGCTCTTCCTCGCTACCTACATTCACCGTGGTAGGTTGATCGATTTTGGGAGGAACTTCCCCAGTTAACAATTGGGTCACCTTACTAGATAATTCAGAAAGATTTTCAAGAACCATACTAGCTTCCTTCCTCTGAACGTCATTCAACTTTAGAGACAACAGATCGTTAACTCTATTTGAAAAATGAAATAGCCTGGCTTGCACACGCTTAATTTGATTAGGCGAAGGATCATTTTCTTCAAAAAAACTAACTACAGATGCTAGCTCAGTAGTATTGTCGGTGATCGTGGAAAGAGAGTCGTCAATTTCTTTCTCTCCCAAAGTGGGGATGGAAATGGGCAACTCAAGGGACTCTCTAAGCTTGTTTGTGTCTACCGCAACCGTGCCTCCAGATTGCATATTTCTGATAGTTAATTCATAGATCAACTCCTCCTTGCGCAAATAGTTAAGATGGAGAACATCGCGAGGGCCGGGCATGATGACAGAACAATTTTGAAAAAGGAAAAGGTAAAAATTCCAGCAAGTGAGAAAATAGTTAGAGTTGTAATCAAAGCAATGTTTAGCCGTCAAAAGGGGCTAAATTGAGACCCATTCAACCACGCTCTGCTAGCACTTGTTACCGTGGTTTGGTGGATTAGCAGAGGTGAAGAAGGTGCGGGGGTGAACAGGTCTCAAAATACGAAATTAAAGTTAAGATAAAATTTAACAAGGTTATATTTTCTTTTCCAGATCAATAATAAACAATTATAACAGGTACTCAGTAGCCGAAACACAGATCGATAATGTACAATTACAGAGTTACAGAATTTGGGCTCCGAGAGCCAGACACACAACCCCTGAGCAATAAGCCCAACCTTA
The DNA here is from genome assembly GCF_040414725.1 of Anabrus simplex. NCBI lineage: Eukaryota > Metazoa > Arthropoda > Insecta > Orthoptera > Tettigoniidae > Anabrus > Anabrus simplex. The sequence continues at coordinate 38,227,837 of NC_090277.1, read as the reverse complement.
CGATATACAGAATTCAACACAGGGGCATACGACCCCAATCAAGCCCCGGAGCACTTGCTCCCCTTCACACAGTAAAGCCTCCTCGAGGCACGCAAAAAAAAAATTTTTAAGAAAGAGCAACCCGCTCTTAAAATTCAAGCCTACCATAGGCCACTCCAAATTCTACTTTCAAGCTGTCCTCCAAGGACATAAACACAGGGGTAAAATACCCAACCTACTGAGGCCTATTAAGTGAGAAAAGGTTAATTACATGGCCTCTAAAATACCAATTTGAGAGGAGGCGATCTGCACTCCTAATACATTTGTTTAAAACCTATTTGGCACTAGGCCGTTAATGCAAGGGCTAATCCCATACTAAAGAGGTGACTTTAGAAAGAAACAATTTACATTACGTTAAGGAAGAATCGGTTGAGAAAAAAAATAAGTTCACCTCAATGCAATATGAGTGGGAGCTCGAGAGGGTTAAGCACTCTCTATCCCGATATGTAGTTTAAAAGATAGAATAGATACTAAGTGTCTTTACATTTTAGGGAAAGGTTACATGGTAGAAATGCTTCGGACCTGCCCCGAGAGTTAAACTGCTGAGCTGACAAGAAAAGAAGTTATTAAACGGCCATTACCTGGTGGCTGAACTGCTGTCCGAAGAAAGAGGCGCTTCCCGCCCCCTGCTACGTACTTTACACACAGAAAGATGTTACTGAAGTGGCCCGGAGACCCTAAAATCAGCAGTTTATATACTCTCGCGGAAAGTTCGAGGCGTTTCAGGAATGAGAACACCCTCCTACAAGGATTTTATTGGTTCACCAAGAAAACCCCTACACAATATAAAGAAGAAACACATTATTGGTGGAAAATTAATTCGAGAAGTTCGGGATTGGCTAAATTCAAAACAATGGGAAAGAAAGGGTTAATATTGCCAACTTAAACAATGACTGAAAGAAATTTAACAAAGAACAAACTTATGAATTCAAATTTTCTCCAAAAACATAGTTCTTTCACTTCGCACTAGGGTGCACCATTGTAGTTCTTCAGTAGTGTCCTCTAGAAGAGAATGTTCACACTTCTTACTACCGGAAAAACAAAAATACGTCGAAAACGACCCAGTTCAGAAACTTCAAAATTTCCAAGTAGTGACATCTTCTGAGAAACTTGAAAATTAAAACAAAAGTTCAGACTTCTTCCAGCAGAGGAGTTTCAACTGGCGCAAAGTTTGAATTAGCGGCGTGGAGGGGTACCGCCCGGTACATGTACATTAACCTTTTTCTCTGTATAATCAAAACAGTGATAAGACAAATGGCATGTATTAAAGAAATTATGGAACATTTTAAATGATGTGAATGATACAAATGGACACAAGTATTGTAATAATTTTTGTAAAGAAAAATGAGTATCATGTGGCACTAAGTGAATTCAGAATAATTTGAATGTGTGTGTTGAAATAAACACATTCATATCAGAACATTCTTGCAATTTATTTACGAATTGTGGCACATTCATGGCTAAGTTTTACCAACTTAAATTTCATTTTATTAGTGTTTAATTTATTTCATGTCCTATCGTGTGGAACACCATATTATGTCACTATCTCTTGTTTCTTATTAACTTCAGTATTGTGTAATTCTCATATCCTATTTAACCATTGGGCTCACAAAACGGTCCAACCTTGTGGATATCTCATTGAATGGCATCCTTGAAAACAGTAAAGGTAGTTGGTTGGATGTATAGCAAATAATGTTATTATTATCTCATGGCTCCCATTTTTTAGCTAGGGCATATTTTTACATGGGATACTGCACCCTTTAACTGTAGCACTCACGGTAAATTGTACTGGTTCTTCCCTCAGCTGCTGTAAAAAAATTCTTACAGCTACTAGAGATCCTGTCTCATTGGTGATCAGTTCTTCATCGCCTTCTGGGTGCTAATAAGGATTGTCTGACTACGGACTATGTATACTTTATTAACCATAAAGGAAACATAATTACCACATTCTACTGACTGATAAAGTATATAACCATAGACTATCAAGCTGCAAACATGTTGAAATCTTGTTCTAATGCCAGCTTGGAAATCTAAAGTGTATTATAATAATTAATAACCACCAGTGAAATGTTATGACTGACACTTAATATCACTAATTATTGCATTGCAATAAATTACAATTTTACATCATGTGGGTTATTAACTTTTCATTTGCTTAGAAGATACCAACATAACTGCTGGAGTCATTTCTCCCCGTCTTAACCATTCTCTACTATATAAATATGACAAACTTTCCTTGCAAATAATAAATATAAAATATAAAAACAAAATAGAAATATTTGTGCACCTTCCCATCATTTACATAGAATTTATGTTGTTATTATTTAAAATATTGGAAATTACAGAACTTTGTTGTTTACTACTTCTGAATTATCATGAATTTTACTGTTTTCACAACTACGTGGGATCTATAAAATCCTATTTAAGTATCCCACATATTCACTGTCACAAATTAAACTTTATTCATTATTCATGGGTAACACATGTAATTAGTAAAAAAAAAGATATTTAATCGCCGAGTTTTTAGTTCAGTAACTCCTATAACCAATTGTTGATTGTTGTGTGAGATGCAATAGTAGATCTAGAACGTTGTTTACTTAATTATTATGTGAGCCATCCTTCCCTATCTAAACATAAATATGTGGGGTTGCTTCCTCACTCAAATAAGGTAAGGGTTATTCTGCCCGAAGGCAGGTCCGAACCTCCGCAGAGGTGTTCCTGAGCCGGAGTTTACATGCGGTAGGGTGGCCAGTTCCTTTCCGCTCCTCCATTTCCTTACCCCCACCAACAGCGCATGGCAATCCATCCAACTCCTGACCACGCCCAGTGTTGCTTAACTTCGGAGATTTCACGGGATCCGGTGTTTCAACACGGCTACGGCCGTTGGCCCTCACTCAAATGAAAGAACAAAAAAAAAGAGAGAGTCGTTAGTGGGACGTAAAACAAATAACATTATTATTATTAAAAAAAGAGCTTTACTATGTTACATTGAAGTCACAGAGGGATATCACCTAATTATGCTAGTAAACATCAAAAAAATATCAAACATGCCTGAAAAACAAATGACATCCTAAATCCTACCAAATACAGTAGAGACAATACACGACACTTACGGATTTCGCCTTGCTAAAATGGGAGACAATTCGACGGTGGCGCTCCTAGAGACTTGACCTGAACAAATCGCGCTAAATTCAAATATCAATGGAAATGTATATACGGAAATGGATAAATAAATTACGTCTAGAAAGACAGTGGTATTGAGATATTAACTTCGAAGTTGCTAAAGAAATTCTGGATAAATGAATGAAGAATTATTTAAAAGGTTATTATTCAAAGACTGAAATTAGACATATAAACAAGGTGTGAAATGGACTGCTGTGAAATGGCTTGATCTTTCATTTATGCATTACTTTTTTAGCTTTAGCATACCTGCCTGAAATCTTGCGGTTGGATTTGTCTTTTTTCCTCATTTAAAAACAATGTATCATCACATTAAGACATTTGTCAATAAAAATATCGGCACATTCCTTACACATATGATGCAATGAATTAACATTTAATAGCTGGACAATTTTCCTCTTAACATGAAGCCTACTAACAGAAAGAAAATCTATAAAATCCCGGCTTTAATCTGAGAAGAGGAATAAAAGAAAGAAAAGTTTGAAAATGTTGTCGATAGTGATGCTTTGAGGAATATTTACGTACAATTAGAGTAAAAAATGTAACATACCCTTGGCTGTATTGTCGAGGATTTTTAAAGTCGCTGGCCTGGAAATGATCTGAACAGATCTTATAATTCTTATACAAGCGTAACGTCCCTTCTTTCTTGTACACTTTATCCAAATTGCTTCTGTGACATTTCAAAACCCACAGATCACACCTACAACAACACATCGGTATTGAAGGTTAACTGCTGCACTATACAATAAAATATGCGTATTATATTTTAAGCCCGTTAAAACATGGGTCGAGCAGGTCAGAAGATTATGAAGTACTATAAAAATCTCTGTCACTGGAAGAATATATATGCAAACACAATATTACTTACATGTTCTTGTCACGAGGGAACCTGAAGAACGAGCGCGCATTTTTCTCTACTTCGTAATTACTGCAGCCAAACACAGCACATACCTTTCCCCTCATGCTGAGAGGAGATATCAAGGAATGACACACGCTACTATTTAATTATGTCAACTCACTGAAAACGCATAAATAACACCAAAAACTTCACACAAAAATACACGTGCTCTTATGACAGAATCAGTACCGTTCAGGTCTATCCGCTAGAGTGAGCTCCAATAGCTGTCCCTCGATATCTCGCTCAGTGTCGTGTATTGTCTCTACTGTATTTGATCCTACCTATGTTCACATTTACTTTCATGTTATTTAATCACACGCACTAGCAACTGTACAAAATAAACAAAATAATTTGGCCTCAGTTTGTACCACTACGTAGTTAAAATAAGGTTATTCTGCTCAGTGCCCATTGATTACAAATCACTGAGTGCAGGGGTCTTTTTATTAGTGATGGGCGATATTTCACGAACTGTGATTTTTTCACTGATATCAATAAATCACGAGTACCGGTAACGACTGTTACTTTCAACGCTATCACTGTGATCAGCCGTGATTTCAAGATTTCACTTTAAGTGATCACCGTACGCCCTCTTAACTCCATATACCGAACTAGAATGTTGCTACCTAAACTGTAACTGTGATCAATGTTGTGATCAGTCGTGATATCACGACATGTGCTGCCGCAACGGTATCCACGGGAAGCGATGAATTCAAGCAAATACAGTAGAAGCAGCATCGCCATGATAACAAACAGTATGGACATTTGTTGATTTCATTTTTTAAGGACGTCAACATATCGTTCAGTATATAATGTATTTGTAGGAATTGAGCACATTCCTCCCGAATATATTAACAACTGAAACACTTATAATCCTCTGCATCGCTTGCAATATCAGTTTTAGGAAATTGTCAGTTGACTCGCAGTGTGGTATTATTTTTAAGCGCGCGTTCAAAAAAAATCGTGGTACACGGGACTCTCCTACAATAGTAACAAACATGTATTTCTCCTGTATTTTGGAATGCCCGGGGGCATATTGTCACTGGAGCTCAGTATTAGGAGGCAAGTTGACTGAAATGGCGTTTTCTAGAAAAAGGAAGAACAGTGACCTGTAGCAGTCCTTTAAAGAAGTGGATGAAAACTTCACATTATGTAATATGTACAAACAGAAATTGTCTTAAAAAGAAGTACTTCAAATCTGAATAAACATTTGGAATGCAAGCACCTCTCACTTGCTTTGCCAGAAAGCAGTAGTCAACAATTGGCATGTACCGGTATCTGATGATACAGACCTGGGATTTTAGACTCTAAAAACATGTTTTAGGCACCTACAATGGCCTTTTAAACAAGTGAATAGTTTTTTAAAAGAGAATATAGGCACTTCAAATATGCTTTAAAAATAGGCAGAAAATAGACTTTAAAATATGACAACATGGACCTACACTGTAATGTGATTTTTTTTTAATGTTAAGTAGAGTAATGTGGTATAGGCTACCCTTTCTAAATAGGAATAGTTGCAAAATGAAGGCATAATTAAACAGGCGTTTATTACAAACAGCTATGGATTAGGAAACAAAAAATTTTCATCAGTACTGTACTAAAATTAAATTAAATACGGAGTACTGGTATGCGTATTTATTTGTGAGGAACATTCCTACTGCACTTTTCAGTCGTAGTTTGCTTTACAGTACATAACAATAATCTTCTCCAAATTTCCCACAGTCAGGCTGCGTCTTTTGTCTGTTAAAACAATTTTAAAAGTAGAAAAAATGTGGTCTACACTCACAAATGTTGGAGGGGCATAGCAAAATTTACCTACATTTTTCAGTTCAATTTCACTAGGTAGGTCTACTTTTCCCCATCCATTACCTGATGTACCCTTTCCTGCACTGAATTACCTAGATTCTTCTGCAATACACTAGCCCACCTGTCTTTTATTTTATCCCTTACTTTACCCCTAGTACTTTGTATAATATTCTCAGCTTCCTCAGTTACAAAATATATCTGTTTGAGACTCTACTTTTTTTTCTATTTTTGTAATGATTGACTGGAAGAAATGAAAAATTTGCCTGAATATATGCAATGTCTCTCTGAACACTGGAATAATCCTTTAGCAGATCTTTGCCCATACGACACACATGCAGAGTTGTCTGTTAAAGGCATATTGTCTATCACAGATGTTCCATATAATACAGGGCAGCTTCCATTGAGGAACCCCAACGGCTGATGATTGGCTGTGGTGGAAAAGAATAGCTTACAGAACACTCTCTTCGTTGTTGAAATCAGATTATTTACTGCAGGCAACTTGGCCCTAACTATTTCTGTGAGTTTGTGCAAGGCATGGGCCATGCAAGTAACATGAACATTAAAGAAGGGTAGAAAGTTTTAACGAGAGGTAGAGTAGCAATCATGTAGGGAGCAGCATTGGAGACAAGGAGAAGGTCTTCATAATCATCAACACTCCCAGGATACAACAACTGGAACCCCTTGTTGATGATGTACACAATGCTTTGCTCTATTTTCTGAAGCTGCTTAGAACAAAGGAGAGCAGTAAATGCCAATTGGGTTCCAGTTTTCCTACTATAAGATTAGCAATGTACCTTCCCACAGAGTTGCTGGTTTTGTCCACATACAACCCTATGTAAGGACTCCCAAATATCCTCTGTGACTGGCAAAATTACCTCCTATATCTAAGTAGTTTTTCTTTAATATAGATGTTGAAAGTATGTGTTTGTTGTATACAAGAACAGGTATACAGGAACACAACTATATTTTATTGCTTCACATAGTCTTAATAACATATATACATACATTCAAATAAAACTTTCCTCGAAGCAGTATGAAAATTATAAACAGTTAACGTTGCTTGAAGACTGAAGTTCCAAAAAATGTACACTTTATATACATATATACATGAATCTATCTTGATGCGAAAGTCCATTGAAAAGCTAGAGTTCTTGATAGTTGAAAACTATCTGCTCTATACCGTCACAAGTGTAATCAGTAGCGAAAGCTTGCACTAATAGAATATAAGTTGTTTCTGTAACTCATCAGGAACTGACATTGAAATGCATAATTAGTAGAATACTAATTGATATGTTTAAGCCTAGGTGGGACTGAGGGAATACTGTCATCGGGCTCGATGTGGCTGCGGGAAACGGGAGCGGAGGCAGTAACCCGAGGTGAAACCTTAAACACTCAGAATCAGTCCACCTATTCGAGACACCTTTTTAAGAGGGATAGCCTCCGTGTTCGACATTCGGCGTGATCTGGTGCTGGGCACTGGCAAGTCCTCGCCTGTGGCTGGGAGGCAGCGCCTTTATATAGCTGGCTGACGTCTCGTAGAGTCGAGAACAATCCAGGCTGTTGCGTGCGCGGAGCAGGCGGCGCAGAGCGAGGAGCGCGAAGGACACACGACAGTGTTGTTGGTGTATTTCTGTAAACAAATCTCTGAAAACATGACTATGCACAGAATTCCAGGGGATATTTTCAGCAACTAGGGTTCTAAACATATGAGCATAGAAACTACTGTGGATTGTGGGAAGTATACTTTGTGTGAGCAGAGTCTGTCCAATGTTACTTTTCATGGTTGATTTTGCTTTGTGACTCGCACTATCAGCATGCTCTTGTGAAATCTAAAACACAATAATGTGATGAAAATTACAGACTAAGATAAGGAATAGCTAATGATAAAATTTGTAATTTTGAATTATTTCATTTAAACCGCTACCGTATTACTCTAAAGTTAATTAAGAAGAAGAACACTTCAGGCCTCGAAAGGTCTTGGCTTTCATTTACAGCTGCTGCGCAGCTCTAGTCTTGCAGCTATTAGACAGCCGTATGGTCAGCATGTCACATCCCTCAAGTGTATTGCCGTGCCACTGAGACCGCTGCTCATTGTAGCTTCCCAATTGCCCTCACGCAGCTGGGTCAACGCCTTTCCATACCTTACATTTTTCTAAATTACTGCCGGTACTGGTATCTAGGGAAAGGTGCACTAGTATCGTTAACCTTACATTTGGTGGCTGAGAATAGTCATTCATCATTATATTTTTCACTTGTGCCAGATAAATGTGTAGAATTTCATTTCCTAGCACATACCATTGCCTTTGCTGGCAGGACCTTGTGTTTACAGTGCACTATGTCTTCTGGTATGGGCTAGAGCAATTTTGTTATTTTCATAGATCTGTCTCTGTCTTATCCTTGCCTTTGACAATATGAAAGTGACTGAGGTATGAGCGATGTTAGTAATGCCATTCCTTCTGCAGCCAGTCCCTGCTATGAATGGTGTGAAAATGTTGCTCATAGGGTCGGTTGGTGCATGCATTTCAGTGGGCTTGGCAGACTGATATGTAATAGCAACTTCTGGCTCGGTGAGGAAAGCAACGGGAAACTACCTCACTCCTCATTTCCCTAGTACGCCTCTTCAGTGATGCCTAGGCCATCTATGACAGCTGATGGCAGAGCTGTTGAGGATCCAACCAGCCTTAGGGCTGAAGACTGAACAGCACATACCAAATAATCGGTTACAGTATAAAACACGACTGTTGCCAATACTGATCCTATTTTTTTCTTGACATATTGGTTGAACTTCGGCATGTCTACAAAAAACGAATGTAAATAATAAAATTATTATGTTTGTACGCCTAGAAGTAAATTGGCAACGACCGTGTCTGTAATGCAACCAAAATGTAGGCTGTTTATTAAATGCAAAACCTTAGGTGGCTGATTTTCTTATAAATGTTTACACAGAGATAGCCTAGTCACAATAACAAGGCAGTCTCTTGATCACAAGCTACAAATAACAAGCAGCACGGACGATGCGGTGATCGTGATCACGTCACGACTAAAAATCACTGATATCAGAAAATCACGATATCAAATCACGCTGTGACTCACAAATCACGGTATCGCTCATCACTACTTTTTATGACCATAGCAGTCTTTCATGGCTTCATTATGAATTTGCAGTGACGAACAGTACCGTATTTATGATGATAAGAAATAAATTCTGGAATCATGTGGTATTACTGGCTTACCTGGTATCAAAATTAAATATTTAGTCGTAAGTAAAGTTATTGCAATACAATCTTCGCAAGTTAATCGTGTGTTTAAGACTACTTCATTAATTATTCACCATGATAAATTCCTATGGCTTACTTAGCGATGGTGTGTCATGTTGGTTCATGTTATTCTGTCGTGCTATTTACTTACTACATTGTGCACAGCAACTCATAATGTTCTACTAAGGCACTTGTCCTTACACTCAATTGCACTACTTCCTCGGCTCACAACGCCGGCATTTATTTTTCTCAGCTCTATGGCTAGAATATTAATTAAATTACGTCAGCTCTATGGCTGGAAATACCATCACTTCAGCAATGCAGCTGGCATATATTCATTTCATCTCATTATCCATGAGAATTTTCCCTACAGTGCATATCGACTTATCACTTGTACCTTTCTTTCATTATATCATAAACCTTGTCACACAACATCGCTTTCATGTAAACAATTTCCACATTACCTCTATAAATCATTTCATAATCCCCAATTGGTTGCTTCAAATCGTTACCTTGCAATATATATATTATAACACCACTGACCTACTCATTATAAATTACCTGACTATGCTCATTTATCAAATATCTCCTGTTTAAATCCAAATTACCTTCACCTGTCCATGTTTCTAATACTCTGGTGAAGCATATTTCGAATTACAAAACTCAACCCAAAATTAAATACAATAATTACATCATGGCAAAGTTTAACACTAATTAAAATCTCATTAATACTACTACAACTGCAAATGTAACTTTTATAATGCGCAATCACATCAAAACTCATTCTGACGGCCCCTAATTTAGATTCAGTGCAGGCGTTTACATAAATCCAAATTAGTATAAATGAAAATAAAACTGATAATAATAATAATACTATAGGGGAATCTCCCTTCTTGAAGTCGGCTACAAAATTTTCTCTGCATGCCTGTTGAAAAGAATATAAGAACAACTAGAGCATAAAATTGGTGAATATCAAGCTGGGTTCCGCCCTCACTGAACAGATCTTCAACCTCAAAACCGCTCTAAATTTCAGGGCCCTCAGAAACCTTCCAATCATCTGTACCTTCGTAGATTTCAAGAAGGCTTATGATTCAGTTGATCGTCAATCTCTGTTCAGCATCCTGAAAGAACAGGGACTAGACTCCAAAACGCTAAACTTGACCAAACAGACCCTCACTGACACGAAATCAAGAGTGAAATTCATGGGAGAAATCTCAGGCTAATTCCTGCTAAAAACTGGTGTCCGGCAAGGAGATGGAGTATCACCCCTCCTCTTCAACCTCGTACTAGATAAGGTGATGAGGGAATGGGAAAACGAACTGAAAGCACAAAATAGCTGGAACCCAGTAAACATCGGGACACGAAAAAACAAGCTTGAAATTCCATGCTTAGCCTTCGCGGATGACCTGGCCTTTTTGTCCAGCGATGAAGTCACAGCAATAAAGCAAGTTGAAATTCTCCAAGAATGTGCCAGAAAGGTCGGACTTCATATCTCCTTCCAGAAAACTGAATTTTTCTGTGCAAAACTAGACATCCATAGTCTCAATAGAAAATACGGACAAATCAAGAGTCCCTCACTTCAAATACCTGGGCGAAATCCTCGAACCAACCGGACAAGAGAAAATAGCCCAAAACAACCGTGTCCAAAAACTCAGAAGAGCTTATGGGAGAACAAGAGAAAACTACAACAAATAATGTATGTCTCTCCACGTTAAGATTAAACATTACAATACTGTAATCAAACCGGAGGCTTTATATGCAGGGGAAACTCTAACGCTTCATAGAAAGGGCGAACTGGAAAATATCCTAAAAGAAGAGCGAAAAATCATGAGGAAAATTTTAGGACCAAGACACGGGAGAAGGGTACCGCCTCCAAACCCGGAAATCCACAGAAAGATTATCTAATATTGCGGCAGACCTCAGGAAAAAAAGGCTTAAGTATTATGGACATGTTAAGAAGCTTCCAGAAACTAGACTAACCCACCAAGTTCTTGAAAGAGTTGACAAACTGAAGAATTTTCCTTGGATACAACAAACAAAAGCGGACATGAAGAACGCACAATTTCTCTGTGAAGACATTTTGAATCGAAATATATATAGAAAGAAAATTGACAATTGGGAAGTTACTCCAGAGAATGAAGTACGGTACCAAAAAGAGCAGGTACCAAGTGGACGGAAGAAAGGAAAAGGATCTTTTGTCAACAGATGAAAGCATCCTGGATCCTCCGCAAACGAAATCATAAATAAAGCTTCGTGTGTTCCGAAAAGGACCATTCACGCATAATAATAATAATAATAATAATAATAATAATAATAGTAATAATAATAATAATAGTAATAATAATAATAATAATAATAATACAGTTTCAAAAAAGGCTTTCACGGCCGCAGATCTTAAAATCACAGGAATAGAATCAGCTTTTGGGTGGTTAGGCCGTGTGCATTATGCAGAGTTTCGTCCAGACGTGCCATTTGGACTCATCAGCTGGAATGGTACGCCCTTCCAGGACTCTGCTTAGCAGTGGCAGACCAAACTGTGTGGCCCCGCCGTGTTAGCAAATCAAGTTTGCTAACCTGCTAAAGGAGAAATGACTTCTCCGTTTAAAAAATGCTCCCCCATTGGAGATACAATATCAAAAAAGGCTTTCACGGCCGCAGATCTTAAAATCACAGGAATAGAACCAGCTTTTGGGTGGTTAGGCCGTGTGCATTATGCAGAGTTTCGTCCAGACGTGCCATTTGGACTCATCAGCTGGAATGGCACGCCCCTCCAGGACTCTGCTTAGCAGTGGCAGACCAAACTGTGTGGCCCCGAAGTGTTAGCAAATCAAGTTTGCTAATCTGCTAAAGAAGAAATGACTTCTCCGTCTGGACGAAACTCTGCATAATGCACACGGCCTAACCACCCAAAAGCTGGTTCTATTCCTGTGATTTTAAGATCTGCGGCCGTGAAAGCCTTTTTTGATATTGTATCTCCAATGTGGGAGCATTTTTTAAACGGAGAAGTCATTTCTCTTTTAGCAGGTTAGCAAACTTGATTTGCTAACACGGCGGGGCCACACAGTTCGGTCATGGATCAGTATATCTCTCCGCGCGTACATGAGCAGCTATTCATCGCTTCTTCCGGACGCTCTTCGACAACCTTCTAGAAACTTCGCGGCATCTCTACGGCTTTCCAGCAACATGAGTCGGCAGCCACCACTGTCACCAACTCGTCAACGGACGCCACCGACCTCTCCTTCACCCTCGGAACGGGACATGGACGCTGAGAAGATCAAGACCAGTCGCCGCCGTGAGGAAGTGGAAAGTCCTGCAACGGAACCTGGACGCACGAAGAAACGCTGTGCCAATTCGCCTCCACCAGAATTCTCTTCCGGCTCAACGTACACTGGGTCCAGTTCCTTTCAAAGTGCTTCAGCCCGTACTTCCCCAGTACAACAGCCATCTGGTCTGGGCATTACTCCACTTGACACTCCGGCGCCTCCGTATCAATTCCCTGGTTCATCGTCTGCTTCGCCCATCATGCCAGACAACGCCAGGAGCTACGCCTAAGTTGCTCAAAATCCAGCTCTACCTCCATATATCCGAAATCGCAGTCTCTTATCGACTCAACCGACAGTTGCCCCCCCCCCAGCCCCCACCCTTCTACATTATCAAGCTTACCAATCTTGACATCACCAAGGCTAATACCCGTACTATTTATACGACTATCGCTCAGTATACCCCTAATCTGCCGGACTATAACCTGGAGATCCAGAAAACTCGAGATGGATTCAACCTTAAAACTTCCAAATCATTCCACGCTCACTTTACTTCCAAAATAGGCCAGGACCGCTTCGGACCTCACTGCAAGGCAAAAGCGCTACCTCAACAACGACCGGCACAACGACTTGAACCCCCTGCCCGATCCAGGCCCCTCCTTTCTGTCGTCGCCTATGGTGTCGACAGGGACTATATGGATGACGACGTGCTCCTACAGCTTCAAAACATCGACTCCATGATACACAACGTTATTCGGATCAGGAACGCCCAAGGTCCCACCAGCCTCATCAGGATCTTGTCTCCGAATCCTTCAACATTGGACGCCCTGCTCCGGGACGGCGCTCTTATCTACGGCCGTCGACATCGTGTGGAACCGTCGCGCAGCCCATCCCCACAGAAGTTCCGGTGTGGGAAGTGCAACCGCTATGATCATCCACCTGGAGCGCCTTGCGTACAGCAGGAGGTATGTGCCATTTGTGCTAGCCCAGAGCATCCTACTACACACTGTACAAACAGAAAGAACCCTAAATGTATTAATTGTGATCTCGCCCATCCGGCATTTAGTTATAAATGTAAAGCAATACCCCAACCTGACCCTTCCCAACCAGAAACGGTAGGTCCCGTCACGTCCAAGGACCTCCCTGAACCTCACCTCCCTTCCAAGCTCCCTCCCCCTAGTTCAGAGAGTACCATTCGATTTATCACGATGGTACTCCAGAACATTCTCCCTTTCCACCGCCATCACATCCTTCAACAAGTGCAATTAGCGGCTCGGTTGGCCCTCAATACCCATGTAGACGTTGTCTATTCCGGGAATAGAATGCATTTTGCATTCATTCCCTTGCGTACCTTTCCTTTCATAAATTAATACTATGAGAATTTATTATACTAACATACGTTCGCTTTCTGCCAACCGACCGCTTTTTGACACTACTCTCTCACAATATACCCCGGATATCTTTGTACTAAATGAGACTTTTTTGACCTCTCATCACACCCCAACTTTCCCTACTTTCAATCTTTTTCGCAGTGATCGTCCTCATTCCTCACGAGGTGGTGTCGCAATTGGTGTCCGAAAAGACCTTACAGTTATCCAACATCATTTCCCACCCTTCCACAACACATTCAACGAATACCTTATACTTGAAATCCTCACCCCTCGCAAAACATTTACAATCGCTACTCTTTATTTGCCATCCGGAAACCCGGTCCCTGTAGATTTTGTGAAGCATATTGATTTTCGGTTCACTGATTATGTCATCGTAGCAGACATTAATATCAATTCGTATAACGCTGTTCAACGTGCTGAATTTCAGACACTATGTGCTCATATCCGGGGTATGCATTTCCCTTTCCCTTTCCATACGTTACCCTTATCCCAAACCACTCCCGATGTTCTTCTTCTCTCACCCTCTTTAGCTACTTCTGTCACCATCCGCGAACTCCAACTTGTCGGGAGTGATCATGCTCCTGCCCTTATAACCCTCCCTGACCTGTCTCCCTCTCCTATTCATACCCCTCCCCGTCCCCCCCTACCCGCCGTTTTGAACATACTAATTGGCATGCCTATCGTCTCACTATTGTCAACTGCCTTCAACACCTACCTACACCTCCCTCAATTCCAAACATACAACTTATTATCACCCGACTCGAACAGGCTCTTATTACTGCTGACGCGCACCATATCCCTCGCCATTCCTATCACCCTTCGAAACCTCCCATTCCCCCTAAGGCCCTGCGCCTCTTACATCTAGCACACGATCTATATCATCATTACACTCGAACTCGGGACCCTACCACTCTACAACAACACCGTCGAACGTTACGCCACGCTCGCTCTTACATCAAGGCTATTAAACGAAACATGTGGATGGATAAATGTACTGATCTTGCTGACCACCATAACCCCCGACAATTCTGGCACACTTACCGACGCCTTACGAAAACAACTAAACCTCTTCCCTCTTACCCCATACTTACTTCTCCCCCCCGTCCTCTTTCAGACAAAGATAAAGCGGACCTCTTTGCCAACCATCTCCGTCTTCTTTTTACCCCTTCTGCTGCGCCTGACCTCTCCCACCCTGATGAACCTATCATTCACCAATATACTCACCCCATCTCCCTGAATTTCAACCTTCTTTTCACCACTTTCCTACTGTTGATCATACTCATCCTATTAATGTTCCTATTACTCCCTCAGACATTTCCCATTATCTGAAGAATAAGAAAAATACTTCTCCTGGCCCTGACCGCCTCACTTATCGCCATATCAAAGAAGCCCCATCACTCTTTCTTGAACAACTTAGTATAGTTTATACCTTTCTCCTCTATACTGGCTACTACCCCCCTCATTGGGGTAATGCCAACATCCTCCTTTTTCCTAAACCAGCCAAACCCCTATCGGACCTCCACTCTTACCGTCCCATATCCCTTCTCACGGTTTTTTCTAAGATTCTCGAAGGTTTATTGAGTAAGCGTCTATCGTCTTATCTCCGCTCCCTCGGCCTTCTTCCCCAATCTCAAGTCGGTTTCCGTTCTCTTCATGCTACCCAGGACCATCTCTTTCACATTTCCGCCTCCCTTAATGCCTACTTACGTCCTCGCCGTACTGCAGCCTTGGTATGTCTCGATGTTAATAAAGCCTTTGTCTCTGTATGGCATCCAGGCTTACTCTACAAACTTCGCCATCTCCCGCTTCCCATTACCATAGTCCGTTTTATTCATAATTTTCTACATCAATGTACTGCACAAATTCTCCTTCACGGTACATTT
Organism: Anabrus simplex; assembly: GCF_040414725.1. Lineage (NCBI taxonomy): Eukaryota > Metazoa > Arthropoda > Insecta > Orthoptera > Tettigoniidae > Anabrus > Anabrus simplex. The sequence goes on along the minus strand of NC_090277.1, from coordinate 38,212,126 downwards.
TCATATTCCTTCCCTGTGGCAGTTGGTCTGCCCCAGGGATCCCCCCTCTCTCCCATTCTGTACGTCATTTTCACCTACGATATTCCTCATCCCGACCCTCCCCTTCGACTTTACCAATATGCGGACGACCTGGCTATCCTTGCTCTCACCCCTACTGTTATCACTCTTACACGTAAACTGCAAACATATCTAAACACTCTGGCTTCCTGGCTAAATTCCTGGCACATCACTGTTAACACTACTAAGACTCAATTCATAGTCTTTCGTACTAAATCCCGTCTCTGTCGTCCTCGCCATCGAGTTCACCTCACTATGTATAACGTCCCATTAACTGAAACGTCCCTTCTTAAATATCTCGGTATAACCTTTCAAAACAACCTTAAATGGCTCCATCATCTTAACCTAGTCTATAAGAAAGCCCTACAACGTTTTCGGGTCCTCCGTATTCTCTCCGGAAATACGTGGGGACTCCGACCTCCTCAAATATTACATATATATAAAACCTTCATTCGCCCGGTAGTGACTTATGCCTCTCTGACTTGGTTGACTGCCGACGCCACATCTAATACGAAACTCCTTACATTAGACCGACATGCTATACGTATAGCCTACCATTTCCCCTACGACACACCTCCTGCCAACTTCCAACCGTACTATTCCTTCCCCTCCATTCTCACCCATATCCATGATCTCCGGCTCGCCTACCTCACTTCCGGTCTCACACATCAAAATCTCTCCATTACTGAAGCGCTTAATCTTTCTCCCCTCGCTAAAGCCATTCATCGTCATTCTCCTACCCCTTCCTCCTCCCACCTCTTTCCTCCTGATGTCACGTAGTTTTCCCCCTCTAGATGCCCCACTGCCCTGACTACTATATTTTTCGGTTCTCATCATTATTTTTCGGATGCTCTTGGCAGTGTTGGCACACGCCTTCTATGTCAGTGCTACTGATCCAAAGGCACTAACCGTGCTATCACATAACTTTATTGCTGTTACACTTTGGTTCCTTTTTTTCTCCAGTCCTCTTATCCACCATGCCTTTTCCTTATCACTTATCCTATATATAACTCTTCTTGCCGTTCCTTTTTCTACATATCTATATAATGTTGGTTTTTCTCTATTACAGTTATGTATTGCAAGTCTCTGCTTGCAGTTATCCTTTGCGATATGATATATTTTGTTTTCACTATGTATGTACACCACATACTTCTCTATGTTTCGCATTTCAATATATATTTTTCTTTCCTATCGGCCAAAGAGCTGCAATGTTCAGCTGGCGGCCCGCCTCCCCTCTGTGGGGAGGAATAAACCAACCTTGAAAAAAAAAACAAAAAAAACAGTTTGGTCTGCCACTGCTAAGCAGAGTCCTGGAGGGGCGTGCCATTCCAGCTGATGAGTCCAAATGGCACGTCTGGACGAAACTCTGCATAATGCACACGGCCTAACCACCCAAAAGCTGGTTCTATTCCTGTGATTTTAAGATCTGCGGCCGTGAAAGCCTTTTTTGATATTGTATCTCCAATGGGGGAGCATTTTTTAAACGGAGAAGTCATTTCTCCTTTAGCAGGTTAGCAAACTTGATTTGCTAACACGGCGGGGCCACACAGTTTGGTCATGGATCAGCATATCTTTCCGCGCGTACATGAGCAGCTATTCATCGCTTCTTCCGGACGCTCTTCGAGAACCTTCTAGAAACTTCGTGGCATCTCTACGGCTTTCCAGCAACATGAGTCGGCAGCCACCAATGTCACCAACTCGTCAACGGACGCCGCCGACCTCTCCTTCACCCTCGGAACGGGACATGGACGCTGAGAAGATCAAGACCAGTCGCCGCCGTGAGGAAGTGGAAAGTCCTGCAACGGAACCTGGACGCACGAAGAAACGCTGTGCCATTTCGCCTCCACCAGAATTCTCTTCCGGCTCAACGTACACTGGGTCCAGTTCCTTACAAAGTGCTTCAGCCCGTACTTCCCCAGTACAACAGCCATCTGGTCTGGGCATTACTCCACTTGACACTCCGGCGCCTTCGTATCAATTCCCTGGCTCATCGTCTGCTTCGCCCTTCATGCCAGACAACGCCAGGAGCTACGCCCAAGTTGCTCAAAATCCAGCTTTACCTCCATATATCCGCAATCACAGTTTCCTATCGACTCAACCGACAGTTGCCCCCCCCCAGCCCCCACCCTTCTACATTATCAAGCTTACCAATCTTGACATCACCAAGGCTAATACCCGTACTATTTATACGATTATTGCTCGTTATACCCCCAATCTGCCGGAATATAACCTGGAGATCCAGAAAACTCGAGACGGATTCAACCTCAAAACTTCAAAATCATTCCACGCTCACTTTACTTCCAAAATAGGTCAGGACCAGTTCGGACCTCACTGCAAGGCAAAAGCGCTACCTCAACAACGACCGGCACAACGCCCTGAACCCCCTGCCCGATCCAGGCCCCTTCTTTCTGTCGTCGCCTACGGTGTCGACAGGGACTATTCGGATGACGACGTGCTCCTACAGCTTCAAAACATCGACTCCATGATACACAAAGTTATTCGGATCAGGAACGCCCAAGGTCCCACCAGCCTCATCAGGATCTTGTCTCCGAATCCTTCAACATTGGACGCCCTGCTCCGGGACGGCGCTCTTATCTACGGCCGTCGACATCGTGTGGAACCGTCGCGCAGCCCACCCGCACAGAAGTTCCGGTGTGGGAAGTGCAACCGCTATGATCAACCACCTGGAGCGCCTTGTGTACAGCAGGAGGTATGTGCCACTTGTGCTAGCCCAGAGCATCCTACTACACACTGTACAAACAGAAAGAACCCTAAATGTATTAATTGTGATCTCGTCCATCCGGCATTTAGTTATAAATGTAAAGCAATACCCCAACCTGACCCTTCCCAACCAGAAACGGTAGTTCGCGTCCCGTCCTAGGACCTCCCTGATCCCCACCTCCATTCCAAGCTCCCTCCCCCTAGTTCAGAGAGTACCATTCGATTTATCACGATGGTACTCCAGAACATTCTCCCTTTCCAACGTCATCACATCCTTCAACAAGTGCAATTAGCGGCACGGTTGGCTTTCAATACCCATGTAGACGTTATCTATTCCGGGAATAGAATGCATTTTGCATTCATTCCCTTGCGTACCGTCTCTTTCATAAATTAATACTATGAGACTTTATTATACTAACATACGTTCGCTTTCTGCCAACCGACCGCTTTTTGACACTACTCTCTCACAATATACCCCGGATATCTTTGTACTAAATGAGACTTTTTTGACCTCTCATCACACCCCAACTTTCCCTACTTTCAATCTTTTTCGCGGTGATCGTCCTCATTCCTCACGAGGTGGTGTAGCAATCGGTGTCCGAAAAGACCTAACGGTTATCCAACATCATTTCCCACCCTTCCACAACACATTCAACGAATACCTTATACTTGAAATCCTCACCCCTCGCAAAACATTTACAATCGCTACTCTTTATTTGCCAACCGGAAACCCGGTCCCTGTAGATTTTGTGAAGCATATTGATTTTCGGTTCACTGATTATGTCATCGTAGCAGACATTAATATAAATTCGTATAGCGCTGTCCAACGTGTAGAATTTCAGACACTATGTGCTCATATCCGGGGTATGCATTTCCCTTTCCCTTTTCATACGTTACCTTTATCCCAAACCACTCCCGATGTTCTTCTTCTCTTGCCCTCTTTAGCTACTTCTGTCACCATCCGCGAACTCCAATTTGTTGGGAGTGATCACGCTCATGCCCTTATAACCCTCCCCGACCTCTCTCCCTTTCCTAATCATACCCCTCCCCGTCCCCACTACCCGCCGTTTTGAACATACTAATTGGCATGCCTATCGTCTCACTATTGTCAACTGCCTTCAACACCTACCTCCACCTACCTCAATTCCAAACATACAACTTCTCATAACCCGACTCGAACAGGCTCTTATTACTGCTGACGCGCACCATATCCCTCGCCATTCCTATCACCCTTCCAAACCTCCCATTCCCCCTAAAGCCCTGCGCCTCTTACACCTAGCACACGATCTCTATCATCATTACACTCGAACTCGGGACCCTACCACTCTACAACAACATCGCCGAACGTTACGCCACGCTCGCTCTTACATCAAGGCTATTAAACGAAAAATGTGGATGGATAAATGTACTGATCTTGCTGACTACCATGACCCTCGACAATTCTGGCACACCTACCGACGCCTTACGAAAACAACTAAACCTCTTCCCTCTTACCCCATACTTACTTCTCCCCCCCCCCGACCTCTTTCAGACAAAGATAAAGCGGACCTATTTGCCAACCATCTTCGTCTTCTCTTCACCCCTTCTGCTGCGCCTGACCTCTTCCACCCTGATGAACCTATCATTCACCAATATACTCACCCCCGTCTCCCTGAATTTCAACCTTCCTTTCACCACTTTCCTACTGTCGATTATACTCATCCTATTAATGTTCCTATTACTCCCTCGGACATTTCCCACTATCTGAAGAATAAGAAAAACACTTCTCCTGGCCCTGACCGCCTCACTTATCGCCATATCAAAGAAGCCCCACCACTCTTTCTTGAACAACTTAGTATTGTTTATACCTTTCTCCTCTATACTGGCTACTACCCCCCTCATTGGGGTAATGCCAATATCCTCCTTTTTCCTAAACCAGCCAAACCTCTATCGGACCTCCACTCTTACCGTCCCATATCCCTTCTCACGGTTTTTTCCAGGATTCTCGAGGGTATAATGAGTAAGCGCCTTTCGTCTTATCTCCGCTCCTTAGGCCTTCTTCCCCAATCTCAAGTCGGTTTCCGTTCTCTTCATGCTACCCAGGACCATCTCTTTCACATTTCCGCCTCCCTCAATGCCTACTTACGTCCTCGCCGTACTGCAGCCTTGGTATGTCTCGATGTTAATAAAGCCTTTGTCTCTGTATGGCATCCAGGCTTACTCTACAAACTTCGTCACCTCCCGCTTCCCATTACCATAGTCCGTTTTATTCATAATTTTCTACATCAACGTACTGCACAAATTCTCCTTCATGGCACACTTTCATATTCCTTCCCTGTGGCAGTCGGACTGCCCCAGGGATCCCGTCTCTCTCCCATTCTGTACGTCATTTTCACCTACGATATTCCTCATCCCGACCCTCCCCTTCGACTTTACCAATATGCGGACGACCTGGCTATCCTTGCTCTTACCCCTACTGTTACCACCCTTACACGTACACTGCAAACATATCTAAACATTCTGGCTTCCTGGCTAAATTCCTGGCACATTACTGTTAACCCTACAAAGACTCAATTCATAGTTTTTCGTACTAAATCCCGTCTCTGTCGTCCTCACCATCGTGTTCACCTCACTATGTATAACATCCCATTAACTGAAACGTCCCTTCTTAAATATCTCGGTATTACTTTCCAAAACAACCTTGAATGGCTCCATCATCTTAACCTAGTCTATAAGAAAGCCCTACAACGTTTTCGGGTCCTCCGTATTCTCTCCGGAAATACGTGGGGACTCCGACCTTCTCAAATATTACATATATATAAAACCTTCATTCGCCCTGTAGTGACTTATGCCTCTCTGACTTGGTTGACTGTCGACGCCACATCTTATACGAAACTCCTTACATTAGACCGACATGCTATACGTATAGCCTACCATTTCCCCTACGATACACCTACTGCCAACCTCCAACCGTACCATTCCTTCCCCTCCATTCTCACCCATATCCATGATCTCCGGCTCGCCTACCTCACTTCCGGTCTCACACATCAAAATCTCTCCATTACTGAAGCGTTTAATCTTTCTCCTCTTGCTATAGCTATTCATCGTCATTCTCCTACCCCTTCCTCCTCCCACCTCTTTCCTTCTGATGTCACGTAGTTTCCCCCCTCTAGCTGCCCCACTGCCCTGACTACTATTACTTTCGGCTCTCATCATTATTTTTTAGGATGCTCTTGGCAGTGTTGGCACATGCCCTCTATGTCAGTGAAACTGATCCAAAGGCACTAACCGTGCTATCACATAACTTTATTGCTATTACACCTTGGTCTTTTTCTCTAGTCCTCTTATCCGTCATGCCTTTTCCTTATCACTTATCCTATATATAACTCTTCTTGCCGTTCCTTTTCCTACATATCTACATAATGTTGCTTTTCTCCACTACAGTTATGTATTACAAGTCTCTGCTTGCAGTTATCCTTTGCGATATGATATACTTTGATTCTATATGTATGTACAACACATACTTCTCTATGTTTTGCAATTCTATGTAATTTTTCTTTCCTATTGGCCAAAGAGCTGCAATGTTCAGCTGGCGGCCCGCCTCCCCTATGTGGGGAGGAATGAACCAACCTTGTGGAAAAAAAAAACAGTTTGGTCACACGACCGGGATCTCTCTCTCAACTTCGTCACGCCCTCATTTTTGCGGCTGGGTGGCTCTCTTCTCGTCTTAGCCTCAGCCGGCCCAATCAATAATAACTAGGCAGACGCCTTGTTGGCTGTCGCCTCCCCGCCTACCATGTACGCTGTTGTCATCACGGGCGTGCCCGAACATTATGCGGACGAACTCATCAGCTACGAATTACGTCACTATTCTTATATTACTCCCCGTGATGTTGTTCGGCTCCAAGACAGCAAGTCTGGTCAACCTGCTCCGAACGTCCTGATCGTCGTCAAAGAATTTGCCGACACCCAGAATCTACTTAAGGACGGTGCGCTCATCAACGGCAAGCGTTATCCAGTGGAGTCTGCTCCGGACGCTCTCATACATCAACTGCGTTATCCTGTCCGTACTGCCCATCTGGAGTCCGCGCCGTCACTACAGCTTCCTACTTCGACTTCCACTTCCATCACTACTACAACTTCCGACACTACCTCTGCATCTGCTTCTAGTATATATACTACGGCTAGCCACTCCTCTCCCATACCATCAACGACTGTCACTTCCCCCTCGACTCCTCCCTTCCACGACCAACAATCCTCCTCAACAGTTGACCGGGAAGCCGCTAGTCCTCGGACTCGACGTCCCCTTCCGTCGTCCAGTTGTGTCGTCCGCGGCGTGGATCCTGCTATTCCGGAAGAAGATATTCTGCGTGAACTTTCTACGACCGGCATCACCGCTCACCGTGTCACCCGTATCAACAACGATAGTGGCCCTACCTTCATGGTTCGACTTCACCTTCCTAGTGATGCTGCAGTCCATCAACTGGTCACTTCAGGCGTCCGCCTTCGACGTCGGTATCATCGTGTAGAATATTCACGCTCCCCTCCTATGTCGCCCCCCACTCCCTCTTCCGCCTTCACACCTCGTCCACAATCAGTCCCGCCACCCACCCCCCTCCACCGCAGGCTGTGTATTCATCTCCTCCAACACAACCTTTTTTTCTTTCGCCCTTTCCAATTCTAGACCTTCTCCGACTTCTTGCCACTTCTATTACTAACATTTCCACGACCGTCTACTACCTTCTATGCTACCACTACAATCACTCTCCTTCCTCTGTGCCTTTTCCGTCCGCCTACTCGGTACATCCGCCCTATATATAATCCTCTCCTCCTCTGTTCTCTCTTCGTATGCATAAACTTCTGTAACTACTCATGAAATCTTCTGTCATTAGTCCTTGGTTCCCCTGCGCTAGACCCTTTAAACTTCATTTTACGTATGTCCTACACATACACTCTATGATCATTCATTCCTGTACACTTTTCTTCAACTGGCCGAAGAGCTGCTTCGTTCAGCTGGTGGCCCGCCTTCCCAACTGGGAAGGAGTGAACCAACCTTGTGGAAAAAAAAGAAACAGTTTGGTCTGCCACTGCTAAGCATAGTCCTGGAGGGGCGTGCCATTCCAGCTGATGAGTCCAAATGGCACGTCTGGACGAATCTCTGCATAATGCACACGGCCTAGCCACCCAAAAGCTGGTTCTATTCCTATGATTTTAAGATCTGCGGCCGTGAAAGCCTTTTTTGATATTGTATCTCCAATGGGGGAGCATTTTTTAAACGGAGAAGTCATTTCTCCTTTAGCAGGTTAGCAAACTTGATTTGCTAACACGGCGGGGCCACACAGTTTGGTCTGCCACTGCTAAGCAGAATCCTGGAGGGGCGTGCCATTCCAGCTGATGAGTCCAAATGGCACGTCTGGACGAAACTCTGCATAATGCACACGGCCTAACCACCCAAAAGCTGGTTCTAATGCTGTGATTTTAAGATCTGCGGCCGTGAAAGCCTTTTTTGATATTGTATCTCCAATGGGGGAGCATTTTTTAAACGGAGAAGTCATTTCTCCTTTAGCAGGTTAGCAAACTTGATTTGCTAACACGGCGGGGCCACACAGTTTGGTCGGCAAAAAACACGGTCTCTCTCAACTTCGTCACGCCCTCATTTTTGCGGCTGGGTGGCTCTCTTCTCGTCTTAGCCTCAGCCGGCCCAATCAATAATAACTTGGCAGCCGCCTTGTTGGCAGTCGCCTCCCCGCCTACCATGTATGCTGTTGTCATCAAGGGCGTGCCCGAACACTATGCGGACGAACTCATCAGTTATGACTTATACCACTCTTGTTATATTACTGCCCGTGATGTTGTTCGGCTCCAAGATAGCAAGTCTGGTCAACCTGCTCCGAACGTCCTGATCGTCGTCAAAGAATTCGTCGACACCCAGAATCTACTTAAGGGCGGCGCACTCATCAATGGCAAGCGTTATTCAGTGGAGTCTGCTCCGGACGCCCTCATACATCAACTGCGCTATCCTGTCCGTACTGCCCATCTTGAGTCCGCGCCGTCCCTACAGCTTCCTACCTCGACTTCCACTTCCCTCTCTACTACAACTTCTATCACTACCTCGGCATCTGCTCCCTCTCCTTCTTCTAGTATATCTACTACGGCTAGCCACTCCTCTCCCATACCATCAACGACTGTCACATCCCTTTCGACTCCTCCCTCCCACAACCAACAATCCTCCTCAACAGTTGACCGGGCAGCCGCCAGTCCTCGGACTCAATGTCCCCTTCCGTCGTCCAGTTGTGTCGTCCGTGGCGTGGATCCTGCCATTCCGGAGGAAGATATCCTGAGTGAACTTGCTACGACAGGCATCACCGCTCACCGTGTCACCCGTATCAACAACGATCGTGGCCCTACCTTCATGGTACGACTTCACCTTCCTAGTGATGCTGCAGTCCATCAACTGGTCACTTCAGGCGTCCGCCTTCGACGTCGGTATCATCGAGTGGAATATTCACGCTCCCCTCCTATGTCGCACCCCACTCCCTCTTCCGCCTTCACACCTCGTCCACAATCAGTCCCGCCACCCAGCCCCCCTCCGCCGCAGGCTGTGTATTCATCTCCTCCAACACAACCTTTTTTTCTTTCGCCCCTTCCAATTCTAGACCTTCTCCGACTTCTTGCCACTTCTATTACTAACATTTCCACGACCGTCTACTACCTTCTATGCTACCACTACAATCAATCTCCTTCCTCTGTGCCTTTTCCGTCCGCCTACTCGGTCCCTCCGCCCTATATATGATCCCTATTCGCTGTTTCTCCACACAAACTCCTCCTCTGTCCTCTCTATGTCTGTGTAAACTTCTGTCACTACTCATGTAACCTTCTGTCAACAGTCCTTTTCCTGGTCGCGGTTCCCCTGCGCTGGACCCTTTAAAATTCTTTTTACGTATGTACTACACATACACTCTATAAGACTTCTTTACTGTACACTTTCCTTCAACTGGCCGAAGAGCTGCTTAGTTCAGCTGGTGGCCCGCCTTCCCATGTGGGAAGGAGTGAACCAACCTTGTGAAAAAAAACAGTTTGGTCTGCCACTGCTAAGCAGAGTCCTGGAGGGGCGTGCCATTCCAGCTGATGAGTCCAAATGGCACGTCTGGACGAAACTCTGCATAATGCACACGGCCTAACCACCCAAAAGCTGGTTCTATTCCTGTGATTTTAATAATACAGTTGTGCGTGAATAAAGCATCCTATATAAAGATATCCTGTGCGCTTTACATTAGACTGAACTACAATGACTAAACATAAAATTGACAACTCGCGTAACTAGACTGTACACATACGTCTTAGATCTACAATAATAATTACTGTACTCACATGGTTGCAATCACGTTCTGCCCATGCCACGGGCATCCGTCTCCGATCAATTAGAACGTTATGGCGGTGATATTGCACATTAACACAATATTGCTGTATCCAATCATGGCGTGAACAAAAATTTTCACACGTTTGCTATATCTTGAAGCCTTAACTTTAATACACACTTTATGACCTGATTTAACACTTTAACCTTAAAATTATATATACAGCGTAAAGCGAAATTCGCGCGCTCGGGCATCACAGCGTGACTCCTCACATGCCAGCAATAAAAATATATCTCTCACAAAAGTTCGTCCTGCAAGTTTATCCGGGAGAAAAAGGACGTTGAAGCGTGGCAGTCTGGCAACACTGTAACCACATGTAGGGTAACTACCTCTGTAAACACGTATTAGTCATGCTGTACAGTTGGTGCAGTGGATAGTGTTTTGGGTTAGTATGCAGGAGGTCAAGGGGTCGATCGTGGGTTGAGGCGTATGTTTTTTTTCGTAAATGTAGTCCAGGTGATATGGTATTTGGCATCTTAATCGTCAAGAACGATTGCAGCGGGTCCTCTAGAAAACATTTGCACTTACATACTACGATCCTAGAAATGGACGAACATTCGTTTTCATTGGTCAACTTTGAAATACGCACTTTCCTTTCTTTTTCGGGGGGCCACCGAAGCCCGCTCCCCCCGCGTGACCATCGACTCAATCTACATAGCCTCCGAAGAGAAAGATAGCAGGGAGGAGTGGAAGTGTGATACTCCAGGAGTATCTGCCTGTCCCCATGCTCAGCATGCTACCAGGCCAGATGTGGTGGTGGGTATCAGTAGTGGTGTAATCAGGTAGTAAGGGTCAGGACAAAACCACATAGGCAGAAATAGAAAGATGCCTACATGTAAAACCTGACATTTTGTAGATAGCACATGCTAGGATGTGGTTCTGGAGAGGTCCAGGTAATTGTATTAGTTGGGAATAGGTATCATGCACAGTCATAAGCCTATTCCTCGCCATTCCAGTTATTCAGGGGATCAGTCCTTCTGGGCACTGCTGTGACTAGCGCGGGCCGTGCCGGTTGCCGAGCCATTCGGCAATAGCCACTAGTGCCTGCCGCACCGCCCGACCCCCTTGGGGTCCCTCGTACCCAGTCTCTAATCCCGGAGAATGAGGCCAAGCCCGCCGAGGCGGGGACCTGCTGGATGGTTGTGGGACATGGCGCCGGGCCTCCTTCCTTTCTGCCCGCGCCATGGCCCGGTATACAGGGCAACTGCGATGGGAGGCCGGGTGGCCTTCCGCGCAATTGGCGCACACCGGCGCCTCCCTAAGTGTAGCGCAGGCCGTGTAATGGTGATCACCACCACAACGGTTGCACCTTACTTGGAGCCCACAGCTGACCTGACGGTTGCCCCACCTCAAACAGCGGAAACACTGCAAAAGCTGTTGAGGGGGACGTTCTGTTCTTACCTGACTGCCGCTACCTGCTGATTGGTTCCTCGGTCGACTGCTGTCCTGAGAGCAGTCCTGGGTTGCAGCAGCTGGGCGGTCCTCTCTTGATGGGCCGGCGTCGCCTTCTGCTTCCTGGTCCAGCGTCGTCGTCTTCTTCTTCTTACCGGGGGTTTCTTCTCGACAGGGGAAGAGGCCTCGTCCTGGTGGCCCTCCTCCCGGCCTGGTGAACCCGGGGTAGCTGGTGGCTCCGCTGCGTCGCCGTCTTCTTCCTTCTCCTGGCTGGCGGGGGCGGCATCGGTCGGTGCTAGCACTCGACTGCGTTCCCTGTCCTGTGGGGCGCACATCGAGGTCTGCAGCTCGACTGACATGCAGGCAGGCTGGGCCTGGGCAGCAGCCTCAGAACGCCAAGGGGCGTCCTTCTCCACTGCTGTGCTGCTCTCCACCATCACGGGCGCTTTCCTGGTTTGCGCCCGGGTAACAGGCCCTTCCTGGTAGGCCTGCGTCTGCGTCCATTTCATCTTGGTTGGGGGTCGACGATGCTGGTTGGCGGCCTTGTTGGTCTGTGTATACTTCGTAAAGTACAGCTTTCCAACTGGGTTCGCGCCGTCGCGGCGCTCGGGAACGCCGCCGTCGTCCTCGTTCCTCGGCTCCGTTGAAAGACGCCCTTTCCATTTCGTGGATGTGAATTTATTCGCACCGCTTCATCTACTAGATGCGTTACGTGTTCAGCGTTACTAAAGTTTGTAAATGTAGGATACTTGTGACCCAAGAAATGGTGTCTTACTGTATTACAGTATGTAATGTCCGATGGAAATTAGCAAATTCAAAAAATGCGCCTCAACCCAGGATCGAGCCCTCGACCTCCTGCATGCTAACCCAAAACCGTATCCACTGCACCAACCGTACAGCACGACTAACACGTCCTGACAGAGGTAGTTACCCTACATGTGGTTACAGTGATGCAGGATAGCCACTCTTCAACGTTCTTTTTCTTTACTTTTTCTGCCGGATATACTCGCAGGACGAACTTTTGTGAGAGACATTTTTATTGCTGGCATGTGAGGAGTCGCGCTGCGACGCCAGAGTGCGCGAATTTCGCTTCACCCTGTATACACATCTTTCTCCTAGCGCCGTTCATATGTTTCAGCACGTATGGAATTTTGCTGCGTGACGGGTTTATGTCTGTCCATACAGTTCTGGCAATTGTGCTTTCCCCGACTACCTGCTTCTCGGCAAAGTCATCACGTTAATCATAGTGTGAAATATTATTCACCCGTCTTGTACTCGCATTCTTCTACTCTTGCGTTCCTGCGCCTCACTCGTAATACACATATTTGTTTATCATTACTCAGCTAATTATGTACTCCCAGTGTCTAGAAAATAAAAATATTTCCTTCCTAATTTGCTGGCTGTCGCCATTGAAATAAAAGTTCCACCTTCTATCAACTGCTTTCCACTGTTAAAGACATCGAAGTGTTGTAACAGATATATGCGATTAATAAAATTCTTATTGTATTAAAATGAAATGAAATGTTCCTTGACGTTTGCTTAGTATTTGCTTCATAATTGTTGTCTGTCTGTTAGGCCTTCAGTCCAGAGGCTGGATGGATCCTCAAATAGCACCACCAAAGGTTATAAGGAAACCCCAAAAACCAATGGCAGCACCAAAATGAGGAGTACTAGGCAAGATCAAGAGTGAGGTAGTTTGCCAGGTAGTTTGTCAGAAAGTACTATTGCAGCACGACTGACCCAATGAGCAGCACCTTTCATAATACTCTGATGCACTAGTCATTCTCTGAATGTCATTACTCAGCACTACCCATACCCCAGCAACTTCCATATTGTCACAGCCATGGATGTTGACTGGGACTTCGGTGGAAGCTACACTTTACTCTGGCCTGTATAATGTGGCAATGTCGTTTTTAAAACCACAATCCGTAACATTATTCTGTGCTTACACACTGCCCAAGATCTCCAAGTGTCCCGTACCTACAATGCAATACAGAGCATTCACAGTTCACATCTATATCCAATGACTTCCCGAGTAAGAGTGATCTCACTGACGTGGCGTCTTTTCGCAGGTCCTGTCTCATGTGCGGAGTGATATCCCTTGAATTTTTCTGTGCTTTGATGGTTGCCGGAGCGTCTATTTATTTACACAACAACTCTTGTCATTTCACTATTACCTCCTATAAGAAATAAATTTGTAGCGGTTCAATTATTATATCGTGGTTGCAAAGTTGATCACTGAATTTTAAATAATTCCGACGGCTTGGGTTGAAATATTTTGTCTAGCGTACTGTGGTGAAGAAATGTCGGCAATACTTATTGTCCCTTGTATTACGACGCATTTTCACTTTATATGTAGTGTATATGTAGTGCTGGTTTTGCTAAAAATGAAGATACTTGGACTTGTGTTAGCTGTGGCGAGAGCTATTTGAATAGCGGTAGCAAACCTAGGCCTACAACGGTCAACGAATCGCTGGCGTCTCATTACTTGGAGGATGGAGGTAATGATAATGTACTTGTAATTCTCTCTTTATTGCAACAGGATTTACAAGCATTAAAAGAAGAGAATGAGATTTTAAAGGAAAAGGTACGTTTACTGGAATCGAAAGTACCGGTACCAGTAAACACTCAGAACACAGGTGGCTCCGAGAATTCTAGCGCGTGGTGTCAAGTTGCTTCAGATTCTAGGAGGAAAAGTGTACAGTTTAATAAGGACAGTAGTAGGGCTAGGCAGATTGTAAGCCAATTTCAAGGTCATCCGGTCTCCCGAGCCAATGAGAGGCCCCGGAGTGGGTCACGTGACTGCTCTTAGCGAATGGGAGAGCAGCGCAGCAGGGAATGCTGAGGATGGGGCGTGGTTTGGTGTTTCCCGCTATGCCGGAGAATGGGTGGGGGTAGGGAGTTGGTTTCCCGCCAAGACGCCATCTTGAGCTAAAGCTATGGTTGGGCGTTGACTGTCCGTTCCCGCCAAGACACCATCTTGAGTCAAAGCTATGGTTGGGCTAGTAGTTGGGCTAGGCTGATTCTAAGCCAATTTCAAGGTCATCCGGTCTCCCGAGCCAATGAGAGGCCCCGGAGTGGGTCACGTGACTGCTCTTAGCGAATGGGAGAGCAGCGAAGCAGGGAATGCTGAGGATGGGGCGTGGTTTGGTGTTTCCCGCTATGCCGGAGAATGGGTGGGGGGTAGGGCGTTGGTTTCCCGCCAAGACGCCATCTTGAGCTAAAGCTATGGTTGGGCGTTGACTGTCCGTTCCCGCCAAGACACCATCTTGAGTCAAAGCTATGGTTGGGCGTTGACTGTCCGTTCCCGCCAAGACACCATCTTGAGTCAAAGCTATGGTTGGGCTAGTAGTAGGGCTAGGCTGATTCTAAGCCAATTTCAAGGTCATCCGGTCTCCCGAGCCAATGAGAGGCCCCGGAGTGGGTCACGTGACTGCTCTTAGCGAATGGGAGAGCAGCGCAGCAGGGAATGCTGAGGATGGGGCGTGGTTTGGTGTTTCCCGCTATGCCGGAGAATGGGTGGGGGGTAGGGCGTTGGTTTCCCGCCAAGACGCCATCTTGAGCTAAAGCTATGGTTGGGCGTTGACTGTCCGTTCCCGCCAAGACACCATCTTGAGTCAAAGCTATGGTTGGGCTAGTAGTAGGGCTAGGCTGATTCTAAGCCAATTTCAAGGTCATCCGGTCTCCCGAGCCAATGAGAGGCCCCGGAGTGGGTCACGTGACTGCTCTTAGCGAATGGGAGAGCAGCGCAGCAGGGAATGCTGAGGATGGGGCGTGGTTTGGTGTTTCCCGCTCTGCCGGAGAATGGGTGGGGGGTAGGGCGTTGGTTTCCCGCCAAGACGCCATCTTGAGCTAAAGCTATGGTTGGGCGTTGACTGTCCGTTCCCGCCAAGACACCATCTTGAGTCAAAGCTATGGTTGGGCTAGTAGTAGGGCTAGGCTGATTCTAAGCCAATTTCAAGGTCATCCGGTCTCCCGAGCCAATGAGAGGCCCCGGAGTGGGTCACGTGACTGCTCTTAGCGAATGGGAGAGCAGCGCAGCAGGGAATGCTGAGGATGGGGCGTGGTTTGGTGTTTCCCGCTATGCCGGAGAATGGGTGGGGGGTAGGGCGTTGGTTTCCCGCCAAGACGCCATCTTGAGCTAAAGCTATGGTTGGGCGTTGACTGTCCGTTCCCGCCAAGACACCATCTTGAGTCAAAGCTATGGTTGGGCTAGTAGTAGGGCTAGGCTGATTCTAAGCCAATTTCAAGGTCATCCGGTGTCCCGAGCCAATGAGAGGCCCCGGAGTGGGTCACGTGACTGCTCTTAGCGAATAGGAAAGCAGCGCAGCAGGGAATGCTGAGGATGGGGCGTATTTTGGTGTTTCCCGCTATGCCGGAGAATGGGTGGGGGGTAGGGCGTTGGTTTCCCGCCAAGACGCCATCTTGAGCTAAAGCTATGGTTGGGCGTTGACTGTCCGTTCCCGCCAAGACACCATCTTGAGTCAAAGCTATGGTTGGGCTAGTAGTAGGGCTAGGCTGATTCTAAGCCAATTTCAAGGTCATCCGGTCTCCCGAGCCAATGAGAGGCCCCGGAGTGGGTCACGTGACTGCTCTTAGCGAATGGGAGAGCAGCGCAGCAGGGAATGCTGAGGATGGGGCGTATTTTGGTGTTTCCCGCTATGCCGGAGAATGGGTGGGGGGTAGGGCGTTGGTTTCCCGCCAAGACGCCATCTTGAGCTAAAGCTATGGTTGGGCGTTGACTGTCCGTTCCCGCCAAGACACCATCTTGAGTCAAAGCTATGGTTGGGCTAGTAGTAGGGCTAGGCTGATTCTAAGCCAATTTCAAGGTCATCCGGTCTCCCGAGCCAATGAGAGGCCCCGGAGTGGGTCACGTGACTGCTCTTAGCGAATGGGAGAGCAGCGCAGCAGGGAATGCTGAGGATGGGGCGTGGTTTGCTGTTTCCCGCTATGCCGGAGAATGGGTGGGGGTAGGGCGTTGGTTTCCCGCCAAGACGCCATCTTGAGCTAAACCTATGGTTGGGCGTTGACTGTCCGTTCCCGCCAAGACACCATCTTGAGTCAAAGCTATGGTTGGGCTAGTAGTAGGGCTAGGCTGATTCTAAGACAATTTCAAGGTCATCCGGTCGCCCGAGCCAATGAGAGGCCCCGGAGTGGGTCACGTGACTGCTCTTAGCGAATGGGAGAGCAGCGCAGCAGGGAATGCTGAGGATGGGGCGTGGTTTGGTGTTTCCCGCTATGCCGGAGAATGGGTGGGGGGTAGGGGGTTGGTTTCCCGCCAAGACGCCATCTTGAGCTAAAGCTATGGTTGGGCGTTGACTGTCCGTTCCCGCCAAGACACCATCTTGAGTCAAAGCTATGGTTGGGCTAGTAGTAGGGCTAGGCTGATTCTAAGCCAATTTCAAGGTCATCCGGTCTCCCGAGCCAATGAGAGGCCCTGGAGTGGGTCACGTGACTGCTCTTAGCGAATGGGAGAGCAGCGCAGCAGGGAATGCTGAGGATGGGGCGTGGTTTGGTGTTTCCCGCTATGCCGGAGAATGGGTGGGGGGTAGGGCGTTGGTTTCCCGCCAAGACGCCATCTTGAGCTAAAGCTATGGTTGGGCGTTGACTGTCCGTTCCCGCCAAGACACCATCTTGAGTCAAAGCTATGGTTGGGCTAGTAGTAGGGCTAGGCTGATTCTAAGCCAATTTCAAGGTCATCCGGTCTCCCGAGCCAATGAGAGGCCCCGGAGTGGGTCACGTGACTGCTCTTAGCGAATGGGAGAGCAGCGCAGCAGGGAATGCTGAGGATGGGGCGTGGTTTGGTGTTTCCCGCTATGCCGGAGAATGGGTGGGGGGTAGGGCGTTGGTTTCCCGCCAAGACGCCATCTTGAGCTAAAGCTATGGTTGGGCGTTGACTGTCCGTTCCCGCCAAGACACCATCTTGAGTCAAAGCTATGGTTGGGCTAGTAGTAGGGCTAGGCTGATTCTAAGCCAATTTCAAGGTCATCCGGTGTCCCGAGCCAATGAGAGGCCCCGGAGTGGGTCACGTGACTGCTCTTAGCGAATGGGAGAGCAGCGAAGCAGGGAATGCTGAGGATGGGGCGTGGTTTGGTGTTTCCCGCTATGCCGGAGAATGGGTGGGGGGTAGGGCGTTGGTTTCCCGCCAAGACGCCATCTTGAGCTAAAGCTATGGTTGGGCGTTGACTGTCCGTTCCCGCCAAGACACCATCTTGAGTCAAAGCTATGGTTGGGCGTTGACTGTCCGTTCCCGCCAAGACACCATCTTGAGTCAAAGCTATGGTTGGGCTAGTAGTAGGGCTAGGCTGATTCTAAGCCAATTTCAAGGTCATCCGGTCTCCCGAGCCAATGAGAGGCCCCGGAGTGGGTCACGTGACTGCTCTTAGCGAATGGGAGAGCAGCGCAGCAGGGAATGCTGAGGATGGGGCGTGGTTTGGTGTTTCCCGCTATGCCGGAGAATGGGTGGGGGGTAGGGCGTTGGTTTCCCGCCAAGACGCCATCTTGAGCTAAAGCTATGGTTGGGCGTTGACTGTCCGTTCCCGCCAAGACACCATCTTGAGTCAAAGCTATGGTTGGGCTAGTAGTAGGGCTAGGCTGATTCTAAGCCAATTTCAAGGTCATCCGGTCTCCCGAGCCAATGAGAGGCCCCGGAGTGGGTCACGTGACTGCTCTTAGCGAATGGGAGAGCAGCGCAGCAGGGAATGCTGAGGATGGGGCGTGGTTTGGTGTTTCCCGCTATGCCGGAGAATGGGTGGGGGGTAGGGCGTTGGTTTCCCGCCAAGACGCCATCTTGAGCTAAAGCTATGGTTGGGCGTTGACTGTCCGTTCCCGCCAAGACACCATCTTGAGTCAAAGCTATGGTTGGGCTAGTAGTAGGGCTAGGCTGATTCTAAGCCAATTTCAAGGTCATCCGGTGTCCCGAGCCAATGAGAGGCCCCGGAGTGGGTCACGTGACTGCTCTTAGCGAATGGGAGAGCAGCGAAGCAGGGAATGCTGAGGATGGGGCGTGGTTTGGTGTTTCCCGCTATGCCGGAGAATGGGTGGGGGGTAGGGCGTTGGTTTCCCGCCAAGACGCCATCTTGAGCTAAAGCTATGGTTGGGCGTTGACTGTCCGTTCCCGCCAAGACACCATCTTGAGTCAAAGCTATGGTTGGGCGTTGACTGTCCGTTCCCGCCAAGACACCATCTTGAGTCAAAGCTATGGTTGGGCTAGTAGTAGGGCTAGGCTGATTCTAAGCCAATTTCAAGGTCATCCGGTCTCCCGAGCCAATGAGAGGCCCCGGAGTGGGTCACGTGACTGCTCTTAGCGAATGGGAGAGCAGCGCAGCAGGGAATGCTGAGGATGGGGCGTGGTTTGGTGTTTCCCGCTATGCCGGAGAATGGGTGGGGGGTAGGGCGTTGGTTTCCCGCCAAGACGCCATCTTGAGCTAAAGCTATGGTTGGGCGTTGACTGTCCGTTCCCGCCAAGACACCATCTTGAGTCAAAGCTATGGTTGGGCTAGTAGTAGGGCTAGGCTGATTCTAAGCCAATTTCAAGGTCATCCGGTCTCCCGAGCCAATGAGAGGCCCCGGAGTGGGTCACGTGACTGCTCTTAGCGAATGGGAGAGCAGCGCAGCAGGGAATGCTGAGGATGGGGCGTGGTTTGGTGTTTCCCGCTCTGCCGGAGAATGGGTGGGGGGTAGGGCGTTGGTTTCCCGCCAAGACGCCATCTTGAGCTAAAGCTATGGTTGGGCGTTGACTGTCCGTTCCCGCCAAGACACCATCTTGAGTCAAAGCTATGGTTGGGCTAGTAGTAGGGCTAGGCTGATTCTAAGCCAATTTCAAGGTCATCCGGTCTCCCGAGCCAATGAGAGGCCCCGGAGTGGGTCACGTGACTGCTCTTAGCGAATGGGAGAGCAGCGCAGCAGGGAATGCTGAGGATGGGGCGTGGTTTGGTGTTTCCCGCTATGCCGGAGAATGGGTGGGGGGTAGGGCGTTGGTTTCCCGCCAAGACGCCATCTTGAGCTAAAGCTATGGTTGGGCGTTGACTGTCCGTTCCCGCCAAGACACCATCTTGAGTCAAAGCTATGGTTGGGCTAGTAGTAGGGCTAGGCTGATTCTAAGCCAATTTCAAGGTCATCCGGTGTCCCGAGCCAATGAGAGGCCCCGGAGTGGGTCACGTGACTGCTCTTAGCGAATAGGAAAGCAGCGCAGCAGGGAATGCTGAGGATGGGGCGTATTTTGGTGTTTCCCGCTATGCCGGAGAATGGGTGGGGGGTAGGGCGTTGGTTTCCCGCCAAGACGCCATCTTGAGCTAAAGCTATGGTTGGGCGTTGACTGTCCGTTCCCGCCAAGACACCATCTTGAGTCAAAGCTATGGTTGGGCTAGTAGTAGGGCTAGGCTGATTCTAAGCCAATTTCAAGGTCATCCGGTCTCCCGAGCCAATGAGAGGCCCCGGAGTGGGTCACGTGACTGCTCTTAGCGAATGGGAGAGCAGCGCAGCAGGGAATGCTGAGGATGGGGCGTATTTTGGTGTTTCCCGCTATGCCGGAGAATGGGTGGGGGGTAGGGCGTTGGTTTCCCGCCAAGACGCCATCTTGAGCTAAAGCTATGGTTGGGCGTTGACTGTCCGTTCCCGCCAAGACACCATCTTGAGTCAAAGCTATGGTTGGGCTAGTAGTAGGGCTAGGCTGATTCTAAGCCAATTTCAAGGTCATCCGGTCTCCCGAGCCAATGAGAGGCCCCGGAGTGGGTCACGTGACTGCTCTTAGCGAATGGGAGAGCAGCGCAGCAGGGAATGCTGAGGATGGGGCGTGGTTTGCTGTTTCCCGCTATGCCGGAGAATGGGTGGGGGGTAGGGCGTTGGTTTCCCGCCAAGACGCCATCTTGAGCTAAACCTATGGTTGGGCGTTGACTGTCCGTTCCCGCCAAGACACCATCTTGAGTCAAAGCTATGGTTGGGCTAGTAGTAGGGCTAGGCTGATTCTAAGACAATTTCAAGGTCATCCGGTCGCCCGAGCCAATGAGAGGCCCCGGAGTGGGTCACGTGACTGCTCTTAGCGAATGGGAGAGCAGCGCAGCAGGGAATGCTGAGGATGGGGCGTGGTTTGGTGTTTCCCGCTATGCCGGAGAATGGGTGGGGGGTAGGGGGTTGGTTTCCCGCCAAGACGCCATCTTGAGCTAAAGCTATGGTTGGGCGTTGACTGTCCGTTCCCGCCAAGACACCATCTTGAGTCAAAGCTATGGTTGGGCTAGTAGTAGGGCTAGGCTGATTCTAAGCCAATTTCAAGGTCATCCGGTCTCCCGAGCCAATGAGAGGCCCTGGAGTGGGTCACGTGACTGCTCTTAGCGAATGGGAGAGCAGCGCAGCAGGGAATGCTGAGGATGGGGCGTGGTTTGGTGTTTCCCGCTATGCCGGAGAATGGGTGGGGGGTAGGGCGTTGGTTTCCCGCCAAGACGCCATCTTGAGCTAAAGCTATGGTTGGGCGTTGACTGTCCGTTCCCGCCAAGACACCATCTTGAGTCAAAGCTATGGTTGGGCTAGTAGTAGGGCTAGGCTGATTCTAAGCCAATTTCAAGGTCATCCGGTCTCCCGAGCCAATGAGAGGCCCCGGAGTGGGTCACGTGACTGCTCTTAGCGAATGGGAGAGCAGCGCAGCAGGGAATGCTGAGGATGGGGCGTGGTTTGGTGTTTCCCGCTATGCCGGAGAATGGGTGGGGGGTAGGGCGTTGGTTTCCCGCCAAGACGCCATCTTGAGCTAAAGCTATGGTTGGGCGTTGACTGTCCGTTCCCGCCAAGACACCATCTTGAGTCAAAGCTATGGTTGGGCTAGTAGTAGGGCTAGGCTGATTCTAAGACAATTTCAAGGTCATCCGGTCTCCCGAGCCAATGAGAGGCCCCGGAGTGGGTCACGTGACTGCTCTTAGCGAATGGGAGAGCAGCGCAGCAGGGAATGCTGAGGATGGGGCGTGGTTTGGTGTTTCTCGCTATGCCGGAGAATGGGTGGGGGGTAGGGCGTTGGTTTCCCGCCAAGACGCCATCTTGAGCTAAAGCAATGGTTGGGCGTTGACTGTCCTTTCCCGCCAAGACACCATCTTGAGTCAAAGCTATGGTTGGGCTAGTAGTAGGGCTAGGCTGATTCTAAGCCAATTTAAAGGTCATCCGGTCTCCCGAGCCAATGATAGGCCCCGGAGTGGGTCACGTGACTGCTCTTAGCGAATGGGAGAGCAGCGCAGCAGGGAATGCTGAGGATGGGGCGTGGTTTGGTGTTTCCCGCTATGCCGGAGAATGGGTGGGGGGTAGGGCGTTGGTTTCCCGCCAAGACGCCATCTTGAGCTAAAGCTATGGTTGGGCGTTGACTGTCCGTTCCCGCCAAGTCACCATCTTGAGTCAAAGCTATGGTTGGGCTAGTAGTAGGGCTAGGCTGATTCTAAGCCAATTTCAAGGTCATCCGGTCTCCCGAGCCAATGAGAGGCCCCGGAGTGGGTCACGTGACTGCTCTTAGCGAATGGGAGAGCAGCGCAGCAGGGAATGCTGAGGATGGGGCGTGGTTTGGTGTTTCCCGCTATGCCGGAGAATGGGTGGGGGGTAGGGCGTTGGTTTCCCGCCAAGACGCCATCTTGAGCTAAAGCTATGGTTGGGCGTTGACTGTCCGTTCCCGCCAAGTCACCATCTTGAGTCAAAGCTATGGTTGGGCTAGTAGTAGGGCTAGGCTGATTCTAAGCCAATTTCAAGGTCATCCGGTCTCCCGAGCCAATGAGAGGCCCCGGAGTGGGTCACGTGACTGCTCTTAGCGAATGGGAGAGCAGCGCAGCAGGGAATGCTGAGGATGGGGCGTGGTTTGGTGTTTCCCGCTATGCCGGAGAATGGGTGGGGGGTAGGGCGTTGGTTTCCCGCCAAGACGCCATCTTGAGCTAAAGCTATGGTTGGGCGTTGACTGTCCGTTCCCGCCAAGACACCATCTTGAGTCAAAGCTATGGTTGGGCTAGTAGTAGGGCTAGGCTGATTCTAAGCCAATTTCAAGGTCATCCGGTCTCCCGAGCCAATGAGAGGCCCTGGAGTGGGTCAAGTAGTAGGGCTAGGCTGATTCTAAGCCAATTTCAAGGTCATCCGGTCTCCCGAGCCAATGAGAGGCCCTGGAGTGGGTCACGTGACTGCTCTTAGCGAATGGGAGAGCAGCGCAGCAGGGAATGCTGAGGATGGGGCGTGGTTTGGTGTTTCCCGCTATGCCGGAGAATGGGTGGGGGGTAGGGCGTTGGTTTCCCGCCAAGACGCCATCTTGAGCTAAAGCTATGGTTGGGCGTTGACTGTCCGTTCCCGCCAAGACACCATCTTGAGTCAAAGCTATGGTTGGGCTAGTAGTAGGGCTAGGCTGATTCTAAGCCAATTTCAAGGTCATCCGGTCTCCCGAGCCAATGAGAGGCCCCGGAGTGGGTCACGTGACTGCTCTTAGCGAATGGGAGAGCAGCGCAGCAGGGAATGCTGAGGATGGGGCGTGGTTTGGTGTTTCCCGCTATGCCGGAGAATGGGTGGGGGGTAGGGCGTTGGTTTCCCGCCAAGACGCCATCTTGAGCTAAAGCTATGGTTGGGCGTTGACTGTCCGTTCCCGCCAAGACACCATCTTGAGTCAAAGCTATGGTTGGGCTAGTAGTAGGGCTAGGCTGATTCTAAGCCAATTTCAAGGTCATCCGGTCTCCCGAGCCAATGAGAGGCCCCGGAGTGGGTCACGTGACTGCTCTTAGCGAATGGGAGAGCAGCGCAGCAGGGAATGCTGAGGATGGGGCGTGGTTTGGTGTTTCCCGCTATGCCGGAGAATGGGTGGGGGGTAGGGCGTTGGTTTCCCGCCAAGACGCCATCTTGAGCTAAAGCTATGGTTGGGCGTTGACTGTCCGTTCCCGCCAAGACACCATCTTGAGTCAAAGCTATGGTTGGGCTAGTAGTAGGGCTAGGCTGATTCTAAGCCAATTTCAAGGTCATCCGGTCTCCCGAGCCAATGAGAGGCCCCGGAGTGGGTCACGTGACTGCTCTTAGCGAATGGGAGAGCAGCGCAGCAGGGAATGCTGAGGATGGGGCGTGGTTTGGTGTTTCCCGCTATGCCGGAGAATGGGTGGGGGTAGGGCGTTGGTTTCCCGCCAAGACGATATCTTGAGCTAAAGCTATGGTTGGGCGTTGACTGTCCGTTCCCGCCAAGACACCATCTTGAGTCAAAGCTATGGTTGGGCTAGTAGTAGGGCTAGGCTGATTCTAAGCCAATTTCAAGATCATCCGGTCTCCCGAGCCAATGAGAGGCCCCGGAGTGGGTCACGTGACTGCTCTTAGCGAATGGGAGAGCAGCGCAGCAGGGAATGCTGAGGATGGGGCGTGGTTTGGTGTTTCCCGCTATGCCGGAGAATGGGTGGTGGGTAGGGCGTTGGTTTCCCGCCAAGACGCCATCTTGAGCTAAAGCTATGGTTGGGCGTTGACTGTCCGTTCCCGCCAAGACACCATCTTGAGTCAAAGCTATGGTTGGGCTAGTAGTAGGGCTAGGCTGATTCTAAGCCAATTTAAAGGTCATCCGTTCTCCCGAGCCAATGAGAGGCCCCGGAGTGGGTCACGTGACTGCTCTTAGCGAATGGGAGAGCAGCGCAGCAGGGAATGCTGAGGATGGGGCGTGGTTTGGTGTTTACCGCTATGCTGGAGAATGGGTGGGGGGTAGGGCGTTGGTTTCCCGCCAAAACGCGATCTTGAGCTAAAGCTATGTTGGGCGTTGACTGTCCGTTCCCGCCAAGACACCATCTTGAGTCAAAGCTATGGTTGGGCTAGTAGTAGGGCTAGGCTGATTCTAAGCCAATTTCAAGGTCATCCGGTCTCCCGAGCCAATGAGAGGCCCCGGAGTGGGTCACGTGACAGCTCTTAGCGAATGGGAGAGCAGCGCAGCAGGGAATGCTGAGGATGGGGCGTGGTTTGGTGTTTCCCGCTATGCCGGAGAATGGGTGGGGGGTAGGGCGTTGGTTTCCCGCCAAGACGCCATCTTGAGCTAAAGCTATGGTTGGGCGTTGACTGTCCGTTCCCGCCAAGACACCATCTTGAGTCAAAGCTATGGTTGGGCTAGTAGTAGGGCTAGGCTGATTCTAAGCCAATTTCAAGGTCATCCGGTCTCCCGAGCCAATGAGAGGCCCCGGAGTGGGTCACGTGACTGCTCTTAGCGAATGGGAGAGCAGCGCAGCAGGGAATGCTGAGGATGGGGCGTGGTTTGGTGTTTCCCGCTATGCCGGAGAATGGGTGGGGGTAGGGCGTTGGTTTCCCGCCAAGACGCCATCTTGTGCTAAAGCTATGGTTGGGCGTTGACTGTCCGTTCCCGCCAAGACACCATCTTGAGTCAAAGCTATGGTTGGGCTAGTAGTAGGGCTAGGCTGATTCTAAGCCAATTTCAAGGTCATCCGGTCTCCCGAGCCAATGAGAGGCCCCGGAGTGGGTCACGTGACTGCTCTTAGCGAATGGGAGAGCAGCGCAGCAGGGAATGCTGAGGATGGGGCGTGGTTTGGTGTTTCCCGCTATGCCGGAGAATGGGTGGTGGGTAGGGCGTTGGTTTCCCGCCAAGACGCCATCTTGAGCTAAGGCTATGGTTGGGCGTTGACTGTCCGTTCCCGCCAAGACACCATCTTGAGTCAAAGCTATGGTTGGGCTAGTAGTAGGGCTAGGCTGATTCTAAGCCAATTTCAAGGTCATCCGTTCTCCCGAGCCAATGAGAGGCCCCGGAGTGGGTCACGTGACTGCTCTTAGCGAATGGGAGAGCAGCGCAGCAGGGAATGCTGAGGATGGGGCGTGGTTTGGTGTTTACCGCTATGCCGGAGAATGGGTGGGGGGTAGGGCGTTGGTTTCCCGCCAAGACGCCATCTTGAGCTAAAGCTATGGTTGGGCGTTGACTGTCCGTTCCCGCCAAGACACCATCTTGAGTCAAAGCTATGGTTGGGCTAGTAGTAGGGCTAGGCTGATTCTAAGCCAATTTCAAGGTCATCCGGTCTCCCGAGCCAATGAGAGGCCCCGGAGTGGGTCACGTGACTGCTCTAAGCGAATGGGAGAGCAGCGCAGCAGGTAATGCTGAGGATGGGGCGTGGTTTGGTGTTCCCGCTATGCCGGAGAATGGGTGGGGGGTAGGGCGTTGGTTTCCCGCCAAGACGCCATCTTGAGCTAAAGCTATGGTTGGGCGTTGACTGTCCGTTCCCGCCAAGACACCATCTTGAGTCAAAGCTATGGTTGGGCTAGTAGTAGGGCTAGGCTGATTCTAAGCCAATTTCAAGGTCATCCGTTCTCCCGAGCCAATGAGAGGCCCCGGAGTGGGTCACGTGACTGCTCTTAGCGAATGGGAGAGCAGCGCAGCAGGGAATGCTGAGGATGGGGCGTGGTTTGGTGTTTCCCGCTATGCCGGAGAATGGGTGGGTGGTAGGGCGTTGGTTTCCCGCCAAGACGCCATCTTGAGCTAAAGCTATGGTTGGGCGTTGACTGTCCGTTCCCGCCAAGACACCATCTTGAGTCAAAGCTATGGTTGGGCTAGTAGTAGGGCTAGGCTGATTCTAAGCCAATTTCAAGGTCATCCGGTCTCCCGAGCCAATGAGAGGCCCCGGAGTGGGTCACGTGACTGCTCTTAGCGAATGGGAGAGCAGCGCAGCAGGGAATGCTGAGGATGGGGCGTGTTTTGGTGTTTCCCGCTATGCCGGAGAATGGGTGGGGGGTAGGGCGTTGGTTTCCCGCCAAGACGCCATCTTGAGCTAAAGCTATGGTTGGCCGTTGACTGTCCGTTCCCGCCAAGACACCATCTTGAGTCAAAGCTATGGTTGGGCTAGTAGTAGGGCTAGGCTGATTCTAAGCCAATTTCAAGGTCATCCGGTCTCCCGAGCCAATGAGAGGCCCCGGAGTGGGTCACGTGACTGCTCTTAGCGAATGGGAGAGCAGCGCAGCAGGGAATGCTGAGGATGGGGCGTGGTTTGGTGTTTCCCGCTATGCCGGAGAATGGGTGGGGGTAGGGCGTTGGTTTCCCGCCAAGACGCCATCTTGAGCTAAAGCAATGGTTGGGCGTTGACTGTCCGTTCCCGCCAAGACACCATCTTGAGTCAAAGCTATGGTTGGGCTAGTAGTAGGGCTAGGCTGATTCTAAGCCATTTTCAAGGTCATCCGGTCTCCCGAGCCAATGAGAGGCCCCGGAGTGGGTCACGTGACTGCTCTTAGCGAATGGGAGAGCAGCGCAGCAGGGAATGCTGAGGATGGGGCGTGGTTTGGTGTTTCCCGCTATGCCGGAGAATGGGTGGGGGGTAGGGCGTTGGTTTCCCGCCAAGACGCCATCTTGAGCTAAAGCTATGTTTGGGCGTTGACTGTCCGTTCCCGCCAAGACACCATCTTGAGTCAAAGCTATGGTTGGGCTAGTAGTAGGGCTAGGCTGATTCTAAGCCAATTTCAAGGTCATCCGGTCTCCCGAGCCAATGAGAGGCCCCGGAGTGGGTCACGTGACTGCTCTTAGCGAATGGGAGAGCAGCGCAGCAGGGAATGCTGAGGATGGGGCGTGGTTTGGTGTTTCCCGCTATGCCGGAGAATGGGTGGGGGGTAGGGCGTTGGTGTCCCGCCAAGACGCCATCTTGAGCTAAAGCAATGGTTGGGCGTTGACTGTCCGTTCCCGCCAAGACACCATCTTGAGTCAAAGCTATGGTTGGGCTAGTAGTAGGGCTAGGCAGATTCTAAGCCAATTTCAAGGTCATCCGGTCTCCCGAGCCAATGAGAGGCCCCGGAGTGGGTCACGTGACTGCTCTTAGCGAATGGGAGAGCAGCGCAGCAGGGAATGCTGAGGATGGGGCGTGGTTTGGTGTTTCCCGCTATGCCGGGGAATGGGTGTGGGGTAGGGCGTTGGTTTCCCGCCAAGACGCCATCTTGAGCTAAAGGTATGGTTGGGCGTTGACTGTCCGTTCCCGCCAAGACACCATCTTGAGTCAAAGCTATGGTTGGACTAGTAGTAGGGCTAGGCTGATTCTAAGCCAATTTCAAGGTCATCCGGTCTCCCGAGCCAATGAGAGGCCCCGGAGTGGGTCACGTGACTGCCTTTAGCGAATGGGAGAGCAGCGCAGCAGGGAATGCTGAGGATGGGGCGTGGTTTGGTGTTTCCCGCTATGCCGGAGAATGGGTGGGGGGTAGGGCGTTGGTTTCCCGCCAAGACGCCATCTTGAGCTAAAGCTATGGTTGGGCGTTGACTGTCCGTTCCCGCCAAGACACCATCTTGAGTCAAAGCTATGGTTGGGCTAGTAGTAGGGCTAGGCTGATTCTAAGCCAATTTCAAGGTCATCCGGTCTCCCGAGCCAATGAGAGGCCCCGGAGTGGGTCACGTGACTGCTCTTAGCGAATGGGAGAGCAGCGCAGCAGGGAATGCTGAGGATGGGGCGTGGTTTGGTGTTTCCCGCTATGCCGGAGAATGGGTGGGGGGTAGGGCGTTGGTTTCCCGCCAAGACGCCATCTTGAGCTAAAGCTATGGTTGGGCGTTGACTGTCCGTTCCCGCCAAGACACCATCTTGAGTCAAAGCTATGGTTGGGCTAGTAGTAGGGCTAGGCTGATTCTAAGCCAATTTCAAGGTCATCCGGTCTCCCGAGCCAATGAGAGGCCCTGGAGTGGGTCAAGTAGTAGGGCTAGGCGGATTCTAAGCCAATTTCAAGGTCATCCGGTCTCCCGAGCCAATGAGAGGCCCTGGAGTGGGTCACGTGACTGCTCTTAGCGAATGGGAGAGCAGCGCAGCAGGGAATGCTGAGGATGGGGCGTGTTTTGGTGTTTCCCGCTATGCCGGAGAATGGGTGGGGGGTAGGGCGTTGGTTTCCCGCCAAGACGCCATCTTGAGCTAAAGCTATGGTTGGGCGTTGACTGTCCGTTCCCGCCAAGACACCATCTTGAGTCAAAGCTATGGTTGGGCTAGTAGTAGGGCTAGGCTGATTCTAAGCCAATTTCAAGGTCATCCGGTCTCCCGAGCCAATGAGAGGCCCCGGAGTGGGTCACGTGACTGCTCTTAGCGAATGGGAGAGCAGCGCAGCAGGGAATGCTGAGGATGGGGCGTGGTTTGGTGTTTCCCGCTATGCCGGAGAATGGGTGGGGGGTAGGGCGTTGGTTTCCCGCCAAGACGCCATCTTGAGCTAAAGCTATGGTTGGCCGTTGACTGTCCGTTCCCGCCAAGACACCATCTTGAGTCAAAGCTATGGTTGGGCTAGTAGTAGGGCTAGGCTGATTCTAAGCCAATTTCAAGGTCATCCGGTCTCCCGAGCCAATGAGAGGCTCCGGAGTGGGTCACGTGACTGCTCTTAGCGAATGGGAGAGCAGCGCAGCAGGGAATGCTGAGGATGGGGCGTGTTTTGGTGTTTCCCGCTATGCCGGAGAATGGGTGGGGGGTAGGGCGTTGGTTTCCCGCCAAGACGCCATCTTGAGCTAAAGCTATGGTTGGGCGTTGACTGTCCGTTCCCGCCAAGACACCATCTTGAGTCAAAGCTATGGTTGGGCTAGTAGTAGGGCTAGGCTGATTCTAAGCCAATTTCAAGGTCATCCGGTCTCCCGAGCCAATGAGAGGCCCCGGAGTGGGTCACGTGACTGCTCTTAGCGAATGGGAGAGCAGCGCAGCAGGGAATGCTGAGGATGGGGCGTGGTTTGGTTTTCCCGCTATGCCGGAGAATGGGTGGGGGGTAGGGCGTTGGTTTCCCGCCAAGACGCCATCTTGAGCTAAAGCTATGGTTGGGCGTTGACTGTCCGTTCCCGCCAAGACACCATCTTGAGTCAAAGCTGTGGTTGGGCTAGTAGTAGGGCTAGGCTGATTCTAAGCCAATTTCAAGGTCATCCGGTCTCCCGAGCCAATGAGAGGCCCCGGAGTGGGTCACGTGACTGCTCTTAGCGAATGGGAGAGCAGTGCAGCAGGGAATGCTGAGGATGGGGCGTGGTTTGGTGTTTCCCGCTATGCCGGAGAATGGGTGGGGGTAGGGCGTTGGTTTCCCGCCAAGACGCCATCTTGAGCTAAAGCTATGGTTGGGCGTTGACTGTCCGTTCCCGCCAAGACACCATCTTGAGTCAAAGCTATGGTTGGGCTAGTAGTAGGGCTAGGCTGATTCTAAGCCAATTTCAAGGTCATCCGGTCTCCCGAGCCAATGAGAGGCCCCGGAGTGGGTCACGTGACTGCTCTTAGCGAATGGGAGAGCAGCGCAGCAGGGAATGCTGAGGATGGGGCGTGGTTTGGTGTTTCCCGCTATGACGGAGAATGGGTGGGGGGTAGGGCGTTGGTTTCCCGCCAAGACGCCATCTTGAGCTAAAGCTATGGTTGGGCGTTGACTGTCCGTTCCCGCCAAGACACCATCTTGAGTCAAAGCTATGGTAGGGCTAGTAGTAGGGCTAGGCTGATTCTAAGCCAATTTCAAGGTCATCCGGTCTCCCGAGCCAATGAGAGGCCCTGGAGTGGGTCACGTGACTGCTCTTAGCGAATGGGAGAGCAGCGCAGCAGGGAATGCTGAGGATGGGGCGTGTTTTGGTGTTTCCCGCTATGCCGGAGAATGGGTGGGGGGTAGGGCGTTGGTTTCCCGCCAAGACGCCATCTTGAGCTAAAGCTATGGTTGGGCGTTGACTGTCCGTTCCCGCCAAGACACCATCTTGAGTCAAAGCTATGGTTGGGCTAGTAGTAGGGCTAGGCTGATTCTAAGCCAATTTCAAGGTCATCCGGTCTCCCGAGCCAATGAGAGGCCCCGGAGTGGGTCACGTGACTGCTCTTAGCGAATGGGAGAGCAGCGCAGCAGGGAATGCTGAGGATGGGGCGTGGTTTGGTGTTTCCCGCTATGCCGGAGAATGGGTGGTGGGTATGGCGTTGGTTTCCCGCCAAGACGCCATCTTGAGCTAAAGCTATGGTTGGGCGTTGACTGTCCGTTCCCGCCAAGACTCCATCTTGAGTCAAAGCTATGGTTGGGCTAGTAGTAGGGCTAGGCTGATTCTAAGCCAATTTCAAGGTCATCCGGTCTCCCGAGCCAATGAGAGGCCCCGGAGTGGGTCACGTGACTGCTCTTAGCGAATGGGAGAGCAGCGCAGCAGGGAATGCTGAGGATGGGGCGTGGTTTGGTGTTTCCCGCTATGCCGGAGAATGGGTGGGGGGTAGGGCGTTGGTTTCCCGCCAAGACGCCATCTTGAGCTAAAGCTATGGTTGGGCGTTGACTGTCCGTTCCCGCCAAGACACCATCTTGAGTCAAAGCTATGGTTGGGCTAGTAGTAGGGCTAGGCTGATTCTAAGCCAATTTCAAGGTCATCCGGTCTCCCGAGCCAATGAGAGGCCCCGGAGTGGGTCACGTGACTGCTCTTAGCGAATGGGAGAGCAGCGCAGCAGGGAATGCTGAGGATGGGGCGTGGTTTGGTGTTTCCCGCTATGCCGGAGAATGGGTGGGGGGTAGGGCGTTGGTTTCCCGCCAAGACGCCATCTTGAGCTAAAGCTATGGTTGGGCGTTGACTGCCCGTTCCCGCCAAGACACCATCTTGAGTCAAAGCTATGGTTGTGCTAGTAGTAGGGCTAGGCTGATTCTAAGCCAATTTCAAGGTCATCCGGTCTCCCGAGCCAATGAGAGGCCCCGGAGTGGGTCACGTGACTGCTCTTAGCGAATGGGAGAGCAGCGCAGCAGGGAATGCTGAGGATGGGGCGTGGTTTGGTGTTTCCCGCTATGCCGGAGAATGGGTGGGGGGTAGGGCGTTGGTTTCCCGCCAAGACGCCATCTTGAGCTAAAGCTATGGTTGGCCGTTGACTGTCCGTTCCCGCCAAGACACCATCTTGAGTCAAAGCTATGGTTGGGCTAGTAGTAGGGCTAGGCTGATTCTAAGCCAATTTCAAGGTCATCCGGTCTCCCGAGCCAATGAGAGGCCCCGGAGTGGGTCACGTGACTGCTCGTAGCGAATGGGAGAGCAGCGCAGCAGGGAATGCTGAGGATGGGGCGTGGTTTGGTGTTTCCCGCTATGCCGGAGAATGGGTGGGGGGTAGGGCGTTGGTTTCCCGCCAAGACGCCATCTTGAGCTAAAGCTATGGTTGGGCGTTGACTGTCCGTTCCCGCCAAGACACCATCTTGAGTCAAAGCTATGGTTGGGCTAGTAGTAGGGCTAGGCTGATTCTAAGCCAATTTCAAGGTCATCCGATCTCCCGAGCCAATGAGAGGCCCCGGAGTGGGTCACGTGACTGCTCTTAGCGAATGGGAGAGCAGCGCAGCAGGGAATGCTGAGGATGGGGCGTGGTTTGGTGTTTCCCGCTATGCCGGAGAATGGGTGGGGGGTAGGGCGTTGGTTTCCCGCCAAGACGCCATCTTGAGCTAAAGCAATGGTTGGGCGTTGACTGTCCGTTCCCGCCAAGACACCATCTTGAGTCAAAGCTATGGTTGGGCTAGTAGTAGGGCTAGGCTGATTCTAAGCCAATTTCAAGGTCATCCGGTCTCCCGAGCCAATGAGAGGCCCCGGAGTGGGTCACGTGACTGCTCTTAGCGAATGGGAGAGCAGCGCAGCAGGGAATGCTGGGGATGGGGCGTGTTTTGGTGTTTCCCGCTATGCCGGAGAATGGGTGTGGGGTAGGGCGTTGGTTTCCCGCCAAGACGCCATCTTGAGCTAAAGCTATGGTTGGGCGTTGACTGTCCGTTCCCGCCAATACACCATCTTGAGTCAAAGCTATGGTTGGGCTAGTAGTAGGGCTAGGCTGATTCTAAGCCAATTTCAAGGTCATCCGGTCTCCCGAGCCAATGAGAGGCCCCGGAGTGGGTCACGTGACTGCTCTTAGCGAATGGGAGAGCAGCGCAGCAGGAAATGCTGAGGATGGGGCGTGGTTTGGTGTTTCCCGCTATGCCGGAGAATGGGTGGGGGGTAGGGCGTTGGTTTCCCGCCAAGACGCCATCTTGAGCTAAAGCTATGGTTGGGCGTTGACTGTCCGTTCCCGCCAAGACACCATCTTGAGTCAAAGCTATGGTTGTGCTAGTAGTAGGGCTAGGCTGATTCTAAGCCAATTTCAAGGTCATCCGGTCTCCCGAGCCAATGAGAGGCCCCGGAGTGGGTCACGTGACTGCTCTTAGCGAATGGGAGAGCAGTGCAGCAGGGAATGCTGAGGATGGGGCGTGGTTTGGTGTTTCCCGCTATGCCGGAGAATGGGTGGGGGGTAGGGCGTTGGTTTCCCGCCAAGACGCCATCTTGAGCTAAAGCTATGGTTGGGCGTTGACTGTCCGTTCCCGCCAAGACACCATCTTGAGTCAAAGCTATGGTTGGGCTAGTAGTAGGGCTAGGCTGATTCTAAGCCAATTTCAAGGTCATCCGGTCTCCCGAGCCAATGAGAGGCCCTGGAGTGGGTCACGTGACTGCTCTTAGCGAATGGGAGAGCAGCGCAGCAGGGAATGCTGAGGATGGGGCGTGGTTTGGTGTTTCCCGCTATGCCGGAGAATGGGTGGGGGGTAGGGCGTTGGTTTCCCGCCAAGACGCCATCTTGAGCTAAAGCTATGGTTGGGCGTTGACTGTCCGTTCCCGCCAAGACACCATCTTGAGTCAAAGCTATGGTTGGGCTAGTAGTAGGGCTAGGCTGATTCTAAGCCAATTTCAAGGTCATCCGGTCTCCCGAGCCAATGAGAGGCCCCGGATGGGTCACGTGGCTGCTCTTAGCGAATGGGAGAGCAGCGCAGCAGTGAATGCTGAGGATGGGGCGTGGTTTGGTGTTTCCCGCTATGCCGGAGAATGGGTGGGGGGTAGGGCGTTGGTTTCCCGCCAAGACGCCATCTTGAGCTAAAGCTATGGTTGGGCGTTGACTGTCCGTTCCCGCCAAGACACCATCTTGTGTCAAAGCTATGGTTGGGCTAGTAGTAGGGCTAGGCTGATTCTAAGCCAATTTCAAGGTCATCCGGTCTCCCGAGCCAATGAGAGGCCCCGGAGTGGGTCACGTGACTGCTCTTAGCGAATGGGAGAGCAGCGCAGCAGGGAATGCTGAGGATGGGGCGTGGTTTGGTGTTTCCCGCTATGCCGGAGAATGGGTGGGGGGTAGGGCGTTGGTTTCCCGCCAAGACGCCATCTTGAGCTAAAGCTATGGTTGGGCGTTGACTGTCCGTTCCCGCCAAGACACCATCTTGAGTCAAAGCTATGGTTGGGCTAGTAGTAGGGCTAGGCTTATTCTAAGCCAATTTCAATGTCATCCGGTCTCCCGAGCCAATGAGAGGCCCCGGAGTGGGTCACGTGACTGCTCTTAGCGAATAGGAGAGCAGCGCAGCAGGGAATGCTGAGGATGGGGCGTGGTTTGGTTTTCCCGCTATGCCGGAGAATGGGTGGGGGGTAGGGCGTTGGTTTCCCGCCAAGACGCCATCTTGAGCTAAAGCTATGGTTGGGCGTTGACTGTCCGTTCCCGCCAAGACACCATCTTGAGTCAAAGCTATGGTTGGGCTAGTAGTAGGGCTAGGCTGATTCTAAGCCAATTTCAAGGTCATCCGGTCTCCCGAGCCAATGAGAGGCCCCGGAGTGGGTCACGTGACTGCTCTTAGCGAATGGGAGAGCAGCGCAGCAGGGAATGCTGAGGATGGGGCGTGGTTTGGTGTTTCCCGCTATGCCGGAGAATGGGTGGTGGGTAGGGCGTTGGTTTCCCGCCAAGACGCCATCTTGAGCTAAAGCTATGGTTGGGCGTTGACTGTCCGTTCCCGCCAAGACACCATCTTGAGTCAAAGGTATGGTTGGGCTAGTAGTAGGGCTAGGCTGATACTAAGCCAATTTCAAGGTCATCCGTTCTCCCGAGCCAATGAGAGGCCCCGGAGTGGGTCACGTGACTGCTCTTAGCGAATGGGACAGCAGCGCAGCAGGGAATGCTGAGGATGGGGCGTGGTTTGGTGTTTACCGCTATGCCGGAGAATGGGTGGGGGGTAGGGCGTTGGTTTCCCGCCAAGACGCCATCTTGAGCTAAAGCTATGGTTGGGCGTTGACTGTCCGTTCCCGCCAAGACACCATCTTGAGTCAAAGCTATGGTTGGGCTAGTAGTAGGGCTAGGCTGATTCTAAGCCAATTTCAAGGTCATCCGGTCTCCCGAGCCAATGAGAGGCCCCGGAGTGTGTCACGTGACTGCTCTTAGCGAATGGGAGAGCAGCGCAGCAGGGAATGCTGAGGATGGGGCGTGGTTTGGTGTTTCCCGCTATGCCGGAGAATGGGTGGGGGGTAGGGCGTTGGTTTCCCGCCAAGACGCCATCTTGAGCTAAAGCTATGGTTGGGCGTTGACTGTCCGTTCCCGCCAAGACACCATCTTGAGTCAAAGCTATGGTTGGGCTAGTAGTAGGGCTAGGCAGATTCTAAGCCAATTTCAAGGTCATCCGGTCTCCCGAGCCAATGAGAGGCCCCGGAGTGTGTCACGTGACTGCTCTTAGCGAATGGGAGAGCAGCGCAGCAGGGAATGCTGAGGATGGGGCGTGGTTTGGTGTTTCCCGCTATGCCGGAGAATGGGTGGGGGGTAGGGCGTTGGTTTCCCGCCAAGACGCCATCTTGAGCTAAAGCTATGGTTGGGCGTTGACTGTCCGTTCACGCCAAGACACCATCTTGAGTCAAAGCTATGGTTGGGCTAGTAGTAGGGCTAGGCTGATTCTAAGCCAATTTCAAGGTCATCCGGTCTCCCGAGCCAATGAGAGGCCCCGGAGTGGGTCACGTGACTGCTCTTAGCGAATGGGAGAGCAGCGCAGCAGGGAATGCTGAGGATGGGGCGTGGTTTGGTGTTTCCCGCTATGACGGAGAATGGGTGGGGGGTAGGGCGTTGGTTTCCCGCCAAGACGCCATCTTGAGCTAAAGCTATGGTTGGGCGTTGACTGTCCGTTCCCGCCAAGACACCATCTAGAGTCAAAGCTATGGTTGGGCTAGTAGTAGGGCTAGGCTGATTCTAAGCCAATTGCAAGGTCATCCGGTCTCCCGAGCCAATGAGAGGCCCCGGAGTGGGTCACGTGACTGCTCTTAGCGAATGGGAGAGCAGCGCAGCAGGGAATGCTGAGGATGGGGCGTGTTTTGGTGTTTCCCGCTATGCCGGAGAATGGGTGGGGGGTAGGGCGTTGGTTTCCCGCCAAGACGCCATCTTGAGCTAAAGCTATCGTTGGGCGTTGACTGTCCGTTCCCGCCAAGACACCATCTTGAGTCAAAGCTATGGTTGGGCTAGTAGTAGGGCTAGGCTGATTCTAAGCCAATTTCAAGGTCATCCGGTCTCCCGAGCCAATGAGAGGCCCCGGAGTGGGTCACGTGACTGCTCTTAGCGAATGGGAGAGCAGCGCAGCAGGGAATGCTGAGGATGGGGCGTGGTTTGGTGTTTCCCGCTATGCCGGAGAATGGGTGGGGGGTAGGGCGTTGGTTTCCCGCCAAGACGCCATCTTGAGCTAAAGCTATGGTTGGGCGTTGACTGTCCGTTCCCGCCAAGACACCATCTTGAGTCAAAGCTATGGTTGGGCTAGTAGTAGGGCTAGGCTGATTCTAAGCCAATTTCAAGGTCATCCGGTCTCCCGAGCCAATGAGAGGCCCCGGAGTGGGTCACGTGACTGCTCCTAGCGAATGGGAGAGCAGCGCAGCAGGGAATGCTGAGGATGTTGCGTGGTTTGGTGTTTCCCGCTATGCCGGAGAATGGGTGGGGGGTAGGGCGTTGGTTTCCCGCCAAGACGCCATCTTGAGCTAAAGCTATGGTTGGGCGTTGACTGTCCGTTCCCGCCAAGACACCATCTTGAGTCAAAGCTATGGTTGGGCTAGTAGTAGGGCTAGGCTGATTCTAAGCCAATTTCAAGGTCATCCGGTCTCCCGAGCCAATGAGAGGCCCTGGAGTGGGTCACGTGACTGCTCTTAGCGAATGGGAGAGCAGCGCAGCAGGGAATGCTGAGGATGGGGCGTGGTTTGGTGTTTCCCGCTATGCCGGAGAATGGGTGGGGGGTAGGGTGTTGGTTTCCCGCCAAGACGCCATCTTGAGCTAAAGCTATGGTTGGGCGTTGACTGTCCGTTCCCGCCAAGACACCATCTTGAGTCAAAGCTATGGTTGGGCTAGTAGTAGGGCTAGGCTGATTCTAATCCAATTTCAAGGTCATCCGGTCTCCCGAGCCAATGAGAGGCCCCGGAGTGGGTCACGTGACTGCTCTTAGCGAATGGGAGAGCAGCGCAGCAGGGAATGCTGAGGATGGGGCGTGGTTTGGTGTTTCCCGCTATGCCGGAGAATGGGTGGGGGGTAGGGCGTTGGTTTCCCGCCAAGACGCCATCTTGAGCTAAAGCTATGGTTGGGCGTTGACTGTCCGTTCCCGCCAAGACACCATCTTGAGTCAAAGCTATGGTTGGGCTAGTAGTAGGGCTAGGCTGATTCTAAGCCAATTTCAAGGTCATCCCGTCTCCCGAGCCAATGAGAGGCCCCGGAGTGGGTCACGTGACTGCTCTTAGCGAATGGGAGAGCAGCGCAGCAGGGAATGCTGAGGATGTTGCGTGGTTTGGTGTTTCCCGCTATGCCGGAGAATGGGTGGGGGGTAGGGCGTTGGTTTCCCGCCAAGACGCCATCTTGAGCTAAAGCTATGGTTGGGCGTTGACTGTCCGTTCCCGCCAAGACACCATCTTGAGTCAAAGCTATGGTTGGGCTAGTAGTAGGGCTAGGCTGATTCTAAGCCAATTTCAAGGTCATCCGGTCTCCCGAGCCAATGAGAGGCCCCGGAGTGGGTCACGTGACTGCTCTTAGCGAATGGGAGAGCAGCGCAGCAGGGAATGCTGAGGATGGGGCGTGGTTTGGTTTTCCCGCTATGCCGGAAAATGGGTGGGTGGTAGGGCGTTGGTTTCCCGCCAAGACGCCATCTTGAGCTAAAGCTATGGTTGGCGTTGACTGTCCGTTCCCGCCAAGACACCATCTTGAGTCAAAGCTATGGTTGGGCTAGTAGTAGGGCTAGGCTGATTCTAAGCCAATTTCAAGGTCATCCGGTCTCCCGAGCCAATGAGAGGCCCCGGAGTGGGTCACGTGACTGCTCTTAGCGAATGGGATAGCAGCGCAGCAGGGAATGCTGAGGATGGGGCGTGGTTTGGTGTTTCCCGCTATGCCGGAGAATGGGTGGGGGTAGGGCGTTGGTTTCCCGCCAAGACGCCATCTTGAGCTAAAGCTATGGTTGGGCGTTGACTGTCCGTTCCCGCCAAGACACCATCTTGAGTCAAAGCTATGGTTGGGCTAGTAGTAGGGCTAGGCTGATTCTAAGCCAATTTCAAGGTCATCCGGTCTCCCGAGCCAATGAGAGGCCCCGGAGTGGGTCACGTGACTGCTCTTAGCGAATGGGAGAGCAGCGCAGCAGGGAATGCTGAGGATGTAGCGTGGTTTGGTGTTTCCCGCTATGCCGGAGAATGGGTGGGGGGTAGGGCGTTGGTTTCCCGCCAAGACGCCATCTTGAGCTAAAGCTATGGTTGGGCGTTGACTGTCCGTTCCCGCCAAACACCATCTTGAGTCAAAGCTATGGTTGGGCTAGAAGTAGGGCTAGGCAGATTCTAAGCCAATTTCAAGGTCATCCGGTCTCCCGAGCCAATGAGAGGCCCTGGAGTGGGTCAAGTAGTAGGGCTAGGCTGATTCTAAGCCAATTTCAAGGTCATCCGTTCTCCCGAGCCAATGAGAGGCCCTGGAGTGGGTCACGTGACTGCTCTTAGCGAATGGGAGAGCAGCGCAGCAGGGAATGCTGAGGATGGGGCGTGGTTTGGTGTTTCCCGCTATGCCGGAGAATGGGTGGGGGGTAGGGCGTTGGTTTCCCGCCAAGACGCCATCTTGAGCTAAAGCTATGGTCGGGCGTTGACTGTCCGTCCCGCCAAGACACCATCTTGAGTCAAAGCTATGGTTGGGCTAGTAGTAGGGCTAGGCTGATTCTAAGCCAATTTCAAGGTCATCCGGTCTCCCGAGCCAATGAGAGGCCCCGGAGTGGGTCACGTAACTGCTCTTAGCGAATGGGAGAGCAGCGCAGCAGGGAATGCTGAGGATGGGGCGTGGTTTGGTGTTTCCCGCTATGCCGGAGAATGGGTGGGGGGTAGGGCGTTGGTTTCCCGCCAAGACGCCATCTTGAGCTAAAGCTATGGTTGGGCATTGACTGTCCGTTCCCGCCAAGACACCATCTTGAGTCAAAGCTATGGTTGGGCTAGTAGTAGGGCTAGGCTGATGCTAAGCCAATTTCAAGGTCATCCGGTCTCCCGAGCCAATGAGAGGCCCCGGAGTGGGTCACGTGACTGCTCTTAGCGAATGGGAGAGCAGCGCAGCAGGGAATGCTGAGGATGGGGCGTGGTTTGGTGTTTCCCGCTATGCCGGAGAATGGGTGGTGGGTAGGGCGTTGGTTTCCCGCCAAGACGCCATCTTGAGCTAAAGCTATGGTTGGGCGTTGACTGTCCGTTCCCGCCAAGACACCATCTTGAGTCAAAGCTATGGTTGGGCTAGTAGTAGGGCTAGGCTGATTCTAAGCCAATTTCAAGGTCATCCGGTCTCCCGAGCCAATGAGAGGCCCCGGAGTGGGTCACGTGACTGCTCTTAGCGAATGGGAGAGCAGCGCAGCAGGGAATGCTGAGGATGGGGCGTGGTTTGGTGTTTCCCGCTATGCCTGAGAATGGGTGGGGGGTAGGGCGTTGGTTTCCCGCCAAGACGCCATCTTGAGCTAAAGCTATGGTTGGGCGTTGACTGTCCGTTCCCGCCAAGACACCATCTTGAGTCAAAGCTATGGTTGGGCTAGAAGTAGGGCTAGGCTGATTCTAAGCCAATTTCAAGGTCATCCGGTCTCCCGAGCCAATGAGAGGCCCTGGAGTGGGCCAAGTAGTAGGGCTAGGCTGATTCTAAGCCAATTTCAAGGTCATCCGTTCTCCCGAGCCAATGAGAGGCCCTGGAGTGGGTCACGTGACTGCTCTTAGCGAATGGGAGAGCAGCGCAGCAGGGAATGCTGAGGATGGGGCGTGGTTTGGTGTTTCCCGCTATGCCGGAGAATGGCTGGGGGGTAGGGCGTTGGTTTCCCGCCAAGACGCCATCTTGAGCTAAAGCTATGGTCGGGCGTTGACTGTCCGTTCCCGCCAAGACACCATCTTGAGTCAAAGCTATGGTTGGGCTAGTAGTAGGGCTAGGCTGATTCTAAGCCAATTTCAAGGTCATCCGGTCTCCCGAGCCAATGAGAGGCCCCGGAGTGGGTCACGTGACTGCTCTTAGCGAATGGGAGAGCAGCGCAGCAGGGAATGCTGAGGATGGGGCGTGGTTTGGTGTTTCCCGCTATGCCGGAGAATGGGTGGGGGGTAGGGCGTTGGTTTCCCGCCAAGACGCCATCTTGAGCTAAAGCTATGGTTGGGCGTTGACTGTCCGTTCCCGCCAAGACACCATCTTGAGTCAAAGCTATGGTTGGGCTAGTAGTAGGGCTAGGCTGATGCTAAGCCAATTTCAAGGTCATCCGGTCTCCCGAGCCAATGAGAGGCCCCGGAGTGGGTCACGTGACTGCTCTTAGCGAATGGGAGAGCAGCGCAGCAGGGAATGCTGAGGATGGGGCGTGGTTTGGTGTTTCCCGCTATGCCGGAGAATGGGTGGTGGGTAGGGCGTTGGTTTCCCGCCAAGACGCCATCTTGTGCTAAAGCTATGGTTGGGCGTTGACTGTCCGTTCCCGCCAAGACACCATCTTGAGTCAAAGCTATGGTTGGGCTAGTAGTAAGGCTAGGCTGATTCTAAGCCAATTTCAAGGTCATCCGTTCTCCCGAGCCAATGAGAGGCCCCGGAGTGGGTCACGTGACTGCTCTTAGCGTATGGGAGAGCAGCGCAGCAGGGAATGATGAGGATGGGGCGTGGTTTGGTGTTTACCGCTATGCCGGAGAATGGGTGGGGGTAGGGCGTTGGTTTCCCGCCAAGACGCCATCTTGAGCTAAAGCTATGGTTGGGCGTTGACTGTCCGTTCCCGCCAAGACACCATCTTGAGTCAAAGCTATGGTTGGGCTAGTAGTAGGGCTAGGCTGATTCTAAGCCAATTTCAAGGTCATCCGGTCTCCCGAGCCAATGAGAGGCCCCGGAGTGGGTCACGTGACTGCTCTTAGCGAATGGGAGAGCAGCGCAGCAGGGAATGCTGAGGATGGGGCGTGGTTTGGTGTTTCCCGCTATGCCTGAGAATGTGTGGGGGGTAGGGCGTTGGTTTCCCGCCAAGACGCCATCTTGAGCTAAAGCTATGGTTGGGCGTTGACTGTCCGTTCCCGCCAAGACACCATCTTGAGTCAAAGCTATGGTTGGGCTAGTAGTAGGGCTAGGCTGATTCTAAGCCAATTTCAAGGTCATCCGGTCTCCCGAGCCAATGAGAGGCCCCGGAGTGGGTCACGTGACTGCTCTTAGCGAATGGGAGAGCAGCGCAGCAGGGAATGCTGAGGATGGGGCGTGGTTTGGTTTTCCCGCTATGCCGGAGAATGGGTGGGGGGTGGGGCGTTGGTTTCCCGCCAAGACGCCATCTTGAGCTAAAGCTATGGTTGGGCGTTGACTGTCCGTTCCCGCCAAGACACCATCTTGAGTCAAAGGTATGGTTGGGCTAGTAGTAGGGCTAGGCTGATTCTAAGCCAATTTCAAGGTCATCCGGTCTCCCGAGCCAATGAGAGGCCCCGGAGTGGGTCACGTGACTGCTCTTAGCGAATGGGAGAGCAGCGCAGCAGGGAATGCTGAGGATGGGGCGTGGTTTGGTGTTTCCCGCTATGCCGGAGAATGGGTGGGGGGTAGGGCGTTGGTTTCCCGCCAAGACGCCATCTTGAGCTAAAGCTATGGTTGGGCGTTGACTGTCCGTTCCCGCCAAGACACCATCTTGAGTCAAAGCTATGGTTGGGCTAGTAGTAGGGCTAGGCTGATTCTAAGCCAATTTCAAGGTCATCCGGTCTCCCGAGCCAATGAGAGGCCCCGGAGTGGGTCACGTGACTGCTCTTAGCGAATGGGAGAGCAGCGCAGCAGGGAATGCTGATGATGGGGCGTGGTTTGGTGTTTCCCGCTATGCCGGAGAATGGGTGGGGGGTAGGGCGTTGGTTTCCCGCCAAGACGCCATCTTGAGCTAAAGCAATGGTTGGGCGTTGACTGTCCGTTCCCGCCAAGACACCATCTTGAGTCAAAGCTATGGTTGGGCTAGTAGTAGGGCTAGGCTGATTCTAAGCCAATTTCAAGGTCATCCGGTCTCCCGAGCCAATGAGAGGCCCCGGAGTGGGTCACGTGACTGCTCTTAGCGAATGGGAGAGCAGCGCAGCAGGGAATGCTGAGGATGGGGCGTGGTTTGGTGTTTCCCGCTATGCCGGAGAATGGGTGGGGGGTAGGGCGTTGGTTTCCCGCCAAGACGCCATCTTGAGCTAAAGCTATGGTTGGGCGTTGACTGTCCGTTCCCGCCAAGACACCATCTTGAGTCAAAGCTATGGTTGGGCTAGTAGTAGGGCTAGGCTGATTCTAAGCCAATTTCAAGGTCATCCGGTCTCCCGAGCCAATGAGAGGCCCCGGAGTGGGTAACGTGACTGCTCTTAGCGAATGGGAGAGCAGCGCAGCAGGGAATGCTGAGGATGGGGCGTGGTTTGGTGTTTCCCGCTATGCCGGAGAATGGGTGGGGGGTAGGGCGTTGGTGTCCCGCCAAGACGCCATCTTGAGCTAAAGCAATGGTTGGGCGTTGACTGTCCGTTCCCGCCAAGACACCATCTTGAGTCAAAGCTATGGTTGGGCTAGTAGTAGGGCTAGGCTGATTCTAAGCCAATTTCAAGGTCATCCGGTCTCCCGAGCCAATGAGAGGCCCCGGAGTGGGTCACGTGACTGCTCTTAGCGAATGGGAGAGCAGCGCAGCAGGGAATGCTGAGGATGGGGCGTGGTTTGGTTTTCCCGCTATGCCGGAGAATGGGTGGGGGGTAGGGCGTTGGTTTCCCGCCAAGACGCCATCTTGAGCCAAAGCTATGGTTGGGCGTTGACTGTCCGTTCCCGCCAAGACACCATCTTGAGTCAAAGCTATGGTTGGGCTAGTAGTAGGGCTAGGCTGATTCTAAGCCAATCTCAAGGTCATCCGGTCTCCCGAGCCAATGAGAGGCCCTGGAGTGGGTCAAGTAGTAGGGCTAGGCTGATTCTAAGCCAATTTGAAGGTCATCCGGTCTCCCGAGCCAATGAGAGGCCCTGGAGTGGGTCACGTGACTGCTCTTAGCGAATGGGAGAGCAGCGCAGCAGGGAATGCTGAGGATGGGGCGTGGTTTGGTGTTTCCCGCTATGCCGGAGAATGGGTGGGGGTTAGGGCGTTGGTTTCCCGCCAAGACGCCATCTTGAGCTAAAGCTATGTTTGGGCGTTGACTGTCCGTTCCCGCCAAGACACCATCTTGAGTCAAAGCTATGGTTGGGCTAGTAGTAGGGCTAGGCTGATTCTAAGCCAATTTCAAGGTCATCCGGTCTCCCGAGCCAATGAGAGGCCCCGGAGTGGGTCACGTGACTGCTCTTAGCGAATGGGAGAGCAGCGCAGCAGGGAATGCTGAGGATGGGCCGTGGTTTGGTGTTTCCCGCTATGCCGGAGAATGGGTGGGGGGTAGGGCGTTGGTTTCCCGCCAAGACGCCATCTTGAGCTAAAGCTATGGTTGGGCGTTGACTGTCCGTTCCCGCCAAGACACCATCTTGAGTCAAAGCTATGGTTGGGCTAGTAGTAGGGCTAGGCTGATTCTAAGCCAATTTCAAGGTCATCCGGTCTCCCGAGCCAATGAGAGGCCCCGGAGTGGGTCACGTGACTGCTCTTAGCGAATGGGAGAGCAGCGCAGCAGGGAATGCTGAGGATGGGGCGTGTTTTGGTGTTTCCCGCTATGCCGGAGAATGGGTGGGGGGTAGGGCGTTGGTTTCCCGCCAAGACGCCATCTTGAGCTAAAGCTATGGTTGGGCGTTGACTGTCCGTTCCCGCCAAGACACCATCTTGAGTCAAAGCTATGGTTGGGCTAGTAGTAGGGCTAGGCTGATTCTAAGCCAATTTCAAGGTCATCCGGTCTCCCGAGCCAATGAGAGGCCCCGG
Source organism: Anabrus simplex (assembly GCF_040414725.1). Taxonomy (NCBI): domain Eukaryota; kingdom Metazoa; phylum Arthropoda; class Insecta; order Orthoptera; family Tettigoniidae; genus Anabrus; species Anabrus simplex. The sequence goes on along the minus strand of NC_090277.1, from coordinate 38,168,612 downwards.
AGTGGGTCACGTGACTGCTCTTAGCGAATGGGAGAGCAGCGCAGCAGGGAATGCTGAGGATGGGGCGTGGTTTGGTGTTTCCCGCTATGCCGGAGAATGGGTGGGGGGTAGGGCGTTGGTTTCCCGCCAAGACGCCATCTTGAGCTAAAGCTATGGTTGGGCGTTGACTGTCCGCTCCCGCCAAGACACCATCTTGAGTCAAAGCTATGGTTGGGCTAGTAGTAGGGCTAGGCTGATTCTAAGCCAATTTCAAGGTCATCCGGTCTCCCGAGCCAATGAGAGGCCCCGGAGTGGATAACGTGACTGCTCTTAGCGAATGGGAGAGCAGCGCCGCAGGGAATGCTGAGGATGGGGCGTGGTTTGGTGTTTCCCGCTATGCCGGAGAATGGGTGGGGGGTAGGGCGTTGGTGTCCCGCCAAGACGCCATCTTGAGCTAAAGCAATGGTTGGGCGTTGACTGTCCGTTCCCGCCAAGACACCATCTTGAGTCAAAGCTATGGTTGGGCTAGTAGTAGGGCTAGGCTGATTCTAAGCCAATTTCAAGGTCATCCGGTCTCCCGAGCCAATGAGAGGCCCCGGAGTGGGTCACGTGACTGCTCTTAGCGAATGGGAGAGCAGCGCAGCAGGGAATGCTGAGGATGGGGCGTGGTTTGGTTTTCCCGCTATGCCGGAGAATGGGTGGGGGGTAGGGCGTTGGTTTCCCGCCAAGACGCCATCTTGAGCTAAAGCTATGGTTGGGCGTTGACTGTCCGTTCCCGCCAAGACACCATCTTGAGTCAAAGCTATGGTTGGGCTAGTAGTAGGGCTAGGCTGATTCTAAGCCAATTTCAAGGTCATCCGGTCTCCCGAGCCAATGAGAGGCCCTGGAGTGGGTCAAGTAGTAGGGCTAGGCTGATTCTAAGCCAATTTCAAGGTCATCCGGTCTCCCGAGCCAATGAGAGGCCCTGGAGTGGGTCACGTGACTGCTCTTAGCGAATGGGAGAGCAGCGCAGCAGGGAATGCTGAGGATGGGGCGTGGTTTGGTGTTTCCCGCTATGCCGGAGAATGGGTGGGGGTTAGGGCGTTGGTTTCCCGCCAAGACGCCATCTTGAGCTAAAGCTATGGTTGGGCGTTGACTGTCCGTTCCCGCCAAGACACCATCTTGAGTCAAAGCTATGGTTGGGCTAGTAGTAGGGCTAGGCTGATTCTAAGCCAATTTCAAGGTCATCCGGTCTCCCGAGCCAATGAGAGGCCCCGGAGTGGGTCACGTGACTGCTCTTAGCGAATGGGAGAGCAGCGCAGCAGGGAATGCTGAGGATGGGGCGTGGTTTGGTGTTTCCCGCTATGCCGGAGAATGGGTGGGGGGTAGGGCGTTGGTTTCCCGCCAAGACGCCATCTTGAGCTAAAGCTATGGTTGGGCGTTGACTGTCCGTTCCCGCCAAGACACCATCTTGAGTCAAAGCTATGGTTGGGCTAGTAGTAGGGCTAGGCTGATTCTAAGCCAATTTCAAGGTCATCCGGTCTCCCGAGCCAATGAGAGGCCCCGGAGTGGGTCACGTGACTGCTCTTAGCGAATGGGAGAGCAGCGCAGCAGGGAATGCTGAGGATGGGGCGTGTTTTGGTGTTTCCCGCTATGCCGGAGAATGGGTGGGGGGTAGGGCGTTGGTTTCCCGCCAAGACGCCATCTTGAGCTAAAGCTATGGTTGGGCGTTGACTGTCCGTTCCCGCCAAGACACCATCTTGAGTCAAAGCAATGGTTGGGCTAGTAGTAGGGCTAGGCTGATTCTAAGACAATTTCAAGGTCATCCGGTCTCCCGAGCCAATGAGAGGCCCCGGAGTGGGTCACGTGACTGCTCTTAGCGAATGGGAGAGCAGCGCAGCAGGGAATGCTGAGGATGGGGCGTGGTTTGGTTTTCCCGCTATGCCGGAGAATGGGTGGGGGGTAGGGCGTTGGTTTCTCGCCAAGACGCCATCTTGAGCTAAAGCTATGGTTGGGCGTTGACTGTCCGTTCCCGCCAAGACACCATCTTGAGTCAAAGCTATGGTTGGGCTAGTAGTAGGGCTAGGCTGATTCTAAGCCAATTTCAAGGTCATCCGGTCTCCCGAGCCAATGAGAGGCCCCGGAGTGGGTCACGTGACTGCTCTTAGCGAATGGGAGAGCAGCGCAGCAGGGAATGCTGAGGATGGGGCGTGGTTTGGTGTTTCCCGCTATGCCGGAGAATGGGTGGGGGTAGGGCGTTGGTTTCCCGCCAAGACGCCATCTTGAGCTAAAGCAATGGTTGGGCGTTGACTGTCCGTTCCCGCCAAGACACCATCTTGAGTCAAAGCTATGGTTGGGCTAGTAGTAGGGCTAGACTGATTCTAAGCCAATTTCAAGGTCATCCGGTCTCCCGAGCCAATGAGAGGCCCCGGAGTTGGTCACGTGACTGCTCTTAGCGAATGGGAGAGCAGCGCAGCAGGGAATGCTGTGGATGGGGCGTGTTTTGGTGTTACCCGCTATGCCGGAGAATGGGTGTGGGGTAGGGCGTTGGTTTCCCGCCAAGACGCCATCTTGAGATAAAGCTATGGTTGGGCGTTGACTGTCCGTTCCCGCCAAGACACCATCTTGAGTCAAAGCTGTGGTTGGGCTAGTAGTAGGGCTAGGCTGATTCTAAGCCAATTTCAAGGTCATCCGGTCTCCCGAGCCAATGAGAGGCCCCGGAGTGGGTCACGTGACTGCTCTTAGCGAATGGGAGAGCAGCGCAGCAGGGAATGCTGAGGATGAGGCGTGGTTTGGTGTTTCCCGCTATGCCGGAGAATGGGTGGGGGGTAGGGCGTTGGTTTCCCGCCAAGACGCCATCTTGAGCTAAAGCTATGGTTGGGCTTTGACTGTCCGTTCCCGCCAAGACACCATCTTGAGTCAAAGCTATGGTTGGGCTAGTAGTAGGGCTAGGCTGATTCTAAGCCAATTTCAAGGTCATCCGGTCTCCCGAGCCAATGAGAGGCCCCGGAGTGGGTCACGTGACTGCTCTTAGCGAATGGGAGAGCAGCGCAGCAGGGAATGCTGAGGATGGGGCGTGGTTTGGTGTTTCCCGCTATGCCGGAGAATGGGTGGGGGGTAGGGCGTTGGTTTCCCGCCAAGACGCCATCTTGAGCTAAAGCTATGGTTGGGCGTTGACTGTCCGTTCCCGCCAAGACACCATCTTGAGTCAAAGCTATGGTTGGGCTAGTAGTAGGGCTAGGCTGATTCTAAGCCAATTTCAAGGTCATCCGGTCTCCCGAGCCAATGAGAGGCCCCGGAGTGGGTCACGTGACTGCTCTTAGCGAATGGGAGAGCAGCGCAGCAGGGAATGCTGAGGATGGGGCGTGTTTTGGTGTTTCCCGCTCTGCCGGAGAATGGGTGGGGGGTAGGGCGTTGGTTTCCCGCCAAGACGCCATCTTGAGCTAAAGCTATGGTTGGGCGTTGAGTGTCCGTTCCCGCCAAGACACCATCTTGAGTCAAAGCTATGGTTGGGCTAGTAGTAGGGCTAGGCTGATTCTAAGCCAATTTCAAGGTCATCCGGTCTCCCGAGCCAATGAGAGGCCCCGGAGTGGGTCACGTGACTGCTTTTAGCGAATGGGAGAGCAGCGTAGCAGGGAATGCTGAGGATGGGGCGTGATTTGGTGTTTCCCGCTATGCCGGAGAATGGGTGGGGGGTAGGGCGTTGGTTTCCCGCCAAGACGCCATCTTGAGCTAAAGCTATGGTTGGGCGTTGACTGTCCGTTCCCGCCAAGACACCATCTTGAGTCAGAGCTATGGTTGGGCTAGTAGTAGGGCTAGGCTGAGTCTAAGCCAATTTCAAGGTCATCCGGTCTCCCGAGCCAATGAGAGGCCCCGGAGTGGGTCACGTGACTGCTCTTAGCGAATGGGAGAGCAGCGCAGCAGGGAATGCTGAGGATGGGGCGTATTTTGGTGTTTCCCGCTATGCCGGGGAATGGGTGGGGGTAGGGCGTTGGTTTCCCGCCAAGACGCCATCTTGAGCTAAAGCTATGGTTGGGCGTTGACTGTCCGTTCCCGCCAAGACACCATCTTGAGTCAAAGCTATGGTTGGGCTAGTAGTAGGGCTAGGCTGATTCTAAGCCAATTTCAAGGTCATCCGGTCTCCCGAGCCAATGAGAGGCCCCGGAGTGGGTCACGTGACTGCTCTTAGCGAATGGGAGAGCAGCGCAGCAGGGAATGCTGAGGATGGGGCGTGGTTTGGTGTTTCCCGCTATGCCGGAGAATGGGTGGGGGGTAGGGCGTTGGTTTCCCGCCAAGACGCCATCTTGAGCTAAAGCTATGGTTGGGCGTTGACTGTCCGTTCCCGCCAAGACACCATCTTGAGTCAAAGCTATGGTTGGGCTAGTAGTAGGGCTAGGCTGATTCTAAGCCAATTTCAAGGTCATCCGGTCTCCCGAGCCAATGAGAGGCCCCGGAGTGGGTCACGTGACTGCTCTTAGCGAATGGGAGAGCAGCGCAGCAGGGAATGCTGAGGATGTGGCATGTTTTGGTGTTTCCCACTATGCCGGAGAATGGGTGTGGGGTAGGGCGTTGGTTTCCCGCCAAGACGCCATCTTGAGCTAAAGCTATGGTTGGGCGTTGAGTGTCCGTTCCCGCCAAGACACCATCTTGAGTCAAAGCTATGGTTGGGCTAGTAGTAGGGCTAGGCTGATTCTAAGCCAATTTCAAGGTCATCCGGTCTCCCGAGCCAATGATAGGCCAGGGAGTGGGTCACGTGACCGCTCTTAGCGAATTCGAGAGCAGCGCAGCAGGGAATGCTGAGGATGGGGCGTGGTTTGGTGTTTCACGCTATGCCGGAGAATGGGTGGGGGGTAGGGCGTTGGTTTCCCGCCAAGACGCCATCTTGAGCTAAAGCTATGGTTGGGCGTTGACTGTCCGTTCCCGCCAAGACACCATCTTGAGTCAAAGCTATGGTTGGGCTAGTAGTAGGGCTAGGCTGATTCTAAGCCAATTTCAAGGTCATCCGGTCTCCCGAGCCAATGAGAGGCCCCGGAGTGGGTCACGTGACTGCTCTTAGCGAATGGGAGAGCAGCGCAGCAGGGAATGCTGAGGATGGGGCGTGGTTTGGTGTTTCCCGCTATGCCGGAGAATGGGTGGGGGGTAGGGCGTTGGTTTCCCGCCAAGACGCCATCTTGAGCTAAAGCTATGGTTGGGCGTTGACTGTCCGTTCCCGCCAAGACACCATCTTGATTCAAAGCTATGGTTGGGCTAGTAGTAGGGCTAGGCTGATTCTAAGCCAATTTCAAGGTCATCCGGTCTCCCGAGCCAATGAGAGGCCCCGGAGTGGGTCACGTGACTGCTCTGAGCGAATGGGAGAGCAGCGCAGCAGGGAATGCTGAGGATGGGGCGTGGTTTGGTGTTTCCCGCTATGACGGAGAATGGGTGGGGGGTAGGGCGTTGGTTTCCCGCCAAGACGCCATCTTGAGCTAAAGCTATGGTTGGGCGTTGACTGTCCGTTCCCGCCAAGACACCATCTTGAGTCAAAGCTATGGTTGGGCTAGTAGTAGGGCTAGGCTGATTCTAAGCCAATTTCAAGGTCATCCGGTCTCCCGAGCCAATGAGAGGCCCCGGAGTGGGTCACGTGACTGCTCTTAGCGAATGGGAGAGCAGCGCAGCAGGGAATGCTGAGCATGGGGCGTGTTTTGGTGTTTCCCGCTATGCCGGAGAATGGGTGGGGGTAGGGCGTTGGTTACCCGCCAAGACGCCATCTTGAGCTAAAGCTATGGTTGGGCGTTGACTGTCCGTTCCCGCCAAGACACCATCTTGAGTCAAAGCTATGGTTGGGCTAGTAGTAGGGCTAGGCTGATTCTAAGCCAATTTCAAGGTCATCCGGTCTCCCGAGCCAATGAGAGGCCCTGGAGTGGGTCAAGTAGTAGGGCTAGGCTGATTCTAAGCCAATTTCAAGGTCATCCGGTCTCCCGAGCCAATGAGAGGCCCTGGAGTGGGTCACGTGACTGCTCTTAGCGAATGGGAGAGCAGCGCAGCAGGGAATGCTGAGGATGGGGCGTGGTTTGGTGTTTCCCGCTATGCCGGAGAATGGGTGGGGGTTAGGGCGTTGGTTTCCCGCCAAGACGCCATCTTGAGCTAAAGCTATGGTTGGGCGTTGACTGTCCGTTCCCGCCAAGACACCATCTTGAGTCAAAGCTATGGTTGGGCTAGTAGTAGGCCTAGGCTGATTCTAAGCCAATTTCAAGGTCATCCGGTCTCCCGAGCCAATGAGAGGCCCCGGAGTGGGTCACGTGACTGCTCTTAGCGAATGGGAGAGCAGCGCAGCAGGGAATGCTGAGGATGGGGCGTGGTTTGGTGTTTCCCGCTATGCCGGAGAATGGGTGGGGGGTAGGGCGTTGGTTTCCCGCCAAGACGCCATCTTGAGCTAAAGCTATGGTTGGGCGTTGACTGTCCGTTCCCGCCAAGACACCATCTTGAGTCAAAGCTATGGTTGGGCTAGTAGTAGGGCTAGGCTGATTCTAAGCCAATTTCAAGGTCATCCGGTCTCCCGAGCCAATGAGAGGCCCCGGAGTGGGTCACGTGACTGCTCTTAGCGAATGGGAGAGTAGCGCAGCAGGGAATGCTGAGGATGGGGCGTGTTTTGGTGTTTCCCGCTATGCCGGAGAATGGGTGGGGGGTAGGGCGTTGGTTTCCCGCCAAGACGCCATCTTGAGCTAAAGCTATGGTTGGGCGTTGACTGTCCGTTCCCGCCAAGACACCATCTTGAGTCAAAGCAATGGTTGGGCTAGTAGTAGGGCTAGGCTGATTCTAAGCCAATTTCAAGGTCATCCGGTCTCCCGAGCCAATGAGAGGCCCCGGAGTGGGTCACGTGACTGCTCTTAGCGAATGGGAGAGCAGCGCAGCAGGGAATGCTGAGGATGGGGCGTGGTTTGGTTTTCCCGCTATGCCGGAGAATGGGTGGGGGGTAGGGCGTTGGTTTCCCGCCAAGACGCCATCTTGAGCTAAAGCTATGGTTGGGCGTTGACTGTCCGTTCCCGCCAAGACACCATCTTGAGTCAAAACTATGGTTGGGCTAGTAGTAGGGCTAGGCTGATTCTAAGCCAATTTCAAGGTCATCCGGTCTCCCGAGCCAATGAGAGGCCCCGGAGTGGGTCACGTGACTGCTCTTAGCGAATGGGAGAGCAGCGCAGCAGGGAATGCTGAGGATGGGGCGTGGTTTGGTGTTTCCCGCTATGCCGGAGAATGGGTGGGGGTAGGGCGTTTGTTTCCCGCCAAGACGCCATCTTGAGCTAAAGCTATGGTTGGGCGTTGACTGTCCGTTCCCGCCAAGACACCATCTTGAGTCAAAGCTATGGTTGGGCTAGTAGTAGGGCTAGGCTGATTCTAAGCCAATTTCAAGGTCATCCGGTCTCCCGAGCCAATGAGAGGCCCCGGAGTGGGTCACGTGACTGCTCTTAGCGAATGGGAGGGCAGCGCAGCAGGGAATGCTGAGGATGGGGCGTGGTTTGGTGTTTCCCGCTATGACGGAGAATGGGTGGGGGGTAGGGCGTTGGTTTCCCGCCAAGACGCCATCTTGAGCTAAAGCAATGGTTGGGCGTTGACTGTCCGTTCCCGCCAAGACACCATCTTGAGTCAAAGCTATGGTTGGGCTAGTAGTAGGGCTAGGCTGATTCTAAGCCAATTTCAAGGTCATCCGGTCTCCCGAGCCTATGAGAGGCCCCGGAGTGGGTCACGTGACTGCTCTTAGCGAATGGGAGAGCAGCGCAGCAGGGAATGCTGAGGATGGGGCGTGTTTTGGTGTTTCCCGCTATGCCGGAGAATGGGTGGGGGGTAGGGCGTTGGTTTCCCGCCAAGACGCCATCTTGAGCTAAAGCTATGGTTGGGCGTTGACTGTCCGTTCCCGCCAAGACACCATCTTGAGTCAAAGCTATGGTTGGGCTAGTAGTAGGGCTAGGCTGATCCTAAGCCAATTTCAAGGTCATCCGGTCTCCCGAGCCAATGAGAGGCCCCGGAGTGGGTCACGTGACTGCTCTTAGCGAATGGGAGAGCAGCGCAGCAGGGAATGCTGAGGATGGGGCGTGGTTTGGTGTTTCCCGCTATGCCGGAGAATGGGTGGGGGGTAGGGCGTTGGTTTCCCGCCAAGACGCCATCTTGAGCTAAAGCTATGGTTGGGCGTTGACTGTCCGTTCCCGCCAAGACACCATCTTGAGTCAAAGCTATGGTTGGGCTAGTAGTAGGCCTAGGCTGATTCTAAGCCAATTTCAAGGTCATCCGGTCTCCCGAGCCAATGAGAGGCCCCGGAGTGGGTCACGTGACTGCTCGTAGCGAATGGGAGAGCAGCGCAGCAGGGAATGCTGAGGATGGGGCGTGGTTTGGTTTTCCCGCTATGCCGGAGAATGGGTGGGGGGTAGGGCGTTGGTTTCCCGCCAAGACGCCATCTTGAGCTAAAGCTATGGTTGGGCGTTGACTGTCCGTTCCCGCCAAGACACCATCTTGAGTCAAAGCTATGGTTGGGCTAGTAGTAGGGCTAGGCTGATTCTAAGCCAATTTCAAGGTCATCCGGTCTCCCGAGCCAATGAGAGGCCCCGGAGTGGGTCACGTGACTGCTCTTAGCGAATGGGAGAGCAGCGCAGCAGGGAATGCTGAGGATGGGGCGTGGTTTGGTGTTTCCCGCTATGCCGGAGAATGGGTGGGGGTAGGGCGTTGGTTTCCCGCCAAGACGCCATCTTGAGCTAAAGCTATGGTTGGGCGTTGACTGTCCGTTCCCGCCAAGACACCATCTTGAGTCAAAGCTATGGTTGGGCTAGTAGTAGGGCTAGGCTGATTCTAAGCCAATTTCAAGGTCATCCGGTCTCCCGAGCCAATGAGAGGCCCCGGAGTGGGTCACGTGACTGCTCTTAGCGAATGGGAGAGCAGCGCAGCAGGGAATGCTGAGGATGGGGCGTGGTTTGGTGTTTCCCGCTATGCCGGAGAATGGGTGGTGGGTAGGGCGTTGGTTTCCCGCCAAGACGCCATCTTGAGCTAAAGCTATGGTTGGGCGTTGACTGTCCGTTCCCGCCAAGACACCATCTTGAGTCAAAGCTATGGTTGGGCTACTAGTAGGGCTAGGCTGATTCTAAGCCAATTTCAAGGTCATCCGTTCTCCCGAGCCAATGAGAGGCCCCGGAGTGGGTCACGTGACTGCTCTTAGCGAATGGGAGAGCAGCGCAGCAGGGAATGCTGAGGATGGGGCGTGATTTGGTGTTTACCGCTATGCCGGAGAATGGGTGGGGGGTAGGGCGTTGGTTTCCCGCCAAGACGCCATCTTGAGCTAAAGCTATGGTTGGGCGTTGACTGTCCGTTCCCGCCAAGACACCATCTTGAGTCAAAGCTATGGTTGGGCTAGTAGTAGGGCTAGGCTGATTCTAAGCCAATTTCAAGGTCATCCGGTCTCCCGAGCCAATGAGAGGCCCCGGAGTGGGTCACGTGACTGCTCTTAGCGAATGGGAGAGCAGCGCAGCAGGGAATGCTGAGGATGGGGCGTGGTTTGGTGTTTCCCGCTATGCCGGAGAATGGGTGGGGGGTAGGGCGTTGGTTTCCCGCCAAGACGCCATCTTGAGCTAAAGCTATGGTTGGGCGTTGACTGTCCGTTCCCGCCAAGACACCATCTCAAAGCTATGGTTGGGCTAGTAGTAGGGCTAGGCTGATTCTAAGCCAATTTCAAGGTCATCCGGTCTCCCGAGCCAATGAGGGGCCCCGGAGTGGGTCACGTGACTGCTCTTAGCGAATGGGAGAGCAGCGCAGCAGGGAATGCTGAGGATGGGGCGTGTTTTGGTGTTTCCCGCTATGCCGGAGAATGGGTGGGGGTAGGGCGTTGGTTTCCCGCCAAGACGCCATCTTGAGCTAAAGCTATGGTTGGGCGTTGACTGTCCGTTCCCGCCAAGACACCATCTTGAGTCAAAGGTATGGTTGGGCTAGTAGTAGGGCTAGGCTGATTCTAAGCCAATTTCAAGGTCATCCGGTCTCCCGAGCCAATGAGAGGCCCCGGAGTGGGTCACGTGACTGCTCTTAGCGAATGGGAGAGCAGCGCAGCAGGGAATGCTGAGGATGGGGCGTGGGTTGGTTTTCCCGCTATGCCGGTGAATGGGTGGGGGGTAGGGCTTTGGTTTCCCGCCAAGACGCCATCTTGAGCTAAAGCTATGGTTGGGCGTTGACTGTCCGTTCCCGCCAAGACACCATCTTGAGTCAAAGCTATGGTTGGGCTAGTAGTAGGGCTAGGCTGATTCTAAGCCAATTTCAAGGTCATCCGGTCTCCCGAGCCAATGAGAGGCCCCGGAGTGGGTCACGTGACTGCTCTTAGCGAATGGGAGAGCAGCGCAGCAGGGAATGCTGAGGATGGGGCGTGGTTTGGTGTTTCCCGCTATGCCGGAGAATGGGTGAGGGTAGGGCGTTGGTTTCCCGCCAAGACGTCATCTTGAGCTAAAGCTATGGTTGGGCGTTGACTGTCCGTTCCCGCCAAGACACCATCTTGAGTCAAAGCTATGGTTGGGCTAGTAGTAGGGCTAGGCTGATTCTAAGCCAATTTCAAGGTCATCCGGTCTCCCGAGCCAATGAGAGGCCCCGGAGTGGGTCACGTGACTGCTCTTAGCGAATGGGAGAGCAGCGCAGCAGGGAATGCTGAGGATGGGGCGTGGTTTGGTGTCTCCCGCTATGACGGAGAATGGGTGGTGGGTAGGGCGTTGGTTTCCCGCCAAGACGCCATCTTGAGCTAAAGCTATGGTTGGGCGTTGACTGTCCGTTCCCGCCAAGACACCATCTAGAGTCAAAGCTATGGTTGGGCTAGTAGTAGGGCTAGGCTGATTCTAAGCCAATTTCAAGGTCATCCGGTCTCCCGAGCCAATGAGAGGCCCCGGAGTGGGTCACGTGACTGCTCTTAGCGAATGGGAGAGCAGCGCAGCAGGGAATGCTGAGGATGGGGCGTGGTTTGGTGTTTCCCGCTATGCCGGAGAATGGGTGCTGGGTAGGGCGTTGGTTTCCCGCCAAGACGCCATCTTGAGCTCAAGCTATGGTTGGGCGTTGACTGTCCGTTCCCGCCAAGACACCATCTTGAGTCAAAGCTATGGTTGGGCTAGTAGTAGGGCTAGGCTGATTCTAAGCCAATTTCAAGGTCATCCGGTCTCCCGAGCCAATGAGAGGCCCCGGAGTGGGTCACGTGACTGCTCTTAGCGAATGGGAGAGCAGGGCAGCAGGGAATGCTGAGGATGGGGCGTGGTTTGGTGTTTCCCGCTATGACGGAGAATGGGTGGGGGGTAGGGCGTTGGTTTCCCGCCAAGACGCCATCTTGAGCTAAAGCAATGGTTGGGCGTTGACTGTCCGTTCCCGCCAAGACACCATCTTGAGTCAAAGCTATGGTTGGGCTAGTAGTAGGGCTAGGCTGATTCTAAGCCAATTTCAAGGTCATCCGGTCTCCCGAGCATATGAGAGGCCCCGGAGTGTGTCACGTGACTGCTCTTAGCGAATGGGAGAGCAGCGCAGCAGGGAATGCTGAGGATGGGGCGTGTTTTGGTGTTTCCCGCTATGCCGGAGAATGGGTGGGGGTAGGGCGTTGGTTTCCCGCCAAGACGCCATCTTGAGCTAAAGCTATGGTTGGGCGTTGACTGTCCGTTCCCGCCAAGACACCATCTTGAGTCAAAGCTATGGTTGGGCTAGTAGTAGGGCTAGGCTGATCCTAAGCCAATTTCAAGGTCATCCGGTCTCCCGAGCCAATGAGAGGCCCCGGAGTGGGTCACGTGACTGCTCTTAGCGAATGGGAGAGCAGCGCAGCAGGGAATGCTGAGGATGGGGCGTGGTTTGGTGTTTCCCGCTATGCCGGAGAATGGGTGGGGGTAGGGCGTTTGTTTCCCGCCAAGACGCCATCTTGAGCTAAAGCTATGGTTGGGCGTTGACTGTCCGTTCCCGCCAAGACACCATCTTGAGTCAAAGCTATGGTTGGGCTAGTAGTAGGGCTAGGCTGATTCTAAGCCAATTTCAAGGTCATCCGGTCTCCCGAGCCAATGAGAGGCCCCGGAGTGGGTCACGTGACTGCTCTTAGCGAATGGGAGAGCAGGGCAGCAGGGAATGCTGAGGATGGGGCGTGGTTTGGTGTTTCCCGCTATGACGGAGAATGGGTGGGGGGTAGGGCGTTGGTTTCCCGCCAAGACGCCATCTTGAGCTAAAGCAATGGTTGGGCGTTGACTGTCCGTTCCCGCCAAGACACCATCTTGAGTCAAAGCTATGGTTGGGCTAGTAGTAGGGCTAGGCTGATTCTAAGCCAATTTCAAGGTCATCCGGTCTCCCGAGCATATGAGAGGCCCCGGAGTGTGTCACGTGACTGCTCTTAGCGAATGGGAGAGCAGCGCAGCAGGGAATGCTGAGGATGGGGCGTGTTTTGGTGTTTCCCGCTATGCCGGAGAATGGGTGGGGGTAGGGCGTTGGTTTCCCGCCAAGACGCCATCTTGAGCTAAAGCTATGGTTGGGCGTTGACTGTCCGTTCCCGCCAAGACACCATCTTGAGTCAAAGCTATGGTTGGGCTAGTAGTAGGGCTAGGCTGATCCTAAGCCAATTTCAAGGTCATCCGGTCTCCCGAGCCAATGAGAGGCCCCGGAGTGGGTCACGTGACTGCTCTTAGCGAATGGGAGAGCAGCGCAGCAGGGAATGCTGAGGATGGGGCGTGGTTTGGTGTTTCCCGCTATGCCTGAGAATGGGTGGGGGGTAGGGCGTTGGTTTCCCGCCAAGACGCCATCTTGAGCTAAAGCTATGGTTGGGCGTTGACTGTCCGTTCCCGCCAAGACACCATCTTGAGTCAAAGCTATGGTTGGGCTAGAAGTAGGGCTAGGCTGATTCTAAGCCAATTTCAAGGTCATCCGGTCTCCCGAGCCAATGAGAGGCCCTGGAGTGGGTCAAGTAGTACGGCTAGGCTGATTCTAAGCCAATTTCAAGGTCATCCGTTCTCCCGAGAAAATGAGAGGCCCTGGAGTGGGTCACGTGACTGCTCTTAGCGAATGGGAGAGCAGCGCAGCAGGGAATGCTGAGGATGGGGCGTGGTTTGGTGTTTCCCGCTATGCCGGAGAATGGGTGGGGGGTAGGGCGTTGGTTTCCCGCCAAGACGCCATCTTGAGCTAAACCTATGGTCGGGCGTTGACTGTCCGTTCCCGCCAAGACACCATCTTGAGTCAAAGCTATGGTTGGGCTAGTAGTAGGGCTAGGCTGATTCTAAGCCAATTTCAAGGTCATCCGGTCTCCCGAGCCAATGAGAGGCCCCAGAGTGGGTCACGTGACTGCTCTTAGCGAATGGGAGAGCAGCGCAGCAGGGAATGCTGAGGATGGGGCGTGGTTTGGTGTTTCCCGCTATGCCGGAGAATGGTTGGGGGGTAGGGCGTTGGTTTCCCGCCAAGACGCCATCTTGAGCTAAAGCTATGGTTGGGCGTTGACTGTCCGTTCCCGCCAAGACACCATCTTGAGTCAAAGCTATGGTTGGGCTAGTAGTAGGGCTAGGCTGATGCTAAGCCAATTTCAAGGTCATCCGGTCTCCCGAGCCAATGAGAGGCCCCGGAGTGGGTCACGTGACTGCTCTTAGCGAATGGGAGAGCAGCGCAGCAGGGAATGCTGAGGATGGGGCGTGGTTTGGTGTTTCCCGCTATGCCGGAGAATCGGTGGTGGGTAGGGCGTTGGTTTCCCGCCAAGACGCCATCTTGAGCTAAAGCTATGGTTGGGCGTTGACTGTCCGTTCCCGCCAAGACACCATCTTGAGTCAAAGCTATGGTTGGGCTAGTAGTAGGGCTAGGCTGATTCTAAGCCAATTTCAAGGTCATCCGTTCTCCCGAGCCAATGAGAGGCCCCGGAGTGGGTCACGTGACTGCTCTTAGCGAATGGGAGAGCAGCGCAGCAGGGAATGATGAGGATGGGGCGTGGTTTGGTGTTTACCGCTATGCCGGAGAATGGGTGGGGGGTAGGGCGTTGGTTTCCCGCCAAGACGCCATCTTGAGCTAAAGCTATGGTTGGGCGTTGACTGTCCGTTCCCGCCAAGACACCATCTTGAGTCAAAGCTATGGTTGGGCTAGTAGTAGGGCTAGGCTGATTCTAAGCCAATTTCAAGGTCATCCGATCTCCCGAGCCAATGAGAGGCCCCGGAGTGGGTCACGTGATTGCTCTTAGCGAATGGGAGAGCAGCGCAGCAGGGAATGCTGAGGATGGGGCGTGGTTTGGTGTTTCCCGCTATGCCTGAGAATGGGTGGGGGGTAGGGCGTTGGTTTCCCGCCAAGACGCCATCTTGAGCTAAAGCTATGGTTGGGCGTTGACTGTCCGTTCCCGCCAAGACACCATCTTGAGTCAAAGCTATGGTTGGGCTAGTAGTAGGGCTAGGCTGATTCTAAGCCAATTTCAAGGTCATCCGGTCTCCCGAGCCAATGAGAGGCCCCGGAGTGGGTCACGTGACTGCTCTTAGCGAATGGGAGATCAGCGCAGCAGGGAATGCTGAGGATGGGGCGTGGTTTGGTTTTCCCGCTATGCCGGAGAATGGGTGGGGGGTGGGGCGTTGGTTTCCCGCCAAGACGCCATCTTGAGCTAAAGCTATGGTTGGGCGTTGACTGTCCGTTCACGCCAAGACACCATCTTGAGTCAAAGGTATGGTTGGGCTAGTAGTAGGGCTAGGCTGATTCTAAGCCAATTTCAAGGTCATCCGGTCTCCCGAGCCAATGAGAGGCCCCGGAGTGGGTCACGTGACTGCTCTTAGCGAATGGGAGAGCAGCGCAGCAGGGAATGCTGAGGATGGGGCGTGGTTTGGTGTTTCCCGCTATGCCGGAGAATGGGTGGGGGGTAGGGCGTTGGTTTCCCGCCAAGACGCCATCTTGAGCTAAAGCTATGGTTGGGCGTTGACTGTCCGTTCCCGCCAAGACACCATCTTGAGTCAAAGCTATGGTTGGGCTAGTAGTAGGGCTAGGCTGATTCTAAGCCAATTTCAAGGTCATCCGGTCTCCCGAGCCAATGAGAGGCCCCGGAGTGGATAACGTGACTGCTCTTAGCGAATGGGAGAGCAGCGCCGCAGGGAATGCTGAGGATGGGGCGTGGTTTGGTGTTTCCCGCTATGCCGGAGAATGGGTGGGGGGTAGGGCGTTGGTGTCCCGCCAAGACGCCATCTTGAGCTAAAGCAATGGTTGGGCGTTGACTGTCCGTTCCCGCCAAGACACCATCTTGAGTCAAAGCTATGGTTGGGCTAGTAGTAGGGCTAGGCTGATTCTAAGCCAATTTCAAGGTCATCCGGTCTCCCGAGCCAATGAGAGGCCCCGGAGTGGGTCACGTGACTGCTCTTAGCGAATGGGAGAGCAGCGCAGCAGGGAATGCTGAGGATGGGGCGTGGTTTGGTTTTCCCGCTATGCCGGAGAATGGGTGGGGGGTAGGGCGTTGGTTTCCCGCCAAGACGCCATCTTGAGCTAAAGCTATGGTTGGGCGTTGACTGTCCGTTCCCGCCAAGACACCATCTTGAGTCAAAGCTATGGTTGGGCTAGTAGTAGGGCTAGGCTGATTCTAAGCCAATTTCAAGGTCATCCGGTCTCCCGAGCCAATGAGAGGCCCTGGAGTGGGTCAAGTAGTAGGGCTAGGCTGATTCTAAGCCAATTTCAAGGTCATCCGGTCTCCCGAGCCAATGAGAGGCCCTGGAGTGGGTCACGTGACTGCTCTTAGCGAATGGGAGAGCAGCGCAGCAGGGAATGCTGAGGATGGGGCGTGGTTTGGTGTTTCCCGCTATGCCGGAGAATGGGTGGGGGTTAGGGCGTTGGTTTCCCGCCAAGACGCCATCTTGAGCTAAAGCTATGGTTGGGCGTTGACTGTCCGTTCCCGCCAAGACACCATCTTGAGTCAAAGCTATGGTTGGGCTAGTAGTAGGGCTAGGCTGATTCTAAGCCAATTTCAAGGTCATCCGGTCTCCCGAGCCAATGAGAGGCCCCGGAGTGGGTCACGTGACTGCTCTTAGCGAATGGGAGAGCAGCGCAGCAGGGAATGCTGAGGATGGGGCGTGGTTTGGTGTTTCCCGCTATGCCGGAGAATGGGTGGGGGGTAGGGCGTTGGTTTCCCGCCAAGACGCCATCTTGAGCTAAAGCTATGGTTGGGCGTTGACTGTCCGTTCCCGCCAAGACACCATCTTGAGTCAAAGCTATGGTTGGGCTAGTAGTAGGGCTAGGCTGATTCTAAGCCAATTTCAAGGTCATCCGGTCTCCCGAGCCAATGAGAGGCCCCGGAGTGGGTCACGTGACTGCTCTTAGCGAATGGGAGAGCAGCGCAGCAGGGAATGCTGAGGATGGGGCGTGTTTTGGTGTTTCCCGCTATGCCGGAGAATGGGTGGGGGGTAGGGCGTTGGTTTCCCGCCAAGACGCCATCTTGAGCTAAAGCTATGGTTGGGCGTTGACTGTCCGTTCCCGCCAAGACACCATCTTGAGTCAAAGCAATGGTTGGGCTAGTAGTAGGGCTAGGCTGATTCTAAGACAATTTCAAGGTCATCCGGTCTCCCGAGCCAATGAGAGGCCCCGGAGTGGGTCACGTGACTGCTCTTAGCGAATGGGAGAGCAGCGCAGCAGGGAATGCTGAGGATGGGGCGTGGTTTGGTTTTCCCGCTATGCCGGAGAATGGGTGGGGGGTAGGGCGTTGGTTTCTCGCCAAGACGCCATCTTGAGCTAAAGCTATGGTTGGGCGTTGACTGTCCGTTCCCGCCAAGACACCATCTTGAGTCAAAGCTATGGTTGGGCTAGTAGTAGGGCTAGGCTGATTCTAAGCCAATTTCAAGGTCATCCGGTCTCCCGAGCCAATGAGAGGCCCCGGAGTGGGTCACGTGACTGCTCTTAGCGAATGGGAGAGCAGCGCAGCAGGGAATGCTGAGGATGGGGCGTGGTTTGGTGTTTCCCGCTATGCCGGAGAATGGGTGGGGGTAGGGCGTTGGTTTCCCGCCAAGACGCCATCTTGAGCTAAAGCAATGGTTGGGCGTTGACTGTCCGTTCCCGCCAAGACACCATCTTGAGTCAAAGCTATGGTTGGGCTAGTAGTAGGGCTAGACAGATTCTAAGCCAATTTCAAGGTCATCCGGTCTCCCGAGCCAATGAGAGGCCCCGGAGTTGGTCACGTGACTGCTCTTAGCGAATGGGAGAGCAGCGCAGCAGGGAATGCTGTGGATGGGGCGTGTTTTGGTGTTACCCGCTATGCCGGAGAATGGGTGTGGGGTAGGGCGTTGGTTTCCCGCCAAGACGCCATCTTGAGATAAAGCTATGGTTGGGCGTTGACTGTCCGTTCCCGCCAAGACACCATCTTGAGTCAAAGCTGTGGTTGGGCTAGTAGTAGGGCTAGGCTGATTCTAAGCCAATTTCAAGGTCATCCGGTCTCCCGAGCCAATGAGAGGCCCCGGAGTGGGTCACGTGACTGCTCTTAGCGAATGGGAGAGCAGCGCAGCAGGGAATGCTGAGGATGAGGCGTGGTTTGGTGTTTCCCGCTATGCCGGAGAATGGGTGGGGGGTAGGGCGTTGGTTTCCCGCCAAGACGCCATCTTGAGCTAAAGCTATGGTTGGGCTTTGACTGTCCGTTCCCGCCAAGACACCATCTTGAGTCAAAGCTATGGTTGGGCTAGTAGTAGGGCTAGGCTGATTCTAAGCCAATTTCAAGGTCATCCGGTCTCCCGAGCCAATGAGAGGCCCCGGAGTGGGTCACGTGACTGCTCTTAGCGAATGGGAGAGCAGCGCAGCAGGGAATGCTGAGGATGGGGCGTGGTTTGGTGTTTCCCGCTATGCCGGAGAATGGGTGGGGGGTAGGGCGTTGGTTTCCCGCCAAGACGCCATCTTGAGCTAAAGCTATGGTTGGGCGTTGACTGTCCGTTCCCGCCAAGACACCATCTTGAGTCAAAGCTATGGTTGGGCTAGTAGTAGGGCTAGGCTGATTCTAAGCCAATTTCAAGGTCATCCGGTCTCCCGAGCCAATGAGAGGCCCCGGAGTGGGTCACGTGACTGCTCTTAGCGAATGGGAGAGCAGCGCAGCAGGGAATGCTGAGGATGGGGCGTGTTTTGGTGTTTCCCGCTCTGCCGGAGAATGGGTGGGGGGTAGGGCGTTGGTTTCCCGCCAAGACGCCATCTTGAGCTAAAGCTATGGTTGGGCGTTGAGTGTCCGTTCCCGCCAAGACACCATCTTGAGTCAAAGCTATGGTTGGGCTAGTAGTAGGGCTAGGCTGATTCTAAGCCAATTTCAAGGTCATCCGGTCTCCCGAGCCAATGAGAGGCCCCGGAGTGGGTCACGTGACTGCTTTTAGCGAATGGGAGAGCAGCGTAGCAGGGAATGCTGAGGATGGGGCGTGATTTGGTGTTTCCCGCTATGCCGGAGAATGGGTGGGGGGTAGGGCGTTGGTTTCCCGCCAAGACGCCATCTTGAGCTAAAGCTATGGTTGGGCGTTGACTGTCCGTTCCCGCCAAGACACCATCTTGAGTCAGAGCTATGGTTGGGCTAGTAGTAGGGCTAGGCTGAGTCTAAGCCAATTTCAAGGTCATCCGGTCTCCCGAGCCAATGAGAGGCCCCGGAGTGGGTCACGTGACTGCTCTTAGCGAATGGGAGAGCAGCGCAGCAGGGAATGCTGAGGATGGGGCGTATTTTGGTGTTTCCCGCTATGCCGGGGAATGGGTGGGGGTAGGGCGTTGGTTTCCCGCCAAGACGCCATCTTGAGCTAAAGCTATGGTTGGGCGTTGACTGTCCGTTCCCGCCAAGACACCATCTTGAGTCAAAGCTATGGTTGGGCTAGTAGTAGGGCTAGGCTGATTCTAAGCCAATTTCAAGGTCATCCGGTCTCCCGAGCCAATGAGAGGCCCCGGAGTGGGTCACGTGACTGCTCTTAGCGAATGGGAGAGCAGCGCAGCAGGGAATGCTGAGGATGGGGCGTGGTTTGGTGTTTCCCGCTATGCCGGAGAATGGGTGGGGGGTAGGGCGTTGGTTTCCCGCCAAGACGCCATCTTGAGCTAAAGCTATGGTTGGGCGTTGACTGTCCGTTCCCGCCAAGACACCATCTTGAGTCAAAGCTATGGTTGGGCTAGTAGTAGGGCTAGGCTGATTCTAAGCCAATTTCAAGGTCATCCGGTCTCCCGAGCCAATGAGAGGCCCCGGAGTGGGTCACGTGACTGCTCTTAGCGAATGGGAGAGCAGCGCAGCAGGGAATGCTGAGGATGGGGCATGTTTTGGTGTTTCCCACTATGCCGGAGAATGGGTGTGGGGTAGGGCGTTGGTTTCCCGCCAAGACGCCATCTTGAGCTAAAGCTATGGTTGGGCGTTGAGTGTCCGTTCCCGCCAAGACACCATCTTGAGTCAAAGCTATGGTTGGGCTAGTAGTAGGGCTAGGCTGATTCTAAGCCAATTTCAAGGTCATCCGGTCTCCCGAGCCAATGATAGGCCCCGGAGTGGGTCACGTGACCGCTCTTAGCGAATTCGAGAGCAGCGCAGCAGGGAATGCTGAGGATGGGGCGTGGTTTGGTGTTTCACGCTATGCCGGAGAATGGGTGGGGGGTAGGGCGTTGGTTTCCCGCCAAGACGCCATCTTGAGCTAAAGCTATGGTTGGGCGTTGACTGTCCGTTCCCGCCAAGACACCATCTTGAGTCAAAGCTATGGTTGGGCTAGTAGTAGGGCTAGGCTGATTCTAAGCCAATTTCAAGGTCATCCGGTCTCCCGAGCCAATGAGAGGCCCCGGAGTGGGTCACGTGACTGCTCTTAGCGAATGGGAGAGCAGCGCAGCAGGGAATGCTGAGGATGGGGCGTGGTTTGGTGTTTCCCGCTATGCCGGAGAATGGGTGGGGGGTAGGGCGTTGGTTTCCCGCCAAGACGCCATCTTGAGCTAAAGCTATGGTTGGGCGTTGACTGTCCGTTCCCGCCAAGACACCATCTTGATTCAAAGCTATGGTTGGGCTAGTAGTAGGGCTAGGCTGATTCTAAGCCAATTTCAAGGTCATCCGGTCTCCCGAGCCAATGAGAGGCCCCGGAGTGGGTCACGTGACTGCTCTGAGCGAATGGGAGAGCAGCGCAGCAGGGAATGCTGAGGATGGGGCGTGGTTTGGTGTTTCCCGCTATGACGGAGAATGGGTGGGGGGTAGGGCGTTGGTTTCCCGCCAAGACGCCATCTTGAGCTAAAGCTATGGTTGGGCGTTGACTGTCCGTTCCCGCCAAGACACCATCTTGAGTCAAAGCTATGGTTGGGCTAGTAGTAGGGCTAGGCTGATTCTAAGCCAATTTCAAGGTCATCCGGTCTCCCGAGCCAATGAGAGGCCCCGGAGTGGGTCACGTGACTGCTCTTAGCGAATGGGAGAGCAGCGCAGCAGGGAATGCTGAGCATGGGGCGTGTTTTGGTGTTTCCCGCTATGCCGGAGAATGGGTGGGGGTAGGGCGTTGGTTACCCGCCAAGACGCCATCTTGAGCTAAAGCTATGGTTGGGCGTTGACTGTCCGTTCCCGCCAAGACACCATCTTGAGTCAAAGCTATGGTTGGGCTAGTAGTAGGGCTAGGCTGATTCTAAGCCAATTTCAAGGTCATCCGGTCTCCCGAGCCAATGAGAGGCCCTGGAGTGGGTCAAGTAGTAGGGCTAGGCTGATTCTAAGCCAATTTCAAGGTCATCCGGTCTCCCGAGCCAATGAGAGGCCCTGGAGTGGGTCACGTGACTGCTCTTAGCGAATGGGAGAGCAGCGCAGCAGGGAATGCTGAGGATGGGGCGTGGTTTGGTGTTTCCCGCTATGCCGGAGAATGGGTGGGGGTTAGGGCGTTGGTTTCCCGCCAAGACGCCATCTTGAGCTAAAGCTATGGTTGGGCGTTGACTGTCCGTTCCCGCCAAGACACCATCTTGAGTCAAAGCTATGGTTGGGCTAGTAGTAGGGCTAGGCTGATTCTAAGCCAATTTCAAGGTCATCCGGTCTCCCGAGCCAATGAGAGGCCCCGGAGTGGGTCACGTGACTGCTCTTAGCGAATGGGAGAGCAGCGCAGCAGGGAATGCTGAGGATGGGGCGTGGTTTGGTGTTTCCCGCTATGCCGGAGAATGGGTGGGGGGTAGGGCGTTGGTTTCCCGCCAAGACGCCATCTTGAGCTAAAGCTATGGTTGGGCGTTGACTGTCCGTTCCCGCCAAGACACCATCTTGAGTCAAAGCTATGGTTGGGCTAGTAGTAGGGCTAGGCTGATTCTAAGCCAATTTCAAGGTCATCCGGTCTCCCGAGCCAATGAGAGGCCCCGGAGTGGGTCACGTGACTGCTCTTAGCGAATGGGAGAGTAGCGCAGCAGGGAATGCTGAGGATGGGGCGTGTTTTGGTGTTTCCCGCTATGCCGGAGAATGGGTGGGGGGTAGGGCGTTGGTTTCCCGCCAAGACGCCATCTTGAGCTAAAGCTATGGTTGGGCGTTGACTGTCCGTTCCCGCCAAGACACCATCTTGAGTCAAAGCAATGGTTGGGCTAGTAGTAGGGCTAGGCTGATTCTAAGCCAATTTCAAGGTCATCCGGTCTCCCGAGCCAATGAGAGGCCCCGGAGTGGGTCACGTGACTGCTCTTAGCGAATGGGAGAGCAGCGCAGCAGGGAATGCTGAGGATGGGGCGTGGTTTGGTTTTCCCGCTATGCCGGAGAATGGGTGGGGGGTAGGGCGTTGGTTTCCCGCCAAGACGCCATCTTGAGCTAAAGCTATGGTTGGGCGTTGACTGTCCGTTCCCGCCAAGACACCATCTTGAGTCAAAACTATGGTTGGGCTAGTAGTAGGGCTAGGCTGATTCTAAGCCAATTTCAAGGTCATCCGGTCTCCCGAGCCAATGAGAGGCCCCGGAGTGGGTCACGTGACTGCTCTTAGCGAATGGGAGAGCAGCGCAGCAGGGAATGCTGAGGATGGGGCGTGGTTTGGTGTTTCCCGCTATGCCGGAGAATGGGTGGGGGTAGGGCGTTTGTTTCCCGCCAAGACGCCATCTTGAGCTAAAGCTATGGTTGGGCGTTGACTGTCCGTTCCCGCCAAGACACCATCTTGAGTCAAAGCTATGGTTGGGCTAGTAGTAGGGCTAGGCTGATTCTAAGCCAATTTCAAGGTCATCCGGTCTCCCGAGCCAATGAGAGGCCCCGGAGTGGGTCACGTGACTGCTCTTAGCGAATGGGAGAGCAGCGCAGCAGGGAATGCTGAGGATGGGGCGTGGTTTGGTGTTTCCCGCTATGACGGAGAATGGGTGGGGGGTAGGGCGTTGGTTTCCCGCCAAGACGCCATCTTGAGCTAAAGCAATGGTTGGGCGTTGACTGTCCGTTCCCGCCAAGACACCATCTTGAGTCAAAGCTATGGTTGGGCTAGTAGTAGGGCTAGGCTGATTCTAAGCCAATTTCAAGGTCATCCGGTCTCCCGAGCCTATGAGAGGCCCCGGAGTGGGTCACGTGACTGCTCTTAGCGAATGGGAGAGCAGCGCAGCAGGGAATGCTGAGGATGGGGCGTGTTTTGGTGTTTCCCGCTATGCCGGAGAATGGGTGGGGGGTAGGGCGTTGGTTTCCCGCCAAGACGCCATCTTGAGCTAAAGCTATGGTTGGGCGTTGACTGTCCGTTCCCGCCAAGACACCATCTTGAGTCAAAGCTATGGTTGGGCTAGTAGTAGGGCTAGGCTGATCCTAAGCCAATTTCAAGGTCATCCGGTCTCCCGAGCCAATGAGAGGCCCCGGAGTGGGTCACGTGACTGCTCTTAGCGAATGGGAGAGCAGCGCAGCAGGGAATGCTGAGGATGGGGCGTGGTTTGGTGTTTCCCGCTATGCCGGAGAATGGGTGGGGGGTAGGGCGTTGGTTTCCCGCCAAGACGCCATCTTGAGCTAAAGCTATGGTTGGGCGTTGACTGTCCGTTCCCGCCAAGACACCATCTTGAGTCAAAGCTATGGTTGGGCTAGTAGTAGGCCTAGGCTGATTCTAAGCCAATTTCAAGGTCATCCGGTCTCCCGAGCCAATGAGAGGCCCCGGAGTGGGTCACGTGACTGCTCGTAGCGAATGGGAGAGCAGCGCAGCAGGGAATGCTGAGGATGGGGCGTGGTTTGGTTTTCCCGCTATGCCGGAGAATGGGTGGGGGGTAGGGCGTTGGTTTCCCGCCAAGACGCCATCTTGAGCTAAAGCTATGGTTGGGCGTTGACTGTCCGTTCCCGCCAAGACACCATCTTGAGTCAAAGCTATGGTTGGGCTAGTAGTAGGGCTAGGCTGATTCTAAGCCAATTTCAAGGTCATCCGGTCTCCCGAGCCAATGAGAGGCCCCGGAGTGGGTCACGTGACTGCTCTTAGCGAATGGGAGAGCAGCGCAGCAGGGAATGCTGAGGATGGGGCGTGGTTTGGTGTTTCCCGCTATGCCGGAGAATGGGTGGGGGTAGGGCGTTGGTTTCCCGCCAAGACGCCATCTTGAGCTAAAGCTATGGTTGGGCGTTGACTGTCCGTTCCCGCCAAGACACCATCTTGAGTCAAAGCTATGGTTGGGCTAGTAGTAGGGCTAGGCTGATTCTAAGCCAATTTCAAGGTCATCCGGTCTCCCGAGCCAATGAGAGGCCCCGGAGTGGGTCACGTGACTGCTCTTAGCGAATGGGAGAGCAGCGCAGCAGGGAATGCTGAGGATGGGGCGTGGTTTGGTGTTTCCCGCTATGCCGGAGAATGGGTGGTGGGTAGGGCGTTGGTTTCCCGCCAAGACGCCATCTTGAGCTAAAGCTATGGTTGGGCGTTGACTGTCCGTTCCCGCCAAGACACCATCTTGAGTCAAAGCTATGGTTGGGCTACTAGTAGGGCTAGGCTGATTCTAAGCCAATTTCAAGGTCATCCGTTCTCCCGAGCCAATGAGAGGCCCCGGAGTGGGTCACGTGACTGCTCTTAGCGAATGGGAGAGCAGCGCAGCAGGGAATGCTGAGGATGGGGCGTGATTTGGTGTTTACCGCTATGCCGGAGAATGGGTGGGGGGTAGGGCGTTGGTTTCCCGCCAAGACGCCATCTTGAGCTAAAGCTATGGTTGGGCGTTGACTGTCCGTTCCCGCCAAGACACCATCTTGAGTCAAAGCTATGGTTGGGCTAGTAGTAGGGCTAGGCTGATTCTAAGCCAATTTCAAGGTCATCCGGTCTCCCGAGCCAATGAGAGGCCCCGGAGTGGGTCACGTGACTGCTCTTAGCGAATGGGAGAGCAGCGCAGCAGGGAATGCTGAGGATGGGGCGTGGTTTGGTGTTTCCCGCTATGCCGGAGAATGGGTGGGGGGTAGGGCGTTGGTTTCCCGCCAAGACGCCATCTTGAGCTAAAGCTATGGTTGGGCGTTGACTGTCCGTTCCCGCCAAGACACCATCTCAAAGCTATGGTTGGGCTAGTAGTAGGGCTAGGCTGATTCTAAGCCAATTTCAAGGTCATCCGGTCTCCCGAGCCAATGAGGGGCCCCGGAGTGGGTCACGTGACTGCTCTTAGCGAATGGGAGAGCAGCGCAGCAGGGAATGCTGAGGATGGGGCGTGTTTTGGTGTTTCCCGCTATGCCGGAGAATGGGTGGGGGTAGGGCGTTGGTTTCCCGCCAAGACGCCATCTTGAGCTAAAGCTATGGTTGGGCGTTGACTGTCCGTTCCCGCCAAGACACCATCTTGAGTCAAAGGTATGGTTGGGCTAGTAGTAGGGCTAGGCTGATTCTAAGCCAATTTCAAGGTCATCCGGTCTCCCGAGCCAATGAGAGGCCCCGGAGTGGGTCACGTGACTGCTCTTAGCGAATGGGAGAGCAGCGCAGCAGGGAATGCTGAGGATGGGGCGTGGGTTGGTTTTCCCGCTATGCCGGTGAATGGGTGGGGGGTAGGGCGTTGGTTTCCCGCCAAGACGCCATCTTGAGCTAAAGCTATGGTTGGGCGTTGACTGTCCGTTCCCGCCAAGACACCATCTTGAGTCAAAGCTATGGTTGGGCTAGTAGTAGGGCTAGGCTGATTCTAAGCCAATTTCAAGGTCATCCGGTCTCCCGAGCCAATGAGAGGCCCCGGAGTGGGTCACGTGACTGCTCTTAGCGAATGGGAGAGCAGCGCAGCAGGGAATGCTGAGGATGGGGCGTGGTTTGGTGTTTCCCGCTATGCCGGAGAATGGGTGAGGGTAGGGCGTTGGTTTCCCGCCAAGACGTCATCTTGAGCTAAAGCTATGGTTGGGCGTTGACTGTCCGTTCCCGCCAAGACACCATCTTGAGTCAAAGCTATGGTTGGGCTAGTAGTAGGGCTAGGCTGATTCTAAGCCAATTTCAAGGTCATCCGGTCTCCCGAGCCAATGAGAGGCCCCGGAGTGGGTCACGTGACTGCTCTTAGCGAATGGGAGAGCAGCGCAGCAGGGAATGCTGAGGATGGGGCGTGGTTTGGTGTCTCCCGCTATGACGGAGAATGGGTGGTGGGTAGGGCGTTGGTTTCCCGCCAAGACGCCATCTTGAGCTAAAGCTATGGTTGGGCGTTGACTGTCCGTTCCCGCCAAGACACCATCTAGAGTCAAAGCTATGGTTGGGCTAGTAGTAGGGCTAGGCTGATTCTAAGCCAATTTCAAGGTCATCCGGTCTCCCGAGCCAATGAGAGGCCCCGGAGTGGGTCACGTGACTGCTCTTAGCGAATGGGAGAGCAGCGCAGCAGGGAATGCTGAGGATGGGGCGTGGTTTGGTGTTTCCCGCTATGCCGGAGAATGGGTGCTGGGTAGGGCGTTGGTTTCCCGCCAAGACGCCATCTTGAGCTCAAGCTATGGTTGGGCGTTGACTGTCCGTTCCCGCCAAGACACCATCTTGAGTCAAAGCTATGGTTGGGCTAGTAGTAGGGCTAGGCTGATTCTAAGCCAATTTCAAGGTCATCCGGTCTCCCGAGCCAATGAGAGGCCCTGGAGTGGGTCACGTGACTGCTCCTAGCGAATGGGAGAGCAGCGCAGCAGGGAATGCTGAGGATGGGGCGTGGTTTGCTGTTTCCCGCTATGCCGGAGAATGGGTGGGGGTAGGGTGTTGGTTTCCCGCCAAGACGCCATCTTGAGCTAAAGCTATGGTTGGGCGTTGACTGTCCGTTCCCGCCAAGACACCATCTTGAGTCAAAGCTATGGTTGGGCTAGTAGTAGGGCTAGGCTGATTCTAAGCCAATTTCAAGGTCATCCGGTCTCCCGAGCCAATGAGAGGCCCCGGAGTGGGTCACGTGACTGCTCTTAGCGAATGGGAGAGCAGCGCAGCAGGGAATGCTGAGGATAGGGCGTGGTTTGGTGTTTCCCGCTATGCCGGAGAATGGGTGGGGGGTAGGGCGTTGGTTTCCCGCCAAGACGCCATCTTGAGCTAAAGCTATGGTTGGGCGTTGACTGTCCCTTCCCGCCAAGACACCATCTTGAGTCAAAGCTATGGTTGGGCTAGTAGTAGGGCTAGGCTGATTCTAAGCCAATTTCAAGGTCATCCGGTCTCCCGAGCCAATGAGAGGCCCCGGAGTGGGTCACGTGACTGCTCTTAGCGAATGGGATAGCAGCGCAGCAGGGAATGCTGAGGATGGGGCGTGGTTTGGTGTTTCCCGCTATGCCGGAGAATGGGTGGGGGGTAGGGCGTTGGTTTCCCGCCAAGACGCCATCTTGAGCTAAAGCTATGGTTGGGCGTTGACTGTCCGTTCCCGCCAAGACACCATCATGAGTCAAAGCTATGGTTGGGCTAGTAGTAGGGCTAGGCTGATTCTAAGCCAATTTCAAGGTCATCCGGTCTCCCGAGCCAATGAGAGGCCCCGGAGTGGGTCACGTGACAGCTCTTAGCGAATGGGAGAGCAGCGCAGCAGGGAATGCTGAGGATGGGGCGTGGTTTGGTGTTTCCCGCTATGCCGGAGAATGGGTGGGGGGTAGGGCGTTGGTTTCCCGCCAAGACGCCATCTTCAGCTAAAGCTATGGTTGGGCGTTGACTGCCCGTTCCCGCCAAGACACCATCTTGAGTCAAAGCTATGGTTGGGCTAGTAGTAGGGCTAGGCTGATTCTAAGCCAATTTCAAGGTCATCCCGTCTCCCGAGCCAATGAGAGGCCCCGGAGTGGGTCACGTGACTGCTCTTAGCGAATGGGCGAGCAGCGCAGCAGGGAATGCTGAGGATGGAGCGTGGTTTTGTGTTTCCCGCTATGCCGGAGAATGGGTGGGGTGTAGGGCGTTGGTTTCCCGCCAAGACGCCATCTTGAGCTAAAGCAATGGTTGGGCGTTGACTGTCCGTTCCCGCCAAGACACCATCTTGAGTCAAAGCTATGGTTGGGCTAGTAGTAGGGCTAGGCTGATTCTAAGCCAATTTCAAGGTCATCCGGTCTCCCGAGCCAATGAGAGGCCCCGGAGTGGGTCACGTGACTGCTCTTAGCGAATGGGAGAGCAGCGCAGCAGGGAATGCTGAGGATGGGGCGTGGTTTGGTGTTTCCCGCTATGCCGGAGAATGGGTGTGGGGTAGGGCGTTTGTTTCCCGGCAAGACGCCATCTTGAGCTAAAGCTATGGTTGGGCGTTGACTGTCCGTTCCCGCCAAGACACCATCTTGAGTCAAAGCTATGGTTGGGCTAGTAGTAGGGCTAGGCTGATTCTAAGCCAATTTCAAGGTCATCCGGTCTCCCGAGCCAATGAGAGGCCCCGGAGTGGGTCACGTGACTGCTCTTAGCGAATGGGAGAGCAGCGCAGCAGGGAATGCTGAGGATGGGGCGTGGTTTGGTGTTTCCCGCTATGCCGGAGAATGGGTGGGGGGTAGGGCGTTGGTTTCCCGCCAAGACGCCATCTTGAGCTAAAGCTATGGTTGGGCGTTGACTGTCCGTTCCCGCCAAGACACCATCTTGAGTCAAAGCTATGGTTGGGCTAGTAGTAGGGCTAGGCTGATTCTAAGCCAATTTCAAGGTCATCCGGTCTCCCGAGCCAATGAGAGGCCCCGGAGTGGGTCACGTGACTGCTCTTAGCGAATGGAAGAGCAGCGCAGCAGGGAATGCTGAGGATGGGGCGTGGTTTGGTGTTTCCCGCTATGCCGGAGAATGGGTGGGGGGTAGGGCGTTGGTTTCCCGCCAAGACGCCATCTTGAGCTAAAGCTATGGTTGGGCGTTGACTGTCCGTTCCCGCCAAGACACCATCTTGAGTCAAAGCTATGGTTGGGCTAGAAGTAGGGCTAGGCTGATTCTAAGCCAATTTCAAGGTCATCCGGTCTCCCGAGCCAATGAGAGGCCCTGGAGTGGGTCAAGTAGTAGGGCTAGGCTGATTCTAAGCCAATTTCAAGGTCATCCGTTCTCCCGAGCCAATGAGAGGCCCTGGAGTGGGTCACGTGACTGCTCTTAGCGAATGGGAGAGCAGCGCAGCAGGGAATGCTGAGGATGGGGCGTGGTTTGGTGTTTCCCGCTATGACGGAGAATGGGTGGGGGTAGGGCGTTGGTTTCCCGCCAAGACGCCATCTTGAGCTAAAGCTATGGTTGGGCGTTGACTGTCCGTTCCCGCCAAGACACCATCTTGAGTCAAAGCTATGGTTGGGCTAGTAGTAGGGCAAGGCTGATTCTAAGCCAATTTCAAGGTCATCCGGTCTCCCGAGCCAATGAGAGGCCCCGGAGTGGGTCACGTGACTGCTCTTAGCGAATGGGAGAGCAGCGCAGCAGGGAATGCTGAGGATGGGGCGTGGTTTGGTGTTTCCCGCTATGCCGGAGAATGGGTGGGGGGTAGGGCGTTGGTTTCCCGCCAAGACGCCATCTTGAGCTAAAGCTATGGTTGGGCGTTGACTGTCCCTTCCCGCCAAGACACCATCTTGAGTCAAAGCTGTGGTTGGGCTAGTAGTAGGGCTAGGCTGATTCTAAGCCAATTTCAAGGTCATCCGGTCTCCCGAGCCAATGAGAGGCCCCGGAGTGGGTCACGTGACTGCTCTTAGCGAATGGGAGAGCAGCGCAGCAGGGAATGCTGAGGATGGGGCGTGGTTTGGTGTTTCCCGCTATGCCGGAGAATGGGTGGTGGGTAGGGCGTTGGTTTCCCGCCAAGACGCCATCTTGAGCTAAAGCTATGGTTGGGCGTTGACTGTCCGTTCCCGCCAAGACACCATCTTGAGTCAAAGCTATGGTTGGGCTAGTAGTAGGGCTAGGCTGATTCTAAGCCAATTTCAAGGTCATCCGGTCTCCCGAGCCAATGAGAGGCCCCGGAGTGGGTCACGTGACTGCTCTTAGCGAATGGGAGAGCAGCGCAGCAGGGAATGCTGAGGATGGGGCGTGGTTTGGTGTTTCCCGCTATGCCGGAGAATGGGTGGGGGGTAGGGCGTTGGTTTCCCGCCAAGACGCCATCTTGAGCTAAAGCTATGGTTGGGCGTTGACTGTCCGTTCCCGCCAAGACACCATCTTGAGTCAAAGCTATGGTTGGGCTAGTAGTAAAGCTAGGCTGATTCTAAGCCAATTTCAAGGTCATCCGGTCTCCCGAGCCAATGAGAGGCCCCGGAGTGGGTCACGTGACTGCTCTTAGCGAATGGGAGAGCAGCGCAGCAGGGAATGCTGAGGATGGGGCGTGGTTTGGTGTTTCCCGCTATGCCGGAGAATGGGTGGGGGGTAGGGCGTTGGTTTCCCGCCAAGACGCCATCTTGAGCTAAAGCTATGGTTGGGCGTTGACTGTCCGTTCCCGCCAAGACACCATCTTGAGTCAAAGCTATGGTTGGGCTAGTAGTAGGGCTAGGCTGATTCTAAGCCAATTTCAAGGTCATCCGGTCTCCCGAGCCAATGAGAGGCCCCGGAGTGGGTCACGTGACTGCTCTTAGCGAATGGGAGAGCAGCGCAGCAGGGAATGCTGAGGATGGGGCGTGGTTTGGTGTTTCCCGCTATGCCGGAGAATGGGTGGGGGTAGGGCGTTGGTTTCCCGCCAAGACGCCATCTTGAGCTAAAGCAATGGTTGGGCGTTGACTGTCCGTTCCCGCCAAGACACCATCTTGAGTCAAAGCTATGGTTGGGCTAGTAGTAGGGCTAGACTGATTCTAAGCCAATTTCAAGGTCATCCGGTCTCCCGAGCCAATGAGAGGCCCCGGAGTTGGTCACGTGACTGCTCTTAGCGAATGGGAGAGCAGCGCAGCAGGGAATGCTGTGGATGGGGCGTGTTTTGGTGTTACCCGCTATGCCGGAGAATGGGTGTGGGGTAGGGCGTTGGTTTCCCGCCAAGACGCCATCTTGAGATAAAGCTATGGTTGGGCGTTGACTGTCCGTTCCCGCCAAGACACCATCTTGAGTCAAAGCTGTGGTTGGGCTAGTAGTAGGGCTAGGCTGATTCTAAGCCAATTTCAAGGTCATCCGGTCTCCCGAGCCAATGAGAGGCCCCGGAGTGGGTCACGTGACTGCTCTTAGCGAATGGGAGAGCAGCGCAGCAGGGAATGCTGAGGATGAGGCGTGGTTTGGTGTTTCCCGCTATGCCGGAGAATGGGTGGGGGGTAGGGCGTTGGTTTCCCGCCAAGACGCCATCTTGAGCTAAAGCTATGGTTGGGCGTTGACTGTCCGTTCCCGCCAAGACACCATCTTGAGTCAAAGCTATGGTTGGGCTAGTAGTAGGGCTAGGCTGATTCTAAGCCAATTTCAAGGTCATCCGGTCTCCCGAGCCAATGAGAGGCCCCGGAGTGGGTCACGTGACTGCTCTTAGCGAATGGGAGAGCAGCGCAGCAGGGAATGCTGAGGATGGGGCGTGGTTTGGTGTTTCCCGCTATGCCGGAGAATGGGTGGGGGGTAGGGCGTTGGTTTCCCGCCAAGACGCCATCTTGAGCTAAAGCTATGGTTGGGCGTTGACTGTCCGTTCCCGCCAAGACACCATCTTGAGTCAAAGCTATGGTTGGGCTAGTAGTAGGGCTAGGCTGATTCTAAGCCAATTTCAAGGTCATCCGGTCTCCCGAGCCAATGAGAGGCCCCGGAGTGGGTCACGTGACTGCTCTTAGCGAATGGGAGAGCAGCGCAGCAGGGAATGCTGAGGATGGGGCGTGTTTTGGTGTTTCCCGCTCTGCCGGAGAATGGGTGGGGGGTAGGGCGTTGGTTTCCCGCCAAGACGCCATCTTGAGCTAAAGCTATGGTTGGGCGTTGAGTGTCCGTTCCCGCCAAGACACCATCTTGAGTCAAAGCTATGGTTGGGCTAGTAGTAGGGCTAGGCTGATTCTAAGCCAATTTCAAGGTCATCCGGTCTCCCGAGCCAATGAGAGGCCCCGGAGTGGGTCACGTGACTGCTCTTAGCGAATGGGAGAGCAGCGTAGCAGGGAATGCTGAGGATGGGGCGTGATTTGGTGTTTCCCGCTATGCCGGAGAATGGGTGGGGGGTAGGGCGTTGGTTTCCCGCCAAGACGCCATCTTGAGCTAAAGCTATGGTTGGGCGTTGACTGTCCGTTCCCGCCAAGACACCATCTTGAGTCAGAGCTATGGTTGGGCTAGTAGTAGGGCTAGGCTGAGTCTAAGCCAATTTCAAGGTCATCCGGTCTCCCGAGCCAATGAGAGGCCCCGGAGTGGGTCACGTGACTGCTCTTAGCGAATGTGAGAGCAGCGCAGCAGGGAATGCTGAGGATGGGGCGTATTTTGGTGTTTCCCGCTATGCCGGGGAATAGGTGGGGGTAGGGCGTTGGTTTCCCGCCAAGACGCCATCTTGAGCTAAAGCTATGGTTGGGCGTTGACTGTCCGTTCCCGCCAAGACACCATCTTGAGTCAAAGCTATGGTTGGGCTAGTAGTAGGGCTAGGCTGATTCTAAGCCAATTTCAAGGTCATCCGGTCTCCCGAGCCAATGAGAGGCCCCGGAGTGGGTCACGTGACTGCTCTTAGCGAATGGGAGAGCAGCGCAGCAGGGAATGCTGAGGATGGGGCGTGGTTTGGTGTTTCCCGCTATGCCGGAGAATGGGTGGGGGGTAGGGCGTTGGTTTCCCGCCAAGACGCCATCTTGAGCTAAAGCTATGGTTGGGCGTTGACTGTCCGTTCCCGCCAAGACACCATCTTGAGTCAAAGCTATGGTTGGGCTAGTAGTAGGGCTAGGCTGATTCTAAGCCAATTTCAAGGTCATCCGGTCTCCCGAGCCAATGAGAGGCCCCGGAGTGGGTCACGTGACTGCTCTTAGCGAATGGAAGAGCAGCGCAGCAGGGAATGCTGAGGATGGGGCGTGGTTTGGTGTTTCCCGCTATGCCGGAGAATGGGTGGGGGGTAGGGCGTTGGTTTCCCGCCAAGACGCCATCTTGAGCTAAAGCTATGGTTGGGCGTTGACTGTCCGTTCCCGCCAAGACACCATCTTGAGTCAAAGCTATGGTTGGGCTAGTAGTAGGGCTAGGCTGATTCTAAGCCAATTTCAAGGTCATCCGGTCTCCCGAGCCAATGAGAGGCCCCGGAGTGGGTCACGTGACTGCTCTTAGCGAATGGGAGAGCAGCGCAGCAGGGAATGCTGAGGATGGGGCGTGGTTTGGTGTTTCCCGCTATGCCGGAGAATGGGTGGGGGGTAGGGCGTTGGTTTCCCGCCAAGACGCCATCTTGAGCTAAAGCTATGGTTGGGCGTTGACTGTCCGTTCCCGCCAAGACACCATCTTGAGTCAAAGCTATGGTTGGGCTAGTAGTAAAGCTAGGCTGATTCTAAGCCAATTTCAAGGTCATCCGGTCTCCCGAGCCAATGAGAGGCCCCGGAGTGGGTCACGTGACTGCTCTTAGCGAATGGGAGAGCAGCGCAGCAGGGAATGCTGAGGATGGGGCGTGGTTTGGTGTTTCCCGCTATGCCGGAGAATGGGTGGGGGGTAGGGCGTTGGTTTCCCGCCAAGACGCCATCTTGAGCTAAAGCTATGGTTGGGCGTTGACTGTCCGTTCCCGCCAAGACACCATCTTGAGTCAAAGCTATGGTTGGGCTAGTAGTAGGGCTAGGCTGATTCTAAGCCAATTTCAAGGTCATCCGGTCTCCCGAGCCAATGAGAGGCCCCGGAGTGGGTCACGTGACTGCTCTTAGCGAATGGGAGAGCAGCGCAGCAGGGAATGCTGAGGATGGGGCGTGGTTTGGTGTTTCCCGCTATGCCGGAGAATGGGTGGGGGTAGGGCGTTGGTTTCCCGCCAAGACGCCATCTTGAGCTAAAGCAATGGTTGGGCGTTGACTGTCCGTTCCCGCCAAGACACCATCTTGAGTCAAAGCTATGGTTGGGCTAGTAGTAGGGCTAGACTGATTCTAAGCCAATTTCAAGGTCATCCGGTCTCCCGAGCCAATGAGAGGCCCCGGAGTTGGTCACGTGACTGCTCTTAGCGAATGGGAGAGCAGCGCAGCAGGGAATGCTGTGGATGGGGCGTGTTTTGGTGTTACCCGCTATGCCGGAGAATGGGTGTGGGGTAGGGCGTTGGTTTCCCGCCAAGACGCCATCTTGAGATAAAGCTATGGTTGGGCGTTGACTGTCCGTTCCCGCCAAGACACCATCTTGAGTCAAAGCTGTGGTTGGGCTAGTAGTAGGGCTAGGCTGATTCTAAGCCAATTTCAAGGTCATCCGGTCTCCCGAGCCAATGAGAGGCCCCGGAGTGGGTCACGTGACTGCTCTTAGCGAATGGGAGAGCAGCGCAGCAGGGAATGCTGAGGATGAGGCGTGGTTTGGTGTTTCCCGCTATGCCGGAGAATGGGTGGGGGGTAGGGCGTTGGTTTCCCGCCAAGACGCCATCTTGAGCTAAAGCTATGGTTGGGCGTTGACTGTCCGTTCCCGCCAAGACACCATCTTGAGTCAAAGCTATGGTTGGGCTAGTAGTAGGGCTAGGCTGATTCTAAGCCAATTTCAAGGTCATCCGGTCTCCCGAGCCAATGAGAGGCCCCGGAGTGGGTCACGTGACTGCTCTTAGCGAATGGGAGAGCAGCGCAGCAGGGAATGCTGAGGATGGGGCGTGGTTTGGTGTTTCCCGCTATGCCGGAGAATGGGTGGGGGGTAGGGCGTTGGTTTCCCGCCAAGACGCCATCTTGAGCTAAAGCTATGGTTGGGCGTTGACTGTCCGTTCCCGCCAAGACACCATCTTGAGTCAAAGCTATGGTTGGGCTAGTAGTAGGGCTAGGCTGATTCTAAGCCAATTTCAAGGTCATCCGGTCTCCCGAGCCAATGAGAGGCCCCGGAGTGGGTCACGTGACTGCTCTTAGCGAATGGGAGAGCAGCGCAGCAGGGAATGCTGAGGATGGGGCGTGTTTTGGTGTTTCCCGCTCTGCCGGAGAATGGGTGGGGGGTAGGGCGTTGGTTTCCCGCCAAGACGCCATCTTGAGCTAAAGCTATGGTTGGGCGTTGAGTGTCCGTTCCCGCCAAGACACCATCTTGAGTCAAAGCTATGGTTGGGCTAGTAGTAGGGCTAGGCTGATTCTAAGCCAATTTCAAGGTCATCCGGTCTCCCGAGCCAATGAGAGGCCCCGGAGTGGGTCACGTGACTGCTCTTAGCGAATGGGAGAGCAGCGTAGCAGGGAATGCTGAGGATGGGGCGTGATTTGGTGTTTCCCGCTATGCCGGAGAATGGGTGGGGGGTAGGGCGTTGGTTTCCCGCCAAGACGCCATCTTGAGCTAAAGCTATGGTTGGGCGTTGACTGTCCGTTCCCGCCAAGACACCATCTTGAGTCAGAGCTATGGTTGGGCTAGTAGTAGGGCTAGGCTGAGTCTAAGCCAATTTCAAGGTCATCCGGTCTCCCGAGCCAATGAGAGGCCCCGGAGTGGGTCACGTGACTGCTCTTAGCGAATGTGAGAGCAGCGCAGCAGGGAATGCTGAGGATGGGGCGTATTTTGGTGTTTCCCGCTATGCCGGGGAATAGGTGGGGGTAGGGCGTTGGTTTCCCGCCAAGACGCCATCTTGAGCTAAAGCTATGGTTGGGCGTTGACTGTCCGTTCCCGCCAAGACACCATCTTGAGTCAAAGCTATGGTTGGGCTAGTAGTAGGGCTAGGCTGATTCTAAGCCAATTTCAAGGTCATCCGGTCTCCCGAGCCAATGAGAGGCCCCGGAGTGGGTCACGTGACTGCTCTTAGCGAATGGGAGAGCAGCGCAGCAGGGAATGCTGAGGATGGGGCGTGGTTTGGTGTTTCCCGCTATGCCGGAGAATGGGTGGGGGGTAGGGCGTTGGTTTCCCGCCAAGACGCCATCTTGAGCTAAAGCTATGGTTGGGCGTTGACTGTCCGTTCCCGCCAAGACACCATCTTGAGTCAAAGCTATGGTTGGGCTAGTAGTAGGGCTAGGCTGATTCTAAGCCAATTTCAAGGTCATCCGGTCTCCCGAGCCAATGAGAGGCCCCGGAGTGGGTCACGTGACTGCTCTTAGCGAATGGAAGAGCAGCGCAGCAGGGAATGCTGAGGATGGGGCGTGGTTTGGTGTTTCCCGCTATGCCGGAGAATGGGTGGGGGGTAGGGCGTTGGTTTCCCGCCAAGACGCCATCTTGAGCTAAAGCTATGGTTGGGCGTTGACTGTCCGTTCCCGCCAAGACACCATCTTGAGTCAAAGCTATGGTTGGGCTAGAAGTAGGGCTAGGCTGATTCTAAGCCAATTTCAAGGTCATCCGGTCTCCCGAGCCAATGAGAGGCCCTGGAGTGGGTCAAGTAGTAGGGCTAGGCTGATTCTAAGCCAATTTCAAGGTCATCCGTTCTCCCGAGCCAATGAGAGGCCCTGGAGTGGGTCACGTGACTGCTCTTAGCGAATGGGAGAGCAGCGCAGCAGGGAATGCTGAGGATGGGGCGTGGTTTGGTGTTTCCCGCTATGACGGAGAATGGGTGGGGGTAGGGCGTTGGTTTCCCGCCAAGACGCCATCTTGAGCTAAAGCTATGGTTGGGCGTTGACTGTCCGTTCCCGCCAAGACACCATCTTGAGTCAAAGCTATGGTTGGGCTAGTAGTAGGGCAAGGCTGATTCTAAGCCAATTTCAAGGTCATCCGGTCTCCCGAGCCAATGAGAGGCCCCGGAGTGGGTCACGTGACTGCTCTTAGCGAATGGGAGAGCAGCGCAGCAGGGAATGCTGAGGATGGGGCGTGGTTTGGTGTTTCCCGCTATGCCGGAGAATGGGTGGGGGGTAGGGCGTTGGTTTCCCGCCAAGACGCCATCTTGAGCTAAAGCTATGGTTGGGCGTTGACTGTCCCTTCCCGCCAAGACACCATCTTGAGTCAAAGCTGTGGTTGGGCTAGTAGTAGGGCTAGGCTGATTCTAAGCCAATTTCAAGGTCATCCGGTCTCCCGAGCCAATGAGAGGCCCCGGAGTGGGTCACGTGACTGCTCTTAGCGAATGGGAGAGCAGCGCAGCAGGGAATGCTGAGGATGGGGCGTGGTTTGGTGTTTCCCGCTATGCCGGAGAATGGGTGGTGGGTAGGGCGTTGGTTTCCCGCCAAGACGCCATCTTGAGCTAAAGCTATGGTTGGGCGTTGACTGTCCGTTCCCGCCAAGACACCATCTTGAGTCAAAGCTATGGTTGGGCTAGTAGTAGGGCTAGGCTGATTCTAAGCCAATTTCAAGGTCATCCGGTCTCCCGAGCCAATGAGAGGCCCCGGAGTGGGTCACGTGACTGCTCTTAGCGAATGGGAGAGCAGCGCAGCAGGGAATGCTGAGGATGGGGCGTGGTTTGGTGTTTCCCGCTATGCCGGAGAATGGGTGGGGGGTAGGGCGTTGGTTTCCCGCCAAGACGCCATCTTGAGCTAAAGCTATGGTTGGGCGTTGACTGTCCGTTCCCGCCAAGACACCATCTTGAGTCAAAGCTATGGTTGGGCTAGTAGTAAAGCTAGGCTGATTCTAAGCCAATTTCAAGGTCATCCGGTCTCCCGAGCCAATGAGAGGCCCCGGAGTGGGTCACGTGACTGCTCTTAGCGAATGGGAGAGCAGCGCAGCAGGGAATGCTGAGGATGGGGCGTGGTTTGGTGTTTCCCGCTATGCCGGAGAATGGGTGGGGGGTAGGGCGTTGGTTTCCCGCCAAGACGCCATCTTGAGCTAAAGCTATGGTTGGGCGTTGACTGTCCGTTCCCGCCAAGACACCATCTTGAGTCAAAGCTATGGTTGGGCTAGTAGTAGGGCTAGGCTGATTCTAAGCCAATTTCAAGGTCATCCGGTCTCCCGAGCCAATGAGAGGCCCCGGAGTGGGTCACGTGACTGCTCTTAGCGAATGGGAGAGCAGCGCAGCAGGGAATGCTGAGGATGGGGCGTGGTTTGGTGTTTCCCGCTATGCCGGAGAATGGGTGGGGGTAGGGCGTTGGTTTCCCGCCAAGACGCCATCTTGAGCTAAAGCAATGGTTGGGCGTTGACTGTCCGTTCCCGCCAAGACACCATCTTGAGTCAAAGCTATGGTTGGGCTAGTAGTAGGGCTAGACTGATTCTAAGCCAATTTCAAGGTCATCCGGTCTCCCGAGCCAATGAGAGGCCCCGGAGTTGGTCACGTGACTGCTCTTAGCGAATGGGAGAGCAGCGCAGCAGGGAATGCTGTGGATGGGGCGTGTTTTGGTGTTACCCGCTATGCCGGAGAATGGGTGTGGGGTAGGGCGTTGGTTTCCCGCCAAGACGCCATCTTGAGATAAAGCTATGGTTGGGCGTTGACTGTCCGTTCCCGCCAAGACACCATCTTGAGTCAAAGCTGTGGTTGGGCTAGTAGTAGGGCTAGGCTGATTCTAAGCCAATTTCAAGGTCATCCGGTCTCCCGAGCCAATGAGAGGCCCCGGAGTGGGTCACGTGACTGCTCTTAGCGAATGGGAGAGCAGCGCAGCAGGGAATGCTGAGGATGAGGCGTGGTTTGGTGTTTCCCGCTATGCCGGAGAATGGGTGGGGGGTAGGGCGTTGGTTTCCCGCCAAGACGCCATCTTGAGCTAAAGCTATGGTTGGGCGTTGACTGTCCGTTCCCGCCAAGACACCATCTTGAGTCAAAGCTATGGTTGGGCTAGTAGTAGGGCTAGGCTGATTCTAAGCCAATTTCAAGGTCATCCGGTCTCCCGAGCCAATGAGAGGCCCCGGAGTGGGTCACGTGACTGCTCTTAGCGAATGGGAGAGCAGCGCAGCAGGGAATGCTGAGGATGGGGCGTGGTTTGGTGTTTCCCGCTATGCCGGAGAATGGGTGGGGGGTAGGGCGTTGGTTTCCCGCCAAGACGCCATCTTGAGCTAAAGCTATGGTTGGGCGTTGACTGTCCGTTCCCGCCAAGACACCATCTTGAGTCAAAGCTATGGTTGGGCTAGTAGTAGGGCTAGGCTGATTCTAAGCCAATTTCAAGGTCATCCGGTCTCCCGAGCCAATGAGAGGCCCCGGAGTGGGTCACGTGACTGCTCTTAGCGAATGGGAGAGCAGCGCAGCAGGGAATGCTGAGGATGGGGCGTGTTTTGGTGTTTCCCGCTCTGCCGGAGAATGGGTGGGGGGTAGGGCGTTGGTTTCCCGCCAAGACGCCATCTTGAGCTAAAGCTATGGTTGGGCGTTGAGTGTCCGTTCCCGCCAAGACACCATCTTGAGTCAAAGCTATGGTTGGGCTAGTAGTAGGGCTAGGCTGATTCTAAGCCAATTTCAAGGTCATCCGGTCTCCCGAGCCAATGAGAGGCCCCGGAGTGGGTCACGTGACTGCTCTTAGCGAATGGGAGAGCAGCGTAGCAGGGAATGCTGAGGATGGGGCGTGATTTGGTGTTTCCCGCTATGCCGGAGAATGGGTGGGGGGTAGGGCGTTGGTTTCCCGCCAAGACGCCATCTTGAGCTAAAGCTATGGTTGGGCGTTGACTGTCCGTTCCCGCCAAGACACCATCTTGAGTCAGAGCTATGGTTGGGCTAGTAGTAGGGCTAGGCTGAGTCTAAGCCAATTTCAAGGTCATCCGGTCTCCCGAGCCAATGAGAGGCCCCGGAGTGGGTCACGTGACTGCTCTTAGCGAATGGGAGAGCAGCGCAGCAGGGAATGCTGAGGATGGGGCGTATTTTGGTGTTTCCCGCTATGCCGGGGAATGGGTGGGGGTAGGGCGTTGGTTTCCCGCCAAGACGCCATCTTGAGCTAAAGCTATGGTTGGGCGTTGACTGTCCGTTCCCGCCAAGACACCATCTTGAGTCAAAGCTATGGTTGGGCTAGTAGTAGGGCTAGGCTGATTCTAAGCCAATTTCAAGGTCATCCGGTCTCCCGAGCCAATGAGAGGCCCCGGAGTGGGTCACGTGACTGCTCTTAGCGAATGGGAGAGCAGCGCAGCAGGGAATGCTGAGGATGGGGCGTGGTTTGGTGTTTCCCGCTATGCCGGAGAATGGGTGGGGGGTAGGGCGTTGGTTTCCCGCCAAGACGCCATCTTGAGCTAAAGCTATGGTTGGGCGTTGACTGTCCGTTCCCGCCAAGACACCATCTTGAGTCAAAGCTATGGTTGGGCTAGTAGTAGGGCTAGGCTGATTCTAAGCCAATTTCAAGGTCATCCGGTCTCCCGAGCCAATGAGAGGCCCCGGAGTGGGTCACGTGACTGCTCTTAGCGAATGGGAGAGCAGCGCAGCAGGGAATGCTGAGGATGGGGCATGTTTTGGTGTTTCCCACTATGCCGGAGAATGGGTGTGGGGTAGGGCGTTGGTTTCCCGCCAAGACGCCATCTTGAGCTAAAGCTATGGTTGGGCGTTGAGTGTCCGTTCCCGCCAAGACACCATCTTGAGTCAAAGCTATGGTTGGGCTAGTAGTAGGGCTAGGCTGATTCTAAGCCAATTTCAAGGTCATCCGGTCTCCCGAGCCAATGATAGGCCCCGGAGTGGGTCACGTGACCGCTCTTAGCGAATTCGAGAGCAGCGCAGCAGGGAATGCTGAGGATGGGGCGTGGTTTGGTGTTTCACGCTATGCCGGAGAATGGGTGGGGGGTAGGGCGTTGGTTTCCCGCCAAGACGCCATCTTGAGCTAAAGCTATGGTTGGGCGTTGACTGTCCGTTCCCGCCAAGACACCATCTTGAGTCAAAGCTATGGTTGGGCTAGTAGTAGGGCTAGGCTGATTCTAAGCCAATTTCAAGGTCATCCGGTCTCCCGAGCCAATGAGAGGCCCCGGAGTGGGTCACGTGACTGCTCTTAGCGAATGGGAGAGCAGCGCAGCAGGGAATGCTGAGGATGGGGCGTGGTTTGGTGTTTCCCGCTATGCCGGAGAATGGGTGGGGGGTAGGATGTTGGTTTCCCGCCAAGACGCCATCTTGAGCTAAAGCTATGGTTGGGCGTTGACTGTCCGTTCCCGCCAAGACACCATCTTGAGTCAAAGCTATGGTTGGGCTAGTAGTAGGGCTAGGCTGATTCTAAGCCAATTTCAAGGTCATCCGGTCTCCCGAGCCAATGAGAGGCCCCGGAGTGGGTCACGTGACTGCTCTGAGCGAATGGGAGAGCAGCGCAGCAGGGAATGCTGAGGATGGGGCGTGGTTTGGTGTTTCCCGCTATGCCGGAGAATGGGTGGGGGGTAGGGCGTTGGTTTCCCGCCAAGACGCCATCTTGAGCTAAAGCTATGGTTGGGCGTTGACTGTCCGTTCCCGCCAAGACACCATCTTGAGTCAAAGCTATGGTTGGGCTAGTAGTAGGGCTAGGCTGATTCTAAGCCAATTTCAAGGTCATCCGGTCTCCCGAGCCAAAGAGAGGCCCCGGAGTGGGTCACGTGACTGCTCTTAGCGAATGGGAGAGCAGCGCAGCAGGGAATGCTGAGCATGGGGCGTGTTTTGGTGTTTCCCGCTATGCCGGAGAATGGGTGGGGGTAGGGCGTTGGTTACCCGCCAAGACGCCATCTTGAGCTAAAGCTATGGTTGGGCGTTGACTGTCCGTTCCCGCCAAGACACCATCTTGAGTCAAAGCTATGGTTGGGCTAGTAGTAGGGCTAGGCTGATTCTAAGCCAATTTCAAGGTCATCCGGTCTCCCGAGCCAATGAGAGGCCCCGGAGTGGGTCACGTGACTGCTCTTAGCGAATGGGAGAGCAGCGCAGCAGGGAATGCTGAGGATGGGGCGTGGTTTGGTGTTTCCCGCTATGCCGGAGAATGGGTGGGGGGTAGGGCGTTGGTTTCCCGCCAAGACGCCATCTTGAGCTAAAGCTATGGTTGGGCGTTGACTGTCCGTTCCCGCCAAGACACCATCTTGAGTCAAAGCTATGGTTGGGCTAGTAGTAGGGCTAGGCTGATTCTAAGCCAATTTCAAGGTCATCCGGTCTCCCGAGCCAATGAGAGGCCCCGGAGTGGGTCACGTGACTGCTCTTAGCGAATGGGAGAGCAGCGCAGCAGGGAATGCTGAGGATGGGGCGTGGTTTGGTGTTTCCCGCTATGCCGGAGAATGGGTGGGGGGTAGGGCGTTGGTTTCCCGCCAAGACGCCATCTTGAGCTAAAGCTATGGTTGGGCGTTGACTGTCCGTTCCCGCCAAGACACCATCTTGAGTCAAAGCTATGGTTGGGCTAGTAGTAGGGCTAGGCTGATTCTAAGCCAATTTCAAGGTCATCCGGTCTCCCGAGCCAAAGAGAGGCCCCGGAGTGGGTCACGTGACTGCTCTTAGCGAATGGGAGAGCAGCGCAGCAGGGAATGCTGAGGATGGGGGCGTGGTTTGGTGTTTCCCGCTATGCCGGAGAATGGGTGGGAGGTAGGGCGTTGGTTTCCCGCCAAGAAGCCCAACCATAGCTTTGACTCAAGATGGTGTCTTGGCGGGAACGGACAGTCAACGCCCAACCATAGCTTTACCTCAAGATGGCGTCTTGGCGGGAAACCAACGCCCTACCCCCCACCCATTCTCCGGCATAGCGGGAAACACCAAACCACGCCCCATCCTCAGCATTCCCTGCTGCGCTGCCCTCCCATTCGCTAAGAGCAGTCACGTGACCCACTCCGGGGCCTCTCATTGGCTCGGGAGACCGGATGACCTTGAAATTGGCTTAGAATCAGCCTAGCCCTACTACTAGCCCAACCATAGCTTTGACTCAAGATGGTGTCTTGGCGGGAACGGACAGTCAACGCCCAACCATAGCTTTAGCTCAAGATGGCGTCTTGGCGGGAAACCAACGCCCTACCCCCCACCCATTCTCCAGCATAGCGAGAAAGACCAAACCACGCCCCATCCTCAGCATTCCCTGCTGCGCTGCTCTCCCATTCACTAAGAGCAGTCACGTGACCCACTCCGGGGCCTCTCATTGGCTCGGGAGACCGGATGACCTTGAAATTGGCTTAGAATCAGCCTAGCCCTACTACTAGCCCAACCATAGCTTTGACTCAAGATGGTGTCTTGGCGGGAACGGACAGTCAACGCCCAACCATAGCTTTAGTTCAAGATGGCGTCCTGGCGGGAAACCAACGCCCTACCCCCCCACCCATTCTCCGGCATAGCGGGAAACACCAAACCACGCCCCATCCTCAGCATTCCCTGCTGCGCTGCTCTCCCATTCGCTAAGAGCAGTCACGTGACCCACTCCGGGGCCTCTCATTGGCTCGGGAGACCGGATGACCTTGAAATTGGCTTGGAATCAGCCTAGCCCTACTACTAGCCCAACCATAGCTTTGACTCAAGATGGTGTCTTGGCGGGAACGGACAGTCAACGCCCAACCATAGCTTTAGCTCAAGATGGCGTCTTGGCGGGAAACCAACGCCCTACCCCCCACCCATTCTCCGGCATAGCGGGAAACACCAAACCACGCCCCATCCTCAGCATTCCCTGCTGCGCTGCTCTCCCACTCGCTAAGAGCAGTCACGTGACCCACTCCGGGGCCTCTCATTGGCTCGGGAGACCGGATGACCTTGAAATTGGCTTAGAATCAGCCTAGCCCTACTACTAGCCCAACCATAGCTTTGACTCAAGATGGTGTCTTGGCGGGAACGGACAGTCAACGCCCAACCATAGCTTTAGCTCAAGATGGCATCTTGGCGGGAAACCAACGCCCTACCCCCCACTCATTCTCCGGCATAGCGGGAAACACCAAACCACGCCCCATCCTCAGCATTCACTGCTGCGCTGCTCTCCCATTCGCTAAGAGCAGTCACGTGACCCACTCCGGGGCCTCTCATTGGCTCGGGAGACCGGATGACCTTGAAATTGGCTTAGAATCAGCCTAGCCCTACTACTAAGGACAACTTTGCAATTGACACCAAAAATCGATTTTCAGCCCTGAGGGAAGTAAGCGATACGCAAGGTATCCGTATAGGAAGCAGTCAAACGTATAGCGCAAAATCCGTTACGAGAACCGGCAAAGTTAGGCCTAAAATCCCACACAGTGCACCGGCGAATGTGTCGAATATTCTTATATTTGGTGATAGCCAGGCGAGGGGAATGCGGAGAAAATGGTCAATGAAGATATTGCAGCATCGGCAGTCATCTATCCTGGGGCCCCAATGAAGAAGGTATTGGAAAACACGGAGCAGGCGGCAAGAAATCTCGGAAGTCGTGATGCAGTAGTGATCATCGGCGGGACGAACGACGTAGCTCACAACGACGCTAAGAATGTTATTTCTGAACTTAAATGTACACTAGGTAAGCTGACTCACACTAACATCTTTGTAGTGAACGTGCCCCACAGGCATGATTTGATTAGAGACTCGTGTGTGAACATTGAAGTGGACAAAGTTAATACAGATATGGTTAAAATTTGTAAACATTTCCGTAATACACAGGTAATTGATAGCAGCAGTTTCGAGAGACACTGTTACACAAAGCATGGCCTTCATCTAAACAATTCAGGTAAACGAAAGATAGCAAATATTGTTCTAGATTTTATTAATCATAAGATATGTACTGTAAAAAAGGCAACTCCCTTGAGTTATAATACTGACCAGGAAAACTAGTAGAA
This sequence comes from Anabrus simplex, assembly GCF_040414725.1. Lineage (NCBI taxonomy): Eukaryota > Metazoa > Arthropoda > Insecta > Orthoptera > Tettigoniidae > Anabrus > Anabrus simplex. The sequence continues at coordinate 38,125,044 of NC_090277.1, read as the reverse complement.
AGAGCCAGCTGTCCTTCAAGCTGGCTCAGCCAACTAGAAAATGAAGCTCAGGAAATTAAGGAATTTCAAGTTACCCAATTGCAACAGTCAATTTTTAGGGAGGAAGGGGGTCTGAGATTGCTCTTGGTAAACTGTCAGAGTGTAGTAAATAAACAATTAAAATTCGGTACATTGATGGAATCTTATGAGACTGATGTGGTGATAGGAGTGGAATCGTGGTTGAGAGAAGGGGTGGGTAATAGAGAAGTATTTCCAGAAGGGTACACAGTCTATCGTAGAGACCGAGGAGATAAAAAGGGAGGGGGTGTTTATTCTGGTGAAGGAAACATATTGTTCACATGAATGGTTTACCGATGAAAGGGATGAAATATTAGGGATAAAATTAATTTGTGATAATATGAAGGAGGTGGGAATTATAGGAACATACAGGCCTGGAAGAGAGGAAAGAGACATGGAAATATTTGAGAAAATAATAGATTATACTCATAGAAACAATAATAATGATGTGGTAATAATTGGGGGAGATCTAAACTTGCCTGAGGTTGAATGGAATGGAGCTGCAAGTGAAGCCCATGAACAGAAACTGGCAAATAAGTCAATTTGGGAGGGAGGATTTACACAAGTAGAACAAGAACCGACTCGTCTCAATAACTTACTAGATGTATTCTTGGTTAAACCATGGGAAATTGTTGATAAAACTGAGGTAATTGAAGGAATAGGTGACCATAAGGCTGTAATAATGGATGTAGGACTGGTACCAAAAAGGCTTAATAAGAGGGTCACACAAGACAAGAAATTGTACAGAAAAACTAAAGTTGATGAATTTGGGACTTACCTTAAATCACAATTCAGTTGTTGGATAAGTGAAGGGAGTAATGTGGATACACTTTGGGCTAAATTCAAAGGAATCGTTTGGGAAGGAGAGAAGAGATTTGTACCTGTTAAGAAGGGTAAAATGACCTCAGACCCTGTTTGTTATACAAGGGAAATAAGAAAATTAAAAAGAAAATGTAGAATAGTAAACAGGAAAATCAAAGAAGGTAGGGAGAGTAGAGAAAGTAGAAAACAGCTAATGAGGGAACTGAATAGAGTGAAAAAGGAAGCAAAAGAGAATTATATGAATGGCATTCTTCAAGAGCGTAATGACCACAAAGGGAAATGGAAAAAGCTGTATTCATATATCAGGAATCAAAAAGGAAAAGGAATCCAAATTCCTACAATGGTGAGAGAAGGGGGTGAACACTATTTAACAGATACTAAGAGAGCAAACCTCTTTAGTAGGGAATTTAGAGATTCAGTAGATGATTGTCAGGAGTTGGAAACCGAAACAGAAGTTACAGAGGGACAGACACAGAGGGAAACAAGAAGCTTCTCGTTCACAAATGAAGATATTTTCAGAGAAATCCAACTGCTTCAGCAAGGAAAAGCAACAGGAAGTGATCAAATTACTGGGAAGGTGATAAAGACAGTGGGGTGGTACATAGTGCCTTATTTAAGATTTCTCTTTGACTATGTCATAAATAATAGTGTAATACCAAAGGAATGGAAGGAATCTATAATACCAATTTATAAAGGAAAGGGTGATAAGAGGAAACCAGAGAACTACAGACCAATCAGCCTGACCAGTATAGTTTGTAAAATACTGGAGAGTTTAATATCAAAGTACATCAGAGGAATATGTGATGATAAAAACTGGTTCATGAGGAGCCAGTATGGATTCAGAAAGAAATTTTCTTGTGAGGCACAACTGGTGGGATTTCAGCAGGACATATCAGATCAATTGGATTCAGGAGGCCAGTTAGATTGCATAGCCATAGATCTTTCCAAAGCCTTTGATAGAGTGGAACATGGAATATTATGAAAGAAATTGGAGGGAATAGGATTGGACGTAAGGGTTACACGTTGGGTAAAAACATTTCTAAATTCAAGGGTTCAGAAAGTCAAAGTAGGAATTAACATATCGCAGGAAGAGAAAGTTTGGAAGGGAATTGCACAGGGTAGTATAATCGGTCCATTACTTTTCTTAATATACGTAAATGATTTAGGGAACAATATAACATCAAAAAGATTGTATGCAGATGACATAATTGTTTATAGGGAAATAAATACCATTGAGGATTGTTCAGAATTACAAAGGGACCTTGAGAGTATCCAACAATGGGTTGAAGAGAATAACATGAAGGTTAATGGAGGCAAATCAACTGTTACAACATTTACAAACAGGTGTTTTAAAACTGAATTTGAATATACTTTGGATGGGGTAGTTATCCCAAAAGATGGCAAGTGCAAATACTTAGGTGTAAGATTTGAAAGTAATTTGCACTGGAAGGGTCATGTGGATGACATTGTTGGGAAAGCATACAGATCGTTACATGTCATAATGAGGCTACTTAACGGATGCAACAAAGAATTAAAAGAGAAAAGTTACTTAAGTATGGTTCGTCCATTATTGGAATATGCAAACAGTGTTTGGGATCCTCACCAAGAATACCTAATAAAAGAAATAGATAGTGTGCAGAGGAAAGCAGCAAGATTTGTAACAGGGGATTTCAGGAGAAAGAGTAGTGTGTCAGAAATGTTAAAGAAACTAGGGTGGGAAACTTTAAGTAAGAGAAGGGAGAAAACTAGACTTATAGGTTTATATAGAGCCTCTACAGGAGAAGCAGCATGGGGAGATATCCGTGAGAGGCTTCAGTTGGAAAATAATTATATCGGCAGGACTGACCACAAATATAAAATTAGAAGGAATTTTAGCAGAAGCGATTGGGGTAAATTTTCATTCATTGGGAAGGGTGTGAAGGAGTGGAACAGTTTACCAGGGGGTAGTGTTTAATCCTTTTCCAAAATCTTTGCACATATTCAAGAAGAGAATAAACAGCAACAGAGAAAATAAATGAAGTGTTAGAGGGCATTCAACCAGTGCAGTTTATTGTAAATAAAAAAATGTGTGTGTGAATAAATTAATTCCATCCCCTGGTCTAAGGAGTTTGGACAGCCAAAGTAGGGGACTGCCTGTAGGGGTGAAGTACAGTGGGGACTTCGAGGGCCCTGGGACCGCTACGGTAGCTGTGAAGGCCCTCCAGGTACTCTGAAAAGTGGTGGTAAAAGGGGCTCTGGTTAAGACGCAGCAGGTCGTTATGCTACTTAGGTTCCAGAATGGGTAAAGAAAAGAAAAAGTAAATAAATGCAATGTAAATTTTAATCTTATACCAGTTGTACAGTATCATTTGAAGTAATTCCACATACTGTATATCAGATGACTATATTTGTAAGTAGTACAGGAGATATTATAAGTAGAATTTTGTAAACAATGTAAATTTATTAAGGATGAGCTGTGTGTTTAATAGAAAAAATGTTAGCGTAAATTATATAATATTGTATTATAGGAAAATTTTATTCTCTTGTTAATTTAATGTTTAGTGCTTGACAATAATGTATTTTAGTGTACCATTTGCCACCGAGGTAAACACCTCATTTGCAAATAAAGAGATTTTGATTTTTTTGATTAATTGTCGGCCACAGATCTAATAAATTTCCTTCCTCCACTATTTACACTATATAAATCGGAGTATTATTCCCACAAAATCATCTGTAACTTCTGTTAGATATCCTATAATGACTAAGTAATACAGAGCGCTAACTTTGAAATACTTAGAATGGTGAATTTTCATTGGCTGGGGTATTTTGATGCTTGTCTGTCTGGACGATTCCACTTCATTTTTAGGGGTTTCAGGAAGGTATTTGTATCTTCTTTCTTCGTTGCTCCGTGGTTCCTTGTCTCGCTAACAGCGAAAAATTCCCACGCTTCTCGGTGGCTTGCGCCACTTTCTTTGCTATTTGCTGCGCACTGGTGAGCTGTTGTTCGCCGAGATAATTGTTTTATTACCCCAAACAGAACGTAATTTTAAGAAACTTGAGTGGCTTAAGGATACTCTTTGGTCGTCTTTGTCAATGTATGGCTGTAAGAGCACTGAATTTCGCTGTATGGAAAAATTCACATTTAATATCCAATAAAGATTTATTATAATCAAATGAGGCTCAATTCGATGGATGCAATACAGTGACATTTAATCGTGCCCAGGGTAGGATTTTTGAATGGTTTATTTAATCTATTTATAACTGAAATTTTTTGTGGTATATCTCGCTTCTTAAATATTTAAGATAACTGTTTGCTAGTCCTATTGATGGAAAAAAAGATAGGTACTCGTTTGAGTCAGGAAACTGTTTTAAATCTTCTCCAATTTAGTTCAGACTCATGGTGGAGATTCATTGAAGTTAGGACAAACACGTTTTATTGTGATGATAATTGTGAGTGTGGAAAACATTTTGGGGAAGTTGTTAACTGCATTTGGTCGTTAACTGAGGGAGGAGTTGAAAAACTATGTGGTAGTAAGCTGTAGAATGGAGAACGGTGAGGAAAGTTTAATCAGATGAAGGATGTATTAAACCGTAGTGTGAAGGAAAGTCAGGATGAATTAAACTGTAGTTTGAAAGAAAGTCAGGAAGAATTAAAATGTAGTCTAGAAGGAAAATCAAGAACAGTTTTTTCACTTAAGCAATAATATTACTGAAACTAGGAAGGGAAGTCAGGTACAATAACCCAAATTAAATAAAAAATCATGAATCAAATGGACAAACTAGGAAATTGTGTGGAGAATTTAAATTAATTGATGGAATGATAGCAGCACTTCAGAGTGAAGTCATCATGTTAAAAACCTATAGATCAAGTTAAAATATCAGGTACATTTAATGAATTAATGAAGGACTTAGTAATGTGAAGCTAGATGTTTTGCACGGTTTTGAAACTTACAAAGACAGGTGCATAATAATTTAAAGGAAGTAAGCTTGAAATTAGAAGAAACCAGATCAGAGATTTCAGCAACTAAACTTGATTGGGCAAAGAGATTCAAAGGAATGTGTGAAATGATTTCACATGCAGTTCATAGAGGCAGGATATAAGTATTCCCAGATAGAAATCATTGATAGGTTTGGTGTAGTATCAAGATTCGATTAGAAGAAAATGAGGAAAATAGAGATGAAACTAACAAAGCAAAAGTTGAGAGAATAGATAAAACCACTAATGCAGTAGAGAAGAACATAGATTCATGCGCTTGAGAATGGTTGGCTGTTGAGAGAGCTCTTGCATTATTGTAGTGATAAAGTAGTGAAAACCTATTGAAATAGCTAAATTTTGTGTATATCTGATTCATTTAGTGCTGTTTATATAGTGGTGTTTAGTGCTTGTTGGTAGACATTGGGAGTAGTGATATTTATTTAAATTTTGTAACAAGTAATTCAGTTGGTCTTCAGTAAATTACGTTTTCTAGGTTAAGTAGGCTAGCTAGGTGTACCTTGTTTCGAATTTAGGTTTAGGAAATACTTTAGGTAATAATATTAACTTTAAAAATATGTGTAAATATCTGTAAGTTCGTTGGTTATACTTACAAAGGCAGATTATCCTAAGGAATAGTACCGTAACTTCTGCAGCAACTTCTTCAGTATTTCGTATAGATATCCGTTCAAACTATCGCGAAGGTAATAATTTACTACATTAAAAAACACGATACGCCTGTAAACTTCCATTTAAAAAGAAGTGAAAGAGATTACACGGTAATAGTTAACAGTCGTTGTATTGTTATTGGTTATTGTCGCTCCTCATATTCAAATATTGCATTGTTGGCTACAGTCGTGAACAAAGGGTGTAGTGTAGTCAAGTAAATATAAATAAAAATCAGCTGACCTTGTATTCCATTCATTTGTACTTCTGAGTAGGTAGTTAAAGCATCCGCAATTTATATTTCGCTCCCTCGATCGTTCAGTATTTATGAGCGGTTAGCTAATAATAATAAAGTTCATATATCCCAGTAATTGCAGTTCAAGTCCCTGGAGTAGTAGTAGTAGTTTTGATAGAAATATTTGAGAAATTATTGTAGACAACCTCGTATTTTTCAGTAGGCCTAATTAAGGACACTTTTATTCTCCGTCCCGTGGAGTAGGGAAAATAATAATAATCCACCAGCTCTAAAAATCACATAACCACATTTCAGTAGAATTGTAGTGACGATAAGGTATAATATATTAGATAGTATCTTGCCAGTTATATTCGTGTTTTTCTTCGTGTACGACAATCCTTTCGATACTTAAGCATTTAACCAAACGCAGTGTAGTGTAGATACATTGTAGTATAGATACAGTACATTTAGATAGTGCCGTATCTTGCCTGCTATATTCGTGTGTATCTATTAGACCGTAATACTAATAATAATTTGTCTAAGCATTTAGCTTCGTTGGTAATCTTTGAGTACAGTAGTTCTTGCAAATTTCATTTCTGTTGTGCTTAGTTTAGTGACCGGTACGGTACCGGTATCGTAATTAGGATACGTCTGAAAGTAGTTTAAAATTACTGTAGTGTACTGTACAGTAGTATACGAGTAATATCCTATTAGAATTTAGTGTGCTTATTTTATTATTGTAAAATATTTGTGTAGTACTGGTGTAGTAGAGGTATCCGTAGAAACTCTTACTAAAATACTGTTGTTGTAATTAGAATAGGCTTAATTGCAGTTTGGAACTGTGTAGCTCTTGTGTAGGCTATTACTTTCGATATTCAGTAATTAACAGCAGTTTTTATCCTGTCAGGGGTTGTAGAATATAAAAAAATAGAGCACGACTAAGTAGTATTGTAGTGTAGTCGTATATTAATTACCTTATTGTTGTGTACTATCCCAGACAATATATCCCTCCGTTCATATATTTTTTGCAAATAAGTTATTTTATTTTTAATTTCATTTTTTCCCTCGTAAAGAATGGCTAAGGAGCGCGAGTATACTTACTGTCGGTGTGGCGATGCATTGAAGGGTATGAGGGAGGAGTTGGAAAGTTTGAGGGAGATAATTAGGATTCTCACAGAAGACAGGAAGGAAGATAGGACTCCCTCAAACAATGTACAGGTTACAGTAGGTGTACAAGAGGGAGGGGAAGCAAAGGGAGGAGTTGTAGAAGACAGGTGGTCTAATGTTCTAAGGGGAAGGAGATTGCAGGCTAAGGGCTCTATTCAGGATCAGAATTCAGGACAGGTGTCTGCGCGAAATCGGTGCGAGTCACTCCAGGTAGAACAACAGAGGGAAGATGAGGGACAGGGAACTGTTTCTGAGATGTGTGGAAGTAGGAGGAAGGGAAAAGGTAGGAAAGGAAAATGTAGTTTAGAGGATACGAAAAGACAGGTGGAACAGGGTCATGGGAAGGAGAAAAGGGAGGAGGAAGTAGCTTCTGCAGCTATCAGGAAAGATAGGGCTGACCAGGAGGGGAGGGGATCAAATGAGGTGGGTAGAGTTGAGGCTCTGGTCATGGGGGATTCCATCGTTAGACTCGTGGGGAAAGTGTGTGGAGGAAAGGGTACCACGGTACAGTGTTATCCAGGAATTAGGTTGAGGCAGATGTTGAGGAAAGTAGAAGAGAGGGAGGAGGGGAAGGAGAAGGTGGTAGTGTTTCACGTTGGTACCAACAACGTAAGGCAAGCTGATATAAGTACCAACATAGTTGGAGATGTGTGGGATCTGGTAAATGCAGCACGGGTGAAGTTTAAGAAAGCGGAGATTGTTATTAGTGGAATACTGTGTAGAAGGGATACTGACTGGAGGGTGATTGGGGATTTAAATGAGACTATGGAGTGGGTATGTGGGAAACTGGGAGTGAAATTTCTAGATCCTAATGGATGGGTAGGAGATACGGATCTGCGCTCATATGGCCTTCATTTAAACCGCAGTGGTACGTATAAGTTAGGAAATTTGTTTGGAAAGGTAATAGGGAGGTACATTCAGGGAAACGGGATGGCCTAGGGAGCGGTGATAAGGGAACAGGGAACTGGAAATCAAGTAGGGATGACATAAAATTGTTAGTGTTGAACTGTAGAAGTATTGTAAGGAAAGGAATAGAATTAAGTAATTTAATAGATATATATTTACCAGATATTGTAATAGGAGTTGAATCATGGCTAGGAAATGATATAATGGATGCAGAAATTTTCTCACGGCACTGGAGTGTGTATCGTAGAGATAGGATAGGAAGGGTGGGAGGGGGAGTGTTGATTCTGGTGAAAGAAGAATTTGTAAGCTACGAAAAAGTTAAAGATGAGACACATGAAATTCTAGGTGTAAGGCTCATTTCTAAAGATAATAGGCAACTTGATATATTTGGAGTGTAGAGATAGGGAAAGGGTAGCACTGACGCGGATTCGGAATTATTTGATAGGATAGTCAGCTATGTGGGAAACGACATGGAAAGAAATGTGATTGTAGCGGGAGATCTGAATTTGCCAGATGTCAGTTGGGAAGGAAATGCGAACGACAGGAAGCATGACCAACAAATGGCAAATAAGTTGATATGGGAAGGACAGCTGATTCAGAAAGTGATGGAACCAACCAGAGGGAAAAATATCCTGGATATCGTGCTGATAAAACCAGATGAGCTCTATAGGGAAACTGAAGTAATAGATGGCATTAGGGATCATGAAGCTGTTTTTGTGGTAGTTAAAAATAAATGTGATAGAAAGGAAGGTCTTAAAAGTAGGACTGTTAGGCAGTACCATATGGCTGATAAAGCAGGCATGAGGCAGTTTCTAAAAAGTAACTATGATCGGTGGAAAACAGTAAATAAAAATGTAAACAGACTCTGGGATGGGTTTAAAGTAATTGTTAAGGAATGCAAAAACAGGTTTGTACCTTTAAGGGTGGTAAGGAATGGTAAAGACCCACCTTATTATAATAGAGAAATAAAGAGACTAAGAAGGAGGTGCAGACTGGAAAGAAATAGAGTTAGAAATGGCTGTGGAAGTAAGGAGAAATTGAAGGAACTTACTAGAAAATTGAATCTAGCAAAGAAGGCAGCTAAGAATAGTATGATGGCAAGCATAATTGGCAGTCAGACGAATTTTAGTGAAAAATGGAAGGGTATGTATAGGTATTTTAAGACAGAAACAGGTTCCAAGAAGGATATTCCAGGAATAATTAATGAACAAGGGGAGTGTGTATGTGAGGATCTTCAAAAGGCAGCAGTATTCAGTCAGCAGTATGTAAAGATTGTTGGTTACAAGGATAATGTCAAGATAGAGGAGGAGACTAAGGCCAAAGAAGTAATAAAATTTATATATGATAACAATGACATTTACAATAAGATACAAAAGTTGAAAACTAGAAAAGCGGCTGGAATTGATCAGATTTCTGGGGATATACTAAAGACAATGGGTTGGGATATAGTACCATATCTGAAGTACTTATTTGATTATTGTTTGGTCGAAGGAGCTATACCAGATGAATGGAGAGTTGCTATAGTAGCCCCTGTGTATAAAGGAAAGGGTGATAGACATAAAGCTGAAAATTACAGGCCAGTAAGTTTGACATGCATTGTATGTAAGCTTTGGGAAGGCATTCTTTCTGATTATATTAGACATGTTTGTGAAATTAATAACTGGTTCGATAGAAGGCAATTCGGTTTTAGAAAAGGTTATTCCACTGAAGCTCAACTTGTAGGATTCCAGCAAGATATAGCAGATATCTTGGATTCTGGAGGTCAAATGGACTGTATCGCGATTGACCTGTCTAAAGCATTTGATAGGGTGGATCATGGGAGACTACTGGCAAAAATGAGTGCAATTGGACTAGACAAAAGAGTGACTGAATGGGTTGCTATATTTCTAGAAAATAGATCTCAGAGAATTAGAGTAGGTGAGGCTTTGTCTGACCCTGTAATAGTTAAGAGGGGAATTCCTCAAGGCAGTATTATCGGACCTTTATGTTTTCTTATATATATAAATGATATGAGTAAAGGAGTGGAATCGGAGGTAAGGCTTTTTTCGGATGATGTTATTCTCTATAGAGTGATAAATAAGTTACAAGATTGTGAGCAACTGCAACGTGACCTCGAAAATGTTGTGAGATGGACAGCAGTCAATGGTATGTCGATAAACGGGGTTAAAAGACAGGTTGTGAGTTTCACAAATAGGAAAAGCCCTCTCAGTTTTAATTACTGCGTTGATGGGGTGAAAGTTCCTTTTGGGGATCATTGTAAGTATTTAGGTGTTAATATAAGGAAAGATCTTCATTGGGGTAATCACATAAATGGGATTGTAAATAAAGGGTACAGATCTCTGCACATGGTTATGAGGATGTTTAGGGGTTGTAGTAAGGATGTAAAGGAGAGGGCATATAAGTCTCTGGTAAGACCCCAACTAGAGTATGGTTCCAGTGTATGGGGCTCTCACCAGGATTACCTGATACAAGAACTGGAAAAAATCCAAAGAAAAGCAGCTCGATTTGTTCTGGGTGATTTCCGACAAAAGAGTAGCGTTACAAAAATATTGCAATGTTTGGGTTGGGAAGAATTGAAAGAAGAAGAGCTGCTTGACTAAGTGGTATGTTCCGAGCTGTCAGCGGAGAGATGGCGTGGAATGACATTAGTAGACGAATAAATTTGAATGGCGTTTATAAAAGTAGGAAAGATCACAATATGAAGATAAAGTTGGAATTCAAGAGGACAAACTGGGGCAAATATTCATTTATAGGAAGGGGAGTTAGGGATTGGAATAACTTACCAAGGGAGATGTTCAATAAATTTCCAATTTCTTTGAAATCATTTAGGAAAAGGCTAGGAAAGCAACAGATAGGGAATCTGCCACCTGGGTGACTGCCCTAAATGCAAATCGGTATTGATTGATTGATTGATTGATAATTATTTGAAAATTTTAGAGAAGGAAATAAAAGAAATTAACTTATCAGGAGAGTAAACTAGAACATGATGATGAAGCAAGAAAAATTAGAAGAGGGCATGAAACAGAGAAAAAATAGTCCAATAATTCAAGAAGAAATTAAAAATATGTCAGAAGGAACTCCTAATTAAACACTGTGGACAACAATCATCTGGAATTCCTCAGATGGTGAACATCATCAAACTTCAGGATGACTGACCTAAGAAATTCACCTGGATTTATTACAGAAATTTAGTAGAGAAGAATATTTTTGAGACATGAAAATTACTGGAGATTGGGTGCTTACAACTGTAGAGATATTTTCTGAAGGAACAGCTACTGTTTGGTACTTGGCTTAGTTTTGAGAATTTTCAAGGGTTTCAGAATGCATTCTTAGACAAATATTGGAGTTATGAAATTCAATGAAACCTTAAATTCAAACTATATTCCATAAAGTATGCCCCATCCACACAGACTAGAAATGCTGAGTATTTTATTAGCCAGCTTGAAGTCTCAAAGAATTAGATTTGCCTATTACAGAACAAGAATCAACCAAATTATTGCATCACAATGACCTCCTTATATTCAAACGATCATGATAGCTGCTAACGTTCATAATGGTATTCAAGCTGAAGCTATGCTCAGACAACTAGATGGTACTACAATGTTTAACCAGACTAGGAACACAAGATCACCCGATGATCACATACATATTGTAGAATCAAACAGGGAACAGAATGGAAATAACCCTACTAAAAAGTCTGTAACCAGAGAAAAAAGAATAACAGGAACTACAGAAAGAAGACAGCAAGCAAACAGAACAAGAAATGTCAAAGAAGTTCCTAGAGATGAAATTATATTAACTACAAAGGAGAACTGAGAAATAGAAAAAACAGATATCAAAAGTAGAGCCTTGAGAAGGGTACCATATCCTGAACCAAAAGGAGAAAATTGGGGAAGAAATCAGAGAAAGAATATCCTTACACCAAAGAAGAATTGCATAAAAGTCTTGAAGAGATACTTAGATGAAGTACCGGTACATAAAATGAACCAAGAAAAGAGAAGTGGAAACAGGCCTTAAATCAACAAAACCAAGATAAAGAAATTTTAGAGCATAGAAATAAAAAGCGCAAAATAAATTAAACCCCTTAGTGAACCGTTAAGAACAAGAGCTATGAAAAAACTTTGATTGTGAATTAAATAAGATTGGAGTTGGAGGTGGCAATGAGTGGATAATAACACAGATAAACTCATGGATAATAATCAATCCTCACAATTTAGAGGATCATGTGACATGCGAAGATAATATTACAAAAGAACTTCCTATTATTGTGACATGAATTTATGGTTTGCAAATGAAAGCATTAATTGATGCAGGTGCTAGCATCAGCTAAATTATTTCAGTAATTGAAGGAAAGAATGGAGATGCCTGCAATACCAGTTTCTGCAATGAGGATTAGAGGAATTATAGGTCACTTCGACTACATACATATCAGAATTACGTGTCCCGATCGTAAGAGGGCTGTCACATACATCAGCCGGGAGGGATTCACTTATATTTACTGCCAAGTAAACACACATAATAGTGAAAACTAAAAAGTAGGTTGTATGTGGTTTTTATGTACCGGTATAGGCCTAAGTTTTCGGCAACTATCAAATAGGAAAAGGCAAGTGATGGTGATGATTATTGTTAAGAGAAGGACTGGGGAACAAGAGCCGTGGCCATAATAACAGCCTTAGTATTTGCCTGGTGTAAAAATAGGGAAACTACGGAAAACAGTCATCAGGGCTGCCGATGAAGCGTTTCGAACCTACGATCTCCAGAATGCAAGCTACATTTTTATGACTCGTACAACACACTCGGTTACACATTACTATTGCTTCATCTACCCTTCGTCGAAGCTACCGTATCTATGAAGGTATTACACTCCCATTAACAACGCTAGAATCAAAGCTACACTTCCCCGTACGGTAGCGTGTCGCTTTAGAGTCGATAATATATATTGAGATTTAATTTCCACCGAAAGCGTTACCGGTACTCTTACATGCGGGCAAGTCATGCTCATGCTTAGCCATTTGTAATTTTGTATAATGCCATAGAGTGTATAATGCAGTTCCGTACGCTAAGACGTATTTTCTCCGCGAACCTTGGTGATGGTGAAGGCGTCCGCTGATATTAAACCACTGCCAACAGTTGTAAATTAGAACGTCAGGTAATCTAGAATACATTAGTAGTATTTCTTCACAATTGTCGATCGGTAAGCTCAAAATAGATACACGTCCGGTAATTATAGCGCAATAATGTTCGAACACTGTTAGCAGTTCAATGTTTTAGAGGCTTCATTAGTGTTAAAAATTCAGCGCTTCTACCTACCCCCCCCCCCCCAAAAATAAAATACGGTACAGGCCTTTTATCTCACGAGAAATGGTGCACGCATTACCTTCAGTCTGTTTCTCATTGTGTAGAATATTTATTTCCATTGGTTAACTGATTGTTACGCATTGTTTGTGCTGTGATTTATACTCCAGTATTGCTTTATTTTGGTACTCAAATGTCTGTTTCCTTTAGCATTGCCCAAGATCGTACTGGGCATTATTACTACGGTACTTTAAGCGATTAGTACGGAGGGTATGTATTGTATGGCCCAAGCGTACCGTAATGTCCGTAATAGTTATAAACTTCCAAATAAGACAATTACCTATATCGGGGTTCGGTTTCGAAGTGGTAGCTTTGCTGTTGATATCGAGTACGGTACAGTCATACCAAATACAGTAGAGACAATACACGACACTTACGGATTTCGCCTTGCTAACATGGGAGACAATTCGACGGTGGCGCTCCTAGTGACTTGACCTGAACAAATCGCGCTAAATTCAAATATCAATGGAAATGTATATACGGAAATGGATAAATGAATTACGTCTAGAAAGAAAGTGGTATTGAGATATTAACTTTGAGGTTGCTATAGCAATTCTGGATAAATTAATGAAGAATTACTTAAAAGGTTATTATTTAAAGACTGAAATTAGACATATAAACAAGGTGTGAAATGGACTGCTGTGAAATGGCTTGATCTTTCCTTTATGCATTACTTTTTTTAGCTTTATCATATCTGCCTGAAATCTTACGGTTGGATTTGTCTTTTTCCTCATTTAAAAACATTGTAACCGGGCGAGTTGGCCGTGCTCGTAGAGGCGCGCAGCTGTGAGCTTGCATCCGGGAGATAGTAGGTTCGAATCCCACTATCGGCAGCCCTGAAGATGGTTTTCCGTGGTTTCCCATTTTCACACCAGGCAAATGCTGGGGCTGTACCTTAATTAAGGCCACGGCCGCTTCCTTCCAACTCCTAGGCCTTTCCTATCCCATCGTCGCCATAAGACCTATCTGTGTCGGTGCGACGTAAAGCCCCTAGCAAAAAAAAAAAAAAAACATTGTATCATCACATTAAGACATTTGTCAATAAAAATATCGGCACATTCCTTACACGTATGATGCAATGAATTAACATTTAATAGCTGGACAATTTTCCTCTTAACATGAAGCCTACCAACAGAAAGAAAATCTATAAAATCCCGGCTTTAATCTGAGAAGAGGGATAAAAGAAAGAAAAGTTTGAAAATGTTGTCGATAGTGATGCTTTGAGGAATATTAACGTGCAATTAGAGTAAAAATATAACATACCCTTGGCTGTATAGTCGAGGATTTTTAAAGTCGCGGGCCTGGAAATGATCTGAACAGATCTTATAATTTTTATATAAGCGTAACGTCCCTTCTTTCTTGTACACTTTATCCAAATCGCTTCTGTGACATTTCAAAACCCACAGATCACACCTACAACAACACATCGGTATTGAAGGTTAACTGCTGCACTATACAATAAAATATGCATATTATATTTTAAGCCCGTTAAAACATGGGTCGAGCAGGTCAGAAGATTATGAAGTACTATAAAAATCTCTGTCACTGGAAGAATATATATGCAAACACAATATTACTTACATGTTCTTGTCACGAGGGAACCTGAAGAACGACCGCGCATTTTTCTCTACTTCGTAATTACTGTAGCCAAACACAGCACATACCTTTCCCCTCATGTTGAGAGGAGATATCAAGGAATGATACACGCTACTATTTAATTATGTCAATTCACTGAGAACGCATAAATAACACCGAAAACTTCACACAAAAATGCACGTGCTCTTATGACAGAATCAGTACCGTTCAGGTCTATCCGCTAGAGTGAGCTCCAATAGCTGTCCCTCGATATCTCGCTCAGTGTCGTGTATTGTCTCTACTGTATTTGGTCATACTTAGTTCAGTTTTACTCCCATCATTTTATGTACCGTATGATTCGTTTCATGACGGAATTGAGGTGTTTCTTTTTCTGCAACCTTCCACTGCGAACCTCAAACCTTCTCCGCTACCATTTTCAGAAATTTTGATTTAACTCTATTTTGGCTGCCTGAATGCCAGTGTCTTGTAGATGTCGACAGTCGACACTGGATTACATGAGTTGGTGCATTACATTCTCACGGTTGTGTAGTTGACTTTGTGCCGCAATGTACGTAGCCTAAACTAGATCTTCTCGACGCAACCTAATAACTAGAATGTCTCATTCAGATATATTAAATGCTATTTAGGTAGAAATTCAGTAAGACTTACATTACTAAGTGAACAAATCCTAAGGTGTATCATATCATTCTATCCCTTATTCTAATCAGATTTCACCAAATTGTTTTCCTCTCACCAATTTTATTCATTATCTCACCATTTGTGATTATATCTACCCTTCTCTCATTCAGCATTCTTCTGTAACACCGTATCTTATAGTTATATAACTTAGGTAGTTAATATCCATGATGTGAAATGTCCTTTTTTTAATCTTGTGTGATACACATATCAAATGTCCATGATTTTGTTCCTTTAGTCATGTAAAGTTCTCTCTATGAGGTATATAAACTAAGTATTGTGCTCGGTGTTGCCAGAGTGAAGGAAGCCTTTTCGTCAATTTGCTCAGCAAATGCACAATAACTGAACCAGTAGTCCACTAGATAACTCGCCACCACAGTTCCAGATCAATCTATTGGGTTAGGCTATATGAGTAAAAAGAGATGCATCTCATGAGACATATCTCAAAGGAGGATTAAAACTGAAGTCACTGGTGAGATAGATCTCACTATGTAGATGAATAAAGTTTGTTGTCCGCTAACAAGATGTCTCCTTTTGCTTGATATGTACCTTGCACAATGTCAGCTGACACCTCAGTTGTGTGAACATCTTGTGATCCTGCATGATCTTTTACAGCTCTTCTATTTCAGTTCTGTGGCGATGAAGGAGAAATTGCAGAGGCTTTGTTTCATTTGATTATCAAAATACAAATGTACACTCTGAACGTCCCAAAATGTGCTTCAGGGAAAAGGCTGCACTGGGTCATATGTGCTGCAAATATTGTAAACATTTAATACTGATTTGCCAGCAGTATGTATCTAAAAAAGGGTAATAAATAAGAAAATCATGTGAATAGGGCAGTAATTTTGTGCTTTGAAAAATATCCTTGCATCCCATAACAAAGTGTGACTATTGAAACAAACTTTATGTTGCTATGGCCCTGTTGGAACTTGGCATATCTAGTGACTGCTGCCCAGCCCAAAACTTTCCGGTTACAAGGAGATGCATGTTCAGCGCGGCAAATTCCTCAGTCGTTATTGTTTAGACCTGGACGTTCACCTTCAGATAGCTCTTCAGTTGTTCTCATGTAGGCTTTTTGAACCTCAAACCAGCCCCTATATACAGGTAAATATCCCTGACCTGACCGGTAATCTAACCTGAGTCTCCAGTCAAGTGGCAGACTTGCTACCCCTAGACCGCAGTGCTGCCGTAATGTAAAACCTGAAAACGGTTAGTTGCATTTTGTAGGCGGTTTATTGTGGAGTAAAACGGAGGTTCTAAATTGATGTGTTAGATTAAAATGTCTTCAAGTGGTAGCTGAATTATCATCATCATCATCATCATTAATTATCTTCTGCCTGACGTATGAGGTATTTAAAGGGAAACTCGGGGGCCTTCAAGATGGGGTTGCTATCACTCAGTCCATAGCCAAGTCTGGGATTACTTCTTCTTAGTTTTGCCATGCTTTTCATTTTCAACTTTCCGAGCTGACCTTATTTGTTTAACTCTTGTTCTTTTCTGACCCCAACAGTATTAGTTTTCCTAGTCATTGATTTTCACTTTCTTACTGTCCCGTCTATTAATTCTTCTAAGGGTTATTGGGCGAGTTGGCCGTGCGGTTAGGGTCGACAGCTGTGAGCTTGAATCCGGGAGATAGTGTGTTCGAACCCCACTATCGGCTACCCTGAAGATGGTTCTTGGTGGTTTCCCATTTTTACACCAGGCAAATGCTGGGGCTGTACCTTAATTAGGGCCGCAGCTGCTTCCTTCCCACTCCTAGGCCTTTCCTGTCCCATCATCGCCATAAAACCTATCTGTGTCAGTGCGATGTAAAGCAAATAGCAAAATAGCTTCTAAGGGTTGGACCTTCTTTTTCTTTCTTTTCTCTTTCTTCTGTATAGAGTTAAGAGAGGACGGTTGTCAAGTTGCATTTCCTCTTCCAACAATAATTGCTACCACCACCAGAATGAAGGCATTGGTAGAAGAAAGGTAAGGGCCAAGCAGGGCGTGAAAATACTCCCCAGATCTCAAACGGAACAAGAGTTGACCGAAGGGAATCAGATAGGATAGATGAATGTGTGGAGCCTGGCAACAGCTCAAAATGGATCATAGACTATGAAGTATATCTGGAAAATGATAGCCAAAATTAGGAAATGAATGAAAAGAAAACAAGGCAGAGAAAGAACCCCCTTTCTCCTCTTCTTCCATTCTCCATCTACTCCCTCCCCTTGTCCCCTCCTCCGTTTCCCACACTCCAGCTCTACTCTGGCTTGCCAGTGTGAGTTTTACAGCGGCACTTTTCATCTAGAGGTAAGCCTCATAATCATTGTTTTCAATCCGTTTTGAACTGCAAATTTTATCATACACACATCCAGCGTATAGGGATAGTCTGATTTAAGCTTCATGTATGTGATGTTTATGCTCCATCCGTCGGTATATATTATTTGTGTGCTGCTTATTTTACTTTTACCACATGCAGAGTTGCCAACTATTATGATTCAATCGTAATAATTACGAATCACCCATCATAATTACGCTTTTACGAATCACACATCACAAATTACGATTTTTTGTTGATTTTTAAATCTAAGTGTATGAAGTGTTCAAAGGATACACAAGGAATGTCATTACAGCTTGAATTCTCATAATATTCTTTTCAGATTTCTCAGTAATGATTTAAACCCCTTTTGTGTCCCTCGTTTAAGAATATTTTGAGTTTTCACGTACCGAACGCAGTGTGTGCTTCTAGTACCGAAAAGCAGGCACCTGTGAAGTGGTTTATCTTGCGGAGTTGTTGTCTTTGTTCGTCACATGATCAGACTTCCATAAAAGTATGAGATTTCTTTTGTCTTTGTTTTGGTGGCAAAGTGGTAACAAATTCAGTTTCATTGCGAATACTGTGTGGGTGACTGTTGAAGAAGTATTTATTGTGATTTTGTTTGCCAAATTTACATATATTACTCTTCTAGGGTATATGCTAATCGTATGTTATGAAATGCGAAAGGTTTGAAATAATGAAGCAATTTCTGGTGCTGGAAAATATGTGTAATGATGCCACCGTGACTAGTGATGCTAGTACGCTAGTACGGTAATAAACCAAAAATAGTTCAAAAACTTAGGGATGAATACTCGAATGCATGGCCTTGTTTACTGTGTTTGTCAAAATCTCATTCGCACGTGTTTTGTAGTGTGTGTAGCGATTTTTCAGATAAGTGTCATGAGGAAGAACAAGACTGAATTCCGTGCTAGTATGAACTCTGAATTGTTAAGTGCTCTGTTAGTGCAGAGGATGCACATTATATCAAAAGAAAAAGCATGTCACCAATGTACGTTTACCAAACAGGAACTACAAGCTGCTAAAAGAGCAAGTACAGAACTCAACAAAAGAAATGATCCTTCAACTTCCACTCAGATGTGTTCCGCAGATCACCTGTTACTTTAGCAAGAATCATACACTCTTTATATGCCAGTCTTTAAATTTTTACATCTGGTGGAATTGTATGTTATTCATTAATTTTTCAATGATATGTAAATTAGTAAGATCTCGGGAAAAAAATTATACGGCCACTTCCCCCCCGCCATAATGGGTGCATTACGAATTGCCTTTCTTGAAAGTTGGCATCTCTGCACATGAAGCTCCATTTCTAACAGAGGAGCCTTAAGGCTCGCTCCCACCTAGTGGAATCAAATCGAACTGAACAGCCAAAATTTCCACTCGGACGCTCACATCTAGCAGAACAGAATCAAACGGGATTCTACGGGAAACTTCAGGCTTGCAATGGACGATCTGATAGAAGGTGTGAGGAGGCAGAAAATTACGGGAGCACGGAGAAGTTTCTGGGTGCAAGAAATTAATAAGAAAGTCAAAAGGAGAGTATTCAAACTTATTTTGAATGTTTATTGCACGATGAAGCTGTCTCACAACTGTACTGCAATTTCAACAACTAGTTCAGTTAGTAGAACTTAACAAAAAAAGTTCAATTTTACAGGAGGAAATGCTACCTCAGATACAATGGGAGTCCATGATCATTTTTAAAACTACTTTAATGCAGTAGATTGTGTCCGATGGCAGAATGAAATAATTAATCGAGGTAGCCTCAACCTTATTTTTTACAATTTGCTTTACGTTGCACCAACACAGATAGGTCTTATGGCGACGATGGGATAGGAAAGGGCTGGGACTGTGGCCTTCACTAAGGTATGGCCCAGCATTTGACTGGTATGAAAATGGGAAAACCACAGAAAACCATCTTCAGGGCTGCCAACAGTGGGTTTCAAACCCACTATCTCCCGAATGAAAACTCACACCTATGCAACCCTAACCGCATGGCCAACTCTCTCATTGACATTAATGAAAGACTGTGAAATGTATTTATTGTCCACAGCAGAGCAGTTTCATATATAGTAGCCTACTATTTGTTAAGGACACGTATACGACAGTTTGAAACCTAGGGAATGCCACTTACGAAATCGTTCACTGTAAATATAATAAACACTTAGATACATCCCTTGTAAGATGTGATGTAAATTATCATACTGATATGCCGTAGGCCTATGTGGTCTCAAGCATAACATGATTTTGTGACGAAGTCAACAAAAATTATTATGAAATAAATTGTATATAGACTACAGTAACCGACAACAGAATTGAATATTCTAATAAGTTTGGTTTTCCATAGCCTTGCTTATTTCTTACCAGGCATTTTTTTACGACGTTGTTGCAGTAATGCTCATGGGTCTTATTGTAGAGGAAATTATATTTTTGAACTGAACTGATAAGTGCCTCCGTGTCTAGTATTAATAAGTTAAATAAACTATCACAAAACAGAATGTTCCCCACCGAATCCAAGAAACAGCTAACTTTCCAGCTGTAGCTGATACACATTTGCCGCCAAATGGTTGTCCGAAATATCTCAACCCGACTGTCTACAAAGTTGCACGAATCTTAATAATCCTGTTCGATTCTTCTCCGCTAAAAAACAAGATCAGATGTAAGGCTTTTCAGGCGTTTGCTCTATTAACCAGTGTTTCGTCTTAGTCTGACACTAGAATCATCAGAGTGGGATGTGTCAGACCGTACCCACTGACGCTGAGGTGTATGCAGGTGAACTAATCAGAAGCCCTATATAAGAGGCACAGTCCGATAACTGCATACGGGAGATAAACCTCCATAATGGAATTATTGCCCGCCTAGCAATTTCGAATAGAAATTCTAAGTTCCCAAGTAGGGAATTAGATATTTTTCCACCAATAGAGCATGTCAAAAAAACAGATCAGATGTAAGGCTTTTCAGGCATTTGCTCTATTAACCAGCGTTTCGTCTTAGGTCTGACACTAGACACATCAGAGTGGGATGTGTCAGATCGTACCCACTGACGCTGGGGTGTATGCAGGTGAACTTATCAGAAGTCCCACATAATTGGCACAGTCTGATAATTGCACCATTTGGAATTGCTATGCGGGCAATAATTCCATTGTCGAGTTTATCTTCCATATGCAGTTATCAGACTGTGCCTCTTTTATAGGGCTTGATTAGTTCACCTGCATACACCCCAGCGTCAGTGGGTAGGGTCTGACACATCCCACTCTGATGAGTCTAGTGTCAGACCTAAGACGAAATGCTGGTTAATAGAGCAAACGCCTGAAAAGCCTTACATCTGTTTTTTTTTTTTTTTTTTTTTTTTTTTTTTTTTTTTTTTTTTTTTTTTTTGACATGCTCTATTGGTGGAAAAATATCTAATTCCCTCCTTGGGAACTTAGAATTTCCATTCTTCTCAGCTAGTCAAAAAAAATATTCTTGACAGAGAATCCTGTTCCGTTCGGTTCGATTTCATTCAACTTGTGGCGATCGCCATCTCTACTTCCTGTTTAAACACATGTTAAAAACAAATTCTGTTTGGTTCAATTTGATTCCGTTCCACTAGGTGGGAGCGGGCCTTTGCAAGGATTATACTTACAATCTAATGTGTCTTATTTCCAAGATATTTGGTTGATCCAGTTGAGCGCCATTTAACCTCATACATGGAAGGTAAAAGATATGATGACTTTAGCATGTTGTTACATGGAAAATGTTTTTGGACATTTTCTGGAGCTCCCACAAGAAACTTTTAAAACTTTTTCTTCAATTTTAATAACGCCGTATGAATTTGGATCACGTACCATTGGAGTATTAGTACAGTATTTTCACCATCGATCTGATGATGCACTTTTACAATGTCGACTTGTGTCTATACACTCATTTTAGTAGTTTGTATATGTCTTAGTTAATTATTGTATCTCGGCTGATGATGATAGCATAAGGCCGAAACTAGTACCACCAAGACAGATGTAATGTAATATTTACACAATAGTTTATTCTTTTAATTCCAATTCAGTACTGACCAACATGAAGTTTATATGTTATGATTACAGTCTTGTCGTACCCCTGTAGTTACCATCAACCAAGAATTCATTTGACCTTCAATTCTCACTGCAGTGCAACTGTCAACGTAAATACCTTTGATTGCTTTTAATAATCTACCCTTAATCACATTGTCTGCCAGTACGGTGAACATCTTTTCCAATGGTACTCTGTTACTTGCCTTTATGAAACATAAATGTTACTGTCTATTCTTCTTACAGCGTTTTTCATACTGACTCACACTTAAAATCTGATCCTGCTAGCCCCTCTTTGGTCTATAACCACACTGGTTTTCATCCAACTTATCTCAACTACTGATCGCACCCTTCATTCCAAAATGCCAGTGAAGACCTTGCCTGGTTTACTTTTTAGTTACATACCTCTCTAGTTGTTACAAGGCTTCCTGTTCCCTTATACATAGTTGCAGTTACTGCTTTTGTCCAATTAGGAGGGAAATTATTAACACTCCATGCTAATCTTATTTTACTATGAACTCATTTAATCTCTAGCTTCCCACTATATTTCACCCTTTCAGGTCTGATTTCATCTATTCATCTATTCAGCTTTATAAGAATGGAGTTTATTTACCATTCTTTCCACATCCTCAAGTTTAATTTCACCATAACAATTGTCCTGTGCCGAGAAGCTTATTTGTTTCCGAAGTCACCAGGATGATATCTTTTACGTTGAGAGGATTTTAAAAATATTCATCCCACCTCTCCTGTGATTTCCTTGGATCTATTATGACCACCTGATTTACTCAAAATACCATTCATTTCCTTTTTTTGTCCAGATAGGTTTTCCTGCTGTTTGACCTAGCCTTTCAAGGTTATTACAAAAGTCTTCCTACAATTTCTTCTTGGACCCAGCAACTACGAGGGCTATTTTTTTTTTCAAGGTCCGATCGGTCGCGACAGTCAAACGCCCGCGAATATATGATGAACCGCTGCACAGATGTGTTGCGCAACGTCTCTGAAATGACCGTTATGCGCCTCACCTCAGTCCCGTCAGTAGTGAACGTGCAGCGCGCTCGTAAACATGTCTACAACAATCGCTTCGCCCGCCAAGTGTGAAGTGCGCGGTGTAATTCGGTTTCTTCAGGCTGAGGGTTGCATTGCAGCCGAAATTCATCGCCGAATAAGTCGTGTGAATGGTGAAACGTGCATGAGCGACAGCAAAGTGCGACAATGGTGCAGGAACTTTACAGCAGGGCGTACAGACGTCCATGATGCAGGCGGCCAGGGAAGCAAGCGTGTGTCAACCGATGATCTTGTTCAGCGTGTGGATCAGGCAATTCGAGAAAATCGTTGGTTCAGAATTTCTGTGTTGAGTGCTTCGTTTCCTGAAATTTCCAGGTCAGCTCTCTACACAGTTGTGAGTGAGACACTTCAGTACCGCAAACTTTGTGCGAGATGGGTTCCGAAGATGCTGTCTGACCGTCACAAAACACAGCGAATGGGCGCCGCTTTAGTGTTTCTCCAGCGCTACCATGATGAAGGACCGGATTTTTGGAACAAAATTGTCACAGGGGACGAGACATGGGTTCATATTGAAACGGAAGAAACAAAAGAGCAATCCAAACAGTGGATGCATTCGCACTCCCCGAGTAAGCCAAATAAATTCAAGCGAACGCTGGCTAGGAGGACAGCGTTTTGACACCGACGAGGTGCTGCAGACTGGCGTACAAAGATGGTTACAGGCGCAGGCGGCGACGTTCTATCAAGAGGGCATTGACAAGTTGGTACCACGCTACGACAAATGTCTCAATCTGCGAGGCGACTATGTTGAAAAATAGCTGTGATGTATCAGTAAGTGTTACTAATAGAAAAGTGTCAAATTTGTACTGCTGTTTCATTTCGTGACCAATCGGACCTTGAAAAAAAAATAGCCCTCGTATTTGTATTAGTTTCATTCAACCATGTACAAATCCCCTTCTTCATCAGTCCTTGTTTGGAACCATTTCTGATATGCCTTTTTTTTTTTAGTTTTAGTTTTTTTTAGTAATAGTTTTACTTCATCACTCCACCGCCATGTTTGATTTTTCCCATCTTTACATTCAGTTGTTCCTAGGCACTTCCTTCCAATGTCTACTACAGCATCCCTGTATGCCACCCATCTTCTTTCTATATCCTGAATCCTGCTTACTATCCATTGTATGGAACTGTTTGCTAATCATATCTATGTACTTCTGTCTAATTTCCTCATCATGGAGATTTTCTACCCTTATTAAGCTGCATACAGATTTCACTTTCAGCATCCTAGGCTAGAGATACTCAGTTCACTGGGAATCAGATAGTGGTCCATATCATCAAAAATTCCCCAGTAATCCTGCACATT
The DNA here is from genome assembly GCF_040414725.1 of Anabrus simplex. Taxonomy (NCBI): domain Eukaryota; kingdom Metazoa; phylum Arthropoda; class Insecta; order Orthoptera; family Tettigoniidae; genus Anabrus; species Anabrus simplex. The sequence continues at coordinate 38,100,897 of NC_090277.1, read as the reverse complement.
CCAAAAGGATTTTCTGAATTCTAAGTTGTTTATGATATATTCTGTTATAGATCGTGTACCTACCCTCTTATGTGCACCAGTGAATTGCATTATCATTGGAGAATGCATTTGTAACTGCTAATCCCAACTAGCACTGATGTCCAGCACATGCTTCCCATTCCTGTTAGCTTCAGTATCTTCCCCACATTGACGAGTTTTGCTATAATAATAGTAGAAAACCAGTGTTCAACTCATATACTCATATGAAGAATTTGTTCAACTCATATACTCATATGAAGAATTTTCTAACACAGAAGCGCTCATAGTATCAAAGTGGAAAATGGATAACAGCTGACACAAAAAGAAAGAATAGAAACCTCTTGTCGTCGCCATAAGACCTTTCTGTGTCGGTGCGACGTAAAGCCCATAGAAAAAAAAAAAAAGAAACCTCTGGATTGTGATGTTACCCAAATATGTTAAAAGGCAGATGGATAGTTTAGGTCACAATGAATAAGGTTGATAAGAGAAGAAAGATTTGGAAAAATTTGACCTTAGGTTTAGATTCATGGGATGCATGTTGTGAAACCCAGAATTCATTCCGCTAATTTCAAAGGTAAGTATATATGGTAGGAAGTTGGTGTCAGTCAGGAAATGGTACAGATCTGAATAGATGGAGGATGTAATAGTTCTGTAGAAATGGGTTGGTAAGTATAGTGCATAGTGGAGATATGTATTAAACTAGTCTACGGACTGGCAGTGTAGTGCAGGATATGGTGACAAGGGAATATGTATCATACTATTCTACAGACCTAGGGGGGCCACTGATAGTGAGTGGCATTGTCACTGTCTTCTCACCAATGTGCCCAGTGCATGTGAGATGTTTGAAATAAAGGCCTTGTCCCTGTGATTTGATTTCTGTGGAAGACTGAGCTGTGTGGCTGTGACAAAAACGTTGACAATAATGGAGAACTACAGGCCTACTTGGTTATTTGTTTGGTCTATAAATGATTTCCCTAATAATAATAATAATAATAATAATAATAATAATAATAATAATAATATATTTCCTTTACTATTTTTCAGTAAAAGTTAGTGGAAGTCATTTTTGGCTCATTTTCACATAAGGACATCTGTTGCTGTGTGAAATGGACCAGAAAATAGAGGTTAAGGAAGAACCTGTCTGGCTTGAGGGCAAAGCAAGTACATCCTTCGTAAGTATCATTTCTCATTACTTTATAATGGTCAGAATTTAATTGATATTCCAATAGATTTTCTGATCTATAAATTATTAATTATTTTTGTATGGAATAACATTTGGCACATAACAAGAGGCATAAACTCTCCAAATTTTACAAGCTACTTTGTCAGTAGCTTCATTGCATGTCACACGTAGGTGGTAGTCTGGTAGGTATGCCAAATAATAATAATAATAATCGTATGGCCTCAGCTGCCATGTGCAGACATTTCAAGGTGATGCCATCTGGCTGTCTGCTCGTCAATATTGACGTTCCGTTTTACTCTAGGCCCCACTTGATGGCAGACCGAGTAAACCAAAACTCTCTTGGGCGTCTGTGGCTGAGATTTAATGAATTTTGTCGGTTAAACACTAAATGTGTCTCCAGAGATCTTTTACATGATGTAGATGTTGATTCCCATAGGGAACCTAAAATATTTGTCCTGAATGAGTAAATTTATAATACCAATATAATGGTCCGTTATTGGACATTACAAATTTTCCAGCTAACTCATTCTTGGTTGCCTGCGTTTCGCCCTCGTGTGCTAAGTTAGGCTCGTCAGTTGGGACTTAGCACACCACCCAAGACGCAAGGCTAGTGCATACCGTGGAGGCCACTGCATAGGCTATTTGAAGCCACCAGCAGTGCCAATGCACTGTGAGAGCTATGTCTCATTTCCAAAAATAAATGCCTGCTTGGCCATCAAATGATGTAGATGTTGATTCCCATAGGGAACCTAAAATATTTGTCCTGAATGAGTAAATTTATAATACCAATATAATGGTCCGTTATTGGACATTACAAATTTTCCAGCTAACTCATTCTTGGTTGCCTGCGTTTCGCCCTCGTGTGCTAAGTTAGGCTCGTCAGTTGGGACTTAGCACACCACCCAAGACGCAAGGCTAGTGCATACCGTGGAGGCCACTGCATAGGCTATTTGAAGCCACCAGCAGTGCCAATGCACTGTGAGAGCTATGTCTCATTTCCAAAAATAAATGCCTGCTTGGCCATCAAATGATGTAGATGTTGATTCCCATAGGGAACCTAAAATATTTGTCCTGAATGAGTAAATTTATAATACCAATATAATGGTCCGTTATTGGACATTACAAATTTTCCAGCTAACTCATTCTTGGTTGCCTGCGTTTCGCCCTCGTGTGCTAAGTTAGGCTCGTCAGTTGGGACTTAGCACACCACCCAAGACGCAAGGCTAGTGCATACCGTGGAGGCCACTGCATAGGCTATTTGAAGCCACCAGCAGTGCCAATGCACTGCGAGAGCTATGTCTCATTTCCAAAAATAAATGCCTGCTTGGCCATCAAATGATGTAGATGTTGATTCCCATAGGGAACCTAAAATATTTGTCCTGAATGAGTAAATTTATAATACCAATATAATGGTCCGTTATTGGACATTACAAATTTTCCAGCTAACTCATTCAGGACAAATATTTTAGGTTCCCTATGGGAATCAACATCTACATCATTTGATGGCCAAGCAGGCATTTATTTTTGGAAATGAGACATAGCTCTCACAGTGCATTGGCACTGCTGGTGGCTTCAAATAGCCTATGCAGTGGCCTCCACGGTATGCACTAGCCTTGCGTCTTGGGTGGTGTGCTAAGTCCCAACTGACGAGCCTAACTTAGCACACGAGGGCGAAACGCAGGCAACCAAGAATGAGTTAGCTGGAAAATTTGTAATGTCCAATAACGGACCATTATATTGGTATTATAAATTTACTCATTCAGGACAAATATTTTAGGTTCCCTATGGGAATCAACATCTACATCATTTGATGGCCAAGCAGGCATTTATTTTTGGAAATGAGACATAGCTCTCACAGTGCATTGGCACTGCTGGTGGCTTCAAATAGCCTATGCAGTGGCCTCCACGGTATGCACTAGCCTTGCGTCTTGGGTGGTGTGCTAAGTCCCAACTGACGAGCCTGACTTAGCACACGAGGGCGAAACGCAGGCAACCAAGAATGAGTTAGCTGGAAAATTTGTAATGTCCAATAACGGACCATTATATTGGTATTATAAATTTACTCATTCAGGACAAATATTTTAGGTTCCCTATGGGAATCAACATCTACATCATTTGATGGCCAAGCAGGCATTTATTTTTGGAAATGAGACATAGCTCTCACAGTGCATTGGCACTGCTGGTGGCTTCAAATAGCCTATGCAGTGGCCTCCACGGTATGCACTAGCCTTGCGTCTTGGGTGGTGTGCTAAGTCCCAACTGACGAGCCTAACTTAGCACACGAGGGCGAAACGCAGGCAACCAAGAATGAGTTAGCTGGAAAATTTGTAATGTCCAATAACGGACCATTATATTGGTATTATTATCTTTTACATGCCGACATCGCACGACATGGAGTGTTGAATGGACTTTTTTCCGCCCTACAAAAATCAGACTACCTCTGCCGGGTTTGAACCCCCTATCTTGGGATCTGCAGGACAACACTCTACCACTGATCCACAGAGGTAGCTGGTATGTATGCTGTATATTGTAGATGTAAATGGTCATAAGATGTGTAGTGATGGCATGCTGGATGTCATTCATTGTAATTGGAAATTGTAGGTAGTTTTTGACATTAGAACCTTGAATTTATGATTTTTCCCCATGGATGGTTTAAAGATTGATTGCTTAACACTAATTATATTAAGTGTAAATTGACTGAGCACACTCTGTGCTATAGAGTATGTGTGCCTTCATCTTACCTATAGGCCCTTGGTAAGATTTCCAGTGTTTTTGAGATATCATTACCTGTATATAGATATGAAAGATGTTCCACCTATCAATACTATTCGTTATGAGTAGATTCACATCAGTACCAGTTTCGCCTTTTTACAGTCATTATCAGCTGATACATTACAAATTTACAACCATTAGGCATTGGTATGTGTCACAAAGATGTTCATTAGAGCATCCGTATAACGGTGTTGTGGATTAGATATATTTGTCATATTGTGACTTCTTCTTCTTCGTTTTGCCTCATGACTGAGGCGTCGTGACTATCATAATATTCAGCCCTCTAGCCGATGAACCATACTCCGCCATTCTTCCCTATCTAAAGCTTTCAATGTGGTTACTCTGAAAGAACACTGTAGGGGGCCGTTAACCATGTCAATCCATCGCGTTGGTATTCGTCCTCGTTGTCTGGTTCCCTGGACTTTGCCCTCAACAATCAGCTTTTGTAGACTACCATCTCGGCGCATTATATGTCCAAAGTAGCGTACAATTCGTTGAGAGACCTTACACGATAGACAAACTTTTATCTGAAGTTGGTTCAGGATTGATGTGTTCGTGCGATGAGCTGTCCAAGGAATCCTTAACATTTTCCTCCAGCACCACATTTCAAAGCTTTCTATCCGTTCACGATCACGTTTGAGGATGGTCCACGTCGCTGCGCCATACAAGAAGACTGAGAAGACTAGAGATTCAACGAGCTTCTTTTTTATCTTAATGGTGATGTTGTTATCTTTCCAGATCTTCCGCAGACGGATCATTGCTACCTTTGCTATTTCAATTCTGCGTTTTATTTCATCTTTGGAACCACCAGAATTGGATAGTAAGGAGCCTAGGTATACATACTGATGTACAACTTCACACCCTCCAATCTGTTTGATATGTGGACTGTTGTTGTTCTTACGATCAACAATCATGACTTTGGTTTTCTGTCGATTTAGGCGTAATCCAATTTCTAGGCTTGCTTCCTCTACTCTCTTGATCAGCTCTGTCAACTCCTCTTCAGATGATGCTATCAAGGTGGTGTCATCAGCAAATCTCAGATTGTTGATCTTGCATCCCCCAATGGAAAACTCTTTGTCCCAGCCTTCTAATGCAGTTCTCATTGCATATTCACCATAGATATTGAAAAGTAACGGTGACAGGATACATCCCTGGCGAACTCCAGCCCTTGTACGAAACTGCTGAGACTGTTTGTTTTGAATCTTCACAGTGGCTGTATTTTCCTTATACAAGGACTTGAGGAGATCAATTAAATGGAGTGGCAAACCCATGTCATCCAAAATTTTCCAAAGATGGTTCCATTTGACAGTATCAAAGGCCTTTTGGTAGTCAATAAAGCACAGATATACCGGAACATTGAATTCTCTAGCCTTTTCTATGATTTGTCTTAGGCTTAAGATTTGTTCTCGAGTACCTTTTCCTTTCATAAATCCAGTCTGGACTTCAGGAATTTGATACTATAGAAATGCCCGGAGTCTCTTGTGCAGGATATGAAGCATAACTTTACTGGCATGTGAAATCAAAGCAATTAAGCGATAATTTTCACATTTTTTCCTCGATCCTTTCTTGTGGATTGGGACAAAGATTGACTGTACCCATTCCTCGGGCCATGTTCTAGAATTCCATATTGCTTGGCAAATTTTCAACAGCATTTCAATTCCAGCACCGTCTGTAGCTTTCAAGACTTCTGCACTTATTCCATCAGGTCCACACGCTTTTCCAGTTCTCAGCATTTTCAAAGCCATTTCTACTTCATCTCGGAGGATGTCAGGTTCAGGATCTGACTGCTTGTCTATCTTCACTTGGTCTTGTGCATTACATTGTTCACTGTATAGATCCTGGCAGTATAATCTCCATGTTTCCAGAACATTCCTATATCCACAACATCATCCCCCTTTGAGTTCTGTATATTCCAGGAATATGGCTTGAATTCTCGAGTGATTATTCTAATTTTGTCAAAAAGATCCTTGCTGTGGTTTTGATTTGCATGGTTTTCAATCTCAAAACAAATGTTACTAAGGAAATTATTCTTATCTCTTCTACAAGAAGACTGAATCCTTCTATCAAGATCAGACATTTGCTCTCTTTTTTCTTTAGTGTTAATGCCAGATTTTTTAAGGCACCTTCTTTCTTCTACAAGCTGAAGGCTCAAGTCAGAGATCCACTGTTGCCTTCTAGTATTTGGTACTCGAGATTCATTCAAAGAGGACTCTATCCAGTTTTTTGTCACATTCCACAGCCCTTCTGCAGTTGTTATTGGATCCTGTAATATGGAGGCTCTTCGTGCCAATGATTCCTTCAAAGACGACATATTAACTACTTGTGGTATCCTGTGTGATCTTTTAACTGGTGTTTGAAGTTTTATTCTTATTTCTGTTCTAAGAAGCTGATGATCACTGCCACATACTGCACCTGGACAAGTTTTGGTGTCCATTACAGAAGACCTCCATCTTGAACTGATCAAGATGTAGTCAATCTGATTTTTATATTGACCATCAGGCGATGTCCATGTGTACATGTGCCGTATGTGATGCTTGAAGACTGTATTAGTTATAGTGAACCTGTTTTGAATTGCAAACTCAAGAAGCCTGTTCCCCCGTTCATTTCTTTCTCCAATTCCGTATCTTCCTATCGATGTTCTGACATGCTCATCATGTTGTGTTGAACCAATTTTGGCATTGAAGTCTCCCTTAACAATAGTTAATTCTCTGCTTGGAAAAGCTGAAACAGTAGCATAAAGATCTTGATAGAAGCGGTCGATTATTTCATCAGATGCATCCGCTGTTGGGGCATAAACCTGAATGATGTTGATTGAAAGTGGCTTGCATTTGAGACTTAGTGTTATAATGCGATCATTAACAGGTTTATATCCTTTCACTAGGTCATTCAGTTTGTCACTGATCACAATTGCGACCCCGTTACTGCTTTTTTCTTCATTTCCAGAAAAATAGACCCAATGATTACCACTCCTAAAATGGCCATTGTTTTTCCAGTGAGTTTCACTTAGCCCAGCCACTCCTATATTATACCTTTCCAGCTCTTGTATTATCAGGAGAAGTTTTCCTGAAGCTAAAAGTCCTCTCACATTCCAAGTACCCACATTCTGCTTTGTTCTTCCAGTCGCAAATTTCGCATATGCAGCCTGGTTGCCTACATGCACATGCCCAGTAGCACATTTCACACTTTGCAGCCTGAAACTGCAAAAGCGCCGGTTGTCAGCCGGGTCGCATGACGAATTAGATCCATTTAAAGCAGCTATCATGATAGTGTTCATGGGAATAATAGTGTAGTGAGGTCCCTCTCTCTTCCACACCGCAGTACCACAACCGAAAAACCAGTCATTCTGGTGACGCTTGAGGCTCCCCGCTCTTGACCCATCTCGAGCATGAATTGCTCTGTGCATCAAGTCGATACTGATGGCGCTGCTGCCCAACATCAGGTTTTCAGTGGATTCCAGTGGCATTTCCTCCACTGAGTGACCACCGCCCTTCCTCCCTCAAGGAGCTCATCCGCCCGAAGCCGTTGGCTCCCTGAGGGTTAAAACTGTGTCCTAGACCAATATGGCAGTAAAAAGCTTAACTGAACTTAAAACAATTTGTACGTATACATTATACACATTAAAAATGCAAGAACTTATATATAAAAGGTATGATGAGTTTAAACACATTAAAATATTAAAAACACTTGTTCAATTTAAAAGTTCATATTTGTGGAGTTCTTTCTTCAGGCTTCCTTGTTGGTTCTCATACATCTATGTTTACATTGTTTGGTTACATAAAACAATCCTTGAAGATGTTCTATTTGACTAATATACATCATATGTGTTCGTAGTGAAACCCAAGTCGTAGGATGTTAAAGTATTGTTGTAGCTCGGCTGTTGATGTGCTTTTTAATGAATTTTAGAGTTTCAAGCTGATGTAGTATCTTGAATTTTAAATTCAGTGAATATGAGTTGTTGGTAGCAACCTCCGTCTTATCTGTATTCGTGTTTAGAGGCTGCTATTATCTGTAAAAGATAAACTAGTATGAGTACAGTCTGAGTTTGAAGGAATGCCTGAAGTTGTGTGTGGAAGTGAAAGGTACTTACTGCTGTTGTTGTTGTCGTGGTCGAGGGGCGTTTTGTTTAAGAGCTTGTTGCACACTGCTGTGTGTACGTCTGGGACTTGTGTTCCCTGTATTGAGGGGTAATGGTGGAGGGGTAAGGGGAGTGGCTATTGTGGGGGTAGGGGTGGGGCTGGGCTTGTCATTCGTCGGTGTTTTGAGGCGTGCTGTGTTCTGTTTGTTTACTATTTTAAGGTAATAATTTTTTAATGCAGGAATGGCTTTATTGAAGATGGTACTGGTTTTTTCTGTAATGTCATTAATATTGTAATTAGGATTGGCGTATTGGTCCAGGGAAATATAGAAATCTTTGGTTATATTAAGCAGGGGCCTTTAGAATTAATGTTTAATATTTTCATGTTGTTTTCGATGTCTGTGAACCAACAAGGAAGCCTGAAAAAAGAACTCCACAAATATGAACCTTTAAATTTAACAAGTGTTACCCACATACATGTTTTTAATATTTTAATGTGTTTAAACTCATCATACGTTATATATATAAGTTTCTTGTATTTTTAATGTGTATAATGTGTGCGTACAAATTGTTTTAAGTTCAGTTAAGCTTTTCACTGCCATATTGGTCTTGGACACAGTTTTAACCCCATATAGCCACAAAATGACAAATATATCTAATCCACAGCCACATCAGAAATTCAGATGCTCTAATGAACATCTTTGTGACACATACTAATGCCTAATGGTTGTAATATTGTAATGTATCAGCTGATGATGACTGTAAAATGTCGAAACTGGTATTGATGTGAATCTACTCATAATAAATAGTATTGATAGGTGGAAAATCTTTCTTGTCTATATACGTGCATCCAATCAATACGAAAATATCATTTCCTGAAACTAAGTGCTGGTTTGAGATCCATTCAATGCCATGGTCATCATGTTCTTCATTTGATGAAACTACTGGCAGTGAGATAACAAAGTTTTTATTGGTGGCTGGTCTTGCCCTTTTTGCTTAAAATCGTGAGACAGGAGGAGTGAATCCACTATTGCATTGTTGATCATTGTATATTATCTTCTTTGGCACCAACAGATTTATTTCTATTTCTCTCACTAGCTTCATGTTATATTAGTGTGTGTATGGGGAGTTTTCTAATTGATTTTTGCTCACCTGTAACTCTTGATTGACTAAATTTTATGTTATTGATGATCAATTTATATAATTAGTTTTTCCAATTTGTTGTATAATAGGCCTGTGTCATCACGGAGGGAAATTTTTTTGGTGATTTTTTTCAAGTTTATATTTGTTTTTGTACAATTTCTCATGTTGTATTCCCTCTACTTCCACTCAATTTAATAACTCCATCTTTATGCCAATAATTTATTTATGAATTAGTTTACTTCAGGAGTTGAAAGTTTGTACTGGCAGGTGGAAGATGTACAGCCATCTCCAAGGTCAGAGCTACATTAACCTAAATCAGAACAATTCTGTTCAGATTTTGTGATTTATTTTCATGAAAAGGAACCAGAACATCATGCAGTTGTGAGTGCCATTGAAAAACAAACTTAAGAGAGAGCTATGGGAGGGGGGGAGATGATTATATGTACTCTTCTCGTTGATCAACCTATGGCTTCCTTAGGAGCATAGCTTGTTGGCAATGCTGACGGCACTCGTGGATGGAGCAGTTTTTTAAATTAGTGTCCTTACAATTGTAAGTACCCAGTAGTGTTTTGTAAAGAATGCCTCAAAAATGTTCCCACAATACGACAAGTTATGCAACCTAGAAGGATATGTAAACACCACCAGGTCGTCCTCAGTACTCAGTTCAATCCAGCGTCTTGAGGGTTACTCATCCAGGTAGCAATACAACTTCTATTCATCGCTAAGATGGAGTCCCAACTTGTTGGAACATTGAAATTATGAGCATGCTCCTTGGAAACACCTTGCAAATCAAATGGAATTTGATGGGGAGATATTGTATATGGACGGTTACGTCAGTGAAGTTGGGATGATTTTAACGTACATTTTGTCCTAGGCATTTCCTTTTCTTCAGACCCAGTCATGCTCATTGTGATAGCCATGAGCACGGACTATTGCCGTATATCTCAATTTCCACTTTAGAAGAATTTGATGGAGTACAGGAAGAGGAATATTGTCCCATACCTCCATGCATACTTTCCAAAGACCCTCAATAGTGGGGGATATTTAGAAGAATGTCCTCTTTTCAGGACACCAAATGCACAGAAATCCATCGGCAAGACGTCTGGTGATTTGACCGGGATATCACTGAATGGTATGACATGGACACCAGTCTTTGCTTCTTTTCTCTCATAGTAGGTGACAGATGATCTGTCGGTATGACTGGATGCTTTATCCATGTGGATCCAGACATTTGAAGCATCATCACTGTGCAGCCAAGGGATATCTTCGTTGAAATAGGGGTCCGTAACATCCTTCTGCAGGAATGTAGCATTGACATTCGCATTTCTTGGCACTCAGAGGATTCTGAGTTTACCCCGGGCACAATATACTGCTGCTACCATGAACCCCTAGCAAACTTTTATTTGTTTTCCTTGACGAATTGTGAGTGCTCCTTTTGGCCTTTTGGGCGATAGTAAATTGCTCAGGGCTTGTTGGTGTCATGCAAATAAACCAAGTCTCCATCCAGGGTAGCAACTGGGTGCCACTTATCCCATGCTAGGTAGTTTTCGTTTAATTTTCTGGCATAAGTGAATCACTCTTTAACGTGGCTTGCTTTCAAAGCATGTCCATGTGCCTTATGCTGCTTACCAGGTTCAGATCTTCTTGAATTATACAGTAGATGTGCTTGTGTGGCTGGCAAGGTGTCATTGAGTTGGTGGGTTTTCCTTCAGGACAACCGGGCGACTTGGTCGTGCAGTTAGGAGCGCACAGCTGTGAGCTCGCATACAGGAGATAGTGGGTTCGAACTCCACTGTCGGCAGCCGTGAAAATGGTTTTCCGTGGTTTCCCATTTTCACACCAGGGAAATGCTGGGGCTGTACCTTAATTAGGGCCATGGCCGCTTCCTTCCCATTCTTAGGTTTTTCCTGTCCCATCGTCGCCATAATTCCTATCTGTGTCGGTGCAACGTTAAGCAACTAGAAACTAACTTTCAGGACAGCAAACTTTACCTTCTTGATAATGTCTGGAGTCCTGCAGTGTTGAATTCTGTTCCGCAGTAGTTTTCTCAAAGTTGTTGTTTCTGGCAGGAAACCATTCTGATGAGGGCTTACCAGTGTTGAAGCCTTCCATTTTACAGTGTTGTACAATCCTCAATAATGAGAAATTAGAACCAGAAAAGCCTATAATGTAGCCTTGCCATATATCTGCAGTTCGGGAGGCTATGAGGCAACATTGGTATGATATGACCGTATACAGCATTTCTCTAAATCACACTCAACAGACAGAACAAAAATATTTACATATACATGCTTCCATGTGTGGCACATGCGCTCAAGGTCACGTCCTGTATTAACTGGGGCAACCGTCCTTATTAATGGGACTTATGGAAGAAAGTGGAGCTTTCTGATTCAGCAAAGGGGATACATCTGGATGTGTTAGGAGTTAATGAAGGTAAGGAAAGAATACAAGGAAGGGTAAGATGATTATAAAGTATACTTGAAGGGTCTTAAAAAGGAAAAGGCAGAGTGTTGGGTAGGACTGTCCATCGGGAATACTATTGCACTCAAAATAGTTTCTGTTAGGCATGTAAATGAGTGAATGATCTGGGTAGATTTGGCAGTTGCAGGAATTAGGATGAGAATGGTCTCGGTGTACTCAGCATGTGAGGGTGCAGGGGAGGATGAAGTTGACAAGTATTATGAAGCATTGAGTAACATCATAGTCCGGGTCAACAGCAAGGAAAGGATAGTTCTAATGGGCGATTTCAATGTGAGAGTTGAAAATCAAACTGAAGGTCATGATAGACTAATTGGTATGTGTGGGGAAGATATGGAATTTAATAGGAATGGGAAGCATCACAAGGCTATTTACTGCTACAAATGAGAAGGTAGGGGCACCAGATCCATAATAGACTAAATCGTAACTGACCTTGAGTTCAGGATATCTGTTAGGAGTTTGTGGGTGTACCGGGAATTTTTTTGATGATACAGACCACTATCTGATCTTTAGTGAACTAAGTATCTCTACGCTTAGAATAAGTAAATTGAATCTGCAGGCAAATAAGGCTATAGAATCTCCAGCATGAAAAATTTGACAGCCACACATCAATATGATTAGTAAAAAGTTCCATTCAGTGGATGGTAAGAGAATGGGAGGCATACAGGGATGCTGTAGAAGAAACAGCAAGGGAATGCTTGGGAACTACTGTGTGAGAAAATGGGAAAAAAATAAACATCTTGGTGGATTGATAAAGTGAGACTTTAGTATACATAAAAGAAGGCATAAGAAATGGCTCCAAATGAGGACTCATATAGACAAGGTATTGTACATGAATGAAGGAAACAAAATGAAACAAATAGTTCTTGAATACAAAAATAATTTTTGGGAAAATTTTGGTAATAATCTTGGATGGTTAGGTAAAAGCAGCGGGGAAATATTTCTGGACAGTTATAAAGAATCATAGAAAGGGAGGGAGAAAAGGAAATGAATAGTGTGAACTCATAATAGATCCCAGGGAATCACTGGACAGGTGGAAGGAATGTTTTGAAAATCTTATTAATGTAAGAGGATTCTTCCTGTTGATGTCGCAAACAACTGAGCACACGGGGCAGGAGACAATTATGTTTGTGAAATTATGCTTATGGAAGTGGAAAGGATGTTAAATAAAGTCTATTATCATAAAACAGCAGGAATAAATTAAATTAGATCTGAAATGGTGAAGTATATTGAGATGGTATGGATGAAATGGCTTCATAATTTAATTACATTACCAAGTGTTAGTGAGGTACTTTCAGATTGGACAAAAGCTGTAATTGCACATATCTATAAGCAAGGGACAGGAAGAATTGCAACAACTATCAAGGTATCTCATTGATTAGTATACCAGGCAAGGTGTTCCCTGGCATCTTAGAGAGGAGGGTGGTTGAGAGGAAGTTGGATATAACTCAGCATGGTTTCAGACCACAAAGGGGCTCTCAGGAACAGATTTTCATTATGTTTCAGATAATTAAATAAAGCTATGATAGGAATAGACAGTTATGCTTATGCTTCATAGGTCTAGAGTAGCCATATGATATACTACCAAGCAAACAGATGTTTCCCATACTGGGGCACTATGTGATTCTTCTACTCCTTCCTGATAAGTTTCTGCTTATGCAGGTAATTCAAGTGTAAGATCAAGGGTAGATTATTAAAAACAAACAAAGGCCTTTATGTTGGCAATTGGGCTGCAGTTAGAATTGATCGTTGAAAGAGTTCTTGGTTCAGTTTAATCATTGTTGCTGGACAAGGCTGTAATCTTTCATGTTTGTTGTTCATAGTTTACTTGGTTCATCTGTTGAAAGGTATAATGTGCCAGGGAGGGATTCAATCAGGTGGAAATGTAGTAAGCTTTCTGGCCTATGCTGACAACTTTGCCATAATGGCAGATTGTGCCAAAGGCCTGCGGTCTATTATCTTGGTACCTGAATGTAGGTGCTATGAATATGCTATGAAAATTTGCATTTCTATGATTAAATTGATGTCAGTAGGTAAGAAATCCAAGAGAATTGAATGTCAGCAGATTGGGAATGCAAAGTTGGAAAAGCTAGATAATTTTAAATATTTAGGATGTGTGTTTTTCCAGTCTGGTAACACAGCAAGTGAACTTGAATCAAGAAGCAGTAAAACTAATGCAATGAACTTGCAGTTGCAATCAACACTGGTTTGTAAGAAGGAAGTCTGCTCGCAGACAGAACCATCTTCACATTGGTCTGTTTTCAGACCAACTTTGCTTTACGGGAGTGAATGCTGGGTCAACTCAGTATATCTTATTCATAAGTTATAAGTAACAGATATGACAATAGTGAAAACAATTTCTGGTACATACAGAAGGGGGCAATGGCAGGAGGGTACTTAGAATGAGGAAATAAAGGTTATGTTAGGTTTGAACTTGACATATGGTGCTGTAAGAATGAACTGGCTTTGGTGATGGTGTCATTTGAGGCGAATGGATGAAGATAGGGTACCTGGTAGTATAATGGACTCTGTTATGGAGGGTAAGAAGAGTATAGGCAGACCAAGGCTACGATGGTTAGACTGAGTTTCTGATGACTTATAGGTTAGAGCCATAACACTGAACAAGGCCACAGAACTAGTTTGAATTAGAGTATTATGGTGGCAATTACTAAATTCACAGAGGCTTGCAGACTGAGCACGGAAATTATTAACAGCCTATAATGACAATGCATATTTTAATGTATGTGTTCCTTTAACAGGAAATATCTCAATGTGCTCATAGATAACGATTGCATTAGCATGGTGTCTGTGTGTGCCACTATTGGCAGCATGACTTGAAGTGGTTTGGAAGATAACTTCATTCTTTATGCAGTACAAAATATTTTGCCTTTATTACATGATATTCAAAATGCTAGTGTCTTGTGTGTGTGTTGGTTCACTATTAGATCACTTCCATGAAGGTGATTTTCGATCAAGCAGCTTCATTAAGATAGTGTCTTGCTGTTAGGACAAGCATCAAGTAATGTTCCTTCTCATCTAAATTTAGACATTTACAATAATAATAATAAGATCCTAGGGCCTTAAGAAAGAGAGCATTGTCGCCATAAGACATATCTGTGCTGGTGCGACATAAGACCAATAGCAAAAAAAAAAAAAAAAAAAAAAGAAAGAGGGAGATTCATACATGGAGACACCACACGTAAGAGGAGACTGCAGTTTTATCGACACCTCACAAAAATGAACGAGGTTCAACTAACGAAGAAAATCTTTAACTACATCATCAAATTAATTACAATTACTAAATGGGCAGAAGAAATAATAAAAGACTTGGAGGAAGTTGGCATCAGTCCAAAAGTAATCTTTAATAGAGATATGTTTCGAGCTAAAATGATAAATTCAAGGGGTTCCCAGAAAAGCAGAATGAAAAGTCAAAGAAGAGGAAGGGGAACAGCAAGTCAATTGTTTACTGTATTCCAAAGTAGAGAAGGATATATTTCATCTAGTCTCATTACACTGCACCAATCCACATGTTTTACCGGTGCTCATGCACTGCAATTGGTGCAAATACTGCTCACATTTAATTGATTTAGTAATATATTTTACCACACTGCGTGCAATATAATCAATGTATTCACTATAAAAAGAAAGGGCTTCATAATTGTTGATATAATCATGATTATATTTGTTAAAATCAATTTCTTGTGGAATTGTCTGTACAAGATCGGGGTTCATTGAAACAGTCTTTCAAAGAACATATTAGAATTACAAGATGGGTCGACCTGACCATTGAGACACTTCCTGTATACAGCTTTGAACTGAGTAGCATTTTATTTCCTGCTATGTTCTTCACACATTAGAAGAATACTTCCAGGTGATCCTGGCTTAATCTGCATGTGAGGAGGTATTTAATTACTGATTCATCTCACCATACATATGTTTCTGCAAGACCTTGCACACTTAACAAATCAAAAATGATACCATTCATTGCAGATATATTCTTAGAGTTAAGAGGGGAGAGGACAGAGTTAACCTAATTTTTTTTCTGTTTACTTACGCATTTTATAATATCAGTTCAGATTTTGACATTGCTGGAATACCTGTTTGCAACCTTGGATTGCTTACCATACGATGGCATGAATTTATTAAATCAAATCCTTGATTTGGCAATATTATAAACTGAATGATACTTCCACAATCAGCAAATAATTCAGGACCCATATCTGTGCAAAATTTAAGGTTGCTAGCCCCAGAATTACTGAAGGTGTATGCACCTAAGGAAGTGTTCATCTTCTGTCTCACCCATTCTGACTTTTTCTCCTACAGTAAATATATTACCGGTGTGCATGCTTTTCACTTCCTGTAAATTTACAACTTTTTCCAGGTATTTCACCTCAGTTATATTTTCCTCAGCCGATGACCTTCGATGTTAGGCCCCTTAAAACAACAAGCATCTATATTTTCCTGGTCTGGACAACTACCATCTGAGAGAACCTGATTTTCTGCTAGCAAATACCTTGCAAGTTTAAAATGCGGGCAACATTAAGGAAAGCAAACCACTTTAGCTCAGAGTCTGCTGGATGGGGAGAACAATACTGGGAGTTCAGTCCAACAAAATTCATTGACTTGCTAGCCCTAACGTTAGGGAATATTTTCTGTCAGGGTTATCTCCCTTAGCCTTTAGCACTCCCCTGCCACATCTGCAAGGCAGCAGCTTCCAGTTAAATTTATGTGTAATTTCCTACACATTGGCTTCAACGAACCCCTTAAGTGTGAACTACTCTGCCCATTGCCATTGGTTCTCCCTTAGTTTCTCAGAATCGGAAACGGCCGCACAACCCTCGGCCAGACAGCTGCAGGTGGTACTGTCTACTGTTGCATACAGTAGCAGGATGTACCTGACCTGAAATAAACCTTAAAATGGGTTTAATTAGAAACAGGAATTACAAAAGCAATGTCAGTTAAAATCAGTAATATTTACTTTAAACAAAATGTATCCCCGGTGTAGTTAAACTGATTAGTGCAGCCTTATGCTGAACATATTCTTGAAGGCAACAATCAAACTTTTCAGTTCTTAAAACATATGAAGTCCAGTCACCATGCACAATCTCCCTGTCAGCTGATCATAATTATGTTGTCATGCCTCAATTAGGAGCACTGATGTCACAGCCCTTCTATTTTATTGTGGCTCAGTGTGGTTCAGATAACCTGTAGGAATAATTGTGTGGTTCGTGTGGTCCTTATGTTGCTTATGTCCTTGATGACTTCCTTTTCAAATTTCATAGGAGGCGGCCTGCCCTAATCCATCTCTGGTGAGATACTGCGTCCTTAATGCCTGATGTCTTCTGGATTGGTCCAGAACAAGTTTGTCCCTTGTATTTTGTATCTCAGTCTTATCCTTGACTCTGACAATATGAAAGTGACTGAGATATGAGCAGTGCTAGTAACACGAACATAATACAGCCACATCGTGTAGGAAAGGGCATGAAAGTGACGTTCATTTGGATGGTCCGTGTGTACATTTCAGTGAACATGAGAGCCTGGTATGAAACAGCACTATCTGGCTAGGAGAGGAAAGCAATAGAAAACTACCACACTCTTCATTTCCTTAGTTTGCCTCCTCAGTGACACCTAGCTCTCTATGGCAGCTGATGATAGAGCTGTTGAGGATCCTCCCTACCTTCAGGCTAAGCACTTCACAGACAACAAGAGATATGGCAATGCATATTTTGTGCTGAACTGTATTTACTGATACATCAGGTGAAAGACAACAGTGATAAAAGTTTGATGTTCTGAATATTTCAGCATTGGTTTCTTTATGATGAGCAGTATATATTTCAGTATGTCTGTACATTTTCCAGATTTTTCAGTACGGTATTATTTAAGAAGTTTTAAAATATATAATTGCTCCACCCTTCAAAAATATCCCTGAGCGTTCAAACAGAACTTTTTTCCATTCCTGGAGGTCCTTTTGTTGGCATGTTATTAAGGATCTTCAACATGGAAACTTTCTGAAAAACGAGAATGAATAATTGAAACTGAAACTGACTCATTTACTCATTTTGTGATGTGTATTAAGAATGTGCTTAATATATTAAGTTTTCCCCATTATAACTATGTACTTACATCAGACAAAATGCATTTGAAAGAGGAAACCAAACCAGAGTTGCCAGAGTCAGGACAGATACGGGTGAACACATTTGAAGTAATCTAATACAGTACTTTGATGACCCTTTTTTTCTGATTATGCAAATTATGAGTAGTATATTGAATAAATTTCAATGGAAGACACCTAATTTTAAAAGGGAAATATGGTATTTATAGTGAAATTGCCAATCTTCAGAAATAATATTTATATATCTTCATGTAGTTCAGTAATCTATGCTACTCCCTGTGGGTATGGGACACAGATGAAGAATACACCCACGGTATCTCTTGACTGCCATAAGAAATGGCTAAATGGGGTCCCAGGTGCTCTCAACATGAGAGAGCATGGGTTGGTGACCATAGAGCCCTTAGCTGAGTCCTTGTGTTGCTTCCATGTACTTGTGTCATGCTTTCATTTTCACCTATCTTGTTGACCTCCCTTAGTCAGCTCTTATCTTTTTCCAACCTGACGGTATTAGAGGACTCGAAGCCTAGGGAGTCTTTCTTGTTCACACCCTTTATAGCCCTTGGCCTTCTTTGTCCAGTACTTCATATTTCTTAGCGTCAGATCCCTTCTTTTTTCCTTCTCTCTCTTCTACCTATTGTGGTTGGCAGACACGGACAAAGACTAAACCCACATTACCTATCTGATTGAAAGGCTTGACGAACGGATGCTGTTATTAGATCGATGAGACTACTTGTGATTTGTACCATTACCTGGAGAACACAATGGGTCAGTGTTCCTTGTGACTAGTACCACATTGATAGGAAAACTATGGGTCAGCATTACATAGGAACTGTGAATTAATTTATGTGATGAACAGTACAATTCTGCGCGTTCTTTGTGATAAGTGTAATCGTGTACATTCAACCAGTTGGTTCCACAGTGTTACCCATGACAAGTACCACTTTGTGACAAACACCATGGGTCTATATTGTCTGTGATTAGTACCACAGTGTGAAAAACATCACAAGTTTGGCTGGCACCCATGTTAATTCCACTATGTGAGGAACACAATGGGTCTGCATGCTTGTGAGTAGTACCCTTACGTGTGGAACACCATGGGTTTGTGTTGCCCGTGACTGATGCCATTGTATGTGACATACCATGGGTTTTCATTACCTGTGATTAGTATCATCATGCGAGAAAAACCATGAGTCTACCTTACCTATGATTAGCACCAGTATCAGAGGAACACATGGTTTTGCTTTACCAGTGATTAGTGCCATTATGAGGGGCCAGTGATATGTATTTGCACCCCTTTAGTTAACTATCATCCCAGTAATAAGGTCTTGTGAATTGGATCTACTGATTGATTTTGTTTCACTATATTTTTTCTTCATTATTTGTTTTAGATTCATTTTGAAACTATTTATTTTCATTTCATTCAACTTGTACCATTAGGGGCAGATGACCTAGCTGTTAGGCTCCCTTAAACAACACACACATTCAAATTTAATGCTAGGTAATGTATATAACTATTATTGTACAAAGACCCTCTACTGCTGGTTTCAGCACTGCCACTGCTACCTTATCCTAACCACAATTAGGCTACGAGCATAGATATCTTCCTTTGGTCATGTGTTGGAGAGCTGAAACTCATTTCTGTGATTCAAATCCCAGTCACTCCACGCAAGATTTGTGCTGGACAAAGCGGAGGTAGATCATGTCTTTCTCCGGATACTCCGGCTTACCCTGCCATATTTCATTCTAGCAACACTCTCCAATATCATTTTATTTCATCTGTCATCGGGCGAGTTGGCCGTGCGGTCAGAGGCGGCAGTGAGCTTGCATCTGGGAGATAGTGGGTTCGAATCCGACTGTCAGCAGCTCTGATGATGGTTTTCCATGGTTTCCCATTTTCACACCAGGCAAATGCTGGAGCTGTACTTTAATTAAGGCCAAGGATGCTTCGTTCCCAATCCTATCCCTTTTCTATCCCATCATTGCCATAAGACCATAATGTAAAGCAACTCATAAAAAGAAAGAAAGTTCTTGAATGTATACCGGGTTAGGAACTGTATGAATTGCACCTATTTAATTACAACTCATACAATAGAGATACTTGTTATAGTAAGATTTACTGTCCTTCAGGCTAATCACCAGCATTATGTACTACCCATTGCGAATGATGTGCGGGTCGTAGGGTACCTATAGCAGCACCTTTTGTGTTCATAGTGGTCTACTGCTGACAAATATCTCTAACAGTCCCGAAGTGAAAGCCCCGAAGAGGTTCCTTCATCTTAGAAATCATGTGAGAGTCACAAGGGGCTTTAAGTTAATGGATTGTGTTGGATGGTACAGCAGTTCTCAGGCACATTCACCAAACAAATCAGCCACAGTTTGTGCTGTTCTTACTGTGAGCCTTGTGAGCCTTGTCGTGCAAAATGATGCATGGGTCCTGCAGAAAGTGATGCCACTTTTTTTTCAAAACAGGTTGCAGCTTGTGTTCCTAAAATGGACAGTAATACTGCACATTAACAGTCTGCTGTGTAGGAATATAATGCGTTATAATGACACCACCACAGTCGTAACTGAGAATAACCAAAACATTCTCATGGCAGGGCTTCTGACAAAATTTTGATATTTGCCGTTACCCATAATGATGCCATTCATTCGAATGGCGTCTCAATTGTGGGTCATACAATATATCCCATGTCTCATCCAGCGTTATCATATGGCATCAGGAAACGTCTCCTTCTCACTTATAGAGCTGCAAGTAGTTACGAGCCGTGTTTTATTGTAACCATTTCTGCATTTCTGTCAAAACACTCTAAACTCATTGTGATGCAGTTTTTCTCATGCCCGTGTGGTCCTTCAAATGTGAAGCATAGTCGTATTCCCTGGAGTCTAGGGCTAGCTCACAAATTATATGGCTTCTTTTTCACAGGCACTCATACAACCTGGCTGACACAAGTTTGCCACATTTTAACTTTACAAATTGAATGCTTTTACCACCATGCTACTGTCATGTATGGCAATGCAGATTCCCCGCAAGCCTGTTGAAAACCTTGATGACACAGTCATGCTGTACGACCTCGTTCACATTCAATCTTTATCCAACTCCATTGTTCCTGTTTAAAAAAACATTGTGACAACACTACCAGAGATTGTGAACTAACACGAGGCTGTGTTCCTTTTGGAGAGTCTCTTTGGAATTCCATTTGTCTCTTTTCATCCTCAAAACACATTGTTAATTCATTGTTCTTCAAGAGAAATCAGAAATGAAATCAAATAAATAATTACCATGACTCCCCATACTTTCTGTGTGTAAACATTAAAATGGATTTAATTACAAACAGAAATTACAAAAACACACCTCCATTATAATTCAGTAAGTATTACTTAAAAGCATGTACCCTTGGTTTATATAACTGATCGGTGCAGCTATATGATGAACATAGTACTGGCATTCTTGAAGGGAACAATCTAAGTTTTCACTTACTAAAACATATGAAGTCCAGCCACCATGCACAATCTCACTGTCAGGTGATCATATGTTCTCATGGAAACTCAAAACATGATGCCTTCACCAGGAGCGATGATGTCAGGCATACAGGTCCTCTGCGTTATTTTAGCTCATTGTGGTCCAAATAACCTGTAGGAATAGTATTTTGTATGGTTTATGAGGTTTAGGACTTATGTCCTTGATGACTTCCTTTCCAAATTTCATATGAGGTGGCCTGATCTAATTCATCTCTGGTGAAATACTATGTGCTCAATGCCTGTGATGTCTTCTGGCTTGGTGTAGAACAAGGTTGTCACTTGTATTTTTTGTCTCCATCCCATCCTTAACTCTGACAATATGAATTTGACTGAAATATTAGTAGTGCTATTATCACTAGTTGCTTTACGTTGCACCAACACAGATATGTCTTATGGCGATGATGGGACAGGAAAGGGCTAGGAGTGGGAAGGAAGCGGCCGTGGCCTTAATTAAGGTACAGCCCCAGCATTTGCCTGGTGTGAAAATGGGAAACCACGGAAAACCATATTCAGGGCTGCCGACAGTGGGGTTCGAACCTACTATCTCCCGAATACTGGATACTGGCCGTACTTAAGCGACTCAGTGCTATTATCACCATTCCTAACACAGTCAGATCCAGTAGGAAAGGGTGTGGAATTGACATTCATATGGTTGTCTGTATGTACATTTTATTGAACGTAAGAGACTAGTATGTAACAGCACTGTCTGGCTAGGACAGGAAAACAATGCAAAACTACCTCACTCTTCATTTCCTTAGTTTGCCTCCTCAGTGACACCTAGCTCTATATGGCAGCTGATGGTAGAGCTGTTGAGGATCCTCTCTGCCTTCAGGCTGAGCACTTCACAGACAACAGGAGATATGGAGGATTCTAATTTCATGTTGAGCTGCATTTTCTAGTACAGGATGTGAAGGATAACAGTGATAAATTTCAAGTTTTGAATATTTAAGAATAGGATTGTTTATATGATGAGCAGAATATTTTTCAGTATGCTCTCATCTTCCTGGTCTTTCAGTGGTACTTTAGAAGGTTTTATGTTCTATATTGCTCCTCACATCAAAAATATTCCTGAGCATTCAAACAGGACACTTTCCACTCATGAAGGTCTCTTTGTTGTCATGATTTTAACGATCTTCGACATGGTAATTTTCTGAAAAATGATAATGAATATTTGAAGCTGGCTCATTTACTAGGAAATAATGAATTGTTAAGCCCACTCATACGAAAATATATTGCCAGATGTGTCTGAAAAATGTGCCTAATATATTAACTTTTCCACAGGACAATTATGAACTTACATCAGATGAGATGCATTTGAAGGAAGGAACCAAATTAGAGTTGGCAGAGCCAGGACAAACACAGGTGAACAAATTTTAAGTAATCTAATATTTTGATCATTTTTTTCATTTAGTTCAAAATTTAATTCTGGGTGATGTATAGCAGTTAGTATTGTTCAAAGCCTCCCCACTGCATGAAACCTGGCAGCTAGTTTAATCACTGCAACTGCTTCCTTATCCTAACTGGATTTAGGCTACAAGCATGGCTATCATCCTTTATCCGTGTGTTGAAGAGCTCCAACACATTTCTTTAAAATGTAGACACAGATGTACATCATCTGCCAGGTTCTCTTTTGCCTAAACTTTTTCCTCGAAATATTAATTGTAGCAGACTGTTCTTTTCAGGAGTCCTCATAATGTGACACATGTATTCCAGCCTCATTTGACTTGTCTTGATGAGCTCAGGTCAACAGTTCTTTGTGTGGAGTACTTCTGTTTGTTTTATTATGCTGCAACCACAATATCAGTGGGTTTCTGAAGATTGTTTTCTGTGGTTTTCCATTTTTACATAAGTCAGATTCTGGGGCTGTGCATTAATTTAGGCCACGCCGGTTTCATTCAACTCTAAGTCCTTTCCTATCCCATTGTCTCCCTAAGACCTATCTCTTTTGGTGCGACATAAAACATCTTACGAAAAAACAGAAGATTTACAAGATTTACTGCTGTATCCACATCTTGAAAGTTTTGATTCTCTTTCCTCTGGGTAATGAAATATATAGGGCCGTACAGTATTTAGTCCAATAACTAACAGTTTGTTAACCGTACGTGGAAATGGTAGGTAAGAAGTTGAGATCCAGTGTATGTCTTTTTTGACAATCAGTCATCTGTGGGAACACAAGGCACAAACAAGTCTTCTTCTATTACTCCCTCTTCCAGAGCTGTCCTCTTTATCCTATTATGAGTTCTTTTTCTTGCTCCAGTTCTTCATATAATTATGAGATTACACATGTTCATTTCATTTGTACATCTGGAGAAAGTAATTGATATTTTTATTGTGCAGCTATGAAATTTATATTGTCAGTTAGGTCATGTTTATTTATAAACCTTGACTCTATATTTCTTACTTTGCTTTTCATATTTGTTCCTTACAGCCTTCTACTCATATTAAGGATGAAATAAGCATAGATGAACCCACAGTTGGTCAGCTAGTTGCCTGTCTCAAAGAAGAAGAAAAGTAAGTACTGTTTAGCTTAATTAGATTTTACACCCCTAAGTGTCAACGATATTGAATTTGCTATTTACGTGTTCAGTCTCCATCTTCAGACAAGTGAACCATTGAAGACCTCGAGAACCCAATATCAGGGTTGGAATCCAGCAAATGTCCATCCACATCATTCTTGAATTCTGTCACCTGTACTACACTCACGGTCCAAACTTGTTGGTTCGATCGTGGCGTGATAAAAAATCCCACAAAATTGAAGTAACTCTGCCCATAGTATCTAGTGATTAGCAGGTTACCTAGATGTCACCACTTGGTTGCTGAATCATTAAAAAGGTTATTATTATTATTATTATTATTATTATTATTATTATTAGTATTACCATCACCGTTCTGTTCTCCATATTGTAATAAGTGTTCCTGTTTTGGGGGTATCTGGTTGATCATGACCATGCATGACCAGTCCAGGGAATCAACCTGCTATGATTTAGACACATGATTCTGTCCCCTTTCAGATCTCTGTTCATCTCTGCATTCTTCTATCGAACCTCATTTTCATTTGTTATTTACACTTCGCAAATATCTTTTTTCTGTGATATCGATTGGTTATGTCAATGGTTGTTGAAAAAACAAGTGGATTTTTTCCTCCCGATGAATCATGTTTCACACTTTATGGAATTTTTAATTTCCTTAACACTGATATCTGGAGTGAAGAAAATCCTCATCGTGTTGTTCACTCATCGTCAGCATAGGTTCTCACTGAATGTATAGGTAGAAAGCAGGGACGGAATCATTGGCCGTTCATTCTCCCACTGCATTCGACAAGCCAATAGTACTTGCAGTTCCTCATTGAAATGATGCCAGAGGTTCTCAGTGATGTTCCTCTGCACATACAAAGAGGTATCATGTTCCGTCATGATTGTGTGACCCTCGCATTTCTTTGTTGTGTGGGATTACTTAGACGCAACTCTTTTTGGGCGATTGAATTGGTTGAAATCATCTATTTCAGTGGGTGGCATGAAGCGTAATAAAACCCTTTGATTTTTATATCTTGGGGCTTGTTGAGTGGCTCAGACCGTTGAGGTGCTATCCTTCTGACACCAACTTGACAGGCTCGATCCTGGCTGAGTTTGTTTATATTGAATGTGCTCAAATACATCAGCCTTATATTTGTATATTTATTGGCACATAAAAGAAGTCCTGCAGGACTAAATTTTGGTACCTCCATATTTATGAAAACTGCAAAAGTAGTTAGTAGGATGTAAAGCATATAACATTACAGTATAATTGTACTATTGACTATCATCAAGAGTGTTTGTGTTTGGAAGTGGGGTTACTCAATCAACATTCAGTCGTTAATTGATAATTCTGGAGCTTTGAACACTGTGAATTAATTGATCCGCCAGTGATATGGTTTGATATAAAAACCTTATCAACCTATCAAATTTAAGTTCAAATTATTATTTACATTACATTTTTGTTGACTTCCCCCTTTTGCTATCATTTAAGGAAAGGCTAGGAAAACAATTGATACAGGATCTGCCATGTGGGTTATTGCCCTAAATGTATGTCAGTTGTGATTGATTGATTGATTGATTGATTGATTGATTGATTGATTGATTGATTGATTGATTGGTTGGTTGGTTGATTGATTGATTGATTGATTGATTGATTGATTGATTGATTGATTGATTGATTGATTGATTGATTGATTGATTGATAAGGCGGGTGTCTTGGGGTACATAGTATCTTCAAGCAGTGTGTTACTGAGGGTTCCATGTAAGTGAGGATATCTGCTTCGGGAGGCATATGGAGCGTGTTAGATAGCAGAGATGATTTTTTTAGTGATAGTGTTGCAGTTCCCAATAGACCTAGTGAAAACCTTTTCATACAAATGGAACTAGTAAAGCCTTCAATGGACACTTATAATGACAGTCTTTTGCTAGCATGTGTTTTCCTTCATTCGCATCTAGTTATACCTGCTTCCTTCGTAAAGTTGCAGGTCCTCCTTATATTGGTATTATAAATTTACTCATTCGGGACAAATATTTCAGATTCCCTATGGGAATCAACATCTGTATCATCTGATGGCCAAGCAGGCATCAATTTTTGGTAAAGAGACAAAGTGTCTCATAGTGCATTGGCACTGCTGGTGGCTCCAAGTAGCCTACGCAGTGGCTTCCACGGTATGCACTAGCCAGCATCTTGGTAGGTGTGCTAGGTACCAACTGATGAGCCCAACCTAGCACACGAGGGCAAAACGCTGGCAACCAGGAATGAGTTAGCTGAAAAATTTATAATGTCCAATAACAGACCATTTATATTGGTATTATAAATTTACTCATTCGGGACAATTATTTCAGATTCCCTATGGGAATCAACATCTGTGTCATAATATGGACATGGTGAGGTCAACTAAAAGCTATGAGTAAAGCAAGGCGAAGCATGACATCAGTTTTGGAGGAAAATCTGTTTATTAAAATAAACAAGAGAGATATGAAAAAAATTGCAAAAAAAAAGATCCAAATTTTCACATGACGCAGAATTTTTCTTTCAGCTTGATTAAGTCTATCATGAGAATGAAAAATATACTACAAATGTACAATGATTGCCAACATGCATACTTAACATATATCAAATGAAATCTTGAAGTTTCGTTAATTTTACACCTTGGGCTTGCGTACTCGCACCACGCTCCTGGCTTTACTTTTGTTAACACTTTTCAACCATAGATGAGTATGTTCCCCATTCCTGCACACTTGACATTGCAGTGGGGTCCCTAACTTTAAGAAAAGACATGATTTAATGTGCAAAAATGTGGAGACAAAAAAACTAATCTAACTGTACACAATATAACATGCTGAGCGGTAAAATATCCTATGCACAGATATATACACCCCAATCATGAGCAATCCCATCAGCACAACAAGACACTGTGGATCAGAACCACAGAAAATAAAATCATATAAATGGCAAATACACACAATCAATACACAAAAACCTGATGTCATATTTTCCAGGGCTCACAAAGACAGCATGCGGCATTCACGCAACTCTTATTCACTCAATGCCTCAATGGAAAATATAAGGAAACGTAATATTACACTTTGAGCAACACATCCTATTCAATGTAGGTTGAACTGGTGGACTTTATAAGGACACACACAAATCAACGTGGATTCCTGAAATAAATTATATGACACAAATTCATAAAATATACAGTGTAGGCTTTAATTTTTCAATACATAATTCAACGTTGCATACTGAAATACAGTACATGACACAAAAATATTCCTCAGCATGGTTATATCACAATAGGAAATCCAAACTAAATGCCGCGATATAAAAACCTCATCTACTGCAATAATCGTAGTGACATCGGTAAATCAATAAAATCATCACGATGCATAGCCCTCTTAAATAAAACTCTCCTCGGTAGATAAACATATCACCCTTGCCAACACATGGCGGAATGACTCAAAAGCGCAGATCACTCCCCCCAGAATAAAGCAGCAAATATCAAAAACACACAGGGTCCAACCCTTAACACACGCTGCTCAACAGTCTTCGCAAGGCAAGTCACACAAACAAGAATTTGCTGCCCTTTCCGGCGAGGAACATGTCCTCTTGCTCAAAATCACACTAAACCATATCACATGTCCTAAATTTACCATAAACTGAATAAATTTATAAAATGACACCATCAAACATTCGCTCGCATGGATAGAAACAAGACTGCACTGGTCACAAATCTAAGCACTCAGGCTTGTAAAGTTAAACATGAATAAAAATTGGCCAACTCTGTAATAATATCATAATCTGAAACTAAGAAATTGCCACATAGAAAATCGATCATGTCTGAACATCTGAAAGTTAGTGAAATATCTTATCCTCACAACATAAGAAACTCTTGTGAATAATAATAATAATAATAATAATAATAATAATAATAACAATAATAATAATAATAACAATAATAATAATAATAATACATTTTTTTCAGAAAAATCTATTCTAATATTCGGAACTTGAAATACAAAACTGCGTTCGAGGAACTCATGAATCAGACAGTAATTTACGCTCATCTTGATATTCAAAATAGTCGTGAAGTAGATGCTATCAAAATTTGTGGATGCAAACTCCACTATCTCACACATACTCATTCACATGTCATACAGTAAATCCCAGAAAACGTGATGGCATGTTTCCATACATTTTGAGCTCCTGTTAATACGTATCTAGTCCTGCCTGACTTTGAATCTTTATCTACATTTACATGTAAGCCCTGAGACATCCACTGCATCTCGAACATCAAAGCGAAACAAATTAAAAATAAAAGAGGCTAAAACAAGAAACTGACTCGTAAAAAGAAATGACACTGACCACTCATCTGAAAGTCTGAATAGAATGGAAGGAAAGCAAGCTGTGTCCTTATGTAAACGGTCCACATTTAAATTACAATTATATTTATATTAACAAGCTTCCTAACATTTACTTTAAATATGATGTAGTCCTTCCAAACAAAAGCTAAATTTACTGAAATTCAATATAAAACTTATTGCCTTTTGCAATATTAAAACACGTGCACATGTACAGAATTTACATTGAAAGTTTTTTACTCATCTATTTTGTTGACTCTTGCTGCCTGCCCATTGTTTCAACCAGCCATAGGGAAGATGATGCCTTCAGAAAAGACTTGGATCAGTCCTGGGGTCTCCATCCTGCCGTAGAACTGTGATCTCGTAGTCTCCGTCGTTGCTTCTGCTTCTGGATGTCGTCTAAATCATCCCCTCATTCACGGTGTAGAAAACGGGTCAAGATGAACCTACCAGTTACTAGAATACTACAGTTGGGGTAAGTTCCACTGACCTTGAAACGAGTTCCCATTCCGTCGTGGAACAACTTCTTATCTAATCCCATAACTAGGTCAAATATTTCCCATTTAAATGCTGTACTGGATATTACTGAATTTGATGTTCTCGTAAAATCTGTTAACACCGGCAAGCTACTAAACATTGAATGACTATCTGAAAACTGCTCTTCCCTCCAGAAATCGAAAAATAAAAGCCATTCTCAAAAGTTAAACATCTTGAATGATTGAAATACAGACGAAAGTTCAAGTCCCTACATGATCAAGAAGCATAAGTTCTGACCCGCACTCACGTAAATAATACTTCTCTCTATGTTACCTGCACAGAATCTTGCCGAAAATTAGGATAGATGCTCATCGCTTTTATTAATTCATCCTCTAAAATACCTTTGCATCCTCGATCGGTGCCATCACTCGCATAGACCAATGCCTAGCCAAAATGACAGTGACGCCATCATATCAATGGTACAGTACATCGCGCTCGTGGTTCTTACTTCATATGTATATTTCGTGCTCCTGTAGCCTCTCACTGAGCCTCTGAAATGTTTTTTGTTGCTGGCCATTGGAGTTCTGTTGTTTCCTTGTTCTGCTTTGCGTATGTCATGTCAAAGTTCCTCCTTCTAAACTTAGCTGGCGAGCAAATAAACCCAAGCTCTGATCCCTGTAGAAATTATGACATGTACTGCTGAATGTAGATGTTCCCTGCCAGTTACTAGTACTTAAATAAAATAAAATATTCTCTGTACATTCGAACAATTGACTGATTAATTAAATGAGCACTTCAATAAGGGCTCACTATGTATAGTCGGGCTTGTCTATAAGAGATCCCACATACTGGTTCTGGGCCCACAAAAGGTGTTCCAGACCCTTTTCTTGCCAGTTTGTCTGCTTTTCCTTTACCTTCTATATCTGCTTGCCCTGGTACCCATATTATTTTAACAACGTTGTAGTTCATTTTCTGATTTTCCTCAAGGCAATGTGTGATGGCTATCAAATCAGCTTGGAAAACTGTGGTGTATCTGCCTAGACTCATTTGGATTGATCTCTCGGGTCTTCCCCCGTTGATCCTTCCTCCAGTTCCTTTCTCAGTCCCTGAGCCATCTGTCCACATAGTATCTTCCTTACCAGTTTTCCATCTGTTAATGTCCCAGTCTTTTTCGTTATCTGAATCTCGAATGGTTTCCAGAAGATGTACTTTGGAATCATGTGATCAGCTGGCATGTGTAAAACTTCCCCTGTTATTAGTCTGTTAATTTTACAGTGTCCAAGATTGGGCCTTTGAGCCTTCCAGCATCCATTTTGCTCCAATCGATATGTGCTCCTTCTAGCCTGTCCCTCTGTAAAGTTACGTAATGGAAAGAGATCTAGTAGAGTATTCAAGGCTTCTGTCAGCATACTTTTCATTGCCCCAGTTATGGCTATACATGCCATTCTCTGAAGACTATTTAGTTTGCTACTGACTTTTCCTTGACTTCCTTTCATCCACCAAGTGATTGCTGCATATGTCATCAGTGGTCTGATAATCGTTGTGTATATCCACATTACCATTGCCGGCTTTAGATCCCATGCTGTCTCGACTGCCATCTTGCATGCATAGAGTAGGTTCTTGGCTCGGGTTATGTTTCTTTCTGTATGTGGAATCCAGATTAACATTTTGCCTAAAACTACATCTAAGTGTAACACTTGTTCTTCCATATAGATTTCTTGCCCAAAGAGCTTCAGTGTTCTCATCCTCTCTAATTTCCTCCTCCTTGTGAAAGGGACCACTGTTGTCTTGCTCGGGTTGACTGCAAGTTGTTCTTCCCGACACCAGTTCTCCACAAGGTTAAATGATCTTTGCCTGAGGCCCTGGATGACAGTCACAACCTTACCTCTGACCACAATTACTAAATCATCTGCATACTAGTAAGGCCTTCAGTGGATATTTACAATGACAGTTATGGCAGAGGACTTGCTGTTTAATTTTAGTGGGAAATGTAGTGTCAGGGCAATTCAAGGTAGTGTATATCCTGGGTTACTACTTCTTTGATAATGGCGAGTCTTTACAAAAAATATTAAGCATCTGAAATCAACTCTGTCCCACATAAATTCAACTAATTTCTTTGTTATGAAATTACCCCATAGGCATGATCTTCCAGAATGGTCTTGTGTGAATAAGGAAATTAGCATTACTCACAATTTTTGTATTAGTATCTGTAAGCACTTTTGCATATCTATAACTGTGGTAGAAGTTTTTGATTGAGGGAACTGTCTGCAAGTATTAAATAGCTTACAGTACCACAGAACATAATTGTACTTCTATACTCTTAAAAACTAATTGAATGCACTGAAAGAAGTACAGAAGAACAGAGCCATGAAATTCAGGAAACAAACCAGGAAAGTAAGGAACTTTAAGTTACCCAATTGCCATAGTCAATCTTTAGGGAGGAAAGTGTTCTGAGATTGCTCTTGGTGATCTGTCAAAGAGTAGTATATAAGTTATTAAAATCAGTATATTGATGGAATCTGATGAAATTGATATGATAGGAGTGGAATTGTAGACCTTGGTTGAGTGAAGGGGTTGTAATAAAGGTATTTCCAGAAGGTTGTACACTCTGTCATAAAGACTGAGGATATAAGATATTGGAGGGGGAATGTTTATTCCGGTGAAGGAAACTTATTGCTGACATGAATGGTTTACTGATGAAAGGGATGAAATATTAAGGATAAAATTACTTTGTGAAAATACGAAGGAGCTGAGAATTACTGAAACATATAGGCTGGAAAGAGACATGGAAATATTTGAGTAACTAATAGATTATACTCATGAAAACAATGATAATGATATGTTAATAATTGGAGGAGATCTAAACTTGCTTAACACTTTCACACTGTTATGTCTGCAGCAAGTAAGGCAAACTACGGACAAAGATGATCTGCACTAAAATACCAGGACTGGGCGAGTTGGCCGTGCGCATAGAGGCGCGCGGCTGTCAGCTTGCATCCGCGAAATAGTAGGTTCGAATCCCACTATCGGCAGCCCTCAAGATGGTTTTCCGTGGTTTCCCATTTTCACACCAGGCAAATGCTGGGGCTGTACCTTAATTAAGGCCACGGCCGCTTCCTTCCAACTCCTAGGCTTTCCCTATCCCATCGTCGCCATAAGACCTATCTGTGTCGGTGCGACGTAAAGCCCCTAGCAAAAAAAAAGAAATAAATAAAATACCAGGAAGCCAGAAGAAAGTACAACACCATGTTAAGGCAGAAGAAAAAGGAACGCAGAGATCGGGAGGACAGAAAAATTATACAGCAAGCAGAAGAAGGCCCATACGGAGCGCTTATACAAAAAAAGCCACACTTCCTGACAGACATCCCGATTGCAACATGGGAGGAGCACAGAAAGCGAGCCCTAACCAGCAAGGAGACAAGGCCGACACTCAAGATAAATGATACTCGTATAATGGAAAATGGCATGCACTTTACACCAGTGGAAGGAAGGAAAGTAATATCTGCAAGCAAACTGTGCAGGACACCTGGTCTAAACAGGATCTGCATTGAACACTTAAGGCTATCTTTGCCCTATCTGGAAAACATCTGGATAGAACTCTTTAATGAGTGTGTTAAAAGAGGCCATATTCCACTTGACTAGTGCAAATTGAATATCAAGTTACTGTACCAAGGGAAAGGTGACACATGTGAACCGGGCTCCTGTACAGGAATAGCACTAGAATCGGAGCCCTTTAAACTGCTAACAAGGCTACTGACTCAAAGGATGAGTACAATAGTGGACCCGCTTCTACCAGAAGAACAATTTGGCTTTAGACATGGTCGATCCACCTTAATGGTCGTTGGAAACTTGCTCACCGAGATTTAGGAGAAGATTAAGGACCATAAGAAGATTTTCACCATCTTCATTGATCTCAGCAGAGTGTTTGACACAGTGAATAGGAGTGCGCTCATGGAATAACTGGAGAACTTCGTAGGGCAGTTGGAGCTGACAAGACTAATTACAAATATACTGGCTGAAAATCAAATAAAGGTATACCGGGCGAGTTGGCCGTGCGCGTAGAGGCGCGCGGCTGTGAGCTTGCATCTGGGAGATAGTAGGTTCGAATCCCACTATCGGCAGCCCTGAAAATGGTTTTCCGTGGTTTCCCATTTTCACACCAGGCAAATGCTGGGGCTGTACCTTAATTAAGGCACGGCCACTTCCTTCCAACTCCTAGGCCTTTCCTCTCCCATTGTCGCCATAAGACCTATCTGTGTCGGTGCGACGTAAAGCCCTAGCAAAAAAAAAAATAAAGGTATGGGATGGGATGGGATATCAAAGTCAAATGGGATACGTCAAACGGTCGGTGTGCTATGGGGCGATCCACTCATTCCAGTATTGTTTAACATCTTCATGGCTAAATGGTTAGTGTGCTGGCCTTTGGTCACAGGGGCCCTGGGTTTGATTCCTGGCAGGGTCAGGAATTTTCACCATCGTTGGTTAATTTCACTGGCACGGGGGCTGGGTGTATGTGTCGTCTTCATCATCATTTCATCCTCATCATGACGTGCAGGTCACCTACCGGCGTCAAATCAAAAGACCTGCACCTGGCGAGCTGAACATTTCATTTATCAACATATACACCGACAAAGTAGTCACCAGATTCAAGGAAGGTGCACTGAATCCAAGCATCTACATTTATGCAGATGATATGGTTCTCACCTCAAAAAACATAGAAGATCTACAGAAAGCAATGGACCTCGTTGCAGAGTGGACAGAAGAGAGTGATAAATGAAAGAAAGACAGAATATGTAGCTTTTAGAAAAGGAGGTAGTCTACAGAGAAGAGAAATTATAAAACATGCAAAGGACACGTGCTGACTCCAAGGAATCACTTTAAGAACCTCGGCATTTTTGTATTGAAAAGGTGGACCGTTTTAAGTTTTTCCTAACATCCTCGGCATTACCATCGAAGTAAATGCATCAGCCTTTACAATCCATATAAAGGAAAGACTAGCTGCTGCTATGAAAAGCATAAGCGACATCAGACATATATCAAAAATGTCTGTAGCCACGGCAATGAAATTGTTTGAAGTGAAAGTGATTCCCATGCTTACTTATGGACTGGAATTAATATGGGAACACTTACCGAAGAAGCAATTAAGGGAGGTTGAAACCCTAAAAGCGAGATACTTTAAAATGGTACTAGGTCTCTCAATTTCCACGTGGCTGCGCTACACTTATGTACCGGTGAGGGAAGCATTTCTAGTAGAGGACCTAAGGCTACAATTGCTTTTCCCAGCTACAGCTGCATACACAGAGCTTCTTCAAGAGTTAGAAACGAAAAGGAATAACATAAACGAAGTATTTTAACACCACCATGGCTCTGCAAACCAAAGACTGGTGGAAGCACAATACTAGCTGAGACACTTGGCAATGCATTGTTTCCAATGCAGAATCTGCAGTCTGAAGTAATTTCATGAAGCAGCGGACGAGT
This sequence comes from Anabrus simplex, assembly GCF_040414725.1. Lineage (NCBI taxonomy): Eukaryota > Metazoa > Arthropoda > Insecta > Orthoptera > Tettigoniidae > Anabrus > Anabrus simplex. Next base: position 38,066,767 of record NC_090277.1, on the reverse strand, counting down.
GGTGTTTTGTGCGGAAAAATGTGTGACAAATATCACAGCATGAAATGTACCAACAGAAAGCATCACTAATACAGTTCTGTCAAGAGTAAGTTGTAATGTACACCTGTGCCCATTGGGCGCATCTTCCTATTATTATTATTATTATTATTATTATTATTATTATTATTATTATTATTATTATTATTATTATTAAACTTGCTTCAAGTTGAATGGAATGAAGCTGCAGGTGAACGTACATAAGTATGGTTCGTCCATTATTGGAATATGCAAACAGAGTTTGAGATTCTCACCAGGAATACTATACCCTATTGGCACAGGAGGTTGTGTGGGTATGGGGTTATGCAACTTTACCTACCGTTCCTGTCCTTTTTCACCTGGCTATGTAGTCGGAGAGTGCATGTATGGTCCTGTGGCCTTAATAAATATAACTAAATTGATCTTAAAGATCTAATTGGACAGGAAGCGTCATTGTATGAGTATATGAGAAACAAAGTAAGATAAACCAGTTTAATGAATGAAAGCACAAAGTGACTTTAAAACAAATTCAAAATTACACATTGCGATTGCAATAAAATACAAAGTAAATTACAGGCCATGATGTGGCAATAAAGCAACAAATTCATGGAGTCATGTGATAATTCCTTTTGCTTTGAGGAAATACGATAAGTTTATACTGGCCCTTTGTATAGAATGCCTTTGCAAAACATTAATGATTTATGAAGTTAGGATCAGTAACACGTCACAGATTTATCAGTTATCACTATCAGAAATTCCCTCACAAACAGGATATATTTACACATGTTCATGAAAAACAGGACTAATTATTACCTCCAAAACAACTGAAGTTAAATGTGAGTCCAAATTTCACTAAGTTTAGATTGGCACTGAACCCACAGCCACTGGGTAGCTTGCGTGCTACAACACTTTCTAACGACAAAACACATGACAACTCAACGAGTACAAACAGCACAAATAAGAACACAATAAGACAACGTACTGTAAATTGACAGATTCTACAGCACCCGAAAATTAAAACAACCTAGGTGAAAAGAAATACATTACACTCGCAGTCTTCTGAAAGAAAGGTTCACCCCTCTCGAGGGTGTGCTGTGCTGTGTCATCGACTGCAGGCAGAGTGAAGTGGGCAAGGTCGTCTCGACCCTAACAGAAAAGGTAGGCAGACCATTCTACACAGCCTAGTTCCTCACTGTCTCGACAAAATGGGACATTACATGTAATAAATATCATTTTGGTCCGTATTGATGATATTTGATTGAAATAATAACAGTAACTTATTTATTAAATAGACCACCTAATCAATACAAAGTCTAGTCTTGAATGATTTACATAAATTTGTTAACTAATAGTGGTACATGTTTCGCCTTCCCTGAAGGCATCATCAGCCATAGTATTAACCTTGGATTGAAAATAAGCGTCTAAATAACACGTAATAATGAAATGAATTTTAAAATCTTGAGGAGATTTGAAGTAAAATAACATTAAACATAACAATAATGGTTTAAAAGTACAATGTGATGAGATACAGTAGTGGAAGTATTAACAAAATTAACATTAGGAGGCTGCTATAATAAGTGCATTGGATAAAATAACAGAATGTTATACAACAAGTAGTAAGATTGCTATAAAAATAAAGTTGACTGTCTGGCGGTTATAATTAGACAATGGCGAAAAATCGTATATAATCAAAATAGGAGAGAATAGAAGTCAAAGGTTGGTCGAGAGATCCGAAGTTAATCATAATCTTGAAGATTATAAACATTATATTGATAAACAAATTCCGCTTGATAAACAAAACGACGTACGTTATGAAGTAAAAAGGAAACTCCTAACCTTGAATAATGAGATAACATCTAATAATAACCACAACATCGTGAAACAAATTCTAAACCTGAAATCCAAAATCCATAACAACAATGTAGTAATTACAAAAGCAGATAAGGGCAACACCATAGTAATAATGAACAAACAAGATTATATCAATAAAACTGGAGCTTTTTTCAGACAATACCTATACCTTAATTAACAAAGATCCAACAAACAAAATACAGTGTAACTTAAAGAACGTTCTTAAAAAATCTAATTTCATTTTAAATGATCAAGATTATAAAAAATTAACTGTAATGTCCCCATTCGGCCTGTAATTAATAGTATAAATTGTCCTACCTATAAAACTTCTCAATTCCTACACAAATTCCTGAATAAACATTTCAGATTTCACAACTCCAACCCTATAAAGAACTCGATCGAACTTTGCAATTCCCTAAATAAATTCAGTCTGCAACCAAACCATGTTTTATGTTCTTTTGACATCACCAATATGTATACTAATATCCCTATCAACAGTACTATTAACATCATAAAAAACAATCTGTTGAAACATAGAATATTGAGTAAAATCGAAATTGATGAATGGTTAAAATTACTTAATTTCGTTTTAGACAACAACTATTTTACCTTCAATAAGAAAATTTACAAACAAGAAGGTCTAGCGATGGGAGACCCGTTATCTGGAATACTAGCCGATATATATACTTAGATAATCTCGAACATAGTAAGATTATTAACAACATTAATGGACTCTGTCTTTGGCATCGCTATATTGACGATACCATAGCTATTATTGATAAACAAATCAACAACAGCAATAACATACTATCATTTCTCAACAACTTAGATAATAATATTAAATTCACTAAAGAAGATGAGTTCAATAGCCCTTTGAACTTCTTAGACATCAAAATCCCACGAGTATCGAACAAATTCGACTTCCAAATATACAGAGAACCCACCTTTTCTCCAACAACCATAAAAAATGATTCTTTACATCCCAACTCACATAAAAAAGCTACTTATCATAGTTTAATATACAGAGCATTAAAGATCCCTATGTCCTCTATTAATTTAAAGAAAGAATCACTATTCATTAAGGAAATAGCTAAATTCAATGGATTTAACCTGAGTATGATAGATAAAATCATTGATAAAACCAAACTGAAACTAGCTACAAATTTAACTCCATTGAAACCCGTCAAACCAAAATACGCTAAATTCACATTCACTAACCATAGTATTTATCCGATAACCAATTCATTAATGAAGCACGAAGTAAAAATAGCCTACACATCAAGAAACACTAATCGTAATTTATTCTTTAATCACAACTCTATTAACATCACAGACAATAGTTACTCTGGATCAGGAATATACAGATTGAAATGCTCTACTTGTAATTTTTCTTATGTTGGCCAAACTGGCCACAGCTTCTCCACCACATACGCCGAGCATTACAATTATCAAAGACACAATTCTCTGCAAGGGCCAACCACATGAGGGACACAGGGCATAAATTCACCACAATAGAACAAGACCTCCATATCCTCAAAAGAGTCGATAAAAGTAAACTTATGTCAGAATATGAAAATGTATTTACCTTCCTCGACCAACATTTTAATAAAGATAAGAATCTAAATGACACTATTGATAAAAACAGCCCCTTGTATGAACAGATCCTTATTTTATTACGAGAATCAACTCCCCTCACCAACATATTCTTAAAAATCTTCAACCTCACATCAATTAACGTTCCCACCTCCTCTACAGCTAATACACCCCCTCCCTTCCCCTCACCGCTAGTACCTCTAATTCAAATGCAACCAATAAACCCATAGCCACACCCACTGTAACATCGCTTCCTCCAATGGCCTTACACCGATACAACATGTGCAGTAATACACTCTCCTCCTTCCCTCCCACTTATAGCAGCCCCCCTCTAAGTACTACAAACAAGCCAATAGTTACCTCACCGCAAACAGATCCCCCTCCAACACAAACCTTCAGCTATAACACATGTAGCAAGAAGTCTACTGTTGCAAATACTTCTAATTCATAACGTTACAAGTTATCTTCGTCACCGACAAATGGTAAGTGTATACGATTCTACTTCAATATTTTCAAACATTTTTTCACACAATTAACTCTACGTTTCTTGTTTCCTTTTACAGATTCCACTATTATATGCCTTTTCAACTAGAATATCAACAAACTCGCAATTTGCAACATTTGAGCATTACTTCACATTTTGAGATTGTCCATAGAGATCCTATTTAAAACTGTTCTTCAACTTCTATTCTACAACTTCATATCCTCAACGTGTTCCACAACTTCACCACATGCCTCTGACTTTCGTCTTTTATCCTCAAGATTATGATTAACTTCGGATCTCTCGAGCAACCTTTGACTTGTATTCTCTCGTCTTTATTTTGATTATATACGATTTTTCGCCATCGTCTAATTATAACCGCCAGACAGTAAACATTATTTTTATACCAATCTTACTACTTGTTGTATAACATTCTGTTGTTTTATCCAATGCACTTATTATAGCAGCCTCCTAATGTTAATTTTGTTAATACTTCCACTATTGCATCTCATCACATTGTATTTTTAAACCATTATTGTTATGTTTAATGTTATTTTACTTCAAATCTCCTCAAGATTTTAAAATTCATTTCATTATTACATGTTATTTAGATGCTTATTTTCAATCTAAGGTTAATACTATGGCTGATGATGCCTTCAGGGAAGGCGAAACATGTACCACTATTAGTAACAAATTTATGTAAATCATCCAAGACTAGACTTTGTATTGATTAGGTGGTCTATTTAATAAATAACTTACTGTTATTATTTCAATAAAATGGGACATTTAAAAATCTTCTGATTCTCTAAAAGCAGGTATATTTTGGCTCTCAGGGCCTCTCCATAATTTACATGAGATTATTCTTTCCTCATTCATTTTAAGGCCTATGGGCCTAAACTCTTATCGGGTCTACCTCATCAAATGAAAACATGTTCAAATATCAATTCACCACAAAATCTACGGATTATTATGCGTACAATGTGGCTCTTTGTCCCTAAGTCCCCGGTTCAGATTGAGTGCACAGTTGTGGAAAAACTCTGCTGGTAAATCTAGAAAACCCTTTCTGATTTGATGTTGCACATGTATGCACACTACTGAGCCCCTGTCTCTGAAAATTCATGCACACACATTTGATCATGCTAATCATATCTTTAAGGTAACTAACACTTTGTAATAAATTCCCATTCGACGTAAGGTGGCAGAACTTTCCATTTTAAAGGCACCGACTGTACGGAACCGTATGGGCTGTACTGTCTACGGAAATTGAATGGCTGCAATAGGGGACTGCCTGTAGGAGTTTAGTACATTGGCATGTCTTGGGCCCTGGGACCTGTATGCTAGCTGTAAAAGCTTTCAGGAACTTTGAAAAGAGGTAAAGAGAAATGGCTCTGGTTAAGACACAGCAGGTCGTTATGCATGATAGGTACCAAAATGCGAAGAAATAAAATGTAATTTAAATCCTACAGCCATTGTATAGTATTACTTGATGTGATTCTACATACTGTATATGAGTCAATGATATCTAGGTGAAGTAGGTATTATGAGTATAATTTTGAAAATAATATAAATTTATTGAGAATGAGCAGTATGTTTAATAGATAAATGATTACTGTAAATTGTATACTATATTTAAGGAAATTTTATCCTTTTTAAAATTAAAAATTAATACTTGATAGTAATATATATTTGTGTATCATTTGCCAGCGAGGTAGACACCTCATTTGCAAAGTAATTATGATTTGATCTTTTTGGACCAACTTGCATGAGCATGTAAGTCTGTGTTTTGATGCGTGTTAACCGTAAAGTGTGCAGCAACTATTTAAATAGGTTGCAGAGAGAAGGAGGGAGCACTAGCAAGTATAGCTGTGTAAATGTGCACCCTTATCTATGGGTATGTATTCTTGGCAGGCCTTGACAGGAAAGGTAATAAATCATAGATCGAAGCTATCAGTCAAATATTTATTTACTTACCACCCTGTCAACTCACAAATGTATGAAGTATCAGATCTTCCAGTTGGGCTTTGCCTTCGGTACTATTTCCTACTGTTGGTAAATATCTTAGCTTTGTACAACATTCAGAAGTATGCATTCAAGACCTAATTTGTAGTGCATCTGTCTACACATGGTGGTGTAGAGGTGTTTACATTTTCTGCGTCACAGTTGTCTTCTAATTTGAAGTGAATAATATTGGTATCTATATTGAGTTTGCTTTCGGATTCTGTATCTTAGCATGTTGTCTTCCTCATAAAAGGTATTAGTTTTTAGTTTTGTTTATTCTAGTGTTCCAGTGGATACAGGTGATAGCAGCTGCAGGATATTGAAAAAAGGAAGTGATCTGATGTGCGATTTGCAACCTCATAACACATGTGACACACTGCTCTTGTCCCATTATGGGAAAAGCCAAATTTATCCTATTAGCGAGAGGGTTTTCTGTTGTAAACAATGTGGTGGGAAGTTTTCGCAGAAGTCTTATCTTCATCACCTCCGAATACATCCTGGAGAGCGCATTTATTACTGCAGCGTATGTGGTAAGAGGTTTCCAAAAAAGGAAGATCTGACTAAGCATCTCATTAGCCATAGGGAAGAGCAGCCGCATCTCTGCCACCAATGTGGCAGAAGGTTTCGTGTAAAAGGCTCGCTAAACGATCACATGATCACTCATACCGCACTACGGCCACATGTTTGTCAGCAATGTTGTAAAACCTTTAGTAAGAAGGGACACTTGACCAGGCACATCAATACGCATACTGGAAAGAGGAAAGCGTCCACACGTTTGTAACGAGTGTAATAAGACGTTTTCAGCGAAAGGAGGCTTCAATAGACACATACTCGTTCACCAAACAGAGCGACCACACGCATGTCAAGATTGTGGTATGAGGTTTCGTGCAAATACCTAACTGAGTACGCACCAACTTTTCCATAGCGGAGAGGGTCTGTACTGTTGTAGCCATTGTGGTAGACGGTTTCCCGAAAAAGAAACTAACTAATCACCATATCTCTCGCACTCGATAGTGTCCTCACGTGTGTAATGAATGTGGTAAGAGGTTTAAACTAAAGGGAGTACTTTGTAATCACTTGCTCATTCATAATGCAGCGCATCCACACATTTGTAACCAATGTGATAAAAGGTTTCGAACGAAGGGCACACTTACTAAACACATGCGGAGTCATACCGCAAAGCGTCAGAACTGATGTGATAAATATGGTAATACATTTTCCCTTTACTGGATAGTCTTGATAGACTGCTAATTTTTCAGGCTTGGAGTGTGCTGAGATTATTGTTATGATGTGGTAAAATATTGCATTCATCTCCTGGGACTGGCCAACTCCTAGTCTCTTACGCTCTTTAAGACACCTGGAGTGGTATTTGTGGTACACTTCTTAGGTAAAATTGTTCTCTTTTAGCAGAGAGTGAGAAGGGTGTTGGAATGTTGGCTATGACTGGGGTGTACTGCCATAGCTTCCAGCCAAATACCCTTCATTTGGACTAGTTCCAGCACTGCTGCTCATGGAGCTAGTTCGAGGCCGGTGTTCCCGAACATCCATAATCCATCCAACATGATGCTCAACAGGAGGATTACTACTATGCCTCGTCTTACGCTTACGAGGAGTAAGACTGGCAAGCAGGAGGATATGAGCTCAGACACATGATTACACGCTTTGCAATACACGGATTTCATTACAAGCTGTGTAAAACAAAGAAATTCCATCAACCAGACACGAACTGTGTATGTGAACTTTGTGGTAAGAGCTGTGAACGATATCATGCCATGAGCTGTACTTGTCGGCGCGAATCGATGATAGCCTTCTGCAGAGATGACTAATGTTGTCTATTAATGTAAATATCTTTTGGCCATTGGCTGCAATAAAATATTATTAATATTGCATACTTAGAGCACGATGAATAAACAACTATAGGGCACTCTTTCTCCTGTCTAGAATGCTGAGATGCACTTTCCTTAAACCATAGTATAATCTTCAAAATCACATGTTCACCCATTCGTGTTCGCACCCACACTTATAAAAGAATGTGGTAGTAACTTTGAAACAAAAATCTAACCTTCGAACGCACCTGTTCACTTATAGTGGAAAATGATTACGGTTGGCATGAATGAGTGAAAATGCTAGTCTTAGATACATCTGATATGACATCCCATGCTATGGCCAAGTTGTTGAGATCTGTGGGAAGTATAATTTGCTCTAACTTGTATTAAAACTGTATATGCTAACTCGTGCTGTAGAACGGGGACATTCTCCTAAAGAACTTGGTAAACCTTTCTCACTCTGTTATTCCGAATTTGGTATTAGGTTCTCACACTTTCTTGTAACCAGAATGGTCACACCTCCCCTTCTCTCACTGTTGTAACAAATGTGATAGAAGTTGTATTGTATAGGCTAATTTTATTTAATTATACTATCACTCATAAATAACTACTTTGGTGTAAGAAGTGGGGTAGTACGTTTTCTTAGAAGTCTTAGGAAGAGCGTAGTCGCTAACACTGCGGAACCAACACATCATTTTAATACACGAGTTAAATGTTTTCCCGCAAGTATCATCTTTCAACAGACCTGGTAGCTCAATCTAGTGTATGGTTACACTGATGTAATGAATCATTGGTTATGATTTCAGTTTGGAACTACGCTCGCGAGGAACACAGGTTTAGACATTACCGATAATGCACAGTTCGACAAACTTGACAATTATCGGTCCTTAATTTGCCTGTATTGACTCGTAACAATAATATAACATGTAAGATTGTATATTGTCGTTCTCTATATGCGGTTTTCTATTTTACGCAATAAAAATATCACACGAGAACACTTTTACGTATTCTAAAAACAACTTTATTCCACTACGAAACTCATCCTGTCAGAAGAAGAAAACATTCAGTGCCTCCCTCCGAATACAAAAAAGAAAACAATCGCTCTCTAAAACAATCTACATAGAATTTATACATGTTTTACATCAGAGATCTAATGGTGCTGTTCCTTGACGCCATATTGGAAATCTGTGTGCCGTACGTCCGCACGTTATACGTCCATGGACACGAAACATAAATATAATAACATGATAATTTCGGCTCATCATAAAACTTCAAAATACCAGTATTGAAGGTTTTATCCAAATTAGGATACCTGTCCTACGACAATTATCCCCCCCTAAAACCTTCAATACTGATTCCGGACCTTCTCTTCTCCAGGTCCCAAATTACAAGTAGTCGTCTTGTTATCTATGTCTTCAGCTATTCCATCCTCCAGAACAGGTATCAGTGTATGCTGATCCTCTCCGAAGTCCGTACTCCTCCGGGATCCCCTAGAGAGTGCCCACTCTCCGGTCCCTCCGCTATCCTGTAGGGGTCGAGATAACATCTTCTTCTTGAGAAACCTCGCTGCCATTTCAGTCGTCTTTTTCCTTTTTCTTGGAAGATTCACCTGTTGTATCTTCTGAGCTTTTCTCACCATCCTTCTCACTTTTTTTCTTATTTTCCGCTGTTTTACTATCTGATTGATCCTTCTCTCTAGATGCCTTTCCGGACCTTGCTTCTTTTTCAGAATCTTTCTTGCCAACTTTTTCTGATGAAGTCTCTCAGCCTCTTTTCTAAGGAATCTATCTTCACGATAACGTACATATCGCCGTAAGCGTGCCCTTGAGTGATAATGGATGGTTAGAACTCTCTCTTGTTCTTCATACCATGACAAGTAGGTACGACACCAATCATAGTAATACACCCCCACAATCCGGGCATATTCAGCACCTATGGTTTCAGTTTTGTCTTTAGATTTGGGTACGATTTCCTTCTCTTCTTCTCCCCCGGCTTTCTTTTCAGCTTTTCCATCTCCTCCGCTTTCTCCTTCCTTACTACCAACAGAACCTACTGAGTCAAGAATCATAAAGTTGACAAGGTTGAGCTCCTTTTCATCATCTTTTCCACCACTCTCTTCATCGTCACTCTTGGATTTGTCGGCCAAGAGAGCCTTGAACTTGATGTGATCTAAGGAACACAGATGATGTTCGTAAGACATTAGTGTATTGAATCTTTGTTTACACACCCGGCAGTATGGATTCAAGAATTTCACCATATTCTCACGATCCTCAGAAGTCATGTGTGTTGATTTGGGCTGCTTGTAATTGAGCTTACAAATGGCACAGAACTTCGTTCTATCAGACAGTGTATGCCGGAACTCTTCAGTTTCATCTAGCATGCGGTGCTTTTGACGTTGATTCATACGCATTCGCTGCAAGGTCTGCTTATGTAGTAATGATTGTTTCCTCATGACATTTATGTGTTTAGGTGAATAGAGGTGCATTTTGTACTCCTGTACTGTGTCACATTGTATTAAGCAATGAGGACAGGACAGATCATACGCAGGTTTCTTTCGTTGATCTTCTTCAGTTGCAGAATGAGCATCGAAATCTTGATCTTTTGCATTGTTAGCCTCTGAAATGGTTTTCTCTTCGTCTTTCTTCTCCTTGACTTCGTTTTCCAAGGTGTTCATATCACTTACTACTTTATCTACCGGTACATCTAATTCTACGCTGTTGTTTTGGTCATTAATTTTGGAAATATCCTCTTTCAGATCTCTTACCAAGGAATCGATTCGGCCTTTTATCTCTTCAGATTGTGTCCTGATCAAGGTAGTTAGTTGCGTAAGCATCCGGTCGTTGGCTTCCTTCTCCGAGACAACTTCAAAATCGAAACTACCTGGGTCTTCCTCATTTTCTATCAGATCCCGGCGTAGTCTCTCTTGTAGTTCCGACTTGCTCCCATCCGTCGGTAATCCTCGGGATATCAGCGCCTTTCGTACAATCACTACGGTCATTTGATCAATCTTCATCATTAAACTTCGAAAGTCCTGTCACGGTCGCCAATTTGTCGTTCTCTATATGCGATTTTCTATTTTACGCAATAAAAATATCACACGAGAACACTTTTACGTATTCTAAAAACAACTTTATTCCACTACGAAACTCATCCTGTCAGAAGAAGAAAACATTCAGTGCCTCCCTCCGAATACAAAAAAGAAAACAATCGCTCTCTAAAACAATCTACATAGAATTTATACATGTTTTACATCAGAGATCTAATGGTGCTGTTCCTTGACGCCATATTGGAAATCTGTGTGCCGTACGTCCGCACGTTATACGTCCATGGACACGAAACATAAATATAATAACATGATAATTTCGGCTCATCATAAAACTTCAAAATACCAGTATTGAAGGTTTTTTCCAAATTAGGATACCTGTCCTACGACAATATTCCGCCCTGTCAATATATTATCAGTGTTTGATTTTTACCTTGTTTTATACGTACATGTTTTGGGAGCCTTAACTCCCTTCATCAGCATTACAGCATCAAAATCAACCTTCCCTAAATCCTGAGAGCTAACATCATACCATATTTACATTGAACATTGCCCTACATAGTATGAACTTTAGTCCAACATATGTATTGCTGTCCTTTTCTGGTTATTGTCTGTTGTAATGTAACACATAGCACATTATGGGACACTTTAAAACACTCTTGGGCATTTCACCATTCCTCCTGTATTTTACACTTATAAATACATGTCATCTTAGACGGATTTATTAGCCAAGTCGGCCACTAATAAAACTTTGTTTGCTACTGTTTGTACTATTGTTGCCTTTAAGAATCATCTATCTTGCCGCCAAATTTAGAATCATGTTGATGTTAGATCCTTTTAAGAATGCACTAATATGTTATTAAATTATTTAACATACTAAGATTTACTTATGTATGAAGCCATCAGGGCAGATGAACTCATGCTTGCTGTTGATGGACTGGATATTTTAGTCAGTGCAGAACAAACCTCCCATATGTCCTTAAATTTGTTCTTCTAGTACTACAGAAAGGAAGACAACGTTATTATACAGAAAATATAAATTTTAGAAGTTATACATAAGTATAAATCATTAGAACTTACTTTAATATTAAACAGAAGAAGCCTATCTGCTTGCCAGCCAGATACTTACTAGAATATGTACTGTTACATGCAAGCCTGACCACCAAAGAAGAGGGGAGGGAGGGTTGGAGGCCGGAATCTTGGAAGAAAGCCCTAGAACACAACTGGCATAACATTAAAAAAATAATCCAGAAAGAGGTAGTCAAAATGGTAGCAGAAATCGAATTAGCTCTAACCAAAGTTCCAGTCGACCAGCAAGATGTGGTCAGATATGAATAAAAAAAACTATCGAAAATAATAGAACCCCTGAGGAAATAAATTTAGATAAAACACATTAATATTGTACAACCGCTTAATAAGGAAATCCTGGAGAATGAGATAGTAAACAAAGCAGATATGGGCAGTACCACCGTCTAATTACATAAAGAAGATTATATTTAAAAACTATTGATTTTTAAAATAATAATCTTAAAATTCTTAAAACACACCCACCAGTTTATTGCATAAGAAACTGAAAAATCCTTAATGAACCCAATTTGCTACTTGATGCCAAAGATATAAAAGAACTGACGACTCTGAACCCGGGACTGCCTACTCTAAGAGCTCAACCAAAAACCATAAAGAGAAGTACCAATCAGACCAGTGGTTTAATTTCAAAAAATGTTCAACATACAAAATAGCACAATTTATACAATTCCTTAGGAAACATTTTGGGTTCAATAGTAATAACAATTTAGTGAACACCATCGATTTTTATAACAAAACAAAGAGGATCACAGTGACTAAAAATAACTCCATTCATAGCATTGACATATTTGTATTCCAACATACCAATAATAGAAACAATATCATAAGAAAGAATCTATGTCAACATAGTGGGTTAAATAAAGGAGAAATCAAAAAATCCATACGAATTCTAATTTTCACATTGGAGAATAATTTCTTTTCATTTGATAATAAAATTTACAAACAAGGAAAGGTGTTAACAATGGGTTCACCAGGATCAGGTATTTTAGCAGATATTTATTTAGACCACCAATAGTTCTCTGAGATTGTAGACAACATACAAGGGTTGGAGCTGTGGCTGAGATATGCACATGTTTTTTGTGATTATGAACGAACATATACTAAAACCAGAAGAACTATTGGATATTTAATATAACATGGACAAACATATTAAATTTACGATTGAATCAGAAAAGAGCAAATTCTTAAATTACCTGGACATAACAATCTCTAGGCAGAATGACCACTTTGAATGGGAAATATATATAAATCAACACAATAATTAGAAATGATTCCAATCATCCAGGACGGCACAAGAGGCCATTTTTATAGTTTAATTAACAGGGTGATAACACCACTTTCAGAAATAGAACATAGAAAAGAAATGGCAGTAATTTACAATATAGCAAAAAGCAACGGTTAAACGAAATTATGTCAATAAAATAAAGTATAAAATTATCAATAAACCTAAAACGCTTCTCGAAAAATAGAAGTAAAAGAAAAATACGTGGTATTCACATACTGGAACGGGCACTCGTACTATCTAACACTTCCAAGAAATTCAATATTGAAATAGCATACCGAACTAACAATAATAATATTTTCGCAAATTCATGACTAACACAGACAACCAATTCAATAAATCAGGTATATACTCACTGACATGTCAAAACTGCAACCAAAGGTACATTGGACAATCAGGAAGAGATTTAGCCGTTAGATATAAAGAACATATAAACGCCAAAACGTACAGGAGATATTCAGCCATGTGCGAACATGTGCACGAATATAATCACTCATTTACCAACATAGAACAAGACATGAAATTGATACATTCAGCAAATAAAGGGAATTATATGGACGTCCTGGAGAAATTGGAAATTTACTTAGAACAGAAACAAAATATTGACAAGAATTTAAATGAACACATTAACGAAGAAAATCCATTATTTACGTTAGCTAATCAATATGTGAAAAGAAATAAAGAGGGTAATAGATTACATCAATCATAAATGTCCGGCCCCCTACCCTCCTCTCTTCTTTGGCGATCAAGCTTGCATTTAGCAGTATACACTCTAGTAAGTGGCTGGCAAGCGGATAAGGCTTCCTTCGCTTTAACATCTAAGTAAGTGCTGTCACGTTGGTGACGAGTTTTAGCTCTTCCCAACCATATTTCGAATCTGCATTCGTGCTATAGAAATTGTTGACATTCGGAAATTATTTCCGTCTGGTATTCAACTAGTACCCTCTACGTGGCTTTGCCCACATTATTTATTTGATACCATCTTCGTCATTGTAACTACGAGATTATATTGCTTTAATGTTTTCTCTTGGAATCCTTAATCCTGGTCTGGTACGAGTCCGTGCGCTAAGTTGTAGTGTCACCTTGTGAGCGAACCTCTGACTCTCTCTTTCTGCTCGGTGGGGCCATGCTGATTATAGGTGTGGGCCTCCATGAGTCGTGCCTTGTGTAACATGAAGGAAGGACGTGTGTTTGCTCCGTTCCGGAATCTGGTTCCCATCTACGATATGGAGCCTGGATAGTTGTAATTTGTGTGAGGGCTTTGCCCTCGGAAATCTTCTTAACTTGTTGAAACAGAACGTCCTCTTACCTTTCTTTAAAAACTTTTCTTCTGGATATGGTAAACTACTAGTGCCTCTACGTGAGTAGACTATGGTAACGTGTTTCTGCGGTTTGAACAAACATGTACGTCTCTTCACCATTAAATTTCTTTTGGCCTCCGGATTCTACGGGAGATGAGGTACCAAACTTCAGGTCTGAAGATTTCGGGTGTGTGAACTTCTAGAAGCGTCCTTCTTCGCATTCTTTTCATTATAGTTAGGGTGTTCATTAAATCGGGTTCCTCTATTGTATCTTGATAATATCGCCTAACTGTTTCTGAAAAATGAGGGTAGTGAATTTTAATAAGGTTACTTCCAACTAAGTATTATAAGTTATTATGATTTCACATTTCTTCTTGTTTTGGAAAGGCAAATTGGTTTATACCTATCTAACGTTTTCGGTATGCGCAATTGAAAATTTAAGTACCCTGTTTATAAAATTATAGAGCACAAGAGGTTTCACCTGAATTTCAGTGAAATGTTTTCTATCACATTCTAATTTTTAATTCCCATTAGTTAATTTTCATCTTGTAGTGTTCATATTTCATTATGTTTTTGGGGTTTCTTTTCCTCCTGTGCATGTACCATTGTTATAATTGTTTTGATATTGGTGGTTGCTATGGACGCATGGCGTGTTTACATTACCATAGCAACCGGTTGGGTTGATTACTACTATTATTATTATGGGGGGCTCACGATCTATGCGTTGGATTTTAATTATATGTGTTTCGGTGGTCCCTACATCTCTGTGATGTATTAACTTGCTTTCCTCGCCTTTTCCTTCTTTTTTTCTTTTGTTATTCTGTTTGGGTTGGTTTTATTCTGCCCTCCTGTTGGGTTGTATGATTAATTATGTTTTCTGGCAGTGAGATACGAACTGAACTCTGGTGGAATCTCTGTGATGGTTGTGGTGCTGTTCTAGTATAATAATAAAAATAATGAAATAAAATTAAATCGGTTGAAACTATGGAAGAGAATAACTTAAGCTAAAGATGGTTTTAAGAGGATTGTAAAAAGTGGTTACTACGTGAACGAGTTTTTTGGGTTGTAAAAAAATAGAAAATCTGTTAATTCATTTTCTTTTCTTTCGTTCGGCCGAGCACCTTAAAATTTATGCTCACTATTTAATTTGGATTTCATTAGTTACGGTTTTATACTGAGGGCGTTTATTTCTTCAATTTTATCTGACTATGTCTCCTTTTAAATTTTATTTATTGAATAAAGTAATATGTACCATGTTCTCAATGAACCTCTTGTTTTCTTTGGTAGTGTTAATAACAACTTATTGCCATACCATGGGTTATTTGGGTTCATGGTCGCTGGGTAACCGATGGTTTTAACTAAAGTAACGATAAGTGTTTCATTTTAATGTGTTATTTTTGGTGTTGCCTTTAATTTTTTGCCTATGTTTAACTTCTACTGCTGATAGTCGGTTAGGCGGTAGAGTTCTAATAATTTATACTTATATATGATTTTTAACATTTATTTTATCTGTGTAATATAGTTTTCTTCTTTTTTATAGTACTAGAAGAACAAATATAAGGACATACGGGAGGTTTGTTCCGCTGTGATTAAAAAACCAGTCCAACAGCAGCAAACACGAATTCATCTGCCCTGATAGCTTCATACATAACTCAATCTTAAAACGTTACATAATTTTATAATGAATCAGTGCATCCTAAAAAGGATCTTAACATCAATATGATTTTAAATTTGACGGCAAGATAGATCGTCGGTGTTACCGATCTTCTAACTCACATGAAAGGCCGCACTTTTTTCATGTTTGCAGTGCCATGATTTTCTGACAGGTTCCTTGTGAGACAACAACCGGTCTGAGTGGCTCAAACGGTTGATGTGCTGGCTTCCAGACCCCAACGTGTCAGGTCCTAACCTGGCTCAGTCAAGTGTTATTTGAAGGTACTCAGATACGTGAGTCTTGTGTTGGCAGATTTAGTAGCACGTAAGAGAGGTTCTGCGGGAATTAAATTCAGTCACCTTGTCCTTGAAAGGTTGTCACTTCCTGTCGGGCGGAGTTGTGAAGGAGGGGGTTACGGTCTTCTTCACCCAGCAGGATACGCTGTTTTACCACACGGGGATATTTAACGTGGTGTGTCGGATGGATGGTTACCTCAGTGCTCACGGCGATTTTGCACAATTGGCATCAGAATTCAGGGCTGTACGGCCGTCGAACGGAATCTTTTTGATCGCTCCTTATTTTAAACTTCTGTAGACCTGACGTTATTTGCCTCTGGTGAATGACGAAAGTTACTTCTTTTGCTTCCGTACAATTTTCATGTTCCGTACTATTACTATACTAAGGACATCCGCATTGAATTGTCCGCGTGGCGTTGAGCGCTGATACAACGATGAAAGTTACCACCTCAGCCTGTAGTTACAAAATGAGGCACTTGGCTTAAAGCTGACTTGTAATACATAGAACATTGCAGTGAAAGTTATTCATTAAATGCTGAGGATTCAGCTGCCATTGCCGTCCTATAATACCTGAGTTCAATTCCAGGGGTACCATAAATACGTGTTTCTTGTGGAAATGTGATGGAGCAAAATAGATGACATGAAAAATCAAACAATTATATATTTATTTGTAAGAAAATTTCACACCATATTCCTCACCCAGCTCTGCCTGCACATACTAGATGAGGCACATGAGTTAACGGTGACTTGTATTGTGCAGAACATTACAGTGAAATCATGCAAGACATTTGTTCATTAAATTCTGAATATTCGGCTGCCTTTACAATGGTACAACCGCTGAGTTCAGACAATTTTTATGACAAAGATAGATTAGGGAAATTTTCCCGCAAGCTATAACGTGACAGTAGCTGTTAGAGTTCTTCTGTTCCACAATAATTGTTGCAATTTCAGTTATTTATATATTTGAGTAAATGGCTGCTTGAAAAAAGAGCCCTGATATTGTCGCTGTCCACAAGATCATTCCTCTAGTCGTGAAGTCTTAATAGAATATATCTGTTTTTAAACTGGACTAATTACCCTGGTGTTCAGACATTTTGATTTGAAAATATTGATCTCGCCCCTGTTCCAGCACACACCTCTACTGTGAGCAATACTTCTTTTTATTGAATGTTTATAGTTCTTTATAAAGATATAATTACTTCTTTACAGAGAGTACGATTGTCTAAAGGAGTTGATACAATAAGTTGCGTGATGCAGGTTCAGCTCTTTCAAACTGCACACATTCTGTAGGTAGCAGGATATAGCTTTGTGTAAACGCGATCGGTTATCAGTTTCCTCGCCTGCTTATTTATCAAGACGAGGAGAGCTTGTCTCCTTCGATCGTGTTTCTATGACTATGGGCGTATTTATTGCACGAAATTGTGGTACCACGTTCTACTATTTATATAGTTTTCTATTATTGCACATATTGTTGACTTGAGAAATGACCTTTACTTGTATTCCAAGGTTAATTAAGTAAAATCGCTCAAGATTTAAATGTGAATGATTTCAGTTTATAACAGAAGACTGACCAGTTAGGAGGCACTACAACATGTTATATAATTTTAATACTTTGACTTCTTTATTACACTAATTTGTAGTATTGTAACAGTTTGTGTCTAAGTAAACTTAATTTTAATTTAAATTCTTTCAGTTCTTTGAATTAACTTCGATTATTTCAGTTTTAATTTGTTTCAACTGATTCAGTCGCATTTCATTTTGTCTTTGTTAATAAATTAGTTATTTAAACCAGTCTGGGTGGTATTATTTCGAGTAGCATAGCCCGTAGATGAGATTCCCTTATGTACCCTGAGAAGACGAATGAAAGCCTGACATAAGGGAAGAAAGTGGTAAGTAATCATCAGCACCGAGGTAGAAACCAGAACCCCAGTCGCCTGCAGCTTTTGCAGACAAGGAAAGGATCAAAGAGTACAGTGCCTTTCCATAAATCAAGATGAAGAAATCTTCGGTAATATTATCTGAATGCTGGGACTGCTTGGCAATCCACCAAGTAAGAATCAATGGATATAATTACGAGGGCGAATCAAAATTAAATTTTACTAACCCGGCGTGAGAGCACGCTCTTTGTGTGACCGTGGTTAATGCGGAGCAAGTTACAGTAACTGCTGACACGTCCGATAGGAAGGTTGGTGTGGTATCCCGTCATGTTGTGTGTGAAGAGCGGGCTGGGCTCAATGGTGCGTCGACTGCATGTTCACTCCAAATTTGAGGTGCGTGGAATGATCAGATTTATATGGGCTGAACGGCTCAATTGTATGGACAGGTGGTGTTGGTGGTGGTTTTTTGTTTTAAGAGTAAGTACAACTAGGCAGTCATCCTCTCTGAACAAATTAATAGGAAAAGGAATTTTAAAAGAAATCACAATTATTTATTCAACGAAGGAATTTGAAAACGAAGTACAAAATAAAACAAAATTGAAGTAAACTAACGAATCAAAAGGGAACCTTTGGCTTGGAAGCCACGTGAAAGTGATTCTGGCTTCAGCATCACTTAATCTGGCTAGAAGTTCATGAATCTGCTGCATCAGTGGGTGTTGCGAGAAACATGTTTCAGTAGACTGCGAAGAACTTAACGAGTCGGTACACATAAGAAAATGGTCTCCTTTCTCACCCAGTGCAAAACTGCAGAGCTTCTAAGATGGCGTAAATTTCCGCAGTACACACGCTACATGCGCCAGGAAAACAGTTCACTTGTAATTGACATACACTTGATTAATCCACGGTCGCACATAAAGTGGATGACGTGATCAGCTGTAGTCGCGTCATCGGCTAATATGGGTTCGAGTGTTTTCTGTAGGCCGAGGCTCCGTCTTAGGCCAGAGAGATCGGCACACTCAGTGAGGATGTGGGCCACGGTGAAGTCGGCACCACACGAACACACTAGGGGGTCTTCCCTTTTTAGGAGATAAGAGTGAGTAGATCGTCCACGACCTATCCTCAACCTAGGCAATACTATAGCCTCTCTCCGTGAAGGCTGGAAGGAGGACCGCCACACGGTAGTTGTCATCTTAATTGCTCTCAGCTTGTTAGGAGTTCGGATAGCAAGTCACTTCGATTCCCAAGACGCCAAGATGGTTCGACGTAGCTGAGAACAAATATCTTAGCAGGTACATTCGTAGATCTCGGAGGTAAAAGGATCGCTTCCTTTGCAGCTTCATCCGGATGTTCATTTCCCACAATCCGAGCGTGGCTAACCAGCCACGTGAAAGAGATTCTGGTGCCAGCATCACTTAGCCTGGCCAGAGGTTCATGAATCTATTGCACCACTGGATGTTGCAAGAAACAGTTTACAATAGTAGACTGCACAGAACTTAACGAGTCGATGCACATAAGAAAATGGCTTCCTTTGTCATACAGTACAAACTGCAGAGCTTCTAAGATGGCGTAAAGCTCCGCAGCATACACGCTACATACGCTAGGAAGCGAGATCTTCATGCTCATATCATCGGGGACCAAAGGGCAACCAACATTTTATCCGATCTTAGAACCATCCATGAAGATATGTTTCAAGTACAGGAACTCCACCCGATAAAAGGAGGAATCTGTATTCATCCTTGGTCCACGGAGTAAATCTAGTCGTATATCCGATCGGGGAACTAACCACGGAGGTACCTCGCTAAAAGGCCGCTAAATAAACCACCGAAGTTTCTATTTAACTCTCGACTCAAACTAAGGTATTGGGCAATAAAGATGCATTGACACCTTGGATGTAGCGGAATTTCACGAATTTAGCAGAGCACATGAGGAGTAACTGGTGCCTCCTTATTCGTAAGGATGGAACTCCCACTTCAGCGAATAGGCTGGGAATGGGGTTTGTATGCAAAGCTCCCGTTACCAGCCTTACTCCACTATGGTGAACACTGTCTTCAAGGCTCAGCGTAGATCTTGATGCCGAGCCGTAAGCCACACTACCATAGTTCATTCGGGAGAGGACCGTTGCCGTGTAGAAACGTAGCTTCACCGCATGGCCAGCCCCCACGAAGTGCCCCTGAAGAAATGAAGCATGTTAAGTCTCTTAATGTAGGCAACCTTCAGCTGACGGATTTGGGGCTGCCACGTTAGTCTCTTATGAAAATGCGAACCCAGGATTCTGCAGGTGTCTATCACTGTAAGACACTGTTTTGCAAGCGGAGTTCTGGTTCAGTATGCACAAGCCGACGTCGACAGGTGTGTACAGGTGAGGTTTTCGTCGCTGAAAATCAAAAACCATGTTGCAAGGCCCTTCTGTCCACTCGGTTAATAGCTTGCTGTAGCTGTCTCTCAGCAGACGCCACCCTTCTGGAGCTGTAAGGGCCCTTTCACACGTGGCGACTGCAGTTGCGGGACCGGGAAACAGTCGCCTAAAGTCGTTCACTCGCTCCGCTAGCGGCCGCAACTTGGAGTCGCCGCCACTCGAGGTACAGCATTATTTTAAATGAGAGCTTTCACACGGTGGCACTAGCTGCCGCTACTTCTGACTGTCCACTCCAGTTTGATCCATTTCGTGTAATTTAGGAAGTCCTGAATAACGAGCGTACTGCGTTCATTGTCAGATATGAGTGCAAATGTGGAAAGAAGTAGCCTTATTAGATTAACAGGTGAACAACTGAAACGGAAGACCTGATATATGGAGTTAAAAAATATCCCACGATTTGGAGCGCTTCAGTCGATGAGTATGGAAAAGTGGACGAAGAAACGCATGGCATTGCATTATATTCAGGTTCCTCCCGAGTTTGAGGACAAAACATCAGCAGAGAGAAAGGAGATAAGTGAGCGTTTTCTTCATATTTTACGTACCACCTTTTGTTAATTTGTTATTAGGAAACCCAATTTAGCAAGACAATTCCGTGCATTACCGAGTATATTCAGAAAAGAGTATTTCCTTCATTATTTGCTTCAATTATTTTTACTGTAGTGAAAAGTTTCAATCATGCAGGAGATTTACATGGAAAGCAAGATAGCAATAGAATGAAAGATAAACGATCATCACTACTTAACAAATGTTATTAAAAAGACTCCATTGGCAAATTGAAGATTACAAAACGCATGTAAAGTACAATTGTGTTTTTGGTGTCCATCCATGATCTGTACAGTATTCTGGACACAATACTTATGTCTCTAAATATGATCCATATGCCATGAAACTGCACCTTCCTCACTGATAAAGTAGTTGGCAAACTTGTCTCGTAAATTTCTGGCAAGCCTTCATGTAGATTCTGAAGTAGGGTCCATTTCAAACAATCCACCTGGTGTCAAAGTATCTTCGATTTGAACACCATCCCTCTCTCGTACAACATTTTGCAAAACATAACACACTTTCACTATGCCCTCTGCTAGTATGGTGTCAACATTCACTGTTCTATGGAAAATACGCCATTTGTTTGCAAGTATTCCAAAGGTACATTCAGTGTACCTGCGTGCCGTTGAAAATCTGTTCTTAAAAGACGCGTTTCTTTACACTCAGAAAAATGGCCGCATTTGGCCGCAGTATATGACGGGAAAGAACAAATCCCTCATCAGCTACAAATACAAAGGTCTTTGACTCATCATATCCTGTGTACGACATCTGTGGTGGAGGATGCACCTTCATTGCTCTTGCCCTGCGTTTATTTCTCTTTTTCTTTTGGATTTAGCAAAGCAAGCAGAAGCAGTTCCTCACTCAATTTTAGGAATGAGGAGTTTAAACCTGTTTTCCGCACAGGCGATCAGCTGCCGCCACCGATCACCGCCACTAGTTGCCTCGTATGAAAGGGGCCTAATGTAGATTTTAATCGTCTACATACAGCGATGGAACGAGTGCGCCCCAACAGCGGCAACTATGCCATTGATGGCGATTGCGAACAGCGTAACATTCAAAGCAGATCCCTGTAGCACTCCATTTTCTTGAACGTTATATTGAGAAAATGCATATTCTGGACTCGAAAAAGCTGGGAGTACATGAAGTTCTCAGTAAACGGTGTCAGATTTCCACGAAATTCCCACTGGTGTAGTGTGGAGAGAATCCCATTTCGCCAGGTAGATCTCAAGCTTTCTCCACGTTGAAAATACGGCTACGATGTGTTCCTACTGCCGTAGGTCTCCTAAATGGCGGTCTCCAGTCTGACCTGATGATCAGTGCCAGACGGATGAGAGCGAAAATCACCCTGGTAGTTAGGCAAGAGACCTTCGTTTTCCATCGCCCACATCGATCATCCTTTCAAACAGGTAGCTTACAAAGGTCATTTTTAAGGTGTATTGGCCTATAGCTATCCAGAATACCAGGTTTGGGAACTGGAATCACAATTCCTTCACGCTACTGAGATGGAAAAACTCCTTCACTCCATATTCTGTTGAATAGGGTGTGATGATGCGTGAGACATCGGTCACTCAAATGTTTAAGCATTTGATTATGGGTTTTGTCCGGTCCAGGAGCTGTGTCTCTGCCTAGCGCGAGTGCACTCCGCAACTCTCATTCCGTGAAAGGCACGTTATAGAATTGCAAAACACTGGAGGCGAAGGAGAGCTGGTGTGTCTCTGCTTCGCCCTTAACTGATAGAAATGCAGAGTCGTATCTCCCGTAGCTGAACGCATCTGCGAAATGTGACACGATGTTGTCTGTAATGACTGAAGGAATCATAATTACATCACCATTAATATAGATTTCGGGAACTGATGGCAAGTTCTACACTCCGACAATACGACGGAGTTTTGTCCACACTTGTGATGGCGGAGTATATGCCGTCATGAAGGACACATACTCTTAAAATGTAGCTTTCTTACTTTCTCGAATCAAAAACGGGACTTCGCGTGGAGATGCTTAAAAGTGATATGACTACCCATTTCTAGGATTCCGATAATAATTCTTAAAAGCCCGTCGGCGATCACGTATGGCTATTGCAGTTTCGTTGGTCTACCATGGGACCTATTTCTGGCGAAGGTACCGGACGAGGGAGGAATTGTTTGCTCTGCAGCAGCCAGAATTCCAGCGTGAATGGAAGAAACGTGGTCGTCAACAGACTCCAGCATATTGTCGGCCATTACTGCGCGTTTCCAAATTATTGCCTTTTGGCCCGCTGAAGTAACCAGTGCTTGGGTACTTCAGACTATCTTTGATTCAAGCGAAATAGAAGTATCGCGAAGTGGTTACTATTACAGAGGTCATCGTGTACTTTTCACCATAGCAGCTGACCTATCACGCTGCTGCACAAAATGACATCCAGGTGTGAGAATGTGCCATGTGCGATGCTGAAATGTGTTGGTTCCTCTGCATTAAGCACGCAAAGATCGATATGGTTGATCAATCCTCCAGCATCCTCCCCCTACCAGAGGAAGACGGAGAACCCCAGAGTCTGTTACGAGCGTTCACGTCTCCCAGCATGAGGAAAGGAGGAAGTAACTGAACAATCAATCTTGTAGTGCATGCATTTCAAGGTCGTAGTCCGATAGAATGTACACGTTGCTCACCGTTGTCATCACTGGCGACGCACCGCGAACTGAAATTGCATCTAGCTGAGTACGGGGCGGAACTTAGTCACTGAAGATGTCGGAGTGGAATAGGGTACAAACGCTCCCAGTTGCCGCGCCATCTACAGCTTTAGAATAAAGACGATATCTCCTCATAGTCGTGTCGTGTCCAGGTCTCAAACGATATTCATGTAGACAGACTATGGAGGCTGCAGAGACGTATATCAATTGACGTATCTCAGCAAGTCGACAAGTGATAACTATTGCATTTCTACTGCAATAGTGCCATTGTGTGGAAAGGTAGTATTACGAAACTACGACAATTGCTTGCCCTTCGTTTTTTTCACTAACCGCCAATTGCCGCTGTCTTTGTCGGTGTCCGTTTTGTCATCGTCACCATCGACAATAATGATGGCTTCAGTTTTCATTGTGTTCCCAGCAGAGGGTGACTTGGAGACTGAGCCCTCCGTAGATGGTGAGCTTTCTGGCTTTGAACGGTGGGCCTTCTTTATGAGACAAAGCGTTCCCCAGAAATGGATCAAATCTGAGGCCGTCTGGTCCTCTCGTTCTATCCCACCGTTTCCTTATTCTTTGAAGGAGAGCCAGCAGATGGTTTAACGGTCTTTTTCGGGGATGCTGTGGTCTCCGATGGGGTTAGAGAAGGCTTTTCCTCCAACTTCTTAGGGGAGTACTGGGGCTTCCCTTTCTCCACCTTCTTATCCTGGGGTTTGATAGGAAGGCTGGAAGAGAGTTTTCCAGCCGTATTTGGGGAAGTCATTCCCTCGTTCTTGTAGAGGATGTCTTCCCAGACGAAGGTGCCTGGGAAGTGCCATTTCCAGACGTTTTGTTCAATATCGTGCTTACCGATGCTTTGGTCGTGATTTTTCCTTCTTTTCTTGGTTTTGGTGCTGCGGGTAACTGTCTGTATGCTAGTTGATGGCTTCTCGCGAGCGATTGCAACAAAACTTGGTGTTAGCCTTACTTTCACTGCCTTCTCAGCAAAGGAGACGGAGAATTCCGGAGGGGCCATTGATTTAAATATTCGCTGGGCATCTGGATAATTTAGATATGATACAGGCTTTTGGGCTCATGCCGTGTCAAGAAAATAAGGTGAGATTGTTTACGTTTCGCAGAGAACTTTGCTCTGCGTTTTCAGAAGAAAATCTCGACAGTTCAGGAGAAAGGCTTCTCAAACTATAAGGTTTGAATTTAGACGTTATAATTGAAGTGGAAAAAGTACGTGCATTCGTCACCAGATAACTCTCCGGACGCGATACAGCGCTAGCGTTCGAAGCGGAAGCTGACGGAACAATCATAAAAAGTCTGAAAGGGAGTCACATAACATAACAAGTGTACACACACATGGAAGTATGACATTGGCACAAGACTTGAATGAAACATCTGGCGACGAGGAACGTACGAATGTGGAAAACATCGAAACGAAATAATAATAGTGAAGAGACAGGGATTGAAACTACCTACGTAAATCATTAATGGCTGGCAACCACGTATTTCTTAATTGATAGCCATTATCCCTGTTGAAATTGTTAGGATTAATATGTATTTCCACAGCTTCCCATATCATCCTGGAGCTGTAGTTCCTAGTGTGGGTAAGAGTTCGAGCATATTGGAACACAACATCATGACCCGACGATAGAGCCTACTTAGCTATTTATCTGGCTGGTTGAGACGAATATTTCGTTCATGTTCCTTGATACGAGTACCAATGGACCGGCATGTTTGGCCAATGTATACCTTTTCGCATGTACAGGGAATTCCTTATACCCCAGGATGTACAAGTGGGTTTTACCCATACACCATCCTCAGGGCAAACCCCTCAGAAGGTGAGCATTAACCTTACATACCCAATGGAATCCCACAAGGTAAGAGGTTTGTAGTGTGCTAGCCCCTGAGGGGAGTTAAAGCTAGCACGAGTAAGGTACCCAAGAAAACAAGGAAAGGGCACAAAAAATACATCACAACAACCAAGGAAAGAGAGAAACGAGACACTTACCTTGGAGTACTAATTCGAACTTATAAAAGTGACCGGTCACCTAGCATGAAAGCTTTAAATTAAAACCTAACTATTAACTAGCAATAATTACAATATGTTTAATTCGGTGAAAGTAACTCGCCGTTCAGTATCTTTAAACCATTATGTGGTTTGGCACTAATTTCTCACCAAGGTGTCAACGCAAGGGCTTAGAATAAATTATCGGACAAGAAATTAGACGTCCCATAAATCATCAAAAGAGAAGATAAATAGGTGGCCAAAAGAAAACAAATATTAGAACTAATATATTACTGAAAAACCAAAAAATCCAATTAAAAATTCACAGGCTAGAAGGTTAAATCTGAATACCCGTACCCAAGCAATCCAAATCTTCACAACAATCACCTCAACAACCCGTTACTAGGGCAACCACAACAAACAACATGTCCTCCCAAGCAAAACGAAACGGATCCGGCCCCGAAATTAAATAGGCAAAGCAAATAAACTGAAAACAATAAGATAGGAACAAAACTTTAAAGCACAACGCGAAATAATAACTCAGAAAGAAGTTAGGCAGATTAAGAGGGGACCTTGCGTGTACTACCTTGATTTACAAGTTAACTTTTAAAAATCACCTTACATAAGGATAATAATCCTAAAAATAAAAATTGATGTTATAATTTTGAAAAATCATAGATAGCGAGCATTTTCCTCCAATCTACAGTACGTGAAGTTTAGTTAAACATAACCTTGAAGGTACACCTAGTAGACGAACAGAGGCTCACACGCACACCAAAATTATTATTATTATTATTATTGTTGTTGTTGTTCGAGACTCGATGTATTAGAGGTTCAATTTTGAGTTTCGCCGAAAACTTTATTCATTTTTCATTCTAAAAACATTCTTGACCGATTTCCCACAGATTAGAATGGATTCACTTACAATTTTGCAGGATTACCAGGCAAGCCACGTAACTCACAAGAACGCTACTTTCCACTCGACGAAAACAAGAAAATTGCAGGTAATTCACCACATGAAAATAAATTAACTGGAAGGACAACTCCAGAAACTTAAATGGGCACAATTCCCGTAAGGGGTAAGTCTCAATCTGGATCTATATCACAGACCCACGCCATCGCACTGCAAGGCACTACTGCACGTTTTTCTTCCATAGCAGCTCCACTCAGAATAAAACTGGCTTCACCAAGCCAGCAAGGGAACACGCTCCAGGCGGCTCACAGGCCGCGCGTTGATTGGCTGAGACATAAGCGCGCTGTAATCAGAAATTCAAGAGTTAGTCTCTAGGATGCTGCACCGTACAGACATCGCACCAGAACACATTTGAAGTCAAAGCGAACGTAGCAAAACAGTCCACTTTAAATGGCAAAACAGAGTTCATTGGCAAGAAGCCGAGAGATACGAACTTCCACGGCAATAAAACGGATCGAAAAGGTTTATGAGGGATTCACTTTAATTCCGTCAGTGTCCTCCCTCCCTGATGCACAACATATTTCCATAACCATGCGGTGGTCCGGAAGCAACCTAGATTTTGGCAAAGAGTCCTATCGACAATGACCACCGGGATAAGTTTCGTCTAGGTCAAAGGTCTACATGAGCGAATTTGTAGTACCAATTAAAGTTCTACGTTAAGTTCCTTTCCAATATTGCAGGCGGGGTGCGATCAAAATTAGTTATATAACCAGTCACATTAAACGACCACTCAATAAGTTACAGTTGTATGATTTCACACTAAGTCGAGGGGGTTTCTAGCACCATATTTCTTCTAAATCATTTGATTACACACAATATACTTTCAACCTAAGTGTCACACAATAGGATGGCTTTCAAACAGCTTACCAAAATCATTTGCAGGATTCAAATGTCTTTCAGAAGATTGGAAAATTCCGGTGCATTTCTAACCTAAGTCACTTTCCTTGCTATTATACGCTTCTGGACTATTTTCAAAAGCTCGGTGATAACATAAACCAAAGTGTTTTGACTCAGATTTACCTTTTACTACCGTTTGAGGTTTTAAGTACTTCTAATAATGTTTAACACAAATGCTATTTTACAAGTTTCTTTGGGTTTTAAGGAAGTGCATAATCTTGTCTCGTTAATTTGCCCAATACAGGCTAACCTACCTTACAATTTGGCGAAGGGGAGACAAAAAGTTCGCATGTAGGGCATAAAAACAAACAGGAGTAATTAAAGTTGGTGAGTATATTTCATAAGGATCAGAAGATCTACATATTAATCTTAAATATCATTAGCTAACAGCTCAGAGCACACCAGAGTCCCGGTTAAAAACCAGCAAGGGAAAAAATAGAGGGATTAAAAAGGTACACTAAGACAGAAACGATGCAAAAATAATCAATAAGCAAAGAAGGGGACCACAACTTATACACTAGACTAATCCACAAATATGCGTGCCAACCATAAGCGTACATAAAATCCTGGAAAACCAACGGGTCAACACGACCATACTACGGCATACCATACATACACATGCCTAATACTTACATGAGAGTACAAGAATATAAAGCACAAATAGTAGGGAAACAACGCAAGAATAACAAATTAAAAGGTTCCAGTAACCACAGACCACAATTCTGATGGCCTCGCAACCAGTAGGCACAGTAATAATACCACGAAAACACATGGTACCACTAATTTAAAGAAAATTCAATATCAGCAGGGGCGTGTTCTCCTTGAATGCAAGGCATTCACTGCATGCGTTATGATAACACAAAGAACTATCTGATGTACGATTTTAGGTTGTTTTAAGTCAAATATTAACGATTTCATCTCTCAGAAGTTCAAAAGTTCCGCGCAACTGTACTAGTTCCGTTGCTTGACTACGTGTGGTGCTGGTGTAGTCTCGCCGCCTACTCCTCTCTAGGAAGAAAGAGACAGCATGGCGGAGTTAAAGATGCAAGGCATTCAATCTTAAAATTGCATTCGGTGGCAGACGTAGTTCTGAAACCCTCCGAACGATGTTGCTGCAATTGAAACTTGGTCAGAATTTGTCACCCCATACCCGTGCTACCCTCTGCCATCTGTTAGCAACTTGGAGAAAGTCGACATGTTTACAGCGAACGGGACCCACAGATTATCCCCCAGCGAGAACCCAACGTGACGAAACTGACCAATGCCACTGAGGTGACTTTCCTCCAGTGCTTCAGTTGTGGCTAACTAGTGAGTTAATTCATTGTGTGTTTTGCTGATTAGTGAGTTCATTCTGTGTGTGCTGTTCCTGTGCTATTCGTCGTTTTCGGTCTTTTGTTATATTTTGCGCTTATTGTGGTATTAACGATGGATGAGTCTAAAACGGATATAATTGTAAATCAGTTTACTGGCCGTTCGTTTGATGAAAAGATTCAAATAGTTCAACCCGGGAGACCTCTACCTTCCCTCGTATATTTCTTCTTTACCGGGCGAGTTGGCCGTGCGTGTAGAGGCGCGCGGCTGTGAGCTTGCATCCGGGAGATAGTAGGTTCGAATCCCACTATCGGCAGCCCTGAAGATGTTTTTCCGTGGTTTCCCATTTTCACACCAGGCAAATGCTGGGGCTGTACCTTAATTAAGGCCACGGCCGCTTCCTTCCAACTCCTAGGCCTTTCCTATCCCATCGTCGCCATAAGACCTATCTGTGTCGGTGCGACGTAAAGCCCGTAGCAAAAAAATTCTTCTTCTCCTTCTTCTTAATCTGCTTACCCTCCAGGGTTGGCTTTTCCCTCGGCTTTTCGGACTCAGCGAGGGATCCCACCTGTATCGCCTCAAGGGCAGTGTCCTGGAGCTTCAGACTCTGCGTCGGGGACAAAACTGGGGAGGATGACCAATACCTCGCCCAGGCGGCCTCACCTGCTATGCTGAACAGGGGCCTTGCGGGGGATGGGAATATTGGAAGGGATAGACAAGGAAGAGGGAAGGAAGCGGCCGTGGCCTGAAGTTAGGTACCATCCCGGCATTTGCCTGGAGAGGTGGGAAACCACGGAAAACCACTTCCAGAATGGCTGAGGTGGGAATCGAACCCACCTCTACTCAGTTGACCTCCCGAGGCTGAGTGAACCCCGTTCCAGCCCTCGTACCACTTTTCAAATTTCGTGGCAGAGCCGGGAATCGAACCCGGACCTCCGGGGGTGGCAGCTAATCACACTAACCACTACACCACAGAGGCGGACTCTCGTAAATTTAAAAATAGAAAACAAGTTGTGCGTGAGTTTTCTACTATGATATATATGTAATTTGATGTTTCTAGCTAAACTTAGCCTAATCCGGTTAAAGTGTGTACTATTTGCTAATCATGTTCAATCCAGGAACTTACAGTAAAACTGTTTGGCTCGAGTTCACTTACATGTAATTAGGGTGAGTAGAATTGAAATTTACTTAATACATTGTGTTAACTGCATGGTTACTGGTTGCATGCCTCAGTGGAGATTCCAGGATACGCCACTGAATATCAGACATAGATTCACGGAGCCAAAGACAACATGATTAGCAAATAGTACACACTTTAACCGGATTAGGCTAAGTTTAGCTAGAAACATCAAATTACATATATATCATAGTAGAAAACTCACGCACAACTACAGGTTTGTGAGAGCATCAATTTCCCCCAGATCAAAAATTAACAATGAACAGACATACTCATTAGTATAGGATCACCAACTTACGTACATAATTACCTACTTAATCAAGGAAAACAAGCAAGGAGATTCAATTCACACGTACTAGCAGACCAAAAGTATATTAAATGATTAAGCCAGAGATATTTAAAAAACTCATGGTTGAAGGGGTAACATTCATTCGAGCGATGGTAGGGTTGATGGAGCCGTTTGGATACTCCTATAGTTTACATGATGGTGAGTTCGCGATGAGTCGGTCATCCAGAAAATCCATATCAAAGGATACCACGCGAAGAATAACGCACGAACAGAAGGGAATAAACTTATGATAAATCCACCTTAAACACCATGAGAAACGCAGGATAGGCATGTTCCAAAGAAGGAACTCAGGAGGGTGCAGAAACCATGATCACAAAACCTACCGACTCCACAGAACTACTAAAGAAGGTACATTCCACCAAAGCACATCCAATTTAATGAAAAGGTTAAGACACACACCTCCAATTAGTTTGCCGTCAGGGAAGATAAGGAGCAATGACCTCCACAACATACACTACCGGATGTCCGCACGGGACCTCGGTTGAATTCCGGGCTAGAAATAAGTGGCATTCTAAAATCCACCCTGTCACTCACCAGCTAAACAGGTACCTCCTCCTATCCCACAGGAGACCAGGTCAATAAAATATAAATGGTAGCTAATGAGGCAGGCCGATAGAAAACGCTCAATAGAACCATGAAGTAGGAACAAATGCAACTAAAAGATCCCATAATCTATCAGCAGGGTGACCTCAGTACCAACTTGGAAATCCTTGGTGATCCCATGCTCACCTAATAAAACCACAGAATGGTTAGATGACAAGTACATCATATCAATCGATATGAAAGGATTCACTGAGAAATAGGCCATTGACTGGAAGGATACTTTAGATGAAGATTAGTGGACTACAAGAAAAAACATGATGACGTCGGGCCAAAGACAAAGCAGGAAAACATAAGTTGAAGAAACCAGAACCCAGTGTCGAGAAATATTTTTAACCGGAAGGTTATTCAATCAGAGTTGTAGACTCAGAATAACAAATGGCCAAATCTACTGCAACATAAAGGTAAATTAAAGACAATATACACCTCTACCAAAGTGTTACAACTAACACCTGACACAATAACGCCATACCCATGATGACTAGCATGATACACGAGTCAACTCATAAGAGGTTAAAGGATAACCTTCCTCAACATGTTTTCCAGCCATAACACTACCTCAAAGCAACACTAAATAGCAATTACATCACCGAAATAAAGCATACATCCAGGACTCGAACCATAGCATCTAGGTTCAAAGGAGGTGCACCCCTCAGGTTAAGAGTCCCAGTTTGCTAAACCCAACAACACTAACAACGAGTAGTAGATAAGGAAGATCACATTTCACCACCTGCAGTCCACAACTCAAAGAAAAAAACCAAACATTAACGTATTACCAAGTTTCAGGACCAAAAATTCAACCACAATGCTCACAGTAGTGCACAAGCCAGACAGTTATTAGAGTAAGTAAAGAGTAACAGGATTCAGAGACAACTTCAGGCCGAATAGGTGAGGTAAATTACAAGGTAACTGAGGTTAGAGATAGTTCACATGTATAATAAAGCACCAGAACTAGTCGACAAAGATAACTGAGAAGAGGGCACAAGATCACTTAGCAATGGGTAAGTACAAGACATCAATTGTCAGAAAATGAAACTCATTTAAGACATACAGTCCATGCACTACCCAAAGAGGCCACCACCTCCGACACTGACCAACCCTACAATACCATAACCAGTAATCGCCCAGTAGCTAAATGACACAGAGCGTAACTCAAATCACTACCAAGCACCTCGCACACCCACACATACAATGGAAAGATGATAAAATGGTAAACATTTCGTGCAACAAACACACTATAGCTCAGCAATGATCGAGTCAAATGATCATAGATAGATCCAGCACAAAATATTCCACGTAGAACCAGAAAGGATATAATACCGTTAACATAAATCACAACACCGAGTAGGTAGGAAATCAATCCAAATGTATAATTTAAGGCTAGATGAGGTTAAATACCCAAAGTGGTAATCCAGCTGCACACCACACAAGCACAAGATTCAAAGGAACAAGCTAATAATTTCAAGAAACAGTACCGTTACACCAAAACAGATAATGTTGCACACAATTCTTAGGTTACAACAAATCAATCAGATTAAATATACCAAAGGTTCACTAATGGCAGATTCACCAACACTTAACGTAATAACAAAACAAAATACTTCGCTCACCCACCTGCAGTATGCATACCGAGTTCAA
Organism: Anabrus simplex; assembly: GCF_040414725.1. NCBI lineage: Eukaryota > Metazoa > Arthropoda > Insecta > Orthoptera > Tettigoniidae > Anabrus > Anabrus simplex. The sequence goes on along the minus strand of NC_090277.1, from coordinate 38,033,904 downwards.
CTGAAAGTACAGAGACGTTACTAATGTTGTATTAAATCAAAAGGAGGTTTAGCGTAACATTACCAGTTAACCGACCTTAATTTGGGAAAGATGAACGCGTCTAACGCGTTTAGCGACCGGATCGCTTACCAATGCAGAAACAGGAGATAACATTTCTAACACAGTACAAGGGCCTTGATATCTAGACGCAAGCTTTGCTGAAAACTTATGGATGGCCTTACTTATGGGATAACATTTACCAAACACTTGATCACCAAATTTCAATTTAGACGAGTTTCTACCTTTATCGTACCTTTTCTTGACTTTCTCACACGACACAGACAAGTTCTTCTTGGCTTCATTCCAAATTGTTTGAACGTCATCAGGCTTATACAATTCAGGTAGAGGATCATCGATACACAGCACATTGTGCATGGGGGAGAATGGGTATAGCTGAACATGAGAGACATGGGCGTCTTACCATGTGATTCGTGAGAGACAGAGTTGAAGGCATGGGCCAGCCAGTGCAGACAAGAAACACACTTGGATTTATTATCACGATGATACGCAAGCAGAGCAGACTTTAGGTTTCTATTCAACCTCTCAGCATATGAATGTTTCGGATAATACGGGGTGGTAGTAACGTGGGAGTTGCACAACTCGAACAGATACCTCTTGAATGAATTACTAGTGCAAGAACTGGCATAGTCAGAAATTAGAAACTTGGAAGGACCGAAGGATGCAAAAACAGAATTTTTAAAGCCGATAAAAGTACGAGAGTTAGTTGATCTGGTGGGAAAGATCCAACAAGACCTGGAGAATGCATCTATACACACAAAGATATGAGTGTTTTCTAGAGAAGACCTAGGGAGGGGACCCACGAAATCGATTAACAACCTTTCCATAGGACGGGAGGCTTGCGACGATGACAACAATCCAACACGATTATTCAAGTTAGGCTTACTAATTGCATAATATTTAAAAGATTTAATCATAGTTCTGAAGTCACTGTCCTTTTCTTCCAGATGAAGAACTGCCTGATTTATTCCTGGTTTTGAAATTACCCAAATAACATCCAATGGGAGGGCAGTGATAATACCTAAATATGACTGGCACTAGGACCTTAGGGACAACAAGTATGAGGTTAAGGTCCTTCCGACCCTTACAACAAAGAACGCCCTTAGATAAGGAGTATGGTTTTACTTCAGTCCCGTCATCGATTGTATCGATAATGCTTTTCAATTCTAGGTCAGTTTTTGATGATCCCCAAATTCGTGGTACAATAAAGGAAGGTCCTAAAGGATGGCGCTAACACCAAGAGCATTAACTTAAAGTTTTTCGACATTAGGATTCACATCAATACCATAATTTCCTTCAAACATCCTGCTCAAGCCATCAGCAATGACATTTTCAGAACCTCTAATATGTCGAGCATTGAAACTATACGATGAAATACGAAGTGCCCATCTAGTTATTCTACCGGTTCTTTTAGGCCGATTTAGCACCCAAGAATGAACTTGATTGTCAGTTTCTAAGTCAAAGTTCACGTGTTCGATGAAGGGCCGAAACTTCTCGAGGGCAACAATACAGCGAGACATTCCAGTTCATAAATAGGATATTTGCTTTCCAGATAGGTAAGGATCCTAGACACATAGGCTACAGTTCTACGCCCATCTTCATATTCTTGCAAGAGGACACCAGCAATAGCTTTGCCTGAGGCATCAGTCTGTACAATGGAGCACCTATTGAAATCTTGAATTACCAACACCGGAGCATTGGTTAAAATAACGTTCAACGAATCAAAAGCCACCTGCTGGGTACTACCCCAGATGAACTTCACATCTTACCGCCTAAGATAGTTCAAAGGCGCTGCAATTTCGGTAAAGTTAGGGATGAATTTCCGGGAAAAGGTCTCATGCCGATGAAGCGGGCAACACCTTTAACATCCCTAGGGGGTTAAAAATCTCTGATGGCCTTAGTTCTAGAGTGGTCTACTGAGACACCATTTGATGAAACTACATGTCCTAGAAGAGACATGCTAGGTTTGGCGAATACAACTTTGGATAGCTTCTTTGATAAACCGCGAAGAGGCTTCACTGTTCCTGCCTTTGTATGTTGTTTCTTAAGTATGGATGCTTGATATAATTCTTTTCTCATGGAAAAATTCTTTCTGTAAAATCTGAGAACGAATGTTCTGTAGCACATGACTAGAGTCATTTGGATGCTGAATTTCAGGTGAGATGGTCCCATTGCACAAGTCTTTCATCATATTTACATTAACTGTACAGTTGTCACTAACCAAGCGCAAAAATTGAAAATCTGTGTTTTTCACTCCAGACAACACCTTCATAGTTAATTTGCGTAGTTTTGTACCCGTTAATTGGCGAGTGAAATAGAACGCCACAGGAATCCGAAAAGGTGTAGAGAACCCTAGAAACAGAAAGCAGAGAAGCCTGTTTACAATCCTGTCGCTAAGGCCAGATTCTTCAAGATTAGCCTCAGAGTATCCTAGAAATCGGTCAAGATTACGATCATAGTGCACTCTGGGCTTGATAGCCATTTCATCTATGATAAGTGATCCTAAGTTATCCTCCACACATGTCAAATTCATGACTTCGTAATGGAGCCTTTGTTTAATGAGGGATGTTAATCCTGTTTCTCCATTCGAAAAGCCAACATAATTCATAAGTGTTTTTTGATGCGGAAGTCGGAGGCAGAGAAGTGATCTAATGAATCTGTAGCCCATTGGCGATTTTATTTGCTAAAGGACAGGTATTTTTAAGGTTGTTTCTCCATATCTTACATACTTCTTCCCATAAGTGCCTATTTGTTCTAATAGGAATAATGCTTTCATTTCTCCATTTCCACCATCTTTCGTTATTTTATAGACTTGTTCATAAAAGCAGAATTTTCAAATTTATTCAAGGACTTCAGATCTTTTATCGTATTTCTTAGCTTGCGTATTGTTTGTCTCAGTCGGAAGTTTGATTTCCTTTTCAGTACATATTTCACTTTTGGAGTGCTAGCGTCATGGTTGGCAAATGGGAAAGAGACTTGAATTCCTATTTTATTTGTGGTAGGCCTACTTGCATAATCCGGCAGAGTCATTACATTTTCACAATCATCTGTGAAATACTGATTTCTTATTTTATTTGGAAATGTACGCGTAGCTTCCGATTTCAAGAAATATCTTTTTCTACGCTCGACTACATGTGTGACACCTTCCTGTTTTTGGGAATCTATTCGAAAGAAGTTGTCTTTTTGCTGTACTTAAACTGAAGTCACAGTCTTTAAAGCGTAAATTACAGACTCTAGATGACGTCGTAGGTGACCAAAGGGACCCTACTTTGCCCCCTCTCCCCGCTGTCTAGATATATCAATTCTCTACATTTCCTTTAAACATGGATCGGTAGGAAACGAATGAAATTTCCAACGTTCTCCTTCCTTTGTCGAATTCGACTTAGAGTACGGTACACAACAATACACCATATTTTATAATGTGTGTGAAACTTACTTGGAGTTCATTTGAACAATAACTCTAAGTGAAATTTAATTAAATGTTTTAAAAACACACTTCTTCGAATGTTAATACTCTACAGAACATGAAAACTATAGCACGATGTCGAGACATCTGGCGGCGATACTGCGAACCTGGTTGGGGACGGTTATTCTGCTCAGAACTAGCGCACACTTCCCGGCATTGTATATCTCGTAGACAACTACTCGCTATGACTAGTATAACAAACGCACAAACATATAGATATAGACTGGCAATGAGCAACAGAATTTGTTTGAATGCATATGGGATCGGGATGGTTACGGTACTTGTTTTAGATGATATTAGGCAAGGGCTGCCATGTACCTTATTTTATAAGCAGCAAAATACATTCTGTAACATTTCGAGTAATTTTTAGTTGCATCAAAGAGAAAACTGGTGTGATCAGTTTTAACGTATTCATGCCGGACATGGCGGAATCGTTGTATAATGCATGGCAAAGAAGTTATGGGTGAATCCAATATGCGTTTGTATTGCACGTGGCATTTCATTCGGGCATGGAAAAGAAATCTGACTAAAATTAAGAATACGGAAAAGTAACAACTAAATTTAGAGAGACTGAGATCTCTTCTGCATGTGATGCAACCGTCTACAACGGTAGGTGCAATGAGTTCGTTGTTGTAGCTGACGTGCGTCTTCACTTTAAAGAGCTATTACGCAATAATACCACTACGACATAATTCTTCTTCCATTTCTTGAGGCTCTCGTTCATACACTTTGTATCCAGGATGTTGATAAGCTCTTAGGAGTTGTAATCGTTCAAAAAGTAAGTTAATGTCTTTACAGTATCTCACTACATGCTTCTCTTCCTGAGATGTTTGCGCAGCTACAGAACATGTAGTCGGCTTAGAAAATAGAGTAGAATGAAAAAGCTTCGATGGAAAAGAAACGTTGTGTTCTTCTTCTTGCTTATGCATATCTTTTTCTTGCTTATCTTTAGCTGGTGGTGTGAGGTTAGTAACAGAACTTATAGTAAATTGAGACGATGTTGTATCGTTTGGATCACACTTTTTTATATCGCGCTTTCGACATTTAGTCAAAGTTTCTAAGCGTTCTACTGGTAGATTACTTAAACAAATGTGTTTAGAATTGACATGTTGCGTGAGATTATCACGCCTGTTAAATGTAGCAGTACATTGTTTGCATGAACATTGTACCGCGAGGGTTCACCCGCTCCGTTCATCCAAATGAAGCGCCTTGAAAAACGCCATCTCCAATATTGACTTGCAACAAGTTGTGCAAAAAGTTTGGATTTTTCTCTACAGATGTCTCAACCAAAAAATCTGATATTATGAACTCTAATGTGAAGAGGAACGGTTAAGACTGCAAAGTAATTTGTTATTTTAAAGTTCACTACACTGAGTTGATTATCTTGTGTTTCTTATGGTAAAGTTGAAAACATTTCGATCTCTTCCCGCCAACTGAAGATGTTGGCCAATAGAAAATTTTCTGTATTTAATGTTCAACCAATCGTCATTTTCTTGTAAATATTTAATTATCCAATAAATATTGGGACGTGTCGGGCCTTAGCCCGGAACTCTCAAGAAAATTCCTCTCGGGTAAAAAAGGTGGCAATTTTTCGAGCTACCTTGTCTTCTTGATCGTCCAGGTTACTGAGTGTGGCTAATAGTGGAAGCGGGGGCGTCTCGCCCTTCATCAAGCAGTCCAGCGCAGTAAGGTAATGGCATCTATTGAATAACTAGGTGATAGCCTCTGAAAGCTAGCTGGAGGGCAAGTTTCCCACCTTTAATAACGTAACCTCAAATGTCCACTCTTCTAAAATGTAAATTTCGACTGTAAATTTCAAACAAGCAGTAAAAGCTTACAGTAAATTCGGGAATAGAGGTGCGACACCCTCTCGAGTTCCCTATCAACTTGACTTCGAGGTGACTATGATTTTGTAACCGTTTTCTGTGTGTAACTTAAATTTTCTCCTTCTAGTCACCTCAGTAGTATAGGCATAGCCTCTGTAACGTCGGCCAGTGAGCCCAACTAGGGTTTGATACTTCTAAGTGTAAATTTCAAGGAGTGCAAGTGTCTGTCTCCGCAACATTTTGATTTTTGAGCCAGTAACTTTAACATGTGTTTTTCTCTCTTCCCACCAAGGCCCGGTAGAATGATGCCTGATGCTCACGGTAAAATTTTCTGTCAAATTTATTGTACAATAATTTAATTTTATAAAATTTCTGCTGCTCACGGTCAAATTCAAGTTTTGTAAAAACTTTGATAAAACTTTTCATAAAATAGGACATGTACTATTCCGTAAAATTAATTTTACGAAACGAACCAATCAGCAAAGCTGATATCACGATGATGCTAGCGCTACGTCGTGAGAAGATTGCGAAGCTCGATTGTAAACAAACACTTCTTTCTAAAATGGCAGGATCCGGGTGGACTAAGGAAGCTGTTAGTGTTTTACTGGACGAATACCAGAAATATCCTTGTTTGTATGAAGTTAAAACGCCATTTTACCACAACAGAAATGCAAGAAGAGAGGCAGAAAACACAATCGCCACATTCCTATATGAATGCTGGTCTTCTAACATCAAGTAAATTTCGACCAAGGACAGCAATCCTCTACCTTCTTCTCTTCTTTTGATCCAATCCCGAGTCCAGCATTTCGTGGCATTTTTTCTTCCTTTTTACCACTGTACAACCTGTAATTGCAGCTAAAGCAGCAAGTTTTGCTTTGTTTGTTGGAGCCATACTCTCAAGAGTGATGTAAGTTGAACAGCTGATTCTTGATTTTAAAGTGTATCGATAGATGGCAGCACATACACGTCTTAGTTCAGAAGTGAGTTCATAGATGGCCATCCTGATGTTTCTACGGATTTTATAAAATAATTTTACCGTGAGCAACACAACTTATTTTCACCAAATTTTTATAAAATTAATTGTACAAGAAATTTTACGAAACATTTTATCGTGAGCAATAGGTAGGAGTATTCGATTCTCCCATAAAATTCCTTATGTTATGTGGTTAGACCGTGAGAGTTTAAGACAGTGAATTCGGTTCTTATTGTAAAATGTAGGTTGTGCCTTGAGTGCCTGAAAGTGTAAATTTTAGTGAGCAAATATGCTCTGGTTGTTGAAGGTTACCGTGATAAGGCAGTAAAGGTGCAAAGTTTGGAGCGTAGTCTCCTAGGTAATTCCATAGACGCTCCTTCTAATTTTATATAAGTGTTAGTATAGCTTGTATGTAAAACTGGGAGACCTATCTCCTTGACTATTGAGTGGATTGAGCAATATTGCTCAAGTAACATTTGTAATATTGGGAGCTTTAAGCTAAGATGATTAATTGAAAATTTTGTTGATTTTCTGATTTCTCCTACCTTGTATTTAAACTACTGTACCTGAAATCTTGTTCTGTCGCCGAGCGACGTGTTCTTTTAAATTTAGCTTCTGAAGAAAAACCAGCCCAAGAAAAATATAACTCTAATTTTAAAACTTTTAATTTTTCTTTTAACAGTAGTAGATAGAGCCATTCGTTTCCGCACCTCCTTTTACCTCTGTCCACCAAGGAATCTCCGTAACAAACAAATTCGGACGTTATACTTTGCAGATTTATGTCTTTGAAGATTGTCAAGTCTTGAAAAAATCGCACTACAAAGACTACACATAAACATAATAGATGTTTTAATATTAATGTGCACACTTAGGTAGATATGACGTATAGTTTTACACTGCAACCGGCAATAATATCTGTCTATAAGTATAACAGATTGTTATGTGAATATAAGTTATAACACATTTCCTTTTCTTATAAAACTACAAAGTCTATAAGGGGAAGAGTAAATAGCGTTGCGATCTTCGGTTTAGAGGGTCCACGGTCGCTATCATAGGTCTAGTTTTTCCAACTTCCCTCCTCCTCCTTATCTATTCCAGCTCTTACGGTTAGATGCCTTTTAGTTATACGGATAGATGTTCTTCTCCTCTTCCTCATCGTCTAGCCCAGTTTTACGAATAGATCCCCTTCCGTTCTCCTCCTCCTTATCTAGTTTTTCGTCAGATACCCCTTCCATCCTCCACCTTCTTAGGCCCAGTTTTACAGATAGATGCCCCTTCCCTCCTCCTCCTTAACTGACCTAGTTTTACTCTGAATGTCCCTTACCTCTCTTTTCTCCTCATCGTCTGGCCTAGTTTTACAGATATATGCCCTCCTCCTCATCGTCTGGCCCAGTTTTACGGATATATCCCCTTCTCCCTTATCTTGCCCAGTTTTATGATAAAAATACCTTATGAACATTATTACTGATTTTTTTGCATAATGCCTACACACCAGAGGTGCGCGTTTAACTCACGGCTCTTAACATAATTTGACAGAACAAGAACGGTGTCTACTCAACTGCAGATTATATTCCTACACCCGAGAGATAGTGCGTTTTAAAAAAGTATTTACATTACGCCAATCTATAACAGAGTTCATTAATGTTGTTTTCGTTTCCTATCCTCTTACATACCTTCCGTTCTGATAATATAGCAGGTGAAAACTACCTAAGGAGCGAGGTACTGGCCATTCTCTCTAGCTGTATTCCGTGCCGTTAGGGGCGTGGGACTGTAAGCTTGCATCCGAAAGAGATAAGTTCAACTCTAAAGTCTAGGAGGTTAAGTTAGGTTAACGCGTAGTCAGCGAAACGTTAGGCGTGCAGCCCGAGTATCGAACTTCAAGTCTAAAGGCGAACGTATGAACCCTTATTGCCGCTATCTTGTTCCACGTCCAACTGTAAGTCTTGAGAGGTTAACGCGTCGTCAGCGCAACTTTAGGTCTGCAGCCCGGGTATAGAACTTCAAGTCTCAAGGCAAACGTGTAAAGCCTTATAGCTGCTGTCATGCCTCGGAGGCCCTAACACTAGGAAGAGTATCACGCACACTACTCCCTACTGTCGAATTTTTTATTATGGACACTAGTTTAGGCTTTAATTACAAATGAACCAATAAGCCTATTGCCGTGCGAGTTATACCATTATTTTCCTTGTGAAATTCTACATTATCGTATATAAGATACATTGTTTTTGACGTTCATTAAATAATTTTTATTTGTGGTTGTAATAAATATGGCCCAGTGTGGCCTAAGTGCTCACTTAGGAATATATACAAGGAAAACTACTTGTCTTATGGTAATGAAAGTTTTGTATGTTATAAGCACATGTATTTGTCGTTATAATTTTTTTCAACCACTCCGAAAAAGGTTATTTTCATTTCTGTAAAGCAACTCTTTCTCAGCCAAGGATAAACGTACAGTAGCAAACTTGGGCTTCTTTTGAAGTACTCAGTCATGGTCACCAGAAACTAGAGCGACTGTAATCGTACAGTGTGGTACTGAATTTATGAAGAGTAATATTGAAGGGAGGTTTTGTGCACGCCGGACCGTACCATTAACAGCAGCCGGGTGGTAAAATAGGGTGTAGTGTTGCCGCGCTCAGTAGTAATCACGCGCGCAATGAACACAGCCTTTCGTTTACTTTCAACTTTTATTTTCAACATACCAGGTGGCTCACAGACGCCGTACTTTCTACTTATAAATGTTCCGCATGCATAAGTGATGTGTGGGGTGTCTACCAACTGATTTTAACAGGGGAACTACTGCCAGCGGGCAGGTTACGTCAGAATATGAAGAGATAAGAAACAGAGTCACACTCCCAGCATGTTACTCAGCGCTGCCGGTCGAATGCATCCCTTGCATTCGTAAACATCGTTTTCGACCGCATAGTTCTAGGCTGGTGTATGCTACAGCTGCACTATATTTGCTGTCGGCATATCGGCAATGGCTAGTGTGATCAGCAGCGGTGAATACATAGACATTATTTTAATCTGGACAACCTGGTCGGAATGCAACAGAAGCTCCAAACAGACGTACGCCTTCTACACACATATTTTGCCGAACAGTATTCGTTTCTGTTCCATGCAATCATCTCTTTTATCGAGTTGCATGTCTACACGTGTCTAAATTAATAAGTTCTTAGATTTCATTTACTGCATCTTTGGCGTGTCTACAAACAGTAGCGGCGGTTAGGGGTTGGGGAGAGGATGGACAGTCGCTCCCACCCACACTTTGTAGAGTAAATATGACATTCATTCCATTTTAGCCAGCTGGAACTAGGAATTATTTTAAAAAAGCCATTTGTACAAGCCTTGTTGTCTTATATGCTAAATATTTCCTTTATTGTATAGCGCTACGGCAAGTAGTGGAGACGTTGCATGTGCTGTGAGGAAGGGTAGTAGGGGTACAAATTTTTGCCGAGGTCGTGGCCACGGAGTTATAATTCACCCGCTTGCCGCGCGCATTCGTCAGTCTGGCAGTCTCTTTATTGTCTGTTAGTTTCTTAGTATGTATTCAAATACTAAATGATTATTAATTGCATAATCATGCCTTACATCTATGTAATTGTACAGGGCGATCTAGCCGTGGGGTTACGGGCGCGCAGTTGTGAGCTTGCACTCGGGAGATAGTGGTTTTGAATCCCATTGTCGACACCACTGAAGATGGTTTTCCGTGGTATCCGATTTTCATACCAGGCAAACGCTGAGGCTGTACCTTAATTACGGCCACGGTTGCTTCCTTCCCATAAGTTCTGTCTGTGTCGGTGCGACATAAAGTCAATTGTAAAAACAGATGTATGTAATTGTAATTGTAATTTCAACGCGAGAGAATACCAACTTTACATTCACCGGACTAAATTATTTCGTTTGTATTATGCTTTGTTATAAGTAAATGTAAATAATCAGCCCCGTAGATTAGGCCTATTCGTAATAATAGTATTTTTGAGATTTTGATTCAGTGTTGTATAATAAAATTTTCACCAGGTCTCACAAAAATACAACGGGGCATTTACTTAATAAATAACATAACACCAAGAAATAACTTAGGAACGTTGGTATTAGCTCCTGTTGAAATACGATTACAACTGAATATATATATATTTACAAATGGCTTTACGTCGCACCGACATAGATAGGATTTATGGCGACGATGAGAGAGTAAAGGGCTACGCGTGGAGAGGAAGTGGAGGATGGGAAACCGCGGACAACCATCTTCAGGGCTGCTGACAGTGAGATTCGAAACTACTATCTCCCGAGTGCACACTCAGAGCTGCACGCCCGTAACCCCACCGCCACCTCGTCCGGTATAATTACATAGAAGTAAGGCATGATTATGCAATTAAAAATAATTTAGTATTTGAATACTCACTAAGAAACCAACAGACACTAAAGAGACTGCCAGACTGATGAATGCGCCCGACAAGTGGGTGAATTATAACTCAGTGGCCACGACCTCGGCAAAAAATATATACCCCTACTACCCTTCCTCACAGCACAGGCAAAGTCTCCATTACTTGCCGTAGTGCTATACAAATTGGTTAGCGGCGACGAACAGCATTTTGAGCGTATTTCCGTCAATAATTATGTTAATTGTTACGGAGTTATCCGTGGTAGTTAAAGGTGAAAGAAGGTGCTGGGATGAATAGGACTCCATCTACGAAATTAAAGTTAATTTTAAAATTTAACAAGGTTATATTTTTCTTTTCAAGATCAAGAAATATCAAATATAACAGGTACTCAGTGGCCTAACAATAAATCGAGAATGTACAATTACAGAGTTACAGGATTTGGGCTCCGAGAGCCAGACACACAATTCTTGAGCTATAAGCCCAACTTTACCCGTATAACATATTCAACCAAGGGGTAGAAGACCCCAATCATGCTCAAGAGCACTTGCTCCCAATTACATAGTAAAAGCCTCCTCAAGGCACACAGAAACAAATTTTCTTTTTTTGGGAAGAGCAACGCGCTCTCAAAGTTCCAGCGTATCAAAGGCCACACCAAACTCCACCTTCAAGTTTTCCTCTACGGACATAAACACAGGGGTAAAAATACCCAACCTACTGAGGCCGATTTAGTAAATAAACAGGAAATTTACAAGGCCCCAAGATACAAACTTGAGTGGAGGCGAAACTTGCACACCGAATATACTTAATTAAAACCTATTTTGGCCTTAGGCCGCTTATTCAAGGACTAATCCCATACTAAAGAGGTGACTTATATAAGGAAACGATTTACATTACATTAGAAGGGAAGAAACGGTTGTGAAAATAAGTTCACCTCAAAGCAGTATGAATGGGAGCTCGAGAGGGTTAAGCACCCTCTATCCCCATATGTAGTTACAGAGGCAGAATTTAAATCAAGAGTCTTTTACATTTTAGAGGAAGTTACATGGTAGAAGGTTTCGAACCCGCCCCGAGGGTTAAACTGCTGAGCTGGCAAGAAAATAAGTAACAAGACGGCCATTACCTGGTGGTTGAACTGCTGCCTGAAGAAAGAGGCACTTCCCGCCCCCTGCTACATAATTTACACACTGATAGATGTTACTGAAGTGGCGCGGAGACCCGAAAATCAGCAGTTTATATACCCTCGCGGAACATTCAAGACCTTTCAGGAATTATAACACCCGCCCACAATCATTTTATTGGCTAGCAACGAAAACCCCTACACCAGATGAAGAAGAAACACATTATTGGTGGAAAATTCATTAGAGAAATTCGGGATTGGTAAATTCAAAACAAGGGGAAAGGGCAGAGTATATACAGCCAACCTAAACAATGACTGAAAGAAATTTAACAAAGAACAAACTTTTGAACACAAAATTTCTCCAAAAAACCCAGTTCTTTCACTTCGCACTAGGGTGCACCATTGTAGTCCTTCAGTAGTGCCATCTAGAAGAGAATGTTCACACTTCTTACTACAGGCAAAACAAAAATACATCGAAAACGACCCAGTTCGAAACACTTCAACATTTACAAGTAGGGACATCTTCTGAGAAACTTGAGAATTAGCACTGTAGTTAAAGTTCAGGCTTCCTCCAGAAGGGGAGTTTCAACTGGCGCAATGTTTGAATTAGCGGAGCGGAGGTGTACCGCCCGGTACATTAATAATTAAAGAAAATAAACAAAGGAATTAGCAGATAAGATAACAAGGTTTGTACAAACAGCTTTCTAAAATAATTCCTAGTTCCAGCTGGCTAAAGTGGAATGAAAATGTAATGTGTACTCCACAAAGTGGAGGGGGGGGGCGACTGTCCCTCCTCGCCGCACCCCCTAATCGCCGCTACTGTTTGTAGACACGCCACTCGATGGAAGAGTTGCATTTATGAAACGAAAACTAATACTGTTCGGTGATGTACGTATGTAGAAGGCATACGTCTGTTTGGAGCTTCTGTTGCATTCCGACGAGATTGTCCACATTAAAATAATGTCTGTTTATTCACCGCTGCTGATCACACTAGCTACTGCCGATGTGCAGACAGCAAATATAGTGCGGCTGTAGCATACACCAGCCTAGAACTATGCGGTCGAAAAGAGGTGCAAGAGGTGCATTCGACCGGCAGAGCTGAGTAACATGCTGCGAGTGTGACTCTGTTTCTTATCTCTTCATATTCTGACGTAACCTGCCCGCTGGCAGTAGTTCCCCTGTTAAAATCAGTTAGTAGACACCCCACACATCACTTGTGCATGCGGGACATTTATAAGTAGAATGTACGGCGTCCGTGAGCCACCTGGTATAAGGATTTTGAGTGCTATTTGTTTCTTTCAATATGAGGGGGAAAATGCAGGGGATAAGAGGTTCCCTGTGTACCAGAAGATGGGAGATCGTCTTGGATTATCGCTGTCGTCAGTGAAGAAAGTAGGAGCCGCTTCAAAGGAGATTGGTGGAAATACGTCATCCAGGTCAAGAAAGAAGCAGTGTTCGAGACAGGGGCGTCCGAAAAGCCATCTCGATGATTTTACTTTGGGCACAATACGGAGAAATATGCACGATTTTTATATGAATAAGATATTTCCTACAATTATAAGCCCCCGCATGAAACTGTTAGAAAATATGGCGGATTTTCCTAATATGTCAATTTCTACGCTTTTGAAAGCAGTTCAAAGTTTGGCATTCCGATTCAATAAACTAAACAGGAAACCAGTGTTAATGAATCAGTGACAGTTGCTGCATCCCGACATACCTACCTTAGACGAATTAGAGACTTAAGAGCACTGGGTTACAAGATCTTCTTTACAGACGAGACCTGGCGTGGACAGAACCATACTATGAAATATGGGTGGCTAGAAAACATGGTTGAATCTTTAAAAAACAACTTTGACAACTATAATCTGTACAGAGGACACATTCAGCAAATTTATGGATGGTGGGGAGGTTTCAAAACACTATCTGGAGCTGGGAAACGCATCATAATTTTACACATCGGAAGTGAAGAAGTATTTCTTGTCGGTGCAGTTTTGTTTTATTGGCAAGAAGGGAAGTGGTGTTTACCACAATGAGATGAACTCGACTCATTATGAAGAATGGTTCTCGAAAGTCCTGAGTTTATTGCCTCAAAGTTCGGCTTTCGTCATAGATCAAGCTCCATATCATACGATAGTCGATTCTTCATCTAAAAGTCCGAACATGTCATGGCTGAAACCTGAAATTATATCTTGGATAACATCGAAGAATATTTCACTACCACCTACAGTTGACGATTATAACAAATTAAACTAAATCTGAGCTGATTGTCCTTGCCAAGCCTTATTTTCAAACACTGGTAAAGAAGCTTGAACAACTGACTAAACGACTTCGACCAGATGTACAGCTTGTTTTGTTACCAGCGGCCCATTGCGAGTTTCATCCAATCGAGCTAATTTGGGCTTACGTAAAAGGGAAAATAGCAGAAACAAATATGGCTAACGCATTAGAAAATGACAGAGATATGGAAGCAATTACCGCTTTATGCCGAGAAGCCTTACGTACCGTGACCCCTGAACTCTGGAAACAATGTATTAAACACGCTAAGAAAATTGAAGACCACTACTGGGAAAAAGATGGACTGTCTGAAAATGTCCCTTATTTCGAGCCAGTCATAATCAACATGAATGACAGCAGCACCGATTCATCGGAATACAGTTATTTTTCAGACGAAGAAAATTGATAGAATTAAATATTATATATAAATAATAATGCAAATAACTCTTATAAAAATTGTACAGTGTAATATTTCTAAATTAGGAAGTAAACCATTTTTAAACCTGCCATTGAAGGTCCAAAGCCATTATGAGAAAGGGTGATGGGAAGTGGAATTTGTAAGAGGAAATAAAATTAAAAGTTGAAAGTAAACGAAAAGCTGTGTTCATTGCGCGCGTGATTACTAATGAACGCGGCAACACTGCGCCCGATTTCACCACCCGACCTGCTGTTAATGGTACGGCCCGGCGTACACAAAACTTCCCTCCAATATTACTCTTCATAAATTCGGTACCACACTGTACGGTTACAGTTGTTGTAGTTTCTGATAACCATGACTGAGAGCTCAAAAAATAAGCCCAAGTTTGCTGCTGTACGTTTATCCTGGGTTGAGAAAGAGTTGCTTTACAGAAATGAAAAGAACCTTTTTTGGAGTGGTTGAAAAAAAATTGTAACGACAAATACATGTGCTTATAACATACAAAACTTTCATTACCATAAGACAAGTAGTTTTCTTTGTATATACAGTATTCCTAAATGAGCGCTTCCTAGAGAAGAAGCCAAAAACCCAAGCAATATTTATTACAACCACAAATAAAAGCTATTTAAAGAAAGTCGAGAACAATGTGTCTTATATACGCTAATGTCGAATTAAACAAGGAAAATAGTCGGGATGAGTGGCTCAGACGGTTAAGGGCTGGCCTTCTAGCCCCAACTTGGCAGGTTCGAACCTGGCTCAGTCCGGTAGTATTTGAAGGTGCTCAAATACGACAGCCTCGTGTCGGTAGATTTACTGGCACGTAAAAGAACTCCTGTGGGACTAAATTCCGGCACCTCGGCGTCTCCGAAGACCGTAAAAGTAGTTAGTGGGACGTAAAACAAATAACATTATTATAACAAGGAACATATTGGTATAATCGCATTGCAATAGGCCTATTGTTTGGCTTGTAATTGAAGCCTAAACACGAGTGTCCATAATAAAAAATCTGACAGTAGGTCGTCTCCTTACGTCGTATGTCCTAGGACATCTAGCCGTAAAAGGTAATGTCTTACATAGAGTGTGCGGGACTTTTAATCCTCGGTATTCAGCGGTAGGAGGCCGGCGCGCTGCTTTCTGAGCTATAGAGACATGTAACAATGAGAATTGAATTGGTCACTCCTAGACGTTACTTAAACCCTATGTCGATATCCCTAAATGATAGTTTTACGTCGTTTCCTACTTTCATATCTGAAAAATACTGTAGGGCTGTCCTTTCAAGCCTCATGTTATCAGCTCTTATTTTTTTACATCAGGCAAATTACCAAGACTGTATCTTAATTATGACTAACAGGCAAAATTAATAGAGCTAGCATGGCTCAGGTTCGATTGCTAGCTCTGCTAGGAAATTTGAAAAGTAATATGAGGCGTAGAACTGCGTCTACTCGGCTACGGTGTGAACTGTGTATGTCACATGTAGGTTTTAGGGTCGGATGCCCTTCACTTACAGTGTTGTACAGTTATAGGAGTCGTAGATAGTAGTGTAATGTGTTGTCTCAATATGAAAAGGAGAGTATTGGAACAAACAAAAATACACGCACACACAGTCTCCGAGACAAGAAATATTGATTTTAATTTTAATTTTCCTTTATGGCATAATATTGTAAGTGTGGTTTCGCTGTACTGCTCGAAGGAAGGCAGTGCACAGGAAGTGCTGAGCAATGAGAAGTTGTATATCTACTTCCTGTAGCAGCAAGCAGTGTGTGCTGTGCTGTAATTAAGAGAGAGGAATATTTATTAACAACACATTGCAGGATTACATTCACCACTTTAAAACATAAATAAATCCTCTTATTATTTTCATACATGTAAGTATGTATTATGCTACTATATAGACAATATTAAAACATGTGAACGAAGTGAAGAAGCAGGGGATAGTTCATGCGTAACAGATCGATCACACCTTTCATTTGTGTAGTATGTATAAAACCTCACAAAGACCATGAAAGCTTGTTAGCATATGTTCTAGACCTGATTTTTTTTGCGAAGTCTTCAAAATTGTTGTACCTGAAGATGAGATGGTAGCGAGGATTCTTAAGGGAATTGCTCCACAATACATATCCTTCTTGTCGTTAACTAGGACTCCCACTACCTTTGCTGAGTTAGAGGAGGCGTGTTCCTTCGCCGAAGATGTTAAGTACGGGGATGAATCACGTCATGTTAACTCCGCATATTTTTCCTCTCATACTCCTAGTGAAGTTCAGGGTAAGAAATGTTATACGTGCGGGTCGAAAGACCATCTCAGGAACAAGTGCCCTTCAGTTAGAAGTAGAAGTGATGTAGTCCAGAACCAGAGCATCTGTTGTTTTATTTGTGGTTCGAGACAACATGTGAAAAGACAGTGCCCTAATTTCGACAAAAATAATTCACGGTGACTAGTAAGTGAAATTAATGAATTCCATGAAAGTGTGCCTAAGCATAAGCAGTTAAGTGATGAGTTTCGTGTCCCTCAAGATTTGAGAATTTCAGGGAGGGTCATTCCGAAAACTTGTTTAATTCAGATTGAGGTTAATGACGAACCTGTATTGGGTCTAATTGATTCGGGGAGCATTGTCTCTCTTGTGAATGATATGTCTGGTATCGGAAAATGAAAAGATGTTGTAAATTGCCCGAAATTGTAACTTCAAAACTTAATTGTGTAACTGCCAATGGGAGTAAGTTGGAAGTTGTTGGTTCTACTGTGGTCAAAATTCGTATAGCTGAATTTACATGGAAAATTACTTGCCTTGTAGCCTCTAATTTGTCGCATCAAGTCATATTAGGTGCCGATTTTATAGTTAAAGTTGGAATGCTCCTGAATTTGCAAGATAGAGTATTTTCCTTTAAATTCTGCCCTAATCGAAAATTTTATTTCCATGATGTTAAGATGTTTCAGGATAGGGTAGCTTGTGTATTGGATGAGAATAGTGAGGAGGGCGAGAATGAAAAATTTGATCTTGATCATCTGTCGGACGAACAGGTTTCAAAAATTCGTGAGCTTTGCGCTCAATACACTGAAGTTTTTACTGATCGGCTTGGGTTAACTAATGTGCTCAAATATCATATCGATGTAACTGATATAATTCCGGTGAGGTCTCCTCCTTATAGACTATCTCCCCCTAAGATGATCGAGTTGAAAAAAAATAATTGAACAGTTACTCAAGGATGGAGTAATACGACCTTCTATTTCTGCGTACTCTGCCCCAATGTTCCTGGTTCCTAAGTCCTCTGGTGGTTACAGGCCTGTTATTGATTATCGAGGACTGAATCGTAAGATCGTCCTGCAGTCTGTTCCCTTACCTGATTTACATACCTGTTTTTCTTGGTTCCATGGTGCTAATTTTTTTCAACTTTTGACTTGAATCAAGCGTATAACCAAATACCAATTGATGAAGATTCCATTCCTCTCACTGCTTTTGCTACCGACTGGAACCTCTATGAGTACACCAAGATTCCTTTCGCGTTTTCGACGGGAGCCGCTGTGTTAACTCGCTTGCTCGATGCTGTGTTTGGCGATGTAAAATTTAAGTTCGTGATAAATTATGTAGATGACTTGGTCGTGTACTCTACTAATTTTGAGGATCATCTCGAGCATATCAAGGAGGTTGTTGAAAGATTAAAGAAAGCTGGGCTAACCGTGAAACTCTCAAAGACTAATTTTGCTAAATCTTAAATTTCCTTCCTTGGGCATATTGTATCGGCACAGGGCATTTCTGTAGATCATGCCCGTACCCAGGCCATCCACGATTTTGAACCACACAAAAATGTGAAGGGCGTTGCTAGGTTCATCGGGATGACCAATTTCTTTCGGAAATTTGTGCCTAATTATGCTGAAATCGCTGCACCGTTGAAATTACGGCGGAAAGATGTCAAGTTTGTGTGGGATCAACCTCAACAAGTTGCTTTTGACTCCCTAAAAATGGCCCTTAGCAATGCCCCGGTGCTTGCTATTCCTGACTTTAACAAGAAATTTATCATCCAAACTGACGCCTCTGGCAAGGCTATCGCTGGAGTCCTATTGCAAGATTCGGAAACGGGAAGAAGACCCATTACGTACGCGTCCAGGGCACTTTCTCCCCTGGAAAGGAAGTAATCGATTTATGAACTTGAGTGTTTAGCAGTTCTGTTCTCATTGGAAAAATTCCATATGTATGTGGAACATGTAAATTTCGATTTGGAGACTGACAATGAGGCTCTTTCTTGGGAGCTTAGAAGGCCTAAGCGAACTGGCAGATTGACTAGATGGGCATTAAGGATTTCCGCCTTCAATTTCAATGCTCGCACATTCGTGGCACTGATAATGTAATTGCGGATGGGCTCAGTCGTATGTTTGATGGTGAAAAAGACCCCCTGAAAATTCTGGAGAAGTGACTCCGCAGTGCAGTTTGGTAGAAGTAAACCCTATCCTATCTAACCTTCCTATGCTGTACCAAGACATTGCTCAATATCAAAAGGATGACCCTGATTTGAAAATAATTTTAGAGAAAATCATGTCCGGGGAAAATCTGAAGCCATACTCTTGTGAGAAAGGTGTTCTATTGTGTCAGACCCATCATGATAAAAGGTTAAAGATTGTTGCTCCGAAAATTATTGTTCCTACCATATTCCAGTATTATCATGATAGCCCTCTTGGTGGATATTTAGGTGTATTTAAAACAAGGCAAAAAATTCGACAATTTTTCATATGGAAGAAGATGGATAGTGACATAAGATCTATGGTTAAATCATATAGAATTTGTTCAGTTAGCAAACCTAATCTAAATAACCGAATGGGGTTGCTGTCTTCCTCCCAAGCATCTAGAGCTGTGGAGCGATTGTTTATCGATCATATCGGACCCTTACCACGGTGTTCTCGTGGGAATACTCATGCATTAGTGTGCATTGATGCTTTTACCCGGTTTTGTTGGATCTTCCCAACCAGATCTACAAATTCACAAACGACTTCATTTGGTACACCTAAGTTTTTAGTTTCGGATAATGCTAGTGGTTTTACCAGCCACACATTTAAGAAATATTTATTTGAGTTATGCATTTCGCATGTCACTACTACTCCCTATTACCCGAACGCTTCATATTCGGAGAGGATGAAGAGGAACTTGAAAGCTGCACTAATTGCTTACCATCATTCCAACCAGACCAAGTGGGATACTTGTCTACATTGGCTGTCATATGCCTTCAATTCAGCAACCCATGAATCCCATGGTAAGACTCCTATGGAATTAATGTTTTGTTTTATTCCATTTTCACCTTTGTCAAACCTCCTTCACATTGAGGAGCTGTTACCGGATCTGCCTACCCCTTGTAATGTCCGTAAGGTGTGGGATAAAGCCAAGGCAAAGTTAGCCGTGTCATATGAGAAGGTTCGGAAAAACTATGACAAGGGACGCAAACCCACCAAGCTGACGGTTGGAGATCAAGTTTTTGTTAAGGGCACCCGGAAGGGGCTATGTCTGCCATGTTAAAATGGGCGTTTTTAAGGAACATTTTCTCATAAAGTTATGAACCAAGGAAATTCTTTCTTGTATACATATTTATCAGACCCTCGCACGTAGATAGACGACATCATTTTTTAATACCTTCTGTTTTTTTAAGTGAACATCAAAATTTTATATTTTAAAAGGAGACATTTTGTTCCATAATTCATAAATTGTACATTTGATTTTTAAAATCTCGTGTTAAAATACGTAGAATGATTGGTTACATACCACCTACAAGTTTGGTTAATGTACGTTCAGTGGTATCCGAATAAATGTTCCTTAGATACACAAAAAACTACTTTTCAGGAAACGAGCCTCAAAGTTCCTTATGCATTCCACATTCGTACAGAGCATCATCTGGGTTCTCTTCCATCTCAACTTGTAATCTTCTATTTACACTTCCTTTCTTCTGTCTTCCAAGCTTCACCAGATCCCTTTCTGCTGCATCTGCTTTCCTTTTTCTTTCCTTATCTATAATTGACATTCGTTTCAGTGTTGTGTCCTAGAGGTACCGTTACACGAAGTCTTTGTAGAACTTCGCTCTTCGAGATATTGCCCCCATTGTATATTGCCACGGCATCATAAACACCAAAGTGGAGTGTTTTTATACTCACAAATACTCTCTTGGGTATCCGAGTCCAGATCAAATGATTTAAGCATTCGTTAGGGTTTTTGGGTTTTACCGAGAAGGCATTTCCAGAGGAGATTTTCATAGGATAAGTCTCTGAAGACTGGCCTTATGGTTTCCGCGACTGCATATGGCAGATTGTGCTTGTGGTCGTGGTCGCAGTTTCCTTCATTTTATGGCATTTGCACCACGTGTCCCCCCTTTTGGAAACAAACCGTGCTGTGGTTGTTCATTCTGCATCTTTTTTGTAGTCAATTGGGGAACACACATTTGCACACTCACTTGTAACGTTCGGAATAACAACAATGATTTTTCTCTTTCCCACATTCTTGCGCATCTTGAAAATCCTATTACTATGTCTACGCATCTTGTTCAATATATAAAACTAAACGAAAAAAACCAGCTGAATACTGTTGTAAAAAAGCCGCCAAAACAAACAATAAACACATGCAGTTATGTTCTCAATCATTCTGCCGTCCAGGTTGGCCAACAATTGAAAGTTGCACTTTCCTGCAGCAGAGATATCCTCCGGCAGAAAATGACCATGTTCTGAAACATACACACCTTCAAGAAAGTCTTTGTCACAGCTTACAAATGGAAAGTAATGTTATGTCACATCAGTTCGAGGACATGTCATGCCCGACATCTGCAGCACTCCAGGTAATTTAAAAATTAACACCCTTTCAAACGTCACAGAGGTCTGAAACAAAAAGTATTCGAAGGAAGAAAGTCACAGGTATATACAACTGCAAAACAAATTTTCAAAAATTTTCGATTTCACCCCTTCCGGGTGCCCTTAAATGTTATCCCATAAGCAAAGCTATCAATAAATTTTCTTCCACGTTGGCTCCGAGATTCCAAGGTCCTTGTACCATCTTGCAGTTTTTGAGTCCAGTATCTATGCTGGAAAGTGATCCTATTGCCAAAAGGATAAGGAGAGTTCATCTCTCTCAAGTAAAGCCTGCGTGAGTTTCTGTATAATTGTGTGTTTGGTATTGCTTAATTCTAAATTTGAGATTGTGATGGTTATTCACAAGTTATCATTTCGATTTAAGATCATCCTTTTAAAAAATCTGAAATATGGTAATGATATTGTTCGGGGAGTTAATGAACTTGTAGTGTGGAGTATAGAATTTTGAACCATGCATGTGTGTTGACGTTGGGAAGGTCTTGTATTTGGGTTGGACTGGGCTAATCGTCTAAACCGTAATAATCTAGAATTGAGTAAACACCAAAGGTTAACTGATGAATTATGATGGTGAGGTTATGTATTATCCATGTAACTATGAGTTTGCTTATCTACCTTCAGTCCACGTTTCAGTAAATGAGTTAAGTCATTCTGGTTGTACTATAATTACCTTCTTCGGTGGGTAAATTTCCATTGGTAATGAGTAAATGTTACTATTGACCAATTTTGGTAAGGTGAGTTGTGTGCTGATTATCTAGCGACTAAGGATCCTTAAGCCTGAGGAGTGAAGGAACAATCTCCTCTTAATTCTTTGATATGGTTTTATGGTCCTTGTTGGGAATTATTTGTGCGATGATATAGTGGAAATGTTTTAGAAGTTGATTGTGATTACATAGTGATTTGTTGGCATGTGTTATGGGTTGTAAAGTTTTTTTCCTTAACCTTCGAGGAATAACACATGTACTCTGGTATCATTTTAGTAGCGTTATACTATGGTGTGGTTTTGATGTTGCTGTTCTTTTTTGCTTACGGCACTTGGTGAGGCAAGTCCTTGCTTCTTTTCATATTACCTCTGTGTCATGAAGTATGGGCTGTAATTTATTTATAGGAATCTCCAACCTATCCTTTGCTTCTTAATTGTAAATGCAACCTTCTGATCCCTCATGTGAAGTCTTGTTCCCATCCCATGTTTGCTTGCATAACGTATTTTTCTGACATAATCATGAAACTGCCTTTGTTCTATTGAGTATTGGTTATTAATTTGACTCCTTACCAGGCATTAGAGGTTTGTTGGTGGTGTATAATATAGGTTACTGCTCCTTGATTTCCTGTGGTTACCTGGTTTGAGGTAAATTTCTTTACCTTTTCATCTAATCGGGGGATCATTATGGAGTTATATTTTGGGGTATTCCTATGAATTTGGTTAAACGGCTGGTATCAAAACCTTTCCTCTCATGTATTCGATTCCTAAAAACTTCTATCCTTCCCCTCCCACGGTGTTCATGTTTATCTTGTATTGAATTATTACCAATTCTATCTTGGTGCTATGCTTTGCTTGGTGTTATTCGATGAAACTGTTGTTGATGACAAACATAACGCGTACCTTCCATCTAATTGAGCTCGAAGTCTCCAACCGTGTCCATCCCGTTTCTCCTTGGTCGGCATGTTGTCATTTTAAAAACCATAACATTTGTGGTTTTTCTTATACTTGTTACAACACTGTTTCTATTCTGCTGGCATGATGATTCCCTACATGCCCCTTTCCTTTCTTTTTCTTCCCCTTCTTCTTATTCTCTTCCTTTTCTTCTGGGGTATGCATTGTGTGCATTTGGATGTTAACCTGTGCAGCTTGTCACTTATTTTGGGAAATTTTAATGACTCGCTCTGTGGTTGTGCTGTGCGTGAAAAGTTCTGATTTGATTTTGAATTTCCTTTATCTGGGAACTGTAATGTTATTTAATGATATCCTTTTTCTAGTCGTACCTAGACTAGTTTACTAATTATTCTGAATGATTACGGGTGATGATGATGCCTGATACCTGTTGGTGATGAGGTTGTAATGTAATTGATTGTAAATATTGATGCAATGACTCATTCAGTCGTTTTTCGGTTACTGTCTTTCTTTTCCCCCTATTATTTTCCTGGGATTTATTATTTTTTTTACCTTGTGTGTTGCGAAACAAGGTAACCGTGCCTTCTCTAGCTTGGAGTCCCGAAGTTGTGTTAACGAAGTAATGGATGGTCTACATTATTTCTATTGAGTTCCGATCATCTGCAAACCATTCTCTTAAAGCT
Source organism: Anabrus simplex (assembly GCF_040414725.1). Taxonomy (NCBI): domain Eukaryota; kingdom Metazoa; phylum Arthropoda; class Insecta; order Orthoptera; family Tettigoniidae; genus Anabrus; species Anabrus simplex. Next base: position 38,010,267 of record NC_090277.1, on the reverse strand, counting down.
TGGTGCAACATAAACTTTTGAAAGATTTTCATTGACGTGCTACCGGATTGAAAATTAGTTGTTACTGAACTGTGGTAAGTTAACTGGTTGGAAGTGCGTTGCCAAGAAAGAACTGTGAAACATCATAGACTGAAAGGAGGACAAATTATTAGTAACTAAACTGGATGTCTCCCATATTTGGTCAAACGTCTCTGCTCCTGCTACAATGTGTCAAATAAGAGTGACAAATTTAGTTAAAGATGCTAGAGAAGATTTCGATGCGATATCCATCTGTTTAAAAAAATTCCCTGGTGAGCGGTTGGCCTCACCGGTGTTGATCCTTTGCTGGGGGAGGCTATGGCGTAAGCATATATATCACGCATTTCGAGTATGCATGGACTTGAAAATTATTTAAAGGTTGTTCAAAGCCTGATGGAATTGTACACGATTCATTAGAAGCGGGTTCTTACTAGTAGAAAAGTCGGCTACCAGACTGAGTGTTCCATCTGAACTGCATCCTACTGCCATCTGCGAGCACAGCGTGAAGTTCAGCGCTGCTCTGCCAATTATCGATCGAGTTCGACAATATGTGCGTAGTTGTTTTTTTTCTGGTTGTTGTTGGAGATCGTGAGCCAAACTGTTGGAACTTGGTCGCAGATACTTGGTTTTTTAAAAGAAACCCGATCAATAAGATGAAGACGGGCGAGATGTGGCTGATTTTCGACCCTGGTTAAATTTGTGGCCAACGGGCCACAAATTCTAGTTGGATTTGTGGTTTGTTTATCAACTTGTATTTGCTTCCGAGAAATTGTAAGTACCCTGCATGATGAAATCTGTATGAATACCCTTTCCCACCGAGGTATCTCCACAATATTCAAGACTTTTGGTTTGGACTGAACAAGTTAAAAGATTCGAATTGCGAGTATGTTTTAAACTACAGTCATCAAGAGGAATTTCTTTCTCACGCGGTAGCCTTTACTCTGGCGTTAGTAAGATGTAATTTTGTTAAAATCGGGATTCAGATTTCTTATGTGTTGGTAAATTTTCATTTCAAAACTTCTTGTAACAGATAGTTAAGCGTTATTTCGGTGGATCACAGAGGAAAATCGGTAAGTTGGAGTTGTTTGGTCGATGTCTATCTGATAATGTTTGGAAGCATGTTTTAATCGCAACACGTGATTCGTTTCTATGGGAACGGTTGTAAACAAAGATGGTTTCCGTGTGTTAAAAAAAACAGCTGATGGCTGTCTATTGTATCTTTGATCTGGTGTGTGGACTCGTATTGTACTCCAGTTTACTAATTCTAAAATTGAAATACGTCTTCCTTTCCTATGATTTAATTTAATGACGATTAGGTTCATTTTCGCCTAAAACTTGGTAACATTTATTTGCCACTTCGGTTATTTCATTGAATTATATTAGACGTGTCGAGAAACAAGCCTCAACTTACCGTTAATTATTCCACCACTGCTCTACTAATTAAATTGATTGATTAATTTGGTTTCCAAGGATTGTGATCCCAAGGTTTATTTCTTATATTTTCAAGGGTCGACCCAAATTATTTTATCTTTTCTTTTAGTGTGATGATAATTTTCTTCTTTTCTTTTAATCATCGAATTGTAAGTTTCAAGTTATTACTGTCCTTTGAGAATTGAAGTCCAGATCCATTAAATTTGGTTAAAATTTTTAATCTGTCTTTCCTTTATAGTTAGTATATTCTCTTGGGTTTTGATTCACATAGCCTCTGGCACCGAGTGTCCGTTTTTCATGCCTTTTCTTCTTTGGACATCGTGGTAAGTATTTCATTTCCGTAGTTTTCTTGTAAGGTCCAGCGTTGCCAACTACTACTGATTGGGAAGTTTTGAAGACACCAAGGTAGTGTTGGTTGTTATACTGTTGTGTTGTAACATAGTATGTTTTCTCCTTGTGTCTTAATAAATACACATGTTTTCCCGTCCCCCTTACGGCCCCAGGGAAAAGCGAAAATTATTTCCACCCTGGTGGCACCTTCCATATTATGTTGGCAAGCCTTCCTCCGCCCTGCGCACTTGTGTTGTCCCCCACCTTGCCCCTCTTCTCCCCTGCAGAGGGAGGGCACGGTGCTGTGCCATTCTGAGAGAACTTGGTTCAGTTCGCTTGGAGCGACCAAGCAGCCTAGTCGCCTAGCCGTGAGCGTGGAGGTAGGAGAAATGCTTGTCGATCAACTTCAGGCATAGGGAGGGAGTTGTTTAATATTCAAAATGTAACATATTTGTTTTCTTGTCAGTAGAGGCTAAGGGCCTCAGTAAATAGTAAGAGGGCTTATTTCTGAAAAGGCTTATGTGTTAACTTGATTTTAAGTAACTCAGTATGTTGTCACTAAAGGACATTGTTCTTGAGGCCCGGCTCCATGGCTAAATGGTTAGCGTGGTGGCCTTTGGTCACAGGGGTCCCGAGTTAGATTCCCGGCATAGGTCGGGAATTTTAACCATCATTGGTTAATTTCTCTGGCACGGGGGCTGGGTGTATGTGTCGTCTTCATCATCATTTCATCCTCATCATGACGCACAGGTCGCCTACGGGAGTCAAATAGAAAGACCTGCACCAAGCGAGCAGAACATGTCCTCGAACACTCCCGGCACTAAAAGCCATATGCCATTTCATTTTTCATTGTTCTCGAGGCTGAGCCTCGATTTCTAGGTAAAATGAGTGTAGCCCTCATGATAGTTGAATCGGTACGTGGCCTAAGGCCCCTGTAATTGCTAAGAATCGAGAATTGTAGTATTTGAATTGTCGGAGGGCAGGTCCCCCAATGAATACGGAGTTTATCCTTGTTCGCACTTTCTACTGTAATAAATGTTCAGCATTGCAAAGACTCGGTTTTCGCTGACTGTGTTATCGCTTCCCTTGCTCGTCACTGGTATTCAGCCTTCGGTCTTAAGGCCCGCACCTTCCTTACTTCCATATCGCTGCCAATCCTTTGGTGCAGCAGTCTGGTAGCAGAGCGTTTATTTGTGCTACTACCAGTGCTTTCGGGCAATTTTGAGCGTGCGTGGTCTCTCTCTCTCTTTCGGTTACGGTGTTTCCCGTTCAGCTTGGGGGCCGGAGATATTTTTACCATGGTTACTCGATACGTGGCATATCCTGGGTCTCTTCGAAAAGAAGAGTTGTTATACGAATTATCAATTCGTAATGTAGAGTCTAAAGGGACAGTTAAAGCGGATGAGTTATTATTACGAACTAATTTAGATAAATTTGTTGTGGTGCCCAAGGTCTCTGACGGTGAGGCTGCGAGTATGGCGTCCCTTATTCAGGCCAATTTGACTGAAATATCCTCAGTTATGGATTTTTTAGAGAACGATGTAGCGTCTCTCCATCAGTTAAAACGAGTACAAGGGCGTCTAACCCATTATGTTCATCGGACGGAAGATTTACTCTCCTTACAATTAAAGGGGGAACTAGTAAGTCAAGTTGGAGCTTTGAAGGACAAGGCAGTCCAACTTTTAGGAAAGGTTGAGGCTTGGTTGGCCACACTCTCCGTTAAATCTAAACCTGTCACTCCTTCTGTTAACCGGGTTGAGGAGGAACCCAATAAGGGTATTTGTAATCTTGAGTTGGATGGGGCGCAAGGCTTGCTGGAATCGCAGCAAGGTTCCTTACCTAGGATTCTCCCCCAGGCTAATCTCCCAGTTCAGCAATCGATCTTGCCTTCGTCGAATTTGCCCTTTTCTAGTATCCCTCCCCCGTTAAGTAGTATGTTGAAAAACGTTCCTCGTCATTCCGTAAATTCCGCCGATGATGTAGTTACCTTTTTGCGATTTTTCGTTGAATTTCAGGATCATGCCCTTGTGTTCGGGCTAACTCACGTTCAAATATTGCAAATTCTTTATCCGTATACTACAGGAGTGCTTTCCAATAGAATAATTAGTGCTATTTCCGATCAGTTGTCACTTCAGCAGTTTCATGCTTATTTGCTTACTCATTTTATTCCGGCTAGGGCTCTCAGCTCTCTAGTGCTGAAATTTTATTTCAGGGTTCAACGCTAGGACGAGCCTTTAACCCTTTCAGTCCCAATGTTGCTTTAGGTTAACATGATATTCAGTGCACACATGCACTAAGCTTATTACTTTCCCCTAAGTCCCAATGTCGCTCTGAATTAACTACAGATATAAGCTTCCATAATCAGTCAAGAGATGGCAGAAAAGTTGAATATAATTTATCTTAGATAAAAAAGTTGACAGAGGTGCACTCCATGGTCATGGAGGATGATGTCTTGGTGTGTACTTTCTGCATTTTATAAGTGAGGGTGTGTTGAATTAGGAGTGTATTTAGTATGTTTTGTGTAAAAAGCCTTTCAAAATACCGTGCGTATCACATACACTTAAATTTAGCAATATCATTTTGTTATAAATATATCTGAAGTTGTTGTTAATCTAAAGCAACATTGGGACTCAAGGGGTAAACTGTGTTACCATATCCTAACCTCAAAACAATAATGAGCAAGATGAAGTGTTTTGGTAGGGCACTGAAAGAGACAGAAATAGAGGATGTTCTCGAGAAGCTTATTGACGGGACAATCTCTGACTTCGAAGATAGTGATTCAAGTAATGAATTTTGTAACTATATAGGGCTATATATAAATAGTGTATTATGAACATCATACTCGCCTTGATTTAATAATTTGTTCTGTAGGTCACAGATGCAAATCCAGATTATGGAGAATAATGTGCTGGAGGAAGTTTAGACAACAAGATAAGTGAACATGTCCCAGAAAAGAAAAAACGTCTCAAGTATCGTTTTGAATTTTATACCGGGAAGGGTAGTTGCAAAGATGTGGGTCTAGGTTTTTCTGGCGACATTGTAATGGCTCTCACAAGTGAACTTCCTGATCATAAACATTTTAAAGTTTACTTTGACAATTGGTTTTCCTCGCTACAGTTAGCTATTGCCCCGAAAGAAAGGGGTATTCTTTGTGTTGGTACCATCCTGAATGACAGAATGTCCGCTTATGTCTGAAAATGACCTAAAGAAGAAAGGAAGAGGCACCTATGACTACAGAGTGGAAGAGTAACACAACATTGCCCTCATTCCGAGGTTCAGTAGGAAGGCAATCCATTTCATTTCTACATATATCCGTGTAGACCCAGTAGATTCGTAAATGCCAACGATGGAGCCAGTCGGAAAAGAAAACTGTGGGAAAATAGTGTCCCCAAGTGGTGAAAGAATAATAATAATGTTATTTGCTTTACGCCCCACTAACTACTCTTTTACGGTTTTCGGAGACGCCGAGGTGCCAGAATTTTGTCCCGCAGGAGTTCTTTTACGTGCCAGTAAATCTACCGACACGAGGCTGACGTATTTGAGCACCTTCAAATACCACCGGACTGACCCAGGATCGAACCTGCCAAGTTGGGGTCAGAAGGCCAGCGCCTCAACCGTCTGAGCCACTCAGTCCGGCGTGAAAGAATATAATCAGTTCATGGGGGGAGTAGATCTAGCAGATATGCTGCTTGAGCTATACAAAATAGACATTAGATCGGTCAATTAGTATATGAGAATTGTGTTTTGGTGTATTATTGTTGCAGTAGTCATGGTTGGCTATTGTATGGTAAACATTAAAAAAAGCACCAAGGAGAAAAATGCACGTATTCCCTTGTACAATTTCTGTTAGAAATATCTCAAGCATTGACTAGGGCAGGGAAAGTTCTGAATCAAGAGCATGGCTGACCAAGTGACAGTCCAATTCCAGAACCCAGTCGAGAAAAGTTTGCTCCAAGACCAGTCGATGATGTAAGGTATGATGCATATCCACACTTACCTCAGTATGAAAAAAGGAAAGGCTGATGTAAATGTTGTCCTAGTGGAATCACCCAGCTGCCTGCTCTAAATGTAGTGTTAATTTGTGCTTGACAGGAGCTAAGAACTACTACTTCGAATTTCATAACAAGTAATTGAAGAAACATTACTTTTGAGGCATAATTTATTGTTCTATTTACCTTTGTAGAATTATATCGTGATAAAATGTTAAAAATAGCTTATTTTTTCGCTAGATGTAATTTTGTGTACAGAAGAACACCATGTAAATAGCTCTGTGAAATATATATGTCGCATTTGAATGTTACCACAGAGTCCCAATGTTAACCTAGAGCAACATGCTGGATTTTCTAAATTTGTTTGGGAAATTTTGAAAATTGTTATTAAACATGATCACTGTGTTCTAAAACAACTATTCTAAACAAGAAAAAAAATTCTCTCAAAAATAATAATTTGGGACTGAAAGGTTTAATAGAATATGTTGCTGATGTTAAAATTTACGCTAGGGTGTTTGCGTTACATTATACGGAAGAGGAGATCGTTCTCACGATCGTAGAGGGCATTTCCCCGTCATACCGCTCCTGTCTTTGTTTTGCTCCACAACCTCACAGTTTTGCGGAGCTCGAAGCGATAGTGGTATCGGCTGAAGGTGTTCGCCATGCGGACTCACTTCGTATTACTAGCTCGCCCCCGGTTGTTTCTAATGTCAGGGAGTCTGTGGTGGTTCGTAAGCCTAACTTATTAAGAAAGTGTTATAATTGCGGTGCTTTTGATCATTTGCGTAATAAATGCCCCTCTCGGTCTTGTAACAACAGTCAGGGTGCTAGCGCTGGGTCTAGGGTAGAGGTTCCGCCCAGAACCAGTAATATTGTATGCTTTCGGTGTGGGGTCGCAGGCCACCTTGCGCGACATTGTACCACCCATTCAAATAGCTCTTGACTACAGCGGGAGGTGGTGCAGGACAATGGTACCGCCTTACCTTCCCCTGTTAATAATCAAACATCTTGTTCTTATAATCACAGCAATAGAACCAGCTTTTGGGTGGTTAGGCCGTGTGCATAATGCAGAGTTTCGTCCAGACGTGCCATTTGGACTCATCAGCTGGAATGGCACGCCCCTCCAGGACTCTGCATAGCAGAGGCAGACCAAACTGTGTGGCCCCGCCGAGTTAGCAAATCAAGTTTGCTAACCTGCTAAAGGAGAAAAGATTTCTCCGTTCAAAAATGCTCCCCCATTGGAGATACAACATCAAAAAAGGCTTTCACGGCCGCAGATCTTATAATCACAGCAATAGAACCAGCTTTTGGGTGGTTAGGCCGTGTGCATAATGCAGAGTTTCGTCCAGACGTGCACGTCTGCGGCCGTGAAAGCCTTTTTTGATGTTGTATCTCCAAAAAAAAAAAATTTTTTTTTTGAACGGAGAAATCTTTTCGCCTTTAGCAGGTTAGCAAACTTGATTTGCTAACTCGGCGGGGCCACACAGTTTGGTCGGAAGAATGAGGAAAATCGCTTCTCCACGCAAGGTCTCTTTTTGTTCGGCCGGGTGATTCCACACATCTACTATTTCACTCCGCCGATCCCAAACACGCATAACGGCCTGACACCTAGTTGGAAGTCGGCCTCCCACCATGTATACCTGTATCATCGAAGAAGTCAGCCTTGCTCTCTCCAACGACGACATCCAGACTGCCCTCCGCGGGACCGGCGTCCATAGCGCCTCACGGCTCTATGATGGCCCCGACCCATCTCCCGATGTACTTCTGTATTTTGCCTTTGAAGACGACCGCAATCGCCTACAAGCAACCGGAGCGCTCCTCCATGGCTACCGATACCGAGCGACCTCTACTCCATCATATATATTAGCCCAGCTGCCAGAAGATGAACCTACTACGCCTGTTACAACTGCTTCGCCCGTCGTAACCTCACCCCCTCCTCCATCGCCACCGTTGTTCCCTAGTCATACCAACCCTGTTACCACCACAACTACTACCACCACCGTCACCACCACCACTGCATCCACCTCCCCAACCCACCCTACCACCACTACAACTCTATCCCATCCTTTACCCCTTATGATGTCTACACTCCCTAACCCTCCCACCACTGATCAACCAAGACCTCAGTGTATAACCTCCCAGCCACCTGCCGAGCGAACAAACACTGGGACTTCAACAAACATGGCCAATTCACCATCACCACCACCGTCGCCCAACCGTACTCATAACTACAGCTGTGTTGCTTGCGGGGTGGACCCAAGTATTCCTACTGACATCATCGCTACTCACCTCCGTCAGCAAGGACTGCCCGTACAACGAGCACTTCGGATACACAACGCTGATGGTCCAACGTTTTTAGTTCGCCTCCACCTGCCGACGCCCGAAGACGTGAACCAACTCATCACTCATGGGATCAAGCTATATGACCGTCACCATCGTGTGGAACCCTCCCGTTCGCCTCCCCAACCTTCGACCCGATTTACCTTTCCCCGTCGCCGACCCCGGCCGGACCCTCCTCCTGTTTACCCATCTCCACCAGTTTGTCCTCCCCTTCCTCCGACTGGTTTCATCCCCCAACCATCCCAACGTTTGAACTCCTTCGACTTCTCCTCACTTCACTTAATCACATGACAGCCAGCCTTCATCTCTTTACCTTGCACCTTTACCCCAGCACTTCCTTCTACACTTCATCTCTCCCCCTTGCACACCCCCTTATCCCTCACACCCTTTCGTAAATCATATATGTTTTATGTATCATGTACTTATGACTTAAATAAAGCAATTGTGTAATACCCAGGCATAGGCACAATTCCTCTCCCATCTCCTAACTCTCCACATCCTTTACCCACCTCCTTCTTCCATCACATCTCCCCAACCCGCCCGCATCTCTTGGCCAGAGAGAGGGCGACACCCTCTAGGTGGCCCGCCCCACCCCTTCAGGGTGGGGAATGAAAGCATTGAAGCAAGCAAGCAGTTTGGTCTGCCTCTGCTATGCAGAGTCCTGGAGGGGCGTGCCATTCCAGCTGATGAGTCCAAATGGCACGTCTGGACGAAACTCTGCATTATGCACACGGCCTAACCACCCAAAAGCTGGTTCTATTGCTGTGATTATAAGATCTGCGGCCGTGAAAGCCTTTTTTGATGTTGTATCTCCAATGGGGGAGCATTTTTTGAACGGAGAAATCTTTTCTCCTTTAGCAGGTTAGCAAACTTGATTTGCTAACTCGGCGGGGCCACACAGTTTGGTCTGCCTCTGCTATGCAGAGTCCTGGAGGGGCGTGCCATTCCAGCTGATGGTCCAAATGGCACGTCTGGACGAAACTCTGCATTATGCACACGGCCTAACCACCCAAAAGCTGGTTCTATTGCTGTGATTATAAGATCTGCGGCCGTGAAAGCCTTTTTTGATGTTGTATCTCCAATGGGGGAGCATTTTTTGAACGGAGAAATCTTTTCTCCTTTAGCAGGTTAGCAAACTTGATTTGCTAACTCGGCGGGGTCACACAGTTTGGTCTGCCTCTGCTATGCAGAGTCCTGGAGGGGCGTGCCATTCCAGCTGATGAGTCCAAATGGCACGTCTGGACGAAACTCTGCATTATGCACACGGCCTAACCACCCAAAAGCTGGTTCTATTGCTGTGATTATAAGATCTGCGGCCGTGAAAGCCTTTTTTGATGTTGTATCTCCAATGGGGGAGCATTTTTTGAACGGAGAAATCTTTTCTCCTTTAGCAGGTTAGCAAACTTGATTTGCTAACTCGGCGGGGCCACACAGTTTGGTCCACACCGCTGCATTCTCGAGGAGCGCTGCTTCCAAAAATCTCTGAAGACTCTCCTTATTTTTTGTTGCCGGCCGGGTGGCTCTACATCTTTAACTCAGCTCCCCGCCGGACTCTAAAGAATATAGGCCTGACACCGAGTTGGAAGTCGGCCGTTCCCACACCATGCGCACCTGTGTCATCCCCGATGTTAATCCTGCCATATCCGAAGAAGAGATTTGCTACGCCCTTCGCACCGCTGGCTACCCAGTCCACGATGCCCACCGGATGTTGGATGCCTCAACTTCATCACCATCATCGCAGGTTCTTCTTTATCTACCTACGTTGGACGACTGGAAGCGCCTCCTTGACACGGGAGTGTCTATTCACGACCGATACTACCTAGTGGAGCCTACCAGCCAGCCTATATTAGCCCAGCTTACAGCAGATCCCACCACATTGCCTGTCGTCAACGCGCCTCACCACAAGCCTCTGCTACAACAAACATCGCCCTCCTTTCCCCCTCATCATACACCACCTACTACTACCACCGCGACCACTACGATGTCAGCCACTACTCGCCACCATATTCCTGTTACTACCGTTACGTCATGCCATCCTTCCCCTGTAATGATATCCTCCCTCTCTTCTACCCTGACTTCTGTACAACCTCGTTCCCAGCAAATTCCCGACAACATCCTAGACTCCCCTGCCGTGTCACCACCAGACGACACCACAACAGCCGCCGCAACATCGTCGCAACGTTCGCAACCACCACCTCTGGACACTATGTCAAGCTGTGTCATCCGCGGCGTAGAACCTACCATCTCAGAACGGGAAATTCTCCAAGAACTCCAGGAAGCAGACATCCCCGCTCGTCGTGCGTTCAGGATTTACAACGCCTCCGGCCCTACTTTTATGGTCCGCATTCACCTTCCCACCGCCAATGATGTAGAACAACTTATCAACACTGGTGCCTACATCTTTCAACGTCGCTTCAAAGTGGAGCCCTCACGTTCCCCACCCCAACCTTTTCGTCACACTTCCAACACTCCCTTTCGTCGCCCCCGGCCAGCCAGTCCTTCATTTCAACCTTGTCAACCCGTCCGTACACCCCTACCTCCACCTTTCTTCTATCAACCTCCTCTGCAACTTGAACTCCTCAGACTCCTCACCACCTCCTTATGCAATATAACCGCAACATTACACCTTCTAACTCTTCAATTCCATCCTAGCCCTCTCACCTAAAACTTGTCAATCATTGCACTCTCCTCTAAATATTTAATCCTTACACACATCTCCGATCCTTCAATACTATCCGCACACACCTCCTAATTCCATACATCAAATTACCCACCTCCCTCTTTTCTCACATCTTCTCAACCCCGTCATCTCTCCTGGCCAGAGAGAGGGCGACACCCTCTAGGTGGCCCGCCCCACCCCTTCAGGGTGGGGAATGAAAGCATTTAAACAACAACAACAGTTTGGTCGAAATTCTCCAAGAACTCCAGGAAGCAGGCATCCCCGCTCGTCGGGCGTTCAGGATTTACAACGCCTCCGGGCCTACTTTTATGGTCCGAATTCACCTTCCCACCGCCAATGATGTGGAACAACTTATCAACACTGGTGCCTACATCTTTCAACGTCGCTTCAAAGTGGAGCCCTCACGTTCCCCACCCCAACCTTTTCGCCATACTTCCAACACTCCCTTTCGTCGCCCCCGGCCAGCCAGTCCTCCATTTCAACCTTGTCAACCCGTCCGTCCACCCCTACCTCCACCTAACTTCTTCTATCAACCTCCTCTGCAACTTGAACTCCTCAGACTCCTCACCACCTCATTATGCAATATAACCGCAACATTACACCTTCTAACTCTTCAATTCCATCCTAGCCCTCCCATCTAAAACTTGTCAATCATTGCACTCTCCTCAAAATATTTAATCCTTGCACACATCTCCGATCATTCACTACTATCCGCACACACCTCCTAATTCCATACATCCAATTACCCACCTCCCTCTTTCCTCACATCTTCTCAACCCCGTCATCTCTCCTGGCCAGAGAGAGGGCGACACCCTCTAGGTGGCCCGCCCCACCCCTTCAGGGTGGGGAATGAAAGCATTTGAACAACAACAACAGTTTGGTCTGCCTCTGCTATGCAGAGTCCTGGAGGGGCGTGCCATTCCAGCTGATGAGTCCAAATGGCACGTCTGGACGAAACTCTGCATTATGCACACGGCCTAACCACCCAAAAGCTGGTTCTATTGCTGTGATTATAAGATCTGCGGCCGTGAAAGCCTTTTTTGATGAAACATCTTGTTCGTTTGGTGAACCGTCTCCTATTTGCCCTGTGGGCTGTTTAGAGATATCTACGGAAATTAAAGGTTTGAGTCATGTTGGTTGAGGTCGAAATAAACAATGAGCCCGTTTCGGCACTTCTTGATTCTGGCAGTGTAGTGTCATTTATTAGTGAAAGATGGTTTGCTTTGCATAAAGCTGTCTGTAAATTTCCTGATTTATCTCCGGTTTCGCATTCGTTTGTGTCAGCTAATTCTTCCAGAATTGAAGTCCTGGGACTGGTAAAATGTAAAATTCGTCTTTCCAATTTTACTTGGAAATTTCCCTTATATGTTGCGAGTAATTTACCGTATCCTGTCATTCTTGGTTCAAGTTTTTTCGATCATTCTGGTTTAGTGTTAGATATTCAGGAGCGTTCATGTTGGTTTAAGTTTTCACAAATCAATAAAATCCCTTTGCACATCAGTAATTCTGCTTCAGCGTCGTCGGTATCGCCGCCTCAGGACGAAGTGGTGTCAGATCTTAGCTATTGGACTGAGGATAAGGCGCAGCGTATTAGGGAGTTGTGCGAGGCCTACCCGGATGTGTTTACTGAGAAATTGGGGATGACGAATATCTTAGAGTATAAAATAGAGGTCACGATTTCGGTCCCCGTCAGATTTCCGACCTACCGTTTATCTCCTCCTAAGATGCAGGCATTAAAGGAGATCATTAACAACATGCTTGAGGAAGGGATCATCCGGCCCTCTACTTCGGTTTACTCTTCCCCCATTTTCCTGGTGCCCAAGCCCCAGGGTGGTTATAGGCCTGTGCTGGATTACAGGGCTCTTAATCGTAAGGTGGTCGTGCAGTCAGTCCCGCTCCCGGATTTATATACGTGTTTCTCATGGTTCAAGAGGGCGAGGTACTTCACTGTCTTGGATCTCAATCAAGCTTATTACCAGATTCCGCTCGCGGAGGAGTCTCGCCATCTGACGGCCTTCGCGACGGACTGGAACCTTTATCAATTTTGCCGGCTGCCTTTTGTGATCTCGACAGGCGCCGCCGTTCTCACAAGACTCCTTGATCAGTTGTTTTCCGACATTAAATTTTACTACCTTTATCACTATCTTGATGACGTAGTTGTGTATTCGGAGACGTTCGAGGATCATCTCCAGCACCTCGATGAAGTATTGTCACGCCTGAGGAAGGCTGGCTTGACAGTCAAGTTGTCCAAGGTCTCGTTCGCCAAACCCCAGGTGTCCTTTTTGGGGCATATTGTATCTTCTAACGGTGTCTCGGTCGATCAGTCCCGCACTCAGGCCATTCAGGATTTTCCTCCTCCGCAGGATGTGAAAGGTGTGTCCCGCTTTGTCGGAATGGTTAACTTCTTCCGAAAATTCGCCCCGAATTTTGCCAGTCGTGCGGCCCCTCTTAATGCACTCCGGCGTAAGGGAGTAAGGTTTCAGTGGGGAGCTTCTCAGCAGGCTGCTTTTGACGATCTCATGCTGGCCATTTCCAACGCTCCGCTGTTAGCTATGCCGGATTTTACTAAGGTCTTCATTGTGCAAACCGACGCTTCTTCGTCAGCTGTCGCAGCCGTTTTGCTCCAGGAATCTGGGTTAGGGAGACGTCCCATTGCTTATGCTTCGCGAGCTCTTACCCCTTTAGAGGCTAAGTACTCCGTGTACGAGCTCGAAGGTTTGGCCGTTCTTTTCGTTCTAGAACGCTTTCGTGTGTACCTAGAGCATGTTAAGTTTGAGCTTGAAACTGACAACTAGGCGTTAAGTTGGGTGCTTGGGAAACCACGGAAAACTGGTCGTTTGGCTCGTTGTGTCATTAGGATTTCCGCCTTTCAATTCAACGTCCGTCATATTCGGGGCTCTGAGAACGTTGTAGCGGATACTCTCAGCCAGATGTTTTCCGACCAACCTATTCTTGATGACGAGCCAGGTCTTTCTGAGTCCTCTCTAGCAATACCCTTGGTTGGAGCGATTTTGTCTGATACACCTCTCTTGTATCACGATATAGGTACATTTCAATTGGAAGATCCGGTCTTGGCTCCTATCGTCCGAGACTTGAAGGATGGGAAAATTGTTGATCCGTACGTATTGAGGAACGGAGTTCTTTGTTGCCCCTCCCGTCATGATCGTAAGATGAAGGTTGTAATTCCATCAGTGTTGGTCCCTATGATCTTTAAGTATTTTCATGAAACTCCCCTTGCAGGTCATCAGGGAGTATTTAAAACAAGGGAGAAGATCAGGGAAAATTTCATCTGGAAGGGAATGGACGGAGAAGTTCGCGAACTTGTCAAGGCTTGTAAGATTTGTAGGATTAGTAAGCCATGTGTTAATTCTCGGGTTGGGTTGTTATCCTCTACCCAAGTTACCCGTCCTATGCAACGTCTGTATATCGATTTCGTAGGACCTCTCCCGAGATCGAAATCCGAATCAAATAGGTTTGTTTTGGTCTGCGTGGATGGCTTCACTCGATTTACATGGTTATTTCCGACGAGGATGGCCAACGCTGAAACAACCAAACAACCATTACATGTTTAAAAACCATTTTTCATCATTTGATCCTAGTCAGTATTTGGTTTCAGACAATGCTAAAGCCTTCACATCTAATCTATTTAAGAGCTTCTGTTTTAGCCTGTCGATTACTCACGTCACGACTTCCCCTTACTATCCCCAGCCTTCGTACGCGGAGAGAGTTAATAGGAATTTACGCTCGGCCCCCATCGCTTTCCATCACCACGATGTTCAGAGGTGGGACACCACCTTGCCGTGGCTGGCTTATGCTTTTAATACTGCGGTGCCTCAGGAACACCATTTTTCCCCTTTCTCCCTCATGCTTTCGTTTCTTCCGAACTCGCCGCTTTCCAATTTATGGCATATTAATGACTTGTTGCCTGAGAGGGTGGATCCTCTTATATTCGCGCTAACTGGAAGAAAGCTAAAGAGAATCTTCAGGTCTCCTACCAGAGGAAAAAGGAGCGCTACGATAAGGGGCGTCAGCCTACCAGCCTGGCTGTCGGGGATGAGGTATTCATTAAGAATTCTGTTCCCTCTGGGAAGCTGGCACCCAGGTTACGTGGTCCTTTCCGGATTATTGATTTTCTTACTCCGGTCACCCTGTTGGTGAGAGACCCCGTGACCGAGGGAGTTTTTCGTGTTCATCTTTCTCAGCTTCAGTCTGCTCAGTGAAGTTTTTTGCTTTAATTGGTTGGCGAGAACCGATACGTCTGTGGTGTTAATTTTTTCGGGGTTTGTTCCCCTGTTGCTTTACTAACTTATGTATTTTATGGGGAGTTATATTTTACTTAGTCTGTAAGAGTTTTTAAATTTGGTATGTGAGCCCTCCTGCAGCCCTACCTTGCCTCCTACCTCCACGCCCGGCGCGCTGACCCGGGATTGTCTCCCTCCACCTTGACTCTTCCATCTTATCGGCTCTTGTGAAGACAAAACTGCTGGCCTTAAACTTGTATGTTTCAGCATTATGGAGGTTCCATCTTCGCCGTCGCTCCGTGAGAAGGGCCCCTCATGTGGGCGTGTTTTGGCATGCGCTGACTCCATCGGCCGTCTTTCCGGGCCGTTTTTCTGCATGTTGTATGTTCTGCGCTGGCTAGCATCCGCCGCCAGTTGTGGCACGCATCGTCCATCTGGCTTATTGCATCTTGGTGTGCCTGGTTGCCGCGTGTTCGGCATTCGTCATTCATTTGGAGCCATGCCAGTTTCGTCGTAACTTGGACTTGCAAGCCGGTAGCTCGCCCGGCGATTCTACTCCAACTTATTCTAATCTTGTTATTGAGATGTTCATCTTGAAATATGGATTCTCACGGACTGGCTTTTATTGCCTTTGGCCAAGCTAAACGGTGTTAACCTAATGAAATGTTAGGCCAGTTGTTGGTGTATCCTAAGCAAAGACTCTTTCTCCAAGTGTTTTTTTAATTGCTCAAGCAAACTGTTATTTATTTGTGTGAAAAATGAACCTTTTATCAAGAGCTCTTGTGGTGTCTAAGTAAAAGAAGAAAGACTTTTTCCAACCTGGTTGGAAACTTAGGGAGGGAGCTCTGTACCAAGAGGAACTCTCCTTCACCGTATTCACTTAAATCTTCAATTTATACAGATCGATCTGCGTATATTGTATATTTGTAGTTAGTATGTTTTCTCCTTGTATCTTAATAAATACACATGTTGTCCCGTCCCCCTTATGGCCCCAGGGAAAAGCGAAATTTATTTCCTCCCTGGTGGCATCTTCCATATTATGTTGGCAAGCCTTCCTCCGCCCTGCGCACTTGTGTTGTCCCCCCACCTAGCCCCTCCTCTCCCCTGCAGAGGGAGGGCACGGTGCTGTGCCATTCTGAGAGAACTTGGTTCAGTTCGCTTGGAGCGAGCAAGCAGCCTAATCGCCTAGCCGTGAGCGTGGAGGTAGGAGAAATGCTTGTCAACCAACTTTAGGCTTAGGGAGGGAGTTGTTTAATATTCAGAGTGTAACATATTTGTTTTCTTGTCAGTAGAGGCTAAGGGCCTCAGTAAATAGTAAGAAGCTTATGTGTTAACTTGATTTTTAAGTAACTCAGTATGTTGTCACTAAAGGACATTGTTCTCGAGGCTGAACCTCGATTTCTAGGAAAAATGAGTGTAGCCCTCATGATAGTTGAATCGGTACGTGGCCTAAGGCCCCTGTAATTGCTAAGAATCTAGAATTGTAGTATTTGAATTATCGGAGGGCAGGTCCCCCAATGAATAGGACTTTATTCTTGTTCGCACTTACTACTGTAATAAATGTTCAGCATTGCAACGACTCGGTTTTCGCTGACTGTGTTATCGCTTCCCTTGCTCGTCACTGGTATTCAGCCTTCGGTCGTAAGGCCCGCACCTTCCTTACTTCCATATCGCTGCCAATCCTTTGGTGCAATAATAATAATAATAATAATAATAATAATAATAATAATAATAATAATAATAATAATAATAATAATAATAATAATAATAATAATAATAATAATAATAATAATAATAATAATAATAATAATAATAATAATAACAATAATAATAATAATAATCGTATGGCCTCAGCTACCGTGTGCAGACATTTCAATTTGACGTCATCTCGCTGTCTCCTCGTCAATTTCGACGTTCCGTTTTACTCTAGGCCCACTAGATGGCAGACCGAGTAAACCGAAACTCTCTTGGGCGTCTATGGCTGAGATTTAATGAATTTTGTCGGGTAAACGCCAAATGTGTCACCAGAGATCTTTTACATGCCGACATCGCACGACATGGAGTGTCGAATGGACTTTTTTCCACCCTTCAAAAATCCGACTACCTCTGCCGGGTTTGAACCCGCTATCTTGGAATCCGGAGGCCAACACTCTACTACTGATCCACAGAGGCACTGAGATCGGTATTATTATTATTATTATTTATTTTCGTTATTTGTTCGTTTACCTTCCAGGGTCGGTTTTTCCCTCGGACTCAGCGAGGGATCGCACGTCCACCGCTTCAAGGGCAGTGGAGCTTCAGACTCTGGGTCGGGAAATACAACTGGAGAGGATGACCAGTACCTCGCCCAGGCGGCCTCACCTGCTATGCTGAACAGGGACCCTGCGGGGGGATGGGGAGGTTGGAAGGGATAGACAGGGAAGAGGGAAGGAAGCGGCCGTGGCCTTAAGTTAGGTACCATTTTGGCATTTGCCTGGAGGAGAAGTGGGAAACCACGGAAACCACTTCCAGGATGGCTGTGGTGCGAATCGAACCCACCTCTACTCAGTTGACCTCCCGAGGCTGAGTGGACCCCGTTCCAGCCCTCGTACCACTTTTAAAATTTCGTGGTAGAGCCGGGAATCGAACCGGGGCCTCCGGGGTGGCAGTTAATCACACTAACCACTTTAACTACTACACCATAGAGGCAGACTAATTGCCAATGAATTAATAAATATTGATGGTTTCATAACGTAATGCTTATGCACGTACAATCGGTATAAACTGTATACCGTACCTCAACAGTAGAGTAACTTTGTAGACCATGTCCAGGCAGACATTCTGAGTCCTTCACCATTTTAATGCGAGCGGCCGTCCATTCATAAAAAAAATTAAAAAATAGCCTATTAAGGATATTTTACTTGCATATGTCGACGTCGTTTTAGGTGGAAATGTCTTCCCCTCATTTGAAATGGTTTCATTCGACGAAGGACGAATATTATGAATTTTTAAGTGTCTTATCATCGTCGATGTATTTTCACTCTCGTTTTTTTAAAACATATTTTATCATATCGTGTGCATTTTACTCGTTCGTCTGGAAGCAATTGTCTGCTCTGTCTGAAGTAATAACAAGTTCGTATATTATAATATATTATTAATAATTATTAATGAGAAAATAATAACTCGTAGCATATGAAAACATGTTAATTATCAGTACCGGTACTTGAAAGTAATGATTAACAACATTAAGCCTGCAAAACACGACGAAAATATAAAGAAAAGCATTTCTGAAATGGGGACAAAATGTAAAATGCAAAGTTAAATGTTAACGAAATAAATAGCTTACGGTACCATAATATTGCTTTTACCAATCTGTTGTTCGTACTACCAGAAAGACTATTAAACAAATGCTCTTTCCCTTCACAGAGAACGTTGTGTTCACTACACCACACACATAAATATACTGAGTGTAGTACTGTAGTCTATTGTCGCGGCCACCAAATTAGGCGGGTGTGGAAAACTGCGCTGTCGTCAGATATGGGAACGGCGAAGCGACAGATGGTCGAGAGTCGCTTACCTCCGGGCACGGATTGGAAACGCTGATCGTGCAGTGCTGTCAAACTGAAGCCCATCCGCTCCAGGCCACCTTAGCTGAGTCATTCCCTGCCAAGCAGCTGTTGAGCTCGCACCGTAAGTGCAGTTAAAGATGGATAGTGAATTTGAATTGATTTGGGCTCAAGTCAAGAGGGAAGTGACAGAGAGGAACAAGACATTCAAAATAAAGGGCGTAGAAAAACTCACGTCAGACTGCTGCAGACTGGCAAAAGTGCTTCCATCGCGCGGAAAATCTTCAAACAGACGATTGGGCCAAGGAAATAATAAGGGACGAAAGAATGGAGCCATTCATCATCAGTGTAAAAGACGACTCGACAGATAGTGAGATGAGCGATGACAGTGACTAAGAAATCTTAGACTGCCTTGAAGCTAGAAACCGATTCTTACTTCATTGTAAATTACTGTAAACCTATTCTTTAACGTAGTTCCTTTTCTACATTACTCAGTACAATATACAGTATTCAAATATTTAAAGTTTTCATGTAATAAAACTGATACAGATAGATATGTAATCCGACAGTGTTTACGGCGTCCTGCAGCCTGTGCTGGTGCGCGCGCTCCGAACTGCCTCTGCTAGCGATATTTACATGATCGCTTTCCCGGCCATTTTCCAGGAAAATTATAAGACTCACGGAAATATGTTTCAGATAAAAAATATAAGCCAGGCGATTTTTTACATTTTTCCGCAGACAAAATTTTATTGGCTGAAGAAATAAAAACTTAGCCGCTTGCTGAAATTTTCAATACATGATCCTATGGATTTAAATTTACTCGTTCAAGATTTTATTTTTAATAATTATTTAAAGTGGTTTATATGGAAAATAGTTTTACCACTGGAATCAGCAGTCTTTTCTGAAGCTTGTAGTGTAAATTGTTTCGAAACATTGTATGAAGTAACATCAGGAGCTTGAGAGAGAACACCCTGCCTCGCTCTCCGAAATGATGTGCTCATTCAGACATTTCTTCGCCAGTTGCTACATATCCTTGGCAACAGTGTAATTTCTCTGACCCGCCTAATTTGGTGGCCGCGACAATAGTGTAATTACGACGACTGATCCGTCAGCGCTTCGCATAGTCATGTGTGGGATCGCCTGACAGTTCGAACAGGTTCGATACCGTATCGAGCCTACGTAGCGTATCGGGCTGTCTCGAGCCTGCTCGAACTTGAGTATCATTCGCCCTTCACTATTAATAAGTGTATTTGGTTTCATTGATTTAAATTTGAAGTAGGGGGCTCCGACTCTCCTGCCGACTCGGTGAAAGCCGTTGTGTGTACCATCGCCCCAAGTAAGCAGTGAACTTTTCTGTTGGCTTCACGCTACATTCTCCACTCCTGGGTATTATATATAGGCTGTATAACATGACTAAATAGTACTCGTGCACGGAAAATAGCTTTTATGTCACGTCCGTCTTTTTTTTTTTTTTTTTTTTTATTCCGACTAATCAGCTTTTAACCTTAAGTTCACGTAGGATTTATAGTAATCGTGCTGAAATTTTGTTTTGTACTGGCTGGAGGTAAGTTGAAATATTATGTTGTAGATAAGGAGACCTATCTGTTTTTATGTTTATGAAGGCCACGACAAGCAGCGATGAAAATAATATATAGGCCTATACGGTAGTTAAAAGTAGTGGTGATTCTAAAATTTCTTTTCAAAACACTAATATTTCTTGTCACTGATTTAGATTTCAAATGGGAGGTAAGAACGTGATTCGGTATGATATTATTATTACCAGAGTTTTCTACTTCTTCAGTACGATTTCATAGTTTTCTTAATAGAATATTTAATTGCCGTTCTCAACGAGTGGGAAGTTTCCATCTCGAACTGCCCGTCATGTTGTAAAGAAATCGCGGGAGGAGTTGTTCAAGTCGGGTAAATTTTACGCTTTCGCAACCCTGCGAATTGTACCTTAGTGTCTAACAAAATAATATCACAGTATTACACTTATATGAGGCATGTCTTCTAGTAGCTGGGTCTTTTTTGTTTGTGTTTTGATCAGTAATGCAAGTTGAGGGAATTTCAGTTCTTCTTATTCTCCTCCTTCCTCTTCTACTTGTGCTTCTACTAATTCTTCATGCGTTACGGCGTTCTAAGGACCACGTTACAATTTCAATTCTTCCTCCTTAGTTGTTCTTTCCTTTTCTTCCAGTATTCTTTCATTGTTTCACTGTGCTTCTTTTTGCTGTCTTCAGTCCTCTTTGTGCCGGTTTCCTTTTCCTTCCTCACTTGGAATCCTTCCATTTGTAAGACTTTCTTCCTAAAAATCTCTTTCCAATAATTCTTCTCGTATATTGTTCCTTTCCAGGTCTTTCTTGACTTCTTGAATCCAGGTGATGGTTGATTTCCTTTCCCAAAGGTACTGGAAGATTCGTTTAGTTAGTCTATTGTCATCCATTCTATAAATGTGTCCAAGAAATAGCAATCTCCTTTTTCTTATTGTTTCTGATATGTTTTCTATGTTCTGGTAAATTTCATTGTTACTTCTTAATTTCCGAAACTCTGCAATTTTTAGAGGACCTACTATTTTCCTTATAATTTTTCTAATATTTCTAATTTATCAAGCTTGTAGTTCAGTGCTAGACATTCGCTGGCATACAGGCATTCTGGTTTCACTACTGTGTTGTAGTGCTTTATTTTAAGTTTTGTTGATAAGCACTTTTTGTTGTAAGTATTCTTTTGTATCCTCTCCTCTATAGCAGATTTTTCTAAACCATTTTCTTGAATTGTCTCACCCAAATATTTGAATTTCTTTACCTTTTCTATTTGACCAATATCCATTACTAAAAACTTCGGGGCACTTTCTATATTCGTTAAAAATTTTGTTTTCTCGGTAGAGATTCTCAAGCCTGTCATGTTGGCTGTCTTCTCAAGGAGAAGGACTTGCATTGCTGCGTCTGTTCTATTAACTAATATTTTTTCAAGTTGTGGTGCCAGCTAATAATTTTTTTGACATAATGTGTAGGTTAGTGAGAAAAGAGGGTGTTATTCGCTTCTGGCTTTGTACGCAGATGGTACCCCTTGTTGGAATGTTTATGTTCAATATGCAGTATCAGGAAGAACATCTGTCCTTTAAACTCAGACCCAAACTAAAAGGAAGTCCAGATTACTCTGGAAATATCTGGAAAAAATGACCAGGTCCTTGGGGCAGCGAGGATCCTTCAGTTTGAGGGGCCGATTTCGATTGGTGGGCAGATGTGGATTTTAGCCCTTTAACATGAGAACTGTGTGCGTGTTGTTGTAGTATGGGTACACTCCTCTCTATTTCCACACAACATACCACGTATCAAACACTGATGAAACGCACATCATGAAGGGCATCTGGTTGTTGAGCAGGGCCAAGATTTAGTGAGAAATAAGTAAACAAAGATGTTTAGGTCTACTTCTTGAAGTGATTAGGACAAAATTTCTTCTTTTCTTATAAAGGGTGTAACGGGAAAGTACAGGCAAACATTCAGGACATATTCCTCATGCGTAGAAGAAGAATACCTATATGTTATATGGGCTGGGAAACGCTTTATTTCCATGTTAGAGGTAATTTTCTACAAGTCTACTCTACATCATGGGAAACACACAGGAACGAAACATACTAGTATACCACGTGAAAACCACTCTTACATGAAATGTTTAAAATGCCGTCGAATAGAATCGCTACATCCATCAACCCAACATCGCATTGAATCTCGCATAGGATTTGAACATTCTGAACATCTTGTACATTGCATGTAAAGAAGAGTTTCATGTGGTACTTTCTGTTCCTGTGTGTTTCCCATAATAAATGTAAGGTTGTAAGAAATGAATTCTAATGTGGAAATGAAGCATTCCTCCACCCATGTCCATATAACATATTTTCTTCTTATATGTTCGAGGAATGTGTACTGAAAATTTAGCTGTACTTTACCATTACAGCCTGCAATTTGAAGCAGGTGGGTTGTGTGTGTATTGCACGCAGAGAGAAAGATATCTACAGGCTCACTGTTACAAAGAGTTCTCCCCAGAAATTTTCTTCAGCTGGGTAGCAGGAATGAGTAGCTGGGCGGAAAATACTATGTAAAAAAATGATCAAATTCGATTTTATTCCCCGTAGGCCATTAACAGTAATATCAGGCAGGTAAACATTCACTGCAAAAATGAACTCTTTTTAATGTTATTATCACAAGCGAGACATAACAGAGTATTTTGAGCTTCTAGTGTTCAACTGCTCGTTCATAACCATTTAACACCGGTGCTTACCACTCAGTTGTTGTGGAGTATCATGTGGGTTTGAAACGTCATTTAGAATTGAGTGCTCGCATGCTATTCCATGCTAATCCAGATGAAATTATGCTGAAAATAATGATGATTTATCATTTAAATAATCAGTTTTACAGTATTTACATTTTAATCTGGAGCACAATTGACTCAAAATGTTATGTAAGTAGCACATAATATCTAAGTTACGTTAGCCGGGCAGTGCTCCCAGTGAAAGGGTCATAGGGAAAACAGTGTTATATTTTATAGTCCTTTTTTCATTTTTAGAAGGGTTGAAACTCTCCTATTGCTCTTGTGATGACAGTAAAGAGAGGGTTATTTGGTTTTACTTCCCCTTTGAACAGTTATCACCATCAGTAATGTGGATATCTATGGGGATATTTGCATTACCAATATTTGAGGCAATGGCATAAGATGGACAGAGCAACTGGCTGTGCAGTTGGTCACGTTGCTATTCACTTGTATTCAAGAGACAGTGGGCTCGAACCCCACTGTTGGCAGCCCTAAAGGTGGTTTTCTGTACTTTACAACTCTTTTAAACCAGGCAAATTAAGGCCATGCTCACATTTTTCCATGTCTTCACCCTCTCCTCTCCCATCATTGCCATAAGACCTGTCTGTGTCGATGTAATATAAAGGAAATTGTAAAAAAAAAAATTAAAAATATTTCATAACTTTCTATGTATTGGATGAAATTGTTTCAGCCATTATACTGTATATATTTGCAGGTTTGTATGTCATAAAGTATGGAAGAACCTGCATTTGTGAAATGTGAGCCAGCGTGGTCTTCAGGTACAGAAGAAGAACGCTCTAACTTTGTAAGTTGTCTTCCATGAAGTATATTCCTGTAATAATTAAAGTGTGATGGAGAGAAAATTCGATGAGAAACAGTTTTTAAGACCACAGAGGGATTGTTGGGACCTGATCCTTAGTATGCATCAAGTAATTGGAAAATACTATGAGAGGAACAGACAGCTCTGCTTATCTTTGATAGGTTAGATTAGGCATGCAATAAAATACCAGTGGAAAGGAAGAGGCATTGGCTTTTACATGTAGATTATTGTAGCCTATCAAAGGCCAATTATGCCACAGTCAGTATCGATGATAGACTGTGTTCTTGGTTCACATTAATTATGGGCTTTGTTATTCACATCGAAGGTGGATCATTTACTGAAATGTATTAAATGGCAGAGAGTGATTAAATGAATTGAAATGCAGTAACCTTTCTTTCTTGGGTAGATTATTTGGTCGTGATGACAAATGGTGCTGAAAGTTTCCAATGTAATATCAAGAGTGCATATAAGCAGAGAATATTTAGAGGCCCAGTAAAAATCTACAGGCCCACTTTTCTTACCTGATTTTCTGCTTATATTGTGGCTGGCATGACTTCTTTAAAATCCAGTTATGAATGTGTTCATTTTTTCTAGCCAATATATTTTTTTTTGGAACCAAGTCACTTGCACATGTCTAGGAGTAAAATTTATTTCACCTTTCGTTTAGCCTATCTGTGTTAGTGTTGGAGTACTTTCAACTGGAGCTGCCTGTATGCATTCCATCTGTTCATGGATTATTTGTGTACTCAGCTTATCAGAAACACTAACACAGGGTATGTCACATGATGCCTTTACATTTGATGGACTTCTATAGTTAGTGCTTTCTATTTTGTTAGAAATCTTTCACTTCTTCCTAATGAAGGACAAAATAATTTGTCTGGTGTGGTATACTACTGTTTACTGAAACAAACTTGTATATATTTTCTTAAACTGAACTTGTAAATGTGAGACAGCAGGCAACTGTATACATACAGGTAACATAATGTCACCTGATTGCGTACTTTATTATGCACCACGTGTAATTGGAGATTCCGAGTGGAGATAATGATATGTATTTGGTCACAGATGCTTATCAGAAAGTTGAAGTGTAGCTTCTAGAATTATAACTACAAAATAAGCATTGCAAGTTTAATAAATTTGGAACATCATCCGTAGAATGTTAATTTTTGGTGATTTTCTTTTAAATTCTGATGCTCGTGTTATTGGAATGTTACGAGACTGTAGAAATAATTTAGATGCCTGGGGCATGTGGGTGTCTGCTTATTTTCACCCCTCTGATTGAACTGGAAAGTTGCATTTTCATGACTGAAGTGATATCTGTTGGAGAGAAAACCAATAAGATGAAATCTCAGGTATTGGAGAGAGGTGGATTATTTTATTTTAAGTTAGTGGTATGCATATTCTTCAAGGATGGTATTATGATATGTGAAATCAAATCTAGATGTAGCAAAACTTGTGCAATGACCCTGCCGCTATGATCATTGGTATTTTGGAAGAAAAAGGTCAGATCTCAAATGAATTTATCTGTACATCATTCTGTTTTTAGACTGAATTTTTGTATGAAAGGGAAAGCTAGATGAATTCAGAATATTTTATTCATAAACTAGAATAACTTGACGTGAAAGCAGCATAGATGATGGTGGTACTTACTGGTGACAGAAGGGTATGTGGTGTGAGGAGATAACAGCTAAGTTAGGAATACTCTCAATGGATAATGCTGTGTTTTTTTTAAACTGGCATCCAGCATGGATCCAAGTCATGGTTATCCTCTTTCACACCATGATTTGGATTGCTGCATGTCGTGTGGCAGCTGGTGTCATCAGTAGACCTACTAGTGCTATAGCTGTAGGATGTTAGTATACTGTCAAGATAATAGCATGATGCAACTATGAGATATGGACTTATGATTGCTATATAAAATCTACATATTTGAATCACCATTGATACTTTTAAGGAATATCCTTTCAGACATTTAAACAAAAGTCATTGGTTTAAAAAACTGCATAGCCAGCAGGCTGTATGGATGTACCAGGTGTCCACAATTAATGTTCTGGTATTTAGTATTGTACAGCATGGGCTGTAATGATCGTAGGGGTCTGAAATTTCATAGATATGCTAACTAAGCAGTGCGCTTATAAATTATGCCACAAAAAATGTGTTAGTTGCAAGTTCTGCCACCAGGCAAAAATATGGCACTCTATGCGGTCAGAATGTACCAAATTCCATAACTCTGACATCAAAATGTTCTTCTGGTAGAATTGTGTTGTGTAAGTTCCTTGGTTACGCACGTTGATTCCTTTTGTGAAGTAAGTCTTCATTTTAACGTAAGAAAGTTGAACCCTTCCATGTGAAACGTAATGCATATTGGGAAGAGGGACCATGCACTACTAGTGAAGTTGTTTTATCAGAATGGCAGCGATAACAATGCTGTATTATGGGAATATCGCCAACAGAAACACCAGAGAAGATGTCCCATGGCAAGTATTGGGCTGAAGAAAATGATTAAGAAATTAGAGGAAACAAGTGAATTAGGTGTCACAGCAGGGAGAGAACAGCGGCCCATCCTCATGGATGTTGTTGAAGAAATTGCTGTAGCTATAGCAGACTGTGCAGCACATTCTCCCAATTCTGTAACCAGTGCTTGAGTTGTCACGTGAATAGTCGCTACCCTGGTCAACAGTTCACAATATTTATTGGTGCAATTTACACTGGTATCCCTACAAACTTCATACTGTTCATAATTTGAAACCCCAAGATGTTACACAACACCATGACGTTGCCCTTCATTTTGTGGCGTGCGTGGAAGTGGACAGCATGTGGCCAGGGAATATTCTGTGGACTGATGAGGCACATTTTACTCTGGAGGATGCAGTGAATGAACAGAACGGTCACTTATGAGGTTTAACTCCTCCAAACGTTCTACTGGAACAGCCATTTTATTCAGCTTATGTGACTGGTGTTGTTTTACAAGCTCCTTCATTCTTGTTCAGATTTTCTTTGAGGAGATGATCCTTCATGGGCCTGTTAGGTGTACAGTGACATCTGCACGTTATAGGGACCTCCTTGTGCAACACGTGATTCCAGCTTTGCAGGAACGTAACTGCGAACACACCGTTGTCAGGTGAAAGAATTGCTTCGAGAAACCTTCAGTAATGACTGCATAAACCCTAGGTATATTCTAGATGTGTGGCCTTTGAGGTTCCCTGTCCTAAATACATGTGAATTCTGGTTGTGAGGACATTTGAAAGATCATGTCTGTCAGGGACCTGTCCTGTCTCTGCCTGATTTAAAGGCTAGTACACAATGGCATGTCGCTCTGATTTCATCTGATATGCTGTGGGTAACTCTTGACCATGCCGTGTTATGGATGCTGCGTTTTGTGGAGTTTGGAGGCTACAGAAATATTTAAATACTACTTATTTCTAACTATAACATGATTGCATGTTATTTTATCAGCAACTGAAGATGGCCTCTAATAGAGCCCAAAACTGGTTCTGCTAAATGTATTAAATACATAAAAAATAAATCAAATATAGATTAGGTGGGCAATCCAGGTTTATAATTGTGATAGTTGGAACTATTAATACGTGGCTAATGAAGCTAATAAACTACGATAGCTGCTGTAAATTTGTTAAGAAGGAAATGTGCCATATGGTGTATGGACAAGTGTGCAATATAATATTTTTAGTGTTTATTTCTTAGCATAACTGCATTAATTACAGTAGATTGTGTTCTGTGCTCAGATTTTTGATTTTGCTTCAATTTCTACAGTGTTCATACGAACACTTTTCAGTGTCAACTTAGTAAAATGTCTGTCAAACACACAACAATTTCAGTATAAACTATAACAATATAAATGCACCTGTAGAGAAATTGTATGTATAATAGTGTGTACTAATATTGAAATTGTTGTGTGTCTGATGGACTGGAGAGTTTTTATGTTATTTTACAGCTGCTGGAGTACAAAAGCCCTTGAGATCTCTTCTTTTACAGGAGCAGAATGCTGTTCCACCTTCTGACAATCAAATTAAGGTAAAGGAAGAACCAAATGATACAGTTGCTGATCCAAGCTTCGAAGGGGTGGATACAGATGAGGTCAAAGGGCCTTGTTCTGATGAGGTATCTGCTTTCTTGTTAATTGATCCACTGCACATTTTGAGTGTCAAATGGGATATGGACAAGTGTGCATTATTATATTTTTAGCATTTATTTCTTAGCATAACTCCATTAATTATGGTAGATTCTGTTCTGTGATCAGATTTTTCACTGTTTCAATTTCTACAGTTTTCATAAGAAAACTAGATCTCATGATTGGTAGATATTGTACTTGGTCTCAGTTCCTCAAACCTACCTCCTTTCAGACTCGTGAATTTCATCCTCCTATGCAGCCCGTCGCTATGCACTTCTTGTTTTCATCTGACCTTCAAACTACCAACATTTTCAAATCTTAGAGAGTCTTGCCATTTTTATGGCCTTTTTGACTGTTCTCCTACTTTTAATGAATCTTTCATTCCTTGCAGTTTCAAACATCTTTAGTTTTCTCTTCTGGTTTCATAAAAAGTTTTTCTAATAGTACTTCCCCTTAATACAAATATCACTGCCATCTTCATCGCCTCGTGCTCTGTTGGAGTTACCTTTAAGTGTCCCCTGTTCAGGGATGGTATTCATTCACCTATTTTGAATCTGTAATGTTTGCAGAAGTCCTTCTAGGGATAACAGTTTGTATGTCCATCATGCGTGTTTTCCTTTGCTGTGCTAATGTGACCTAACTGGAGTGACCTCTGCATAAGTTAGTGAATGTGCCTGGAGGCTGTGTTGGAATGCCCCGATAGAACCTGAACGACCGAGCAAGTGGCTGTGCAGTTTGGGCCATGAAGCTATCAGCTTGCATTTGGGCAATAGTGGGTTTGAACCCGCAGTCGGCAGTCCTGAGGATGGTTTTCAGTCATTTCCCATTTTTTTACCAGGCAAATTCTGGCTGTACCTCAGGTAAGGCCACGGTTGCTTCCTTCCCGCTCCTAGTCCTCTCCTATCCTGTTATCGCCATAAGACCTATCTGTAGTGGTGTGACATAAAGCACATTGTAAAAGGAATTAACCCCTCAGCGTCACAGCCATTTAAAGAGTTTCCTACCCTGCGGTCGGATGAGATTTCAAGTACGCGCGACGGAAATACATTGATTCACTTAAAGTGTTACTATAAGTAGCCCGATATTCACGAAATTTTGAATTCCTTATGACAGAACTAAGTACATGCAGATAATTACATAATTGTTTCACATTTCGTTAGTAATTTAGTTCCGTATTATAGTGTTCGAAGCACTCTTCGAGACAGAGACCCATGTCGCACTCCTGGCAGCAGTACACTGACGTCTTCTTTTCGTCATGTTTTGAACACATGATACAACGTCTCTGAGGTTTGGATTTCTCACTCTTTGGTACTAATTTCCTGATAAAATGTCTTTCCTGCAACCTTGGAACAGTATTATCTGATGCGCGCCGGCCTTGAATATTTCTTTACCCGCTCGAGCGAATGTATTTTGTTAACAAACCTTTCACCACCTGAACCCGATAAGGTAATTGCTCAATATTTATCTCTGTGACCTGTGTGAATATTATTAGAGAATTTAGGTATCATAATTCACTGCTGATAACTTCCCTTTGACCTGTATAATTATCTATAGTCTCCTACACGAAATTTCCAAGTACTGTTTCCTTCTTATCGTCACTGTCATAATTTACCACTGTCACATCATCTATTTCAATATCAGTGCTGCTCATACTGTCACTACTACTTCCGACTAAACTTTCATCTGATTTATACAAATATTTCAAGCACGTTACTGTCAGTCAAACGACGGCTGAGCACGGTGCGTGACATGGACTGATGAAGCTGCAGCAAGACTGAAAGCAGGACGAAATTGAATGAGGGGAATAACATTTATGACGAAACAAATCAACTCGATACATATTTCAGATGAAAGGTCGAGACATCATCTTTCAAGCGAGATATATACCATGAACAACTGGTTCTCGTATTGTAAGACAGAAAGCAGCACTAACTCATGCCTACACAGAGCGCTCGTGGAGAGTTATGAAAATATTACAAGCCAAGAAATAAATACAATATAATAAATAAACCGCACTCTCAATGTACAAATAGAGCAAAGAATATCACGCGAAAAGACAAACTTCTCAGATCATCATTTCTTTATTTTATTCTGTGGGAAAGAATGAAGCAAACAGACTTTTTATAAAAAGCAGAGAATGGTGCTCAGACTTACCTGACAGATGTTTAACCTCGTAAAAACAACTACATTATAACGATTTTCAATTCTTATTTACAACACTGATAAACCCAAAAATGTCTTCTTGGAAGCAAAACAATTTGCATATCAATAACTCCAAAACTCTTCGCGCTATAGCTGTAAATGTGAAACCATGTATGGGTCTATACCACGTATAGAGGTCGGCGGCTAGAGAAGAAAAGAGGGTCTATACCACGTATAGAGGTCGGCGCTGAGGGGTTAACAATCGTGAAAGACCTTTGATAGTGGCAGCATTGGCTTGATAGTCTGGTAGTTAGTATGCAAAGAATTATCCGGCACTAACTCTCTAAAGGACAAGTGGTAGATATTAGGATGTCATTTGCTACAATTGTAAATTCAGTTCCTTTTTCCATTCAATTGAAGCTCGGGTTGCCTTAGAAATCTTCCTCTGTTTCCTAGTACAAATTCAGATGTCATTCTTATCACCAGATATCAGACAGTTAGCAGGTTGTTCTAGATATCCATTCTGGTGATACCAACTTGCTCCACTTATATAACATTTTCTATGATTGGTCTTGACACTGTTGGATACTTTGATTTTAAACTACATATATTATCTTATGATGTGGATATAGATTCCCTTCGGGAACCTGAATTATTTGTCCCCAGTGAGTACCAATATAATAGACCCATTATATTGGTATTTTAAATATTGTCTTGTTAATGATACTGACGTTTGCAGGCATAAAACAAATTCATGAATTTTCAAAGAAGCAAAACAAAACATATTTTGGACAAAATTTAATGTTAGTCCATTTGGAACCTTATTAGTATAAAATATTATAACATCAGAAATATATGGCAATTTTTTTATATCTTTATCATATGGGAAGTTTACAAAAGATGAAGAAATATACAATATATGTGTATAAAGACCGTATAACAGTGTATCTTGAATTAATTAGTCTATGTGAAAAATTTCAGCACAGTAATGTATTAACATTATTAATCGTGACAATCACGAAAGTGCACTGACACAAATTTGGAAATGTCAGAACTTGGAGCTGTACACTGATGTATGTACTCCATATGTCTATTCATTTGTAAGGCATTTCTAGTGCCTCTGACTACAGTTACAGCTGTGATTTGATAAGGCATGCTCAGGATGCACTTTTTAATGTTCTCATGTGGTATGAACTCCCTTTCTGCCTTTATCGCAGCCTGAAGTTGAGCCAGCGTATCAGTGGTACAACTCCATGAACAACATCCAAGCATATCCCAGACATGCTCTGTTCAGTTTAGATTGGGACAACTATGTCAAACCATGTGCTCAATTGCAGCTTGATCCAGGTGTTCACGCACACAGATGGCAACATTTGGGTGAATGTTGTCGTGCATCATGATAAAGTTCTCACCAATGACTGGTGAAAAAGGACCTCATGATCTACCAAAATCTCCTCGATGTATTGGGGGGCTGTCATTCTCCCATTCTTGACAAACACAAGCTCCGTGTTCGCATGTGTGGTAATCCTAGTCCAGACCGTGACAGAGCCTCTATTGAATGGTGCCATTGGAGAAAAAGTATAGGGTGATTAAAGATTCCCCCAGCCTTCTGTAATATCTCTCTCTTTCACCCAGTGTCCTCAAACAGGATATAGATTCATCCATAAACAGCACTGAGCTCCAGTGCCCCATAGTCAAGTTTCGATTGACACTGTTGAATTACACCTCATAGGCATGGTAGTAATGTAAGCACAGGTCCTGTGACGGGCTTCTTGGATTGTAAGTCTGCTTCATGTAACCTCTTCCTCATCCCTTTGCTGATGTTCATCCCCCATACTTTCTGCAACTGATTTCTGATTTCCACAGCTGTTCTTGATGAAAAATTTGCATTACAAGAAAGTGATCATCATGCTCAGCAGTCCTCTGACCAAAACCAGGCCTTCTGGTATAAATGAATGGGCCAAATCAAAGAGTGCCCATGTAACATTTCGACAGTTATCAGAAAAATATAAAAAACTTGATAGGTTCGTTAATATTGTTTAAAAAATCCCATTTCTTGTTTGGTTACAGTAAATAATGCCACAAAAATATTTGTATACTGGTTTTTCCATTAAGTACTAGGTTAAGTAAAGAAAAACTGAAATATGTTTTGTACTTAGTTTTTGACTTGAGCATATGACATGGATATCTACTATCATAAGGTTAGGTTTTCTTTGCACCAAGTAGTGTACATTTTCATTATAAATGTTTTTGGTGTGTTAAACAATAAAACTTTTCACAGTAAGTCATATAATTAATAAAATCAGTAATTTTTTAAAAAGATTGGCTAACTAAAAAAACAGTGCCTATAATGATTGTAACCCTCCTGCCTATGTTGAGAATGGATTGAAAATATGAGTTTAACTTTATTACAACATAAAAAACCATGCTTATTTAAAAATCAACACAATAAATTGTAACTTGATCAAGAAGTGTATACTGCATACAGGCCTAACCTACACTAATGCACATCTTCTTTTATTTCCTTGTTTTTCTTTTATACAGTTCAAATACACTGACTGACAGAGCAAATGCAACACCAAGGAGGAGTGGTTCGAAAGGGATGAAAGTTGGGAAAAAAACAGACACGGCACGGACGAATAATTGATGTTTATTTCAAACCGATATGCAGGTTACACAATGCGCACGGCATCGACTCAGTAGGATGTAGGACCACCGCGAGCGGCGATGCACGCAGAAACACGTCGAGGTACAGAGTCAATAAGAGTGCGGATGGTGTCCTGAGGGATGGTTCTCCATTCTCTGTCAACCATTTGCCACAGTTGGTCGTCCGTACGAGGCTGGGGCTGAGTTTGCAAACGGCGTCCAATGAGATCCCACACGTGTTCGATTGGTGAGAGATCCGGAGAGTACGCTGGCCACGGAAGCATCTGTACACCTCGTAGAGCCTGTTGGGAGATGCGAGCAGTGTGTGGGCGGGCATTATCCTGCTGAAACAGAGCATTGGGCAGCCCCTGAAGGTACGGGAGTGCCACCGGCCGCAGCACATGCTACACGTAGCGGTGGGCATTTAACGTGCCTTGAATACGCACTAGAGGTGACGTGGAATCATACGCATTAGCGCCCCAAACCATGATGCCGCGTTGTCTAGCGGTAGGGCGCTCCACAGTTACTGCCGGATTTGACCTTTCTCCACGCCGACGCCACACTCGTCTGCGGTGACTATCACTGACAGAACAGAAGCGTGACTCGTCGGAGAACACGATGTTCCGCCATTCCCTCATCCAAGTCGCTCTAGCCCGGCACCATGCCAGGCGTGCACGTCTATGCTGTGGAGTCAATGGTAGTCTTCTGAGCGGACGCCGGGAGTGCAGGTCTCCTTCAACCAATCGACGGGAAATTGTTCTGGTCGATATTGGAACAGCCAGGGTGTCTTGCACATGCTGAAGAATGGCGGTTGACGTGGCGTGCGGGGCTGCCACCGCTTGGCGGCGGATGTGCCGATCCTCGCGTGCTGACGTCACTCGGGCTGCGCCTGGACCCCTCGCACGTGCCACATGCCCCTGCGCCAACCATCTTCGCCACAGGCGCTGCACCGTGGACACATCCCTATGGGTATCGGGTGCGATTTGACGAAGCGACCAACCTGCCCTTCTCAGCCCGATCACCATACCCCTCGTAAAGTCGTCTGTCTGCTGGAAATGCCTCCGTTGACGGCGACCTGACATTCTTAGCTATACACGTGTCCTGTGGCACATGACAACATGTTCTACAATGACTGTCGGCTGAGAAATCACGGTACGAAGTGGGCCATTCGCCAACGCCGTGTCCCATTTATCGTTCGCTACGTGCGCAGCACAGCGGCGCATTTCACATCATGAGCATACCTCAGTGACGTCAGTCTACCCTGCAATTGGCATAAAGTTCTGACCACTCCTTCTTGGTGTTGCATTTGCTCTGTCAGTCAGTGTACTTCACCTAATTAGGGAGTAGGTGGCCAAATTGTTTAATGTGATTTAATATTTCATTCCTTTTTCATTCTTGTGGATTTCTTTTCCTTTTTTTATTGTCTGCCTCATCATTATTAGTAGGCTCATCACAACTTTCACTCATAACTAATTTTTAAAAGATAAAATTTAACATTAACTTAATGCAACAAGGTATACATTCCCAGAGAAGAGGTTAGACTTTCTACATAATAAAACCAGCTGGTTGTCTGCTGCAAATGACTAGGGCAGTTCTTGACTTGAGGTTGATTTATTTCTCATTTAAAGCCAGTCGAACATGTTTTACTTGGGCTAGTTTTACCTTCAGACCATTGAACTTTGAGAGTAGAATAAAATGTCAGCCATAACTCAATTGCGGCAGAAAATGTCACTTTGGCATTTCTTGACTTGACCATTTAATATTGTCCTTTCTGCAATTTTAAATAGTTCTGTACATCTGCCACATAGCATATACTGCACCCATCCTCAGCTAACGGAATGGCCATTGCTGCCTTTTCAGGAGAAAGGGCTATTGCTACCTGACTTAGAAGTGAGACTAACTCTTGTGGACAAGTTATAATGTGCACAAAGTTTGCAGCATGAGAATAAACCTTAAGGCAGCTGTTTGTGGTTATTTTTATTTAAAGGTAGATAACGACAGTTTTGATGTTATGACTGTAAAATATGTTCACCAATTAATTCTGCTGAAACTCCTCAAATGGCCTAATTAACTTCTGATACGTTGCTATATTGTTGTTATGTCATAATATTTAATTCATACAACGTTTGAAACAGACCAACATTAAATTTTGTCTGATATTCGTTCTGATTTTTTTCTTGTGTTGGTTAGCTTATTATAGATGTCTTCTTATCTGGTAGTGAGCATATAATTAAAAATCTTTTATTCCACCTACTCAATACTATACAATAATTGTAATGTGTATGTATATATTACAATGTGTTATTAAGGCCTGCAGTGGACATATCGAGTTCTCAGGATTGTCTGGGAGAAAAGGGAGTTCCCTGATGATTGGCAAAAAGGAATAATCATCCCAATTTTCAAGAAAGGCAATAAGAAATTATTGAAGAACTACAGGGGAATTATTCTTATATCCCATGTTGCTAAGATAATGGGGAGGATACTGGAAAGTAGGATGAGGTTGAGGGTTGAGAATCAGATACAGGAAAATCAGTTTGGTTTCAGAAGTGGAAGGTCAACAATAGAGCCTATTTTCATTATGAGACAACTATTGAAAAAGCAATGTGAGTACGGGAATGATATGGTGATGACGTTCATTGACATTGAGAAGGCATATGACAATGTCCTCAGGACTAAAGATTGGGACAGTCTGGTGCAAGAAGGAATTGGACAGGGATTAATAAAAATGATGATGGCAATGTACAAGGAATGTTGTAGTTGTTGGCAGGAAATGTTGGTTCAAAATAACTAGTGGGCTGAGACAGAGAAGTGTTCTATCACCAATCCTGTTTACAATAGTAATGGATGACGATCATGAGAACAGCAAAAGCAGCATATGGAGGAAGAGAAATGAACATGTTATTTGCAGATGATATTGTGATTTGGGGAGAAGACGATAGGAAGGTTCAAGAACAGTTGGGTGTGGTAAATGGGAAAATCAAAGAATGTGGATTGAAAATAAGTGTATAAAAGATTAAAACTCTTGTTATGACTAGATAGGAGAAAGGTGGGAAAGGTCAGATTAGACTTGCAGACAGGCCCCTGGAAGTAGTGGAAACGTTTAAATACCTGGGGAGTGAATTAATGGAGAATGCTCGACTGGATGCTGAGATTAGCAAGAGGATTCAAGCTGGAAGTTGTTTCTATCATAGTGTAAGAAACATGTTATGGGACAACGATGTGCCAATGAAAGCAAAGGAAACTATGTACAAGATGTGTTACATACCCATAACAACTTAGGAGCAGAAACTTAGACAATGACAAAGAAGGAGAGAGTTGAATACTGGCAGCCAAAATGAAGTTTTTGAGGAGTATGATACAGAAGAGTAGAAGAGACAAAATAGTGAAAGAGAAAATCCGGGAAGAAATTGGAGTGGAAAAGATGAATGATGGAATGGGGAAGAGCCAACTAAGATGGTTTGGGCACATAAAGTGAATGAGTGATGAAAGAATGCCAAAAAAGGTGATAGAAATGCAAATGCAAGGAAGGAGAGGTCATGGACGACCACTATTGAGAATGAAGGACACAACCCAACACAGTATTAAAAAAAACCTGGACTGGGACACAGTGTTGGAAGAGGAGTGATGGAAGGACAAAGAAAGTGAACAGGAACCATATTTGCCCCTACCCGGCTCCAGCTGGACAAAGGAAAACAATGATGATGGTGATTAGGGACTAGTTTTGACACTGTGTGGGTCATCATCAGCCTAAATAAGGTACACTTTATTTGTCAATATCCTGGAACAGTATTTTGTTGTGAATTAATAAAATTAAAAAATGAACTATATGTGTAATGTGATAATATGAATGTAAAATGGTGAAATACAAGAAATGTTATGTGAGATAAAATTATATCGTGGTACTGATCAATAGATAGTGTGCCATTTCACCGTTCTATATTTGCAGCAGTAGGAACAAAAATGGCGTTCAAACCATTAAAAGATCAATGTGAAAGCAATTAACATCGGTACGAGCCGAAATGATAATCCTTTAAACCGGTAGTCACCGAAAGATCCATTCTTAGAAGGCTGTGAGAAAAGAATGACAGAAGTGGATTATTTAAACTGATTATTAAAAAAAAGAGACTTCCATTAGAACACTCGACACAATTCAGCACTACGCCAAGTAAGACGGAGTCGGGTATAGAAATAAGCCAACTTATCTGTTTCCAAGATCAGCTATTGACGGAGAATAAAATCCGCGGCAGCCTGCTCAACGTCAGCTGTATAGATTGATATAACTGCGCAAAATTTAAAGACCAGCGAAAAGGAGTCGTCAAGTCTGGTACAACGAATACGTCACGGCTGGACTTGGAAGCTTTATATTTTGTCTGATACTGCACATCATAGAAAGCAGAATCCAACTAGCTGTCAAGTGCATTCCTAAGAAGCACGGAAAAATTACATTCGCTCAGCAAGCGAGAGAGTTGACAAATAGTAGCACAGTTAGAACTGTTATAGCTAAACTACACGGCCCAGAGCACATTTATTTAAATATCATAGGCAGTACGAAACGAAGACAAATTGCAGCATGTCAATATTAACTAATACATTGTATTATTCTGTTCCTGACGTACTAGAGACCACTATGATGTTCTAAAAGACCAAGGCAGAGACTACTCCGACTATGGTGGCGCTTTACGAGATTGATGACCCAGGAGGATTGGTAATCAGCTGAGAAGACGAGATGGACCCGATTACCTAAAGCAGAACCATGGAGCAAGGCCTACCATTCCCGATGACCAACAGCGAGATGGCAAACAGGGCCCAATAAGCAAAGTTAAGTCCCCTATGAGTCGTTTTACATAAGTAGAAACCTTTATTTTTTGGCTATGTGTGATATGATTTGTAACATTGTGCGTGCGTATATAATATTGAAGTGTAATTACATGGAAGTAGGTATTCATCTGAAGTTACTGTTAATCCCATATATAGGCGTAAAATACCAGTGAAAGCCATTCGCAAATTTATCAATGTGGTGTGAGAGAAAGTGATAGATATCTTTAATCGTTATCAGTGAAGTGTTAGAGTATAATATGAATGTTAATATACATGTGTGATGGCTTATCGGAATAATAAGCTTGGAGATCGTATTTAGGGAATGTTTACGATGAAGTATAGTAGTACAGCTTAGTAGTGTGATACACTTTTCTTTGATACTATGACGGTAAGGATAATGTTTTTATATGTGTAGGTTATGGCACATATGCAGCGTATTTAATGAGATGAGTGCTTGAGATGCACTAATATGAATGTTACGTGATATTTGAAGTGATAAATGGTGAATGAAGTAATAATATAAGTGGATGTTAAGTTGTGATGGTGATAGTTATTGTTATTTGAAAAGTTGGTCATAGTAGTCTTCTGAGAAACGATAGTATGTGTAAATTGCGCATGCTAAGGTATATATTGAAACGTACTGTTTTCAATTGCTGTTTTTATTCCCAGATACACAAAATAGGTTAGGATACGATCTCAATGCCATCAATACAGAGTTATTTGAGTATGTAGGATCATCAGATGAGCCAAGAGGCTAATAACGTTAATAATTAGGACTTCACTGAGTTATTTATGACCATTTTCAAGCACTCTCACACATGGTAACCTAATTCATAATTTTATGGGAGTAATTTGACACATCACTGGTGACTTAGTCATTCATATATGGATTCTTAGATGAAGGTAGAGTCTTCTAACATGCCAATTTTTCCACTTATGGTATAATTTGTTAGAAAGCTAATTAAATACACTTGGCAATACTACATTCAGCCAGATACGCACTTAAGTTGAATTTTAACCATGGATTAAGATAATAATTGAGTGAATGAGCCACATAAGCCTTATGATAGAATTAATTTGAAATTAATTACGACTTAGAGTGGACCTGAATTTGCTTATATGGAGATCAGACCCTATGAAATATGAAATAAACAAGCTAATTATCAAACATATGAGTTAACTGAAGTCCTCAGAAAACAGACATTGCTTTCCTATACGATTTTCTACTGTGTATGGACACAGATGTTAAGTTTTTAGCAAAGTGACATTCGTTTCACCAGTCATATGTGAATTAAAGGTTAAATAATAGAATTTTAAGTAATTTTGAGGAGCAATCCAGCTCATTGAGAAGAGATTCCAGATCTTAATGAATATTTTATTTGGCTATTTTACTGCGTTTTACATTCTATTTTGAACCTATAATCTGAAAAGAGTAGGGAGTGTAATTTTCTTTTCATTTTTAACCAATTGGATGCATCTAATTATTTCAATTATATTTAATATGTTTCATTTGATTTATATATTTTCATTTTTCTTTTTCATTTGATTTCTACGAACGTTACCTAACTAAGACTTAGTATTTCAACAGGCCAGAATTAATGAATCTATGATTAAGGCCTGGATTTCAACTACTTGATACGGGTTTTCCAAACCTATTTTTCTTTATTTCAATGTAATTGCAACTGATGGAGATGCTTATAGCATTATGAGACTGTCTACGTCATACAAGGCAATCTTTTACGATATCTTACATGACATTTACTTGATACTTAGATTGAATAGTCAATAAAAGCTGAGTAGTGAAATTATATAATTCTTTTAATGCCTACTTAGTATAAGAACTAGATATAAGGCTGTAATGACTCATTTCCTGATTGTGATTTCGTTAGTAACATGTACGAATCTCTTGAAATACCGTAGTAACCTGGAATTTGCGATTAATTTTGGCGACATGCGAGTATGGTATCCGACTGATAGCGTGATGGAGACGTCCTTCTGCGTAGGTTGAAATTTACAATAGGCCATCGGCGTACTTTCTCAAGCGGAACCCACAACCCAGCAACATTAATCAGATAGAATCATTTAACAAGAGCTAGTCTGGAACTCATGTATCCTCACCTGGACGCGGGAACGGTGCAATAGTGAAATGTCCAAGTTTACATATATTGCAGTGAGACTATAAACATAGTACCACATCGATTTTTAAAATAATGGTTGAAATATTACACTTTGTGCATTTGCATTAAATTGCATAATGAAAAAAGTATAAAATGCCTGTCTGAATATAAAGTCCAGATGCTTGTATTGAATTCTGTCGTTCAATTACATCTTCTGTCAATATATTGAATATTGGTTATGTACAACATTGGCGCAGAGGGTATCTATCTTGCTTAAAGTCCAGTGTTTTATGATTCAGAAAATGTGTACAGGCTGAATATAAGCAACTTCTTATAGTATAAGGAGTTCTGCATATGATGAGAGGTGAAATTCCCAACCCAAGACTGAACCAATGGAACGTTGCATGGCAATGTGATCGGCTAGTCCGGTAGTGTGCAACTCTGATAGTTCTGCTCTAATCTTGATGACCTCTTTGTAAATTTCTCTATTCTTGTTCTCCATTATTTCTGTCATCTCTGCGCAAAAGTTTACAATGTCATTTTTAATATCTGCAACTTCTGTTCTGATTCTTCCAATCTCCATTTTCACAATCTCCTTCTGTCTCTCCTCCATCTTTCTCATTTCTTCCATCTGCTTCTGCTGCAGTTCCTCTTGCCTCTGCTGGAATTCTTCCATCATTTCTTGTTGCTTCTTGTTTTGCTTTATTATCACCTCCTGCTGTCTTTCCTCCTGTTTTCTTATCATTTCCTTCAGAATCTCTAAGATTCCTTTTTGCTCTTCCTTCGTCTTCTGTATCTCTTCCTCATTAATTTTTACTGCCTCATCTCTCTTCTGCAACTCCTCCTCTTGTTTTTTTTTTGGTAACTCTGAAATTGAGCCCTCATTTGGTTTAAATTCGACACGTTTAAGTGATTTTATAGTATTGATTAAGTTCTCTAAGTTTTATAAGCATTCAAAATTTCCTAATTTCTCTAATGACTCATACTAGCCTTAATTCTATGTCTTAATCACTAATTATTGTAGTTTCTTTCACTTTCTCTGTGCTAACTGGGAAAAACTACCCAAGACTACCATAATTCAGTTGCATTAACTCATCCCAGATCATAATAAAATTCAGATCATATTTTAACCAACTCAAATCCATTTCAACTATGATAATTCCTTGTGGAATTAATATATAATATCATGCCTCCTTGTAATTCTTATCTTATAAACTAGCAAATTATTTTATTTCTTTAACAGCTACATATTTGAGTTGTGTCAAATTCTTTTCTTCCTTTTCGACGTTGGGTGTCCTATCTTCTTCTAACAGTCTCTTTTCTCTT
The DNA here is from genome assembly GCF_040414725.1 of Anabrus simplex. Taxonomy (NCBI): domain Eukaryota; kingdom Metazoa; phylum Arthropoda; class Insecta; order Orthoptera; family Tettigoniidae; genus Anabrus; species Anabrus simplex. The sequence continues at coordinate 37,969,387 of NC_090277.1, read as the reverse complement.
CTATTACTTCCATGTTGGGAATCCACGTTTCTCTGATCACATGTTGATTCGTCAAATATATATTTTTTGTGTCTGTCTGTCTTTCTCTTGGTTCGAAGAGAAGAGATAAAAATATCTCTTTATCTCTGCCTCTCTTCTTCTTGCTTTCACGTTGGGAATCCAAAAATCTCTTTAGTTATCTTGCCGGGTTTTTTTTTTCTGCTTTGACGTTGGGCACCAGAAACCTCTTTACGCCCTTCCTGGGCCCAGGTCAGGCAAGGTACAGGGTTCCCAGTCAGCTTCTCAGGGAATGTCAAAATTTGGTTCGGTTTTACATGGGATTCGAAAGACTATTCGATGTGCTATTACCATATCATCCATCTCGACCTCGCTGATGGACGTCTCCATCCAACACATTATGGCAATGATATCCAACTCGAAAAATGCAATACCATATTTCTAATACGTCTTATCCTACTGTTATTAAACATAATGTAATAAAGAATAGGAAGAGGAAAAATATCATTATATACAAATTGTCTTCCAGTAGATAAACAATCACTGAACAGCTGATTCCTCATGCTTACTTTCTACTTTTTTCATGTCATTAATTGAATTGGGTTTGCTTTTCTCCTTTATGTTTTTTATAAGTGGAGATTGATCAGTTACAATCTACATCTGACAATTCACATTATTCTAAGCTGATTTTTTGTCCTCTTGGTCTATACCCTTAATTGAAAAGAGGAGTTTAGTATTTGGAGTATCTAACCAAAATTATACCATTCAGCATCAACACTTCAATATCTAAGCTAATGTATAATATTCTTTGACTGAATGTATTTCATCTGAATTATTTTTTTAAATTTCTAATTGAAGAAATTTCATTATGACCTCACTTGTTTACTTAGGTCTCGGAATGCTCAAGGAATTTCTTGTATGCAGTCAACATTTGTTGTTATTAACTTATCATTCACAACAAAATATTTCTACACCTAACATTCCCATATTAAATTCATGTAACATATAAGCAAAGTGCACTATGTCATACATATCTTTTCATTTCATTCTATGTAACAGAGCTTTAGAATTCAGACATGTGCCAAAAATGTATAGTACCTTCTTCTGTGGTGTTATTATATGCTGACATTACATATACTCTCGTGTGCCATTTATATTGAATCACTTCATAAGATCGATCTTGACTTGATCTGGAAAGGAGTAGTTCTGAATGTCTCGATTAACCCTATTATAATCCATTGGCATGATATTTATTTCAAGTATGGATGCTATTAGCTGTTTAGGGGACATTACTATGAGTTTTACTTATGGTTGGAATATGCTGTAATCATAGTAGTATACTCTCTTCTCGACAAAGACACTGCCATACACCGACTACTAAGTATGATCCTATTCTTATGTCATCTAATATCACAGTTATTCGATCTTTCCTCAAAATCAATGATGGATACACCTTCATATCATTTACATTTCCATGTTTACTCTATTCAACTCTTATCACTTCATAGACTGTGCCCTTATCACTTCGTAGACTATGCCTTTCACCTCTCATTCTTCATAACATTTAACTTCCTTCAACATTATTGCTTCTACACTTGCCCATAATTTACATAGAATCTATTTCCTCTTTGTATTGTACAGCCATCGTCCTGTCTATTAATATTATTATATCCTAGAACCCATCTTAATTTCATACAGCATGTAACATCTCCAATACTCTTTGAATGATAACCACATAGACCTTCAATATGATTTGGGATCTATATATTTATTCATAACACATTCTCCTATGACATAATGAACCGTAGTAAGATTGAAATTCGATTATAACTATGTCACTTACTACACCAATATATATTGTTTAGCACAGTAATCATTTGTAAGTTCACGTGAAATAGGTTAGCTTTGAAGATCATGTTGGGCACATTGATTATATGTCACTTGCAAGAAAGCTACTGAAATGATTTTCTACCAAATGATACATAAAATTTTGGAAAACAAGAAACTTATCTTCCTTCCTCCGCCTTTTTGGGATGGTCTCTTCTTCTCAGCTGCTACATGCAACTCGCGCGGCTGGTAACTGCACCTCTGAGTGTCATCTGTGATCACGGTCGATCATCTTTAGCTAAATTATGCAATCCTGCGCAGTTCGTTCCCTTATCTTAGAAAGACTCCAATGGTGACAAGCTCATTCATGAAATCATAAGATACAATTTGTATGATATAATAATACATGTTGATGCCATACATTAAATTTCTAATACACTTATTTCTCCAACTATTTGTGGTGAATATGAGATTTCTGAGTATTGAATTAGATTTTCTTGACTAATATGAATATTAAATGCTTGGTTTAACTCTTCTCTTGGTGGATTGCCTGAAGTTGCATACAGCGCTCTCGTTTTCTTCCGATGGTACGTATCAATTTTTCTGGAATTTTAGAATTTTTTTATCAAACCAAATCCCATTTTGTGGTCTTTTACATGGCCATTGTGATTCTATGCCTTCTGCTATGATGTCAATCTGGACTTCAGTGACACTTTAAGTTCATTTACTCTTTTTAACTTTGCTGCCGACATTCACATTTTTGTTTGCTCTTATTTCATTTCCACTCTAGGGATAGCGTAATGGTTCAATACATATATCTATGGATTGAAAAATGTGCTCTAAACTAGAATGTGCAAATTCTTTTATGAATGCTGTGTAATATATGTAGAAATATTTGGTATTTATTTTTAATAGGCCTGACTTTTTAGTATGTTCTTTCAGATGTCTGTTGATGCCCGAATGTAACGTAAGACTGCTCCTCATCTCTACTTATGAACATTTCCTTCCTTTGTAGACATCCTTCCATCACTCTTCTTCCTGGTCCTGTATTTTAAGGAGCCATCTTCTTAGTCAGCCTCCAGGCCCATTCATTTCTGGCTTTCTTCAAACTACTCACTTGTATTCTTGTCCATTTTGTGGAAGAAATGTATTTCTATTTTTGTTCCATAGGATGACGTGAAAGAACCTCATGATGAAGAGTGTGATGACAGTGGAGGTTCATCTCATGAGTAAGTATTTCAGATATCACATAATCATATTTCAGTATAATGCAAATATTGTTGTCAGAATGGGAGAAAACAGGCATCTTACCAATGTTCTGAGCATTAAAACTTTTAGACATGAAATTGGCTTTTGAGCTTATGCCATGTCAAGAAAACAAGGTGAAACTCATTACATTTTGCAGAGAAATTCAATATAAAAACCATGTTTGGCACCGTCACTAAAATGGCTCATTGTTTAGGTAAAGGCAAGGACAAATTGTCCCCACAATTACACCCTGGGTTATACAAAATTCCCTGTACTTGCAGCAAGGTATATATTGGGTGATCATGCTGGTCCATTGGGACTCGCATCAAGGAAATATCTGTCTCAACCAGCCAGACAAGTCGGCTACAGCTGAGCATGCCCTATTGTTGGATTATGATCTCATGTTCCAAGTTGTTCGAGCTCTTACCCACACTAAACACTACAGGTTTAGTATTATATGGGAAGCTGTGGATATACATAAAAATCCTAATAATTTCAACAGGGACAGTGGATATCAATTAATGTAATACGTGGTTGCCAACTATTAAGAATTTACATAGGTAAGTTCCCTTCCCTGTCATGTCTATATTGTTATTTCTTTCAGTGTTTTCCAAATTTGTACATTTGTAATCACCAGTTTGTCCATTGCAAGTTATGGGTTATACAGTCAGTGGACAACGAATTAGGAATTTCCAAAAATTCTTATATTTTATAACTTTATTTCAATTTGTACAATATATTTACAATGCTTTTACCATGTTTCATAAGTTTACAACTAATGCACTTATTTTCACATCATTTGAGACAGTTAGTGTTTGGTAATACCACCTTTAGCTTAAATAACAGCCATAAAACGCCTTGGCATGCTTTCAACACTCCGTGCCACCATTTCAGTAATAGCTGCATCATGTTGCCATACTCGCTGCAGACGCCGTTTTAATTCAGGAATATTAGTGCACATGGGACTACTGACCTTATTTTTCATAATATTCCATATCCCTTGTATGGGGTTCAGGTCTGGGCTGTTCCCTGGCCAGTCCAACACTGTGATTCCTCCCTGCTGCAGATGATTCATGACAAATTTTGAAGCATGGCAGGGTGTCCCATCCTGCATGAAAATTCCATCATTTTCTGGATACCACTCATTTATTTGAGGAACTAGGCATGTATCCAGGACATGTTTGTATTGTTCATTCCTCATAGTACCCTCAACAAAATACAACAGCCCAGTGCCATGGACAGATATCACACTCCATACCATAATTTTACCGGGGTATTTAACAGTTTCCTTCATGCACTCGGACATCAACTGCTCTCCACGTCGTCTCCACACATGCTGCTGACAATCTTGCATAATTTCTACTGTCGACTCCTCCGAGAAGCAAACCTGCAACAAGGAAACGTATGGAGTAAAAAGTATTAAAACATCAGTAACTCAAATTATTTTTGAAATTTGATAAAATTTTGATAAATCCGCCAACAGAGTATGGTCAGTGGACTGAATTCATAAAACAATAGAACAAATGAACCTACCTTTGACCAATCACTTGCAGTCCAATCTTTATGCCTCAATGTCCAAGATAAACGCTTTCTCATCATGGCTGGTGTTAACTTTGGCTTTTTTGTTGGACGGCGAGATCGTAAACCAGACTTGTGAAGTCGCCTACAAACTGTCTTTGTGCTTAAATTACAACCTGCATCACTCAAGGCATCTCTAATGTTCTTAACAGTAATCTTTCGGTTACACAAAGCAAGATCCTAAGCATTCGTTCCTGTCTTGGCGTGGTCTTTCTCAGTCCCCTACAGTTTTGCCACTTTGTTGGTGTAACTGGTTCACATAAGTCCACCTTTCTTTTAATTCTTCCAACACTTTGTGGAGAAACATTGCATTTTCTGGCAATTTCATATGATTTTAAGTTTGAACATTTCAACATAACCTCAATTTCCTTTTTCTTCCTTGGACTCAGGTCTCCTCTTTTACCCGTTGTTATTTTTTCCTTATTAATCTCAGGAATAACAATAAATTAATATTATATTCACTTGGAAAACTTTGATAATTGCTAACCCACCTAATCAAGTTCGACAAAGCAACTTCCTTTATCGATATTTTGAAAAAATCTAAGAGGCACAAAACTAGACACACTTTCTCAATGACAGCACTTACACCATCTACCAGGAAAACTTAGAACTTTAAGACATCTAGCAGTGGAGAATTGAGTTACTACCACATTCAAGCCAAGAGAAGAGCCTCACATTCATTTCCACCCGGACAGATAACCTAAGTGAGTAAAAAGTTGATAAAAAGTCTTGAAACCGAATCAAAATTAAAAATTCCTAATTCGTTGTCCAGGCACGGGTATGTTATGTCATATTGAAGCTCAATGTTGTCGTCAGCTCCTGCTTGGAGCACTGTACCAGCATACAACAAGCCACCTGGTGACAAACGAGCCTATCACAGCAATTCTCCAATCATAAAATATTCTTAAATTCAAAACCTCATTATTCTAGAAGACTTCCTCAGGAACAGTTGAGATGTTCCTTCTGAAGACCCAGAGCAAAGTTCTCTGTGAAACATAAAGAATTTCACCTTGTTTTCTTGACACACCATAAGCCCAAAAGCCCATATCATGTCTACAAGTATGGGCCATGAAAGCATCAATGTTAACATTAAAACTTTATATTTGATGCTTTGTCACTGTCTGGTGGCTGTATGTGGATACAGATTCAACCAATTCCAAACTGCCATTCATATTGGTTCTGACCCACATATGGAAACCTAGTTGACAACTTTCTTGCTTATACAGTATTCACTACATGGTTAAGCTATCTCACTCAGCCTGTTTGGTATTCCAAGTGATTTTTGATATTTTGCATTTTCTTATGGAAATGTTCATTTTCCATAAAAATCGTCGCCATAAGACCTATCTGTGTCGGTGCGACGTAAAGCCCCTAGCAAGAAAAAAAAAAAATTCCATAAAGTTTATTTCTGTCTATATTGTAGTCATGATATGAAAAAAGGTTAACTGTTGCAGCTTATAAAAAATGAACAGCAATTGCAGATCTATGTTATGGACAAAATTAAATTTTTTTTGGATGTAAAGTAATTAGACTTCAACCTTTTTATTGACATTTCGAAGCCAGAAAAAATATCTGATTGCAGATTAATGGTTATGTTGCTATGAAAAATCAGCACTTCACAATTTCTTATGTAGAGAATCTGTTAGCTGAAGATTCAATAAATGTTAGTGAAATTGACTGGCTTTCACTCTTTCAGCATGCACAAACACTGATATATGAGGCATGTAAAAAAATGACGGTATAGTTGACAAATGGTGAAAATTTAGTCACCTTTTAGGTAGCTGGCAATAGTGACAGTCATATATTATAGGAGAATTTCAGTTACACAAGATTACTGGAGCATTCCCTTTGTAATTTTTAATAGTTTACTCTTCTTGTTTTAGCATCAGATATTGTTAACAAGTATGTACAGTGTGCTTCCTGTTTTTGTTAATTTGTTTCAACATGTTCTCATAATTCATTATGCTTCATGAGTATTATGGTGGGTATGTGCTGCAATCATATTGTAATGTTTACTCTGTGAAGGGGGAGGGTTAGAATAACATCCATGGTATTTGCTGCCTGTTATAAGACGCAACAAAAAACAGCCCTAGGATCTGTGTTGGTTGGTGACCACAGGGCCCTTAGCTGAGTCCTAGCATTGTTTTCACTAGTGTGGGTTTCTTCCCTTTCATTTAGCTTACCTCTCCTTGGGTCAACTTTTGTTCTTTGACAAATAGCATTACTATTAGGTTTGCCCAAATTTTCATTTTTACACCCTTTGTGGCCAATGCCTTTCGTAGGCTGATACAATTTTTTGAAGTGCTCGACCCCTTCCTGTTTCTCTCCCTAATTAGTGTTAATATGGAATGGTTGCTCAGTTGTGTGTCCTCTTACAATAACCACCACCAGTATCTCTCAGGGCATTAGTACACTAGCCAAGTGGTTTGGGAAGTGTCAGTTTATAAGTTAATTCATTCACAAAGAAGTGAAGCATGTTACAGTTATACAAATTACAGTAACATAGCTCGAAAGAACCAATTAATTTTTTCTACAGGTCCCAACAACTGCATCACTTAGAATTCAGTGTACTCTCCTACATTTTGTATACTGTGGAAATATGTGATACCTGATATTGACGCACCTATGAAAACCACTATATGGTAATATTTTGGGAGAAATACTAACCACAGCAATATATTACAAAGAGTGAGAATTCTTTGACCGTTGTCACATAATTTATTTATTTATTCCTGACTTACATTTGTGGCAAAGTTAGGGCTCACGGCCCTCTCTTACACTTAACCACTATAAACAAAATTTAAATATGTAAACATAAAAGTAAGACATAGAAATTCTAAAAAGAAATAATACTATGGACTGATAATTCTACAACTAAATTAAATCTACATATCAGTACAGAAATTAGTGTGACAATAACAATAATAATAAATGAACAAAACCCATTCACACAACATACACACAATGACTCACACAACTCAGTTTTATGTTCCCAGGAAAAACTTTCGGCAGGCAGATTTGAAGTAAGGTGCCGAATATCCATTAGGAGTGTATTTCAGAGTCTCGATGCAGTAACTAAAAAGGAATGATTGTAGGAATTCGTTCGACTTAGTGGAATAATGTTGAATCTTAAATGACAGAACTTCACCGGCCAAATTCTAACCTAAAATATTTCACATATCAAGATTTGCAACGATGATATGATTAGTATACTAGTACATTAGTACATTAGTCTTATGATTGAACCCCAAGGATTTATCTCTGACATCTTCTGGTTACTAGAAAACTAAATGAAAATTTTAAATTCCCATGGAGGGAATTAGATATTTTTCCACCAATAGAGCATATCAAAAATCAGATCGAAATTAGATGTATGGCTTTTCAGGCGTTTGCTCTATTAACCAGCATTTCATCTTAGGTCTGACACTAGACTATAGACTCGACACTAGATGTCAGAAATGCATCAGTGGGTAGGGTCTGACATGTCCCACTCTGACGAGTCTAGTGTCAGACCTAAGACGAAATGCTGGTTGATAGAGCAAACGCCTGAAAAGCCGTACATCTAATTTCGATCTGATTTTTGATATGCACTATAGGTGGAAAAATATCTAATTCCCTCCATGGAAATTTAGAATTTCCATTTGGAATTGCTAGGCGGCCATTAATTCCATTGTAGAGTTTTATCTCCTGTATGCAGTTATCAGACTCTGCCTCATAATAGGCTTCTGATAAATTTCACCTGCATACACCCCAGCATCAGTGGGTAGGGTCTGACACATCCCACTCTGACGAGTCCAGTGTCAGGCCTAAGACGAAATGCTGGTTAATAGAGCAAATGTCTGAAAAGCCATACATCTAATTTCGATCTGATACTAGAAGACTGGAAATTCTAAAGGTGCTATATGCTTCTAATTATTTCATCTTGCTTTGATGCTATAAATATGTACATATTTGACCAAGCAGAGATGAAAACATGTATGAAAATCTTTCTGATTTTATCAAAGCACCCATGCTTTGAATGATTTCCAATGCATCAATGCAATCTGCTATGTCCCTGTAGTTCTGATTCCACTTGAAACCGAAGTTCCTGTGCCAGTGGTTATGACACCAGCAGTCTTGTAAACTTGCTTCTTTTCTACTTTCAGATACAGAGATAATATTGAATGAACATACTTAATGTTTCTGCAAAAACAGTGAAAGTAGTTGGGGGGACTCAAACCAAATAACATTATTAACTTAATGTTCTATTTTTTAAAATGCATGTTAATCTGTCTGTGTCCTTTGGGTATTAGAAAATCTACAATAACTAGCACTGACTGGAGTAATCAGTACTGCTAGCACATTCTGCAAAGTGAAATCATACATACTATTGAATCTTACATTTTAAAGCAGAGCTGTTGTAGGCTGAATGAATGAGTATAATTTTCTCTGTACTACTGTAGCCGTTTTATTGTATTGCATGTGCGGACACTATACAACTGAAGATGGAACAAGATCCAGGAATATTTAAAGCATAAATAAAGCTAAAGAAATTACAAGAATTTTCTCAGTCTATCAAATCCTCCCCACCTTGTTTGATCATCAGTATACCTTTGGAGTATGATTGTCCAGACATTTCCATCTTTGCGTGGTTTCTCTTCTCTCTTGTGCCATGTATGTTGTTGAAGCAAATCATCTTGCACAATTGCAACAACTGTGTTGTTCATATGTTTGATCTCTTTACCTACTGAAATTTCTTTGACTGAGGTGATATCCCCTTTCAACCTCTTAAGGGTATATTGTCATGATTTTTCTGTACATCTGACCTCTTTTCTTAGATCTGTTTGGGTATGGTGTTCAGGTCCATTTGGCAATGCAGTCAATCTGTTACAGTTCAAAAGTGACTTTGTGTCAAAACATCAGAGCCCTTTTGAACTATTGGTCTCGTGTTGAGGGTGGTTTCTGGTTTGACGGTGTTACCAGTGTCTTTTTGCCTATTTGTAAGCTTCTCAAACCTTTTCATAGACATTGTTTTGTTGCTCATACCATTTGCTCCCACCAAGCCGTCCATGGCATTATGTATTTCCAAAAGATTTTATTCTGAGCAAAGTGCTGATTTGTTCAAGGATTGACAGGGAGTTGACTAAATGTTTCTACTACCAGAGAAACGTTTAAGGACCACAAGAAGTTTTTTTTACTCTCATCTTTCACAAGCTCGAGATGTAGATCTCTAGTAGTTGCACATATGAAGAAAATTGGTATAAAACTTCTATAACTGGCTTCCCATCTAAATATACAGCAGTCTTACAAAATCCATACCTGTGACTGCAAATGGCTGACTTTGCTGAACATTGTCAGCTCGTAGAGGAGCTTCCAGTTAATTTCCTTGAAATTCTCTGCCATTTTATATCGTAGGCATGTATGAATGAACTTATTAATTGCTTGTCCTGGATTGAAGATATAAAATCCTTCACATAACTCTGACAACATGATTTTTACTTGTAAGTGTTGAAATCTGGATTAGCATTTTTCTGAAATTATGAACACCATTGGGGAGAAGTGGATGCTTCTGCTGTGCCATGAACTGTGCGAACTGAAGTCATCCTCTCAGTCATGAGGTCATCCAAGAACATGTTGTAGAGGGTGACTTGTGGCCCTCTACTCATACAGGGCATCACAGTCAATAGCAAAATATTCTCCCTATCTCTCTTTTAACCATATGGATCCAGTAGATTCATGCAATTTTTGGTTCAAGTGCTCTCCAATTGATATAAAATTTCCCCGAATGTCTGACTTTGTTCATGAAATGTAGAATACACTAATCTATCTTCCAGAAGGAGAAAATTTTTGAAACATCAATGGGAGTAATCCATAAGTGCAGGATCAAAACTTGCTGGTACATTTTTAATACCGTGGTAAATGTGTATCACGTATACTCCCTTGATTCCAAGGTTCACAATGTCCAGCAAACCAAAGATCACTGTATATCCTGCTTAGTTTTACTGTGGAGCCACTCTTCACAGTAGCTTCAGTGATATCACATCCCTACAATCAATGGAGATCAACCCATCAGAGCCACCAATAACACTTAATTGCGAAAGTGTACTTTTCTTGACAGGTGATGGACTGTTTTTACAACATACGAAGTGTTCAGAAGTATTACATTTGACTATTGTTTTGGTATAATGCAAGTCTAAATCTCTCCCTGAAGTTTTGCATTACCATCCTGATAAAATCTGGTACTATTACCTCAATTTCTTGATTGATGGCAAATTTCAGTTCATGTAGTTTTCGTGGCTCATGTAGAAAGAAATCACAGGGTGCAAGATCAATGAATGTTATGTTGTAAGGAAAGGTGCCCTGGAAATATTTCTCTTAGAAATTTCAATATGCTGCTACTACACGTGCAGCGGTACCATCCTGTTGCACCATGCAGTGGAATTGCCTACTTTGTTGAATATTTGATGCAGGAAGCTCTGCAGCATCTTGAGCTGTTGAGGATTGGTTTTGACCCAGTACCAAAAGTTTTGTTTATTAAAGTACCCCAACAGAAGACAGTGAGTTTTGTCATTTGCCTGTAAACTGGTGTCAGCTGGAAAAGCTTCCAGAATAGTCTTTCAAAATGTTCTACAGTTATCATGATCACATACACGATTCCTTAACACCTACCATTTTGTAAGGATGAAACTTCATTTATTTGTGTAAAATTCTATTTATAGTTCAATTAAATAGTCCCATAACATGAGTTTAAATTTTTTGCAAATAAGCAAAACATTGTACAGAGAATACTACCACAATTCAAATGTTCATGCTTATAAAAGGTGTCTGATGAACATAATATTAGTGCTCATTTAATCTTTGCTGTATTAAACTTCTCTCCAGCTAATTGCTGTTTATTGCATTTGTCAGTCGACAGTTTACACATCGAAGAGAATAATGAATTTAAATAATACTAATAATTCAAGGCAGGTGTTACTTTATTGACACTTTCAACACTACCATACTTTTACAGGGATAGTGGCAGTGACCTCGGTCTTTGTTTCTGAACTTTAATACATTACTCGTATTACACAACTGCAAAACATTGTACTTACTTGATTTTTGTACCATATGAAGGTGAACTAGGGGAATGTATAGCAAGCAGCTACTCCTTTTCCTAAATGCAGTGTTCTCTGGGTTAAATAATACAGTTGCAGCATAGTATGGTAGGAAATTGATTTTCCCATTTAATTTGTATTATACCCATATTGATCTTTCCTTTTTTTATTCCGTACTTCATTGTCCAATGTTCCAGAGGAGTTGCAGTAAATTTTGTTTGTTTTTCAGTTTGGAGAATATTGTAGCATTGAAGACCGGGCAAGTGTATTCATGCGACAGTTGCTCGAAACCATTTAAAACAACCAGTGATCTGAAGCGCCATTTCCTTACTCATACAGGTGAGCGGCCATATTGCTGTACAGTATGTAATAGTGCGTTTGCTCAAAAATGTCATCTCAAAAAGCACCTATCTACACACACCGGGATTAGACCATACAAATGTACATTATGCACCAGTACTTTCATTCAAAAGATTTCCCTTAAAACCCATCAATTAATTCACTCTGGAGAAAGACCGTACCACTGTTCAATGTGCGATAGTAGTTTTATTCAAAAGCGTTCTCTTAAGGCCCATCTATTAAGTCACTCCGGTGTAAAGCCATATCGGTGTAAAATTTGCAACAGTTTATTTTCTTTTAAAACATCCTTAAATCATCATCTCTTAACACATTCGGGTGAACGACCGTACTCTTGTTCGGAATGTAGTAAGACATTTGCACGGAAAGATATTCTTGCTAATCACATGTCAATTCATTCCGGCGTAAGACCATTCAGTTGTTCCATTTGTGGAATTTCTTTTCGACTGCCAAGGGCCTTGAAGAGACACCAAAATAAACTATGTGCTAAAGGCCCTAGCTGTTCTGTTTGAGAAAATAAGAATGTTTTCAAATATAGAAAAATACGAAAAATACACATAAGCAGTGTGTGTACTTTCTGGCCTTTAATGTCATGATCTAAGGGTATATCATATTCCTGGTGCTTCACCAAAAACTGCATTCATGATTTTGAATGGTTGGTTATGAATCTCTCATCAGAAAAGGGTGGTGTCAATTCCACCTCAATATTTAGTGCTGGGTGTGGTCCTCATGATGTGTGGGATTGTTGCTTATCTGGCCAATGATAATACAGGCTATGTTGCTGTGTCGCCTCTTGGTCCACCATTGTGCTAGGGGTGGATAGTGTCTGGTTGGCTATTCTTTGTCCAATGATTAAAGCGATGTGGAGCCCAGTGGACGTTCGGCCTGTCTTTGTGGAGACAGACAACTGATCACTTGTTAAGTCTTAATTCCTGATAGACACATTGGCTGCAGCAGTCCAGAAAAAAGTGGTGTTAACTCTGAGAAGTTTACAAATTATATTATTCTTAGTATATTTACTATTTCAAAATTATTGAACATGAACATAATTAGTCCTTAGCTTACCTTCGTTATACATTTACCATATGTCAGTAGTTCTTTCTGATCAACATCTGGCAGAAATTTCCCTACTTGTTGGCATCTGATATTTCATTCATAAACCTGTCTTTACAAAGTTTAGTTTTTTATGGCATTATATCAGTCCACAATTAAGACATCAAAGAGAATAAATAATTTGAATAATATTTAATAATAACTAAGGAACTGAGGGAGTATACACAAGATATGTGGAACAACCAATGGATCACCAGCACAAACGGCTGACTAACAAGGGAGTTGTTCTTTCCAAATATTCAAGACAAGCTACACAAAGTAGGATATTGCAACATGAACATATTATAACTCAGTTTCTGACAGGACATGGAATGTTTGTATCGTACTTCGAGAGGTTTGGAATCAGTATTCAGAAGCCCTACAGCTGTACCTGTGAAATGCCACAAACTGTTCCTCATCTTTTATTTGAGTGTCCAACTTTTAACTGGAGTAGATATGAATTATTAATTCATTTAAACATGTGTAATATAGAATACCAAGCACCTCTCACTATGGTATTTCAGAGAAGATACTGTTATAGCCCTTTCCGACTGTGTATGCACAATTGTTCAGGTCCGTATTTTATTTATCCCTGACCGTATTTGACATTTTCTCTGCGCTAGACCGGACTGCAGTGATTGTGCGGGACACGTGGCGCATATTTCAATTGTTTTTATTTAGCGCTTGACCACCAGGGCGAAGGAAGAAGAGTTTAAAAAGCACAGTTGATCGGCGAGATGGTGGGAAGCAGTAGTGCCAAAAGTAAGTATTTATTCATTGCGTTTATATTTATCTAGAAGCTTTACCGAATATAGTCAGTGAAGTGTGTACATAACATGAATTTTGAAGATACGTCAACGTATGTGATACTACGAGGTTTTGAATTTTGATATGCACAGTTGTGCGGGCTAGGTCTTCTTACAGACGATGCATAATGGAGTGCTGTGTTGTAACACTTGAGTTCTTGTGATATTGCTTTCATGTAATGTAATTTTTCATAATAAATCCTGTATGTCATGATATTGCTTACACGAGCAAACAGAACTAGGTAGTAGTAAGGCCGAAAGTACTCATTTACATGCCTCATTTATTTTATATTTCAGAGTTCCAAACACTAGAAAATGACGAAGGAAAAATTTTGGAATTGCTAGAAGGAAATGAGTCTGAAATTGAAGGTCTTTCAGATGATGATGATGATAATTCTGCTGGTCTTCGTGAAAGAACAGAAGTTTTGTGGAATTCTGAAAGTGACAGTGAAGGGGATGAACCTGATGCAGTACCATCACCAAAATTACCAGCACCCACTCCAAATTCTAGACCTTTACTCTGGAGACGGAAGCCTTTTACATCGAAACCTACACCGTCACCCTTTAATTATGTGGAAACAGTGGTAAGCACAAGTTTTATTTTTAATTGTATTTTGTAGATTAACAGAAAGTATTAAATGGCCTCAGACGGTTTTTTTCACTTTTTTAGGACCATACAGTCAAGAGGCCATTGGAATATTTCTCAGAATACTTCCCAGATGATTTTTTTGAAACCACTGCCTACTACACAAACAATTACTCATTGTCTAAGAATGGAAAAGAATTGAAAACTAGTGCATCCGAAATTAAAAAATTCTTTGGAGTAAATATAGTTATGGGGAATATTCCATATCCACGAATGACAATGTATTGGCGTGATGATGTACGGTTGGACATTGTGGCATCTGCAATAGCTAGAGACAGGTTTTTCGATCTTAGACAGTGTTTACATTTTATGGAGACTGATGCAGTGAATTCTGAAGAAGTTTCAACTAACAGACTGTGGAAGGTGCAACCAATTATTGACACTGTTCGTAAAAAGTGTCTTGCCATCCCACGTGAATCCAAGTCCTACTCGGTCGATGAACAAATTATCCCGTTTACTGGGCGGTGTAAGCTCAGACAGTATGTGAAGAATAAACCAAGGCCAGTAGGACTAAATAATTTCATCATTACTACCTCTTCTGGATTAGTAGTAGACTTCGAAATTTACCAGGGCACAACCACACCATTACCAGAGAGACAATTGGGACTAGGGCCTTCAATAGTTCTGCGATTAATACAGACTCTTCCACCTGGTAGTTATGTATATTTTGATCACTTCTTCACAACCGTGGGACTGATGGATAAGTTGATAGAACTTAATCTGGAGGGTACAGGCACCATCATGGTTAATAGGTTGAAAGGGGTACATTTCAGTCATGATTCAAAGCTTAGACAGGGTGACTATGAAGAATTTTGTAGAAACGATGAGAAGTTGGTAGCAGTGAAATGGCGAGACAGCAAGTGTGTTACACTTTTGTCAACATGTAGTGGAGCAGAACCAGTGGCAAATGTGAAAAGATGGTCCAAGAAAGAGGGAAAATATAATGAGGTACCATGTCCCTTTGTTGTACGTTGTTACAATCCATGTATGGGTGGTGTTGATATTTGTGACCAGCAAATGGAGTGCTACCGTACATGGATAAAAACCAAGAAATGGACCCTCAAGGTATCCCTACATTTCTTGGACCTCGCCTTGGTAAATGCATGGATGGAATACCAGGAGGATTGCAGAAAGGCTCATATTCCTGCCAAGGATAATTTGGACTTGCTTGGGTTTCGAACAGCTGTCTCAGAAGCCCTAATTGCTGCACCAACCAAAAAACGTAGACATTCAACAGAAGATGACTGCTCCAGCGCTGACGCATCGAGAACTAGAGTTGCAAAAATCCCTGCTCTGGACAAGAGACTCGATGGCTATGACCACTGGCCTGTAGTTGATGAATTAAAATCGGCAAGGTGCTGCCGCCAAAAGGACTGCAAGAGTCGAACTCGTACACGGTGTATGAAGTGCAATGTGTACTTGTGTTTGAACAAGGATTTTAACTGCTTTAAGTTGTTTCACACTATGAATTAGAACATTTGAACATGTACTGAGCAGAATTTTTGTGTGTGTGTAATGTGTGAAGTAAGTCCTTTTTTTCGGATGTTTGTTTTTATTTTGTAAAATAAACTATCAATATGTGTATTGAGGAGCATTTTAGTCAGTTTTTGACATACTAACAAAAATTCACACCTCCAGTTTTCTCTCAGGTCTGAAAGGGATAAAGTGTTTGTTAAATTTCTCCACCTCATAAGTCATCTCTATTTTAATTCAGTTGTCATGTATTAACTTAGTTTCACTCTCTATAGCCCTAATATACTACTTGTAAAATAGGGTATGTAATGGGATATTCAATAATAAGAATAACTCAAGGCAGGCCTAACTTTATTAACACTTTCAGCACTACCATATTTTAACATGGATATTGGCAGTGACCTGGGTCTTTTTTCCTGAACTTAAATACATTTTTATGCAACAGCAAAACATCATACATACTTCATTTCTGCAACATATGAAGGTGTCTGCCATCGCATCAGGAAGTATATGTATAGAGTCTTTTAATTATACCAGTCTTATGAATATCATAAAGAACATATGACAAACTTTTACAATCAAGTTTTACCAATAAACTTGCTCAGACAATAAAAATGAATAATTTAATGTGGCTACTTAAGCCAAAAATAAATGCAAGTACAATTGAAATGAACAATTTGCCTATTTAGAAATAGTCACAGTAGTCTGAAAACATTGGGCTATAAACTGTCCAACCATTCACTCGTTGCACCAGCATCTTCAGTAATTTCATTTCACAGTACTGATGAATCATCAGTCTGTATCGCTGCACTTAAACAAAATAATAAGCCCAAATTTTGGGAGAGGTGAAATATTACTATAATTTTTTTTCAGAGTAAAATAATGCAGCTGAAAGAACTTGCACTTAAGAGTAACGTAACAAATAAAAATCTTGCTCGACCTGTCACTTCATATGTTATCTGGTTCATAGGCAGAGTATTCATCACTGTTGTCCATTTCTGAACCCTCTTCTCCCAATGAAATATTCAAGATATCACTGAGCTGGCGTGAGCACTTGTTCATAGAGTAACACAGCTGACAGCATGGCGTGTTCAGCACCTGTTACATCGTGTGCTTCAGTAGAGGTTATGGCAAGGAGAAACTGCCTTTTTATTGTGTAGGTATGAACTTTCTGATAACTGCTGCATTCTTGTGAACACTAGACAAACTGCTACCTCCAAGCGAGGGTCTGGAACCATATGGCATGCGTGCAGCTTCCTATAAACATGCAAAAATCATGCCCATACAGCATATAGACACCATCCACAACCAGGAAAGTGGTGCGCCCATATCCCGTACAGGCACAGAATTGAAATTGTTAAAAAGAATCTCAATCTTTTACCAATTTTTCCTGTTTATGTATTCATATCTGCACAAACATCCAGAATTGTTGGGGTATTACTTTCTAGTTTCAACATAGTAGCATGCATAATAAATTTGTCATGAAGAACATTATATATACAACACTCAGCAAGGCATCAGAGCATATTTACAACCGAGCTCGATTGCTGCAGTCGCTTAAGTGTGGCCAGTGTCCAGTATTCGGGAGATAGTAGGTTCGAACCCTACTGTCGGCAGCCCTGAAAATGGTTTCCCATTTTCACACCAGGCAAATGCTGGGGCTGTACCTTAATTAAGGCCACGGCCGCTTCCTTCCCACTCCTAGCCCTTCCCTGTCCCATCGTCGCCATAAGACCTATTTGTGTTGGTGTGACGTAAAACAACTAGCTAGCTAGCATATTTACATCATCCTCCAAACCATTGTACTGTGTTGGAACTTAGCCTACAAGGAATACAAAGCCTGCCCAATAGCCACTCATAGCTGTCCGCCCTGTGGATGCTATATTTGCCGCTAGAGGCGCTGTAATTCAACCTTACGTGAACACCTTGGTTGGCAGTATTTCTACACATTGTATGCTTGCTGGTGACGTTTACTACAAAGGTTGAATGTTAATACTGACAGAAATAATGAAACTCAATAATGATTTTGTTTTGTCTGAATCCTTGGCTGAATGGTCAGCGTTGAGGCCTTCAGTTCAGAAGGTCCCGCATTCAATTGTCAGCTGGATGGGTGATTATAATCGCGTCTGATTAATTCTTCTGGCTCGAGGCTAGTGTTTGTGTTTGTTGATATAGTGATTACTACACCTCGGATTTTCAGGTGCTAAAATGTTATTTTAGGTGCCTAAAACAGACTCTCAAATAGGTTCTACAATATTTTTAGCTGCAGTTTTACATATCTTAATATGGATTATTTAAAACACTGTGTTGATTTTGCTAAATTGATAATAATTCATTATGGGGAAATATAAAACAAGTTTAACTCACCTCTTGATGCAAATGTCGCAGCATATAATTTTACCATCCGATGTGATACGGATACGGGTAAACTCTTGTAAACTGAGGATGAATTGGAACCTGACACTTTCGGCTTAATTCACACACTGACCAAATGGGAAAAAGGTATTGTTAATATACGTCAATCATATTACACTGGTGTACTGCTGCGTAAAGAAGGCCCTAGAAATAAAGTTCCCTAAACTATTTTCTATGAATTCCCTTGCCAAGAGCCAACTAGGGAATTATGGATTAAAGCAATAAGCAGACAAGGTACCAGTATGGTACAGTAAATACGCAGACCATGTGACGGCAAAAATTAGGTTACTTATTATTATTGCTCCTGTTCTGATGATAATAATTTCCTTATTCTGTTGTATAGGTGGTACCAAGTATAAGTTATGGAACTCTAATGACCACTCCATCGATTGCTGCAATGGCATATATTGGAGGGTATTTGGTAAGAGTTGTCGAAGACCACATGCCATGTCAAGAGTGTGTAGTATCCAGAGTCCATCTCCACTAACGTCATTAATAAAAATCAAAGACAGAGGTGGTCTCACGTCTCAGGTATCCAAAGCTAAGTTTTGTTTCACTGCTGATGAAACTGGGGCAAGTAAGGGATGAAATGTTATCGGTAACACTGGGCAGTCCAAAAATAGCACAAACATTAACCGAAATACTGGTGTTGCTAAAAATCCTATTCTACAGTGTGGGAAAAGTGATCATCCTGAGGAACAAAGCAGAATAATACTGCAGAAGTTTCGGCACCCCTCTGTCACTAACTACGCT
Source organism: Anabrus simplex (assembly GCF_040414725.1). NCBI lineage: Eukaryota > Metazoa > Arthropoda > Insecta > Orthoptera > Tettigoniidae > Anabrus > Anabrus simplex. Next base: position 37,950,119 of record NC_090277.1, on the reverse strand, counting down.
GATGGCAAGACAGATGAGTATCGCCGAGAATACTTCTCGAGAAGAAAAACAATTTATGAGAAGAAAATATCAAGGAAAATAGTCATTCCTATTCACTAAAAATCTACGGTGCGCTAGTAAAAATATCTAGTGCAGTCCTATGCCAGACATAAATTTCGACAGTAATGTGTGTTATCTGAAATGAAAATCCTAAGCTGAATTGAACTCCTAGGGGTAAAAGGTGAACATTTATTATTTTCTACATTCTGCTCAGTAACGTATATAATATACAGGCAGTATAGTGCAGAGATAAGTTTGTGCTGGTTTTGACTCCCGTTACCAATGCTACAGAGTGCTGATGTGAGGTGGTATACTGCGCTGCAGCGGTCAAGACGCCCACCGCCAGGCTGACACTGTTTCTGAAGAGAGCACCACGAGTGAGCAGGCTTGGTAATCCTTGTAGGCTAAGGTTGCAATAAGTCCTTCCCATCCTTATTACTGTTGCCTTCTCCAACTCTGCAGAATAGTATTTGACAGCAGGAAAATAATTAATTTGACAAACTAAATGGTGTGGGGATGCTGATAAGCACAACTGCATGACTAAGTATATTTCTGACTTTCATTCCCAATAATTTAAAACATTTTGATAATTTTATTGTATACTTTGCATGGTTTTCTGCTAGCAAGGCATATTGTTTGAAAGTTCTGAGTTGCCTTTAAAATATTTCTATTTTCAGCAGATATCCCTTGGAAAAAAATTATGAATGGTAGAATTTATAAACGTTTAATCTGCACTAAATTACTTGCATGTTTGAGAAGGTATTCTTCATTCCTCTGACAGTAATATCTCAACATTTGTCACAATTTTTTGTAGGAATCTATTTCTTCTATACCATTGATAGTATTAATATAATGTAATTGCAGTTTGGAAGTGTTTTATATTGCCCTGTAGTAAGCATCACAAGAAACTTATAATGCATTTATATCAGGAGTGCAGAAAATTCCTTAGAATTGAGGAGCTAGCCCAAAAAATCAAGATGCATCAAGATTCTCACCAACCTGACACGTAAGTAATCAATTTGCGCTTCTAAACATTGAGTGTACTTTGTCAAATCTTAACATTTGAACTGACTAGAAATACAAAATTAAATAGCAGTAACTGCTAGTGTCAGCTTTATGTTAATTAAGGGTTATAAATTTCATGTTGTTGGTCTGTATTGAACTGAGAATAGCATATGAGTAACAACACAGTAAGGTTTCCACCCATTCAATACAAAATACACTGACTGACAGTGACAATGCAACACCAAGGAGGAGTGGTTCGAAAGGGATGAAAGTTGGGGAAAAAACAGAGACGGCACGGACGAATAACTGATGTTTATTTCAAACCGATATGCAGGTTACACAATGCGCACGGCATCGACTCAGTAGGATGTAGGACCACCGCGAGCAGCGATGCACGCAGAAACACGTTGAGGTACAGAGTCAATAAGAGTGCGGATGGTGTCCTGAGGGATGGTTCTCCATTCTCTGTCAACCATTTGCCACAGTTGGTCATCCGTACGAGGCTGGGGCAAAGTTTGCAAACGGCGTCCAATGAGATCCCACACGTGTTCAATTGGTGAGAGATCCGGAGAGTACGCTGGCCACGGAAGCATCTGTACACCTCGTAGAGCCTGTTGGGAGATGCGAGCAGTGTGTGGGCGGGCATTATCCTGCTGAAACAGAGCATTGGGCAGCCCCTGAAGGTACGGGAGTGCCACCGGCCGCAGCACATGCTGCACGTAGCGGTGGGCATTTAACGTGCCTTGAATACGCACTGGAGGTGACGTGGAATTGTACGCAATAGCGCCCCAAACCATGATGCCGCATTGTCTAGCGGTAGGGCACTCCACAGTTACTGCCGGATTTGACCTTTCTCCACGCCGACGCCACACTCGTCTGCGGTGACTATCACTAACAGAACAGAAGCATGACTCATCGGAAAACTAGACGTTCCGCCATTCCCTCATCCAAGTCACTCTAGCCCGGCACCATGCCAGGCGTGCACATCTATGCTGTGGAGTCAATGGTAGTCTTCTGAGCGGACGCCGGGAGTGCAGGCCTCCTTCAACCAATCGACGGGAAATTGTTCTGGTCGATATTGGAACAGCCAGGGTGTCTTGCACATGCTGAAGAATGGCGGTTGACGTGGCGTGCGGGGCTGCCACCGCTTGGCGGCGGTTGCGCCGATCCTCGCGTGCTGACGTCACTCGGGCTGCGCCTGGACCCCTCGCACGTGCCACATGTCCCTGCGCCAACCATCTTTGCCACAGGCGCTGCACCGTGGACACATCCCTATGGGTATCGGCTGCGATTTGACGAAGCGACCAACCTGCCCTTCTCAGCCCGATCACCATACCCCTCGTAAAGTCATCTGTCTGCTGGAAATGCCTCCGTTGACGGCGGCCTGGCATTCTTAGCTATACACATGTCCTGTGGCACACGACAACACGTTCTACAATGACTGTCAGCTGAGAAATCACGGTACGAAATGGGCCATTCGCCAACGCCGTGTCCCATTTATCGTTCGCTACGTGCGCAGCACAGCGGCGCATTTCACATCATGAGCATACCTCAGTGACGTCAGTCTACCCTGCAATTGGCATAAAGTTCTGACCACTCCTTCTTGGTGTTGCATTTGCTCTGTCAGTCAGTGTATATTCACAATATTTTAAAATTGCATAGAACTAGTTTCGACCCATCTAGGGGTCATCATCAGCTACATCAAAGCATAGATCACTCTTGATGAAATCCTAAGAACATGTTATTTTTGACAGTAAGATTATTATGGAATAACAAGTGAATGTGGTAAATGAAAAGAGATGTTAGTATGGGACATGTGAGTAATAGCTAATAAATATACAAGGAATATACATAAGAGGTTTGGAACAAAGTATAAAAGGGGGCTTAGTGTTGTAAAAATTATTATATAATCATGGAAAACTGTAAGTCCTTAATTTTTACAATACTAAGCCCCCTTTTACACTTTGTTCCAAACCTCTTATGTTTATTCCTTGTATATTTATTAGCTATTACTCACCTGTCCCATACTAACATCTCTTTTCATTTACCACATTCACTTGTTATTCCATAATAATCTTACTGTTAAAATTAACATGTTCTTAGGATTTCGTCAAGAGTGATCTTTGCTTTGATGTAGCTGATGATGACCCCTAGATGGGTCGAAACTAGTTCTATGTAATTTTACAATATTATGAATATATTTTGTATTGAATAGGTGGAAACCTTACTGTGTTGTTACTCATATGTTTTTCAGCTTTATGTGACAAAATTAGTATGATACTGTACACAGAGTTAAAATTATACAGATTAATGTCATAATTCCTGCATCATCATTTGCAGCGATGAGTTTGTGTCTTGTGGTCTGCAGCCCATGGAGGGTCAGATTCATTTACTTCAGGTACATTCATATTACATATTAAATCACACAAAATGTTTGCTTCTGATATCTGAATCTGTCTTGTATAAGGCTCATCTGACTTAATCCTCACTAATATGATGCTGCAGTGACTTGAAGGAAACAAAAAATAGATAGTAGCTCTTCTAGAATAGGAAGTCTGTTACTGCTTTCCAACTCCAACTGATCGAACAATTTTCTTCCTCTTCCATTGTATGTAATTTGTACCATTTTCTTATATTGGAAGTTGTTCCTTGAAATGCTCGACCAACACTGATATGTCATCAACACCATAATTTTACGGATCAGTTCCAGTTGGTCATGCAAAGTTATGAACAGTGTCTTTAAGTCCACAAACTAATAAATGGTCCTTCAATTATTTGATACTATAAATAACCAGTTTTTCTTTCTGCAAATTTATACCAGAAGTATCAGCTGGCCCAACTACCTTTGCTTGTAATCTTGGAAAATGCGACCAATGGAGGTGTTTGTTACAAATTTACCTTCATTTGGGCTAGAATAGTTTTGAGTCATTCAAGTGATGCTATTGTTCATTTATACCTAATCAAATAGTGCTGAGAAATAGTTGCTTCCTCAGAATCAGTAGAGATAAATTGTTTAAGATTTCTATAAAATCCAGAAAAAATACAGTGTGTCAACAACTTTTAAATGAGCTGCTTTATCTTTACTTGCAATTACATTTTCATGTTGCACAATGACACATTTCCAGTCAGTCACCCATCATACACTGTGCAAATACTGAAATTTCTGAACTCTCATCTTAAATCTTGTAGCCTCTTGGGAGACTGCTGGTTGAATTTGTAGAGTGACTTCAGTAATGAATCAAGTTCATGGACATAGTCCAGATATATTTTACAGAACTTAATACATGTAATTTAAGCCTATATGCTATGCAGTGCACAGCAACAATGTGTTCAATGTTTTATCTGATGTTCTGAATTAGTCCATTGTGTGCACCGAGTAGAGAAGCAGCAAGCACTATCTCTTCCAGTGCCAACTAACTTGGGATCAGACAACATCCTGAAATGCCAGATCTTTAAAATCCTTTTTTTTTTTCAAGAATTTCCATGTACCCACCTGCACTTCCACTATCTAAGGATGTGAGTGATAGAAAAATTCCTTTGATTTTGAAGTTCCTTACAAATCCTACACAGAGAATTAGTTCTTCCACTATCCACTGATCCATCCAGTGGTAAACTAACATACCTTGCATCTTTTAGCTCTCTTCTGAGCAACTTTGCTATTTGACTAACAAATTCCATTGAGCTGAGTGGCTCAGATGGATATGGCACTGGCTTTCTAAGCCCAGGTTGGGAGTTCGCATCCTGGCTCACTGTGGTGGTATTTGAAGGTGCTCAAATATGACAGCACCATGTCTGTAGATTTACCAGCAAGTTAAAGAAATCCTGCAGGGCAAAATTTTGGCACCTCAGAGTCTTTTAAAACCATAAAAGTAGTGAGTGGGACTTAAAACCAATAATATTACTATTAATGAATTCCCTGTAACTAGTCCTATTGCCATACTTCTCTGTCAGCCCTGCTCTCAATTACTCAATTTGGTAATGCAGGAAAATCTATGATTGTTTTATTATTCTATGCAATATTGAAAAGCTTCTTCAAATTGTTGAACTCATTGGAATCCATTTTCTTTACACACACGGCCAGGGACATTGTTTATTGAAACAATATTATATTGTTTCTGTGCTGTAATGATTTGTTATGTTTCTAGTTTAAATGACCTTGTAAAACCTTTTGGCATCTTGGAGACTACTACTTTCTCCATGTTTCCCATTTTCACTCCATGCAAATATTGGGGCTGTACCTTAATTAAGGCCATGGCCACTTCCTTCCCAGTCCTCGCCCTTTCCTATCTCATTGTCACCATAAAACCTTTCTGTGCCTGTGTGATGTAAAGCAAATTACAATTAATAATATCAGAATTCTCAGAAACTTATGACATGATGGTACATGCAGATATTTCTTTCAGAACTTTTGATAATTTGCGTGTCTGGACATTTCTGGGTAAATGTGCAAGTCAACAATACGTACCCATTTGCATTGGAAATTTGTATGCCAGAATTAGAGGAGTCGTGAATAATGATGATACTTGAGTTCCAGTTGATAAGACTACAGATGTCATTTTTAGTTACATCTGGAACATGGTCGCGTGACTGCTCGAGCTTGCTTTGAACAGGCTCGAACCTTGGCGCGTGTTGGGTCGGCTCGATCCCACTTGAACACGGGTATCGTTCATCCATCACTGGTCATAACCTCTAAAGGCCGGTCTCCACTGATTGACATTTTACAACATGTTAAATATTAACTGGTGATGCCATCAACGTGTTAACTATTAAATACTGTTTCATTTAACATTGTGTCCACACTTATGAACATATTAAACTTGACTTGACCGGGTTGAGTGGCTCAGACGGTTGAGGTGCTGGCCTTCTGCCCCAACTTGGCAGATTCGATCTTGGCTCAGTCCAGTGGTATTTGACGGTCCTCTTATATGTCACCTTGCTCCGGTAGAATTACTGGCATGTAAACAAACTCCTGCAGGATAAAATTCTGGCACTTCAGCATGTCTGAAAACTGTAATAGTAGTTAGTGGGACATAAAGCAAATAACATTATTATTAAACTTCACTTCCTTTGTTTGTATACAGGCAGTTCATCATATCAGTTTGTGGTAATACATTCAGGTGGTGTCTTGAATTTTCAAACAAGGACAATGGACTCTGATGAAGAGGAATTGGCCTTTGTTATTGCCACTGTTGCTTCTTACAAGATCTTGAGAATGAAGGAAAGGAGAATGTGGGTACAATAATATCTCAATAAAAGGCACAATTGGATGACATTCAGAATGAGCTGAAAGTAGAAGAAGTAGAAGATAGGTTTGGATTTAAAAACTTTCTGAGAATGTCGGAGCGTAATTTTAATGAAATTTTGGAAAAAATACTTCCTACCATACCATAAGAAAGGAGGACACACACAGTTACAAGCAGCTATTCCACATCACCTGCGGCTTGGGATATCTCCGCGTTTCTGCACAGTATAAACTTCGTCTACTCCCATCCCTGACTTCATACTTTTTTGAACTTTTTGCAGTTCTCAACTGTACTGAGAATGGAGGGAGGCTAGTTTTCTTTTTCAATGCACTCCCACAAGCAGTTATAACTAATTTTGATTTCCTGGAAACTGTCAGCTTTTCTCGCTTTATGTTGGTATTCTTGCGATGAGACATTCCACAAAGAAGGTCTTTCTATTATATCATTAAGTACAGTGTGATGTCCTTGCTCCACTCCATCCCTGACTATAAATTTTCGTATAGTGCAGAGCAGAGAGAACAACACATGTGCACGTACTGTATTTGTAGCTTGTAACTATAATCCTACTTTTTCTATAAGAAGCACATTGTTTAAGCTATCTGTTGACATGGAAATGGCACGGAAGTTGCTGAAGCTGTGCCGACACCTCACAAACAAAGAATTGACTTGACAAGTTTTCCACTTGGAATGGAAAATATGCCAACTTGTTAAGTGTTAACCTCAACATTCTGAGTTAACATGCAAAGTCAATTGGAAGATACAATGACAACATAAATGTCAATTCTAACGTGTTCAGTTTAACATGTTGGTGTTATATGTTAATCAGTGGAGACTGGCCTTATCGTGCCAAACCATCTCGGCTACCATGCACTGAAAATTTGTTTTAACTCTATTTTGGCTGCCCGATTGCCAGTTTCTTTTAGATGTGACATGAGGTATTCCATTACATTCGCACAGTTGTGTAGTTGACTTTGTTTGTACCCAGTTTATACAGCCTAAACTAGATGTTCTCAACGCAGCCTAATAACCCAAATATCTATTTCAGATATATTAAATATTATTTATATCCGGCGAGTTAGCCATGCAGTTAGGGGCACGCAGCTATGAGCTTGTATCCGGGAAATAGAGGGTTTGAACCCCACTGTCGGTAGCCCTGAAAATGGTTTTCTGTTGTTTCCCAATTTCACACCAGGCAAATCCTGGGGCTGTACCTTAATTAAGGCCAAGGCCACTTCGTTACCACTCCTAGCACTTTCCTATCCCATCCTTGCCGTAAGACCTGTCTGTGTCGGTGCGACGTGAAGCAAATTGACATAGATGTTGATTCCCTTAGTGCATTGGCACTGCCCGTGGCTCCAAGTGGCCTATGTAGGTGCTATTTACCAACTGATGAGCCCAATTTTGCACACTGGAGAAAAATGCTGGCAACCAGGAATGAGTTAGCTGGAAAATGTATAATGTCCAATAACGGACTAACTACATTGGTATTGTAAAGCAAATTGTAAAAAAAAAATATATTATTCAGAAAAAAACTATCTGAAGGGATGTAACACTTATTGATTGTGTTTAAGGATTGTTTCCTTGAAGGTATTAATTGTTTGTGTCATCAGTCTGCAGACTGATTTGATGCAGTCCTCCATATCACCCTATCATCTGCTAACTTTTTTGCTGCTATGTAACTACTCTATGTAACAACTACTCTGATCTATTTTTCATATACATGCTATGGCCTATCCCTACCGCTCTTACCACCTACAGTTCCCTTGCAAACTAACTGAACAAGTCCTAGATATCTTAAGATGTGTCCTATCATTCTGTCCCTCCTCCTCACCAGATGTCACCAAATTATTTTCCTCCTACCAATTTGATTCATTATTTCATCATTTGTGATACCGTAATATCGATCCACCTCTCCTTCAGCATTCTTCTGTAACACTGCATCGTTTGGTTAGGGCCTGTATATTTAATTAATATCATTATGTAAACTGTCTATTTTTTATTCTTGTGTGTATACATATCCACTTTGCATAATTTTTTCCTTTAGTCATGTACAGTTCTCTGTATGTGGTAGATAAACTAAGTGTTGTGCTCAGTTTTGCCATAGTCAAGGAAGTCTTTTCATCATTTTGCTCAGAAAAAGCACACTAACTGAATCAGTAATCCACTGGATAACTCACCACCACAGTCCCAGTTCAGTCCATTGGGTGATATAAGTATAAATGCGATCTACCAGTGAGACGTATCTCAAGGTGGATTGAGACCGATGTCGCTTGCAAGATATAATTCGCTATGTAGATAAATAAAGTTTGGTTTTCTGCTAACAAGATGTTTATCCTTCCCTTGATTGTCAGCTGACACCACATTCATGTAAACATCTCGTGGTCCTGCTTGGTTTTTTACATATCTACTAATTCTGAACAGTGGTGATGGAAGAAGAAATTGCAGAAGTTCTGGTTCTTTTGATCAAGGTTATACAAAGGTAAGGTCTCAATTTCCTGAAATGTGCTTCATGGAAAATGCTGCAATGGGTCGAATAATACTGAGTTGTTGGCAGCATAAATCTTTTTAAAGAAACGTAATAAATACAAAAATTATTGATTAAAGTGGTAATTGAAAAATATCCTTGGGTGTAATGAGTTTGACTTTTGAAACAAACTCTGTGTTCTATAGCCCTGTTGGGTATTGGCCCATGACGCGACTTCTACCGAGCGTGAAACCTTCAGATTACGAGGAGGCGCATGTTCTATGTGACGAATTCCTCCTGATAGCTCTTCAGTATTTCTCATGTAAGCTGGAATAAGCCCTTATATTCAGACAAAAACCCATGACCAAGCCAGTAATCGAACCCTGAGTCTCCAGGTAAGAGGCAGACTCGCTGCCCCTAGAATGCTGCATCGCCATGACTTGAAACCTTGAAAACATTTCGTGGAATTTTGTAAGCAGGAAACTGGTGGAGTAAAATGGAATTTTGAAATTGATGCACAGGCAGCCTTCATGGCATAAAATTAAAATATTTTCAAACTATGGCTGAATTATTATTATTGTCATTAATTATCTCCTGCCTCATGTAACAGGCATTTAAATAGGAACCCAGGGGCCCTCAACTTGGGGTTGCTACAACATGGTCCTTAGCTGTGTCTCGGAATACTTCTACTTACTTTTGCCATGCTTTTCATGTTAAACTTTGCCAGCTGACCTTCAGTTAACTCTTGTTCTTTTCTGAGCCCTACAATAGTAGTTTTCCTATTCCTTCATTTTAACGTTCTTAAAGACCTTTCCTTTCATTGTTCTAAGTGTTGGACTTCTTGTTTTCTTTCTTCTGTATAGAGTTAAGAGAGGGTGTTTGTCTGGTTGCATTTTCTCTTTCACCAGCATAAAGAAAAGTAAGGACGAAGTAGAGCGTGAAAATACTCCCCAGGTCTAAAACAGAACAAAAGTTGAGCAAAGGGGTTTGGATAGGATAGATAAAAGTGAGGAGCTTGGCACCAGTAAATCAAAACAGTGGCAGACTCAACTAGAGCACCATGGTCACTAACTGCTGCTCCCAGTACAAGAGCTGCAGGTGCCCCTTTTAGTCACCTTTTACAAAGGCCTGGGATACTGGCCCCATCCTTATGGCCAGGTTAATCAACTGCTCTTATAGCATTATGAAATGTGTAACCTTCTTGCCACCAAATCTTATTTTCTAAAACTTGTGCAGTTGTTGGAAATTGCATCAAAGCTTTTGTTTGTGACTTTATTGCTCTAAGTACGCACGAAGCATTATGGTCAAATCTTATATATTTAGCTAAACCACTCTACTTTGCAACCCTACATTACCTACATTATGCCAAAAAAATTAAATTTCTTCTTATTTGTCTGAGCTCCACCTTTTTTCTCGTGTACAGGCTCCTGGATATTGTGAAAATCCATGTTTTCTATATGAAACCTGTAGACATCTTTTTAATTATGTTCAAGAAAATCTCTTGGTGCTTTACGCATTTTTCTTCTCTGTTGTAAAACCATGGTAAAATCTGCCATCAGGTTTTGAGCCTGATCTCTACCATTGTGAGTCACCTACTGCACAGTCTCAAGTTTGGACATTTATCCCCATTCAGCAAGATGAAGCCCCAGTTTATTCATACACATGTGGAGATGTATCTCCTATAGAATCCCCTAACAGCAAAGTTCACTGCTGGGATGAAGTCTTCTAATTCATCTACATTTGAGATACATCTCAGTATTTATGAGACCAGAAATAGATGCCAGCTGTCTTCATACCATCCAATATCTAGGACACATCAAACACTATGCCACAAGCACCGAGTATATTTTGTTGCTAGAAAGTATTATTCAGAAAAGTGAGCGTCCCCAATTTACTGTAACACACAGGTAAGGATAGGTCCGGATGCATGGCTCTGATTTTTTTTATAACTGTGCTACTTTTAAAATTTTTCACACAAGTTATTCAAGCACTTGTCATAGCACAAATAGTTTTTCTTTTAAAAATCATGCCTGTCTCGTTGAGCCACTTACTATTCGGCATATGACACTTGTTGAGCACTTTCTCAAGTGTACAGTACATAATGTTGATGCACAGCATCTTCACTCTTCATTTCTTCTGCTATTTGTTTCGCATCGCACCGACACAGATAAGACTTATGGCGACAATGGGATAGGAAAGGCCTAGGAATGGGAAGGAAGTGGCTGTGGCCTTAATTAAGGTACAGCCCCAGCATATGCCTGGTGTGAAAATGGGAAACCACAGAAAACCATCTTCAGGGCTGCCGACAGTGAGGTTCAAATCCACTATTTCTCGGATGCAAGCTCACAGCTGCGCGCTCCTAACCGCACGGCCAACTCGCCCGGTCTCTTCATTTCTTGGGAATTCACATTATTTCTGTACTTTGTGGGCAGACCACATGACACCCCATAATCTGCAGCCTTTGGGCTGAGCAGCAGTCACTTGGTAGGCCAAGGCCCTTTTGGGCTATTGTGCCATGGTTTTTTTATGTTTGTACCTTAATGAAGACCATGGCTGCTTTCTTAACACTCATAGCCCTTTCCTGTCCCATCTTCACCATAAGACCTATCTGTGTCAGCGTGACAAAAAGCAACTTGTAAAAAAAAAGTGAAAGATTACAGCCTTGTCTTACCCCAGTAAGTACCATGAACCAAGAACTCACTCGACCATCAATTCTCACTGCAGACCAGTTGTCGACACAAATGCCTGTGATTGGTTTTAATAATCTACCCTTAATCCCATAGTCCCCAGTATGGTAAACAACTTTTCTCTCACTACTCTGTTACATGTCTTCATTATATCTATGGAACATAAACATAACTAGCCATTCTTCTGGTAGTTCAATTACTTGGTGCATACTGAAAATCCAATCCTGACAGCCCCTCTGTTTTCCGTAACCACACTAGTTTCCATCCAACTTACTCTCAACCAATAATCACACCCTTCCTTTTGAAATGGTGGTGATTCCTTGTATGATATACAGATTAGTGAGTTACCTTGATAGTTGTTGCAATCTTTCTTGTTTCCTTGCTTATAGATATGTGCAATTACTGCTTTTGTCCAATCTGAAAGTATCTTACTAATACTCCATGCTAATCTTATTACTCTAAGAAGCCATTTAATCCATGCCTTCCCATTATATTTCAGCATTCCATGTCTAATGTCATCCATTCCATCAGCTTTATGAGAGTGGAGTTTATTTACTACCCCTTCCACATCCTTCAGTGCAATTTCAGCAGCATCATTGTCCTCTCCATAAGCTTGGTTATTTGTGACATCACCAGGAAAATCTCCTTTCACATTGGGAAGATTTTCAAAACATTCCTTCCACCTGTCCAGTGATTCCCTTGGATCTATTATGAGTTCACATGATTTACTCAAAATACCATTCATTTCCTTTTCCTCTCCAAGATTCTTTATTACTGTTCAGATAGGTCTCCATGCTGCTTGACCTGGCCTTTCCAGCTTGTTGCCAAGATCTCCCCACACTCCTTGGATCCAGCAACTATTTCTTTCACTCTCTTTCATTCATATATGTATATCTCCTATCTTCATCAGTCCATGTTCGGACCACCAAGATGTTAGATTTTTCCCCATCTTTACACACTTTTGTTCCTAGGCATTCCCTTGCTATTTCTACTACAGCATTTCTGTATGCCATCCATCCTCTTTCTCTATCCTGAATCTGCTTACGGTCCATTGTTTGGAAATTTTTGCTAATCATATCCATGTAGGCCCTACTTGTGTCTAATTCCCTCGTCCTGGAGATTTTCTACCCTTATTCTTCTGCAGACAGATTTCACTTTCTCTGTCGTAAGCCCAGAGATACTTCGTTCACTACAGATCAGATAGTGGTCCATATCATTGAAAAATTCCTGGAAAATTTGCACATTCCAAACAGATTTTCTGAATTCAAAATTGGTTATAACATAGTATTTAAATGGATCTGGTGCCCCTACCCTACCGTGTATAGCAAAAATTCTGTTATGTTGAAGAATGTATTCATAACTGCCAATCCCAACTAGGACAATGTCCTGCAAATGCTTCCCATTCCTATTAGCTTCGATATCCTCCACACATTGAAGAGTTTTTACTAATGATAATACTAGAAAACCAGTGCTTGACTCATAGACATATACTCATATTATGAAGACGTTTTAATACTGTGGAGCATTCACAGTATCAGAGGAAAAAACGGATAACAACTGACAGAAAAAGAAAGAATAGAAACCTCTGAATTGTAATGTTACCCAAATGTGTTTAAAGTCAGAAGGATAGTTCAGGTCACAAATGAGGCAATTGTGAATAAGGTTGATAAGAAAGGAAAAGTTTGGCAAAAGTAGACCTTGGGAAAAATTCATGGGATACATGTTGAGAAATTCAGAACTCATTCAGCTGATTTCTAAGATAAGTATATGGAGTAGGAATTTAGTACCAGTTGGGAAATGGTACAGATCTGAATAGATAGAGGATGTAATAGTTCTGTAGAAAAGGGTAGGTAAGGCGAGGATAGTGCATTGTGGAGATCTTTATAAAACGAAAATACAGACCCGGAGGGTAGCACTGGATATGGTGACATGGAGATCAGTATGAAACTAGTCTATAGACCTAGAGGAGGGTGTAGTGTAGTGACATTGTCACTGGCTTCTCACCAGGGTGCCCATGTTTCAGGCCCAAGCAGTACCTGTGGGATGTTAGAAATAAAATCCTCTTCCCTGTGATGTGGTGTCTGTTGAAGACTAGAGGATCTGTGGTTGTGATAAAGACATTGACAATAATGGAGAGCTTGCTTACTTGGTTGGTCTTTATACTATGACCCTAATAATGATGATGATGATATATACTTCTTGCACCTTTTATTTTTAAAAAATTCAGTGGATATAATTTCCGGCTCATTCCCATGTAAATACTTCTCTTGCTGTGTGAAATGGACCAGAAAATAGAGATCAAGGATGAACCTGTCTGGCGTGAAGGCACAGCAAGTACATCCTTCGTAAGTATCATTCCTGATCATTTTATAGTGATCCAAATTTAATTGATATTCAAAACATTTTCAGACGTATAAATTATGAAGTATTTCATCTGGAATAATGTTCAGTGCATGTCAAGAACAAGCATAAACTCTCCAACTTGCAAAGGTACTTTGTGAGGTGTTTCAGTGCACAACACATCTAGGTGGTAGTCTGGTAGGTATGCTGTATGTTGTAGCTGTCATTGGCCATCAGATGAATAATGATGGCATGTTGGATGTCATTCTGTGTTATTGTAAATAATGAGTAGTTTTTGACATGGAACCTTGTATTCGTGACTTTTCCCATGGATAGTTTAAAGATTGGTTACATAACACTAATTATTTTCAGTGTATATTAACTGAACAGGCCATATGCTTCAGAAAATTAGCATCCTCATCTTACCTGCAGGGCCCCGGTAGTATTTGCAGCGAGTTTGAGATGTCATTACCTCAAACTATGTGCTCATGCAGGATCCATTCAATGCCATGGATTTAATGTTGTTTATTTCATAAAACAACTGTTAGTGACAAAATTACTGATGGTGAGAAGTCAGATTCTCTTCACCTAAAATCATGAAACGAGAGGATCGAATCCACTATTGCAGTATTGACCCTTCTGTATTATTTTCTTTGGCACCAACAAATTTACTGCTACTTTTCTCACTGGCTATGAGTTATATTGGTGTGTGTATGGAGAGTTCGATAATTGTTGAATTTTGTTCATATTTTCTCCTGAGTGAATAGATTTTATGACATTGATGGTCAGCTTCTATAATTGGGTTTTCCACTTTATTGTATAATGGGCTCGTGTGGAAAATTTTTGTTGTGATTATTTTTTAAGTTTTTAGTGGTTTTTGTACAGTTTCTCATGTTGTATTTGTTTACTTCCTGATTTGAATATTTGTACAGCCATCCCCAAGGTGAGAGCTACATTAACCTAACTCTGAACCATTGTGTTGAGTTTTTGTGAATTATATTCATGAAAAATTACCAGAACATTTAACAGTTGTGCAAGCGACTGAAAAACAGAGTTAAGAGAAAGCTATGGAGAGGGATGACAATTATTTATACTCCTCTTCATGAACACCTGTGGCTTGCTCAGAAAGATCATAGCTTGTTGGCAGCATTGACAGCACTCCTGGATGGAGCAGATGTTGCAATTTTTAAAATCAGTGTCCTTACAATTGTAAGCACCCAGTAGTGCCTTAAATATGTCCTCAAAACAAAAAACGTTATGCAACCCAGAAGTATAAGTAATCACCACCAGGTCATCCTGTATCTTGTCTTACCTGCAAGTTCGAATTTGTACATCTCTTAGAGGCAGAGTGTGGCTGAAATACCTAACATTTATTATTAACAGAATAGTGCACAAATATGCAAATTTTATTCCGTTATAATCCATCAGTGGCTTTACTCTTTTTGCACAATTGCTGAAATGATATCGTTCATACTGTTTACTGCACAGGATGCACATAGAGCCTTTAGAGGGCTCATGGAAACCTTTTTGCATGCATGCTCTTCATACGATATTGTTGTACTTACTAAGGCTTCTCTATCAAATAGTATATATGATAGTGAATTATTTGACAGTAGATATTTAGTGTTCGGAAATGACGCAGATCCTTTAGTATCTGGTAAGGAGCGGGGCGGGGGATTTTTGATAGCCGTCAAAAAGAGTTTCAAGGCAAAACTATTATCCAAGTACTCTAAACAGTATTGTGACTCACTTACTATTTGCATCTCAAATAATAACAGGAAGTTATTCATAAATGTTGTATACATTACTCCAGCATCATCTTTAACAGTTTATCAGGACTACTTTGGTTATTTAGAAAGCACTGACAATCTTATGATTTCGGATTGCGTTATCGTGGGTGATTTCAATCTTCCTGAAATTAATGGTACTGGTTATTCATTTACAGAAGGAACTGTGACTAGTAAAAGATTGGGTCAATTGATATCATATTTAGGTTTAATGTCGTACAATAATATTCTTAATTACAATTTTAGGACGCTGGATCTTGTACTGGCCAATTTCATAGTTGACGTGAAACGTGAGGAATTTGCTCTTGTGCCTGAAGATTTACACCATCCCCCACTATGTTTATCGTTACCTCCAGTAAAGAGGTGTTCATTACCAAAAAATATAAATTGAGAATACTATGATTTCAAGAAAGCAGATTTTTTACAACTGTATTACGAGTTAAGAGATATTGATTGGAACCCATTGTATAAGTATCAGAATGTGGATGAGGCTGTGGATTTCCTTTACTCGTCAACATATAGATGCTTTGATAATTGCACACCTAAGTGTCAGGTCATTAAAAAATCAAAATTTCCTGTCTGGTTTAATCACGATATCATTCAGATAATCAAAAAGAAAAGGAAGTGTGCCAAAAAGAGGAAATTCCTCGGGTAGTATGATGAATGATTCAAACAACTCAGATTTGAATTGAAAGTAAAAATAAATACCACAACTCAGATTTGAATTGAAAGTAAAAATAAATACCGCATATCGAGATTACATATGTGAATTAGAGGTTACTTTAAAATGTGATATAACACCTTTCTGGAGGCATATTAAAAATAAGCGACTCACGAGATCAGGAGTAACTATGTTTGAGTATAATGGTGAGAACTACGAGGGTGGTAATGTTGTTCATGGCTTTGCTCGATATTTTTTGTCAGTTTACGTCAGATCAGATTTTAATTATATATTGGATGATTTGGCTTTAGATGACATTCCTCTATTTCCCTCTGTTGATATATTATATGTCAGCGAGATATCTGTTGAAGAAGTGAAAAAGGCTATTAATGGTAAACTAAAGCCTAAAAGATCGAGTGGTCCTGATGGCATACCTCCATATATAATTAGGGCTTGTGCTGATTTATTGGCTAATCAATTAACTTTCATTTTTAACCTTTCTCTTCGCACTTCATCCTTTCCTCAAAAATGGAAAGTCGCTAAAGTTACGCCAATTTTTAAGACAGGCAGTTTTGTAACCATATCTAATTATCGTCCAGTGTGTATTATTAATGCCGTAGCTAAGGTATATGAACATATATTGCACCATAAGATTTATAACCATGTTAAGATTGCTCTGTCAGAATTTCAACATGGATTTGTACCCAACAGATCAGTTATCACCAATCTTTTGGGCTATACTCAAAGTTTGTATGATACCATAAATACCAACAGAAGGACTGATGTTGTTTATATGGATTTGGAAAAAGCATTCGATAAAGTCGACCATAGAATTTTAATTACAAAAATGTATAAATTTGGTTTTTGTAAACAGTTGTTGCAGTTAATGTGTTCATATTTAAAAAACCGACAGCAGTTTGTTTATTTTAACAATGGAATTTCAGATAATTTTATCAGTCCTTCTGGTGTTCCGCAAGGTTCAAATCTTGGACCTCTATTGTTTTTAATTCTAATTAATGATTTACCAGACAATATTTGCCACTCTAACTGTTTACTTTTTGCAGATGATTTGAAACTTTACAAATACATTAGCGACCACCATGACCAAGACGAGTTGCAAAAGGACATTAATAATGTCATTTCTTGGTGTGATGTTAATAAGTTGTCTTTGAATGTTAGTAAATGTAAATACATGACCTTTACCAGGAGGAAGGAATTTGAAGTCTCAGCCTATCATATATGGGGGGGGAAAATTGGATAGGGTTTTAACGTTTAAGGATCTTGGTATAATTTTTTACAGTAAGCTAACGTTCAATAATCATATCAATACAATAACAAAGAATGCTAACCGAATGCTAGGATTTTTGATAAGAACATCGAGACCATTTACTCAGCCCTCTGTACTGAATAAATTATATATTACCTTGGTATGGAGCATACTGGAATATTCTGTAATAATCTGGAGCCCGTACACAAAGCAACAAGTGAAGGCTATTGAAATTGTACAAAACAAATTTCTACGTTACCTTTATTTCAAAACTTTTAATACTTTTTGCCCTTTTGACACATCGACCCATTTATTAAGGAATATATTTAAATTTACTTCATTGAAAACTAGACGGTCCCTAATCTCTATACAAATACTAAGAAAAATTTTAATAGGACGATTTGATTCCTTGGACCTGTTAAGACGCATTTCATTCCATGTTCCGCAGACAAGATCACATCAGCACCAATTATTTCACGTTCAAACGTCAAAAACATTGCATCAGTCAAATTCACCTTTCGTAAAAATGTCAACGCTTTATAACACTGTAACAAAAGGAGTCGATATATTCACGAAATCGGATAAAGAATTCAGTAAGAAACTAGAAGCCTGCCTTTACAATTTGTAAATTTTTGATAATTCCTTCTTTCTGGTCTTCTTCATATTTCCCAGTGTACTCATCCATGTTTTAAGTTTCCTTGTTTTTGCATTGTCTTTTCCTTTGTATTACCGTGTGATTTCTTAGTGAAGTTTTCATTTATTATCAACTGTAAATGGTATCATATATAATGTTAATTTTGTTCCATCTTATTTTTGTTCATTTTAAATTTTGTTTTTGTTAAACTTTAACTCAATGTACAGAATGTTACTGAATGTCAAGAAGGTACTTAATTGGGTGTAAAACCTGTGTACTTTCAGATAAATAAATAAATAAATAATTTATGATGGAAAACTGTGAGTCGCCAGTCCGTTTATTGGGCTCCCTATATCGTCGTTCGGTCCGGTCCAACATTTCAATGTACCGTTTTTAATTTTGTCCAAATTCCCCTCAGCATATAGGGGATCTTTTGAAGTCAGTGAATATCAAATTTGCCAATTATATTAAGATTTTCTTCATTAATTTCAACCAAACATGAATGAAGCAAAAACAGTTGCATAACATCTCTCAATACAGTTAATATTATTGTATTCAAGTGCTTAACGAATTTAGGTGGACAATGTGCTCAGTGTAATTTTATTCCTGTTTTTCCTATCTTAACAATCATAGGAGAGCCATAAAAACCTAAAATGTTTATGAATGAATGATGTAATGAGATTTGAAAATCAATAGGCCCTACCCTGCATTCACTGTAGTAGAGGAGGAAAAAAAATTATACCGTTTTTAGTGGGTTCTTTTTACATACAGGTGTGCCTCGACATGAGTCTGGTTCTCGGCTAGGTGCTTCAGCTGCTTCTCCTACCACCTGCAATACTGCTGCTACTACTATTACTACTACTACTACTACTGCTGCTATGACTTTCACTCCTGCTGCTATTACTTCTGCTATTACTACCACTGGTATTACTACTACTACTACTACTACTACTACTACTACTACTACTACTACTACTACTACTACTACTATTAATTGCTGTACAACCACTGTTCTTGCTTCTTCATGTTTTTCTTCTTCTTTATCTTCTTATTCCTCTTCTGATATTATTCTTAGTGCCAATAGTACTCCACAGACAGTTGAGATTCCTGCATTCATCCGCATACCAACCCTCCTTAACTCTGACAGGAACTTGGATGTTTTTTTCTTCGTATGCCTCCTTTAATCGATTCTTCCTTAACTTAACCTAGTTCATTTTCTTCATATTCCTTTTTTTCTCTTCTCATTGCTGTCTTCTCTTTTGTACATAATGTAATATTTATTTATTTAATTTTTACTGTACTATACCTTTACTTATGTGTTATATCTGTATTTATCTTACTGTGCCTAACTATTTCTTCTCTTCACTTTACGTTCAATCTTCAATTTTCCTCGTTGTTTCTTTTGCCTATATGTTTTGTTCTTTATTGTTGTGTCTCTGTTGTTATTTTGTAGTCTTTAATTTTTTCCTTTATTTTTATCATTAGATGTTTTTTCCTTATTGTTCTTCTACTTATTTTTTTATGTTTGCCTTGTGCTACTCCACTGTAAATATATTTTTCCTTTGCGGAACTCTGTAATTCAGCTTCTCTCTGTTTTGGTTTCCCAAATAAATAAATAAATAATCTTCAGCAGCAGAGCCCTTACCTGGACCTTCAACACCCACTTGCGAAGTAAATTTGGATCCGCTAGCACCGTGTACACCTTCCAAACAGAGAGGAGCTCTATCTCTCATAAAAGCCTGTAGTTACAGAGGTATAACTCCTAAGAAGTGTACACTGTGCAAGATAATAATCATTAAGAAAAAATGCTGCAACAGTTACGCACGAAGTGTAAGATGCTGAGAAATAGTTTGAAGGGAAATAATAAAAATCAGGTGGGATGTTTGGTGACTTCCTTGCAGAATGTTTTCTCGAAGCATCATAACTTTGCAGCATTAATTGCTGACTTGGTGAAGAATGTTTCCAAGTTAGGTCAAGGTAGGCGCTGGAGCTTCGAGGAGAAGGCAGTTGCACTTGGCTTGTTTAAGCGAAGCCCTAGTTGCTATCATCTTTTACAGAAGTTGATCCATATGCCTTCCCGTCAAACCCTTACCACAATGCTGAATGCCTTTTCCTACAGACATTGGCAAGGCTTTCTTCAAACAGTTTGAATCTTGAGTCAGAACTATGAGTAGTGATCAGAAAGTTTGATCCCTCATGTCTGATGAAGTTTCTTTGTCCACTGGACTTCATTACATTCTGAGTTTGGATCAAATTGATGGGCACAATGACTGTGGTCACCTAGGCTGTACCAACAGATTTGCTGATCATGCCTTGGTGTTCATGGTTAGAGGTCTCCTCAGGAAATGGAAGTAACCTGTTGCTTACTGTTTCTCGAGAGGCACTGTACCTGCTGAGAAACTCAAAGTTTTGATAAAGGATGTCATTCGTTCTTTGCAGAAAGCTGGCTTGGAAACTGTGGGAATTGTGTGCGACCAGGGTCCCTCAAACAGCAAGGCAATACATGAGCTCTGTAACGTGCTCCCGAAATATGTTTTTTTACCTTGTGCATACTCCTCGCTTCCGGGTAGTGACATTGGACTGCGGCGTTCACCATCCGTCTGTTGTCTTCGCTCTCTCACGACTGTGTGTGTGCCTGCCTTCTCCCCGCCACCCCCTGACGTCATCACTGTTCTCGTATGTTCCACGGCTGGCTCGCCGGCCTATATAAACTTGCCGTTTCACCTCAATCTTCGATTAGGTATGTGGATTATGCGAAACTAAGCAGTGGGAGTTTTACATCATCCACAGCTGCTCCGTGTTGACTTATTTGACCTGTGTGGAAACTGTCTACGTCTTACTGGGTGAGCAGATTCATGTTTTATATTACTTGTTCTTATTCCTGTAGCTCCACGGAGACTTTGTTACGAACATCAAGCCTTTATAATTTCAATTCCTTTTGGACCTTATTTTACACTATGGAGCTTGTCTTTCATTTCTGTGAACTTTGACAACTAAGTGGGGAGTAAATCTTGGCGGACCAATAAGCGAGGTGAAGTCTTACATCATGAGTTAATATGAACTTAACCTTCAGTGGGTTTTTGCAGCCTGATCCCTGCTCATGCTCTTAATGTCCTTATCTGTGTTTTGTTTTCTTTTCTCTTCATCCATTTTCCTACTTCTCCTTTTTACCGGTGTATGCCCATGCTACTTCCTATTCTTCTTCTATGAGACATTTCAAAATAACAAAAAGAAAAATATTGTAATGGTCTGCGAATTTTCATAGGTATTCATGCTATTTTAAGGTTTTCAAAATTGTTGTCAACTTGTTCTTCTACTTTAATCTAATTCATTTCCTGGGGATTAAATGTTGTGAAGTATTAGTGTGGTGTTTTCTACGCATTGCTGTTCCAATCTTTATTGAACATATCATTCCACCAGTGATATTTCTTTTCTGAAGTGTATTCGGGGTGCGACCCTGTTACGATGTTGGTACTATTGAAACTATTTAAATCTAGTAATCTGTTGCTAATTCTTACAAAGTACTTGCGCTCATGGCTCTTTTTTTCTTAACTCAATCATCCTAGATGTCTGTTATATTCAGTACCTGACCAATACCAAAGATATGTAAAAATGTGATTGCTATGTGTTGTGTTTATAATCCTTCTTTGATCTTGTTACAATATATGTTATGATTCTTAAACCTGATCCCTTGGGCTATTTATTTGTTTGGTGTCCCCTTTTCTTCCCTATGTTCCTACCACAGAATACCTTTTTCGGAAGGGCCTTGATTTTGTTCGGTGCGACAAATTGCGCACTGCCTCATGCTCGCTTCCAGCTTACTCTGCTTGGCCTGACAAGTAAACATCTGCTTCATTAAATGATTGTGGGAGACTCTTTTCTTCTTACTTTAAGAAATCGTGTTTTGAAGTTGACCTATACCAAAAATGCGCTACATATGGTAGCAGACTACTTTCTCTTTTAGGGTCCTTATTTTCTATCTCCTTTGTAGTTTTTGGTGTTCTTTATCATGGCCTGTTTTTCGGATAACTGCCCGTTAGGGGAAGATTCCTCTTTATTATCTTCTCTGATAATGCAAAATTTATCGCTACCTAATCCTCCTGTACAAGATTTAATTTCCTTTTTCTTCTTCTTCTTTTTCTTTTTCTTCTTCTTCCTCTTCTATATACCCTTCTTCAACTAATTATACACCTGATTTCTTATCTGACGATATGAAACCTCCCTTCTCACAACACCCTATGGCTCCCCCTCCCCCTGCCTACTCTCATCCTCCTGTACCTCCTACTACTTCGGTTGACAGCTCCCTCAATGTACAAATTATTAAACAGTCACTACTTCAGGTTCCCCAATTACTAGCGACAGATCCTCATAGCCTCACTATTTGGTTGTTTTCAGTTCGTAAATTTTTAAACATAAAAGTTGCTTCTTTCCCGCAATTAATCGGCCTTCATTCTACTAAGACTACAGGTTTTTTTTCCACCTTTTGGCTTGACAACATGTCTAATTTTTCAAACTGGTATGAATTACGGCATGATATACATAATTATTTTCTACCACTGGAAGTTCGGTATAAATTAAGTACTGAATTCTTCAGACGTCACCAATTACCGAATGAACCTGCCCATGATTATTTAGATTCCATTATTACTTATAGTGATGTCTTGAATATCTCCTGTAATACTGCTGAATTGATTTCTATTATACAGTTTTATGCTGCCCCATCCTTTCCTATGCTTTTCAATGTACTCGCTTCTCCTGTTTCTCTCTTTCAACTCTATAACTTAGCCCATCAACATACTATTAATTTTTTAGGTGACCGTTCATATTATGCCTCCGTTCCGCCACCTACCATTTCTTCCACTCTGTCACATCCCTCTTTTCCTTCGGTTTCTGCTCCCACTGTTCACCCTTCTGTAACTTGCTACCGTTGTAAATTACCTGGCCATATTACTCGCCAATGTACTACTCAGCCTTCGGGAAACACCTTCCACCCGCGTCATTAGGCAGTAGATGTTCATTTGGGGAAAATCTGCCTCACATTATTCAGCCTACCTCTTTGACACCATCTTCCCAATTCACTACTGATTGTGTCTCCTTCTTACCTCCGACTTGTCATGTTCTGGTAACTGCTAATAATCTTCCATCTGTTGCTTTACTTGACTCAGGTGTGGCTATTTCTCTTATTAGTTTTGAGTTTTATGAATCTCTAACTGAAATCCTCACATACATTATCTTCCATCTTCCACTCGTCTGTCCATTTCCAATCAACCCTTGGATGTTATTGGTACTATCTCATTGCATATTAAAATGCAACATTTCTCTTGGCCCTTTACCTTTCAGATCGTAAAAGACTTTTCATTCCCTATCATTTTGGGTTATGATTTTTTTTCTCATACTGGTCTTCTTCTTGATTCGGCACATTCTAAAGTTTTTTTTCCCTTTTCTGACAAGTCTGTTCCTTTACTTCACACCCTTGATTACCCTTCTGTTTCACATTCCCTTTCTTTAAGTATTAACTCTGCTCATTCTGATCAGGTTCAAGCCTTACTTACTGAGTTCTCTGATGTCATCACCCCCACTTTGGGTACTGTTAACAACTTTTCTGCCCATATTGATCTCATAGATTCTACTCCTGTTCGTTCTTCCCCTTATTTCCTCAGCCCTCCTCAAATGAAAGTCTTAAATCAGTTAATTCAGAAAATGTTAAAAGATAATACTATTATTCCTTCATCTTCCAATTATGCGTCTCCGGGCTTTGTTGTTGATAAGCCCGATGGCTCTGCGAGATTTATTGTAGATGATACGAAACTAAATAATAAGATAGTCTATGATGCTTATCCTATGCCTAAATTGAACTCAGCCTTTCAACATTTTTCGGGTTCAAAATTTTTTTCTATTTTTGACCTTAATTCTGCCTATAATCAGCTTCCGTTGGACAACATTAGCTCCCGGTATACTGCATTTATTACTCCCAATGGTCTGTATCAATTAAAAAAGTTCCCTTTGGTCTGAATTAAGGTTCTCAGATAATGCAACGTTTTGTGGATTCTCTATTTTCTGACATTAAGTATAAATATTTGTTCCCTTTCATTAATGACATTCTGATTTTCTCACCCGATTTTCAATCTCATTTGTCCCACGTTCGTGAAGTCCTTACTCATCTTCGCAACGTTGGCTTAACTGTGAATCCCTCTAAAGTCTTGATTGCACAAACTTCTATTAAATTTCTCGGACACATTTTAAGTTCGCAAGGTATTGCCGTTGACCCCGGGCAAGTCTCTGCTATTCATAAAATCCCACCTCCAACTAACTTAAAACATCTATGTTCCTTCTTGGGGATGGTTGGGTTTTATGCTAAGTACATCCCTAATTTTTCTTCGATTGCTGAACCGTTAAATTTTCTTAAAAGAAAAGGTGTTAAATTTCATTGGTCCTCCCGTCAACAGCTTGCTTTTGATCTTTTGAAATCTAAATTATCTCATGCCCTTCTTCTACAAATTCCCGATTTTAATGTAACTTTCTAACTATCTACTGATGCTTCTGACATTGCTATCGGTGCCGTCCTACAACAAACTATCAATGACCAGACTCTTCCCATTGCATATTTCAGTCGCCTTTTATCTCCCAGAGAACGTAAATATTCCACGTATGAAAAAGAAGCCCTTGCACTTATACTTTCTATTGAACACTTCGCTGATTACCTTGACCATCGCGAATTTATTGTGAGTACCGATAATCAGGCTCACTCTTGGCTTCTCCATAATGCGCCATAAATTGGTCGCACGGGTGGCTGGTTACTTCGATTCTCTCGATTTAAGTTTTCTCTCAAATTTATTTCTGGGTATAATAATTCTGTCACTGATGCCCTTTCTCGTCTCTTTGAAGACCTTCACCTTCAGGCTTCTTAGCTAGATTCCATTCCTATTAACTCCTCCATTTCTGTTTCCTCTTTAACTAATTTTCCTCTTTCTTTTCAGTCTTGTTCGCAACATCAGCAGCTTGACCTGTACTGCCAACATGATTAATTTAAGAAAACACAATATTTGAGAATGAATACACATACTTTAAGAAAAAACAATGTATATCTCAAGGGAATTCTTCCGCATCATTATCTTCAACATTATATCCTGTAAGGGACAAGAAGAAATGTTGATTGGCTACAGGAGTGAATGTCATGAGAGACATGACATC
Source organism: Anabrus simplex (assembly GCF_040414725.1). Classification (NCBI taxonomy): domain Eukaryota; kingdom Metazoa; phylum Arthropoda; class Insecta; order Orthoptera; family Tettigoniidae; genus Anabrus; species Anabrus simplex. The sequence continues at coordinate 37,924,801 of NC_090277.1, read as the reverse complement.
AGTCAATTTCTTCTGGTTGACAGGGAGTTGATTTCTGTTTTTTACTCTGAGCTGAAATGGATCATGTTTCACAAGTCTTCCTTTCTTCTTGGTGCAAATGTTTGCATACTGAGCTGGCCCTAATGTAGTATGGTATAACAGTGCTTAACACCTAGCTGAAAAGGGTCCTTGAAATTCAATTGAAATTGTGTAGCTTCACTGAAGTGAACTGAATCTCCAGTTGTGAATTTAGTGGGTATTTATAGCATTGACTTGAGATCACCTAAAGTTTTGAAGTCATCTCTTTTCATTTTTGTCACAATGAAATTTTTTTGGACTTGATGACTTCACAACATCTACCCGTTCATCTGGGGTATATACTATTGGTGATTCCTCACGCATTATACTAACTTCAAGCTGTAAAATTAGGAGTAACAAATTCAGACAATTTCAGATGAACATAGTTATAAGCCACACCAACAGGTATTTAACTGCTAATTGCTTTCACATGATATCCTATGTAAATAGTATTGTTAATATTAATAGTTCTACTAAATAATTAATCATCGCCATAAGACCTATCTGTGTCGGTGCGATGTAAAGCCCCTAGCAAAAAAAAACTAAATAATTATTCTATGGTCGTCAAATCTGATGCTATTGTTCATGCATTTCTGTAAGATAACGAGTTATTTCTAAAGTATGTAGAATGAGTAAAATACAGTCACAAGCCACAAACTAGAGGTTATACATGATAAAATATGTCTATACTCTTACCAAGTTGTCATTAGAGTTGGAACTGCTGCTTGATGGGTGCCAACAATCATCACCATCTGTATCAAAAAGATGTGACTCTTCACTTTCAGCTTCATTATTCTCAAAAGTCCTCTGAAGAGGAGAGAAATCTTTATTCACTCTTGATTTCGATGCCATTTTGGTATGGCTTATGACTGTGTTAGTTCTGAAATTGTCACTAGATGGCAAAGTAAAGATCTTCCACCTAGCATATGCTGCCATCTTTTATAAATACAAGAAACTTCTCAGTGTGATATTAAAGAGGGAAATTTAAAGAATATGATGGCATGAACATCTCAAAAACAACGAAATGGTGGCTTATGACTATATTCCACAGAGCCCTTCAATTATAGGAATTATCTCATAAAAGCAATTTCTACAAGCCCTGTTGTCTTATAAGCTAATTCTTTCGTTTATTTTCTTTAATCATAAACAATTTTTGTGGAAATACGCACATAAAGTCATTCGACCCGGCTAACCGATTTGTATAGCACCACAGTAAGTAGTGGAGACTCTGCCTGTGCTGTGAGGAAGGGTAGCAGGGGTATATATTTTTTCTAAGTTCATGGACACTGAGGTATGATTCACCCACTTGCCGCACGTATTCATCTGTCTGGCAGTATCTTTAGTGTCTGATAGTTTTTCAGTGTGTAGTCAAATAAATGATTTTAATTGTATAATCACACCGTATTTCTTTTTAATCGTTACAAATGTGAAATATTGTTCCTTTCGTGAAAGGTTTATTGTACAGTACAGTGTGTATGTTCAGTCCGTCAGCGCTAACGCTAGTGGGATCCTCAACAGCTCTGCTATCAGCTGTCATAGATGGCCTAGGCATCCCTGAAGAGGTGTACTAGGGAAATGAGGAGTGAGGCAGTTTCCTGTTGTTTTCCTCAATGAGCCAGAGTTGCTATTACATATCAGTCTGCCAATCCCACTGAAATGCATACACCAACTGACCCTATGAGCAACATTTTCACACCATTCATAGCAGGGACTGGCTGCATTAGGATTGGCATTACTAACATCGCTCATACCTCAGTCACTTTCATATTGTCAAAGCCAAGGATAAGACAGACAGATCTATGAAAGTAACAAAATTGCTCTAGCCTATACCAGAAGGCATAGTGCACTGTAAACACTAGGTCCTGCCAGCAAAAGGATGTACAGTACAGTACTGAATCACAATCTCAGAAATCTATTATTACCGCTCTTAAGTTGGTAAACTGTCAATCGTTACCTCTCTGTCGAAGTTTGCTGAAAGAGCATTAAAAACTTACCATTTTGTAGCCTTTATTTTAGTTTTGATGTATATATGCCCCCCCCCCCCCCGTCTGCTATATCCCTTAAACCCGAGTGCTGTTTGTTGTCTGTATATTTTTTTGCCTCTGCACTTTTAATTCCCAATCGCCACTACTATGTATGTATGAAATTGCGCTTGGGCAGTGGTGGGTTCGAACCCCTCTGTCAGCAATCTTGAAGATGGTTTTCCCTCTTCACAATAGGCAGGCAGATACTAAGGCCGTACCAGAATTAAGGCCACAGTTGCTTCGTTCTCAGGCACATTCCATCATTGCCATAAATCAATTCTCTATAAAACTCATAGGAAAAAAATGAGACATCATTATGAAGCCCACAACATCATTATAATTGTTCATAAACGTGGAAAACAAGCACTGTATGTTCAATTCATGTTAAGGTAAGGATGTATTCTGCCCAAAGGCAAGTCTGAACCTCCGCAGAGGTGTGCCTCAGCCGGAGTTTACGTGCAGTAGGGTGGCAAGTTCCTGTCTGCTCCTCCATTCCCTTACCCCCTCCAACAGTGCATGGCAACCCATCCAAATTTTGACTTTGCCCAATGTTGCTTAACTTTGGAGATCTCACGGGATCCAGTGTTTCAACATGAGTTCATGTTGAGTGTTGTCATTCGAAATATGCCAAACATCTGCATGTTTCAGACTCCATTTGTCTTAGTTGCATTCATAATTTTATAAATTCCTGCTGTACAGTTGTATAATCGAGCAATTTATTTAAACTTCATATGACTTCTATTATTATTATTATTATTATTATTATTATTATTATTATTATTAATAATAATAATATTAATATTATAAGGAGATTAAGTACAACATTGAGCATATTTGCTAAATGGGAAGTGAAAAACTGTAATGAAAAATGAACCTTTCAAACATGTGGTTTACTGTCCTCATAGTCTGTTCCTTTATATGAGCTCATCATTTCTGTAGAATTGTGTGATAATGATCAAATACTGAACTGGAAGTGTCATGTGATATTGTGTGGATGAATTTTGTTATGCTCTCTCCTCTCTTATTTGCAATTTGTATGCACATCCTCTACAGAAGTATGTACTGGTGTGTATTCAATGTCCAAGTAACTAAATTAATATTTCTGAATTTTGTGATGTTGGTAACTCATTCATTTGATGTGATGGTGACAGTTGTACAAACTTTCCTTATCATACTTGTCCCCCTGTGGGTGGCGGCAGTAGAATAACACTCATGTCATCCCCTGCCTAATGTAAGAGGCGACTAGAAAGGGTCCCATTAGGGCTTTGAACTTGGGAGCTTGGGTAGGCGTCCTTGGAACCATTAGGTGGATCCTGGCATTGTTCTGCTTACTTTTACCAGACTCCTCACTTTCATCTATCTTATCCAGCATACCTCGGTCACCACCTGTTCTTTTCTGACCCCGACTGTATTACGTGTGGAGGCCTAGGGAGTTTTATTTTCACGCCCTTCATGGCCCTGGTCTTTCTTAGTCTGATACCTTCATTTTTTGTAGTGTCGGCCCCCTTCCATTTCTTCTCTCCAATTACTAATGTATAGAGGATGGCTGCCTAGTTTTACTTCCTCTTAAAACAATAATCACCACCACCACCACTCTTATCATAGTTGGTATGATAAAACTGAATAAGATATAAATGATCAGCAATTGCATTCTTTATAACTTTCATTATGTACTACTTTTCGATAGGACCAATAACATAGATGTTTAAAAATTAAATTATAGGCTCCTTCCTCTAAACTACCATATCATCCATGGTGAATAAAATTATTTATAGCTTACATGGTAGTGGTTCATTCCCCGATGTAAAATACCAGTTTTCACTGAATACTGTTTAGCCATTTTCTCCTGACAGAAATGACGAAAAATTAACACCGCGGGATAGGGTGAGTCCCTGTGATTAGTACACCTAGGTGAGGAACATGTTAGGTTTGCGTTGCCTGTAAATGGTGCCACAATGTGAGAAATGCCATAGGTGTGTGTTACATGTGTGAATTACATTACCTGGGAGTCATACCATAATGTGTGGAATACCGCAAGTCTACGCTACTTTTGATTAGTACCGCAACACGGCAAATACCATGGTTCTACTTTCCTAGTGATAACTACCATTATGAGGGGCTGATGACCTGTTTTTTGAACCCCTTTAGACTACAAGCATCATCGATTCAGGATTGTGCTTTAGAAGCAGTTCCTTGGTGAGTATTACTATTGTTTAACGCTAGTTTCTGGGAATGTGGGGCATTACAGGTCAGATCCACTGATTGTTCTAAATTGATATCTATCCATTCATTCTTCGTCACCATGTTTTGAATCCTAGTCAGTGGATGATTTTGGACTTTTAAATTGTCATTACATTTTGTCTCATTTTGTACCATTAAGGGCTGATGACCTAGATATTAGGCCCTTTTAAACAACAAGCATCATCATCTTAGGCAAGGAGATTTGTGGTGAAGACGAGATGTTTGGTGGCCGTGACATATACTAGGAACTGTCCCATCATTCACCTTACTGCAGGTGAAAGTAAAACCATTTTCAGGATAGCCAATGGTAGGGGAACAGGCCCTTTCTGTATCCCAAATGCAGAGGTGTAGAGCCATGGCCACTCTTCCTCTGCTCAGTTGGCCGGTCAGAGTGCAGTACTGTTGGATCACGGATCAGCCTTCTCTACAACCACCGACACAGATTTCTGCCTTCGATATACTGTAGGTACAAATGCACTGTATTTGAAGTGAGTTTCCACTGCCTTTGACGGGCGTTTTGTCTAGGTCACAGCAAAGCCCCTTGCGCACGGTAATGTCGGAAGGTAGCTGCATATTGTCCATATACTATACATAAATTAGCAAACAATTCCTTGGACTAGATCTTAATAGGTTGAGCTATCTTATGACGTGGCATGGGATTGTTTCATGCTGGATCAGCTGCCATATTGTTATACGTAGATCCTGATGCTACATATTTCTTTCAATTTATTGGAACTCGTCCCCTGCGGATGGACTGAAAGGAAGCATTATTTGTACTTCCTGCATGTTGTAAGAGGGCAACAGTCACAGAATATGTAATCGCTCTGTAGTCTTTTAAGCCCATAAACATATTCATGTTTCTATCCTTTTCCATGTAGCAGAGAAATTTAGATATATCTTACTGTCACATGAAATAGAACATTTTTAAGTACTGTAAATACAAGGAATGCATACAATTTTGTAGCTTGACATTGTTTATCATCTAAATGCAGATGACTGATTGAATGATATGTTGTGTTTTGGTGCAATTTGTAGAAATAGAGTATGTGCTATCATGTCTTGGTTTCTTCAAACACTACTCTGCCAGAGATTTGCCATCCTCTAGCAGATACAAAAGAAGTACAAATCTCAATATTTCTCAGTGTGTGGCCCTAGGTGCCTCATTTGACAGACTGAAAGATGTATCATAGTGTATAGTAAATTCCTTGAGAAAATACAAATGGCATTGCCAAAATCTTTTGAGAAAAGTATTTATTATGTTGTAACTTGTCAGTTCCAGTCTTCCTTTCATAAATGAATGATTTTGTGTTGTATTGTATTGTTTTCTGGCTGATGAATATTAATTGATGATTAACACTACTGAATGTAACTTAATGAAATTATGATATACTATGATCACAAAAATTTTGCTAATTTCTACACAATTTTTATACCTGTAATACTGTGGATAGTAGGTAGAATGTAGCTCCATAAATCAAAAGATCATGTTTAATTTCAATTTGTCTTTGAATCCTACAAATTCCCTCCTTAAATCATTTTGATTCCTGTGTATGGCTTTCTTACAATGTATTTATACCGTATTTCATTGCCTGCATAAGTGGCATATCTTGATACTGTTCACTGTTGAGGTTGGCTTAGTGTTAAAGGGGACTGAGGTACGAGGTGATGTTAGTGCTTATTTCTGTCGTTTAGTAAAAATAATATTATAATAAGCAGCACAGGCTGGTGAGCTTCTTTTCTCCAGCAAAAAATAAAAAAATAAAAGTAAAAATAAAAAAATAATATAATAATAATAATAAAGCACAGGCCAACCTCCAGGTGTGTCATTCTTCAGAATGAAGTATTTTGGATAAAGGTAAGAGAAAGAAATGAAAGAAAAATGATATGAAAGAAAAGAAATTAATATATTTAAGAGAGGAGGGAGGATGAGAACCTGGGGACCCTACTCACTAAACGATTTAAATCGCCTGCCGGTAATTTTAGTTTACCCTACGACCGCCAGAGGTGCTAACATGTGGCAGCCGCTGTGCACAGAAGTGAAAAATAACCTTGAGAGTCTCCTCTTATACATTCTCTTTGATGTAAACAGTAAAGACCTTTGACACCTTTACACTGTGAGTGCCCAGCTTTCAACAAGATGCTTAATTAATAGGAGACTAATCAAGTTATGATTCAAAATCCAAATCGCAGGTAGTGAGCAGAGTTTTGCGCAAAGTGTTTTGCTGAGACTTTTCCAGAAGTCTTACGTGGTAAGTACAAATTGGCAAGAAAAAAAGGGAATGGTGAAAGAACTATCAGGAATGTACAACCACTCAGATTAGCACAACATTTTTATATTGCAAAAACCAATTTTAAAAAATTGGTTATATTGGCAAGTTTTAGTGTATAAGTTGATTTTTGCAGAGTAGATGACGAGATTTAATTGAAACCAAGAAACTAGCAATTTTAACACCATGAAAAGGGACAAATTCAAAATAGTATAGATTCAATTAGGATGAGAAGAGAAAAATTTTACAAAATTTAATACCCATGACTAATGAATAAGGTTAGATCCTGCAAATGATGACTAGATTATAATATGACTAACACCCTATTAAAAAAACAGCACTATGTTTAGAAAGATATAATGTGACCGTATATAGGTCTCGGCTGTGTAAATATGGGTCAGTGTGTCTCCGGGCCAGCTTTGTTGGCAAGGTGGTAACCTGTTTCTGACTGAAGGGGAGCTGGCTGGCTTGAAATATAAAAAAATATAAAAAAACAAAAGCAGTCGAGAGATAAAAATAACCAGAATATGTTTGTCTGCAGTCACAGCAATTTTATAATAAAGGAAATATTTATAATATATTTGGTGGCGTGATATGCATAATTGAGAAGGCACACGTGAATAATATTTGACTGGACCGTGTTAATAGTCGCGTGTGAATTATAATAATTAAATAATATATAATATCTGAATTTTTAATTGATTTCAACTGTATTACCACTTCAGAATATTTGTCAAAAGGAAAACCCTTGTGCTCTGAAGCCCATAGACACGGTTGTAATAGTAAACTCGTATCCTCATCCCGTGGTAGTGTAGCCCTTCTTTTTACAGACACACTCCCAATGGATGTGAGCTGCATGTACAATTTCAAACACACACCAGCACTCTTGAAATTCTTAAATTCCCGGCAGTGCCGGGAATCGAACCCGGGCCCCGAGGACCGTAGCTAATAACACTAACCGTTATGCTACGAAGATAGTTTTCGAATATACACTGACTGACAGTGACAATGCAACACCAAGGAGGAGTGGTTCGAAAGGGATGAAAGTTGGGGAAAAAAGAGATGGCACGGACGAATAATTGATGTTTATTTCAAACCGATATGCAGGTTACACAATGCGCACGGCATCGACTCAGTAGGATGTAGGACCACCGCGAGCGGCGATGCACGCAGAAACACGTCGAGGTACAGAGTCAATAAGAGTGTGGATGGTGTCCTGAGGGATGGTTCTCCATTCTCTGTCAACCATTTGCCACAGTTGGTCGTCCGTATGAGGCTGGGGCAGAGTTTGCAAACGGCGTCCAATGAGATCCCACACGTGTTCGATTGGTGAGAGATCCGGAGAGTACGCTGGCCACGGAAGCATCTGTACACCTCGTAGAGCCTGTTGGGAGATGCGAGCAGTGTGTGGGCGGGCATTATCTTGCTGAAACAGAGCATTGGGCAGCCCCTGAAGGTACGGGAGTGCCACCGGCCGCAGCACATGCTGCACGTAGCGGTGGGCATTTAACGTGCCTTGAATACGCACTAGAGGTGACGTGGAATCATACGCAATAGCGCCCCAAACCATGATGCCGCGTTGTCTAGCGGTAGGGTGCTCCACAGTTACTGCCGGATTTGACCTTTCTCCACGCCGACGCCACACTCGTCTGCGGTGACTATCACTGACAGAACAGAAGCGTGACTCATCGGAGAACACGACGTTCCGCCATTCCCTCATCCAAGTCGCTCTAGCCCGGCACCATGCCAGGCGTGCACGTCTATGCTGTGGAGTCAATGGTAGTCTTCTGAGCGGACGCCGGGAGTGCAGGCCTCCTTCAACCAATCGACGGGAAATTGTTCTGGTCGATATTGGAACAGCCAGGGTGTCTTGCACATGCTGAAGAATGGCGGTTGACGTGGCGTGCGGGGCTGCCACCGCTTGGCGGCGGATGCGCCGATCCTCGCGTGCTGACGTCACTCGGGCTGCGCCTGGACCCCTCGCACGTGCCACATGTCCCTGCGCCAACCATCTTCGCCACAGGCGCTGCACCGTGGACACATCCCTATGGGTATCGGCTGCGATTTGACGAAGTCACCAACCTGCCCTTCTCAGCCCGATCACCATACTCCTCGTAAAGTCGTCTGTCTGCTGGAAATGCCTCCGTTGACGGCGGCCTGGCATTCTTAGCTATACACGTGTCCTGTGGCACACGACAACACGTTCTACAATGACTGTCGGCTGAGAAATCACGGTACGAAGTGGGCCATTCGCCAACGCCGTGTCCCATTTAGCGGTGCATTTCACATCATGAGCATACCTCAGTGACGTCAGTCTACCCTGCAATTGGCATAAAGTTCTGACCACTCCTTCTTGGTGTTGCATTTGCTCTGTCAGTCAGTGTATGAATGCTTTCCTGTTACTAGAACTGTACCCTAAATTGCTGGCTGTAATATATATTGCAATAATAATTTTGCTTTAGGCAATAACCTACATGTAATTATTTCATTTTAACCGTCCACACATCTTTGGTCATTAACTTATATTATATTGTTCATGCTTAGGTACTCCAAATTAGGCCCGTTGGCTGAAAAGTGTATCATGATAGTTTTTTCATATCGTCTGTTTTAAATGCCATTGCAGCTGTTCACAATATATGAAACCCGAGTTCTTATTTTCACGATTCACAGGTTCTTGGAAAAGTATTAATGGCATGTAATCCGAAGGCCCCGATTTCAAGTAGTTAGCGCCCTAGGCAAACAAAATTTAGTCGCCGCCCTTTTTTCTGTTCCTCAAAATATATTATTTACAATTTAAAGATTATAGTGTTCAAGATTATGAGTTTCAAAACAGCAAATTATGCTAACAAAGTTAATTCTCATGCCGTAATTAAATTTATCAAGCCAAATAAAGGTAATAGCTAAATAAGTATCAGGCTTTTTTCTTTTTATTTAAAAAGCCATTGGTTCAGTTCGATTGTTTGTGTGCAAGTAAATAATTTTTGAAATAAGACACATAAATTGTTGTTGTTTGAGTCATCAGTCCATAGACTGGTTTGATGCAGCTCTCCATGCCACTCTATCCTGTGCTAACCTTTTCATTTCTACCTAACTACTGCATCCTACATCTGCTCTAATCTGCTTGTCATATCCATACCTTGGTCTACCTCTACCGTTTTTACCACCTACACTTCCTTCAAAAACCAACTGAACAAGTCCTGGGTGTCTTAAGATGTGTCCTATCATTCTATCTCTTCTTTTCGTCAAATTTAGCCAAATCGATCTCCTCTCACCAATTCGATTCAGTATCTCTTCATTCGTTATTCGATCTATCCATCTCATCTTCAGCATTCTTCTGTAACACCACATTTCAAAACCTTCTATTCTCTTTCTTTCTGAGCTAGTTATCATCCATGTTTCACTTCCATACAATGCCACGCTCCACACGAAAGTCTTCAAAAACATCTTTCTAATTCCGATATCAATGTTTGAAGTGAGCAAATTTCTTTTCTTAAGAAAGCTCTTCCTTGCTTGTGCTAGTCTGCATTTTATGTCCTCCTCACTTCTGCCATCGTTAGTTATTTTACTACCCAAGTAACAATATTCATCTACTTCCTTTAAGACTTCATTTCCTAATCTAATATTTCCTACATCACCTGCTTTTGTTCGACTATACTCCATTACTTTTGTTTTGGACTTATTTATTTTCATCTTGTACTCCTTACCCAAGACTTCATCCATACCATTCAGCAACTTCTCGAGATCTTCTGCAGTCTCAGATAAAATAACAATATCATCGGCAAATCTCAAGGTTTTGATTTCCTCTCCTTAGACTGTGATTTCCTTTCCAAATTTCTCTTTGATTTCCTTTACCGCCTGTTCTATGTAAACATTGAAAAGGAGAGGGGATAAACTGCAGCCTTGCCTCACTCCTTTCTGGATTGCTGCTTCTTTTTCAAAGCCCTCGATTCTTATCACTGCAGACTGATTTTTAAACAGATTGTAGATAATTCTTCCTTCTCGGTATCTGATCCCTATCATCTTCAGAATCATAAATAGCTTGGTCCAATCAACATTATCGAATGCCTTTTCTAGATCTACGAATGCCATGTACGTGGGCTTGTCCTTCTTGATTCGATCCTCTAAGATCAGATGTAAAGTCAGTATTGCGTCACGTGTGCCTACATTTCTTCTGACCGAGCTCGATAGCTGCAGTCGCTTAAGTGCGGCCAGTATCCAGTAATCGGGAGATAGTGGGTTCGAGCCCCACTGTCGGCAGCCCTGAAGATGGTTTTCCGTGGTTTCCCATTTTCACACCAGGCAAATGCCGGGGCTGTACCTTAATTAAGGCCACGGCCGCTTCCTTCCACTTCCTAGGCCTTTCCTATCCAATCGTCGCCAAAAGACCTATCTGTGTCGGTGCGACGTAAAACAAATAGCAAAAAAAAAAAATATCTTCTGAAGCCAAATTGATCTTCTCCCAACTCAGCTTCAACTTGTTTTTCCATTCTTCTGTAAATAATACGTGTTAAAATTTTGCAGGCATGAGATACTAAACTAATGGTGCGGTAGTTTTCACACCTGTCAGCACCGGCTTTCTTGGGAATAGGTGTAACAACATGCTTCCGAAAATCGGATGGGACTTCTCCTGTCTCATACATCTTGCACACTAAATGAAATAACCTTGCCATGCTGGTTTCTCCTAAGGCAGTCAGTAATTCAGAGGGAATGTCATCAATTCCAGGTGCCTTCTTCCTGTTGAGGTCACTCACAGCTCTGTCAAACTCTGACCTCAAAATTGGGTCTCCCATTTCATCAGCATCAACAGTCTCTTCATGTTCCAGAACCAAATTATTTACATCTTTACCTTGATACAACGGTTGGATATGCTCCTGCCATCTTTCTGCTTTGTCTTCTTTCCCTAGAATTGGCTTTCCATCTGAGCTCTTAATATTCATACACCTAGATTTCCTTTCTCCAAAGCTTTCCTTGATTTTCCTGTATGCAGCATCTACCTTACGCAGGACTATACAGCCTTCGACATCCTTGCACTTCTCCTTCAGCCATTCTTCCTTAGCTACCTTGCACTTTCTATCCACTTGATTTTTTAATCGCCTGTATTCTTTTCTGCCCTCTTCATTTCTAGCATTCTTGTATTTTCGTCGTTCATCAATCAGGTTTAGTATCTCCTGAGTTATCCACTGATTCTTAGTTGATCGTTTCTTCCTTCCTCATTCATTTATTGTAATTTATTCTGATCACATTTAAAAATACAAGTTATGTTTATAGGCTACCTGTATATAATAATACTTTACATAAAAGAATTTTTCCTTGTTTTTTTCCTAGGAAACTCTTGAACAATTTCATCAAAGTTCTTGAAACTAAATTTCAGAATTTCGAGACCACTTTTCTGTTAGTTGTGTGGAATGACATTTTGCAAAGAGTTGACTCTTTCGAAATTCTGAAATTTAGTTTCAAGGTTTTGTGCCTCAAGTCTACAAGCAGGTTTTACACTGGAGTCTCCAGATAGCTGCCTCAGCGATTGTCGTATTTCTTCATAACCTTTTACCAAAGCTCTGACAGCGTCTGCTCTTGCAGACCATCTGGTTTCTGATAAAGATTTTACCACGGACATACCGTTTAATGCCTAGAATTCCTTCAAAATATTCCACCTGTACGTTGACACAGAAAAGTAATTATATAATTCTTGGACGAAGCCAAAGGAAACTACTTGGCAGTGCAGCATTCCGCGGCAGCCGTGCAACAAGATTTAATGAATTTGCTGCACACGGTATGTATTCAGCAAGGGGACTTTGCTGCTTTATTCGGGCCTGATGACCTGAATAAGCTCCTGACATATTGGAAGCATTATCATAACTTTGGCCCCTACAATTCTTGATGTTGATTTCGAAACTCTCAAGACAGTCAACTACAGCTTTTTCTAGTCCAGCAGATGTATGTGGTATTCCAGGCAGAAGCTTAATGAGTCGTTCTAATGGCTTTGGCTCTGTTTGAGGTACATATCGTAAAACAATAGCCAACTGGTCAGTGTGAGAGCAATTAGGCGTCGAATCTACGATGGGAGAGTAGAATCCAGCTTCTTTTACTTCATCAACTACAGTTTTAAGCACTCAATTCCACATACCTTCAATAAATTCCTTACATATTTGAGAAGACAGGTACGAGGTGTGCTCTTGACCTTTGTTACCATATTTCCTGATGTGCTGGGCAAGGAAAGGTTCATATTCACCGATTAACTCGAGGCATCCAAGATATAAACCATTTTAAGTTCATCCAAAATCCTCATTGTCTCCTTGAAAAGGTAAACACCTAACTGCCAAAAATCGTACAACAGAAACTATTCTTGAGATTATACTTCGCCAGTAGTTTATCTCTTCTTCATACTGTGTAAACAGAATTTTATCAACCTGCATTAACTGTTTTTGGCTGGTGATGTACGTAAGACCACGCCTGTGGTCTTGAGAATGTTCGTGATGTTACAGTTGTTCGTAGCGGTGTTTTCAGTCATTAAAACCGGTAGAAAATTGTGTTTTTTATTGTCTGGTTGAAATAAGCAGCACTGAATACAGAATACTTTCCCAGTTGACTGTGAATACAATAACCAATCTCTTAAAACAACGTCCCAGTTAGGAAGAGTACTCTTAAACATGTTTTGAGACAATGTTCTTTTACCATCATCGTAAGTTCGCAGAGATTTCAAAAAATCCACCATTACGTTTTACTTTGGACAATGTTTAATAACATTCTCAACTACTGAATTTAACTTGACATTCCAAGTAGCAGGATCATCTATAGAAAATGAATTAGGTAAGGTTACCTCGGGTTGTGATTGTGAAATAGTTCCAAACGGCTGCTGGACAACTTCAGGCTCATCGTTCAATTTAATATTAACACAGGACTGATCAGCCTGTATATCTAGGCATTGTAAGTCGTCTTGTGTAAAATTAAATGGGACCGATGACGAATTCGAAGATTTTGTTAAGTTATCTTAGCATTTCGATTCGTAGAATGGAGTTGAACGAGTCAAAGTAAAGAGCTTTTCCATTTTAGGCACTTCCTTATGTAGGTAGTTCAAGTTCGTCACTCTGCTTTTTAGCAGCTCGTTTTTTGTATTCAGCATCATTTAACTTTCTACTCATGGTTAAATACCGAAAAACATGTAAGAATTACACGAGACAGTGAGTAGGCTAGGTGAAGTCATCAGGTTGATGGTGAGCGGATGTAAACAACAATACGCACACGAGCCAATGACAGACAGGCTGTCTAGACTAACAGGGTTGCCAAGCCACCAACTACAATTGCCCACCCAGCACACGCTCGAGTTAATTAATACCTTTCTTATTGTTTGCAGTTATTTAATTTTCTTCATACAATTTAAATATACAGATTAAATTTAGGTTTTAAACGTAGAATAATTTAAATTTTTTATGTAGGCTAATAAAATAATTGGAATAATTTGTATGTATGTATTTATTTATTAATGAACAAAACAGGCGTTCAGCCCCGAATACATGTTCACAATACTAATAAATAAATAAATAAATAACTAATAATAAACGCAGTCCAACCCAAGCCACCACTCTCCACCACATACAAAATAAAATGAAATGAACACCTCATCAGCCTGTTCTATGTTTACAATCTGCTGCTGGTGTTGCAACTTGCTGCTTGTTATCACTCACACGTACCCACTCATCACGCGACCTTCTTGCTTCAGCGTTTTCATCACCTCCATTGTTCCCTGACCTACTCCAAAATAAGCTACACCAGCAACATTACACGATTGCATACCAAACCAGCCATGATACTAACATTGCATTCAATCTTTCAGGTTCCACCTCCTATAGTACAAGTCTGAATAATAACAACAATATTCCGTCATTGCATTCCAATCCATCATACCACAACTTTTACCAATCAGCGTTAACATTGCTTCATATCATTTCAATCCGCCATAACACTCCATAATAAAATTACCTCTCCATCTCCCAAAAATTTCGACCATAAATAACAAATACCAATCACGCCTATACCAACACCTCTCCAGCATCATACTCCTTCCTCCTCTCCATACAAACAAACCACAATTTACAAAATGATAATAAAATCACCTCTCTCCAGCTCCAAAAATTCAATACTCATACCAGACACCAATACAATAATACCCCCTCCCAACTTCCACGAATTCGGCCGTAAATAAACCATCTCAATACCATACCATACATCACCTAATCATACATACTAAGCCTCCAAAGCTTCCGACACCATATCTCAGCAATACAACACATACCAACACCTCTCCAACATCATATTTCTTCCTCCTCTCCATACAAACAAACCAAAATTTACAAAATGACAATAAACTCACCTCTATCCAGCTCCAGAAATTAAATACTTATACCAGACACCAATACAATAATACCACCTCCCAACTCCTACGAAGTCAACCATAAATAAACCATCTCAGTACCAAACCATACATCACCTAAATACTAAACCTTCAATACTTCCAACACCACATTTCAGCAATACAGCACCAACTCCACATTATATACCACCTCTACTTATATCACCACTTCTCCCACACTACATTCCAACGATATAACACTTTTCCAACACCACATTTACCACCACTCCTCCAACTCCAAATATCAACAATAAATATATCACTTCACCATTACCACATCTCAGCCTTCACAAATTATTTACCATCATAACCTAATGAAATTACAATGAATAACAAATACCAGTCACGCATATACCAACACCTTTCCAACATATTTCTTCATCCTATACCACTTCTCCATTACCACATTTATACCACCACTCCTCCAACTCCACATATCAACAATAAATATACCACTTCACCATTACCACATTTCAGCCTTCACAAATAATTACCATCATAACCTAATAGAATTACAATGAATAACAATTACTAACATATCATAAAACAAACAGACCATGCAATCCTGTCCTCTTACCCAACTCCACCTACCTAAGTACTCAGTCCCTATATTCCCTAATCCATTAGAATTTTAACATACTATCCCCTTCCCTTATACAGATAACTATTCCACCCCCCTATTCCCCTGCCCACCCTCTAACTCACTCTCCTTCATTTTACTCTCGCAGGCCTTTTTTGTCGCACAAAAATACCTGTTCAATTCACCCCCTTTTTCCCATTGTTTAATAATCCATCTCAGTATTGCGTTCTCATCCCCTCTCCCCAGTATTTCCCGATGCTCGGCACTCAATAATCCATGTCTTAACCCCCTCGTTACCTCACAGTCTCTTAGCAAGTGAAACTCATCATTCACATCTCCACAAAGTACACACCTTGTCTTATCCCTGCCCTGTAACCAGCCTTTATTCCTTGGCAGACCTAAAAGCCACCACATCATCCCATATCGTTTTGACCTATCGACGTATCTAATATTCAACCCTGCTATCTCCTCTATTTTCGTCAAAACAGTCAGCGAATTTCTTAGTCTGCTTTCCCCCAATAATTTCTGCCTATGGATATCTCTAATTCTCCTTTCCAGTATATTCATCCCTCTCACTTCTGTCTTTGACCAAACCTCCCCCCACAGGTGTCCTAATCCTATCCTCTCCAAATATCCCTTTATTTTTTCTAACCATCCACCCTTATACATGCTCTTAAATTGCTGTACATATGCTGCCTGTAAAACTCTCCCACCTTCCTGTCTTTTTAAATTCATCCAATATCTAACTATTCTTTTCACACCCTCTGATTCCAAATCCTCCCCACACATTAATTCCGCCCCTACATTTGCTGTACACCTCGGTAAGCCCATCACTAACTTAGCAAAACTACTAACAATCCTTCTTAGTTCCTCTCTTTTCTCATCCAGCCCCCAAACTTCTGCTCCGTATAATACCCTCCCAACGATTACCGACCTGAACACGAGTCTCAGTGTTTTGTAACTGATCCCCGGGTACTTGAGTAGCAAATTTCTGACTGAGGCTAAGGCTGCCAATCCTCTATATTTCACTCTTTTGATCTGGTCACTCCAAGTTCCTTTATCATTAAAAATCACTCCTAGATATTCCAGCTTTCTTACCTGTTCCAATCTTTCTCCCTGAATTACCCAATTCCCTTCTATCTTTCTTCTTTTGTTCACCTGTACTACCAATATTTTAGACTTATTTCCATTAATTTTCAATCCCCATTTCCTCGCAAATAGCATCACTGACTCTAAGGCCCTATTCATCGCCCCTGAAGTTAACGTCATCAATAACACATCATCCGCAAATATCAGTCCTGGCACTTCCAAACCATTAATTACTGGTACAGCCCAATTTTCTGCCCCAAACCCCTCTAAAATATCGTTGATAAATAAAATAAACAGTATGGGCGATAACTTGCATCCTTGTTTTAAACCCACCTTGGACTCTAATGGTCCACTCATTCTCCCTTCTCCCAATTTTACACAAAACCTGACGTCCCTATATATTCCTCCCACTGCCCTCAACATCTTCTCCGAAATCCCTAACCTACCTAATTTCTCTAGTAGGGCCTCTCTATTCACCTTATCAAAAGCTTTCTCAAAATCTATTGCTGCTACATAAACCGTACTTCTAGCCATATTCTTATACTTTTCTAAAATAGTCTTTACTATCATTATATTATCCACTGTTCTTTTCTTTTTCCTAAATCCCCCTTGGTAATCTGTCAAAATTTCATTTTCTTCCGCCCACCCGCTTATTCTGTTCGCTAGCACCCCAGTATATATCTTACTCAAAGAATCCAACAGAGATATACCCCTATAACTGTTCACATTGTTCCTACTACCCTTTCCCTTGTATATAGGGCATATAATTCCTGTTTCCCATTCCCTAGGGTAATTTCCTCCCTCGAATATCCTATTGAATAGTTTCACCATGCCCTCTATCATTATCTCATTTTTACTAATTTCCTTCCAAAACTTATTATTTATACCATTACACCCCCCGGCCGACTTCGCTCTAGCTCTGCTTATCACTCCCCGGATTTCCTCTCTTGTGATTTCTTTATCCAAGTCATAAATTGCCACTCCCCTATTCCTCCAAATTACTTCTTCTCCCGAACCTCTCCATCTATCACCCCCCTTTTTTCCTAGTAATTCATCGAAGTGCCTGACCCATTGCACTTCCTCAATACTCGTTCTCTCCATATTCCTTCCACCCTTAATAATTCTGTTAATCTTATCCCAGACTCTCTCAAAATTGTTAGTCTTGCAGTCATTATTTATGGCTTCCATTTGTTCCTCTAACCACGTCTTTTTTGTCTCAGAGATTTTCTTTTTATACTCCTTCCTCAATCTACAGAAAAACTCCCTTTCTTGGTTCCCACCTTTCCTTCTATATTCTCCTAACGCGTCCATCACCTTCCTCCGCAATCCTTCACACTCCCTATTAAACCATTCTTCTCCCTCTTTCTTATTTCCTTTTCTCGCTTTCACCTTCTGCGCTATCATCTTTATTGGATGTAGCAACAATTCCAAGGCTTTATCAGTATTATTCTCTTCTAACGCCCCTTCCCACCCATATTTCAGAAGATGTAGCTCCTCCTTCACTACCCTATTCCAATCCCGGCCCACCTTCTCTGTCCATTTATACTTATTATAACCCCTCCCTCGTTTATCCTTTGTCTCATTTTCCTTCATTGTACACTTCTCTTCCTCTCTTTTCAGCATAACCCTCACCGGGAAATGGTGTGACTCAATCCAATCTCCTATTTCTATACTTACAACTTCCTCAATCATCCCTTCCGAGCTCAAAACCATATCTATCACACTACCCCCTTTCTCCGTAACATATGTCAATTTCCCCGTCCTGTCACCCTCTATCCACCCATTCAGAATATACAAGTTTCCCACAGCACACATCTCTAGGAGCTTCTCTCCATAACTATTTGTAATTTTGTCCTCACTCCTTCTGCTTTCTAACAAACACATTCCATCCTCCCTACTATAAACTGGGCTCTATTCTCCTATTCTCGCGTTCCAATCCCCAAATAACAACATATCCTCCTCCCCTGGATACATTCCCCTTATCCTACCAATATCCACCAATAACTCTTCAAAAAAATATTTATTTGCATATTCTGAATTACTAGGGTGGCAGTAAACAAAAGCTAGATTTATTTTCTTCCTCCATCCCTCTCTCCCTCCCAAATTCAATCTCAGCCATATGGTTTCCATCATATCGGTCTCTATATCCTCTACTCTTTCACTAATTTCTTCCCTAATTAGAACTATCATCCCTCCTGGTGCTCGTCCCTTATTCCTCTCTTTTCTTCTATATTTATATTTTATCTCAAACCCCTTCCATGCAATCTCCCTCCCTGTTTCCAACCACGTCTCCAAGAGTGCCACAACATCAAAACTTTCAATTACTTCCCTAACTTTCTTGTTTCCTAATTTGTTCCTTACTCCTTCAATATTCACACATCCTATCTTCCAATATTGTTATAACTTTCCCTCCCTCCCTTCTAGGTCTCCCCCTCTATTCTTACTTCTAGTATTTATCGACCTCTCTCCCTCTGTATCCTCCATCCCTTTACGTACTTTTCCCCATATGTCTTTTAAGCTCTTACTCCTGACTTTACTCATAATTTTTTTACCTTCTTGTCGATCTGTCTCCTCTTGACCTTTCTTGTTCACTACACCACTGCACCCTGTACTCACCCCTTCTTGCTGCTCACCCCCACTCACCCCCTCACTATTTTGGACTTCTGAATCCACCTCCCTTTGTCCTTTCTCGCTCACTGCACCTCTACACTCTCCTCTCCCAGTTTCTTGCGGCCCACTCTCACCGTCCACTTCACTATCTTGGTCTTCTGTCTCCCGGCTGCACTGCCCATTCTCTTCCGAGATGCTCTGCTCTCCTGCCACGTCCCTCCTCCTCTTCTTTTCTTCTTTCTTCTTCCCATCTTGCCTTGTCCTCTCACCACTCTCAACCCTCTCGTTTTCGTCCATTTCCTTTAGCTTAGTCACTGAATGTACTCTAACCCATCGCCCGTTTGTCACCTCCAACCTCAGACCTCTTATTCGGGCCTTTAGCCCCTGGTTCCTCGCTCTCCATAGGTGCCTATTCAAGATCTTCGCGTTTTTACTTCCTTCTCTTCCCATGTCTCCTTTCACCCCTATTTTCCGCCCTTGTAAATTCTTGCTGTTCCTTAACACAGAATCTGCCATTAAGGTTGAGAACAATTTAACCCTAATTGGCCTCCGACCTTTGACTTTACCAACTCTCTCTACATCATCAATGTCTACCTCACTAAAGTTTATCTTCATTACATCACGTATAGCTTCCACCACCTTAAATATCAGCTCAATCTTGCTCTCTCTCGCCCCTTCCTCAACTCCATATATAAATATGGCTTTTTTCAATCTCTCCTGCCTGTACCCCTCCGCTTCTTTCTTCATCTTCATCACCTCCTCTTTCAGATGTTTCACTTCCCCTCTCAATAACTCGATTTCTTTCTCGTTATTGACCACTCTCCTGCTCGATTCCTCTGTCTTCGTTTCAAGCCATTTCTTCATGTTCCCTAACTCCCTTCTCTGCTCCTCCATCATGTCCTTTATTTCCTGCACCTTATCCCATTGACACTTCTCCTGCATAACTTCACTTACAACCACCCTGAGTGCGGCCAAATCCTCCGTACTATATTTTCCACTGGTATTTGGGCCTGGGTTTACTTCCACCCCCCCAATAACCAGTAACACTGCTATCACTGTCACCACCAGCACCGCTTCACTCATTTTCAATCCGTCCGTCACCAATCCGCTCCTGACCTCCTTCTTCTGCCTTGCCTGCCATTTCCCAATAGCGGCCCGGTACTGTTCAATGCCAACCATCTTTACAGCACGCACTTCGCTACGCAACCTCTCTCCTCGACCGCTCGAGCTAGACTGTGGAATAATTTGTGGAAAGTAAAAGTAATTTGTGTGTAATGAATTTGAGACGTAATTCACACAGGCCATTACTCGATCTGCCGGCCGCCGCCCCTCAAAAACTGGCGCCCTGGGCAAATGCCCACACGTCCCATTTGTAAATCGGGGCCTGGCAATCCGATGCAAGTAAATTTAATGTTAACAGCTTTTGTATTTTTTAAATCCGAAACTCGCTTATATGCAACATGGAAATGCTGTAGGGAACGCCCATATTGAGTCCAAAAACGGCAGCTCCATTAGTAACATTCGTGTCCTTACCTGTGTATAGAGACATTGAGCTAACGGAGCGATTGCAGCGCCCAAATGTCAAAATCCTTCTCTTTTTTTTTTTTTTTTTTTGGGGACAACCTATGGCTTAAGTAATTATTTCGTAAAACAAATGATTGACAAATATTAATTCCTTTGACTCAGCTGATCAAATGTATACTGACGGAAGGAACTTTTCAGATTGTTTGAAATTTACTGCTACAATACCTGTCTTTAATAATGCTGCTAGATTGGATCCAGACAAATATCTTCTTCTTCTTCTTCTTCTTTTCCCACACCTGTGGGGTCGCGGGGGGAACTGTGTCGCACGTGTGGATTTGGCCCTGTTTTACGGCCGGATGCCCTTCCGGACTCCAACCCTATATGGAGGGATGTAATCACTATTGCGTATTTCTGTGGCGGTCGGTAGTGTAATGTGTTGTCTATAATATGAAGATCCAGACAACTATCGACCCATTTCAATTGTTCCAATTATATCTAAAATAATAGAACATTTTATGAAGGAGTAGTTATCAGCGTGTTATGAACATTACAATTTATTAAATACCGCACAGTTTAGTTTCATAACTGGTAAATCCAACATTAAAGCACAATATCCGCCAGCAGGGTGACAATAGCGCCACTTGAATGGGCCTATTGCCCAACCTTCTCTCTATTCTATACACATCGTCTATGTCCACCTCACTAAAGTTTATTTTATTTTGCACTACATCCACCACGTTAAACAATAGGTCCACTTTCGTTTCTCTTGCACCTTCTTGTATTCCATAAATAAAGATATTCTCTCTTCCATCCTGATCACAATTAGCTCCTTCCCTCTTCACCTTTACCAGCTCCTCTTCCAGGTTTTTGATTTTCTTCCTCAGTATTTCTATCTCTTCTTCATTGCTCTCCACCTTCACCTTTAGTTCTTTTCTCCAGTGGCGGCCGGTCAGTACGTGCTACCGGGCTCCGGCACGTAGCTTGGAACTGTAAGGAATATTATTTATGTACAGTACAATTATCCTGGTGCCTTTTCGTTGTTCTGAGTACGATATGAATTTGTGTTTTGTGAAAATCAGGACGAGATCTGTCGAACACCTAGCGCCGTTCTCCCGGGGAACAAGGCTCGTGCTCATGTGAAGTGAGCCCTTGCCTGTAGCCTGAAGGAAGCAATACGCAGGCGCAGCCAAGCTTGCAACACTCCCCCTAGCCGGCGGAGTATACCGTAAACCGGGATCAACTTTCACTGATCCCGTCTATAGTTACTTCCTCTCCCGCAAGGGGGTAGAAGTACTCGATGTCTCCTGCTACCTTGATGGTCAACGTGGTAAGCGAGTCTGCCACTAGAGAGAAGCATCGTCTGGTCTCGAAAGTAAAGCGTAAGTGGAGGCAATCTATCTCACACATGCTTATTAAAATATCCATCTTCCTTTTGTGTCAAAAATAAGGAATCCGTAGGTGAGTCAAAGAATCTTTGACTGACCCTAAATGTTATCCCGCATTACAATGTAATTTACTCTGGTGAAATGAAATAGCGTATGGCTTTTAGTGCCGGAAGTATCCGAGGACATGTTCGAATCGCCAGATGCAGGTCTTTTGATATGACGGCCGTAGGCAACCTGCGAGTCGTGATGAGGATGAAATGATGATGAAGACAACACATACACCCAATGATGGTTAAAATTCCAGACCTTGCCGGGAAACGAACCCGGGATCCCTGTGACCAAAGGCCAGCGCGCTAACCATTTAGCCATGGAGCCGGACATTTACTCTGGTAATAGGGGAGGTCTCAGTGAATCAGTTGGCAGCTCTTTTAGTTGCTTTGTGCGGTTTTTAATCTCGCGGTTATATTACTGGTGCGTGTTTTTTGTAATTGTGTTAGTGCTAAAGTTTATACGGAGATTTATCAAATTATTTATCCACTGCAGTGTATATAAAGTGAAATTAAATTAGTGTTCTTAGTGGGGATCTATATTCCCACGATTCTATTTGCACTGATGTAAGTTGCGCCATTAGGTTAGTAGAAACAATATTTCTCGAATGAATTATTTATCTCGTAGACAGTTGTCGAAGAATTCATCTGCTTCCAAATTAATCTTGTTTTTGTTTGTTTGTTCGTTCGTTCGTAATCTGTTTACCCTCCAGGGTCGGACCAGTAACTCGCCCAGGCGGCCTCACCTGCTATGCTGAACAGGGGCCTAGTGGAGGGATGGGAAGATTGGATGGGACAGGCAAGGAAGAGGGAAGGAAGCGGCCGTGGCCTTAAGTTAGGTACCATCCCGGCATTTGCCTGGAGGAGAAGTGGGAAACCACAGAAAACCACTTCCAGGATGGCTGAGGTGGGATGGACCCCGTTCCAACCCTCGTACCACTTTTCAAATTTCATGGCAGAGCCGGGAAACGAACCCGGACCTCCGGGGGTGGCAGCTAATCACGCAAACCACTACACCACAGAGGCGGACGCTTTTGTTTGTTCTGAGTTATAAATTGTGAGAAAAGTCGTATTATTATTATTATTATTATTATTATTATTATTATTATTATTATTATTATTATTATTATTATTATTATTATTATTATTATTATTATTATTATTATTATTATTACCAAGTTTGAACTATGCGTTGTTCATCACGGCAATATGCATATTTAAAACAGTGTATTTAGCTTGTTTTTTGTAGCACGTAGGACGATTTTTTCACGAGCCGCCACTGCTTTTCTCCTCTTTGATACACTGCTTTATATCCTTACCCTGATTCATTATCAACTCCCTTACCTTCTCCGTCTGACATGCTTCCTTCACCACCTCCTTTATTGCCTCAATTTCTTCCCATCCAAGAGCACCCACAGAACCTGGACCTGGATTTGTCTCCACTGCCGCTACCGTTAGCAACACTGCCACCACCACTCCCACAAGCAGCTCTGCCAATATCCCCTCTTTCATATCCTTCTTATTATTATCCTTTATCTCTTTACTCCTCCATCTGTTCTGCCAACTTCCTATCGCAGCCCTATATTGTTGCAATGTGTTCCCCATTCCTCAGCACTCATTCAGCATATCCGTTCCCTCTGCCTTCTCAATCAAGACTGAATGAATATTAAAGCTGTAGAAACTGTTGTGACCGAAGTAATACAGGGTTTTGAGTCTCACTACATACGTAACATGTGCTACATTGTTAGACCTCAGTAAAGCTTTCGATTCCGTACCACATGATATTCTAATACGAACGCTCAATTATTACGGGGTTAAAAATTTAGAATTATTATTAACCACATCCTATCTTAACGACAGATGTCACATTGCACAAGTTCAAAACCAAAAATCTGTAACACTCAAAGTAGAAACAGGCGTAGTTCGGGGATCTGTTATAGGACCTTTTCTCTTCCTCGAGTCGGGCTGAGTGGCTCAGACGGTTAAGGCGCTGGCCTTCTAACCCCAACTTGGCAGGTTCGATCCTGGCTCAGTCCGGTGGTATTTGAAGGTGCTCAAATACGACAGCCCCGTGTCGGTAGATTTACTGGCACGTAAAAGAACTCCTGCGGGACAAAATTCCAGCACCTCGGCGTCTCCGAAGACCGTAAAAGTAGTTAGTGGGACGTAAAGCAAATAACATTATTATTTATTATTCTCTTCCTCGAGTATATAAATGATATTGTAATTTACCCTGCAGGTCAGTATTCACTGCAGATGATATCACTATCATAACAACTGGTAAGGACTTGACAAATGTGGAAGATGAAAGGTTAGAGATGCTACACAAATCATCCAATTGGTTGCAGGCTATTTAATTTTTCAAGTAGTAGCAAGACAGAAGTTATTTATTTTCACTTAATTAAATCAACCTTAGATGATAATGAACATAGTTCTGTCAAATTATTAGGAATACATTTGGATTCTAAATTAACCTGGTATACTCACACACAAAAGTTATGTAAGAGACTGTCTAGAGGGTTATTTTTAATTCGAAGGCTGAAAGAGTCAGTTAGTAGTAATCAGATGTTGCGTGCATACTATGCTTCCCTCCATTGGAATTCGACAGGCCCGCAAGATACGTTTAAGTGGCAAGAAAAACAGGCAATAAGATGTATAAAAGGCAAGGCCAATAGAGAGTCATGCAGGCCTATGTTTCAAGAACTTGCTATTATGACTCTCCCATCACTATACATATTTCATTGAATCCTTTATATCACAGAAAATCTCGATGATCTGGCATCTCATAGAAATGTACATTCATACGGAACACGGAGAAGGAATGATTTAGATTTATCACACGTTAGGTTGAAAAATACACAAGAAAATTATAGATACTCGTATAATGGGATTAAATTATTCGATAAGCTACCTATTCAGTGGAAATATGTGCCCTTAAGTAACTTCAAAAGTATCTAAAATGGCTGATATTAAACAGGTTTAATCACTATGCGAATTTGAAGAACAAGTAACGCCATTGCCAAGGGGCGAATATGAAAGTCAGCACATTTCTAAAAAGTAGGTAACACGGGTAGTAATGCCCGCCTCCATATAGTAAAGGTTAGTGTTTTAGATTCCGTTCTCGGGGCCAGGGTTCGATTCCTGGTACTGCCAGATATTTAAGAATGGCAGGAGGGCTGGTATGTGGTTGAATTGTCACATGCAGCTCATCTCCACTGGGGGTAAACCTGAAACGAGCCGCACCACCACGGGATGAGGACACGAGTTCTTTTTTACTGGTAGCTGGTAGTTATGATCAGTTCAATAGACTAATACCGGTAGCCCAAAGTGCCATGATAAGCATTCATTTTACTTTTCAGTGTATATAAACATTTTATATGTAGTGCTCTGTTTAATGACAACTAGATGTATTTATAGTTCTTAAACTGTAACTTATATATTGTAGGTATCTGACTTTGTCTATTGCAACTGTATATTTTCTAACGGCAATAAACTATATTGTATTGTATTGTACATACCAATGACTAATATTACGTTTTGCTAAAGTAATTTCTCAACTATGATGCCTAGGAAATGTGTTGCAGCTTGCAGTTGAAACTGTTTCAGCAATATGAGGTTGAGAGAATTGTGTCTTTTTATTTATTTATTTTTTTCGTTCTCGAAAGAAGAGGAGGGAAACAGGAGTGGATTTGTGCCATTCTACGAACGAATGATTGGTAGGTCTACCGGTGACTATAATAATACCAATATATGTCGTTGATGAGAAGGATATTATTGTAGAACAGCGTAGCCTGCTAGATAATTATAAACCAATCCGTACAATAAAAAGACTACATATGCAGTTAATCGTTATCTTTTATTCAAGATTTGGATGTTTTTCTCAGAAAGGAATTTTTTTTTTAATTTTATTTGGCTTTTGGTCCATCGACCATACAGCCAGCAAAAAACATTACAAATTCACAAGTCACACAGTAATATATATACATATGACAGACACAGGAATGAAATGACATAAATGGCAGACAGAAAAATCGCCTGAAAGTCTCTTTCGCTTCACAAACTCCTGGATGTTCTGAAATTTACTTTTTTTTTTTTTTTTTTTTTTAACATGACTAAAATCAATATAAATGTCTGGTAAAATAAGAGCGGTCAAGGAGGTACAAATTATATATTTAAAACGCTATATTTGAGAAATTGTGCTGAAGTCACTTACATTCTCTGTTTGATAGGAGAAAGAAAAACTGGCACGCTGGTTAGAGATAGTCTCCTTCACACACATATGCCTTGGATATTCTGACACTCACAATTCATGATTTACACTTTTTTTTTTCTGAACATGACGAAAACCATTACAAATTTTTTATTAAGAGAGGTAAAAATAAAAATTAAAAGGACACTAATTAGATATTTAGATTACTATTTTTGAGAAATTCGGCTAAAATCGCATATACTCTCTGGTTGGCAGAAGCAAGAAGAGCTGGCACACTGGTTGGAAATGGAGTTCCAATTTTAATCAATTTTGAGAGCATTACTGATCGTGCAGTACTGTACTTTGAACAAACAAATACAACGTGATTCAAATCTGCGACACACGGAGGGTCATACTCACACGTGGGAGAGTCCAACACTTTTATACGGTAGAGATGGTCGGCGTAACATCCGTGTCCGAGTCGCATGCGTATGAGGGATGTGATGTGACGTCTGGCCAGTTTGATGCTATCGAACCATGGTTTGTTAGGGATATTAGCTTGAAGTGCGGCATAATATCGTCCTTTGTGCAGATCCTGTGTATTCCATTCCGTTGACCATTTTCTTTGAGCTTTCATACGGATAATGGGGAGAAAGTCTGTATAAGGGAGTTGGATGGCTCGTAAGTTGGTTGCAGTTGTACTTTGTTTAGCGAGGAGGTCTACTGTTTCATTGTGTTCGATACCAGCATGTCCCTTGATCCATAGAAAGTGAACTGTTATTCCTCGGAGTTCTGCGTTTCTCACTAATTGCAGAATGTCAAGGATGTACTTATTAGTCTTTGTGGTCCAGTCAGGTTGTTTTAAACGTTGTAATACGCTGAAGCAGTCTGTTAGGATGAGAATTTTCTGGAATTGTTGTGAGGTACCATAAATTATAGCTGCTTGAATTGCTAGCATTTCCGCTGTGTAGATGGAAGTTGGCTCTGGTAGGGACCGTTGTTCAGTAACTGCTGTTAACAGAAAGGAATTGAAAAATATCTAGTGAAGCAAAGCCACTTTGGTACTTTTTTTCTTACGTTTTCTTTATAAATGGTGTCACCTTGTCTCCACTTTTAAACAACAGAACAGTGATAGTTTATCAAGGCTTTTAGCGAGTTCGATATTCAGATGTAATGTTGCCTTACTGATCACTAAAACAAACTGCAGTACTTTCCGCATGGTTGCAATATTCCAACATACTAATGGGGGACCCCCTATAAATCCTTTACCCAGACGTTCACAGTTTTTGTCACATATGGAAATTGTGGTAATGTGTTTTACCCACCATCATAAATTGTGGTTAATAGTGGTGTGAAGTGATTAATACTTATACGTATATAAACTGGGTGAAAACTGACAAGCCTTTCAAATTTCATGGACAGCATGGCATATTGTAAGTTCTGTGGTAGTAATGGAATATCAGTTGCTTGCTCGCCGTGAGGCACGACGGTCGTGTGTTAGTGACATCGTGAGTGGCGTGTCAGTTGCTGGTGTTCTGTAGTGGTGTATAGTGAGTGCAAAGTGAAGGATGGCCGCCTCCAGCGGGGGGCATCGGCCCCTTACAGGTGATCAGTTAATTGTCGGTTGAAGTGCATATGGAAGATGAATCTATGGATAGTTCTTCTTCAGAATCTTCTAATCAAACGCAAACCCAATTACCACCGGGCGATCAACACGGGCAAAATCCGCAGAATAAGCAAATTTCAGCTGATCAAAAAAGTACTCAACTTAGTGCTGTAGCCCAGTCTACAAATGTGCCGGAGTACTATAATAAGTTCCATTACGGTCCCTATATAGCGTTTGTGGAATCATCCACTGACAAAAATATTGGTCAGTTACACCCCATGGCCTTAGGACAGCTTTTCTAAGAGAACGATTTAAATGTAAAATCCCTACAACGCAAGGGGCGAAATCGTATTCAAGTGACCTTTCAAACTGCAGCACAGGCAAATGTCTTCCTACGAAATCCGATGCTTGAGACTCTTAAAGTTAAAGCCTATATTCCCTCCTCTAACGTCCTACATGTAGGACTCATACGAGGCGTATATAAGAACTTACCGGATGACGAAATACTCCAACAACTTGAATCATCAGTGCCTATTAAAGCCATTCAACGACTAAGTCGAAAAGTCGTTCAAAACGACAAAATCGAATATTTACCCACAGGATCCATTAAAGTCATTTTTCGAGCGAAGAATTTACCTCAACAAGTGTCATTGTATAACGTTTATTTAGGTGTTGAGCCATTTATCTTTGCACCTATTAGGTGCCGGAAATGCCAGAGGTACGGACATACCGGAAAACACTGTAAAGCACAAGCTGTGACAAATGTTCCCAGCAGCACGCTACCAATCAACGCACTAAACATTTCACAAAATGTGTTTATTGTAAACGGGAACATTTGACGGGCTCTCCCGAATATCCGGAGCACAAATACCAGTTACAATTGAAACAAATCATGATCACTGAATATATCTCTTTTGAAGAAGCAAAATGCAAAGTAGCACTCCCGATATATTATCCACAACAAAACCCTCAACATTATCCCAAGATCATACTCCTCCCCCTCCTGAAAATCCCAGAAAAAGGAAATTTACGCAAGTTATTATGCAATCTCCTCCGCCTCCCCCTGCCCAGGATATGATAGAAGGGGGTATATGTCCATAATCCGCAATGAAAATATTCCTTTTGAACGACCCGCTTACCAACCAACTACAGCCTCAGACTGCTCAACAGTTCAACCTTCAACATCTACCTCGCAAAATGTGTATAATAGAGATATGTCGAGATATGTCGGCCCCACAGGCCCACCCGATACACAGTACGATCCTTCAAAAAGAAATTCAACAAATATTATTATTTTTATTATTATTATTATTATTATTATTATTATCATTATTATTATTATTAATACAAACACTGGGCAATGAGCTCCAACTTACTCAGGTCGTTTATAAATTACGAGACCACATAGCATGCTTTCTAGACGTGTATGATAAACATCCTACAATGGAATGCTAGGAGTGTAATTCCAAAAAACATGAACTACAATTACTTATTCATGAAACTTCGGCTCATATTCTTATGATTCAAGAAACATGGTTTACTCCACAATCCCACTTTTCTCTCCCGGGATATAATATTGTACGACAAGATGGCCCCGGCTCTGCTGGTGTAGTGATATGTATACACAACTCCTTTTCCTATGCCTTTTCCAATCCACACTCAGATCCACCAAACTTATGTTGTTGGCATCACACATAATGATGTACATTCAGTTAATATATATTGTCCCCGTGATATTTATATCTCGACAACACAATGGTCCCATTTTTTTCGCAATTCGATTCCTTATCACATATCATTGTGTTTGGTGACCTCGATTGCCACCATACAGAATGGGGAAGTATATATGATGCACCGAAAGGTTCACATCTCCTTTTTTTCTTCTCAACAGCATAATTTTACGATCCTTAATGACGGTTCTCCCACGCGAATCTCCCCTCCCGGATCTCCTCCCAGCGCCGTAGATTTAACTCTATGTCGTACATCTTTGGTCTCAAAGATTACTTGGCACACTCTATCAGATACTCACATGAGCGACCATTTCCCAATTATCATTACTTATGGTATTGATAAACCACGAACCTCGATGCGATTAGTAGAACAAGCCAGTAACATACGATCTTTTAGAAATTTTAATAACGATACATACATTGCGTACCTAAATAATCCATTTACAAGTGTGCACGGTCATAATCTTCCATTTTCAACTCTTCTTATAATCCTTAATAATTATCTAAATACTTATCATCCATTTAAACCAATACTTTTGTCTTCCCCCAGCCTTTTCAAATTATACATTGGTGGGATAAAGAGTCTCATGATCTCATTAAACAACGCAAGATTTTATTAAAAAATGATCGTCAATCTTTAACGCAAGCAAATTATTTAAATATAAAGCGCCATCTCGCTAAAACTAAACTTCTCTTTAATACTAAACGGAGAGCTCCCTGGAGAGCATTCATATCATCATTAACTTCTCACGTCCCGGCGACCCATTTGTGGAATGCTATACGAATGATTACAAGAGCCTCTCATCATCAATCACAACAACCTATACCGCGAGACATTCTCTGTTCCTTTCTCAATTCCCTCACGCCAGATTATACGGTACCTCAACTCCCGTCCCCCTCTTACACGACGCACCCTCATTTTTCTACTTTAATACAACCTATACAATTAAATGAACTACGAGCTGTGCTGTTAACTGCAAACAGTTCTTCCCCCGGTCCGGATTCCATAACTTACACCATGCTTCGACTACTTCCACCTCAGACACAACGTATAATCCTTAATTATTGTAATGATATTTTACACGCTGCGCGCATCCCTACTCAATAGAACGATTTTTCATTTAAAACCCACACTGAAACCACATAAACTTCCCGATACCCCCGAGAATTTCCGCGGAATAGTACTTAGTTCTTGCATACGCAAACCCTTTTGTAAAATCATACTACGGCGACTAGTATAGTCGTTAGACTATTACAATCTTTTTCCCAAATTTCAACATGCCTTAATAAAAGGTCATAATACTCAAGATCCGATGAATATACTTCTTCTTGATATTCTGCTAGCCCACTGGGAAGAACATAGCACTATTGCTATATTTCTCGATATAAAAGGTGCCTATGATTCGGTCCGGTACACCTCCTATGGGAAAAACTGGCTGCGAAGGGATTTCCTTTCAAATTTTTATTTATGCTGCATCAATTATTTTCGTATCGCACATTAACGATTAAATCACCACACTACCATATCCCGAGTCGATAGACATCGCATGGTTTGCCTCAAGGTGCTATATTAAGTAACATATTATTTGCCCTATATATGAGTGACTTAGAACAGATCATAACACCATTTGCTAGAGTTTTAGCTTTTGCGGACGACTTTGTCATCTATGTTACACATACAGCATCGATGAATGCAGACAAGCGATAGCAACTGTCATGAGCAAAATACTAACTTGGTTCAACATACATGGCCTACAACTTTCTATTCCAAATTACGCGGCAATGGTATTCACACACAAACGCTCATTTGATAATAGTCCTATTTCCTTCGATGGCTTCAGTATTCCTTTCAGCACTCACCATACCTATTTAGGCATACTTCTCGATCGTAATCTAACTTGGAAACAACACATTCAGACCTTACGACGAAAAGCAGATAATTATCTCAAAATTCTAAAAACAGTAACGAGACGTCAGTGGGGACCAGAACCCTCAATTGCGTTAACGCTCTATCGGGCAACTATATGCTCATATTTGGACAACAGTGCTAATATTATTGATACAGCGTCGGAAACCACTTCATCTCAACTTAAAGTAATCCAACATCAAGTCTTAAGACGTTGCATCGGCGCCCTAAAAACTACTCCCACTAATGCGCTACTTGTCGAAACAAGTGAATGTCTCCTTGTTATTAGACGCCTAATGCTTGCAAAAAAATATATCCAGAAACACCTCGCCCTATCCCGTTCCACCCTCATACCGAAGCTGCAACTTCTCCACGAATACTATCGCCAACGCCCTCCAAAAACCGGAAGAACTCCCGCTTTATATCAGGCTTATGTTGAGATGAATTTTCTTCGCTTCTCATTACTACGCTCTCCTCAGTTACCAATGCATTCTTTTCCGTACGATAGTTTAAACTTTATTCCCCATATTATTACTTCCCCATCCATTACCCCAAATCGCTCACTAAGTACCTCATTATTTACTTCGTGAAATAAGAAGCTCAAAATCTCGTCAATTGGATGTGATGTCAACGTCTATACAGATGGATCGAAATCCCATCGAGGCGTAGGCGCGGCCTATTTTGACTCCAATACGTTTACAAGCGTTCAGTATCATCTCCCGAATAATGTATCTATCTTTACAGCTGAACTCTTTGCAATTAGGCAAGCACTATTATATATGTCCAACAACATTCCTTCAAAAAAAGTAAACATTTTTACTGACTCCCAAAGCGTGCTACAAGCTCTAAATACCAATATACAGTCGTATAATGGATATTTATATAATGTTAACCACCTTCTATATCAACTCGAAAGTTCGGGTATCTATCTTACTTTAATATGGATAAAAGGACATTCGGCACACCCAGATAACGACAAAGCTGATCTTGCCGCGAAAGAAGCTAGTAACTCCCCTTCGGAATCTCTTAAGATAGAGATTCCTCTTACTGATTATTTTCCTATTCTAAAACGTGACGCTTTACAAACTTGGCAGAACATGTGGCAACATTCGCACGTACGAAGGGACAATTATCAGTTACAACCAAATATTCCACTGAAACCTTGGTATTTAAAAGGCTCATACACACGACGTCATATTATTAACATTATACGATTACGTTTTAATCATGCACCTACCCCATTATATAAATATCGTTTTAACATCTCTAACCTCCCTTACTGTATATGTGGAAACCCCGAAGGCGATAGTAAATACAGTAGAGACAATACACGACACTGAGCGAGATATCGAGGGACAGCTATTGGAGCTCTCTCTAGCGAGTAGACCTGAAAACTACTGATTCTGTCATAAGAGCACGTGTATTTGTATGTGAGGTTTTTGGTGTTATTTATGCGTTTTCAGTGAGTTGACATAATTAAATAGTAGCGTGTGTCATTCATTCCTTGATATCTCCTCTCAACATGAGAGGAAAGGTATGTGCTGTGTTTGGCTGCAGTAACTATGAAGTAGAGAAGGATGCACGGTCGTTCTTTAGGTTCCCTCGTGACAAGAAAATGTAATACTGTGTTTGCATATATATTCTTCCAGTGACAATCTGACAAAGAGATTTTTATAGTACTTCATAATCTTCTGACCTGCTCGACTCATATTTTAACTGGCTTAAAATATAATACCGTACGCATATTTTATTGTATAGTGCAACAGTTAACCTGCAATACCGATGTGTTGTTGTTGGTGTGATCTGTGGGTTTTGAAATGTCACAGAAGTTATTTGAATAAGGTGTACAAGAAAGAAGGGACGTTACGCTTATATAATTATAAGATCTGTTCAGATCATTTCCAGGCCAGCGACTTTAGAAATCCTCGACTATGCAGCCAAGGGTATGTAACATTTTTACTCTAATTGTACGTAAATATTCCTCAAAGCATCAGTATCGACAACATTTTCATACTTTTCTTTCTTTTATCTCTCTTCTCAGATTAAAGCCGGGATTTTATAGATTTTCTTTCTGTTCGTAGTATTCATGTTAAGGGGAAAATTGTCCAGATTTTAATTGTTAATTCATTGCATCATGTGTGTAAGGAATGTGCCGATATTTTTATTGACAAGTGTCTTAATGTGATGATAAAATGTTTTTTAAATGAGAAAAAAGGCAAATCCAACCATAAAAGTCCAGGCAGGAATGCTAAAGCAAAAAAGTAATGCATAAATGAAAGATCAAGCCATTTCACAGCAGTCCATTTCACATCTTGTTTATATGTCTAATTTCAGTCTTTGAATAATAACCTTTTAAATAATTCTTCATTCATTTATCCAGAATTGCTTTAGCAACTTCGAAGTTAAAATCTCAATAACACTTCTTTCTAGACGTAATTTATTTATCCATTTTCGTATATGCATTTCCATTGATATTTGAATTTAGCGCGATTTTTCAGGTCAAGTCACTAGGAGCGCCACCGTCGAATTGTCTCCCATTTTAGCAAGGCTAAATCCGTAAGTGTCGCGTATTGTCTCTACTGTATTTGGCGACAGTAATCATCTGCTTTTCCAATGTCCTCAGTATTCTTCCTCCCAACGTATCTTATTCAAGCAATTAGTACAATTACACATACCTTTGCCAACAAGTGTTTCTTGTTTATTATTCGAACCTTCTTCCGATATACTTAAACTTATAAACCAGTTTCTTGATAACGCTAAATTAATTTTGAAAACAAACGATCTTTTTTTGTTTTTTCCCAAATGCCTTACACTCCTGCGTTCTTTTGTCATTAACATTTTGACAACTGTTTACGATTTTGCGCATAGCTTGCAGTCATAAGCGTGTGCATACATGAGTGATGTAGGTAAATAAGTGAATCGTTTATTAGTGAGTGTGTTTTGAGGGGAAACTTTTCAAAAAAACCAGGCTAATTATTCCCCTGATTTGTGACTGGGTAACATTCAAAACCCCCATCCCTTCACCAAGGAGAAGAAGAAGAAGAAGAAGTGAATATGCCACATGCCGCAAAACATTTCTCCACCGGCGTTGTGCGCACGGTCGTGCCTGGAAGTGCTTTGTCTCGGGAATAATTGTTTTCAGTTTAAGTTTTTTAAATAAGTACCAATGGATCTCAGTGTTTACCTGCAAATTTCTGCATCTTACTGCACTGTTCTGCAATTCTTGTCGCCAATGTATGTTTGACATTCTAAATTAGTGTCGTTTTGTGAAATATGCCGGATTTTAACCCTGTTGAAGTTTCTTTCCGCCGTCGGAGGTTAACGTCACTAGACAGTTGTATCATTATTTTTAAGTGTTCGTGACATTCTATGCACGAGTAGGATTAGACATGCCGCTGTCGCATTTTGAGGAGTTTTAGATCATTGGTTTATTATGCAGTGTTAGGAAAACATTAGTTTATTCGTTGCCTACGAGATAAGTAAAGGCCTCTGCATGCGCGGTCTTTTCAAGTACTAAATTGGCAGAGTAGCAGTAGTTCAAATAGAGCCGCCAGATGTCAGGCTAGCCCTCCATTCCTCAGCACGGCTCCAATTGGCATTTTCGAGAATAACTTAGACATAGAAGCACATTACAAAGAAAAAACATTGCGTTTTGACCAGAAAAGTGGTACGACGTTTAGTAAGGAAAAACAAATGTATCACACAGTAATTCAAGAAGAGCTCATAAGAGTCAGATCGTATAGTTGCGACTGGAAAGTAGGGCCAGACTAGCAAGGTGACCTGAGAGGTGTCTGTGCTCTTTTTTCTTCATGTCTATATCTACCTTTCTATTCTCACCTTCTTAAATTTAATTCCTCTTACTGTCTACCCAACCTCTCTGCCTCGGGTAGTTAACCCAGTGGGTGGGGCGGTAGAATATCGGCCACGGGAGCACCTGCCTGTCCTAAGAGGCGACTGAAAGCGGCCCCAGGAGCTCTAAATTTGAGAGCGTGGGTTGGCGGCCACGAGGATCTTAGCTGAGTCCTGGCATTGCTTCCACTCACTTGTACCACCTCCTTACTTTCGTCTACCGGTATCCTATCCAACCTCCCTTGGTCAACTCTTGTTCTTTTTGTCCTCGACGGTATTAGAGTATTCGAGACCTACAGTAGGGCGTCTTTCGTTTCCACGCCTTTCGTGGCCCTTGTCTTTCTTTGACCGATACCTTTATTTTTCGAAGTGTCGGATCCGTTCCATTTTTCTCTCTGAATAGTGTTATATAGAGGATGGTTGCCCAGTTGTACTTCCTCTTAAAACAATCACCACCACCACCACCACCACCACCACTCTCTTCGCTCCACTTGTACGTCGTTTGAAACATTTGTATTTGCCTGCGAGAATGCATTTTCATAGCTTCTTTTCTTGGGCAGCTTACGCGTTTTATTATGAAATACGATGAATACCCTGAAAGAAGTGTTGGAATTTAATTTGGAAGAAAGTGTCTAGTTTTAGCAGAAATGCTAAAGCACATGCTTTCAAAATGTCCACTACATACTACACATTTCGAGGACGGTTGTCACATGCTATTTTTCTCGTCACACCGGCGTGATATAATTTTGAACCGTTTTTTTCTCGTCATTCTGTATTTGCTGGGAACTCATGGAAAGAAATTCCGCTTCCACTCACTTGTACCACCACCTCACTTTCGTCTACCGGTATCCTATCCAACCTCCCTTGGTCAACTCTAGTTCTTTTTGTCCTCGACGGTAGTAGAATATTCGAGACCTACAGTAAGGCGTCTTTCGTTTCCACGCCCTTCGTGGCGAATGG
The DNA here is from genome assembly GCF_040414725.1 of Anabrus simplex. Lineage (NCBI taxonomy): Eukaryota > Metazoa > Arthropoda > Insecta > Orthoptera > Tettigoniidae > Anabrus > Anabrus simplex. The sequence goes on along the minus strand of NC_090277.1, from coordinate 37,888,330 downwards.
TTCACAGCAAAAAAAAATTGTTGAGGACGCGCAATAGACATCCTGTGAATAGAATGTTAACAGTAAATATTATTTCTTCTTTTTCTACCGCTTTTTCCCCACAGTTGTGGGGACGCGGGTGCGAATTGTGTCGCACATGTGGATCTGGCCCTGTTTTACGGCCGGATTCCCTTCCTGTCGCCAGCCTTATACGGAGGGATGGAATCACTATTACGTGTTTCTGTGGTGGTTGTTAGTGTAGTATGTTGTATGTGGGGCAAACACAAACACCAAGACTCCGAACCAGAAGAATATAACATGAAATGCGCGATTAAAATCTCCGACCCGGACGGGAATCGAACCCGGGACCCTCTGAACCGAATGCCTCAACGCTGACCATTCAGCCAAGGAATCGGACGTTTGCAATAAATACTCTCTCGGCGTATATTTATAACTATGCACCAAATATTATCTTAAACTTACGTTTAAATAGAAAGTGCCGGTATATACTCCCTACAAGCTGAATACACAAATCAACACCTTACATAATTATTTTTAAGGTCTACCTGATCGAAAAGCTCACCAACTTAACATTTTGATGCACAATACGTCAGTGTTAAACAGTGGAGGACTAACACGAAGTCTAGCGGCGACTCTGGAACTAGAACGTATTTCACGCTGTGTAAGCTGCCATGCGGAGGCCTTATTACTGGTCACGTAGGCAACGGTTTATTTGCCTTCATCTGAATTATTCTTATCCCTCACACCCGTTCTTTGATGTGGCATTGTACCGGTTACCGGTATCTAGAGAGTATTTAACAACGAGCTAGAATAACATAGAGAGGCGGAAGCGCTGGCTGGCTGAACCTAATAGAACGAACGGCCGCCATGTTTCCTGTTGTCACACAAGCAATGGGGCATGGCCTTTAAATGACGAAAAGTGTAGAAAATGCGCATTTTAGAATCACTGGGGGAGAATTAAAGACCGTTGCCGATAGCTTGAAGCATTAAAGCGAATACCGCCACTTCATCATATTGCGGCACGAGGCCAACATCACGATCAGTTGATTGTAGGCTAGTTCGAAATCATCGCACAGTGACATACGGATAGGCCTCGAAATCGGAACAAGAGCGTCACCCTGCTTGGCTGTTGTGCTTAAGCGTAAATTAGAATAAAAACGATGGACATAAATATTTATGACAGGAAGTCTTAAAATCATAGGGACCTACAATAGGTTACAACCTCATTCTGTTCATATTTTTAAAATTATTGCATCCTCATGAGTACTGTGTTCGTTTCTTAATCTGTTTACCCTCCCGGGTTGATTTTTCCCACGGACGCAACGACGGATCCCACCTCTACCACCTCATGGACAGTGTTCTGGAGCGTGAGACATTGGGTCGGGGGATACAACTATGAGGGAGGGCTGCACCTGTTATGCTGAACACGGGCCTTGTGGGGGGGGAGAAGGAAGCGGCCGTGGCCTTAAGTTAGGTACCATCCCGGCATTTGCCTGGAGGAGAAGTGGGAAACCACGGAAAATCACTTCGAGGATGGCTGAGGTGGGAGTCGAACCCACTTCTACTCATTTGACCTCCCCAGGCTGATAGAATCCCGTTACAGCCCTCGTGCCCCTTTTCAAATTTCGTGGCGGAGCTGGGAATCGAACCCGGGCTTCCAGGGGTGGCAGCTGCTCACGCTAACCAGTGCACCACAGAGGCGGCCCATGAATACTTTACCACAATAATCGTTTAGTGTAATTATTTATTATAATATAGGGGGGATATCATGTTTCTCCCATTACCACATCATACTGGGATTACTAGCTTGAAAGTTGTCCATTAAGAAGTGTGGCGTAGTTTTAAAAACCAAGGCAACAGACATCTACAATAAAGGCTGTATACATTTCAAAAATAGCAGTAAAATGCTGTACTTATCATACTTGGTGTACGTTTGAACGAAATAAGTGATTTTTTGTGGTTACGTTTTCTTGGTGGTGGGCGTTCCATTTCCTTTATTTGTAAATGTGAATGAAAATTAAATAGGGCTGGAAATGTACAGAGCATGTTGTTGTTGTTTGTTGTTTGAGTCATCAGTCCATAGACTGGTTTGATGCAGCTCTCCATGCCACCCTATCCTGTGCTAACCTTTTCATTTCTACGTAACTATTGCATCCTACATCTGCTCTAATCTGTTTGTCATATTCATACCTTGGTCTACCCCTACCGTTCTTGCCACCTACACTTCCTTCAAAAACCAACTGAACAAGTCCTGGGTGTCTTAAGATGTGTCCTATCATTCTATCTCTTCTTCTCGTCAAATTTAGCCAAATCGATCTCCTCTCACCAATTCGATTCAGTATCTCTTCATTCGTGATTCGATCTATCCATCTCATCTTCAGCATTCTTCTGTAACACCACATTTCAAAATCTTCTATTCTCTTTCTTTCTGAGCTAGTTATCGTCCATGTTTCACTTCCATACAATGCCACGCTCCACACAAAAGTCTTCAAAAACATCTTTCTAATTCCGATATCAATATTTGAAGTGAGCAAATTTCTTTTCTTAAGAAAGCTCTTCCTTGCTTGTGCTAGTCTGCATTTTATGTCCTCCTTACTTCTGCCATCGTTGGTTATTTTACTACCCAAGTAACAATATTCATCTACTTCCTTTAAGACTTCGTTTCCTAATCTAATATTTCCTACATCACCTGCCTTCGTTCGACTGCACTCCATTACTTTTGTTTTGGACTTATTTATTTTCATCTTGTACTCCTTACCTAAGACTTCATCCATACCATTCAGCAACTTCTCGAGATCTTCAGCAGTCTCAGATAAAATAACAATATCATCCGCAAATCTCAAGGTTTTGATTTCCTCTCCTTGGACTGTGATTTCCTTTCCAAATTTCTCTTTGATTTCCTTTACTGCCTGTTCTATGTAAACATTGAAAAGGAGAGGGGACAAACTGCAGCCTTGCCTCACTCCTTTCTGGATTGCTGCTTCTTTTTCAAAGCCCTCCATTCTTATCACTGCAGACTGATTTTTATACAGGTTGTAGATAATTCTTCGTTCTCGGTATCTGATCCCTATCATCTTCAGAATCATAAATAGCCTGGTCCAATCAACATTATCGAATGCCTTTTCTAGATCTACGAATGCCATGTACGTGGGCTTGTCCTTCTTGATTCGATCCTCTAAGATCAGACGTAAAGTCAGGATTGCTTCACGTGTTCCTACATTTTCTGAAGCCAAATTGATCTTCCCCCAACTCAGCTTCAACTTGTTTTTCCATTCTTCTGTAAATAATACGTGTTAAAATTTTGCAGGCATGAGATACTAAACTAATAGTGCGGTAGTTTTCACACCTGTCAGCACCGGCTTTCTTGGGAATAGGTATAACAACATTCTGCCGAAAATCGGATGGGACTTCTCCTGTCTCGTACATCTTGCACACTAAATGAAATAACCTTACCATGCTGGTTTCTCCTAAGGCAGTCAGTAATTCAGATGGAATATCATCAATTCCAGGTGCCTTGTTCCTATTTAGGTCACTCACAGCTCTGTCAAACTCTGACCTCAAAATTCGGTCTCCCATTTCATCATCATCAACAGCCCCTTCATGTTCCAGAACGAAATTATCTACATCGTTACCTTGATACAACTGTTGGATATGCTCCTGCCATCTTTCTGCTTTGTCTTCTTTCCCTAGAAGTGGCTTTCCATCTGAGCTCTTAATATTCATGCACCTAGATTTCCTTTCTCCAAAGGTTTCCTTGATTTTCCTGTATGCAGCGTCTACCTTTCCCAGGACCATACAGCCTTCGACCTCCTTGCACTTCTCCTTCAGCCATACTTCCTTAGCTACCTTGCACTTTCTATCCACTTCATTCTTTAATCGCCTGTATTCTTTTCTGCCCTCTTCATTTCTAGCATTCTTGTATTTTCGTCGTTCATCAATCAGGTCTAGTATCTCCTGAGTTATCCACTGATTCTTAGTTGATCTTTTCTTCCTTCCTAACATTTCTTCAGCAGCCCTACTGACTTCATTTTTCATGACTCTCCACTCTTCCTCTACTGTGTTTCCTTCGGCCTTTTCATTTAGTCCTTGTGCAACATGTTCCTTGAAACAATCCATCACACTCTTTTCTTTCAACTTGTCTAGATCCCATCTTTTTGCATTCTTTCCTTTCTTCAATTTCTTCAACTTCAGATGGCATTTCATGACCAACAAGTTGTGGTCAGAGTCCACGTCTGCTCCTGGGAAAGTTTTGCAATCCAACACCTGGTTTCTGAATCTCTGCCTAATCATAATGAAGTCTATTTGATACCTTCCAGTGTCTCCAGGTCTCGTCCACGTATACAGCCGTCGTTTGTGGTGTTTGAACCAAGTATTGGCGAGGACTAAATTATGGTCAGTGCAGAATTCAACCAGCCGACTTCCTCTTTCGTTCCTTTGTCCCAATCCAAATTCTCCTACTGTGCTACCTTCTCTTCCTTGGCCTACCACTGCATTCCAGTCTCCCATCACAATTAGATTCTCGTTACCTTTGACATATTGTATTAAATCTTCTATCTCCTCATATATTCTTTCAATTTCTTCATCATCCGCTGAACTAGTAGGCATATAGACCTGCACTATTGTGGTGGGCATTGGTTTGGTGTCTATCTTGGCGACAATAATTCTTTCACTATGCTGGTCGTAGTAGCTTATCCGCTGCCCTATTTTCTTATTCATTATTAAACCAACTCCTGCATTACCCCTGTTTGATTTCGTGTTGATAATTCGGTAGTCGCCTGACCAAAAATCCTGTTCTTCCTGCCAACGTACTTCACTTATACCAACTACATCTAACTTTAGCCTATCCATCTCCCTTTTCAGATTCTCTAACCTACCACAACGATTCAAACTTCTAACATTCCACACTCCGACTCGCAGAATGTCAGTATCCATCTTCCTGATGATCGCCCCCTCTCGTGTAGTCCCCACCCGGAGATCCGAATGGGGGACTAGTTTACCTCCGGAATATTTTACCCGGGAGGAAGCCATCATCAGTACATCATTCATACAGAGAGAGCTGCATGTCCTCGGGAGGTGGTTACGGCTGTAGTTTCCCGTTGCTTTCAGCCGTGTAGCAGTATCAACACAGCTAAGCCATGTTGAGTATTATTACAATGCCGTATCAGTCAATCATCTAGACTGCCGCCCTTGCAACTATCGAAAGGCTGCTACCCCCCTTTCGATGAACCATTCGTTAGTCTGGTCTCTCAACAGATACCCATCCGATATGGTTGCACCTGCGGCTCGGCTATCTGCATCATTGGGACACGCAAGCCTCCCCACCGCGGCAAGGTCACATGGTTCGTAGAGGAGGGTACAGAGCATAAACAACTGAATTGAGTGGGATACCATTTATCTCTTTTCGCCGTCACAACGCATTGTTCAGTTAATTCCTTGCTTTTTAAACGAAATCTGAAACAAAATTCGACAAATAATTACCGTGGCTATCCGTACTTTCGCTAAGTAATCAATAAAATGGATTTAATTACAAACAGAAATTACAAAAAAGGAATCTCGGCTATAATTCAGTAATACTTACTTAAAGTACGATATATCCTTGGTTTTATTACTCCGATTAGTACAACCATACGCTGAGCTTACGGCTGGCATTCTTGAAAGCGAGAATCTATCTTTTCACTTCTTAAAAATTAGGGAATTAAATTGGTATGCACGATCTCCCTGTCACCTCAGCATATGCTCTCGCGCCAATTCGCTTTGTTTTGACAACCGTTAGCATGGCTGCCCCTTATCAACTTGCTTCAAGCAGGGAGCGCTGATGTCAGGTATACAGCCCCTCTATGTTATTCTAGCTCGTTGGTATTTAACAATGATTTTCCTTAATATTGCTGTCGGAACAAATGAGCATAAACTCCTTTACCCTAAGACTGCAACCTTCATCCGATAATTTCTTTCTGCTGCAGGTATGGAACAAATTTACTAAGCTAGATGTAGTGATAACAGAATGTGCAGGTATCCTTTGCATAATCAAAAAATTCTATTGGCATTTCTTAATCATTGCCTTTATAATGTATCCATTCAGGCCTAAAGTTTGCTCTTAAGTACAATGAATACAGAGACATTCTGTTTTTAACATTTCAACAGCTGCTCTTCTTACCCTTACGAGTTTTCACTGCTGGGCAAAAACTATTCTTAAACTTTTTCTGGAAAATATCCAGTTAACCAGCCTGTTCCGTTTGACATCTGAATCTCAGGAGGTACCGGTAGCTACTTCGAACAGGCCTTGAAGGATAGAGGGGGTTCTCCAAGTGGTGGACAAGAGGTTTTAACTTGAAATTGTACGGTACTGAGGTTTTTTATTTTGTCATTCCTATCATACTACTTCATCTCACTGGCCTGGATTTTACTTTCTCAGCGTCCAGGCCTCTTCTGCATGTTGGTATGGGGCAGTAAAAATCTTGTGCTTTGCCTCTTTTAGTTTAGTTCCTTCTTCCAGATCAGGTATCTCACGCTGTGGTAAAACATACTTTACCGGGCAAGTTGGCTGTGCGCTTGCATCCGGGAGATAGTGGATTCAAACCCCACTGTCGGCAGCCCTGAAAATGGTTTTCTGTGGTTTTCCATTTTCACGCCAGGCAAATGCTGGGGCTATACCTTCAAGAAAAAAGTACTTTCTTGTTGTACTCTTTTCTGATCTCCATGTTCAGTTCTGCATCGGTTTGCTTCCAAAGTAGTTGAAAGTTTTCCATAATTTGAAAGTACCCGGCGAGTTGGCCGTGCGCGTAGAGGCGTGCGGCTGTGAGCTTGCATCCGGGAGATCGTGGGTTCGAATCCCACTGTCGGCAGCCCTGAAGATGGTTTTCCGTGGTTTCCCATTTTCACACCAGACAAATGCTGGGACTGTACCTTAATTAAGGCCACGGCCGCTTCCTTCCAACTCCTAGGCCATTCCTATCCCATCGTCGCCATAAGACCTATCTGTGTCGGTGCAACGTAAAGCCCGTAGCAAAAAAAAGATAATAATTTGAAAGTCTTGTTCTACAGTTTCTACGGGTACCTTTCCCTTCTCTTTCTCCTCTAGTCATCACAAATGTCTCAGCTTTATCTACACTTATTTTCGTTTTATAATTTACGATATACTCTCTCGGCTCTAGTTCAGCTTGGACTTCATTTGCTCCCCACTCCACAATGCCGTCGCCTTCAGTTCTCTGTCTCCATACTTTTCCTTTATCTGCTTCACAATGTTCATTTACCATTATGAATGACAATTGCGACAACACACTTCCCTGTTTTAGTCCAGTTACATTCTGAAACCATTCTCTCCTCCCCACAGGAGTCTGGACACTGCTGCAACAATTGTTTTACATTCATTCATTCATTCATTCATTCATTTATTTCAATTAATTCCAACGAGCTTGCAGGCTCATACATAGGAATTGTACAGGACATTACATACTGGCGGGCACTTACACATCAAAATATAGTTTGTGTATATAAGATAATTAGTAAATGGTTGAACATATAAACACATACAATATATAAAATATGTACATCATCAATATGAGGATTACAGAGAATTATTTCTGACTGTATTTACATTTACGTAACATGGAAGTTGCAAAGGTACAAGAATGGATTATGGAGTATTTTCATTTACATAAGAGTTGCTGAAGTACAAGAATAGATTTCAGATTATTTACAATTACATAACTCAAAAGTTGCAGACGTACAGGAATTGATTACAGAGTATTTACAGTATATATACATAACACAGAGTTGCAGAGGTACAAGAACAGATTACAAAGTATTTACATTTACATAACATAAAAGTTGTAGAGGTACAAGAATAGTTCCGGACAGTTTGCAAGATTGTTTGGGAGAATGCCTTAAATGACATCTGATATTTTGATTTAAACAGCACTGTACCTTTCCCAAAAATAATGCTTGACTCTTTGTTTGAATTTTGCCAAAGTTGGTGCTGTTTTTATCTCCACAGGGATGTTATTAAATAACTGGATCGCAGAGAACTTCAAGCTGTTTATACCATATTTATAAGAGCAAACATTGTATAAGGCAAAGTCATTTGCATGCCTAGTACTATATGGATGGTTGTCAGAATTCAGAGTATATGTAGTGTTGTGTTGTATAAATTTATGTTTTATTTTATACATGAGTACAGCTGTATTGAATTCTGCACTCATGCTTAGGGGTGGTATTTTAGCACTTAGGTATAGATATTTTATTGGTGTTAAGTAGGGAAGATTAAGTATATTTCTAACAGCTCTATTTTGTACTACCATTAGCTCATTCAAGTCGGACTTCTTACAGCGCATCCAGATTACATTCAAATATTGTAGGTGACTATGAATTAAAGAGTAGTAGATGTGTTTTAGAAGATGTTGTGGGATAAGATAACTAAGTTTCTTTAAAATTCCTTGCTTGCACATAATCCTTTCTTCCATATCCTTTCTGCTTCATGACTTAACATACCTTTGCTCAGGAGATGTTATCCCTATACCTTTTCCAAATCAAGGAATGTCATCCCCATTTCTCCTATTTACTCCCCTTGCTTTGCCAACAGCTGTCTCATACTGAATATTTGGGCAGGTGTTAATTTTCCATTTCTAAAGACAAAATGCACATATTTGCATTTTCCTTCCACCTTCTTATTTTCTTTTCTAGTATCCTTACAAATATCTTTTGCTACTTGTGATATTTATGTTATTCCTCTATAAATATTACATACCTTACATACATGGCGGAACGCTGTTAGTGCTGTGTATGTGTGCTCCCAGTTTTCGATCATTAACAGGTGTATTAAAGGCGTAATTCGTTACGAAAATAGTGAATTTTAACTTTAAAAAGTGTGTGTTGTTTACTTCACATCATCACTCTGTGCTGTACAGTGGATTTTTGAAAATATAAACAATTTTTAAGTATGGGAAGAGACAAGAGGAATGCGGCCAGCCGCGGAACCAGGACCAAGACGGGGCCTGTAGCCGGCAGCGGAAGTGAGGCGATCCTAGCGGACAGCATTGTTCAGCAGGTAAGAGAAACCCTACAGTCGAAAGACAGAGGAAGTGTGCGTGTGTTCGGAATTCCCGAATCACCTAATGAGAATACGGACGAACTTTCAGTCAGGTTGTTTAAAGATAAACTTGGCCTTGACATTGCTGTGCAGGATATTGATAGGTCTCACCGAGTTGGCAGGCCGGGGCTGGGAGTGAAACGCCCTATAATAGTGAAATTCGTAAGCTATAGGAAAAGGGATGAAGTCTTCCGTAACAAGCGCAGGTTAGCAGGCACTGGAATCACTATTAGGGAGGACCTGCCTGATTAAAGGCGACTGTAGATAAATTTGGAGTGAGAAATGTCTGGACCATACAGGGACGCATTGTTGTAAAAAGAGGGGAAACCAGACACAACATAACAACAATGGATGAACTGAACATTCTCAAATAAATGAACAATACCATAGTGTAGTATCTCACCATGTGTATGTAGATTCTACTGTGAAATAACTTTCTAGTTCCTCAACTGTTAATTCCAGTGTGATTTCTTCATTTGTAACGAATTCGTAAAATAGTCGTATAGCATTCACCAGTTCTACCCACACGTACAAACTCTTTCTCTTCTACTTATTTCTGAAATTCTCGCCGGCAGGTGCAGTTAAAGCCTGGGAGTACAGAAACTTAGCTAAACGCTACTCTAGACTAACTCTTCAACTGTATATTAGTGTAATTTTATTAGTATCCTTATTTTATTATTATTATTATTATTATTATTATTATTATTATTATTATTATTATTATTATTATTATTATTATTATTATTATTATTATTATGATTATTATTACTTATTTTTCTATTGAAATGTTCAAACATATGCTATGTGAATTTAATTATCTGCGTGTGTCTGTCAGTGTGTGTGTGCTATCAGTGTTTGTTCCAGGAATGTGTCACCTACCCTTTAAACATATCAGCAGCTGGTGTCCTTGAAACTACTGTTACGGTAGATGAGGCATTCCTGAGTGTCATTGATCCGAGTGTATTCCAAGACGAAAATAACCCTCGTGTACCTTCACCAACTGTCCCCAACCCTCAGCCTACTGAACTGCTAGTGAAACAATCTCTGTCTCAGTTCTCGCGAAGTCTACAGTGTTGCCATATCAATTCTCTCTCACTCCTCAGTCACATAGATGAAGTTCGTTCGATAATATCAACCTGTAACATGCATATTATGTGTATTACTGAAACCTGGTTATCCGATAAAATTAGCTCTAACCTTGTAAATCTAGAAGGATATACTCTCTATCGGCATGATCGCACTGCCAGACGTGGTGGTGGTGTAGCAGTTTATTGTAGAGATGATATTAAATGTAGAATAATTATCAGATCATCATCTGGCATCACTCCACATACAGAATATATGTTTGCTGAGACCATAATTAACCGTCAAAAAGTATTGATAGGAGTTGTCTATAAACCACCGAATGTTACTAATATCTCTGACCTTGAATCTGACCTTCTCAAACTAGTACCAACCTACGAGCATATACTACTTCTTGGTGACTTTAACTCAAATATCTTAGCCCCGACTGGCAAATCAGAACGAATCAGCAACCTACTTACCTCCGTCGACATGACGATCTTACCGCTTGATGCAACGAATCATGTTCATACACTTAAATACACAAGCCATACTGGAATTGACCTCCTAGTTACAAATAACCCGCATAAAGTTCTGAAGTACGGTCAATTTCCTGTACCTGGCATATCAACTCATGACTTAATTTACCTGTGCTACTCTCTACGTGTACCAAAATACAGAGCTAAATACATTAGTTATAGGGATCTGAAAAATATCGATCTACAACAACTCCAAAATGATGCGTACAGTTTACCTTAGGAGGATATAAAGCAGTTACACGACACAGACATGAACGTGACAAGATTTAACTCTCTACTCATAGGACTATATGACAAGCATGCTCCAGTTAGGCAAGCTAGAGTCACTCGCTCGCCTGCACCTTGGTTAACAAGCGACATAAAAGCAACAATGGCTCGCCGTGACGCAAAGTTCCGCCGATACAAGGAAACAAATAATGAACTAGATTTCGAACAGTATCGTCTTTTACGTAACAGAGCAAAGCAATTAATTCGCAATAGCAAATTTAATCACATTAAAAATGTAACACGGAACTTAAATGCACGTGAAACCTGGAACGAACTTCGAGCTATGCGTGTTAGAAAATGCAAAGAGCCACATATGCCAACTATATCTCTCGATACACTTAACTCTCACTTCGTAACTAACCCAATAAAGGAATCTCAACCTCAAAATCATATCAATCTAAATAAAATAATCAGTGACCTTACAGAAAACAAAAATAATTTCTCTTTTCACTCTGTCAGTGTAAATGATGTAAAGCGTATTTTAAATTCAGTTAAGTCACAAGCTAAAGGAGCAGATAACATCCCAATAGGCTTTATAAAAAACATTATTGGCGCGGTCCTACCAATTATTACCCACATTGTAAACCACTGTCTCACCACAGGGACGTTTCCAACTGCATGGAAGGATGCTCTAGTAACCCCAATATTAAAGCATACCGGTACCACAGCAAATGCGCCATCTGATTACCGGCCTATTTCGATTCTTCCCCCTCTCTCGAAAGTTCTTGAACGAGTTGTACACGAGCAGCTAGTAGAATTCTTAACCAGACATTCTCTTTTTGACCCATTGCAATCTGGCTTCAGAAAGGGACATAGTACTACGACTGCACTTCTTCGGGTAACAGATGACATAAGACTAGCAATGGACAAACGGCAGGTGACGATACTGACACTCCTTGACTTTAGTAGTGCGTTCGACACGGTAAATATAGACATACTATTATCCAAGCTACGCTCTCTGCATATCGGCCCGATAGCCCTTAATTTTTTTAAGTCGTACCTTACAAATTGTCGCCAGTGCGTAGTGGTAAACAATCAAAGATCCCAATGGGCTGTAAAATCATCCGGCGTCCCTCAAGGGTCTGTTCTAGGGCCCTTACTATTCGTCTTGCATATTAATGACATATCTTCCACACTTCAGTATTGCAACTACCACTTATATGCTGATGATATGCAGATATACAAACACACCACTACAAACAATTTACATGAAACAGTTCAGCACATTAATTCGGATATTGAAAGGCTTACCGCCTATGCTAAAAACAACCACTTACTCCTAAAGTATTATCATAGGAAACTCTAAATTATTACATGTTATAAGCAATATCAATCCTCCTCCAATCATAATCAATGACATTGCTGTACCGTACCTTAAAAATGTAACTAATCTTGGAATCTCCATCAATGAGAATCTGACATGGAATGAACACGTAACAAATGTATGTAGAAAGGTTCATGCAGCCCTATATCCCCTGAAACGTCACAAGAATTCTTTTCCTCAAAAACTTAAATTAAAATTAATCCAAGCACTACTATTCCCAATTTTAGACTACTGTGATACAGTACTAGTCAATCTAAATGCTGAACAAGCTTTGAGACTTCAGCGAGCACAAAACTCATGCATACGATATGCCTTCCAACTGCGACATGACACTCATGTTACACCATATTTCAAAATATTGGAATGGCTACGCATAAATGAACGAAGGAATTTTCACCTAATGACACTTGTTTACCAAGTGCTCTCGACGAACACTCCTACTTACCTCTCTTCTAATTTTCGTTTCCTTTCCTCATTCCATGAAATTAGTACACGTTCTGGTTCCTTACTTGAAATTCCACTAAGTCGAACGAATTCCTACAATCATTCCTTTTTAGTTACCGCATCGAGACTCTGGAATACACTCCCAATGGACATTCGGCACCTTACTTCCTCTCATGAATTCAAATCTGCCTGCAGAAAGTTTTTCCTGGTAACATAAAACTGAGTTGTGTGAGTCATTGTGTGTATGTTGTGTGAATGGGTTTTCTTCATTTATTATTATTATTATTATTATTATTATTATTATTATTATTATTATTATTATTATTATTATTATTATTATTAGTATTATCACATTAATTGCCGTACTGATACGTAGGCCTAACTTACCGGTAGTCTTAGAATTATCTGTCTGTAGTATTATTTCTTTTTAGAATTGCTATGTCTTACTTTTATGTTTACATTTTTAAATTCTGTTTATAGTGGTTAAGTGTAAGACAGGGCCGTGAGCCCTAACTTCGCCACAAATGTAAATCAGGAATAAATAAAAATAAATAAATAAATAAATAATACCTTCTTGTCACCTTTCTTAATTATTGATGCCAGGCTGAGTATAGGTCAGGCAGTAGAGCACTGGTCTTCTGAGCTCCAAGTTTGCCGGTTCAGTCCCGGCTCAATCCGGTGGTATTTGACGGAGCTCATATGTGCTAGCCTTGTGTTTGTACATTTGTCGGCACGTAAATGAACTCATACAAGACAAAACTCTGCTATCTCAGTGTCTTTGAAAATGGTAAAAGTACTTGGTGGGACATAAAATCAATAACATTCTTAAATATTGATATTATTCCCTTACACCTGTTGTCTGGCATAGATTTTTCTTTGCAGGTAGCCTATAGTCGAGTCCTGCTTACTCGACCTAATGCGGACTGATAGGGTGGAGAGTTTAATGGAATTAGGGGTGGGTTATTCGCAGTTCATAATATTTTGCTGCATATTAGTCTAATGAAAGTTCTAGCACAATACGTCACGCACAAAAGTAAAACATGCCTTAAATAATTGTAAATTAAAAAGAAACTTCCATACAAAAATGAAAAAAATGACTAGTTCTTTATAAGAAAAAATGTTGTGATACTTCACGCTCTTGCACTCATTTCATCTTCATGCAGCCTCGTCATGTACTTGACAGAGAAACAAAATATCTCGTAACTGTTCCATAGCTGGATCGGACGAGGAGTTATGGAGAGTGAGAAGTGCTTTTCTAAAGAGATTTTTCTGTTTTAGAAACCTTACCGAAGGAAAGAACTCTTTATTCCAACTAGTCCTTAAAAAATAGCTCCATTCATCCATATATTTGACCGATTCCTGTACCGTGGATTTGAATCCCACTGTCGGCAGCCCTGAAGATGGTTTTCCATGGTTTCCCATTTTTACACCAGGCATATGCTGGGGCTGTGCCTTAATTAAGGCCACAGTCACTTCCTTCAAACTCGTAGCCCCTTTCCTATCCCATCGTCGCCATAAGATCTATCTGTGTCAGTGCGACATAAGGCCACTAGCAAAAAAAAGCGAGAGAGAAGATTCCTGTACCAAACAGGCAGATTGTAGAAGATATCAGTCTCATTGGGAGACTTTTTAAAATTTTCAAATGCCTGAGGATTTTTGATTTGCCAATGAGCGCCAGTTTGAGCTTATGGGTGCCTGTTGCAGTGCTGCATATGCCAAGAATGTATCTCTCTCCTTACTTCTTTAACAGCCTGGGGCTGATTTTTTTTCCCTGGATCCAAGCATTTTCGAGGGGAGCATTCGAAAATTCAGACCATACTCATCACAGTTGTAAATTTGGTCCCCAGCTAGACCCTCTTTTTCAGTTGGTCTGTGGAAATTTTCCATGGATTTATTAACATTTTCCAAGTCAGCAGATGGTTTTTCCACAAACATTTAACTGTCTGTTGCCTAGGGGCGCAGCCAAGGGATTGGGGGGTTATTGGGGCTTAGAAACCCCCTCCCTGGAATTTTTACAAAAGGAAATATACAGAAACTGACAATAAACAAGTGAAAATCGATTCAGTGGTTGGTTCTCTTAAACATTCACAGATACATAATTGTACTCTTGAATCTATTTTCTAAGAAGCCTTGAAAATTGGATTTTAGATTGTAATGTGAACATACTATTTGCCGTAAAACTGTTCAACTTGATCATATTGATCTTGTTCTGTATTTTAATGCAAGATGTTGTAGTGTTCCTGTATTGCAGTCTGAATATAAACATAATTTACTTGTATCAGTGTCCTTGTAATAATATTCATGAATGCACCACACATGTGCAAGCACCTTCATAATGTTCTATCATTTTGTAACTGTAACCCCCGCGCTCTATCGGTCGATGTTCCTTGTAGAATCTGGGGACTTCTCTTGCAAAATATGTCCTGAATGTGTGTTTCTTTTTCCTCTTGCTGCCTAAGCCACAAATAAAAGCACCTCGCTCACTTTCTCACATTCACCACCTTTCATACATCTCATTTCATTTAACTATCAGTACAGGCTCTTTTACCAAGCTAGTGGCCGAACAGTTTGGGTCACATAGCTATCGGCTTGCATTTGGGAGATATTAGGTTCAATCCCCACTGTCGGGAGCTCTGCAAATGGTTTCCCATCTTTACCGACAACATTCCCACCCCTGTCTCATCGTTGCTCGTCGCTATAAAGCCTATCTGGGTCTGTGCAACATAAAGCAAATTATTAAAAAATGTAATGCCCTTTCCGCACACCAAGACTACTTTGGAGCCCTTCTTTTTCCACCCTATTACTGTAGTTCATTCAACACCTGATTCCATAACCTACTGGCCGGGTGTTCGAATGCCGGTACCAGAATCACGTTTATGTGGCTCCCAAGCCACGTGTGTGTAGTGGGAGTTAGCTGATAAGGCTGCCAAGGAGGCCTCCGTTGCCTTACAGGGTTCCAATCAGTGATATTCGCTCTCAGCAGAGACATTTGGTAATGTCCCATTGGGAGATTGAGTGGCAAGCCACCCCTCTCCCAAATAAGCTGAGAGCGATAAAAGGAACTACGAAGGTATGGAAGACCACTTCGGGCTTTTCGGAGGGAAGCAGTGGTATTTTGTCTTCTTCGGATTGGTCACGGCATAGTAATGCACACCTGCCTACTAAAGGGTGAACCCCCCCCCCCCCGGTGTGTACTTGCGGCAGTCATCTTACGGAGTGCGTGGACCTGGCCAAACTGTGCTGTAGTCTTAAAACTCCCAAGTGCCATTTCTCTCATCCTACGAGAAGATGAGCCGTCAGCAAACCTAGTCATCCATTTTATGAGTGATAGTAACCTTTTTTTATCGTGTATGAAAGTGTGTTTTATATTAGTGTGTTTTTGTTAACTACGCTTTTATTCCATTGACTAGGCTATATTTTAGTTCGTGTTTGTGTATTTTAATGTGTTATTTTAACTTCTAACTTGAATGATATATATTACTGTATTTAAAGGCAATGCCTTAGAGTAAAATACCAGTATGACACAATTTTGGGGACCTCTGAAATTAATTTGTTATACTGAAATAAGTCAATTCTTAAGAACTCACCTAGTATTATATCCATTAGTTATTGTTGTTTTTAGGGGCGGAACTACGAGGTCATCTGCCCTGTTATATCCGTTGCAGGATATATATAACTTCAAAATACCATTATGAGTTACAGTATCGACAGATGTTTTCAGAAAATCTGCTTTTACATTGTACCAGCAAGTCTACATATTGTTCCAGAACCTCATTTTTTGGAAAAGTATGTGATTTTCTTTTGAACAGATCCAGACACAAAAGCTCGTTCCAAATAGTCACCAACCACTGCTCATGAATTAAAAACAGATTCTGGCACATCACTTCGTGACACGAGAAAATCTTGAAGGCTACGTGCCATGTTCGTTGCCTGCTGAAGAGTCAAGCTCTGTCGATCACAATCATTCTGGGGGTTGTCTTCCTCTTTCTCCTCATCACATGGATCTCTATCATTCATAATGTCCTCCACAGTTTCCTTATTGGTGATTCCTTTGTGGACTATTACATCACTATCTACATTGATGTAGTCGGTAAGACTTACCGTAGATGGCACATCCAACGTTGTACATAAACGCTTCCAATTCTCCTCGGTTTCCTTATCATCCAACACTTCACTTTCTGCGACGTCTTCTGTAAAAAACCACTCCAGCTTTTCTAAAGCAATTTGTGATGATGTCTGCATTCAGGGATTGTCGCCATAAGACCTATCTGTGTCGGTGCGACGTACAGCAACTAAGAAGTATAAATAACCACCTAATCGATACTTTATTATTGCCTCAGGCAAAATTGAATATAATTAAAACTTACAGGACATGTTTCGACCACTTAGTGGTCCTCTTCAGCTGTATAAAGAAAGAATTGAGAAGAAAAAACATTAGGACAATAAGCACAAATAAAAGTTCTTTGGAGACTCCTTTGTTGAAAAATGGAGGTCATCAAAACGGGACATCTTGCCTCTCGTTCTTGTTTGCAAAAGATGTTTATTCTACGCTGTCTAGAGGGTCTCTCTTTGAGCGTGACCTGGTGAAGTAACGATGTGATACAGTCTGACAGTTCATGGTAAGCTCTGGAGAGAAGGGAAGTAGAGTTTTATCGTCATCTAAAATAACATGTGAGGGAGGAGGTAGATTGGGTTGTGCTTCTGTGATGTCGTGTTTGATTATATCTCTTGTTCGTCTAGTCTGTTTCATGTCTACCCATTCTAAGTATTTGCTAATATTCTCGTATAAGATGTTTTTATGCTCGTTGTTTTCGTTGAGATTCTCTTCACCGTTTTCCAATTTATCAAGAAAGATGTGGATGTTTTCCAGGTTGTTCATTAGATTTCCGTTATTTATCATACAGATAATTTGAAGGTCCTGTTTTTTTTTGTTTTTTTTTGCTAGCGGCTTTACGTCGCACCGACACAGATAGGTCTTATGGCGACGATGGGATAGGAAAGGCGTAGGAGTTGGAAGGAAGCGGCCGTGGCCTTAATTAAGGTACAGCCCCAGCATTTGCCTGGTGTGAAAATGGGAAACCACGGAAAACCATTTTCAAGGCTGCCGATAGTGGGATTCGAACCTACTATCTCCCGGATGCAAGCGAAGGTCCTGTTTTATATTGGTGAATTTGTGGTTGGACACTTTCATATGGGATCCCATGGCAGAGAATCTTCTGTATTTTTCAGCATTGACGTGTTCTTGATATCTAATTAAGAAGTTCCTTCCAGATTGTCCCACGTAGTTTTTTTACACTGAGTACAGGTTAGCTTATAACTACCCGATTCCTGGAATTCGTCATCTTTAAGTTTAGTAGCTTTATTGTGACTAAATCTGCATTGCTCCCAATATGTTGATGTTAATGTATCTATTCGTGGCAGCATTGCACAGCATTCAACGGACCACACGAGCTCGGTAATGCCGCTTTACTGCATGAATTATACCCTGATCTAGCGGCTGCAGAATTGAAGTTGTATTTGGAGGCAAAAATAAAACTTTTACATGCTCCAAATGGCAAGGCACACAATTATGGGAAGAGCAATTGTCCTATAATAGAAGAATTTTCCTCTTTTCAGCCTTCATCCAACGTTCGAAATCCAACAACCACTCTTTGAATAGCACAGATGTCATCCATGCCTTAGAGTTATGCCTGTATTCACAGGGCAGATGTTCCACCCCCTTGAAGCACCTTGGCTTCCCAAACTTCCCAATTATGAGAGGCTTCAGTTTGTCCATCCCTGTGGAATTGGCGCACAAAGAGCCGTGATACGTTCTTTTGAACGTTTGCCCCCAGAACACTTATTTCCCTTGAAATCAAGGGTTCTGTTAGGCAGTAGTTTATAAAATAACGCAGTTTCGTCTGCATTATAAATGTTTGCCGGAGAATATTCCTTCATGGCATCCGTTAAGAGTCTCCAGCCGCCATGAAGACGCAACTTCCTTCGGGGCATCGTTAGCTTTACCGTTTATAATTTTGTGGGATATGCCATATCTCTCCCGGAACCTATGAAGCCAACCAGCACTGCCCATAAACTCAGGTTACCGTGCGGTCAGAGGCACGCGGCCGTGAGCTTGCATCCGGGAGATAGTGGGTTTGAATCCCACTGTCGACGGCCCTAAAGATAGTTTTCCGTGGTTTCCCATTTTCGCACCAGACAAATGCTGGGGCTGAACCTTAATTAAGGCCACGGCCACTTCCTTCCAACTCCTAGGCCTTTCCTATCCCATCGTCGCCATTAGACCTATCTTCGGTGCGACGTAAAGCAACTAGCAAAGAAAACCTCAGGTGACCCAAGCGAACGTGCGAAAGATCGCGCACGCTCACATAACAGTGGGCCCTTTATTGGAATGTTTTTACTCCGCATTTCCATAAACCAGGTGTAGACGGCTTGGTCCACCTCCTTGTAGTCGGCTGTCCTGATCTTCTTACGCTGTGGACCTAGGGCATCAGCATCAATGGTATTCCTCTACCTTACTTTTCTGTTTTAAGAAAGTAGAAAGTGTTGATGGGCTAATGCCATGCTTCTTCGCTATTTCTCCTTTCTTTCCGCCTTTCTCTACTTTCGCAAGTACCGGTATTTTACGGGTTTCACTCAATGAAAACTGCTGTCGCTTCTGCTTATCCATTTGCGATGATATGAACTTATTTATTTAACGAAATGCACACGAACTTTGCAAGTTTAATGATATAACCTTAACAGAAACACGTTGCTTTGCGAATTAAATACAAAGAAGAGACATGCAATGCATGATGCGACAAAACCGTCGTGTTCATTGGTGGATTACAAACATCGCGATCCTACTCAGCCAATAGTGTGACATCTTACATTGGCTGATGGGCAAAGCCTATTGTTACACACAGCGTAGCGTTCATTAGTGGATTGCAAACTTGGCGCTCCTACTCAGCTAATAGAGTGACATCTTACATTGGATGACGGGCGAAGCATATTAGTTACACAAAAGCGATTGCCTTCTCGATCGCGTACGGTGCATATATGGAAAATGGTGATCATATTGTCTGAATAACGAAATAATGTAACAAGAAAAATGTTGGTCATAAAACAGGATGGATTTTTGGTTTTAATTTGAGAAAATATGGTCAGATTGGTAAAGAAAACAGCTCAGTTTTAATTAGTTAAACTGAAACTACGAAATTCATTAAAATGAAATATTTGAACACACAACAAATAGGGAAAAAGGAAGGGACCAAAAAAAATTCGTTATTCTGAAAATTTCGTTATACTGGTGTTCGCGGAATTCTACTGTATTCCACTGTAATCTCTATCTTCCATAATTTTATCAGAAAATAAGGCATTGCATATTAGATCCACTGATTATTTTAATTTCATAATCATTTTTCATGATAATTTGTTTTAAATTCTAAATTAAAATTTTAATTATGTCTTTTCGCTCCATCTCATACCATTAGGGGCTGGTGACCTATCTGTTAGGCCCCTTTAAACAACAAACATCAGCATCATCAACCTAAATCATTGCCAATTTTATTATCACTTTCCGCTTTGTCCAGTCTCTCTAAGGACCGAGCGATTGGCCGTGCAGTTAGGGGTGCACAGCCGTGAGCTTGCATTTGGGAGATAGTGGATTCAAACCCCACTGTCGACAGCCCTCAAGGTGGTTTTCCGTGGTCTCCCATTTTCACACCAGGCAAATGCTGGGGCTGTACCAAAATTAAGGCCATGGCTGCTTCCTTCCAACTCCTAGCCCATTCCTATGCCGTTATTGTCATAAGACTTGTGTCGGCGTGGGGTAAAGCCAGTTTTAAAAACAAAAGTATCTTTAAGGCATCCAATTTTATTTATATTTTATATTTTTTTTCCTTCTCAACATTTTCAATTGCACAAACAACACAGTACTTATAAGCCTTGTTGTAAACTGAGAAACTGTTCCGACAATGAACTCAAAGTTTAGCGTACAGTAGGGAGCAGCCTTCTGTCAAGCTCGCTAATGTCTAACAATAATAAAAATGAACGTGTCGGGGGTGCCGGGTTTATAAAAGTAGTAGGGGTGTTCTAACTCACAGTCCAACCCAGCAAATAGCCATGCACTTTGGGTCATGTAGTTATCAGCTTGCATTCTGGAGAGTGGATTCGAACCCCACTGTCGGCAGCCCTGAAGATGATTTTCCGTGGTTTCCCATTTTCACACCAGATGAATGCTGGGGCTGTGCCGTAAGAAAAGCCACAGTCGTTTCCTTCCCACTTCTAGCCTTTTCTTATCTCGTCACCGTAAGACGTACTTGTGTCGGTGCGACGTAAAGGAAATTGCAAAAACTCAGTCCAAAAAGGGGGAAGGCCCCATAAAATATCATAATTTAACTCTAATGAAAATGCAGTTTTAGGTGTTTTTCAATGAACAATACTTGGTGGAGAAACTGTTGGTTTATTGGGTGCTCTTTCAACAATAATGAATGTCCGACTCGTTGGCTGAACGGTCAGCGTACTGGCCTTCGGTTCAGAGGGTCCCGGGTTCGATTCCCGGCCGGGTCGGGATTTTAACCTTAATTGGTTAATTCCAATGGCACGGGGGCTGGGTGTATGTGTTGTCTTCATCATCATCATGACGCGCAGGATGCCTACGGGCGTCAAATAGAAAGACCTGCACCTGGCGAGCCGAACCCGTTCTGGGATATCCTGGCACGACATTTTATTTCAACAATAATGAATGAGTACAAACAAAAGTCTACTTAAATCCTCAGTAGGCATAATAGACACAATTGACATATAATCCCCATAAAAGTTGAAGGTGTGTTTTAATCATGAAAATGAGAGATTTTACATTTTAAATATATGTGAATTAAAAGGATTGTAGCTAAAGAAATACAAAACGTTAGTCTAGTTTCCTCATAGAATGATAACAGAGATTTTTAAAAAGTAAATTGTCTCAAATTTGGAGTTTATTATATGTACAGGGTGACCGACGGGAATCTGACGTTTTTGGCATGGCTAGTACTCTCTCGGTAGAAGGAGTGGGGAGCGGAATTGTCAAGCAGGACACTCGCCATGCGTTGCCGTTTCATTAGCTATGGAGGAGTGGTCGGTTGAACGTTGTATGTTTGCGTACGACGCATTTGTATAGAATGGCGGGTCTGTCATAACAGTACAGCGACTTTTTCGTGTGTGTTTCAACCGTGGGCGTCGTTGTGCCATTCTGAGTTGGGTTAATAATGTACAAACAACAGGATCTATTGTTAAAAAGATGCCACCAGGTCCGACTAAGACAGCAAGAACACCAGAAAACATCGAGCGTGTGAGAGCCGTGGTGACGCTTAGCTCTGGGCGCTCAGCACGTAAACATGCACGCGAACTCGGAATGAGCCGTGAATCTGTGCGAACAATCTTAAAGAAAGACGTGAAATTTCACCCTTTGGTGCGAAATGACACCGTTCGGCATCATTGGTCCCTATTTTTTCGAGGACGAGAATGGTGCAACTGTTACAGTGAATGCCGAATGTTACTGCCACATGCTGAACACAAACCGTTACTCGCTGTGAGTGTAAAGTTTTTTCGTGAATGACACGGGGATTTTGAGGGCACCAGTACCCCATCCAGATGGAAATGCGCCTCGTCACTCATGATAATGACCAGTGGCGGCTCGTGAAAAAATCGTCCTACGTGCTACAAAAAACAAGCTAAATACGCTGTTTTAAATCTGCATATTGCCATGATGAACAACGCATACTTCAAACTTGGTAATAATAATAATAATAATAATAATAATAATAATAATAATAATAATAATAATAATAATAATACAACTTTTCTCACAATTTATAACTCAGAACAAACAAAACCAACATTAATTTGGAAGCAGATGAATTCTTCGACAACTGTCTACGAGATAAATAATTCATTGGAGAAATATTGTTTTTACTAACCTAATGGCGCAACTTACATCAGTGCAAATAGAATCGTGGGAATATAGATCCCCACTAAGAACACTAATTTAATTTCACTTTATATACACTGCAGTGGATAAATAATTTGATAAATCTTCCTATAAACATTAGCACTAACACAATGACAGAAAAAACATGCACCAGTAATATAACCGCGAGAAAACAGCTAATGACGGAACTGAATAGAGTGAAAAAGGAAGCAAAAGAGAATTATATGAATGGCATACTTCAAGAGGGTAATGACCACAAAGGGAAATGGAAAAGGCTGTATTCATATATCAGGAATCAAAACCGCACAAAGCAACTGAAAGAGCTACCAACTGATTCAGTGAGACCTCCCCTATTACCAGAGTAAATGTCCGGCTCCATGGCTGAATGGTTAGCGCGCTGGCCTTTGGACACAGGGATCCCGGGTTCGTTTCCCGGCAGGGTCTGGAATTTTAACCATCATTGGTTGTACGTGTTGTCTTCATCATCATTTCATCCTCATCACGTTGCCTACGGGAGTCAAATCAAGAGATCTGCATCTGGCGATTCGAACATGTCCTCGGATACTTCCGGCACTAAAAGCTATACGCTATTTCATTTCACCAGAGTAAATTACACTGTAATGCGAGATAACATTTAGGGTCAGTCAAAGATGCTTTGACTCACCTACGAATTCCTTATTTTTGACACAAAAGGAAGATGGATATTTTAATAAGCATGTGTGAGATAGATTGCCTCCAGTTACGCTTTACTTTCGAGCCCAGACGATGCTACTCTCTAGTGGCAGATTCGCTTACCACGTTCAACATAAGCACGGCCGACTGGATCCCTCGCTGCGCTCCAAGGAGCTAGGTAGAGCGACGCATCAAGTCGGCCGTGAACATAAGGGTAGCAGGAGACATCGAGCAATTCTACCCCCTTGCGGGAGAGGAAGTAACTATAAACGGGATCAGTGAAAGTTGATCCCGGTTTACGGTATACTCCGCCGGCTAGGGGGAGTGTTGCAAGCTTGGCTGCGCCTGCGTATTGCTTCCTTCAGGCTACAGGCAAGGGCTCACTTCACATGAGCACGAGCCTTGTTCCCCGGGAGAACGGCGCTAGGTGTTCGACAGATCTCGTCCTGATTTTCACAAAACACAAATTCATATCGTACTCAAAACAACGAAAAGGCACCAGGATAATTGTACTGTACATAAATAACATTCCTTACAGTTCCAAGCTACGTGCTGGAGCCCGGTAGCACGTACTGACCGGCCGCCAATGATAATGACTGCATTCTCATTGTCTTCCTGTACCGGGTGGTACACCTCCACGCCCCTAATTTAAAATTTGCGCCAGTTGAAACTCCCCTACTGGAGGAAGCCTGAACTTTATCTACTGAGTTAATTTTCAAGTTTCTCAGAAGATGTCACTACTTGGAAATTTTGAAGTTTCTGAACTGGGTCGTTTTCGATGTATTTTTTTTTTGCCTGTAGTAAGAAGTGTGGACATTCTCTTCCAGATGGCACTACTGAAAAACTACAATTGTGCACCCTAGTGCGATGTGAAAGAACTATGTTTTTGGAGAAATTTTGAATTCATAAGTTTGTTCTTTGTTAAATTTCTTTCAGTTATTGTTTAAGTTGGCAATATTAACCCTTTCTTTCTGCCAGTTTTGAAACTGGCCAATCATAATTTTCTGTAATTAATTTACCACCAATAAGGTGTTTCTTCCTCATCTAGTGTAGGGGTTTTCGTCGTTAACCAATAAAATTCTTGTGGGAGGGTGTTCTCATTCCTGAAACGCCTCGAACTTTCCACGAGGGTATATAAACTGCTGATTTTCGGGTCTCCCGGCCACTTCAGTAACATCTATCAGTGCGTAAAGTACGTAGCAGGGGGCGGGAAGCGCTTCTTTCTTCGGGCAGCAATTCAGCCAACAGGTAATGGCCGTTTAATAACTTCTTTTCTTGTCAGCTCAGCAGTTTAACTCTCGGGGCAGGTCCGAAGCCTTTCCACCATGTAACTTTTCCCCTAAAATGTAAAGACACTTAGTATCAATTCTATCTTTTAAACTACATATTGGGATAGAGAGTGCTTAACCCTCTCGAGCTCCCACTCTTTTTGCATTGAGGTGAACTTATTTTTCACAACCGTTTCTTCCTTAACGTAATGTAAATTGTTTCCTTCTAAAAGTCACCTCTTTAGTATGGGATTAGCCCTTGCAGTAACGGCCTAGTGCCAAGTAGGTTTTATATAAAGTGTATTAGGAGTGCAAGAACGCCTCCTCTCAAGTTGGTATTTTATAGGCCATATAATTTACCTGTTTCTTTACTTAATAGGCCTCAGTAGGTTGGGTATTTTTACCCCTGTTTTCATGTCCTTGGAGGACAACTTGAATGTGGAGTTTGGTGTGGCCTTTGATAGGCTTAAATTTTGAGAGCGAGTTGCTCTTTCTTGAAAATTGAGTTGTTGTATGCCTCGAGGAGGCTTTACCGTGTAAAGAGGAGCAAGTGCTCCTAGGCATGATTGGGGTCTTCTGCCGCTTTGTTGAATTCTGTATATCGTAAGGTTGGGCTTATAGCTCAAGAATTGTGTGTCTGGCTCTCGGAGCCCAAATCCTGTAATCACTGTAATTGTACATTTTCGAATTGTGTTTCGGCTACTGAGTACCTGTTCTATTTGTTATTTCTTAATCTTGAAAAGAAAATATAACCTTGTTAAATTTTATCTTAACTTTAATTTCGCATTTAGAGACCTGTTCACCCCAGCACCTTCTTTCACCTCTGCTAATCCACCAAACTACCGTAACACTTCCAAAACAACTTGCAGTCGAAAAGCAAACACCTGCCGCTGCGCGTAATCTCTCTCCTCAAGTTTCTGGGAGTAAAACATCTTGTAAGGGTGAAATTTCACGTCTTTCTTTAAGATTGTTCGCACAGATTCACGGCTCATTCTGAGTTCGCATGCATGTTTACGTGCTGAGCGCCCAGGGCTACACGTCACCGCGGCTCTCACGCTCGATGTTTTGTGGTGTTCTTGCTGTCTTAGTCGGACCTGGTGGCGTCTTTTTAACAATAGATCCTGTTGTCCGTATATTATTAACCCAACCGGGAATTGCCCACGATTGAAATACACACGAAAAAGTCGCTGCACTGTTAACAGACCTGCCATTCTGCACAAATGAGTCGTACGCAAACATACGACGTTCAACCGACCACTCCTCCATAGCTACTGAAACGGCAACGCATGGCGAGTGTCCTGCTTGACAATTCCGCTCCCCACTCCTCCTACCGAGAGAGTATTAGGCATGCCAAAAACGTCAGATTTCCGTCCGCCACCCTTTATAATAATAAAAGTCCGCCTCTGTTGTAGTGGTTAGTGTGATTAGCTCCACTCCCGGGGACCAGAGTTTTGATTCCCGACTTAGCCACGAAATTTGAAATCTGGTAAGAGGACTGAAATGGGGTCCACTTAGCCTCGGGTGGTCAACTGAGTAGAGGGCGTTTGATTCCCACCTCAGCCATCCTTGAAGTGGTTTTCCACAGTTTCCCCACTGTTTTTTCCAGGTAGATGCCAGGATGGTACCTAACTCATGGCCACAGCCGTTTCCTTCCCTCTTCCTTCCCTATCCCTTCCAGTCTTCCCATACTCGCCCACAAGGCCCCTGTTCAGCATAGCAGGTGTGGCCACCTGGGTGTGGAACTGGTAACTGCTCTTGAAGCGGTAGAGGTGGAATTCCCCCGCTGAGTCCGGGATGATAAACCAATTCTGGAGCTTAAATGGACTAAATAAATAATAATAAAAGAGAAACCTCAAGTATTTTGTGCAGAATTTAAAGTCTTTGCCGAATTTCTAATTCGCACTGGAAGAGTGTGTTCCTATGGACAGTCGATCATTTGGTGAAAATGTCCGCCACAGTTTCGAGGTTCAATTTTTTAATTTCTTGATTATAGACATGCTTGATTTCATTGTCATTCAATTTTCTTTGCATCATGGTGCTATGCAGGTAAGTTTTAAATCTTCTCAAGGCGGAAAAAGAACGTTCTGATGTAAACATAAAACTGATATAATTAAAGCGATCTTTAGCAAACTTAAGTACCCTTTATGAAATGTTGGATGAATCGGGTCTAATTAATAAAATATCCATATAACTCACTTGTGACTGAGAACGAAATAAACAAAAAGTTTCAGACCCCCGTTGCTAATGTAGGGGTAGACATACCTTGATATTGCTAGGGTTAAGAATTGTGACGACTAATTCCCCACCCATATTTTTTTTTCTTCCGTTATCTTCACCCTTCCGAAGTCTGTTCCTCTGAGTGTTGATTGACAGGGTCTGCCTACATTTCACCAGCAACCTCTGAAAGGGGGAATGAGGGAAATGGCAATTTCCACGAAAAGAACAAAACCTCTTGCCAATTTTTTACGGGGTTCAGTGAATCAGTGTCAAAGGGAAAGGGATACAAATGGAATACTGAAACAAATCTCTGAACTGAAAGCGAATACATGCGGACATTCAGACGCATAAATATTTACAGTATTGCAGTTACAGTTACAATCTAATTAAAATGTACTTACGTGGTTTTCACTGTTTAGGCATTGCTAAAAATTACAGTCTATTTATACACCACATTATTCAAATAAAATGTTCTGCTTGACCAGCAAAATTCATGTAGCAATTAGAAAAAAAATACTGCTCATCAAGTTGTTGAGTTAGTAGGATTCTACTTGTGAATAGCGTATAGAGCCAGTGCAGACCAACAGGTCCTGCTGCCTTTTATCATTTCCCCTTGCAATTTATCCATTCTCACCACTTCTACAACTCTAATTTGACTGCAGTTTACACCTCTTTCATTGTGGTATCGTCCGGCTCCATGGCTAAATGGTTAGCGTGCTGGCCTTTGGCCAGAGGGGTCCCGGGTTCGATTCCCGGCAGGGTCGGGAATTTTAACCTTAATTGGTTAATTTCCCTGGCATGGGGGCTGGGTGTATGTGTCGTCTTCATCATCATTTCATCCTCATCACGACGCGCAGGTCACCTACGGGTGTCAAATCAAAAGATCTGCATCTGGCAAGTCGAACTTGTCCTCGGACACTCCCGGCACTGAAAGCCATACGCCATTTCATTTTTCATTGTGGTATCATTCTCAGCTTATGTCTCCTCATGTTGTCTATTGTCTAGTTTAGACCACCTTTTACATTCACAAGGTCACTTAAGTAATCTTTTCCTTATCTCCTCTTTCTATTTTTTTTTTCCCTCCTGCTTCGTGAAAACTTTTTTGTTCTTTTTATATAAGTCCATATAGCATCCTCATCCAAGTCTTATGTAAATCTAAATTCTTCCCGGCTTTTCTTTTTTTTTTTTTTTTTTTTTTTACATCTGTTCCATTCTTGCCATGGTTTCTTCTTATCTCTCATTATTTTCTTTACCCTCTCATTTGGACCTGGGGTCTCCCTGTCATTGACTCTTGTCAGTTTTCTACCTCATGCATGCTCTGCACAGCTTACAAAACCATTCTTCAACATGTCCCTTTCCATTTCCACACTCCCCACCATTGTTCTGTGTAAGTGATGTTTCAAATTATCCTGGAATTTATCCTTCACTTCCATATTGCTTAATTTCCAGACTCACCCCCCCCCCCACTTTATTTCCCCTCTTCGAGCTGTTTTTTCCACTTCTATTTTTCTTATGACTATTCTGTGACCACCATCAAGACCTACTTCTGGCAGGACTGTTACATCCAACAAGTCTACATTTTACTCGTTCTAGCAAAAAGTAGTCTCTTACTCTATCATCCTGTTGACCCAGCCAACTCTTGTAATCTTCTTACTATTTTTTTTTTTTTTTTTTTTTTGACCATGTATTGCTCACAGTTAATCAATCTCTCTTGCAGAAGTCCACCAGCTTCCCTTCCTCCTCATTTCTTTTTCTGTATCTATTTGGACCATTTATATCTTCCACTTCTCTGCTGTCACTTCCACCATTGCATTGAAGACACCCATTATGGCCTCTCCCACATCTGTATTAAGCTTTCCAACATCTCCTTGAATTTATATCTTCTTCCTTAATTTAGAGTCTATGGTGCATACACTTGAATAAAATCCTTTACCTACTCCACTCTTCATCCTTAACTTTACTTCAGTTGTACTGTAAACCAACTTAGCCACACATAAAACCTGGAACATGTTTGTCATCACTCCTACTCTATTCCTTGCCTCGTATCTTCCACTCCAGTATACAGTCTTCCTTTATTTCCTCAGTCCTATCATAGCTACATTTTCCTTCGCTATGAAATCAGCCACCTCTTCTGACGTTCTAGTCAGGGTCATTATATTGTCATTTGAATGGTTGCCCACTTTTCACAGTTCACTGCATGTCGCCTCCAGGGAAATCCCTAGCTTTTTCCAAGGATGATTTACAAGTACAGTAGAGTCCTGGAAACTCGTCTCAGTGTGGACTGAGTGGGAGACAATTTACCAGAAATTAAGATTTTATGGACTTGGAAATGGATTGTTTGTAACGCATAACACTGAATTACAAACTATGAATTTCATATCAGTTCCATATTGACTTGTCAGTTCTTGAATATTAGGCTAATTCTAAAAGAATTGATATTTGTAAGTCCACGTTTTCAATATACACTGACTGACAGAGCAAATGCAACACCCAGAAGGAGTGGTTCGAAAGGGATGAAAGTTGGGGAAAAAACAGAGACGGCATGGACGAATAATTGATGTTTATTTCAAACCGATATGCAGGTTACACAATGCGCACGGCATCGACTCAGTAGGATGTAGAACCACCGCGAGCGGCGATGCACGCAGAAACACGTCGAGGTAAAGAGTCAATAAGAGTGCGGATAGTGTCCTGAGGGATGGTTCCCCATTCTCTGTCAACCATTTGCCACAGTTGGTCGTCCGTACGAGGCTGGGGCAGAGTTTGCAAACGGCGTCCAATGAGATCCCACACGTGTTCAATTGGTGAGAGATCCGGAGAGTACGCTGGCCACGGAAGCATCTGTACACCTCGTAGAGCCTGTTGGGAGATGCGAGCAGTGTGTGGGCGGGCATTATCCTGCTGAAACAGAGCATTGGGCAGCCCTGAAGGTACGGGAGTGCCACCGGCCGCAGCACATGCTGCACGTAGCGGTGGGCATTTAACGTGCCTTGAATACGCACTAGAGGTGACGTGGAATCATACGCAATAGCGCCCCAAACCATGATGTCGCGTTGTCTAGCGGTAGGGCGCTCCACAGTTACTGCCGGATTTGACCTTTCTCCACGCCTACGCCACACTCGTCTGCGGTGACTATCACTGACAGAACAGAAGCGTGACTCATCGGAGAACACGACGTTCCGCCATTCCCCCATCCAAGTCACTCTAGCCCGGCACCATGCCAGGCGTGCACGTCTATGCTGTGGAGTCAATGGTAGTCTTCTGAGCGGACGCCGGAAGTGCAGGCCTCCTTCAACCAATCGACGGGAAATTGTTCTGGTCGATATTGGAACAGCCAGGTTGTCTTGCACATGCTGAAGAACGGCAGTTGACGTGGCGTGCGGGGCTGCTACCGCTTGGCGGTGGATGCGCCGATCCTCGCGTGCTGACGTCACTCGGGCTGCGCCTGGACCCCTCGCACGTGCCACATGTCCCTGCACCAACCATCTTCGCCACAGGCGCTGCACCGTGGACACATCCCTATGGGTATCGGCTGCGATTTGACGAAGCGACCAACCTGCCCTTCTCAGCCCGATCACCATACCCCTCGTAAAGTCGTCTGTCTGCTGGAAATGCCTCCGTTGACGGCGGCCTGGCATTCTTAGCTATACACGTGTCCTGTGGCACACGACAACATGTTCTACAATGACTGTCGGCTGAGAAATCACGGTACGAAGTGGGCCATTCGCCAACGCCGTGTCCCATTTATCGTTCGCTACGTGCGCAGCACAGAGGCGCATTTCACATCATGAGCATACCTCAGTGACGTCAGTCTACCCTGCAATTGGCATAAAGTTCTGACCACTCCTTCTTGGTGTTGCATTTGCTCTGTCAGTCAGTGTACAAAAGACTAAAACATTACAAATAAGTAGTACATTTAATCATACAGAAAACATGGCACATGCTTGAAACCTATTTGGGTCATCCTGAGCCAACTGTACACACTGGTAAGACATCTTAAACAGTTATAAATTATGTTAAACTATTGAAATACCGGGCAAGTTGGCTGTGAAGTTAGGGGCGCGCAGCTGTGAGCTTGCATCCGGGAGATAGTGGGTTCGAACGCCACTGTCGGCAGCCCTGAAGATGGTTTTTCGTGGTTTCCCATTTTCACACCAGGCAAATCCTGGGGCTGTACCTTAATTAAGGCCACGGCCGCTTCCTTCTCAGTCGTAGCCCTTCCCTATCCCATCGTCGCCATAAGGCCTATCTGTGTTGGTGCAACATAAAGCAACTAGCAAAAAACACCTATTGAAATGGATAAAATAATGAAGAACATGAAACGCTAATTAAGTTTTTAAAACACAATGTATGGTGTCTACCTTGGAGGAGCATCTTGCTTTTTGATTTAAATAAAATGACAAAGGGGTTTGAAACAAACTTGTGTTGTGCTGAATCAAGTGTCTTTATCAGGCAAGGAACTTCTCTTGGTTTATTATGGAATATGGACAGTAGACTGTGCTTTGGATAGTAAAATGTTAACATGGAAGTGGATATATTGGATGTCACTAGCAAAAAGTGTCAAACAATTTCTCCTTGACATCCTTACCACAACTCTTAAATACCCTAATAACCATATGAAGAGATCTATAACCTTTATTTACAAACCTGTTAATGTGGTTACTGCAATGAAGATCTTACCTTATATTAACACTGAGGTAGTGTCAGTGATCCCCGTGAGGTGGTGGTAATTATTGTTTGGCTGTGCAGTTTGGGACGCGCAGCTGTGAGCTTGCATTCGGGAGATAGTGGGTTCAAACCCCACTGCGGGCAGCCCTGAAGATCGTTTCCCATGGTTTCCCATTTTCACAAGAGTCAAGTGCTTGGGCTGTATCTTAATTAAGGCTATGGCCGCCTCCTTCCCGCTCCTCGCCGTTTGCTACCCCATCGCCGTAAGACCTGTCATTGTCGGTGCAACAAAAAGCCAATTGTAAAAAGAATTATTGTTTCAAGAGGAAGTACAACGAGGCAACCATCCCCTATTATCACTAATCAGATGGAAAAAATGGAAGAGATCCGACACTTAAAAAAATGAAGGTATCAGCCAAGGAAAGACAAGAGCCACGTAAGCCGTAAAAATGAAAGACTGCCTAGGCCTCGAATGCTCTAATATCATCAGGGTCAGGAAGGAACAATAGTTGACCAAGGGAGGTCGGATGGGATATATTAAAGTGAGGAGCCTGGCAAAAGTGGAAGCAATAAGAGGTCTTGGCTAAAGGCCTAGTGGTCGCTAATCCATGCTCCCAAGTTACGATGGGCAGGGGAGACCGTGGGTGCTAGTCAACTGCTCCCATCCACATAGGGAGATCCCCAAGAGTTATATTCATTTTTATCAACACTGTAATTAAAACTGTGAGGACTTTGCTCTTGGTGAAACGTTTATCCTGACTTTCATCCCGTTCGCCATCATACCATTGTCTACTGTCCATCTCGCAACTTTGTTGAGGTTCTTTTGTAGTCTCTCTCAATCCTGCAACTTATTACTCTATGCAGTATATCATTATCCGCAAAGAGCCTTATCTCTGTTTCCTCTCTTTTTACGCATATCATTTGTATAAGAAAACATTAAAGTCCATTAATACTGCTTTGAGGATGCCCCCGCCCCTTAATCAGTATAGGATCAGATGATGCTGTGCCTACTCTAATTCTCTGATTTTCATTTTGTAGAAAAGTTGCCACCCATTCGGTAGGTCTTTTGTCCAGTCCAGTAGACTTCATTTTTGTCAGAATTCTGCTATGATGTACTCTGTCAAAAGCCTTGGATAAGTCAATTGCAATGCAGTCTGTTTGACATCTTAAATCTAAAATATTATCAATATCTGCTATATCTTGCTGGAATCCCACAAGTCGTCCCTCACTGGAAAAAACCTTTCCTAAACTCAAACTGGCTGCTATCAAACCAGTTAACAATTCTGCAGACATGTCTAATATAATGAAGGAATGCTTTCCCAGGGCTAACATTAAAGACATATTAAGCTGACTGCTGTGTAATTATACGCTTTCTGTTTTATTACCCTTTCCTTTGAACACTGGAGCTACTATAGCAACTCACCGTTCATTTGGGGGGCTGATGACCTGAGATGTTAGGCACCTTTAAACAACAAACATCATCACCACCACCATTCATTTGGTATAGCTCCTTCATGTAATCAAGTACGGTACTTCAGATGTGGTAATATATTCCCACCCGTGGCCTATAATATATCCCTACTGGGTGAGTTGGCCATGCGGTTAGGGGCACGCAGCTGTGAGCTTGCATCTGGGAGATAGTGGGTTCAAACCCCACTGTCGGTAGCCCTGAAGAGGGTTTTCCATGGTTTAACATTTTCACCAAGCAAATGCTGGGGCTGTACCTTAATTAAGGCCATGGGTGCTTTCTTCCCACTCCTAAGCCTTTCCTGTCCCATCTTCGCCATGAGACCTATCTGTGTCGGTGCAATGTAAAGCAGAATAGCAAAACAAAAGAAATATGCATGTATATCCCTATTAATCTTATATATTCCAGTTGCTTTTCCAGCTTTCAACTTTTGTACCTTTTAGTAAATATATTCATTATCATTGGTAAATTTCAGTATTTTTCTAATATTAGTCACTTCCTCTACCTGGACATTATCGTCATGTCCAACTAGATACATGCCTGTTTTCGTACTCAACAATTGCTTTAAAGCAAACGATTCCAACAGGTGCTCCCACGGCCTCACCAGCAGCCCCGGCACTCAGGTGTAGCACCGGCGAGATGGTGGAGGAAGGAGGGGAAGTGGCAGAGGCAGAACCACAGCTCGCCAAGTCAGTGCGCAGCTTACGAAAACAATATTATTTACGACAATTCTGTGAACACATAAACACACGATTTTTTTTTCTGTACATTAGTTCTTCTTCTTTTTTAACCGCTTTACCCACACCTGTGGGATCGTGGGTGCGAATTGTGTCGCACATGTGGATTTGGCCCTGCTTTACGGCCAGATGCCCTTCCTGATCCCAACCCTATATGGAGGGGTGTAATCACTATTGCGTGTTTCTGTGGTGGTTGGTAGTATAGTGTGTTGTCTGAATATGAAGAGGAAAGTGTTGGAGCAAACATAAACACCCAGTCCCCGGGCAAGAAGAATTAATCAGGGGTAGTTAAAATCCCCGACCTGGCCGGGAATCAAATCCGGGACCCTCTGAACCAAACGCTTCAACACTGACCATTCAGCCAAGGAGTTGGACTATACATACATTGCATTTGCCTTAATGTACATTTAGTGTTTAAGTTGATTGTTGACATTATTTTGCAGCAACTAATTTACCAATATTGGGTACAATCCATTTGGCAGTAGAAATTCTAAGACAGCAACAGATGGAGAAGTCCTAGTTCTACATTTATGTAAATTCAGAATTGAAAACATCTGTTTGCATTCATATGTTGTGGAAAATTCTAGTTCTCATGGAGGTAATTACATATTTTTCACCAATAGAGCTTGTCAAAAACAGATCAGATGTAAGGCTTTTCAGGCGTTTGCTCTATTAACCAGCGTTTCGTCTTAGGTCTGACACTAGACCCATCAGAGTGGGAGACGAAACGCTGGTTAATAGAGCAAACGCTTGAAAAGCCTTACATCTGATCTGTTTCTTTCATAAATTGTACCAAACATTGACTTAAATTTTAAGGCAAGTGCATGAAGTCTGGGAAATTCTTGTGGATGAACACCTTTGTAAAGGAAAATTAAATCACCACTGTAGTGGTAGTACCTTTCCTTTAGAATTGCTTCACACTGTAGTTTTATCAGTTCTGTTTGGATATATGATGGTGATTTTTCAGGACCTGCTGAAAATGGGGTCATAAATATTTCAAGTTGAGGTGCCATATCATTCATTTCTTTGAATTGGGCATTGAATTCATCGTCAAAGTCTGTAACGACGTCTGATAGTCTCCAAGATTTTTGTAAGTAGACAAATGTAATGATTTTAATGAAGGAAATATGTCAAAATTTCTGGCTTCAAGCTGACTTTTCAATAACAGACTGCATTTTGAAAGCGTTTAATTCTATCACACATGGTGCTAATCAATTTGTTTCTTCCTAGCAATGAAATATTTAAATCATTCAAATAAGACGCCAAGAAAGCGAGGTCAGCTACCCATTGTTTAATCTGCAAAGTTGGTTGTGGAGAACCTTTCATCTCCATGAACAGAGCAATTTCTTCAATTGTTGCAAAGAACCAGGCAAGTTGGCCATGTGGTTACGGGCGCGCAGCTGTGACCTCGAATCTGGGAGATAGTGGGTTCGAGTCCCACTGTCGGCAGCCCTGAAGATGGTTTTCCGTGGTTTCCCATTTTCACACCAGTCAAATGCTGCGGCTGTACCTTAAGGCCATGGCCACTTCCTTCCCATTCCTAGGCCGTTCCTGTCCCATCGTCGCCATAAGATCTATCTGTGTCAATGTGATGTAAAGCAAATAGCAAAAAAAATATATACATATATATTGCAAAGAAGGTTGCTAGCACTTTCGCGCAACTTAACCAGTGCTCACCAATTCAATATAAGGGAATGTTGCTATATTCTTCCGTGACATGTTTTAAAAATTCTTTGAACTGCCAATGGTTCAAACCTTGCTTTCAGCAGAAATGTACACATTGTTCTTGATGTTAAACACAATGTATCGATATTATCGGAGGTAACCCAGCATCACACACCTTCCTTCTGATGTGGCCTGCAAAACCTTGCCCACCGATGACGTCGCTGGTGCTCTGTCAGTAGTGACACTACACAGATTTTTGAGTGATAAGCCCATATTGTTCATTGTGTCTTCAACAGCTGCAAATATATCTGCGCCGGTGGTAGTATCTTTGAGGAGCAATGATTTCCAATAGTTCCTCAGTTATAGTGAAATCTTTTTGAGATTCCCCTGATGAAAATAGATTGCTGTGCCGTGTCACTTTTGCCAGTAGTCTCATCGAGAGCAATCGAGTACTTCTCGAAAGTGTCACATTTGTTACACAATTGGTTTTTCAGGTCGGCACCAAGTTCCTGCACACGATGAGGGATTTTGACAAGCTTATCACCTCAAAGTGGACACAATACTTCCAAGCACTCTTATTAAACATTCTTTTACAAATTCACCATCACTAAAGGGTTGCCCACTCTTTGCAATTTTCAGAGCAACAATATATGATGATGATGATGATGATGATGATGCTTGTTGTTTTACGGGGCCTAACACGCAACAATATAAATGCTCGAACTGCGCCTTCTGAAGCCTTGGGTTCAAGTATCTGTAGGACAGGGAGATAATTTTTTTATCTTTGTGTTTTCTTAGCAGCACATCTAAATCTGATTCTAAACAGTTCTTAATAATACAAACCCAAGAATGAAAACAAATCCCCTAAATTACATGTAAAACAATTCCTAATGAGTAAGTTATTACTTACCTCTGAAGAACTTGACAATTCCAATTTTAACTCAGCAATTCGTTCAGTTCTTGCTGCGCCAACGTCATCGTAGGTTGGAGCATGTTTATTGTGGTAATGTCGTCAAACGGTTGAAGACATTACGCTTAAAATGACATGACAAATTAAACATTGAGCTTTCCCTTCGGTATTAAAATATGAATTTACCCATGAAGGATTAAACAACATTTTTAAAGGAGAAACCAACTGCTCCGCTATCTGTTCTATCGAATAGATTCTACTGAGAATGACACACACACACAGAGATAATGAGAATGACTCTACTGTCTCTTACACACACATGCGTGGGTTAGGTGGGGAAGGAAGGGAACTGTGCTGTTGGTGTGCCCCAGCACTAAGTGCTCAAGTTGGAAAGGCCTGCTTTAAAGTCATTCCATAGGCTGTTTGTATTTTTATTTACAAATTTTCTACTAATCATAGTTTGTTATACCATTTGTCACTTTCTCGATACCAAGTTAGCAAGTTCAATCCTGGCTCAGTCTGGTGGTATTTGAAGGTGCTCAAATATGTCAGTAGATTTACTGGGACATAAAAGAACTCCCTGCAGGACAAAACTCCTTGACTTTGGCATCTCCAGAAACCGTAAATGTAATTGTTGGGACCTAAAACCAATAACATTATTATTATTATTATTATTATTATTATTATTATTATTATTATTATTATTATTATTATTATTATTATTATTATTATTATTATTATTATTATTATTATTATTATTATTATTATTATTATTATTAATAGTCTGTATAGCGTGGGCAAGGTTTTGCATGGTTTGTATCGTGTAGCTATCACTGTGGATTCGGGAGATGGTGCGTTTGAACCCCAGTGTCAGTGGCCCTGAGGATGGTTTTCCATAATTAATTTGCCTTGTATTTGTCTAATATCTTGATCTGATAGTATTTTAGAGACTTCATATTTAACATGAGAAATAAACCATTAAAGCACAGAATTATGATTCCCTAGACTGGACAGGCATAAAAAGTACCGAAGAACTGTACAGTGTTGCTGAAGACAGAAAAGCACTCTCCACATTGATCGCCAACGTCCAGGAGACTGGGCAGGGCACATAGAAGAAGAAGAAGTTACATTTCTGTCACATTACTGCAAATGATCCTTGGGACTCCAAAATGCATACAAGACAGCCACAAATATCTATAGCAGTGCACTTTATTAAATTTTCCTCTGCAGGCCTGAGTGGCTGAGACGTTTGAGGTGCTGACTTTCTGACCCCACCTTGACAGGTTCGATCCTGGCTCAGTCCGGTGGTATTTGAATGTGCTCAGATATGTCAGCCTCTTGTTGGTAGATTTACTGGCACATAAAAGAACTCCTGCAGGACTAAATTCTGGCATCTTAGCATCTCCAAAAGCCATCAAAAAATAGTTAGTGAAACGTAAAAACAGCAACATTCGTTTTCATTCAATTTGGCCTCTCTTTCTTTTCACTTCTATTTCTTTTTCCTCTTCATTTTTATGTATTATATAAATGTGCACATCTCAGGTAAATATTGTTCAGACAGCTCGATATAATACTTTTCCCTATTTGTTTCACTCTGTTTGGTTGTAGTGCTGCAGAAATGAAAGCTGAAGCAGCACTCTTCTCTCTCCTCTCCCCGCCTCTGCCTCTGTTTGAATATCTTGCTCATTATTCTGCACGTTCCTTTTTGTTTTTGTAAAGATTATTTTATTATATCGATGAACAAGATGTCTGCAGGAGTAGTGATTGCTTGCATGTCCTATCTATGATTATAGGTCGCACTTCACCTCAGGTCATCTGCCATCTTCACCTATCCACCTTTGCACATTGGCTTAGGCTGCCAACTCACTAGCCAAGTAAATATTTGACCACTAGTTGCCTTCTTGCAAAAGTTATAACATGGATCTTTCTATTCACACCCTGTTCCATCAAATTTCATTTGGTGAATGTCTCACAATTAAAGTCCTTTTATGTTAACCCTCCATCTTCACCTCCCCCGCTTCCTGCCCCCTCCTCCCCCATACATATTCTGAACTTGGACATCAACTGGTGCTGAAACTTAGGGAAGACTGGGCGAGTAGGCCATGTGTTTTGGAGCGCGCAGCTGTGAGCTCGCGTCCGGGAGATAGTAGGTTCGGACCCCACTGTCGGCAGCCCTGAAGATGGTTTTCCATGGTTTCCCATTTTCACACCAGGCAAATGCTGGGGCTATACCTTAATTAAGGCCATGGCTGCTTCCTTCCCATTCCTAGGCCTTTCCTGTCCCATCGTCGCCTTAAGACCTATCTGTGTCAGTGCAACGTAAAGCAACTAGAAAAGAAAACATAAAATAACTGCTCCTCTTTACCATTCTCTTCCTGCTTCTCTCCT
Organism: Anabrus simplex; assembly: GCF_040414725.1. Classification (NCBI taxonomy): domain Eukaryota; kingdom Metazoa; phylum Arthropoda; class Insecta; order Orthoptera; family Tettigoniidae; genus Anabrus; species Anabrus simplex. The sequence goes on along the minus strand of NC_090277.1, from coordinate 37,849,670 downwards.
CACCCTTGACTTTGTAGCAGTGTCTGCTTTTCAACATCAATTGCCATTAAATAAGGGTTGCCAAATGAAACCAAGACTTTTGTTGGTTCTAGTTTGTGAACATACAAAAAGTAAAGAGTGTTGTATAGGCAATATATCTGCCTAAATATATTCTCTTTATTTGTTCAAGCAGGTCCCAGCAGTCCAGGTGATGACTCATAACTTGCGATGTGCTTGAGCCCGGCTCGAGCTGCTCGAACAGATGATGTCTGAGTTCAAACAAGTTTGAACTTTTGTGCGGGCTGCAACCTAGCTGTTTGCTCTTGCTAACAACCTGATAACATGAGAAGGATGTGTAAGAGTATTATGCTGAACAGTACCGGTTCGTCCTCTGTTTACTGTTACTTCCGTGTGTTTTGTATAATTTTGACCTGTATCTGTATATTGGTGACAATGAGAATTTGTGTTTGTGCAGTGATTCATTATAAACACCTCCTCAGAATAAACTAATTGTGTTGCTTGGACCGTATAAATAGAGAAAAGGAAAACAAAATACATTGTCATAACATTACAAGTGTCAAAATAATTACATATTATTTGAATGGTTATAAGACTAAAATTTATGATATTTGGTCTTCGGTTGTTGATATATTTGTCATCAGTTCATACGGGTCATCTATACTACTGGGTCTTTCACTCAAAGTGGGGTCGGCCGGCGCAGCGCAGCGGGTAGATGGTTGAGCTGGTCAGACAAGCATATGGCAACTCACTGAGCTTGGGGCCGGGAGAGCGTCCGTATGAATCGCATGTAAATAACAAGCACACATAATAAAGCATAAGCAAAGTAAAATAATTTCTCACCTTGTCATGGAATATGTTGAAAATTTCCTCCGTGTGCATGTACACATTTCTGGCTTCATCTAGGGAAATCTTCATTCATACACATTAGTTCATCTACTGAGACAGCCTCAATTTCTCTCATGATATTTTGAGTTCATCTAGAGTGTGGAAATGGAAGTGTTGGCAGCGGTAACTGCAGACAGGATAATAAGGCCTACAGTTTTTGAAACCACAATCACTGCGCAGAGATATAGGAATTATATTCTCGTACCATTTTTTAACAATTGACGGACTATGAATGCCAGTCTGGATATTTCCAGCAAGACTCTGCAACCGTGCATACGGCTAATAAGTCATTAACTTTTTGACAACAGAGTAGTTAGTAAATCATTGTGGCCCGCAATATCCCCAGGCGATTTGCAATTTTTATTCATGGGAAAAATTGAAAAATAAGGTTTATGCAACAAACCCTCACTCTAGATGAACTCAAACAAAATATCATGAGAGAAATTGAGACTATCCTGATAGGTGAACTAATGTGTATGATCGAAAATTTCCTTAGATGAAGCCAGAAGTGTGTAGATGCAGGTAGAGGAAATTTACAACATATTCTCTGAGACAGGGTGAGAAATTATTTTACTTTGGTTATGCATTATTTAGTGTGCTTGTTATTTACATGCGATTCATACGGGCGCTCTCCCGGCCCCAAGCTCAGCGAGTTGCCGTGTGATCATCTGACCAGCTAGCACATCTACACTTTGAGTGAAAGACCCTGCATTATTAAAAATTTAAAATGAGATTGTGACTTGTTTTTTTTTTGTTCCGAGTAGGCTCGAAAACTATTGGACCGACTGACCTGAAGTAGGCCTATATAGATTGAAATCCCCAGTTACGGAAGGTACTTTTGATTTTAATATATTTCACGCAATTAGATAGTGAAGTAAACTTGTGTCTTCATCCTGAGGTGGTGCAGCTTTTTTATGAGGCACACCCCCAATGGAGATGAGCTGCATGTACCATTTCAACCACATACCAGCCCTCCTGCCATTCTTAAATTACTGGCAGTACCGGGAATCAAACCCAGGCTCCCGAGGACAGTAGCTAATAACACTAACCGTTATGCTACAGAGGCAAACATTAGATAGTTAACATTGCTGCATAATAATATTCGCGCATTTATTTGTATACACGATTGATGAGATATGAATCCTTTCTTACTCAAGTTCTTCTATACGAGCAAAAAGTGTAATTTCTTCCCAAGGAGGAGATTCAAAACCCCAACATTGTGACAGAAGGAGCACCTTGCCCGGCACACTATACAGCTGTCTTAGCCGCCCAAAGTATGACAACGTAAGAATAATATTACCGTATTTATAATATTGCGTCAAATGTACGTTTGTTACAGGATACACTAGTGCTGCCTTGGGAGGAAATATTTCTGTTAATATGTGGGGAATATTACGGTTACACGCCTTGTCCTTTTCACAGCTTATTATTATAATCTAACACTTCTAAATTTTTTTATGGACAGCCTTAATTCCCCACAAGATATACATCAATGACTGAATTTGTTAATATATCACCGGGCGAGTTGGCCGTGCGCAAAAAGGTGCGCGGCTGTGAGCTTGCATCCGGGAGATAGTAGGTTCGAATCCCACTATCGGCAGCCCTGAAGATGGTTTTCCGTGGTTTCCCATTTTCACACCAGGCAAATGCTGGGGCTGTACCTTAACTAAGACCACGGCCGCTTCCTTCCAACTCCTAGGCCTTTCCCATCCCATCATCGCCATAAGACCTATCTGTGTCGGAGTGACGTAAAGCCCCTAGCAAAAAAAAATAAAAAAAGTAATATATGATAGCACGTACCTTTGTTGTAAATATCATACATACACCTGCGTGAGCGGTGCTTCCCTTCATATGCTGTTTGCTTATCTGAACATTCGCACTATAGCCCGAGTCACTCTGCCTTCGGTCACATGACTGCTCGAGCTGCTTCAAACAGGCTCGAACCTCAGCGCGTATCGGGTCAGCTCGATCCCACTCAAACACAGTATTGTTTGCCCATCACTACTGATAACTAATCGAGCGTCTTTGGTTGGCGGCAGAACCATTCTTCAACTCACCATTGCTTGTGAACCAGCATCCTAATTTTTTTTTAACTTGTATTTATTTTTGTTCCTCACCAGGTTGCCCACTGTGCCTGACCTGGTTTTGGACATCCTTACTAATTGATGATGAAATTCCCAACTCCATCCAAACACTGTATGGCCTGATACACATTCATACCCACGCATATCCTTTTTACGATTGTAAATGTCGACTCTGCTAACATAATCTGCCGAATAACTGCTGAATAACTGATGCTGGGTAATTGTGGTTGTACCAGGCAGTACACCCCTATGCCGCAATTTTAAGTCTTGTGCCAAGTAAAAGATGTCTCTACAGAAAAAAAACTACGATTATGCACCCTAGTGCGAATTGAAGGAACTTTATTTGAAGAAATTTTGTAATCATAAGTTTTTGTCTTTGCTAAATTTCGTTCTTGCATTTGAGGGTTGGCAACATTTATCTTTTCTTTCTGCCAGTTTTGAATCCAACCAATAACTAAATTATGTAATTAATTTTCAGCCAATCAGGTGTTTCTTCTCCATTTTTGTATGTAACTTTTCTATCCACCAATAAAGGGAAGACCGGGCGAGTTGGCCATGCGCATAGAGGCGCGCGGCTGTGAGCTTGCATCCGGGAGATAGTAGGTTCAAATCCCGCTATCGGCAGCCCTGAAGATGGTTTTCCGTGGTTTCCCATTTTCACACCAGGCAAATGCTGGGGCTGTACCTTAATTAAGGCCACGGCCGCTTCCTTCCAACTCCTAGGCCTTTCCCATCCCATCGTCGCCATAAGACCTATCTGTGTCGGTGCGACGTAAAGCAAATTGCAAAAAAAATAAAGGGAAGGGGGCGGGGATGTTTTATTCATGAAAGGTCTCGACAATTCCCTGAGGGTATAAAACTGCTGATTTTCATGGCTCTTCGTCACTTCATCAACATCTAGCTTAGTGTGTGAATATGTAGCAGGAGGCAGGAAGCGCCTCTTTTCTTCAATCAACAGCTCTTCAACAAGGTAATGGCTGTTTAACATCTTTATTTCTTGCTAGCTCAGCAGTTTAACCCGTGGGACAGGTCTGAAACCTTTCACATGTAACCTACCTTTCAAACATGTAAAGTTCAATCATTTTGTAAAACTCCATATCTTTAACTCTAAATTGGGATAGAGAGTGCTTAACCTTCTCGAGCTCCCCTTCTATATTGATTTGAGGTGACTACGTTTTCATAACCTATTTTTCTTCTTTGCTTTATGCGTTAATATTTTTCTTATACGAGTCACCTCCCTAGCGTGAGAATAGCCCCTGTGTAATCGGCCTAGTGCCTCTTAGGTTTTAAAGTGTGTAATTTGAAGTGCTAATTCACGCCTCCATTCATCTTTGTGTTTTGGGCCATGTAATTAACATATTCTTTTTCTATTAAGGACAAGTAGGCTGGGTACATGATACCCCTGTTTAATTTTGTGAGTGGTGCCTTGGCAGCCATGAATTGTAAAGTTAGGTATCGCCTTGAATAGGCTTGAAAGATTGAGAGTGGGTCAGCTCTTTCTGGTGTTTTGGAAGGTGCCTCGAGGGGGCTTGATATTGTAAAGGTGGGAGCAAGTGCTCCATGTAACTAGGGGTTTTCTGCCCTTTGGTAATATTTGGTTGTGAGCTGAAAACTCAGGAATTGCAAACTTGGGGTTCGAAGCCCAGATTGTTAAATAGTCTAAATCTTGATTTTCCTGGTATTGTACCTGATTTACGGATGGTCGTTGAGTTGTTATGACTTGTTAAGTTTTCAAATTCTATGTACAAATTGTTAAATCTTGTTGTCTATTGAAAATATAACCTTTATTTAACTTTTAATTAATCTTTCGGCCTTGTAGTTAGACCCATTCCAGCCCGCACCTTCTTTCACCTCTGCTGTTCCACAGATACCTCGGAACAAGTGGTAGCAGAGCATGGTTGAATGGGTTTCATTTAAGCCCCTTTTGTCAGCTAAACATTGCTTTTGTTTTGAACTCTAACAAGTTTCTCCGTCGCTGGAATTTTCTTTCTTGTTTTCTAAATTTGTCAATCTTTTGTCATCATGTCTGGCCCTCATGATATCCTCCATCCCGGCTATTTGCGCAAGGAGGAATTGATTTGCGAATTAGCCATTAGAAATGTTCAATCTGGAGGCACGGTTGCAGTAGACACTAACAAGCTTAAGGATTACCTTACCTTGCTGATTAATATCCCAACATTGGGAGAGAAAGATATTGACGACGCTCTTTCCACGATCACTGACAATACTACTGAGCTAGCATCCATAGTTAGTTTTTTTGAAGTGGTAGACCCATCTCCAAATCAACTTAAACGTGCATAAGCTAGACTGTTCCATTTTTACAATAGAGTTAGTGATCTATTGTCTCTTAATTAAGTGACAGTCAGGGGAAGCAGGCTAGTGCTCTGGTTGAACACCTTTCTAAAATGTCTAGTAAGGTTAATCAATGGTTATCTGGATCGGCTAATCCCAAAACAGACCAAGCCCCCACGGTAAACATAGTAAGCGAGGAAAGTTCTTCCAAAGAGGAAGAACGTGGTATGTTGGCGGCTACTCAACAGATGTCTGTCCCGTTGGGTAAGGAATCGGAGCATCGTACATCCATTCCACCATTTTTTCTGGATAATGCTCCCTCTGATACGGTTTCTCTGCCCCTTAGGCCCTTACCTACGATGTCACCCGGGTTCAGTAGTTTACCTCATCCTTTAGCCATGTTGCTTAGGGGGATTTCTAAGTTCTCCGTTAACTCCACTAGTGAAGTTATTTCATTTCTGAGATTTTTAGTCGAGTTCCAGGATCACACTCTTGTCTTTTCTCTTTCTCCGTGTCAAATTCTTCAAATTATTTACCCCTACTCCACAGGTGTCCTCTCGGACAAGATCGTTAGAGCAATTGCTGAACAATCATCCATAGAAGACTTCCACGCCCATCTGCTAGCTAATTGCATTCCGGCTCGGGCTAGATCATCTCTAATTCAAAAGTATTATTACCGTGTACAGCGTCTAGATGAAAATCTTGCCGACTTCATCCAAGACATCAAATTCTATACTAGGGTATTTGCCCTTCATTTTCCCGAAGATCAAATTGTTCAAGCCATTGTGGAAGGAATTTCACCATCCTACAGGTCATATCTGTATTTCGCGTCACGCACTCAAAATTTTCCCGAGCTAGAGGTTATGGCTGTGTCAGGACACATTACGTGTACAAGTAACACTTTCTGCCTGTCAAGATTGTTGGGATACACCGTTTTACAATTAAGTTTAAAAGCTGTAGTAATCAGATTGGATGCATAGTTGCTACGACACATAGGAACACAACATTTTCTGGGCATCTGCAAATACATGAAACGTGTTATTAATAACCCAAATTCCGGCACGGTTTCACGTATTTCAATAATAGGTTCTATGTATGTTACTCAGTCACCTACCTTGTTATACATACTCGAAGATATCCATAAAAAATACAAATAAACACAACACGAAGTTCACTACACATCAACATACCCAGATAGCTTTTGCCTTGGCCTCCATTGGACGTTGCCAAACTTACATGACTCCGGCTTGTAAAATGTAGACGGCTCTGGTTTACAAGCTTTACTTTGATTACTTCTCTTTAAACAGTTACAAGAACAGTGCTTGTTACTCAAGATTTTCCTTCCTTCCTCTACAGTCCTTTGTTGAGCTTTAAGGCATTCTTAACTTGAATGAGGTTTAAGACAAAACACACACTCCTGTCGTTTAGAAATATCAGTAGACAACAAAGCAGAAGTGGTGGGATCATTTGGTTCAGAGGCTTCTCTCGGTTTTTTGGTTCCCTTAATCTTGTGCCCTTGGGATGTACTAATGTTGAACCCTTTCATTGCTAATGAAATTCTTTCCTCACTAACAACTTCGTTTCGGAGAAAAGCCATGAGCTGTTTCGAACGATCTTTGGAGACAGAATCACATCTGAAAGAAGTATTCCTTTGTCAGACTCTTAGTAAGTTTTCTGGCAAAGACGATTCAGTTAAGGGGTACAACATTGCAGTGCACTTTTCTGTAGTAAATCCTAAACTTTCCAGAGACCTGAGATGTGATTCTAATTTATCATATAAGCTACTAAGTGTTGGTTTTTCTGGAATTCACTGCATTGGTTAAAACTAGCTTCAGTAGTTCACGAACGTAAACTTCTACCTGTAAGTCCTCCGTACCAAATCGAGCTTGAAGACTGTCTATCACTTTATGATAATTGTTGGCAGTCAGGGAGAGACTTGTGACTAACCCGTACGCTTTAGAACCTTCCATTATAACTTGAATGAGATACTGAAATTTATCTTCCTACCATACATCCTCATCTTCGTGTATGTTATGGAACTGACTCAAAATATATAACCAGTCAATTATTTCCCCAGAAAACTTCTTTAATTCTATTTTTGGAAGCCTGTATTTCTTTCTTTCAGCTATATTTTCATTTACTACACTTTGGGGAGGAGAAACCGGCACACAGTGGTATTCAAAAATCTTGTTTCTTTAGCCCTGCAGCTCAAGAATGTACTTCTATGAGTGTATTCATCAGTTGATTCTTCCTCATCTGCTATTTGATCAACCTCACAATTATCATCTATCATCTGTTGAAATACTAACCCATCTAAATTAGCGATAGTATAATACCTTTCTTGAAGGATTTCTAGTTGTACCTGAATTTCTTCTGCGTCTGGGTCATCGTCTTGTAACGATGGCATAACCTCGTTGTATACACGTGTAAATAACCACCGCTTTACGGTCCTTGCTTTCGTGAGGTTTTCCATCTTCCTTCTTCATGGGAGTCTTCTATTATTAATGATGTCCTGTCGCAGTCGCCACTAAATGTTAGGTTCACCAATTAAAAATTGCAAAACACCTTGCTGAAATCATACGTTTTCACTATTTATTCAGAAGAAAAACAGGCACTTATACACGTCAGCCATTTTTCATTTTACACACACACACACACACACACACGCACGCACGCACGCACACACACACACACACACACACATACTAACCCAGACATCTCTCTCTGCTGTCAACCCTGTCATATTAAATTTAATTTCAAATATCCTACAAACTCAACACTCCTCTTACTCTTAATTCCCCTGGTTTGGGGACTGGGTCTTTATGATATCTTCATAATTCATTTCATCCTCATTAGGTCACCACCAAGCCTTTCTAGAGGCTGTGCATTATTATTATTATTATTATTATTATTATTATTATTATTATTACATTAAAATGTAAAATTTTGCTGCATTGTCAACGGTCGTACCCATCGTTCACTGGTTTATTAGCTTCCTCGGTAGGTCAGTGGTGTTGTGCGACCCCTGATCATGGGTTCGATTCCAAACAACAATGCGTTCCTGTATTTCCTGACCTCATACTTCTGATTTAATTATACAGGGTGTCTCAAACCTTTTGGGTCAAACTGAAACAGGTGATAGTGGGTCCACAACCGATTATATTGGGACAGGGAACCAATGGTTGGGAATGCGTATTTATTGTGTTATGGACATACATAGCATACACCGCATAATAATAACGTAGCTCATAGTAATATTGTTCAAAGTGACGACCGCCAGTCTGAACGCATGTATGGTACTGTATTGCAAAGGCGCAATCTAAAATGAAATGCAATCTTTCAGGTTTAGTGTTGTCTTTCGTTGTTTGGAATCGAATCCGTGAACATGTGTCGGACACCACTACCGATCTACCGAGGAAGCTAGTAAACCACTGAACAACGGGGATGACCACTGGTGTTGCTCTAAAATTCTACATTTTAATTTGATAATAATAATAATAATAATAATAATAATAATAATAATAATAATAATAATAATAATAATAATAATAATAATAATAATAATAACAAGAGTGCATAACTTCTAGAAAGGCCTTTTTGCTAGTGGCTTTACGTCGCACCGACACAGATAGGTCTTATGGCGACGATGGGAAAGGAAAGGCCTAGGAATTGGAAGGAAGCGGCCGTGGCCTTAATTAAGGTACAGCTCCAGCATTCTGGAAAGGCTTCATGATACCTAATGAGGATGAAATTAATGGCGAAGTCGTCATAAACAACCAGTGCCCAAGCCAGGGGAATTAAGAGTAAGAGGAGGTTGATTTCAAGAATTGAACCGGGGTCATCGGATCAAAGACAAGCATTCTATCCATTTACCCACAAAGACGGGCTTTAATATGCTAAACCTTAGGCTAATTTTTGGATAATCAATGTTCTGCTGTGGTAGTTTGACATGAAAATAGCAATTTACTGGAGAACGAATTAGAGTTACAAATAAAATGTTTCTAACTTGTTGTTGTTGTTGTAGAAAACTGAAATTTAAATCACAGGCTGAAAGTTCCAAGCTGGATCTTGTTTAATCGCATGAAGTGAGATAGTCACTTAACATCTAAAGAAAACAGTAATATATTTCCTTGCGAAAAAATCAGCGATTTCCTAACGACTGACGTTCTGACGTTACCGATTACCTTTTGAGAATGTGTCCGCCTCTGTGGTGTAATGGTTAGCGTGATTAGCTGCCACCCCCTGAGGCCCAGGTGGCTCTGCCACGAAATTTGAAAAAGTTGTATGAGGTCTGCCATCCTCGAAGTGGTTTTCTGTGGTTTCCACTTCTGGTACCTAACTTAGGCTACAGCCGCCTCCTTCCCTCTTCTTTGCCTGTCCCTTCCAATCTTCCCATCCCTCCACAAGGCCCCTGTTCAGCATAGCAGGTGAGGCTGCCTGGATGAGGTACCAGCCCTTCTCCCCCGACCCAATGTCAAGGACACTGCCCTTGAGGCGGTAGAGGTGGGATCCCTCGCTGAGTCCGAGGGAAAAGCTGACCCTGGAGGGTAAAAAAATTAAGAAGGAAAGAAAGACCTTGTAATAGTTAAATATTTCCTACGTACAGGTAATTGTAATTCAGTTAAATTACTTTATTCACGTCGGCTACTTTTCCCATCACGGTCTGATAACATACTTTTATTGTATTAAGTTTATTACCGGTGTATAAAAAGTGGGACAAACTACATTTTATATTGCCGGGCTGAGTGGCTCAGTCATTTGAGGCGCTGGCCTTCTCTAACCCCAACTTGGCAGGTTCGATCCTGGCTCAGTCCGGTGGTATTTGAAGGTGCTCAGATACGTCAGCCTCGTGTCGGTAGATTTACTGGTACGTAAAAGAACTCCTGCGGGACTAACTTCCGGCACCTATGCCTCTCCGACAACCGTAAAAATGTAGTTTTCTTGCTTGTTGCTTTACGTCGCACCGACACAGATAGGTCTTATGGCGATGATGGGATAGGAAAGGCCTAGGAGTAAGAAGGGAGCGGCCGTGGCCTGAATTAAGGTACAGCCCCAGCATTTACCTGGTGTGAAAATGGGAAACCACGGAAAACCATCTTCAGGGCTGCCGACAGTGGGATTCGAACCCACTATCTCCCGGATGCAAGCTCACAGCGCGTGCCCTTGACCACATGGCCAACTCGCCTGGTAAAAATGTAGTTGGTGGGATGTAATGCCAATAACATTATTATTATTATTATTATTAATATTATTCTTATTATTACTTTTTATATTAATATTATGGATATCATCTGCCTCTGTGGTGTAGTGGTTAGCGTGATTAGCTGCCACTCCCGGAGGCCTGGGTTGGATTTCCGGCTCTGCCACAAAATTTTAAAAGTAGTATGAGGGCTGGAACGGGGTCCACACAGCGCGGAAGGTCAACTGAGTAGAGGTGGGTTCGATTCCCACCTCAGCCATTCTCGAAGTGGTTTTCCGTGATTTCCCACTTCTCCTCCAGGCAAATGCCGGGATGGTACCTAATTTAAGGGCAGTCCGGCCCCGCGGCGTAGGGGGCAACACATCCGCCTGTCACCCGGCGGGGTCAGGGGTTTTAATTGTAAATGATTAATATCCCTGGCCTGGGAACTGAGTGTTTATGTTGTCCTTAACGTTCCTTTCCTCACGTTCAACACTCTACACTTCCTCCATTCCAATTACACGCAGGTTCATATCACATGGTGCAAGTAGGGGCAAAAGATATGTGTAAAGAAGTGGAATCAGAGATAAGGCCTTTTGCAGATGATGTTATTCTGTACAGAGTAATACATAAGTTACAAGTAGCTCGATTTGTTCTGGGCGATTTCTGACAAAAGAGTAGCGTTACAAAACTGTTGGTTTTTCCCTCGGACTCAGTGAGGGATCCCACCTCTACCGCCTCAAGGGCTGTGTCCTGGAGTGTGAGACTTTGGGTCGGGGAACAAAACTGGGGAGGAGGACCAGTACCTCGCCCAGGCAGCCTCACCTGCTGTGCTGAACAGGAGTCTTGTGGGGGGAATGGGAAGATTGGAGAGGATAGACAAGGAAGAGGGAAGGAAGCGGCCGTAGCCTTAAGTTTTAAAGAAATGCTATTTGTTCGGGGCATCGACCTATAGAGATTTTTCAATCACTTCTGATCTGCATTTAAGGCAGTCACCCAGATGGCAGATTCCCGATCTGTTGTTTTCCTAGCCCTTTCTTAAATGATTGCAAAGAAATTGGAATTTTATTTAATTTCTCCCCTTCCTGTAAATGAATATTTGCCCCAATTTGTCCTCTTGAATTCTAACTTTATCTTTATTTTGTGATCTTTTCTACTTTTAAGGACACCACTCAAACTTATTCGTCTACTGATGTCCTCCCAAGCCATCTCTCCACTGACAGCTCACAACATACCACTTAGTCGAGCAGCTAGTCGCCTTTCTTCCAAGTGTTCCCAGCCCAAACTTTGCAACAGTTTTGTAACAATCATAGGTAGGCTTATATTGACCGATATTTTGTAATTTTTATATGACTTCTAGATATTTTTATAGTTCAGTTCGCTTGTTTTTGTACTTCTGTACCTTTTTATACGTTTTTGTTCGACTTCGTGGATCTTCTGGATAAGTGGAAGGCTAGTATATATAATCTGGGCTCATCTCTGCGGTAATATACTGTCACTATCCTACTCGCACTTACTCATAACTTCAATAAACCGAGCCCCTGGTCGTGTGGTTAGGGGCGCGCAGCTGTGGGCTTGTATTGCGAAGAAAGTGGGTTCGAATCGCACTGTTAGCAGAGATGTGACTAGTGCATTGGCACTGCCGGTGGCTACAATTGGCCTATGCAGTGGCCTCCATGGTGTGCACTAGCCAGCGTCTTGGTGGGTGTGCTAGGTGCCAACTGATGAGCCCAGCCTGGCACACGGGGGCGAAGCGCTGGCAACCAGGAATGAGTTAGCTGGTAAATTTATAATGTCCAATAACAGACCATTTATATTGGTATTATAAATTTACTCATTCGGAACAGGTATTTCAGATTCCCTATGGGAATCAACATCTATATTATCTAATGGCCAAGCAGGCATCAATTTTTGATAAAGAGACAAAGTCTCTCATAGTGCATTGGCACTGCCGGTGGCTACAATTGGCCTATGCAGTGGCCTTCATGGTGTGCACTAGCCAGCATCTTGGTGGGTGTGCTAGGTGCCAACTGATGAGCCCAGCCTGGCACACGGGGGCGAAGCGCTGGCAACCAGGAATGAGTTAGCTGTTAAATTTATAATGTCCAATAACAGACCATTTATATTGGTATTATAAATTTACTCATTCAGAACAGATATTTCAGATTCCCTATGGGAATCAACATCTATATCATGTGATGGCCAAGCAGGCATCAATTTTTGATAAAGAGACAAAGTCTCTCATAGTGCATTGGCACTGCCGGTGGCTACAATTGGCCTATGCAGTGGCCTTCATGGTGTGCACTAGCCAGCATCTTGGTGGGTGTGCTAGGTGCCAACTGATGAGCCCAGCCTGGCACACGGGGGCGAAGTGCTGGCAACCAGGAATGAGTTAGCTGGAAAATTTATAATGTCCAATAACGGACCATTTATATTGGTATTATAAATGTACTCATTCGGAACAGGTATTTCAGATTCCCTATGGGAATCAACATCTATATCATGTGATGGCCAAGCAGGCATCAATTTTTGATAAAGAGACAAAGTCTCTCATAGTGCATTGGCACTGCCGGTGGCTACAATTGGCCTATGCAGTGGCCTTCATGGTGTGAGCTAGCCAGCGTCTTGGTGGGTGTGCTAGGTGCCAACTGATGAGCCCAGCCTGGCACACGGGGGCGAAGCGCTGGCAACCAGGAATGAGTTAGCTGTTAAATTTATAATGTCCAATAACAGACCATTTATATTGGTATTATAAATTTACTCATTCGGAACAGGTATTCCAGATTCCCTATGGGAATCAACATCTATATCATACTCCAGCATGTTTCGTTAAGTACAATACTTTCATGAGTGGCGTTGACAGGGTTGACCAAAATGTTTCTTCGTATATAATAAATTAGAAATGGTACTGGCGGCTTGTTGCTTATCTTCTGAATGTCTCAGTGAATAATGCCTGGCAAATCTACAGGCTTACAGGAAAGCGAAGACAAGAACCTCTAGATCTCCTTGCTTTCACAAGAAATGTTGTGAGGACATACCTGACTAAGTACAAAATACTGCGTCATAGGGCTTGAGCGGTCGCCTATTTCAGGGAAATGGAAGATTGGAACCGAAGTGCGTCTGTGTACAAATGTCCTTCATGTGTTGGAAACCAGTGGCACCATCAAACGTTGTGGAGAATGTGGCAAAAATACTTGCAAGTACTGTGTGGTATGAAATGTAGGTTGGCATATTCATTGCTTTGTGGCCTTTCAATCATAAATTCCCTTTCTGGCCTATTTTTGTGATGACAGTGTAGTGTTATTTACTTGATATAATGGGTTTCATCATTCTCAGACTAACTGTTTTAATAAGTGTTGATTTATTTAATTTCATTTATTAATTGATTTAGTGTAAGTGATTCTTTTGTGGTTCCCATCTAAATAATTGCATATAAATGGTAAAAATGTTATACTTCCAATCACAGAAAACCCCTACTCTCTCATGCCCACTGCACACAAATGTGTGCAATCATTTTTTCGCTTTCTTTTGCACTGTATGAAACAAAATTTAAAATAATCAATCCATCTATTGTTTTTATATCATTTTTAATAATATATTATGTCCTAGCTTAAAAATTAGAACAGAAATATCCTTGGGCAGAAATGGGTTAAAAATAAAGAAAGTTAAAGGAAAGAATTAGCAGAAAAGACAACAGGGTTTGCGCATTTAAAAGATTCCCAGTTTCAGGCAGATAAAATGGAATAAAAATATAATTTTTGCTCCACAAAGTGGGGGTGCGACTGCCCCTCCCCCTTGTTCTCCCCCTTGCCCTCCCCCCCTAATCACTGCTACTGGTACTGAGTACTATTTAAAACTAATGTATTGAACCCTTTAAGTTAAGGTCATGGGTTCAGTATGTAGCTTATATTATAGGTGTTTTTTTTTTTTTATGAATTGTATTTTTGTTAAATATTGCTTGTGGGATTTTGAAATTCTAGGCATTACGGTGAGGATGTAATTGGTTAATGTCTGAATTCTTATTTCATCACTGCTTAGCATTGTGCTTCGTGGAGGTGTGCAATGTAATGCATGGTTATGTTTCGCTGAAGGTTCATGGTGGTGCACCTCAGTTTATAGGATTTTTGTCTTGTATAGTAACTTTTTTATTACTGTATAGTGGAAAATTGTAAAAAAAAAATTACCCAAGGAAAAAAATCATCATTCCTCCACACATAAAGTGCAAGGATCAAGGCAGAAATGAGCAAAAATTGAAAGAAAAGGACAAAAGGAGCTTTTTCAGGAAAGTTGTTAAAAGAGACAGGATTTAGTGGCTAATTATCTTTTGTTGAAAGCGACAAGTATAAAGCAGAATATAGGTGTTTTAAATGTTGGCAGCAGCGAGTTGCTGAAACACAAGAACTCTGTGAACCATTGGAAGAATGAAGATAAACTGAAAGGTGTGATGCAATTAACAAACATATGAGGGCCATCCGACAAGCAAGTTTCCCTATTTTACAAAAAATACAAGTGGGTTATTTATACTTAAATATTTTATTTTCATTCTACAACTCGTACACTATTTCTTCACATAGTCACCATTTCTGTCCAAACACTTTTGGTATCTTGGCAGCAGTTTTTTGAACCTTCATCATACCAGGTCGGGTCTTGTCTCCATAGCCAGTGGTTCACCCCTGCTTCCACCTCTTCATCAGTCGCAAACCACTTGCCCTCAAGGTGCAACTTGTGTTGTGGAAAAAGATGGAAATCACTTGGGCCAGGATCTGCAGAATAAGGTGGATGGGGTCCCATTTGAAGTTCTGCAGGAAATCCTGGGTCCTTTGTGCTGAATTGTTGTGTGCATTGTCATGAAAGAGCAGCATTTTCCAAGAGACTGAAGACCAGGACATTTTCATCTGATTGCAGCTCTGAGCTTTGTTAAGCACCATGTAGTACCTCTCAGCTGTGATCGTAGTGTGTCGGTGCAGGGAGTCAACCAGTAGAACACCATTACAGTCGTGAAAGACAGTAGCCATAACTTTGTCTGCAGAGGTTGAGGTCTTGGCCTTTTTGGTGCATGTTCGCCAGGTTTCTTGATTTCTTTTATACCATACTTTGTCGTTTTGTTTCTAGAGTTGAATGATGCACCTACCTTTCATCTCCAGTAACAATATGGGAAAACAGTTGATCTCCCTCTCTTTGAAGCATTTGCAGGAATGCTCGATCTGTTGTTGCTTGTGAGCTTCAGTAAGCAAACCTGCGACCCATCTTGCACAGACTTTTCTATACTGAAAGACATCGGACAGGATCTTTGCAATAGAGGAGCGTCCAGTTTCCATACCAGGAGGCAGTCGATTCATTACCTCATCAATGCTGACGTGTTGATCTTCAACCACCACATACTGAACTACAACAGTGGATGCATTGCCTGTAGTGGTAATGGGCCTGCTGCTGTGCTCGTCATCATGCACACTTTGCCGTACATTCAGGAACCATGAATGCCAGCGGCAAACCATTCGGATACTCGTGCATCCTTCACCAAAAGCACATACCAAATGGCGATAAATAGTGATAGCCGTTTCATTTTTCACTGTGAGAAAGCAACTAACAGAACAGAGTTCACAAGTGGACATGCTTTCACGGCAGCTCCATGGCAGCTGGCACCGTACTGGTGAACATGGAGCAAGCCACTTGCTGTTGAAGGTCAAGCGCAGCCACCATACCCCAGTAAAAGTTCCTACAGTACTAACTTAATTTTAAAACATGTGGTTTGCAGAGAAAAAAGTAGGGAAACTTATTTATTGGATGACCTTCATAATTTACATCCATGAAATCTGATAAAAACAGCAGCAGAAATTTGATTGGCTTTCTTAGAAGCAGAACATAATTTATTTGTAATTTGATGGGAACACACTGTGAAATTATCATAAACAATTTTCTCCGATTTAGAAACTACCTCGGGTGTAAAGATGCAGCAAACCTAAATTACCAATGTACACTGACTGACAGAGCAAATGCAACACCAAGAAGGAGTGGTCAGAACTTTATGCCAATTGCAGGGTAGACTGACGTCACTGAGGTATGCTCATGATGTGAAATGTGCCGCTGTGCTGCGCACGTAGCGAACGATAAATGGGACACGGCGTTGGTGAATGGCCTACTTCGTACCGTGATTTCTCAGCCGACAGTCATTGTAGAACATGTTGTCGTGTGCCACAGGACACGTGTATAGCTAAGAATGCCAGGCCGCCTTCAACGGAGGCATTTCCAGCAGACAGACGACTTTACGAGGGGTATGGTGATCGGACTGAGAAGGGCAGGTTGGTCGCTTCGTCAAATCGCAGCCGATACCCATAGGGATGTGTCCAGGGTGCAGCGCCTGTGGCGAAGATGGTTGGCGCAGGGACATGTGGCACGTGCGAGGGGTCCAGGCGCAGCCTGAGTGACGTCAGCACGCGAGGATCGGCGCATCCGCCGCCAAGCGGTGGCAGCCCCGCACGCCACGTCAACCGCCATTCTTCAGCATGTGCAAGACACCCTGACTGTTCCAATATCGACCAGAACAATTTCCCGTCGATTGGTTGAAGGAGGCCTGCACTCCCGGCGTTCGCTCAGAAGACTACCATTGACTCCACAGCGTAGACGTGCACACCTGGCATGGTGCCGGGCTAGAGCAACTTGGATGAGGGAATGGCAGAACGTCGTGTTCTCCGATGAGTCACGCTTCTGTTCTGTCAGTGATAGTCACCGCAGACGAGTGTGGCGTAGGCGTGGAGAAAGGTCAAATCCGGCAGTAACTGTGGAGCGCCCTACCGCTAGACAACGCGGCATCATGGTTTGGGGCGCTATTGCGTATGATTCCACGTCACCTCTAGTGCGTATTCAAGGCACGTTAAATGCCCACCGCTACGTGCAGCATGTGCTGCGGCCGGTGGCACTCCCGTACCTTCAGGGTCTGCCCAATGCTCTGTTTCAGCAGGATAATGCTCGCCCACACACTGCTCGCATCTCCCAACAGGCTCTACGAGGTGTACAGATGATTCCGTGGCCAGCGTACTCTCCGGATCTCTCACCAATCGAACACGTGTGGGATCTCATTGGACGCCGTTTGCAAACTCTGCCCCAGCCTCGCACGGACGACCAACTGTGGCAAATGGTTGACAGAGAATGGAGAACCATCCCTCAGGACACCATCCGCACTCTTATTGACTCTGTACCTCGACGTGTTTCTGCGTGCATCGCCGCTCACGGTGGTCCTACATCCTACTGAGTCGATGCCGTGCGCATTGTGTAACCTGCATATCGGTTTGAAATAAACATCAATTATTCTTCTGTGCCGACTCTGTTTTTTCCCCAACTTTCATCCCTTTCGAACCACTCCTCCTTGGTGTTGCATTGTCACTGTCAGTCAGTGTATTTTAAACAAATGTTAGTAATTGTATGCTAAATGAAACAAGTGAACAATTAAAAGTAAAAACATTCTCTGTATTGATAGATGAGTGTACAGTTTCACCAAGTAACACAAGTTAATACACTTTGGCTAGATACATCAATAATGGTGATATTATTAAATCATTGTTGTATCATGATTAAATTACAGGCAGATGGTGCAAATGCTGAAAACCTTACAAAATTCTTGAGGAAAAATTTAGATGAGTATGGCAAAAATCAGTGACTACAAGCATTTTTTAAAAAGGAACCCTGAAACTGGCTTTTTTCTTTTAAATCTTGTATTAGTATTGCAGCAGGCCATGCTGGAGAGGTCTAATGTTTATAGTGCATTATATCTTCTGGTTTTCTAGAACAAATTTGTTACTTTCATTGACCTGCCTAGGTCTTATTCTTGACTTTGACAGTATGAAGGTGACTGAGGTATTGGTGTTACCAGCAGGGTTACAATTTTTAGCAGTGCCCCCTTTTCTTTGTAGGGGTAATTTAGAGCTCCCTGAGAAAAACCAATGTGTGATATGTTTACTCAAATTGCAGTGGCGGCTCATGGATATCAGCAATGGGGGGCTCGCCTTAGTTTCATAATTCCACAAATATCTCAAGTTCTTCAAACCATGTTATCAAGATACACACTTGGAACACTTACGGTAGCAATGCATATGCAATTGTTGTTATTATTATTATTATTATTATTATTATTATTATTATTATTATTATTATTATTATTACTTGCATTTTCTTGTCCACGAGCGAATTATGTTTACGAATAGTTTCACTGTAGTGATCACTTAAACAAGACACGACATTGACTTTACCAAGCATTTCAAAGTCCATGGTACTATTGATATCACCCCCGTGGTGATCCATTTTTCTCCTTTCCTAGAGTGGGAGAATAGCAGGCAAGGAAAGCAGTAAAAGGTTTCTGAGATATCACTTCCACATATCCGCAGGTTCTTGTTATATACGTCAGGAGAATTAATTTGTCTTTGGAAAACCCTATTTTCATTTTTCTTGGTCTCCGGTTTTTTCAACGAGAGTCTGGTGTCCGTCTACCACACTCCTTCAGTTCGACTTTTTTCTCGATAGAAAGAGAACGAAACGTTAGTTCTTTAATATGTTTGACGGTAATCGTCTTTCTTACTGCTATTTCAATTTTTTATCCATTTCTTCATCAACTAATGGCCTTTCCTGGTCGTCCATTGAATGACCATCATTAGATCTCATGTTCAGCAACTTCTGAAAATACTCTTTCCATCTATTTCTTATTTTTTCTGGCTTTGTTAATATTATGCTTCCTTCAACCTTTACAAATCTGGTGTTTACTTGATCTCTCTTTTTGTTTCTTAAAATACCATACAGTAATTTCTTGCTGCCCTGCATATCATCTCTCAATTTCTGTGTGAATAAGGCCCAGCTATTCCAATTTTCTTCCCCTTTCTCTCATCCAGGAGGAAATTGGAATGGAGAAAATGAATGATAGAATAGAGAAGAGCCAACTAAGATGGTTTGGGCACATAAAGCGAATGAGTGATAAAAGAATGCCAAAAAAGGTGATGGAAATGCAAATGCAAGGAAGGAGAGGCCATGGACGACCACGATAAAGGAAGGTCTTAAAAGTAGGACTGTTAGGCTGTACCATATGGCTGATAAAGCAGGCACGAGGCAGTTTCTAAAAAGTAATTATGATCGGTGGAAAACGGTAAATAAAAATGTAAACAGACTCTGGGATGAGTTTAGAGAAATTGTTGAGGAATGTGAAAACAGGTTTGTACCATTAAGGGTGGTAAGGAATGGTAAAGACCCACCTTATTATAATAGAGAAATAAAGAGACTAAGAAGGTGGTGCAGACTGGAAAGAAATAGAGTTAGAAATGGCTGTGGAAGTAAGGAGAAATTGAAGGAACTTACTAGAAAATTGAATCTAGCAAAGAAGGCAGCTAAGGATAACATGATGGCAAGCATAATTGGCAGTCATACGAATTTTAGTGAAAATTGGAAGGGTATGTATAGGTATTTTAAGGCAGAAACAGGTTACAAGAAGGACATTCCAGGAATAATTAATGAAACTGCTGGAATAGATAAAATTTCAGTGGAGATGATAAAGGCAGCTGGAGCTATAGGCTAATTCTTGACTGATCTTGTCAATGTGGACCAGTGAAAAAAAAATTCTTTTAATAGCAGGTAACTGTTTGGAATTATTCGCTATTATTACCAAAGTTAGATTTAAATTGCAAGCTGACTAAAACTCTATTGTATTGACAATTGTCGACTTTGCAAATTCTTTCTATAAATGCACCGATAGTAAGAGTTACATTATGTCCTTTTGTTGTGGATATGCTGCATTTCATTTGTTTTTTAGGCCAACATTTACTGAAAGCAGAGAAGTTCACTACTCCCATGTTCACTGCAAGCTGAGGGAAAATTATGATAATGTATAACTTTTTTTAAAAAATGTTTCCTGGATATTAGAAACATAACACTATGCCTACATATAAATCACAACCTTTGTCCTAATTTCAACTTGCCACAGTCACCTCACGAGATCATTCATCAACACAAAGCTAAACATCGCACTCTCCAGTGAGTATGGCCAACATGAGTCAAGTGCGAGGAGACAGTAGTTACAGTCATTACTCGTTTCGTTATTTAATAATCCTAAAAATTACAAGACTATTTTAAATATACACCGGCACATTTAACTCAGGTAAGTGCCTCAGTAAAATAGTTCCTAGTTTTAGGAGAGAAATGGCACAAACTGACCCCTGTTAAATAGAAATCAAATCACCAATGTTTCAGGTAGGTTGGCTGCAACGATAGGCCGCGGCAGAAACACGCCGGAATCTCCGTTAGAACAGCACATCTCTACTGTGCCTCTAATTGGCTCCCTCAAGGCCAGTCAAGCGAGACTCGGAGTATTTGGTCCGCTATGAGAGAGCGCCCTCCTGCGCAGGACCAGCAGCGCATCGGGCCGCAGTACAGTACAACTCGTGCGCTTGATAAAAATCTTATAGTAAAATATTTCGCTTGTTAACATTTAAGATTAAAATTCCCGAATTTAATGGAACCCTGTGGGGGGCGCGCGCCTTAGCGCCTCCCAAACGAGCCGCCACTGTCAAATTGAGAATGGAAGTAATTTTCTAGCACCTTTTTCCCCTTCTTTTGACCTTCATCCTTTTTTTTGCCTACCCTGTCCTTAATCATATTTTCTCATTTTTTCTGCTACTTTCAAATATTTTTCCACAGCACATGTTATAATTTAATTAATTTTCTAATATCCAAGAAACTTTTTTTTTTAAAGTTATACATTATCATAATTTTCCCTCAGCTTGCAGTGAACATGGGAGTAGTGAACTTCTCTGCTTTCAGTAAATGTTGGCCTAAAAAACAAATGAAATGCAGCATATCCACAACAAAAGGACATAATGTAACTCTTACTATCGGTGCATTTATAGAAAGAATTTGCAAAGTCGACAATTGTCAATACAATAGAGTTTTAGTCAGCTTGCAATTTAAATCTAACTTTGGTAATAATAGGGAATAATTCCAAACAGTTACCTGCTATTAAAAGATTTTTTTTTTTTTCACTGGTCCACATTGACAAGATCAGTCAAGAATTAGCCTATAGCTCCAGCTGCCTTTATCATCGCCACTGAAATTTCATCTATTCCAGCAGTTTTCCCATTCACCTTTCTTACTGCTATTTCAATTTAATTCATTGTAATTTTTTTATCCATTTCTTCATCAACTAATTGCCTTTCCTGGTCGTCCATTGAATGACCATCATTAGATCTCATGTTCAGCAACTTCTGAAAATACTCTTTCCATCTATTTCTTATTTCTTCTGGCTTTGTTAATATTATGCTTCCTTCAACCTTTACAAATCTGGTGTTTACTTGATCTCTCTTTTTGTTTCTTAAAATACCATACAGTTATTTCTTGCTGCCCTGCATATCATCTCTCAATTTCTGTGTGAATAAGGCCCAGCTTTTCCTCTTTTCTTCCTCTTTCTCTCATCCAGGAGGAAATTGGAATGGAGAAAATGAATGATAGAATAGAGAAGAGCCAACTAAGATGGTTTGGGGACATAAAGCGAATGAGTGATAAAAGAATGCCAAAAAAGGTGATGGAAATGCAAATGCAAGGAAGGAGAGGCCATGGACAACCACGATAAAGGAAGGTCTTAAAAGTAGGACTGTTAGGCTGTACCATATGGCTGATAAAGCAGGCACGAGGCAGTTTCTAAAAAGTAATTATGATCGGTGGAAAACGGTAAATAAAAATGTAAACAGACTCTGGGATGGGTTTAGAGAAATTGTTGAGGAATGCGAAAACAGGTTTGTACCAGTAAGGGTGGTAAGGAATGGTAAAGACCCACCTTATTATAATAGAGAAATAAAGAGACTAAGAAGGTGGTGCAGACTGGAAAGAAATAGAGTTAGAAATGGCTGTGGAAGTAAGGAGAAATTGAAGGAACTTACTAGAAAATTGAATCTAGCAAAGAAGGCTGCTAAGGATAACATGATGGCAAGCATAATTGGCAGTCATATGAATTTTAGTGAAAATTGGACGGGTATGTATAGGTATTTTAAGGCAGGAACAGGTTACAAGAAGGACATTCCAGGAATAATTAATGAACAAGGTGAGTGTGTATGTGAGGATCTTCAAAAGGCAGAAGTATTCAGTCAGCAGTATGTGAAGATTGTTGGTTACAAGGAAAATGTCGAGATAGAGGAGGAGACTAAGGCCAAAGAAGTAATAAAATTTACATATGATAACAATGACATTTACAATAGGATACAAAAGTTGAAAACTAGAAAAGCGGCTGGAATTGATCAGATTTCTGGGGATATACTAAAGACAATGGGTTGGGATATAGTGCCATATCTGAAATACTTATTTGATTATTGTTTGGTCGGTGGAGCTATACCAGATGAATGGAGAGTTGCTATAGTAGCCCCTGTGTATAAAGGAAAGGGTGATAGACATAAAGCTGAAAATTACAGGCCAGTAAGTTTGACATGCATTGTATGTAAGCTTTGGGAAGGCATTCTTTCTGATTATATTAGACATGTTTGTGAAATTAATAACTGGTTCGATAGAAGGCAATTCGGTTTTAGGAAAGGTTATTCCACTGAAGCTCAACTTGTAGGATTCCAGCAAGATATGGCAGATATCTTGGATTCTGGAGGTCAAATGGACTGTATCGCGATTGACCTGTCTAAAGCATTTGATAGGGTGGATCATGGGAGACTACTGGCAAAAATGAATGCAATTGGACTAGACAAAAGAGTGACTGAATGGGTTTCTATATTTCTAGAAAAATAGATCTCAGAGAATTAGGGTAGGTGAAGCTTTATCTGACCCTGTAAAAATTAAGAGGGGAATTCCTGAAGGCAGTATTATCGGACCTTTACGTTTTCTTATATATATATAAATGATATGAGTAAAGGAGTGGAATCGGAGGTAAGGCTTTTTGCGGATGATGTTATTCTCTATAGAGTGATAAATAAGTTACAAGATTGTGAGCAACTGCAGCGTGACCTCGAAAATGTTGTGAGATGGACAGCAGGCAATGGTATGATGATAAATGAGGATAAAAGTCAGGTTGTGAGTTTCACAAATAGGAAAAGTCCTCTCAGTTTTAATTACTGCGTTGATGGGGTGAAAGTTCCTTTTGGGGATCATTGTAAGTATCTAGGTGTTAATATAAGGAAAGATCTTCATTGGGGTAATCACATAAATGGGATTGTAAATAAAAGGTACAGATCTCTGCACATGGTTATGAGGGTGTTTAGGGGTTGTAGTAAGGATGTAAAGGAGAGGGCATATAAGTCTCTGGTAAGACCCCAACTAGAGTATGGTTCCAGTGTATGGGACCCTCACCAGGATTACCTGATTCTAGAACTGGAAAAAATCCAAAGAAAAGCAGCTCGATTTGTTCTGGGTGATTTCCGACAAAAGAGTAGCGTTACAAAAATGTTGCAATGTTTGGGTTGGGAAGAATTGAGAGAAAGAAGAAGAGCTGCTCGACTAAGTGGTATGTTCCTAGCTGTCAGCGGAGAGTTGGCGTGGAATGACATTAGTAGAAGAATAAGTTTGAATGGCGTTTATAAAAGTAGGAAAGATCACAATATGAAGATAAAGTTGGAATTTAAGAGGACAAACTGGGGCAAATATTCATTTATAGGAAGGGGAGTTAGGGATTGGAATAACTTACCAAGGGAGACGTTCAATAAATTTCCAATTTCTCTGAAATCATTTAGGAAAAGGCTAGGAAAGCAACAGATAGGGAATCTGCCACCTGGGGGACTGCCCTAAATGCAGATCGGTATTGATTGATTGATTGATTGATTGATTGATTGATTGATTGATTGATTGATTGAGATGGAAGGACACAATCCAATGCAGTATTATAGAAAGAAACCTGGACTGGGACACAAGTGTTGGAGGAGGAGTGGTGGAAAGACCACCACTTCCTCCACTACTTTCTTGGTCAAATTCTTTGCGTCCACATATTTTCTTCTACTTTCTGCAGTCTTAGATGTTTCCCATGCTTTCCATGGACATATGAATTGTAAATGAACACTTGCTGTGGGTTAGTTCTATTATTTGCCATTTTTGTATTCTTGAACAGAATTTGCTCTAGGATTAGACTAGTATTGTTCTTCCCTCTTTTGACACTGATAGTGGTATAAGACTAAAAGGTCAATGTAGTAGTTCAGTGAACCTTCCCTCCTTGTGACTGGCATTGAGCGAAGGCTCCTCAGCCGATGCAGTTCCTATGGCAATCTGGTCATTAGTTAATTGGATGACACAGTATGTTTGACCATTTGGATAATTTTCCAGTATGTTTAGATTTCCTGAAGTACTCAAAGATTTTAAATACCTATTTTTCTTTTATAGAGGCTCTTTATTTGCAACTTCATGTAAATGTGGAGGCTTCTCAACCTGTTTGTGTGCCAGATGTTGCAGGAAGTAATATATACTCGAAACAGCACTTGCCAGTAGACATCTTTGTTTTATTCATAACGTTTTTCAGAGAAGTGGGCAGAGCACAAGTTGCTGGCCTGACTTTATCCCATTTACTCATTTCTGTGCTGTCATATATTTAGAGGAAATCTGAGAACAGAGTAGTCCTTTTCAGAGAAATAACAGGGTAATACTCTCTGTAACACCTATGACAACTTGTAAGTAGTATTGATATCAATATGTGCTTAGAAAAGAAAGATGACAGACTGCTACAAGTAAAAATGATAAAGTTTCATTAGTTGCTTAGAATAACTGCAGCAAAAACTACCACATGCTATTGCTACAAAATGCAGTATAATTGTAAGCAAGAATGTTACAAAACATGAAATAAGATGGGGATTTTTTTACTGCAGTTAGTACCTCTATTTGCTGAGCACAGACAAGCATGCATTTTATTTCTAAGATTA
Organism: Anabrus simplex; assembly: GCF_040414725.1. NCBI lineage: Eukaryota > Metazoa > Arthropoda > Insecta > Orthoptera > Tettigoniidae > Anabrus > Anabrus simplex. Next base: position 37,824,366 of record NC_090277.1, on the reverse strand, counting down.
TAATAAAAATATCAATATATTGTTCAGGTGCAGATGATCTCAGTATTATAACTCAGTGAAATTTTTCTGCAACTTTTGAACTAGGTCTTATCAGTTGTATTTTGACTAAATAAGTCATAAAGAACGTTGCTGCTGACACCTCCCTCTAAGAGCTATGTATTTATTCGTTTGGCTCTCGTTATATGCTATTGAAACTTGTTGTTGGAAGTGACAATGTGTGATTGAATATTGCTGGTACTATCATCAGAATTTTATTACTCATTTACCAAAGAATTTTATTACTCATTTACCAGAACTTCTTTTATTAACTTTGCGGTGATTACAAAGTGAAAACACTTTGTGCTGAATTTCTGTCTGATTCTTTTTCTAGCTGATGGCAATTCGAGTTTACAAGTACCTCTTTGTTCTCCTCGGATTTGTTAGTTTATCACTGGTGGCATACTCATCATTCTACTCAACCCCTGGACTGCTATATTTGCAAGATGCAGGTAAGACAACTTATCTTTGTGTTATTTTCATAAGATATAAATAAGTTATGTCCAGGGAAACTGATGTATTAAAATTTTAAATATGTGGGAGAGAAAAGAGATAATTTAGAATACAATTTTTCAACAGATAATTCTAATAAAAGTTATGTTAGAGGTATGAAGACAGACGTAAGAGCATTAATCATTGTTTTCATGGACCATGCAGTAAAATAGCTGAGTCATACTGGATTTCAAAGTAGAAAAGATTTATAGAATTAATTATGGGAAAGTAATTTAATTAGCTGAAGGGAAGTATGTTTCATTTAAGAAAGTAAAAGGCAGAAGAATTCAGTCAGCAGTATGTAAAGATTGTTGGTTACAAGGATAATGTCCGGATAGAGGAGGAGACTAAGGCTAAAGAAGTATTAAAATTTACATATGATAACAATGACATTTACAATAAGATACAAAAGTTGTAAACTAGAAAAGGGACTGGAATTGATAAGATTTCTGGGGATATACTAAAGACAATGGGTTGGGATATAGTACCATATCTGAAATACTTATTTGATTATTGTTTGGTTGGAGGAGCTATACCAGATGAATGGAGAGTCGCTGTAGTAGCCCCTGTGTATAAAGGAAAGGGTGATCGACATAAAGCTGAAAATTACAGCCCAGTAAGTTTGACATGCATTGTATGTAAGCTTTGGGAAGGCATTCTTTCTGATTATATTAGACATGTTTGTGAAATTAATAACTGGTTCGATAGAAGGCAGTTCGATTTTAGGAAAGGTTATTCCACTGAAGCTCAACTTGTAGGATGCCAGCAAGATATAGCAGATATCTTGGATTCAGGAGGTCAAATGGACTGTATTGTGATTGACCTGTCTAAAGCATTTGATAGGGTGGATCATGGGAGACTACTGGCAAAAATGAGTGCAATTGGACTAGACAAAAGAGTGACTGAATGGGTTGCTATATCTCTAGAAAATAGATCTCAGAAAATTAGAGTAGGTGAAGCTTTATCTGACCCTGTAAAAATTAAGAGGGGAATTCCTCAAGGCAGTATTATCAGACCTTTATGTTTTCTTATATATATAAATGATATGAGTAAAGAAGTGGAATCAGAGGTAAGGCTTTTTGCGGATGATGTTATTCTCTATAGAGTAATAAACAAGTTACAGGATTGTGAGCAACGGCAACGTAATCTCGAAAATGTTGTGAGATGGACAGCAGGCAATGGTATGTTGATAAACGGGGTTAAAAGTCAGGTTGTGAATTTCACAAATAGCAAAAGTCCTCTCAGTTTTAATTACTGCATTGATGGGGTGAAAGTTCCTTTTGAGGATCACTGTAAGTATCTAGGTGTTAATATAAGGAAAGATCTTCATTGGGGTAATCACATAAATGGGATTGTAAATAAAGGTACAGAACTCTGCACATGGTTATGAGGGTGTTTAGGGGTTGTAGTAAGGATGTAAAGGAGAGGGCATATAAGTCTCTGGTAAGACCCCAACTAGAGTATGGTTCCAGTGTATGGGACCCTCACCAGGATTACCTTATTCAAGAACTGGAAAAAATCCAAAGAAAAGCAGCTCGATTTGTTCTGGGTGATTTCCGACAAAAGATTAGTGTTACAAATATGTTGCAAAGTTTGGGCTGGGAAGAATTGAGAGAACAAAGAAGAGCTGCTCGACTAAGTGGTATGTTCCGAGCTGTCAGCGGAGAGATGGCGTGGAATGACATTAGTAGACGAATAAGTTTGAGTGGCGTTTATAAAAGTAGGAAAGATCACAATATGAAGATAAAGTTGGAATTCAAGAGGACAAACTGGGGCAAATATTCATTTATAGGAAGGGGAGTTAGGGATTGGAATAACTTACCAAGGGAGATATTCAATAAATTTCCAATTTCTTTGAAATCATTTAGGAAAAGGCTAGGAAAACCACAGATAGGGAATCTGCCACCTGGGCGACTGCCCTAAATTCAGATCAATATTGATTGATTGATTGATTGATTGATTGATTGATTGATTGATTGATTGATTGATTGATTGATTGATAAATAACTTTATCATTACTACTTATGTTCAAGTTGTTTACCTGTATCCTCTGAATAAATAGCTGTTGGAGGAATGAGCAAATTTTTGTTGTTGCGTTATTTTGGTGTTCAACCTAAAAGCCTCCTCAGGTCATTGATTTTTTTTCTGAGCAAATGCCTGAAAAGCCTTACATCTGATCTGTTTTTTACATGCTCTATTGGTGAAAAATATCTAATTCCCTCCATGGGAACTTAGAATTTTCCATTTCTGAGCTTTGACATAAACTGAACTTTTATGTCCTTATGTTTTCATGTCCTTATGTACATGCTCATAGTGCTCCAGTCAGTATTGTTAAAATCTCCTTTTGGCTTGTTGTAATGAACTTGGTCTGGTGCTATTGGATGAATGACAGATTTTCTGTAGCCTCATCTCAGCTGAATACTCCTAGTCCTACGGGACTTTGGTTTAAATCCCTGCCAATGCCTGTGAGGTTTATAAAATTGAAAGTCATGTCCGTGTGGTTCAGATTCTACACAAAACTGAATGTCCTATCGTTATGATCGCGATATCCACAGTTGTGTAAAACTAAAAGCTTGCCCTTTTAAAGTACAAATTGTACATGAAAAATATTTCTATGCTGAAAGCTATTTAGTTAACTGAAATTCTAAGTATTCATGGCCATTTTCCTCCAAAACTTGCTTTTAATTTCCTGAATATTCCAAGGTTCTGCTGAGATTTAAGTTTTTTTCTTTATGTTGCGCCAACGCAGATAGATCTTACGGCGACGATGGGATAGGAAAGGCTTAGGGATGGGAAAGAAGTGGCCGTGGCATTAAGGTACAGACCCAGCATTTGCCTGGTGTGAAAATGGGAAACCACGGAAATTATCTTCAGGGCTGCCGACAGTGGGGTTCGAACCCACTATCTCCTGGATGCAAGCTCACAGCCGCACACCTCTAATCGCATAGCCAACTCGCCTGGTATTTACACTTGAGAGTTTCACTAGATATGTTAAAAACTTTCAAGATTTCAACCCAGGTCTGCATGAATAATATTGTATTGATCATACTGCATCATCCAATTCACTGGATAAATCTTTGTAAGTCCTTGGATATGATGTGATATTGGTTGGTAAGCAGTAGCGACGGGAACTGAGTAACTCGAGGAACATTATTTTTCTGTATAAATTGAAAATGATCAGAGGCATTCTCTCACTCTCTCTCATTGAGGCGTGTGTAGTGTTGCGGTTATGAACTATTGCAGCAGAGAGCATTGTCAAGAGCTGTAGTCTTTGGAAAGTAAGGATCTCCCTTTAAATCTGCTGAAATAACAATCCTCATTATCTTCCCATGTTAGCAGCACTGTAAGCCATACTGTGCACACATCCATATCAACCAAAGCTTTGCATTCTTCTTTGTTTAGTCTCTTGGCATTACAATATTGGATTGAGATTGGACAATGGAATAGTGAACCTCAAGACCAAGTGCACAAGCAGGAAATAAATATTAAAACAAACCTGGATGCACTCTTCCTTGTGAGCAGTACCCTTTCCCTATTTATGGTTGACTTTGACCGAGTATTAGTGGCATACTCGAATCGAGCAATATAACCGAACCCTGCACATGATACGTTTAGTCCATAGGTTACATCAAGGAAGTTTTGTAAACAGAAATAACTTCTGTTGTGTTTTACTTTCATCATGCCACATGGGGTCATAAATAAAGTGATAAGTAAAGTGCAAAACAGTCTGTATAAATTGCTGAAATGAGAAGGCATGACAAGTGATGTTTGGAGCAAACCTAAAAATTTCAACAGGGACACTGGCTATCAATTATGTAATACCTGATTGCCAGCCATTAAGGATTTACGTAGGTAGTTCCCTTCACTATTGTTATTTCGTTTCGGTGTTTTTCGAATTTGTATGTTCCTCATCGCCAGATGTTTCATTCCAGACTTGTCAATGTGATACCTTCATATATGCTTACGCCTGCTATGTTATGTGACCCTCTCAGACTGATTCTGATGGTTCCGTCAGCTTCCGCTTCGAACGTTAGCGCTGTATCGCGTCTGAGGAACCATCTGGTGAGGAATGAACTTACCATTTCCACTTCTATTGGGTAATGTCTAAATTCAAAGCTCATTGTTTTAGAAGCCTTTCTCAAGGACAGTTGAGAGTTTCTTCTGATGGCGCAGAGCATAGTTCTCCTATATGGATAAGAAAGAAATTCCACCTATCAATACTATTTATTGTAAAGTAGACTTACATCAGTACTGGTTTCAACTGTATACAGTCATCATCAGCTGACAGATCACATCCATTACGCATTGGTACATGTTACAAAGATGTCGTCATCCATTAGCACATCCGGATGTCTAATGGGATTGTGAGTTAGATGTTGTCATCATTTAATTTGTGATTACGCGAGGTTAAAATTATTTATGAGATTAAAATATGGTAGTAAAAAACTTAACTAAACTTAAAATAAATAGTACATGCACATTAAACATATTAAAAACACAGAAAATATGTATATAAAAACACTTGGTGAATTTAAAAGTTCATGTCTTGCATGTTCTTTCTTCAGGCTTCCTCATTGTGGTCTTGTGCGCCTATGTTTGTGTTCATTGATTTTGAGCTCGTAAACAGTTCTTGATGATGTTCTATTTGACTAAGAAATGTATTCACATATGCTTGTACCGAAAACACAAGTCACTGAGTGGTCAAATATTGTGGGTAGAGATAATATGTAGCTCAGCTGTCAACGTGTTTAAAAAAATTTGAAGCGGAGGATAAAGTCTTGATTTTTAGATTTGGTTGAATATAGGTTTTTTGGTGGTGACCTCTTCCTTGAGTATATATCTGTTTACCGGAGCTGTAGTTATTGCTGTTGTTGTTGTGGTTGGGTGACGTTCTGTTTGGGAGCTCGTTGTGCACGAGCATAGTTCTCTGCAAAACTTAAAGAATTTCACCTTATTTTCTTGACACGGCATAAGCCCAAAAGCCTATATCATGTCTATAAATTTGTTTTTGTTTAAGGCAAGGAAAGCAAGTCTGTTGTGTAGGTCTCATGCATAAATTGTCCAGCATTATTGTCTTTTCTGTCAGGAATGACTCATTTAAGAAAACTTAAGTGCAGTAAACCATGCACAAACACTCCAGTCATACCAAAAAAGAAAAATGATAGCAAAATGTGTTTTAATGTTTGCTAAAGATGCAGCCATTCAAGGTTTTAAAGAACTGGGCCAAGAAGTAATATACATAGGCGTCAGCCGGTATTATGGGCGTGATACAGCATCCCTCTGCTATAAGTAGACACATTAAAGAATAGGCTGATAGAATCAGAGTTGAAATCATGCAACATTGTGTTAATATAATTGATAGTAAATAGTATGTTTCCTCTGTGGATATATGGACTAATTCAGACAGCCGGGTACATTACTAAACACTTAAACACATTATATAAATAAAAATTGTTCACTGGTGAATGTTTTGTTCTCAGCTAAATTTCCTAATGTTAAGATAACTGGTTTGAAAACCCATAAGGAATTAGAAGAGATTATGAGTATAATAATATCAGAGGATTAAATAACCTTATGTTTGTAACTGATCCGGGAGCTAATATAGTGAATGCTTTTGAGAGCCACGAGCATTACCGTTGTGCTGCCATTGTATTAATATGGCACTTACCCACATGTTTAATGAGAAAAACTTCTGTAAATGAAGTCCCAAAAGTCTTGGTAACAGTAAGTCCTGCAAAATCTACTGTATGGTACATGAAAAAGCTTTGAACTTTGAACTCGACATTAAAACGGGAAGTCTGTACATGTTGGAACTGCTCATACATAATGTTAGTCATTATACAGCCAATATGATGAAGTGGCTAAATTATTTATAGAAGATACTGCCTGTACTATAAGGATATGACAGTGAACATGAAGGCTGGAAAGCTTCTTAAACCATTTAGAGAAGCCACAAATTAGTTGGAAAGCAAATGAGAACCTGTGATCCACTTAGTACTGATTTGGTTTCACCAGCTTTGCAGTGTTTTTGTGATATGAACATTAATTGTTTTGAGGTAAGTAAAACTAAACTGGATTTAACAATAAAACATTTTGGGCCGGGCTGAGTGGCTTGGACGGTTGAGGCACTGGCTTTCCGACCCCAATGTGGCAGGTTCGATCCTGGCTCAGTCCGGTGTGTTTAAAGGTGCTCAGATATGTCAGCCTCGTATTGGTAGATTTACTGGCACGTAAAAGAACTCCTGCAGGACTAAATTCCGACACCTCGGCGTCTCCTAAAACCATAAAAGTAGTTAGTGGGATGAAAAGCCAATATTATTAAAAATATTTTTGATATACTGCAGTACCGGTACTGTATGCAGTTATATTTCTTTGTTTTGAATAGGATCTCCTCAGAATTAAGAGTTGAGCTTGCAGGATAAATTGTTAATTACATCATAGTACAAAAATTAGCCTATGACCTTCCTTCGGACATATGATCTCCGTTGGCATGATGAGAAAGAATAGGAAAACATTCTGAAAAATATGTGACAGCTACTGTATGTGCTAATAACAGAAACTTCAAAATCATTTATGAAGAAGGATGGTGGTGGTGGTGATTGTTGTTTTAAGGGGAAGTACAACTGGGCAACCATCCTCATAGAAAGAGGGTCTGTTTCAAAGAATGGAGTGGTAATAAATCCTCTACACATGAAATAGATTTGATATTTCAGTGCACCCCAAGGTTGACAATAGCATACTACAGTGGTGACCCAGAGATGAGAAAAAGCTACCAGCTCTGCCATAGGTTGCAAGATGTGTTTCGTGAATCTCAGCTATTGGTGCACCTCGTGAACGTTCTTTCAGTAAAGCTGGTATGCTAATAATGAACTTATATAGCCAGCTAGACCCAGATGCAGTTAGCAATCTAGCAATGAACAATATTATCTATAAATTCTAATCACTTCCAAACAGTGATCAATTCTGAATATAAATATAACTTAAACACTTTTCAGTCTGTCGAACACACAAATTCAATATAAAATATTACACTATAACATGCCTGTAAAAAACACACTATTGAACGAGAAATAAAAATACACACTATTAAGCAAAGAATGACATGTTTCGTTCTTAAGAGAACTTCATCAGATTCTATCAAGTCACGTTCAATATTTGGAAATATTTATGTTTATTTCTGTACAAACACGTGGGAATTTGAAATTTGGAACTTACTTAATGAAGTCCTGCTTTTTATCTCCACTCCAGCATACAGTGCTAAGCATTTAAAAGATGTTGTTCTGTCATTGGCTTGAATCCAACCGGCTGCCAGTCTGCTGAGTCTCCATTATGTCACGCTTCCCTTCTTAACAAAGAATTCTGAATATATTTCATAAAACTAAAAACGAAACTTATGTGCATATCTTTATTAAAATGTTTTTTGCCCCATGTTGTGTCCTTTAATCGATGTGTTAAGCCAATGTGGTCATTATATGATATTGTTACATATTCCTCATAGGTGTGCATCAAACAGTAATACTTATAACCAACCAGGCAAGTTGGCCATGTGGTTAGGGCCACGCAGCTGTGGGCTTGCATCCGGGAGGTAGTGGGTTCGAGCCCCACTGTCGGGAGCCCTGAAGATGGTTTACTGTGGTTTGCCATTTTCACACCAGGCAGATGTTGGGTCTGTACTTTCCAACTCCCAGGCCTTTTCTCTCCCATTGTCGCCATAAGACCTGTCTGTGTCTGTGCAACGTAAAGCCAATTGTAAAGAAAAAGAGAATACCTTAACCCTTTTTGTACCAGTCACTTATAAGTGGTATATGTGTAGAATACCAGGCTTCTTTTTAAGAAATAGCAATGTTTCAGTAAACTGTATTACACACAATAAACCTCATGATTGGTTCCATATTGACTTACAAATCTCAAAATATTGACTCTTACAAGAAAATTATTGTGTCAGCCATTCAATACAATACAGTGCAATACAATTCAGCGTTAAGAACTTTATTCTATAATTAGAATAATGAAAAGCATTGTTTGTCACCAGTACATAAATCAGTCTATTTTTTTGACCCATCTTCAGCAGGCTAGTGAAAATTTCTATGTATGGGTGACAAATATTCCTTTTTATTATTGTAATTATAGTGTAAAGTTTAACATTGTATTGTATTGAAAGATGGACACAAATAATAATTTTCTCATAAGAGTAAATTTTTTGAGATTCAGTAAACACATTATAAATTTCTTATTGTATAAGATATGCCCCCCCAAATTTTTACTTACCATAGAAAAGAAGTTACTTTACCTGTTTACAAAGTCACATGCTGTGTTACATTAACACTACAGTTTTTACATATATATATATTAAAAACAAATTTGTTTAATGATTATCAAAATAAAAATTGAAAAGTCTAAATTGAGAGAAAGAAATATATCAAAATTACCCACTGATGAATATTAATGTCTGCAGCTCATGCTGTTGGTTTACGATTTGGGAAATTTGAAGATCTTACACATTATAATTACTCATTAAAAATGATTGTATGTCACTACGCACTATAAAATGTACACATTTCACGATGGTTCACTCTCAACACTTTTGATACGCTACACAGATACCATGAAGACCCTTCGTATACTTAGAATAAGCAATTCATGATCTCTATCTTTTTTGTTGCACGCAACACATAATTTCAATAATCTACCATCCAATTTCACCAGACAGACTACTTAGTTGTGCACCTGTGTCATCGAGTGGACTGCTCATGGTTTTCGTCTCCATCCGACAGGCAAGTCACGTGATGTCACAGTCATATCCTTACGTACGAGAGCAAGCCTTACCACACAGACACTATTTTGGTGGGGTCTGGCCCAGTTTTACTCTGCTCAAGGCTTTATGTCTCCATCCGACGGACAAATAACATGACGTTACAGCATGAGTGATTTTAAGAGGTCAGCTCATGGCTTTACATCTCCATCCGACAGTGACGAACAAGTCTAAACATGCATAACCATGTGGACGTGATCTTAATATGCAGCGATTACGTCGACATAGTTATGCATGTTTAGACTTGTTCGTTATCGAGGTTACTCTCTACTAAACTCAAGCTTTTATAGATGTTGTAAGAGAATATTTTTGATAGGTGTGAGGGTGGCAAATGGAATACAATAAGTAGAACATTTTGAAATGTAATGGAATATTTATTGTGTAATTATTTACAAAATTAAACAATCTACTACTGAGTATACATCAGTCTTAGTTATGTTGACAAGAAGGTTGTGTACTTCTTAACATATTACCGCGAAGAGATAGCATGCTTCCAAAATTGTAATGCCCCCTCCAACAATGAAATTAAACACAACATTTATTGTTCATGAAATTAAGTTTTTCAAAATATATTATACTATGCATTTTATGTAACACAAAGATGATGCAGTTCTTACCTTAATGTCACCCATGTGTTTAGTTCCTTTCTGAATTATTATCAGGTACTGTAAAGAAGGGAAATAGATCATCCATACACTGTCTATAGTTTACAATCATCGGATTATCTCCATCGCAATCATCAAAACCATTTTTACCTGTACGCTTGTAATGTCGTCGACAGTGTCTGCACGAAGCTACATCGATTGACATCTTGCTGTGCAGAGTTAAGACATCCGAAATAGCATCTATGAAAGGAGCAGTGTACGTAGATAAATATGCTGGTGATAAACACTGAATCAGATGATTTGGCATCTGATATAAGGTTCTATGTTTATAGAATCAAAAATGGGGTTACTTTGAACACATTCAAACTTTATTGTGTAACCCCTCAAATATTCTTAATTATTTTAAATGGATCAGTGCAGCCAGGTAGGGGAACTAGGGACCTCAAATGATTGTGCATATCAAAATTTATCACAACTGTATTTATTATATATAATAAAAATAAAAGTCAGTGTTCAAAGTTACCCTGCAATTGGGGTAACTTTGAACAAACATTATTTCTTTATTGCAGTTCGAAGTTAAACTCCGTGAGGGTAACTTTGATCAACACGATTGTTTTTAAATGGAATTGGTGATTGAATACTACTGCATTAAGATGAAATACCATGCAAATATGGGTAAATTAAGCTGAAATTTTAAAATAAAGGTAGTAAAATATTTTACAAGCATTTTCATAAATCAAAAGAACGGAACACTGTTGAATGAAATCTTTGGGGACACTACTGTCTATAGAAGGGTTTTCTGGTACACTGCCAGTTCCTGCTAGCTGAAAAGTAAAAAACCCAACATTGTTGGTTTGTTTGTTTCTCACTTTGTTGCTAAGCGTTCCTATGGGGCCGGGCTCGGTGGCTCAGACGGTCAAAGCGCTGGCCTTCTGACCCCAACTTGGCAGGTTCGATCCTGGTTCAGTCCGGTGGTATTTGAAGGCGCTCAAATACGTCAGCCTCGTGTCGGTAGATTTATTGGCACGTGAAAGAACTCTTGCGGGACTAAATTCCGGCACCTTGGCGTCTCCAAAAACCGTAAAAGAGTAGTTAGTGGGACGTAAAACAAATAACATTATTATTATGAGTTCCTACGGGAATGGAAAAATGCGTGCTAGCCATTCTCATTGTCATTCTGCCATTTGTGAGAGCATTCACAGCTTCCTCCAAGTTCTGCAAAGAGTAACTCTTGTATGGACAGGAATCAGCTTTACGGACGTATCTCTTTGGCATTTTAGAACTGAAAAATGTAACGAATCTACTTTGCAACACCTACAATCACACCTTGTAGTAGAGATCAACAATAAGCTTCAGATAAAAAGAAAGGCATTATCAGTAGAAAATAATTTTTGTGTTTGGGGTAACTTTGAAAAGTGTTCAATGTTACCCCATTTTTAGTCAGAAAATGTCCGAATAAATATTTTCTGATATAACCGAGAGATATGTACATCCACTGCAAAAATCATATATATTATATTTAAAAGACATATTGAAAACTATAATACAAATGTTTTCTGAAGATCAAAGTCGATACATACCTTCAAGTGCATAAAAGTAGTCACATGTGAAAAAATTAATCAAATTTACCCGCCATTTTAAACACCCACCAAAGAACACACAATTGCCAACAGCTGCAGGCAGTGGTACCAATGTGCTCCAAAAACATATCCTTAATATCCCAAACAGATTTTTACCTTAATATATTTCTTCAATAGTATTTATAACAGTAAATACAATTTCCAGGAAAAGTGTTCAATGTTACGGAACATCTTTTAGCCTCACTTTATTTTTTAAATGCTATAGCTTTTGGACACCATCCCGCCATCCGTAAAAGATTACTTTCTTCAACACTAAAAGAAAGGTAGAGTTTCATTGTACTTGTAATACCAACATTCTTCGACCTGTTTCCACATTATTTACTTCATATCGTGATTAAGAAAAGAGAAAGCTAGACCATGGTTGTTTTATTGAGATGTGCTTGGTCCACTTCTATCTGACTTATCTAGTCGTCTTTCAGTGTAGAGGTAGCTTTCGTGTGGTGGGCTGTATACATCTTGCTGATTAATGATAAAGCGAATTTCATCATTGTTATTGAGTCCAAACGTACAAGGTTGATAACAATGAAGCTCACTTCATACTACACCTTCACGAGTTTTGACTGTGTTCATGATGTCAAGCATTTCTTCCATTTTGTTGTAGTAGCGTATAACCAGCATCTGCGTATGGACATCTGTTAACTCGTTGAGTCTTCGCAAACATTTAGTATGTCTCCGGAATGTCCACTGTGTTTTATAGATATTGTTCATACTGGTTTAAGATGAAGTTTGTAAGCTATGTACGTGTGCCGACCTAAATTAATAAGCTGATTATGTTTATTCACTAGCCTAAGAGTGATGTTACTAATGTGTTTTACAGACACAGGATTATAAAGATCTATTGATGGTTTCTCACGAATAGTATAAACACTTTCCTCTGTAATAATAAAGTCGTGCAGGACGTGTGAAGGTTGTTGATTACTAATCAAATCTGTAATAATATTACAAGTAATGTTTACATATTGTTCATCAAAGAGTGTTGTAGGTTGATCAGACTCGTAACGTACGTTCGGTATGAGCTCTCTTGGTGAAAATCCAAGCAATGGTCCAATCGAATCAGGTTGTAATTTGAAGTCAATCTTAAATGATGACTCAGTAACACATTTATGTGTGATGTTGCTCACAGTTATTGAGAACTTGTAATCATGATTACTAAAACTCTCTTCTCTAAACTGTTCAATTATGTAATTTCAATGTAGTCATGAATATTGTCTACTGAATAACCGCCTGATGGTAGCGTCAGCACATACTCATCGTAATAGAACTTGTTTATGCCATCATGCACTTTATAGATTTTATTGTAGTTTTCAATCGACACAAGTCCAAGACTATGTAGCTGTCGACCGAGTTTGATCTGTGGATTATTGTAGACTGTTTTTTCAGGTTCTTCTCTGTTTACAGCGAACATTCTTTCACCATTAGTCATCACGTGTATACCGTTGCTCTTTGCCTGCTGTCTGGGTTTGATATAAGCACATAAGACATAATCATCCGCACATGCGTGTATTGAATTTTTGTACATGGTTTTTATTGTAAACATTGTCTGCACTGCTTCCGAAATAACGTATGAGCTCAAATGGAGGAGGTTAGTCTCCATAGCTGTCGGAGTACCATACTTTAGATTTACGTTTTACGTGGGCAACGTAATGAGTTCCGAGTCCGCGACTGTTGCCTAAGTTAATTACAGCACACTTATGTTCACATGGGGTGCTGGTAGTTGATCGCAAACATACACACCTCGAAAATAATGAATTCCAAGTTGTTTAGCAAACGTAAAAACTTCTTCGTGGGTTAGAGCTCAATATGACAGTGCATTCAGTAGACGTTCTTTGAGATATGTAGATGACAAGCCCTTTTTTGAATGGTGCTTCATCTGTACGCCTTTGCCTCGTAATGCAATTGCCTCCATAGTTTTGTTATGATGTTCACTCTCTTTCAACTGTTGCTTCGCTTCTTCTTCTGCCTTAAAAGTTCTTGCTACAGCACTAGCACCACCCAGCAAAGACCCTAAAGCTGCTAGTCCAGCAAATAGCGCAGGAATAAATCCTCCTAGTTTTGGTACAGGAATAATTTGTGCACGTTTACATAACCTTGCTCTGCACTTTGGAGAAATTCTCGCTCTTGCTGTGCATCGTGCCTTAGTAATAGCTACACACGGATCGTATTCCCCACAAATAGCTTTTCGTGCAGCATTTACAACATCTTTCCACCCAACAGTTTTAGATTTCTTCTTCATAACGTTTGGCTATCGTTTCACCATTCTGTACATGACTTTACTCGTCAAGAGCGAGTGATGAACTGACAGTTACCTGTTGTTTCGTTTGATATACCAGGTGGCCCACGGACGCCGTACTTTCTACTTATAAATGTCCCGCATGCATAAGTGATGTGTGGGGTATCTACCAACTGATTTTAACAGGGGAACTACTGCCAGCGGGAAGGTTATGTCAGAATATGAAGAGATAAGAAACAGAGTCACACTCGCAGCGTGTTACTCAGCGCGGCCGGTCGAATGCAACTGTTGCATTCGTAAACATCGTTTTCAACCGTATAGTTCTAGGCTGGTGTATGGTACAGCCGCACTATATTTGCTGTCTGCATATCGGCAATAGCTTGTGTGATCAGCAGCGGTGAATACATAGACATTATTTTAAACTGGACAACCTGGTCGGAACGCAACAGAAGATCCAAACAGACGTACGACTTCTACACACATATTTCGCCGAACAGTATTCGTTTTTGTTCCATGCAATCATCTCTTTTATCGAGTTGAATGTCTACATGTGTTTAAATTAATAAGTGATTAAATTTCCTTTTCTGCATCTTTGGCGTGTTAACAAACAGTAGCGGTGATTAGGGGGTGGGGTGTGAAGGGGAAGTCACCCCCGCCCCTCACCACTTTGTGGAGTAAACATTACATATTCACTTTAGCCACCTGGAACTAGGAATTCTATTTGTTTTGCTAATTGCTTTACATCGCACCGACACAGATAGGTCTTATGGCGACGGTGGGATCCTAGGAGTTGGAAGGAAGCGGCCATGGCCTTAATTAAGGTACAGCAACAGCATTTGCGTGGTGTGAAAATGGGAAACCACGGAAAACCATCTTCAGGGCTGCCCACAGTGGGATTCGAACCCACGATCTCCTGGATGCAAGTTCACAGCAAATTATTTGTAAAAGAAACGTTTGTGTCTTATCTGCTAATTCTTTCCTTTATTTTCCTTAATTATTATCATTTTTTGGCGGAAATAAGCACCAAATGCCGTTCGTCGCGGCTAACCGATTTGTATAGCGCTACGGCAAGTAGTGGAGACTTTGCATGTGCTGTGGGGAAGGGTAGTAGGGGTATAATGTTTTTGCCAAGGTCGTGGACCCTGAGTTATAATTCACCGGTATGCCGCATGCATTCGTCAGTCTGGCAGCCTCTTCAGTGTCTGTTAGTTCCTTAGTGTGTATTAAAATACTAAATAACTTTTAATTGCATGATCATGCCATACTTCTATTTAATTGTACCGGCTGAGCTAGCCGTGGAGTTAGGGCCGCGCGGCTGCGAGCTCGCACCCGGGAGATAGTGGTTTCTGTAATGGATTTAGAATTATTCCTCGCTATGGTACGATCAGTTCAGCATTTTATTCATGCGTTCCTTACTGTCAGCCTCACGGTGAATTCAAATCTCAAGATTCCTTGAAACTTTCTCTGATTTGGTAATTGTGAGCCATCTGGCGGTCGAGTTGGAACTAGTCGTACGAGGTGACCAAGCGGTGCTGCTATCTGGCTGGGAGTAGTTAACACTGCTAGGCCGGTGATCGTGGCTTGTCAATAATGAAATCGATAGCAGTTTTTTTAAAATTCTTGTTGGTGAATTGGAAGAAGACGCCTTGAAAACTACGCTTCTGGTCCTGGTTTGAGGATAAGGTATCCGTGAAGAGAAGGAAAATGATTGTGGGATTTGATCCCGGATGAGGGTTTCTCCATCAGGGCGTAGGGGCCTGAAGAACTGGTTTGTTTTCTTTAAAGAGATTTCATTTCTTCTTGCGTCTGACCTTGTAAGTAGCTTCAAGCATATCTATAATGGTTAACCTACCCCATCGAAGGCTGCTAATTATTGTGTTAAGAGACATGTACACTACTAAGCGCTATGATATGTGAGATTTTCTACAGCTGATCTTTCGGACTTTTCGAGTTTAAAATTTTTAAGAATTTAAAAAAATCTGGACTTCATCATATCTATGTAATACTTTTATGTAATATTAATACCTTTGGGATTTCAATTCAAGTGTATGAAAGATATTGATGTTTGCTTTCATGCTGTTATTTAGGTTTCAACTAACTACTATATACGAAGTGCCTGCTTAAGTTTATGGTGGTTAACTTCATTTCCTCCTTTAAATCGTAATAATTATGTTATTATTTAAATATATTCAAGCTCTTCCGAGCAAGTAAGAGGAAAAGAATAAGTTTTAGGATGAAAGCTTTTCTGATGAATTACTCGGTACTTGAGTTGGGATTTGATCATGGTGGTTGTCACTCTGTTACATCAACCGTGTAACAGAATGCAAACGTAAAGGGAGCGTTGCTCCTTTGTGTCTGACACATGAGTGTTGGCTAATTATCATGTCTTGACTGTCATCTGATTTTGGGAAGGATTGTTTGCCCATGTTGGTTACCTTTCTACACTCTTGTGTGACTGATTTAATTGAAGTTAATGTTCATTGTGGGATATTTAATTAATGTGCTACTTGTGGATTTATTGCATGTCATTGCATTATTTCTGGTTCATTTCTGAAGTAATATGTGTTGTGGTTTATGACCGTTTCTTATACCATTTGGGGTAACCGAGATAACCCATTGGAGAAGTTTTCAGCCTGCATATTGAAATATTTGATTCAAGTTTTCTTATTTTGAGTTGACTTCCCATTACTTAAGGGATCAGTATTTGAACTACAGATTTGAAGGTGGTACTTACCTTAAATGATTTGGGTTGATTTAGCATTTTAATTTTGAACTGAACTACATTGATTTATTGTTCTGGAAGATTTTCAGCGCTCATTCTTAAAACTTGATTTTAATATTATAATTCTGAATTGATTTTTCTTTCATTAATTGCTCGGGAATTTAAATTATTATTGTAGAGGTCAGATGTTCTTAAATGATTTTGGGTATATTAAAGTTTTCTTTAAGTTGATCTAGGAATTATTATTTCAGCCAATTAGTTAAGCTTATTTTAAGTTGATTCGCTTGGCCTCTTGTGTCCAGTGCTTCCTCAATCAGCGACAGCCTTTGGTTGGGATAATTTGTAAGTATTCCTTTAAATTTGCTTATTTATCCCTGGTCGTGCTAACACTCTTGACTTTTACCTTACGTTGTGAGAGTTTCGAATCCCACTGTCGGCAGCCCTGAAGATGGTTATCCGTCAATTCCCATTTTCACACCAGGCAAGTGCTGGGGCTGTACCGTATTTAAGGCCATGGCCGCTTCCTTTCCATGCGTAGCCCTTCCCTGTCTCATCGTAGCCAGAATTCCTATCTGTGTCGGTGCGACGTAAAAACCAATTGTAAAAAATATTCTACTATTTTGCTTTACGTCACACCGACACAGATAGGTATTATGGCGACGATGGGACGGGAAAGGCCGAGGAATGAGATGGAAGTGGCCGTGGCCTTAATTAAGGTACAGCCTGCTGTGAAAATGGGGAACTACGGAAAACCGTCTTCAGGGCTGCTGACAGTGGGATTCGAAACCACTATCTTCCGGGTGCGAGCTCGCAGCTGCGCGGCCCTAAC
This sequence comes from Anabrus simplex, assembly GCF_040414725.1. Taxonomy (NCBI): domain Eukaryota; kingdom Metazoa; phylum Arthropoda; class Insecta; order Orthoptera; family Tettigoniidae; genus Anabrus; species Anabrus simplex. The sequence continues at coordinate 37,807,000 of NC_090277.1, read as the reverse complement.
TCCACGGCTAGCTCAGCCGGTACAATTATATAAAAGTACGGCATAATCATGCAATTAAAAGTTATTTAGTATTTTAATACAGACTAAGGAACTAACAGACACTGAAAAGGCTGCCAGACTGACGAATGCGTGCGGCATACCGGTGAATTATAACTCAGTGTCCACGACCTTGGCAAAAACATTATACCCCTACTACCCTTCTACACAGCACATGCAAAGTCTCCACTACTTGCCGTAGCGCTATACAAATCAGTTAGCCGCGACGAACGGCATTTGGTGCTTATTTCCGCCAAAAATTTTGTTAATAATTAAGGAAAAATGAAAGAATTAGCAGATAAGACACAAAGGCTTGTACAGATAACGTTTCTTTTAAAAATAATTCGCTGTGAGCTTGCATCCGGGGGATCGTGGGTTCGAATCCCACTGTGGGCAGCCCTAAAGATGGTTTTCCGTGGTTTTCCATTTTCACACCACGCAAATGCTGTTACTGTACCTTAATTAAAGCCACGGTCGCTTCCTTCCAACTCCTAGGATCCCATCGTCGCCATAAGACCTATCTGTGTCGGTGTGACATAAAAAATTTGCAAAACAAATGTAATTCCTAGTTCCAGGTGGCTAAAGTGAATATGTAATGTTTACTCCACAAAGTGGCGAGGGGCGGGGGCGACTTTCCCTTCACGCCTTACCCCCTAATCGCCGCTACTGTTTGTTAACACGCCAAAGATGCAGAAAAGGAAATTTAATCACTTGTTAATTTATACATGTGTAGACATTCCACTCGATAAAAGAGTTGCTTGTATGAAAAAACCGATACTGTTCGGTGAAATACTTGTGTAGAAGGCATATGTCTGTTTGGAGCTTCTGTTGCATTCCGACCGGGTTGTCCAGATTAAAATAATGTCTAAGTATTTGTCGCTGCTGAACACACTAGCCATTGGCGATAAGCAGACAGTAAATATAGTGTGGCTGTACCTTACACCAGCCTAGAACTATGTGGTCGAAAACGATGTTTACTAATGCAAGGGGTGCATTCGACCGCCAGCGCTGACTAACTTGCTGCGAGTGTGACTCTGTTTCTTATCTCTTCATGTTCTGACGTAACCTGCCCGCTGGCAGTAGTTCCCCTGTTAAAATCAGTTGGTAGACCCCCCACACATCACTTATGCATGCGGGACATTTATAAGTAGAAAGTACGGCGTCCGTAAGCTACCTGGTATATATTACTATTGCCTAGTTTATTATTCAGTTACCATGAAGATTATAAAGCAGCAATACACACTGCCTGTTAGTGACATAGTGCCACATCTCTTACCTAGTTCTGGTACAACTACAAAAAGATGTCATGGAACGTTCTTTCCTTTTATTGTTCAATGTATTATATCTGGCCCATCAGGATGTGGGAAGACAAATCTTTTACTCACACTCATTACATCTTCAAATGGCATACGCTTTACGTTTTTGCCGAGTCACTCTATCAACTGCCTACTATTCCACAAATTGTAATGCACAATCTGGTTAAAGATGGATTTTGAATTTAATTCACATGAGCAAGTACCATCACCAGTTGATGTGCTTCCCATTTCTCTTATGATCTTTGACGATGTCTCAACAGAACAGCAAAACGTTATTCATGCATACTTTAGTATGGGGCGACATAAATATGTAGATTGCATCTACCGTATTTATGTCAAACCTGTTCTCATGTGCCTAAGCAGTTGATACGCGACAACGCAAATGTTAGTGTGCTTTTTCGGCAAGATGAGCGCAACATGCGGGTCACAAAAGACAAGAAATTATACAGAAAAACTAAAGTTGATGAATTTGGGACTTACCTTAAATCACAATTCAGTTGTTGGATAAGTGAAGGGAACAATGTGGATACACTTTGGGCTAAATTTAAAGGAATCGTTTGGGAAGGAGAGAAGAGATTTGTACCTGTTAAGAAGGGTAAAATGACCTCAGACCCTGTTTATTACACAAGGGAAATAAGAAAATTGAAAAGAAAATGTAGAATAGTAAACAGGAAAATCAAAGAAGGTAGGGAGAATGGAGAAACTAGAAAACAGCTAATGAGGGAACTGAATAGAGTGAAAAAGGAAGCAAAAGATAATTATATGAATGGCATACTTCAGGAGGGTAATGACCACAAAGGGAAAAGGAAAAAGCTGTATTCATATATCAGGAATAAAAATGGAATAGGGATCCAAATTCCTACAATGGTGGGAGAAGGGGGTGAACACTATTTAGCAGATACTGAGAAAGCAAACCTGCTTAGTAGGGAATTCAGAGATTCAGTAGAAGATTGTCAGGAGTTGGAAACCAAAACAGAAGATAGAGAGGGAGAGACACATAGGGAAACCAGAAGCTTCTCATTCACAAATGAAGATATTTTCAGAGAAATCCAGCTGCTTCAGCAAGGAAAAGCATCAGGAAGTGATCAAATTACTGGGGAGGTATTAAAGACAATGGGGTGGTACATGGTGTCTTATTTAAAATTTCTCTTTGACTATGTTATAAATAATAGTGTAATACCAAAGGAAAAGAAGGAATGTATAATAATACCAATTTATAAAGGAACGGGTGATAAAAGGAAACCAGAGAACTACAGACCAATCAGCCTGACCAGTATAGTTTGTAAAATACTGGAGAGTTTAATATCAAAGTACATCAGAGGAATATGTGATGATAAAAATTGGTTCTTGAGGAGCCAGTATGGATTTAGAAAGAAATTTTCTTGTGAGGCACAACTGGTGGGATTTCAGCAGGACATATCAGATCAGTTGGATTCAGGAGTCCAGTTAGATTGCATAGCCATAGATCTTTCCAAAGCCTTTGCTAGAGTGGAATATGGAATATTATTAAAGAAATTGGAGGGAATAGGATTGGACGTAAGGGTTACACGTTGGATTAAAACATTTCTAAATTCAAGGGTTCAGAAAGTTAAAGTAGGAAAGAATGTATTGCAGGAAGAGAAAGTTTGGAAGGGAATTGCACAGGGTAGTATAAATGGTCCGTTACTTTTCTTAATATACGCAAATGATTTAGGGAACAATATAACATCGAAAATAAGATTGTATGCAGATAATATAATTGTTTATAGAGAAATAAATACCATTGAGGATTGTTCAGAATTACAAAGGGACCTTGACAGTATCCAAGAATGGGTTGAAGAAAATAATATGAAGATTAATGGAGGCAAATCAACTGTTACAACATTTACACACAGGAGCTTTAAAACTGAATTTGAATATACTTTGGATGAGGTAGTTATCCCAAAAGATGGCAAGTGCAAATACTTAGGTGAGAGATTTGAAAGTAATTTGCACTGGAAGGGTCATGTTGATGACTTTGTTGGGAAAGCATACAGATCGTTACATGTCATAATGAGGCTACTTAAAGGATGCAACAAAGAATTAAAAGAAAAAGTTACTTAAGTATGGTTCGTCCATTATTGGAATATGCAAACAGTGTTTGGGATCCTCACCAAGAATACCTAATAAAAGAACTAGATGGTGTGCAGAGGAAAGCAGCAAGATTTGTAATAGGGGATTTCAGGAAAAGAGTAGTGTATCAGAAATGTTAAAGGAACTTGGGTGGGAAACATTAAGTAATAGAAGGGAGAAAACTAGACTTATAAGATTATATAGAGCCTATACAGGAGAAGACGCATGGTTAGATATCCGTGAGAGGCTTCAGTTGGAAAATAATTATATCGGCAGGACTGACCACAAGTATAAAATTAGAAGGAATTTTAGCAGAAGCGAGGGGGGTAAATTTTCATTCATTGCGAAGGGTGTGAAGGAGTGGAACAGTTTACCAGGGGCAGTGTTTGATCCTTTTCCAAAATCTGTACAGATATTCAAGAAGAGAATAAACAACAACAGAGAAAATAAATTAAATGTTAGAGGGCATTCGACCAGTGCAGGATATTGTAAATTAAAAAGTGTGTGAATAAATTAATTCCATCCCCTGGTCTAAGGAGTTTGGACAGCCAAAGTAGGGGACTGCCTGTGGGGGTGAAGTACAGTGGGGAGTTTGTGGGCCATGGGACCGCTACAGTAGCTATGAAGGCCCTTCAGGAACTCTGAAAAGTGGTGGCAAAAGGGGCTCTGGTTAAGACGCAGCAGGTCGTTATGCTACTTAGATTCCAAAATGGGTAAAAAATAAATAAGTAAATAAATGCAATGTAAATTGTAATCTTATACCAGCTGTATAGTATTATTTGAAGTAATTCCACATACTGTATATGATTTGACTATATTTGTAAGTACAGGAGATATTATAAGTAGAATTTTGTAAACAATATAAATTTATTAAGGATGAGCTGTGTGTTTAATAGAAAAATTGTTAGCGTAAATTGTATAATATTGTATTGTAGGAGAATTTTCTTCTCTTGTTACCGGTAATCTAAAATTTAGTGCTTGACAATAATGTATTTTAGTGAACCATTTGCCATCGAGGTAATCACCTCATTTGCAAATAAAGAGATTTAGATTTAGAATGTTATCTACAAGCCTTTGTTGCCGTTTGTAGATGTAAGATACTGGAATGACCCTTACTCGTTGAACAATTACACCTTCTAAGAGCTTTGCGAGATTCTGTTCACACAGGTCACGAATCAGAAGTTCTAGAAATAGAGAGAGAATTATGACGTGGGTATTATTCAGTAATGGCTTGTGAAGACAAGACCTCACCTGTGAAGATAAGCATCGCACACGAGTTACATAAACCAGCACGTCACAGTTACTGTCGCAGACGCGTTATTACTCGTGGAAAAGATGATCTCTGGCAAGCAGACTTCATAGAAATGATTCCATATGCCTCCAGCAATTTAGGGTATAAGTATCTACTTACTGTCATCGATGTGTATTCTTAAGTTTGCTTTTGCACAACCTTTGCATTTTAAGAGAGCAGCTCAAGTCAAAAACGCATTTAAACATATTGTTGAACAATCGAAACACTGCCCAAGGCTTCTTCAAACCTATCAAGGCTTTTTCTTCTTACCTCAAGTTACTTTATATTCATCACTACTCTACGTACAGCAATCTCAAGGCAAGTGTTGTAGAACGCTTTAATCGTACACTCAAAGCAATGATATGGCAAGAATTTACAGCACAAGGATCTTATCGTTGGACTAAACTGCTACCTAGACTCGTGTCTACCTACAACAATACACCTCATCGCACTATCGGCTCAAAGCCATGTCTTGTTGCTATGAATATACCACGCTTGGATGCTATTCATTTTGTAATCAAAACGGCTGATCTGCGCCGCCATTGCTTTAAAAAAGGTGATGTCGTTCGCATCAGCAAACACAAGTCTATCTTTGTAAAAGGATACACCCCTCACTGGAGCACAGAAATTCTTCAAATCAGAAGTGTTAAGCTTAATAATCCAGTTACGTATTTACTTCGCGATCTCACAGCAACCTCTACCTCTCGTTTCTTCTATGTCATAAGACAAGATTATACTTGCAAGACAACATTATTACTAATAGTTAATTTGGGACATGTGAGGTAGGATTAATATTAAAAAAATAAAACAACACCTGCAATATGTTTCACAATTCGTATTTATTTTAGAATAGAGTATATACATTTTTTCTTCAGGTAAATCTCTTCTGTCCTTTCTTACACAGATTATTTCTACTGCCTTTGCCATTTAGTACCACCACGCAGTAACAGTTTTCCTTTCATTGCACTGGCAACGACAAGTGCTGCTATCTTCTCAGCAACTGTAGGTGACGAGACACGCTGCGTAGCTTTACGATACCAATTTTCATCAGCTACTCATCTTAGTTCAGGATTGTTTTGACATTACACAATGTCATGTTCTTTGGAGGCAGCATCTAATATATTAATACCAGGATCACCATGTGCCAAGCGGACGTCAAGTCGAGTTCCAGGCCTGCAGTACTGGAAACTAGGAAGTTGAAGCTCAAAAGGAAGAAGATCGATCACCTTATAGATGAGACTATGCCCAGCATGCGTCCTCACCTTTCTCCCAGGACATTTCTTCACCTTTTTCTGTGACATATTGCTTACTCTTTTCCCAGCCTTGATAAGTATTTATAAGCAAAGACAACTCGTTAGTTTTAGGTCTGTGATACAGTTTAATGAGCTTACATGTACGGCACTGTCTCACTGAAGGTCTGCTAGCTAAACTTACTTGTTCATGATGTAAACTACACATTTGAAGCTCTGACAAAAGAGGATCTTGAGTCCACTGACGAGGCACCTTATCCCAGATCTTTACAGCATTCACAGTTACATTGACCAAAAATGCCTCTGGCAATGCATTCAACTCTTCTTCAGTGAAAGTGTTTAGTTTCTTTTTACATTCATAAAACTTTACGATTGCCTTTTCAACCGCTTTACACTTGGTTTCAGATAGAAATGACATGATGTCTTCACAAATGTTTCTTTCACACTGACATAATTTCGACACTGCAATTTACATACGTTGTTCACCTCCCGACATGCACTGCAACACAACCAATCAATGATTATGCCCGCATGTCATAAAGACTGTTTAATTGTTTCTCCACTATGCTCTTGTGAAGAGTTTTAAATCATGGACGTCCTAATTCATGCATGTTTATAATTTCACACGTTGATGGTAGATGCTCATGCAACCATTCCTTCTTTTCACAACCTTTAAAAAAACAAGACAAATGAGCATTCATGATCAAAGGTAGAAAGAGAGAAAGGTATTCCTTTTTCTTCCCACTGCAGACCTAAATTTTTCCATCCATTGTGTCTGCTTTTTGTCTTCATCTGTTTGCAAACAGTAAGGGAAAGGTGGGCTAAATACTAAACTGACGAGTTTTGGCACCCACAGCACAGTGCAATACAACAGTCACCTCTTTGAACATAAATTTGTTGCCGTTTACTTTGAAGCCTTGTACATCAACTATTAATGTTCGTGTAATTATGGAATAAAGCACTATGCTTTCTATCTCAGTATATCAGAGACAGAGAAAAATTCACACTTATACATCTATAAAGGCTTGAGTTTACTAGAGAGTAACCTTGATAATGAACAAGTCCGAACATGCATAACCATGTCAATGCCTGTTAAAACAGAATGACCTTAGTATGGCGCGTGTTCAGTCCCATCGGAGACAGTCCGTCGGATGGATAAGTAAAGCCTTCAGCATAAGTTCAAGTCATCATAGTTATGCTTGTTTAGACTTGTTTGTCACTGTCGGATGAAGACGTAAAGCCATGAGCTGTCCTCTTTTAAAATCACTCACGCTGTAACGTCACGTTATTTGTCCATCAGATGGAGACGTAAAGCCTTGAGCAGAGTAAAACTGGGCCAGACCCCACCAAAATAGTGTCTGTGAGCATAGGCCTCTTCAAAATAGTGCCTGTGTGGTTAGGCTCGCGCTCGTACGAAAGGATATGACTGTGACATCACGTTATTTGCCCGTCGGATGGAGACGTAAAGCCATGACCAGTCCACTCGATGGCTCAGGTGAACAACTAAGTAGTCTGTCAGATGGAGACGTAAAGCCTTGAGGTAACAGCTTTTAAAATCACAGATGGCGACTGTGTAGTTAGACCCCTCCAAAATGGCAACGGGAAGGTCATCTGACCGTAAAACTGGGCCCAATATAGCGACTGTGTAGTTAGGCCCCTCCGAAATGGCTTCGGGAAGGACATCTGATCATAAAAACTGAGTCCTGCGTAGTTAGGCCCCTGACAGAGATGCCAACTATTACGATACAGTCGTAATAATTACGGATTACCCATCACAATTACGCCTTTACGAATCACACACCTCAAATTATGATTTTTTGTTGATTTTCAAATCTAAGTGTATGAAGTGTTCAAAAGTATAGACAAGGAATGCCATTACAGCTTTAATTCTCAGAATATTATTTTCGGATTTCTCAGTAATCATTTATACCCCTTTCCTGTCCCTCATTTGAGAATATTTTGAGTTTTCTCGCGCCGAACTCAGTGTGTGCTTCCAGTACCGGAGAAATAGGCACCTGTGAAGTGGTATATCTTGCGGAGCTGTTGTCTTTATTCGCCACATGATCAGACTTCCATTCAAATATGCGAGTTGTTTTGCCTTTGTTTTGGCGGCGATGTAGTGAGAAACTTGGTTTCATTGTGGATACTGCGTGCGTGACTGTTGAAATATTTATTGCGATTTTGGTTGCCAAATTTACATATATTGCTCTTGTAGGATATATTCTAATCGTGTGTTACAAAATGCGAAAGGTTTGAAATAATGAAGTGATTTCTTGTGCAGGAAAATACGCGTGGTGACGTTACCGTGATTAGTGATGCTAGTAATAAACCAAAGGTAGTTCAAAAATTTAAGGATGAATACTCGAAAGAATGGCCCTGTTTATTGCGTTCTTCAAAATCTCATTCATGAGTGTTTGTATAGTGTGTGTAGCCGCGAATTTTCAGTTGCGTATGGTGACGAAGAACAAGGCTGAGTTCTGTGCTAATATGGACCGGGTTTCGTAGCGCATACCTATCTACGAAATGTCACTGTAATATTTGTCCCAAATGGAACATAATAATTTCTTTTACACAAATAAACTCGAAAATATGCGGTAAATTAAGAAATGGTATGAAATATTTTACTTGAAGAGAATGATATGGACATACAGTATACTTTACTACCTTACAACTATTTTTTTTTCTGCTACGTCGCAGCGCTTTCATATGTGTTTTGTTTGTCTAACACTTTCGTGTGTGATGTCTTTGCTCACTGAAGTTGTTTGCATTAATTAGGTGTCGTTCTCTTCATGTTGCTCATTCGTTTTGTGCCCTAACTCATTCATAAATGATGTATTTATTGGCCCAGGGATCATGCTATTTTGCTGTTTGAATTGCCCGCGCTAGTCATATGGACAAAGATAATGATAATTCACAGATATAGCACTCCCAGCACTCAACCTCAAGAAAGAAACAAAAGACGGCACCAGTTCGCTTCGAACAGTGGTAGTGTGCGGTTCCACTTTCCTAATTGGTTCGTGTGCGTCAAGTGCAGTAATCTATAGTGCAAGGTTTACAGTATATGTATGGCTCTCTTTGATAGTGGGGGTGGCGGTACTAACCGTTCACCGGACATGGACATTTCTAGTAATATTGATCATGAAGAGACAGTGCGGTCAACCAATAATAGAGTCAACACACCTGCTCTCGGTGGTGAAAACTCTTTATCCAATAAACAATCTGATGAGATTGTTATAACTAATCCGATTTACTACTATTCAGGACACCGCGGTCCGTACGTAATCTATGTTGAGTCAGCTGATGAAAAAAGCACTGGAAATATTCATTTCATGGCGCATGGTAGGCTTTTCTACGATAGTAAAATTGTCAGTATAAAATCTATCAAACCGAAAGGTGCAAAGCGTATACAAGTTCTATTTGACTCAGCTAACAATGCCAACTTTCTTCTCAGACACCCCATTTTAAATTCTCATAAACTTAAAGCTTTCATTCCGGACTCCAACTTGTATCGCATTGGATTAATTCGGGGAGTCGATAAGAAATTAACTGAGGAGGACATTATTAAGTACATTGAATCCCCCGTTCCTATAGTTAAAGCCCAACGGCTCAACCGACGTGTGTCCGTTGATGGGGAAACTAACTTTGTTCCTACGGGAACGATAAAATTAACCTTCAAATGTCAGTTTTTACCAGAATTTGTTACTATTTTTCACGTCATACTCGAGGTTCAGGCATTCATTTTTCGCCCTATTATCTGCGGGAAGTGTCAATGATATGGGCATACAGCAAAAAACTGCAGAACAAAATGCCCGAGATGCGGTAACTACTCTAAGAATCATGAAAGTCATACATGTTCTGATGTAATACGTAAATGCCTACATTGTTGGCTAAATCACAGTGTAGGATCCGATAGATGTGAAGTTCATCAGCAACAAATCGCAATCAAGCGCATGATGTGTGTGGACAATATTTCCTTCCAGGAAGCACAAGAAAAACTCCATCCGACAGGATTTTACCCCCTTAGCGTCCCACATCTATTTCCACAGCTTAGTACAAGCACTTCGACGTCTCCACGTGAGACTCCTCGTAAACGAAAATTTACTGAAGTAATTCAAAGACCAATTCGACCAGCTATCGTGCAAGGCTTTGATAGAGCAGGCTATCATGCGATCTTATGCAATCCTATTTTGGAACATGCTCCACGGGTATCTATTTCACAGACTCAACCGCCAAAGGTGCAAGTGGAACAGTCAACTAGCACAGCTTCCCCTACAGAAGGTCCTCAGACTTCATCTGATCACCCTATACTCCTGCGATTAACCAAGAATGTTCAAGCAGAAATACTGCAAGACTTCAAGACATTAGCAGACGTTCTGGATGAACAGCCTCAATGGGCTCATTTATTAAAAATCCTCTTTAACAAGGTTAGTCAGTTTTTAGTAGAGGAAGATGCGCATACTGCAATGGAACAGTAAAAGTATTACTCCAGAAAAGCATGAATTAATACTTCTCATCCAAGAATATCATCCCCATATTATTCTATTACAAGAGTCATGGTTAAAACCTGACTCCAACTTTTTCATCCAGGGTTATAATGTTGAACGACTCGATGATTGTGGCTACGGTGGGGTACTCACTTTAATTGAGTCATAAATACCATATACTAACGTCTTGCTCCCTTACACGATTCCTAACACATACTCCTTGGCTGTTAGAGTGCAAATTTCCTTATCGTGAACCTCTACTGCCCGCCTTCCATACAAGGCAACGCCTTTCAATGGCATCACTATTTCTCACAGTTTTCAGCCCGAGACAGTTTAATAATAGCAGGTGATCTCAACGGACATCACACTGACTGGGGATGTGTCGATATCACAACAAAAGGACGTCATATTCTTAATGCAGTTTTAAATAACCATTTGTTTATTTTAAATAATGGCTTCTCCACCAGGACACCCTAATAGTGCAGTGGATCTATCAATTTGCTCCGAACATATCGTCCATAAATCAATGTGGTACACGCACAAAGACACTCATCTAAGTGATCACTTTCCTATAATTATTGACATTATAACACAACTCCATCCGCAGAACATAGTTTTACAACTTCAGCGTAGAACACGGAATCTCCAAGATTTTGATTTTGGCCTCTTTCATTATTATATTTCAAATCGCATTAAGTTTGCCTCATCTTCTGCCTATAATTCCTTAAATCAGCATATTCAAAACTATCTAGATATATATCATCCTTTTCATTATCGCAAATATAGCAATACTACTAGACGGCTTAATATTCACTGGTGGAATAAGCAATGCGCTGCTATGGTAAAACGAAGACGCAGCCTGCTCAGAAGATTAAACCAAAATTTCACACCTGCTAATTATTTGCAAAAGTATTCAACGAAAGACGAAGAGAATCTTGGAAATGTTTTATTAACTCCCTCAATAGAAACACCTGTATTAAGGATATTTGGGTTGCTATAAAAATACTAACTCATATGGGATGCAATACACTCGACCAACCACACTTCGAAAGCATCTCCCAATTTTACGAAACATTAACGCCAGATTTTGTTGTTCAAGAATTGCTCACACTTTCCCAACATATATCTTACCCAGAATGTTTTAACATACTCCAAAAGAAACCTACTTCTGCTCCTGGACCGGACTATTTTACCTATAAAATTATCTTCCATCTTCCTTACCATGCACATGCAATCATCATAGCGTATTATAATCAAATACTAAACTCCGATGTTCCTCCTTCTGCATGGAATACATTTACGCTTGTGCCAATACCGAAACCAAAAAACTCGGCTACCAATCTTATTGCATATAGAGGAATCTGTTTAGGGTCATATTTAAGAAAAGTCTTCCTCATTATTCTATTGGAAAGGCTTTTATGGTGTCTCGCTTATCACAATTTGCTACCCGTCTATCAATATGCCTTTATAAAAGGAAGAAGCACAGCGGATCCCATTAATATATTATTAACGGATTTGGTGCTTGCAAAACAACGCAAACATGCAACAATTGCTGCTTTCCTTGATATTAAAGCTGCTTATGACAACGTGCCCATACACATGTTGCTGTCGAAACTTCATAACTTACACCTCCCTGCTAATTTTATTAAAATTCTCCAACATCTTTTATATTTTCGGCGAATGGAACTCGCATGCCCAACCTCTACGTCTAACGTGCGATACGCATCTCATGGGTTGCCTCAGGGCGACATTTTAAGTGGCCTATTATTTGCTCTATACTTAAAGGATTTAGAAGGTATCGTCATACGTGATGCACGACTACTATTATATGCGGATGATATAGTCATTTATTCTTCTCATGAAAGTCTGGAAGTCTGCAGAACTAATATTACTCGAGCATTAACTACTGCTAACGCATGGTTAAAAGAGCATGGTTTGGAACTTTCCTCTACCAAAAATGTGGCCATGATTTTCACGCATAAACGCAAGTATGATACAGACTCTTTCAGAATTGCAAATATTACAATTCCGATAGTCCGGGTGCACAAGTATCTTGGTATATATTTAGATAATAAACTGTCCTGGAAACCCCATTTCGAATACATTTCAAAAAAGACTAAAAATTTTACCAATATATTGAAATTAACAATTAGACGAAACTGGGGTGCTGATCCCGTAACGGCTTTATTACTTTATCGGCATACAATACGCTCGCTTTTAGATTATGGATCCTTTTATTTTGATATTGCTTCCTCCACTCTTATTCACAAGCTCAATGTAATTCGAAATCGAGCATTCCGATTATGTATAGAACCCTTACTATCTTCCCCTACTAATGCGTTACTTGTTGAAACATGTGAAATGCCGCTCCACTATCGACGTTTGTATTTAGCTTCTAAATTTTTATTGCCCTGAATGACCCTAGCTAGACATCTTATCCTACCCAAACTACAATTACTGGAGAAATATCGGCAATGTTCTCAACGGCAATTACGAACTCCCGCTTTGTTAGATGCTTCAACTTGACGCGACAATATCATACTAGCATTCAACAAAATATTTTGCTTCCATACAATAATAACAGCACAATGCAAATTTCTGACATACCTACAAAAACACTTAAGGCGATAAATGATCTCAATCCTACTCTCATACTATATACAGATGGTTCCAAACAAAATGTGGGCACAGGGGCCGCACATTGCATTCCGCAGTTACACGTCTGTGAGCAATACACACTTCCAAACCCTGCCTCAATATTTCCTGCTGAGGCTTTCGCTATATGACAAGCTTTGCTTTACCTAAAAAAATAACCAAGTCTCCAAAGCGATCACTTTTACAAATTCCTTAAGTGTGCTTCAAAGTTTAATGCCACATAAGTCCTATACAAATTGGCACATCTGCAATATTCGCCGACTTTTATTTGAACTCGATGAAAATGGTGCAGATATAACGTTAACATGGATAAAAGGTTATTCGAACAACGCAGGTAATGATAAAGCTGATAAAATATCAAAACAAGCTGCATCCGGAACCGGAACCAATACTTCCAGAGCCCTTCCCTACACAGACTTCACGCCTTTTATTAAACTTGCTATTCAACAAAAGTGGCAGCACAATAGGGATGTATAGAACTAGCACCGATAGAGTGCACTGCTGTTGTACTGGGTAAGCGCAATGCGCTCTTCCTTTGTCTCCTGTGTACTCGTGCCGCTAAATATCCACGAATTTAAGTTGCTTAAATTGTTATTTTCGTGACTATGCCGAGCTATTACAGTGTTCCTCTTTGAAAAAATCAGGGAAGCCCATTTTCGTTTCACCAGTTCCCACAAAATAAAGAAATGAGGAAGAAATGGATACATGCTCTTAGAAGAAAAATTTCAGTCAGAAGAATCTGACCGAAAATATTAAAGTGTGTTCCCATTATTTTCAACCCGGTGACTTCACGAAAACTTTGTTGGGTAAGTACGATTTACGAAGGGAAATAATTCCTATTTTCTACCTATAAACTGATTAGGCATTTTGATAACTACCACCGAATTTACGCGTTTGTATTTAAAGGTCAGAGAGCAAGATTAAAACAGAGCATTGTTCCATCTCTTTTTCCGTGGACCACGAACACAACAAAAGCAAGGAAAAGACCATACACCAGAAAATTGCCTGATTACTACGATAAGCCTACAATATCGGAATATGCAGAAATCACCTCCTTTGAAGTACGGGAAGAAATCATGAATATACCCGAAGAAGTGAATGTTACATTTGTGACTCCCATTTTCAGAGACATCAGCACTCAAAAAATACTACAGGTAATTTGGTTGTCGAGCAAACAATGCGTAATCCTGATGCCATATTGCGCTATACAAAGTTTGTAGACGTCCAACATTGTAATTTGGTGTTTGCTGTTCTGGGAGAAAACAGATACTATTTACAGATATTCCCTCTTGAACCCAGACTGTATTTCTTCTTGACAGTTATGAATCTAAGGACCAACAAATCTGACATAGAACTAAGCCTTAACTTTGGAATCCATGAAACTACTGTTGGGATAATATTTAATGTTTGGATTGATTTCATGTACTGCCAATTTAAAGAGTTGAACATGTGGCCTGATAGGAAAAATGTCCTTGAAAACATCCCCCTTACTTTTAGACAGAAATATCCCTCGACTAGAGTTATAACTTGTGCAACTGAGATTATAATAGCAAAACTTGTTCCAAGGGCAAACATTCCACTTTAATGGGGCTAACTGTCCTCAACCGTTTGGTACGGGGATACTGAAAAGTTAATAAATTTTGGCTGCATGTTTCTGAACACTGAATAATACCAGTCTTAGGGAAGTGCTCTAATGGGTAGCTTATAGCAGCAATATGCTTACAACATGCCTTGGGGCCTGCTCCAGCAAAACGTTCACATTCCCTTCCTATAATGTCACCAGGTACTCCTAAAATAAGCTTCACATTATAGGCCTTATATTTTGTGTACTCGGAATTCACAGCACTGAATTTTAGAATTTCACCCGATTGAAATTAACCTTTTATAAACTAAACAAACTTTTCGCTGAAAAGTCTGTATTCAGCATAACAAAATGATTTGTAGTTGGAAACAGGTGCTCCATCTATTTCCGATTTTCTAAATACGAAATCATCCATCAGATGCAAATCTGTGATAATGATCTTCACCAAGACCAACTACAATATCTCAGACCTTAACCGACCTATCAAAACTGTCCATAATGGCGGCTGCTGGAGTGCTAGCATGCGTTTGTTTTGATTTGTGTAAGCCGTGTTGCTACCAAATATTTACGGAAATTTGAATATTATTAATCGTATATTATATTTATTTATAGTCTTAAGAAGGTTATAGATCTCTTTCAGTGCCGTAAGAAGCTATTTGTTCTCAAAGAGCTTATTTATTTCAACAATATCGGTGTCGATTAGGTTAATGTTGATTCTCGTGTTCTTCGCTGAAAGTTTTTTCTTCATTTTTAGTTACCTATGCAATATGTTTATAGTTCAATGTGCTGTGTGCCTGGATGTACGCCTAAGTAAGAGCTTAAGTGTTCCGTTTCCAAAAGACCTAGTATTAAAACAAAATTGGGTTAAGAGCATTCGTAAGGAAAACTTCGAATCGAATCATAGGACTAACAATGTTGTGTGGATTAATCATTTTATCATTTTTGAAATCAAATGTATTATTAGGGAAGACATTATATACCCATAGAAGATGGTGATCTAATTCGAGTGCCGCGCAAACTTCCGAAGTTTAAACTAATGATGCTTATCCTAGCATTTGCCTTATTAGCCAACGTACCTTAGTACAAAGAACATTAAATCAGTCCCAGAAATCATGACTAAAATTTATGATTTAGAGACTAAATTAATCTTAAACGGTGGCGCAAGAATGATGTAATAATTTTCAACGTTTTACAATGAACATGCGTAAACTAAACCTAACCCAATTTCCCGTGGAGTGAACATGAGGATTATGTTTTATATATATATATATATATAAAATACAATTATACCATCAATTCTGGTGAGTTTTAAGCTGGCGAGTGCTTTAGATGGTCAAGTGTATCATACAAATATCGCTTGTACCTACTCAACAATACAGGTGGATTTTGGAGGGTTGAAATTTTGTTGGAAAAATTTGTTTGCGTGTTTTACATAATGGGCTGTGGTTAACGGTGGTGTGACATCTATATATAGTATATGCTGACCGGAGATTCATATGTGATATATTTTTATACTCTCTGTCTGTTTCAACCTGACGTTGGTACAATAATTCTCCCTTCGTTATTTTCCCCTCTGAAATTTCATTTAGACTTACAATATGCTATAACGCTACTTTTGGTGTTTAATTATTCATATTTTGAGTTAGTGAGTTGCATTTCATGACGTTCAACTTGTGATATTTTCTTTAGGTGACTCGAAATAAACATGCATAACCTTTCCCTCAACCTCTCATATCGCACGCCGATGTCCGCCATGTTTATTCTGGATTACGGTCTGATGTAATTGTAGTTGGTCTTGATCTTCACCTTATGGCTGATGGTCAAATATTCAAAGGAACCGGCACTGGGAAACTCAAAAATACTCACATGCCTTTGGTGGTGGATAAAGGTTGTATCTACAGTTTCATGTAAGTAAGCCATCAACCTTAAAAAAAAATACATGAATCGAAGTCTATAAGCAAGGGGACCAAGTGCGTGTTTAAATATCTATTCATGATTTAAGTCTTGTGGAGGTATATTTATATATTTATCGATGTACAACACTCAAGTAATTGTAATCTTTAGGAAAAGGCATGCTGACTCCTATTCATTATTTGGATAATAAAGCGTGTTAGAATTTTCTAATTACCGCTGTACTAATTCGTTACTCCCGCTAGTTTTAGCGTTTCTGGTCCGTAGCTCATTTTGCAGCTGTTTAACGCTTAAACACTGAAAATCGTCTGCAATATACTTGGGGATATACCTGTACAATTAATTAATATAGTCTTCGAGTAAAATTAGAGAAGATACAGTCCGCTTTAGCTCAGAAAACTCGGTCACATTCCTACATTACTTGCAGCTGACTGGGAGAAATATAAGACGATCGCCTTGTGCTTACCCACTAGTACACGAGCGCTATCTGGTGCAAACTTTCTCTGCCTACATCCCTATTGGACATAATCGGCGAAACTCAAAGGAAAATATTATTATCAGCTAAAACCACGTATTGCTAGTCACCCATGGTTTTCAACAACAAAATATTCACGCAGACATATTACAACAATTATCAGACTACGCTTTAATCATGCTCTAACTCCGGCTTATAAATTCAAATTAAAGTTAGCGGATTCACCCATGTGTTCATGTAATAGTACGGCCGACACTACTCGCATATGCTTTCAATGTTCCCATTTCGCCCTACATAGAAAACGTTTTTTCCAAACTTTATGCTCATAAAAAATACAAGTACCCACAACGGTCGTTCGCCTCATTCAACAGCCTACACCTTCACTTGTTCTAGCTATTCAAGAATTTTTGGATAATTGTCATATTAAACTCTAAATTCTTTTGACTAGTGAGTCATATGCGCTTCTTAACTCGCATCCTCCTCTACATAACTGTAACCCAATCACTTTGCTATGAGATCTGCTGACGTAACGTTCTCGACCTGTAACCCGAGTGTTTCTACAAGTGTTGAACAACTCTATCCCTCATCAGTAAAACTCAGTCTGTTTCTCTTGAAGATTTGTGATAATAAGTGTTGTGATTGGATAATGGCTTTTTAGCAGCGCCCAAGAAAATCCTAAGAAGAAGAAGAAGAAGAAAAAGAAAAGACGGCATGAGAAGCCGAATACAACATAAGTGAGTCCTGTCGAAAGCCCGTAAGAATAATTCTCTAGTAACGACGGTATTTCTTAATTTACCGCAGATTTTTCACTTCATTTGTGTAAAAGGAATTATTATGTTCCATTTGGTACAAATATTACAGTGGAATTTCGTAGATAGGTATGCACTACATAACCTGAACACCGAACTGTTAAGTGCTCTGTTAGTGCAGAGGAAGCACACGATATCAAACGGAATAGCATGTCACCATTGGACGTTTACCAAACACCAACTACAAGCTGCTAAGGGCAGCAACTACAGTACTCAACAAAGAAATGATCCTTCAACCTACCTCAGATATGTTCTGCAGATCACCTGTTACTTTAGCGGGTAAGAATCATACACTCTTTATATGCCAGTCTTTGAATATCTGGTTGAATTGTATGTTGTTCATTAATTTTTCAATGATATGTATGTTAGTAAGATCTCGAAAAATGAAAATTCTACAGCCGCCACGCCCCCCCCCCCCCCCGGTGCCCGAACGAATTACGAATTGCCTTTCTTGAAAGTTGGCAAGCCATTAAATGGCTTCGGGAAGAGCATCTGACCATAAAAGTGAGGTTAGGCTTGCTCCCTTACGTCAATCCACATTGCCCTACTACTCAAGATGTAGTCGGGAAGGGCATCTAGCCATAAAAGTGAGGTTATGCCCCTCCATGAGGTTAGGATTGCTCTCTTGCGCGAATCCACATTGCCCTACTACTCATGGTGGCGTGAGAATCCCATTTGCCCTACTACACAAGATGGCGTCGGGAAGGGCATCTAGCCGTAAAAGTGAGTTTAGGTCCCTCCAAGATGGTGACTGTGAGGTTAGGCATGCTTTCTTATGGTAAATCCGCGAATCGACATTGCACTACTACTCAACTAGGGGTCAATGACCTCAGGTCAGAACCCGCATAGGTACACTACCAGGGGTCATCCGTGTTGAGAATCTGATCTTTAGTGTACCCTTGCAGAAATTCATACATTTTGGTTTGGAAAATGAGTGAAGCATCGATATCAGCAGATAACTTTTCCACACAAACATTTACTTGACACACGCCATACCTATTTTTCCACTTTTGTAGCCGCCCTTCACTGTCTTTAAACCCTTTACGCTCATCGCCCATCAGCTTGGATAACATCTTGTCTTTTTCTTGAATAACTGGTCCTGATACTGTAACTCCCTTTTTCCGTTGCGTGAACAATAAAAGCGCGTTCTCATTTATTTTATCATTTTGATAGGTCTTCATGGTTTTCTTGTTAGGCACTTTTGATGCAGGCTCTTCAAATATATTTTTCATTTTCACCCAGTTAGAAACTGTGGAAACATGAACGCCAAAATCGGCTGCCATAGTGCACAAAATCTCACCATTTTAGATTCTTTTAACTTCTTCTAAGTTTTCTTCTATCATTATCACAACCTGGTTCTGCTTGGTTGACATGACACAATAAAAAACTTCACTGGAATGTTTGATCACCACCACATGAACAGATGCTGTACTACCGCGTGACCAATGTCAACAAAGGAGAGAGCCAAAGTGATCTGTGTTGGACGTGCGCGCCAGTCACTATCAAATTCCACGCATTTTGTTTCTCATCCCCCTCATGTACGAGGGTTCGTGGTAGTGTGGGGACTTTCCTGTCCTCACCTGCTTTCTGTTTCATACAAAGGGATTCCATTTCCTTCTTACACAACTTACATACAAATTAATATAACAAATTATGTTTCCTTAATTTGTTTTTGTAACTTAACCAATTTTTTTCTGATCATTTTGGATAAATGGTATTTTGGTTAAGGGAGTTTTGGATAACAGAGGTTCTACTTTTCATTCATTTATACATGGGATACTGTTTTTAAATTTTGCACTAAAAAGAGCTGAACATGTTCAGTAGAAAAACATATAGCTACATGCCCTTGAAATATTAAACATTGAAGTATCAATATCAGTCAATGATTATTACTTATATTTACATATACCTTTCTTTTGACCCAGACAATTAATTTAAGATGAAAGATAGAGGCATTAACCCTTTGCAGTCGTTGCATTCGCCTACACAGACTCATTGCCCAGTCGTGAGGTCGACTCGGGTAGGGAACCAGTCAGATGGAACTGGCTAGAGGAACAGAGTACTGGGTGAGCTGGGCGAGCGGTTAGGGGCACGCAGCTGTGACCTTGCATCCGGGAGATAGCGGGTTCGAATCGCACATTCGGCAGCCCTGAAAATGGCTTTGTGTGGTTTCCCATTTTCACATCAGGCACAAGCTAGGGCTGTACCTTAATTAAGACCACAGCTGCTTCCTTCTCAATTTTAGACCTATCCCATAGTCACCATAAGACCTATCTGTGTTGGTGTGACGTAAAGCCAATTGTGGAAGAAAAAAGTAACAGAGATAAGTTATCAAACTCGTGCAGAGCTTCCCTTAATATCTGTGCTTTGCATGGCTCTCTAAAAAGAGCAGTTAACTTACATTTCCACCGTCGGTTCTGAATTTTGGAAGAATTTGTCTTGACCTGAACAAGGAGAGTAAGTACCGGTAATCTCTTTTTTGAGCAGAAATGTTTTTGGAAAAATGTGGAATGTATATCTTCTGTTTAAAGTTTGAATCTATAGTGTGTGGCATCCAAGTACGATGTAAGCTGTCTGCTAAAGGATCCTTACTGATACAATTTAAAATAATTGTATAAAATTTGACTATAAAGGAGAACAGAATACCCTGTATTGTCATTAGAAGCCTGAGAATTTTCCTATCCCTTTGTAACTCTCTTTGATCTTGGATTTTCTGCAGTGATGAAAATATAAACAAAATTATACTTGAGAATTACCATATAATATGCATCACAAATTGAACCAGATACACCAAAACTAGTTTAAAGAAAATCAGGATCTTAACTTTTAAGGACAAAACAATTTATTATTTGTAATTTAAAGCTTCCTGATTTTCCTGTGGTTGCATTTATTTATGTTTAGATGTTGTTCAATCATTTCGTTCACAATCTAGCTTGATATAATATATTGAAATTAAACTACCAGGATTCTTAACATAAAAAGATTCATATTTGTTTGTAAATTATCTCACTAATAATAATGTTATTGGTTTTACATCCCACAAACTCCTTTTACGGTTTTTGGAGACTCAGAGGTGCGGGAGTCTTGTCCGGCACAAGCCTCTAATGTGCAAGTAAATCTACTGACATGAGCCTGACATATTTGAGCACCAGACTGAGCCAGGACTGAACCTGCCAACTTGAGCTCAGAAAGCCAGTGCTCTACTGCCTTGAGCTATCCAGCCCGACATATACACTGACTGACAGAGCAAATGCAACACCAAGAAGGAGTGGTCAGAACTTTATGCCAATTGCAGGGTAGACTGACGTCACTGAGGTATGCTCATGATGTGAAATGCGCCGCTGTGCTGCGCACGTAGCGAACGATAAATGGGACATGGCGTTGGCGAATGGCCCACTTCATACCGTGATTTCTCAGCCGACAGTCATTGTAGAATGTGTTGTCGTTTGCCACAGGACACGTGTATAGCTAAGAATGCCAGGCCGCCGTCAACGGAGGCATTTCCAGCAGACAGATGACTTTACGAGGGGTATGGTGATCGGGCTGAGAAGGGCAGGTTGGTCGCTTCGTCAAATCGCAGCCGATACCCATAGGGATGTGTCCACGGTGCAGCGCCTGTGGTGAAGATGGTTGGCGCAGGGACATGTGGCAAGTGCGAGGGGTCCAGGCGCAGCCCGAGTGACGTCAGCACGCGAGGATCGGCGCATCCGCCGCCAAGCGGTGGCAGCCCCGCACGCCACGTCAACCGCCATTCAACAGCATGTGCTGTTCCAATATCGACCAGAACAATTTCCTGTCGATTGGTTGAAGGAGGCCTGCACTCCCGGCGTACGCTCAGAAGACTACCATTGACTCCACAGCATAGACGTGCACGCCTGGCATGGTGCCGGGCTAGAGCGACTTGGATGAGGGTATGGCGGAACGTCGTGTTCTCCGATGAGTCACGCTTCTGTTCTGTCAGTGATAGTCACCGCAGACGAGTGTGGCGTCGGCGTGGAGAAAGGTCAAATCCAGCAGTAACTGTGGAGCGCCCTACCACTAGACAACGCGGCATCATGGTTTGGGGCGCTATTGCGTATGATTCCACGTCACCTCTAGTGCGTATTCAAGGCACGTTAAATGCCCACCGCTACGTGCAGCATGTGCTGCGGCCGGTGGCACTCCCGTACCTTCAGGGGCTGCCCAATGCTCTGTTTCAGCAGGATAATGCCCGCCCACACACTGCTCGCATCTCCCAACAGGCTCTACGAGGTGTACAGATGCTTCCGTGGCCAGCGTACTCTCCGGATCTCTCACCAATCGAACACGTGTGGGATCTCATTGGACGCCGTTTGCAAACTCTGCCCCAGCCTCGTACGGACGACCAACAGTGGCAAATGGTTGACAGAGAATGGAGAACCATCCCTCAGGACACCATCCGCACTCTTATTGACTCTGTACCTCGACGTGTTTCTGCGTGCATCGCCGCTCGCGGTGGTCCTACGTCCTACTGAATTGATGCCGTGCGCATTGTGTAACCTGCATATCGGTTTGAAATAAACATCAATTATTCTTCCGTGCCGACTCTGTTTTTTTCCCCAACTTTCATCCCTTTCGAACCACTCCTCCTTGGTGTTGCATTGTCACTGTCAGTCAGTGTATATCACTAAAATCCCTGGTAACCCCCCCCCCCCCCCCCAGTGCATTTCTTGGAGTCCGGCCCACTAGCTGACAGTCATGTGTCGAGAACTGCAGGTTTATTAATCTTTTTTGCTCTGCTGTCAAAATTTATTGTGATGCTAGTATAGTCAATTATTGTCTCCTGAAAATAGTGTGGTTCATAGTTTCGTTTTTGGGATTATGGTTTGGAATGTGGTATTAATTGAGCAACTTTTGGTGAGTCTACAGTAGGTCAGGTCTCCTAAGTCTGTTTTTTAAATGAAGGTTTGGGACTAAATGTTTTTTACCTTTACTGGTAATTTATCCTTGCTTTTTGGATGCCTGTTTAAATCTGACTCTGTACTTATTAACCTTTTAAGTGCTGAGTTACCAGCTGACTGTTTGGTACCTCAGTGCTGAGATTTTTCATTCGTATGTAAAAAAATTTTTAGAAGCCTCATTTTTTAACTTATCACTGGGGTGATTAGCTTAAAATGTTTATAAATGTTGATTGTTTAAAAATCTAGATGCAAATGGAAAATCCTACACTTATGTTCAATATTATTTTGAGAGAAAACAAAATTACATTTATGTGTCCATGCGTGCATGATCTTTATACAAAGTAAAGAGCCCAAAATAATATTATTTTGTAAAATCTGTACACAACTAATACATGGAACTTCTTAGAAGTATATAAGTTGATATTTTAAAATACTTTCCAGATCTGGAATGTTGTGATTGTTAAATGTTTTCTACTGGTTGTTTGTGATGCCAATTTGTTCAACTATCTGCACCAACTCCACTGTCACAAAAGTTTCATAAAAATCAATGATTTTCAGGTTGTTATCAAACACTACCTGGCCCTCAGAGCCTGTCACAGTTACCTGAAACCCTGGAGAAGCAAAATAATCCATCCACCATGAAATTAGTGATAAAATAGCTTTTGTGGTCACCGTGTTTTTCTTCTTTCGTTTAGAAGGAGGCTTTGTTTCTCTCTCACATACAATATTTTTGGCAATATCTCTATCACTTTCACTTTCAAAATTGCTTAACAATTCCTTAAAATAATTATCTCCATCAACACTTTCCACTGTGGTTAATAACTGAAAGATTCTGTGAATAGAAATAACATCACGGCAAGAGCAACTAAATTGTTGTTCCGCCATGTTTGTTTACATCACAGATGAACTCCACAGACATCTACAAAAAGCTCTGTAAGTTACTTCCCGAAGCTATAACCTGTGATCAGTTAGTTCGACATAATGCCCAACAGATGGCAGAACATGTCAGAGATCAAATTCGCACTCGAAGTGAACAGGGCAACTCAAAAAAATTTAAATTCTTGCGCACCATCTATAGACGGGTGTAGCACTGGTGGATCGGCCGCGCGTCAGCCCGTCTATAGGCGGGCATAGCACTCATCAGGTTAATTAAATGTATTAATTAATTACAGTATCTTTTTTCATCCAGTGTGTTAGTATTCCAGTATGTATATATAGTAGGTCACTGAATAACATTTTGATATGCTCCCAATCTGCCCTATCATCACATTTTCCCAAACGGTTATTATTGGTATATTTAAAATGATTTTGAGACCTTAGAAACAACATGCTGAGGATAGGATACAGCTTGTTCATCACAGAAGCAGTGGTCTGTGACTTTTCCATGCAATACTCAGCAGTTGCCATCTAGTGCCATTGGATGGTGGCATGTTGTATCTGTACCGACAAGTACAGCTGCAATATGAATGAGTCTCTTAGAGTGTTCATTTATGGGCTACAGTGTGAACTGTGAACATTGGCATTGTGAGGAGAATTAATCCCGTGAGTGCTGTCAAAATATTTTAGACAATGTTGTGACCTGCTGAATATGGGAATGCAGTTGGATGTGAACTATCTCCATCCAAAGTAACGAAGCCCAATGTATTAGAAGATATTTATGACAGCGTACTGCAGAACATTTATGAATAATGCAACAATTGTGGCATCAAATCCTATAGGAAACTATGAGTGCATTAGAAGTAAATCATATTACAAGTTAATTTTAAATTACGTGAATAGCAAACGACGAGGAGCTGCTCACTTCAAAGGAAACAGGCTGTCACAATTACAAACTTTATAAGAGCGTGTAATGACTCGATTTGATAGATCGAGGGCATACGGATCTACTGTTCACTATCAGCATCCGCAAATGTGGGCACTGGAAGTGTCTAAAACTGTTGGTCTGGACAATTACTTTTATCGACAGTCTTAGAGGTCTGAATATAGCATTTCACCCAGGCACATTATTACATTCATCACACGTAAGGACATAGAAGATAATAGTATACGTTGTTACACACAGTAGTTTGTGGAGGAAGTGAAAGTGATCCAGAGGAAATCAGCACAATTTTTTCTGGGTGATGCCCAACAAAAGAGTATTGTTACGAACATGTTGCAAACTTTTGGGCTGGAAAGACTTGGAAGTAAGGAGACAAGCTGCTCATCTAAAGGGAATGTTTCGAGCTGTCAGTGGTGAGACTGCTGGGAATGACATTAATAGACGAACAAGCTTGAGTGGGGTTTTTAAGAGTAAGGAAGATCATAAAGTGAAGATAAAGTTGGATTTCAAGAGAACAAATTGGGGCAGATATTTACAGGAAGAGGAATTGGGGATTGGAATAATTTATCAAGGGAGATGTTTGATAAATTTCCAACTTCTTTGAAGTCATTTAAGAACAGACTAGGTAAAGAACTCTTAGGGAATCTGCCACCTGGGCAACAGCCCTAAATGCAGATCAGTGGCGATTGATTTATTGATTGATTGATTGAACAGATTTATAACACAAAGGAGTGTGGACAAGGGTCATATTTGGAAAAGTGACCAAAGTTGGTTTCATTATTAAATTTATTCAATGTCAACACCATCTCACACGAGAGAGAACTACAGCTTGTGTGTTACAGTCTGTACATAGCTCTGCACACAGGTGTACAATGGTTGTGGCTGTACCAGCGAGTGGCAGATTAGCTAACAAGCTGTATATTTGTTTTCAAGAGACCCAGTGCACTTTCAGCATATATGTTTCAAAAAGACTTAGAGCAACATGTCCACGAAACATTCAAACAAAAGTGAAAAATTTTGAAAGACCATGCAAAGTATTTTCTAACTTCTGACCTTGGTGAACATGTAAGTGAAAATAGTTTACTGTTCTGTGGTTCCTGTTCAGGTCCCTTTTTGATGGAAGTTTTCTATAAAAAGATGTTATACTTAAGATATTGCCACCAAAAACAAGAAGATATTGCCAACCTCTTGATGTAAAAATAAGTAACTGATTAATTTGTCTTTATTCGTGGCAAAGTTCAGGCCAAGGCCCTCTCAACATTTGGTAATATAAGCTTTATATGAGAAGGATCGTACAATACGAAAAACCACTGGTAAAGTTAAGTGATTGGCATTTCAACGTTAGAATTCACTCTGCTATATACAATGAATTTTTTGCACCAAAGTACAAGCCTATGTTGCAATATGTTTTGCAATACACTGGTTATGATATTAACATACCCATATCATCATTTGAAAATGTAATTTGTGTGGCTTTTGATATTGGACTGCTTGAATACGAAAGTGATGTTGAATGTAAAAATGTGGCTTCCATGAAGTGAGCATATTGTTGTCTTCCTCTTTGCTTTAACCACTTCACTGAGCAAGTTGGCCATGCAGTTAGGGTGCGCAGCTGTAGGCTTGTATTTGGGAGATAGTGGTTTCGAATCCCACCTTTGGTAACCCTGAAGATGATTTTCCATGGTTTTCCATTTTCCACACCAGCCAAATGCTGGGGCTGTACTTAAAGTAAGGCCACAGCCACTACCTTCCAAATCCTAGCCATCCTTCTGTCGCTGAAAAATTTTGATGCGTTAGTGCGACATTAAACAAGTAGCAAAAAAAAAAAATTAACCACTTTATTGAAATCCCACATCTGCTTATTCGAGAACTAATAGCAGGATGATCAGGTCAATAGAACAAATGTGTTTTACATATCGTGATCGCTTAATAATAATATTAATACATATTATTACTTGTTTTATGTTTCACTACCTACATTTTCATGGTTTCTGGAGATGCCAAGGAGGCAGAATTTTGTCCTGCAGGAGTTCTTTTATGTCCCAGTAAATCTACTGACATAAGGCTAACGTACACTGACAGTGACAATGCAACACCAAGGAAGAGTGGTTCGAAAGGGATGAAAGTTGGGGAAAAAACAGAGTCGGCACGGAAGAATAATTGATGTTTATTTCAAACCGATATGCAGGTTACACAATGCGCACAGCATCGATTCAGTAGGATGTAGGACCACCGCGAACGGCGATGCACGCAGAAACACGTCGAGGTACAGAGTCAATAAGAGTGCGGATGGTGTCCTGAGGGATGGTTCTCCATTCTCTGTCAACCATTTGCCACAGTTGGTCGTCCGTACGAGGCTGGGGCAGAGTTTGCAAACGGCGTCCAATGAGATCCCACACGTGTTCGATTGGTGAGAGATCCGGAGAGTACGCTGGCCACGGAAGCATCTGTACACCTCGTAAAGCCTGTTGGGAGATGCGAGCAGTGTGTGGGCGGGCATTATCCTGCTGAAACAGAGCATTGGGCAGCCGCTGAAGGTACGGGAGTGCCACCGGCCGCAGCACATGCTGCACGTAGCGGTGGGCATTTAACGTGCCTTGAATACGCACTAGAGGTGACGTGGAATCATACGCAATAGCGCCCCAAACCATGATGCCGCGTTGTCTAGTGGTAGGGCACTCCACAGTTACTGCCGGATTTGACCTTTCTCCATGCCAACGCCATACTCGTCTGCGGTGACTATCACTGACAGAACAGAAGCGTGACTCATCGGAGAACACGACGTTCTGCCATTCCCTCATCCAAGTCGCTCTAGCCCGGCACCATGCCAGGCGTGCACGTCTATGCTGTGGAGTCAATGGTAGTCTTCTGAGCATACGCCGGGAGTGCAGGCCTCCTTCAACCAATCGACGGAAAACTGTTCTGGTCGATATTGGAACAGCCAGGGTGTCTTGCACATGCTGAAGAATGGCGGTTGACGTGACGTGCGGGGCTGCCACCGCTTGGCGGCGGATGCGCCGATCCTCGCGTGCTGACGTCACTCGGGCTGCGCCTGAACCCCTCGCACGTGCCACATATCCCTGCGCCAACCATCTTCGCCACAGGTGCTGCACCGTGGACACATCCCTATGGGTATCAGCTGCGATTTGATGAAGCGACCAACCTGCCCTTCTCAGCCCGATCACCATACCCCTCGTAAAGTCGTCTGTCTGCTGGAAATGCCTCCGTTGACGGCAGCCTGGCATTCTTAGCTATACATGTGTCCCTGTGGCACACGCCAACACGTTCTACAATGACTGTCGGCTGAGAAATCACGGTACGAAGTGGGCCATTCGCCAACGCCGTCCCCCATTTATCGTTCGCTACGTGCGCAGCACAGCGGCGCATTTCACATCATGAGCATACCTCAGTGACGTCAGTCTACCCTGCAATTGGCATAAAGTTCTGACCACTCCTTCTTGGTGTTGCATTTGCTCTGTCAGTCAGTGTATTTGAGCACCTTCAGATACCACTGCACTGCCATGTTGGGGTATAAAATGGAGTTATTGGTGTGAAGTGGCATCAAAGGTATGCAAATGATTCATCATCAGCAGCAGATTTCAGTTGAGTCAATTTCATTCAGTTCAGCCAATATCAGTGTTCTCCCTAGGACCTTTTTAATGGGCATTCCACCTTGCTATTTTTACAGACCTCCCGGCTAACACAACCTAGATACATGCTAGTTACATAATATTAATACGTATGAGTCACTGGGTGCTCCAAATTAAAATGTAAATACTGTAATTAATTGTTTATTTAATTGCTGTATCTTCATTATTGTCAGCATAATTGCATCAATTACATTGGAGTTTAAATGTTTAGCTTGACTATCATGTAGTGTGCACGAACGATGTCTGAATTAGCGTGGAATTGCATGCAAGTCAATGCCTTTTACAATTTGCTTTACGTCACACCAAGACAGATAGGTCTTATGGCGACGATGGGATAGGAAAGGCATGGGAGTGGGAAAGAAATGGCCGTGGCCTTAATTATGGTTCATTTCCAGCATTTGCCTGCTGTGAAAATGGGAAACCACGGAAAACAATCTTCAGGGCTGCTGACAGTGGCGTTCGAACAAGCTCGATTCTGCATGACATCATAAACCCATATGGCATTCTACAGCAACCGATGTTACATGATTATAAACGAGCAGTAGAACACTAGAAGTTCAAAATACTCATGTTATGTCTTGTTCGTTAAAATAACACTAAAATAGTTCAGTTTTACATTAATGTTTACCTGTTTGATATTACTATTAATGCTCTGAGGGCGATACAATGAGATTATATCATATTCATTTTCTACGAAGTATTCCCCGCCCAGTTACTCATTCCTGCCACCCAGCTGATGAAAATTTCTGAAGAGAACACAGCAACATGTTCAGTGGCAGTTATTTCTGATACCATTAGGATATACAGTGAGTCTCGTGTATGAGTTGGTTGGCCATGTAGCACCACAAACTTTGTAATGATTCAGGTTCTCACAATTACAGTTACAATGAAAATAAGCATGTATCTTATCACAGGAGATATTCTAAATGTCGTCTTCCTGTATCCACACAACTCTGGCACCTTTTTAGGAAATTTTCCTTCATGCGCATTATTTCAGCTTCCAAAATAGAGTAAATTTCTCTCGTGATATTTTCTTTCATTTCTTATAATATGTGGAAGTTTGACCTATACACTTCATTTTTCAAGTTCCCTCAAATGAAAATCTCATTATGTGAGATTGGTGCTTGTATATGCAATAACTCTGGACTAATTACCTTATTTTCAAACATTTCCTGAATAAAATTTATTGACTCTGCAGCTGTATGCAGTCTTGGTGGAAATATTCAGACTGGCATTCAGTATCAGTCATTTGTTCAAAGAGTGATGTATGTTATTTCCTTAACACTCTGCATTATCTGTATCTGCAAAAAATATTGGCCCTGTTATCCTATATGCATTTACCATGCACCATACCACGATTTTTCTCATCTTGTAATGAGGTTTCCTGTACTAAATTTAATTTCTCTGAGCTCCAACACTGATTATTCTGCCTCGAAATATGACCGTGTGTATGGAAGCTTCTTCAGAGATTGTTAAATTTGAATCTTTTACCCCATTAACATTCCTCAACAACCATTAAGGAAATGTACCTGACTCTTGTTATAATGTGGTAGAAATTCTTGGACATGTTCTTTGCTACCATTAAAGTCATAACAGTTTAATTTTTTTACCGCCAAAGTCATTGAGATAGAGCACAGATAAATCAATAAGAATTTGGTCTGACACTTATTCCTGGGTGTTTGTACACTCCGTCATCTGGTGTTACAACCAGTAACCCTTTACATCACTGATTTCATTGTGATATAACATAACAGTGCAAGCTACAGGCATGAAACTTGCAAAATTGTGATCCTCTAATTTTTTCTACTGAAAAGGTACACTACATTTACAGTTTCACATGATCTTTATTTTTGTGATAATAAGCTATGGCACCTCCATTTTTATATGGAATACGACCCATAGGATGTGACATTTCCTTTCGTAAATCCTTCCCTGCATTGACCAGAAATCAAACCCAGACTATCTTGGTGAAAATTGAGCAGCATTGCCACCGGAATTGTTTCTCTTACATCCTATTATATCCTGTTTTTCCTGCAGGGTCAGGGATTGTAGGAGATTTGGTCAAGTTTTACTGCTGGATGTCCTTCTTGATGCCAACCATTAGAGGGGAAATGCTGCGTATTAATGTCCTGGCGGTGAGTTGCATGTCTTGTGTGCTGTGTACGAATGGGTATCTGTTGAGAGACCAGACTAAGGAATGGTTCATCGAAAGGGGGGTAGCAGCCTTTCAGAAGTTAACTAATATGGCCTTGTAATAATATTCAACATGGATTAGCTGTGTTGATACTGCTACACGGCTGAAAGCAATGGGAAACTACAGCCGTAACTAACTCCCGAGGACATGCAGCTCTCTCCGTATGAATGATGTACTGATGATGGCTTCCTCCCAGGTAAAATATTCCGGAGGTAAACTAGTCCCCCATTCGGATCTCTGGGTAGGGACTACACGAGAGGGGGCGATCATCAGGAAGATGGACACTGACATTCTGCGAGTCGGAGCGTGGAATGTTAGAAGTTTGAATCGTTGTGGTAGATTAGAGAATCTGAAAAGGGAGATGGATAGACTACACGAGAGGGGGCGATCATCAGGAAGATGGATACTGACATTCTGCGAGTCGGAGCGTGGAATGTTAGAAGTTTGCATCGTTGTGGTAGATTAGAGAATCTGAAAAGGGAGATGGATAGACTAAAGTTAGATGTAGTTGGATTAAGTGAAGTATGTCGGCCTGAAGAACAGGATTTTTGGTCAGGCGACTATCGAATTATCAACACAAAATCAAACAGAGGAAATGCAGGAGTTGGTTTAATAATGAATAAGAAAATAGGGCAGCGGGTAAGCTACTACGACCAGCATAGTGAAAGAATTATTGTCATCAAGATAGACACCAAACTAATGCCCACCACAATAGTACAGGTTTATATGTCTACTAGCTCAGCGGATAATGAGGAAATCGAAAGAACGTATGAAGAGATATGTAAAAGGTGATGAGAATCTAATTGTGATGGAAGACTGGAATGCAGTGGTAGGCCAAGGAAGAGAAGGTAATGCAGTAGGAGAATTTGGATTGGGACAAAGGAACGAAAGAGGAAGTCGGCTGGTTGAATTCTGCACTGATCATAATTTAGTCCTTGCCAATACTTGGTTCAAACACCACAGACGACGGCTTTATACGTGGACGAGACCTGGAGACACTGGAAGGTATCAAATAGACTTCATTATGATTAGGCAGAGATTCAGAAACCAGGTGTTGGATTGCAAAACTTTCCCAGTGGACTCTGATCACAACTTGTTGGTCATGAAATGCCATCTGAAGCTGAAGAAATTGAAGAAAGGAAAGAATGCAAAAAGATGGGATCTAGAAAGTTGAAAGAAAAGTGTGTGAGGGATTGTTTCAAGGAACATGTTGCAAAAGGACTAAATGAAAAGGCTGAAGCAAACACAATAGAGGAATGGCAAGTCATGAAAAATGAAGTCAGCAGGGCTGCTGAAGAAATGTTAGGAAGGAAGAAAAGATCGACTAAGAATCAGTGGATAACTCAGGAGATACTAGACCTTATTGATGAATGACAAAAATATAAGAATGCTAGAAATGAAGAGGGCAGAAAAAAATACAGGTGATTAAAGAATGAAGTAGATAGAAAGTGCAAGGTAGCTAAGGAAGACTGGCTGAAGGAGAAGTGCAAGGATGTCGAAGGTTGTATGGTCCTAGGAAAGATAGATGCTGCATACAGGAAAATCAATGAAACCTTTGGAGAAAGGAAATCTAGGTGTATGAATATTAAGAGCTCAGATGGAAAGCCACTTTTAGGGAAAGAAGACAAAGCAGAAAGATGGCAGGAACATATCCAACAGTTGTATCAAGGTGAAGATGTAGATAATTCTGTTCTGGAACAAGAAGAGGCTGTTGATGCTGATGAAATGGGAGACCCAATTTTGAGGTCAGAATTTGACAGAGCTGTGAGCGACCTAAATAGAAACAAGGTACCTGGAATTGATGACATTCCCTCTGAATTACTGACTGCCTTAGGAGAAACCAGCATGGCAAGGTTACTCCATTTAATGTGTAAGATGTATGAGACAGGAGAAGTCCCATCCGATTTTTGGCAGAATGTTGTTATACCTATTCCCAGGAAAGCCGGTGCTGACAGGTGTGAAAACTATCACACCATTAGTTTAGTATCTCATGCCTGCAAAATTTTAACACGTATTGTTTACAGAAGAATGGAAAAACAAGTTGAAGCCGAGTTGGGAGATGATCAATTTGGCTTCAGAAGAAATGTAGGAACACATGAAGCAATCCTGACTTTACATCTGATCTTAGAGGATCGAATCAAGAAGGACAAGCTGACGTAATGGCATTTGTAGATCTAGAAAAGGCATTCGATAATATTGATTGGACCAAGCTATTTAAGATTCTGAAGGTGATTGGGGTCAGATATCGAGAACGAAGAATTATCTACAATCTGTATAAAAGTCAGTCTGCAGTAATAAGAATTGAGGGCTTTGAAAAAGAAGCAGCAATCCAGAAAGGAGCGAAGCAAGGCTGCAGTTTGTCCCACCTCCTTTTCAGTGTTTACATAGAACAGGCAGTAAAGGAAATCAAAGAGAAATTTGGAATCCCAATCCAAGGAGAGGAAATCAAAACCTTGAGATTTGCCAATGATATTGTTATTTTATCTGAGACTGCAGAAGATCTCGAGAAGCTGCTGAATGGTATGGATGAAGTCTTGGGTAAGGAGTACAAGATGAAAATAAATAAGTCCAAAACAAAAGTAATGGAATGAAGTTGAACGATGGCAGATGATGCAGGAAATATTAAATTATGAAATGAAGTCTTAAAGGAAGTAGATGAATATTGTTACTTGGGTAGTAAAATAACAAATGATGGCAGAAGTAAGGAGGACATAAAATGCAGATTAGTACAAGCAAGGAAGAGCTTTCTTAAGAAAATAAATTTTTTCACTTCAAACATTGATATAGGAATTTGAGAGATGTTTTTGGAGACTTTCGTGTGGAGCTTGGCATTGTATGGAAGTGAAATATGGACGATAACTAGCTCAGAAAGAAAGAAAAAGAGAATAGAAGCTTTTGAAATGTGGTGTTACAGAAGAATGCTGAAGGTGAGATGGATGGATCGAATCACAAATGAAGAGATACTGAATCGAATTGGCGAGAGGAGATCGATTTGGCTAAATTTGACGAGAAGATGAGATAGAATGATAGGACACATCTTAAGACACCCAGAACTTGTTCAGTTGGTTTTTGAAGGAAGTGTAGGTGGTAAGAATGGTAGGGGTAGGCCACGGTATGAATATGACAAGCAGATGTAGGATGCAATAGTTATGTAGAAATGAAAAGGTTAGCACAGGATAGGGTGGCACGGAGAGCTGCATCACACCAGTCTATGGACTGATGACTTAAACAAACAAACAACGAGTGTTGAAGATGACAGATACACATAGTCCGCGAACCATAGGAATGCACTTGTTATTGCAATAATCCCTGGCCTGGATGGGAATCAAACCTGGTGCATCAGGGATAGATGGCTAATATTCTAGCCATTCAGCTATGCAGCTGGACAGTTGTGTTCTCATTATGGTATTATATATTAACAGGCTGGCCAACCTGAGCAGCATGGCACAATTTTCAAAGGCAAACTATTCAGGTGTATTTGCTACAATTGGATGATGAGTGGTTTGAATCCCACTGCCATCTGTCTTGAAAGTAGTGTTCTGGGGACCATTTTCATCTTCAGGGTACAAATAAGGAGCAGGAAATATCATCATTGAAATAAGCCAAGATATGTTTAGTGACGAATGTTCATTATGTGTAAAGCATGAACTGTACTGTCAAAGAACTCAGTCAATGCACTAGTACTGGTCGTTCCTCTGGAAAGAGAATATTCACTTTGTTATTGTTTTTGTTGACAGTGGATGCTCAACCTTGAAGATACAACAGCAGGCCGCAACCAGTTTAAACAGTTGCCATGTACTCTGGCAGCCTCACCAGTAACTACTACCAGCCGCTGTGTTGCAATTTTTGTGATTCCCAAAACATGTCTTTCCTCAAGAACGGTGCAAGCTACAGACCTTAAGCTTGCTATGTTGTGATTTTCTTCCTAAGATCTATTAACTGTATTAATTTGGTGCATCATTTACCTTCTATCCTCTATGTGTGTATGATGATGATGATGATGATAGCAAACACTCGTAATCGAGTAGGTTTGTCTTCCAGGTAGGATGTCTCTTCATCTATGTGTTCGGAGGTGACTATACAGTCCAATGCGGGAGTTACACAATTTGCCACAGTGATGACAGGTAGTCCCAGGTGGAGCAGTCATGTTATTTCTATGTCTTCTCAGCACTTCTTTTTCTTTCCTACGTTGCCTCTTGGCATTTGCTGTACGTCGGCGGTTTTCTTCAAAAGACAGTGTGCCGTAATGGACTAGTGATCTCCAAGATGAACGGTCAAGTGCTAAGCTCTCCCAGTTATCAAGATCAATGTTACATCTCTTCAAGTTAGCCTTGATTACATCTTTAAATCGCTTCCTCTGACCGCCTACACAGCGTTTACCTACTGATAGCTCAGAGTAAAACACTTGTTTGGGAATGCGAACTACGTGGCCTGTCCATCGTAGCTGGCGTCTTAAAACCATCAATTCTATACTGGGGGTGTGTGCCTCTTCAAGAACGCTGATATTTGTGCGCCTGTCTTGCCAAGTTATTTGTAGTATTCTCCTCAAGCAACGTTGATGATACTGTTCCAGCTTCTTAAGGTGTCGACTGTAGCATGTTCAGGATTCAGATCCGTAGAGTAAGGTTGGAACTACAACAGAATTGTACACAAGAATCTTTGTTGTGATACTGACATCGTGATTGTCAAAAACTTGAGATCTTAACTTAGCAAAGGATGCTCCTGCACGGTTAATTCTGTGTTGGATTTCTGAATCTATATTTGCGCTTGATGAGAGGGTGCTGCCAAGGTATGGGAAGGTGTTTGCAACTTGAAGGCTCACTCCATCAATTGTGACATTGATATCTCTTTGACCTTCCCCAGGGGCTGGTTGGTATAGGATCTGTGTTTTGCTGGTATTCAGTTTCAGTCCGATCTTGTACGCATCAGAGAAAGCATTCAGGATTCTCACAAGCTCTTCTTGTGTCTGAGCTACGACAGCATTATCATCAGCGTACTGTAACTCAACTAATGCTGCAGACAATGTCCGAGTTCCTGCCTTTAAACGGCTCAAATTAAAAAGTTTACCATCCATCCTGTAAGTTATATGAATTCCTGGAGGGAGATCATCTCTGACAAGTTCCATGACAGTGGCAACATACAAGGAAAACAAAGTGGGGGCTATCACACAGTCTTGCTTAACACCGGTATTGATATGGAATGGCTCTCCAATAGAGCCGTTGCCAATGACAGCTGCCATCATATCAGTGTAGAGCAATTTCAAGATGGCAATACATTTCTGCGGAAAGCCATATAGAGCTAAAATTTTCCACAAAGCTTCTCGGTTCACAGAGTCAAATGCCTTAGTAAGATCAATAAAGGCAATATAAAGAGGTCTATTTTGTTCTCCACATTTTTCCTGGAGTTGACGAGCTGTGAATATCATATCTGTGGTTCCTCTAGAAGGCCTGAAGCCACACTGACTCTCTGGAAGTATTTTCTCCACCAGGGGTACAATACGATTTGCCAAGATTCGAGCAATAAGCTTTCCCAGGCACGACAGTAAGGATATTCCCCGATAGTTACTGCAGTTTGTTCGACCCCCTTTCTTAAATATGGGAATTACCAGACTGTCTCTGAAATCAGGAGGCATTTCTTCTGTACTCCAAATTTTGACAATCAGTTCATGTATGTGTCTTACTAGTTCCTCACCACCTTCTTTGAGAGCTTCCACTGGTATACCATCAGGATCAGAGGCTTTGTGACGCTTTGCTTGATTGACAGCATGCTTAACTTCATCTAATGTTGGTGGGGAGCCAAGTTCATCATTGATGGGAGCTTGTTTTAATATATCATACACCTGTTCATCAATAATCGAATCCTGGTTTAAGAGGTCTTCAAAATGCTCTTTCCACCTATTCATGATGGAGTGCTGATCTTTTAAAAGTATACTTTTATCGCTGGACCAAAGAGGATTCCTCCCAAAGGTGATGGGACCATAAACTGCTTTTGTCGCTTGGAAGAACTGTCGTGATTCTTTATCTGCTAGATATTCCAACTCTTTTGCCTTTGCTGTCCACCATGCATTCTTGAGCTCACGGGTTTTTCTTTGGACATTTGCTTTGGCAATATTTACGGCTTGTTTCTTAGAGTGGGAGTTCATGTCCCTTCGCCATGCTTGCAAGGCTTTTCTCTTCTGTGAGATCAATGCTTCAATTTCTTCATCATTTTCATCAAACCAGTCCTGATGTTTTCTTGTCTTATATCCTACTGTTTCTTTGCAAGCATCTTGAATAGTGGTCTTCAGACTCTCCCAGTGTTGCGTTACATCAGGTTGATATTCCTTCGGCAAAGTCTGATGAAGGAGCTCTCTGTATTTTGAAGTAATTTCTGCATTGCCAAACTTCTCGGTGTCAAAAGTATGTCTGAAGCTCTTCCGTTGTTTCCTCCTCTGGGTGGACAGTGACAAATGCATCACTGATCTAATAAGTCGGTGATCTGTCCAACAGTCATCAGCTCCTGTCATTGCTTTGGTGATGAGAACATCGCGTAGATCTTGCTTGCGGACAATCACATAGTCAATGAGCTGCCAGTGTTTCGATCTAGGATGCTGCCATGATGTTTTGAAGCGATCCCTTTGGCGAAAGATGGTGTTGGTGATTATCAACCCATACTCAGCACATTTTGAGAGGAGTCTAATACCATTGGAGTTTTCACTGCCAACTCCCTCCTTGCCAATGACACCATTCCATACTTTATGGTCCTTTCCCACTCTGGCATTAAAATCACCAAGCAAGATGATTTTATCTAGTCGATTGATGTTTGATAGGATGTCATCCAGATCTGAATAGAATGTTTCTTTGATGTCATCATCAGAGTCTAATGTGGGGGCATATGCGCAAATTACTGTGGCATGCTGGTCGCCATTTAATCAAAGTCTTAATGTCATGATGCGTTCATTACATCCAGTTGGAAGCTCCTGCAGGTCTCTGAGAAGCTTATTCTTGATAGCAAAGCCTACTCCATGTGTTCGGTGTTCACTGGTAGGTTTACCCTTCCAGAAGAAAGTGTATCCTACT
This sequence comes from Anabrus simplex, assembly GCF_040414725.1. Classification (NCBI taxonomy): domain Eukaryota; kingdom Metazoa; phylum Arthropoda; class Insecta; order Orthoptera; family Tettigoniidae; genus Anabrus; species Anabrus simplex. Next base: position 37,769,460 of record NC_090277.1, on the reverse strand, counting down.
CCGTTTTCATTCAACTGACCTTCTTCAGCAAGGCGGGTCTCCTGGAGTGCTGCTATGTCGATATTGTATCTTCATAACTCTCTACCCACAAGGGCTGTTCTCCTTTTGGGTCTCTCATTTGAAGGGTCATCATTAAGCATTCTTACATTCCATGTAGCAAAATATAATTTCTTTCTTGTTCGACCACATTGAGGTGATACCATTGGATGCGGCTATCCAATCGGTACTAGAAGTGGCTGACTATGTTTAGGGCACCTTTTCTAGCCCCTTCCCCATGTAAGGTGAGCAGAGTGGACCCTAAATAGGACTGCTCAGTCGTAGATGCAGCAACCGAATTGCTCTACAGCCACAATCCTAAGCAAGACGACCGATCACACATCTACCACCTACGTGCCAAGTTATCACTAGAGGCTTCCAGACATCACAATCCTGCCCCCCGTCGCAACTTCCTGATCGCCGCAGGACTTTTGGAAGAGTCAATCTGTTGTTGGAAGACTGCTGTGCATGAGATTCTTTTAGAGTGAGAGTGATGCTGCACTTCAACAAACGCACTGTACTTGATGACTTAAGAACTGTTTTCAATGGCAAGCCGATGCAAGACGATTGAAGGGTTCCTAGTCACTGCAGCCTTCGTCCGCCATTCCAGCCGAGGAGGGACTTCCTGTCCTTACGTCTGGTCCGCCGTTGAGGACTTTCTATGCCGTTGACCAAATATGGTTCATCCGCCTTTAGGGGAAGTTTTCCACCCCAAGGGCAAGAGAGTGCCCTGAACTTTATGAATTTATGTGTCATTTCCTACACAAAGGCTTCATCAAACCTACTAAGGGAAAGCTCATCCGCCCGTAGCCGTTGGTTCTCCCCTAGTTTGCCAGGTTTGGTACTGGCCGCCTGACCCTCGGCCAGACAGTCGCAGGTAGTACCGTCTACTGTCACATACGGTAGCAGGGTGACCCTGACCTGACCAAGTGTGTGTGTGTATGTATGTATGTATATATGTATGTATGTATGTATGTATGTATGTATGTATGTATTTTCCTAACAGCACATCCATAATGCCATGCAACTTCAGTCAGTGTATTATCTAAACAAGGAAGATCATCCTTCCCGAATGATGAGGAGCTTGATGTCTTCATTAAAGGCAGTACAAATTAAAAATTGGTTTAACTCAGCGATATCTATGTTCCATTCCAGTGATGTGCAGCAGTAAGATGTGAATGGCAATTAAGATGACTGAAATGAATCCATGTACTTGTACCTTTTTCTTTTTCTGCCTGACCAAACCCTTGGTTAATTCATATTTTCTTCCACTCCATTGCTATTAAGTACTGGAGGGCCCTAGAGGCTTCATTTTCCACCTTTCAGCTACCTTGATATTTTCTTCTCTCATGGTCATTGCTGCTTTCTTTCCAGAGTGAACCTAATTAATTACATATAATTAATGAGATAGGCACCACAGCCATACAGATTATTATAGTCAGTTTCATCTGGGAGGCTGTTTGAAATGTGGTCATTTTTATGAAGTAAAAACATTTTGGTCTGGCCTGAGTAATATATAATACGGGGCCTTTTTCCATAGTGTGCAACACATTGAGTGGCTGGAATAACACAACATAGCAGTCCCTTGGTTGGATAATTCTTACTAGAATTTCCAGGCAGAAACACTTCCCATTTTACACAGATTAAATTCACTTGTGGTAAACATGTGGCTGCTGAGCCAGATGTTTCAAGCTTCTCAGATGAAACTACTAATATTGTCCCGTAACGTAGGTCAAACCCAAACACTGATAAGGGCAGCAAGGAGGGGGGGGGGGGGGGGGGTCAACTAGCTGGTACACAATAAGCTAGTTGAAAAGAACAAACAGGAAGCGTAACTAGGGTCACCCAAAACAGACTAAATTACTAGACAAGAACAGAAAACTTACCATTAAAGGACGAAGAAATGTTACCAAGAACTTGTACTAAGATATTCATACCTGGTATCAGTTACTTCAAGAAAGAAGAACACATTCTTAGGAAATTTAAAACAAGGGATTTATTTAGTTAAATAAATTTTTAGAATGTTAGGAAAAGAAATCAACAATGCAGGAACAATAAATAAGGAAAAGTTACTTAAATTAGGAAACTAAGTTAAACTTGATTTAAAATCTACGGTGATCGATCACTAGAAAATTGAAAAACAAACAAAACTCTTAATTAAGGGTGGCCTCAACATTCCAGAGAAAATGACAGTTTCAAATTAGTATCAGATCACAATGTACCAAATTTTGTTATTTTTTTTTTAAACTTCTCTGAACCACAGAGTTCTCACCAAAGGATAAATAATAGAAATTTAGAAACATAATTACAACACTTAATACCCGGAAGAAAAGGAAGTGACCGGATGTTAAAAATTAAAATCACCCCAACGCGATCACAAGCACACAAGGTAAGGAAAATTAAACGGAATAAAATATCATCACATCAAGACGGAAGAAGTTGCCCAAAAATCCAACAGCATCAACGATCAGGGACAATTCTCACACTTCAAAAATTAACAATCATCAACAAAAACCGTTGGCAAGGTAACCAACAAACGCCAAGAAAAAAAAGAAGGAAACAGGTAACCACGGAAACGAAAGTCCGCAAAACAAGGGAAAAGAAAGAAAAGACGAAGAACTAGGAACACAAGCAAAATTAAGAATCAGAGAAAAATAAATTAATGCCGTCCGCTTGGTCAGAACTCACATGGTTAAAACAAACTTGGGATTTTAGATACGTTAGCAATACTGTAAAACATTTCAGGACGTACCAAAGATATTTCACATTAGCATAAAGTACTCAACTTCCCCCAATATATCTTAATTTTCATCATTAATAACACGAAAAGTTACATTACGAAAAGATGATAATAATAATATTTTTTTTTTTTTTTTTTTTTTTTTAAGGAGCTTCGAGATCTTGCTTTCCCAGAAATTTAGAGTTCACAAACGTCACCAAACAGATACTAAAATTGTCCAAAGTTGAAGAGGATAACATACTTAAAAATGCCAAAATTCTTCACCGAAGCAATGACGCCATCGCCATTTTCAAAGATTACTTACAGGCTGAAGAGGCTGAGCGAACAAATGCATTAAGCATACAAACTAGAGAAGAATATCCCGCGTTGGTTGAAACAGAAACACATAATGAGGGCAAGGGAGAAACCCTCTTACTCCTTCCTTCAAGTTACATCCATTGCGAACGCCACAAACTTCTCACAGATGAGACACGCCAAATCCACGTCCATCTCAAACCACAGTCCAGACAATAATCATGGTCGGCTCGCCAAAACAAGAATCGTCAAGGCAGAGTTCGTTCGGTAGTGAGCTCTAATTGGTTAATGGGCGGAGTCTCGTAGTTCTAGCTCACAGTTCAGATGTCAGTACGTACGAGGAGCTCAGACTTGAGCGCCTACACAGATTAGTAGCGGAAAAGTGAACCCTGATATACCACGAAACAGAATTGAAAACGACACCGCCAGGGTAGGGTAAATCTTGACACAATTTCCATGCCCTTAGGCTACTTCAAAAATGTAGTTAGGAAGAGGAATAACGCAATGACATGTCCATGTCAGCCTCTCCCCCCGAAGCTTCGCTAGAAACTCTCATATTCGCTGCATGGTGGTCAGAAGTAATCTAATATTTTTTTTTTGTGTCACAGTCCAAATCGAAATGACCACAAGCACATGTCCAATTAGTAAACATCTAATTAGATAGAATAATACCAAGAGGTAGACTGAAGCTTAGTCCCACATTAAATTCCGTTCAACACCATTACTCATCATCAACACGGCGTTCACAATTTTTCACCACTTTCGGGCCTTCCGCAAAACCTTCTTTTAAGAAATAAACACCACAGTTTCAGTTTTTGAAGGGAAAGAAAGACCATTAGTTCCAAGAAGTACACTATACATATAGTTTTGAATCAAGTCACATCTTCAAACTTAGTTAGTTCACAATAGGTTATGATTTTGATTGTAATTCCATTCACGGTGATGATGACACGCGGAGGGTATTACTAACATTAAGGTACATGAAAGTTTATACACAATGCATCCATAGGTTTTCCTTCCAATAATTAAGCTTGAACTAGCAATCACTCACTTCTGTACATTCCACTTTTCAACTCAAAATTACTGTATCGTAGTTAGTACCAGTACACTGGTTCTAGGATTTAAGAATTGCAGCATCTTACATCCTTCGAAATCGAGATAAAACTCCCTACAACACGAAGATACCCCAAACAAACCGGAAAAGGAAAAGAAGAGAGAACCTCAAGATTGGTGAAAGTTTTCATTAAAATAATTAAAGACCAAACGTAAATCACATATAGTAAGCGTTAATTAGGGAAATTGCCGATAAACTTAGGTCTAGAGCGTACCACCATACCAAATTACACAAGAACACCAATTAGGCAGACTAGACTACCTGTGATCAAAATGATCTACCAGCACCACATCAAGAAAACCCTACATAAAAGATAGGTACAGGCAATGGTAAGCTTAATCTACCATACTCGAAAGGTGGATCTTAAATGTCAAGAATACAGTACTTACCTCAGTAAACTAAAGGTTCCAAACCCTAAACTAAAACGTTGAAAATGGATAAGAAGAAAGGACGTAACGTCACCAAGGTTTCCCACCAGTACAGGGACCCACCAGAAGGATAATCAATTCACGTCCTCCACCGAAGACCCTTAACGCAATAAGATAAATCCCCAAAAAATTCCAAGATTCAATACCCCAATAAACAGTTTTACATAAACACACTCAAGACGGACAAGGTAAGTAAGAATAATCTTAAAAACAACAGACTGAGTTCCACAGATCCGTGAGCCAATGGTTCACTAGTTATTAAGAACCCACCATAATTCAACCCAATCAATTAATTAGACCTTTTAAGAAAGGCAGAATTTAGATTACAGATCATTGACCTCGCATAACCCAACAAGAAGAGACTTTTCTAAAAAGGGCACATCAAGCAGAGCAACTACTGACCAGAGCACAAGCACTGTGAACCCCTGAACGAGTTAGTGGTAACTGTCTTTCCAAGCAAAGGAAACCTTATGTAAAATGAGTTGGAGACCTCTAGTACTATCAGGTGTAGGGAGCGCAACAGTTTGTCATCGACAATCATTCCACAAAGGCACACTAAGCGAGGAACAAATACAAAGGGAATCACTGTTCAAGGATTGATGGATAAGGTTTCAGGAGGACATGACTTGGGGTCACATAACTAACCCACATAGCAAGAGGAAAAACTAAAACACCTTCCACAATAGTACACCCAATCAAACAGAAAAGGTATTAAAATACCTCAATTAGATGACTACAGGAGACATGACGAAGTAATAAACCAACCTCTTACACACCAAATAGTCCCAAAAGGGGCCAGAAAATAAATAGGCAGGATGACTCCAAAAGCGATAGCACTTAGGTAGGCAATAACACGCTTAATTAACCAGAACGCATAACAAGTAGCGAATAAATTAACAACATATATGAATTTCAAAAATTTAACTGAAGGAAAAAAAACACCATAGGAGATAGGTTAAACAGAATAGATCTCTACAATATCATAGCTATGATTAAGAATGACAACAGAAAAATAGGCCATGCGGGAGGTCACAGTTTTTACATACCAACACCAGAACATACTACACGAGTTGCAGAAAAGAACTACATAATTAATTTCCATCTCCCCCAGAACATGATGGTACAATCAGAGGTGCCAAAACACCCACCAAAGCGTAATAACACAACTAATATGGACTCTGATAAATCCCACAGAACCCATGGTATCCCACGCCAAGAATTAAAGCAACCAAGTCACTCCACACCAACCTGCCACACAGACTACTGAACAAATACATGGTGCAACAACTCGCCAACACCAAATCTAGGACTAGTAAACCAAGCACTAAGGCGAAAGAAGATAACTTCTCAGGTTTTTAGTCCACGCACGAATTTCACTACTCCAAATAATATCAACGGATGGAAGATGGCCACTGACAACACCTCAACATACAATCTACAACTCATACAGAAGAATGAATCAACAAGATGGCACTAGATTCAAGAAAAAATTTCAGTAGAATAGCGATATAGCAGTGTGCAAAATTAAATACCACAAGGCTGAAATTTAAATAGTGGACAACCAAATACCTCTAAATGGTGGAAGAGCAACACATCTAGAAAATAAAATTTCAAAGAAAAGGTTAATAATTTCAACATTAGGAATGTAATTAAACGAGTAAGGAACACATGAAAATTACTTAAGATTACCATACTGTCAACAGTCACTTGAACAATCATGAAGGGGGGCTACACAACCAATAGAAATGAAATGGCACAGCAAACAGTAATTAGGGATGGAAAAACCGTAAAGATACAGGACCCATGCACGAAGCAAACGGCCTACGAACTCTAATACAGATTTACAGACCACCTAAATGATTAACAACCACCCAAAGTTTTGACCAAGACCAGGTACAGTAGCGACAGATCAGGAACAGGTAGCAGAATTAAACTCCCAGTTCCAAACTTACAGTACGTAGAAATAGTATTTATCGAAACCGATAGTAGTTTCCAAATAAAATAGAACACCAGATTTTAAACCCAAATTTCCAAACCAAAATTTTGCTACATGGGGAGAATGAAACCAGAGCAAGAATAATTTTTAAGAAATTAAAAAGAATAAGTTTACCAGATCGGGAGCAAGTCCAAAAAAAAAAATGAACCAACTAAGTCCAACGTTCACATCAAAGTTCCAGTTAGGTAAAACACAATTTCCTAATTTCATACCATTTTATTAAAATTTTAGAAACAAACACCCAAAATAAGAAATCAAATGGAGCAACCAGAAGTTGAGAAACCCACCCAATGGACATGCTGCACAAGGGTGTTAAATACCAATCAACGGAACACGGTCATAAAATACTTCCTATACAACAGCATGAGAAGCAGAAAGAACGAAAGTTTAAACCAAGAAAAGGAAAGGTATATGGTGTACAGGTTATATATGTATATTGGTAACAACCTCCAAGAAACGGTCATGTGATAAATTCCACACACTACCAAACCACAATGTTCACACCAGAAACAATACCAGTACCAAAGCAAATAGAAACATATCAAACCTAGCTTTTAAAATCACAGAAGCATGTACAACAATGAAAACTCCAGGAAGAATTAAATTACACTTAAACAGAAAGATGATATTTTACTTTTAATTAGCTCACAGAAATGTAGTTCTCAGTTGAATGTCTCTTTCAGTACCTTAGAACTTCACAAACCTGAAACCCAAAGGAAGGAAATTAGGAACCAGTACTGTACATTAACCAGGTTTAACTTGTGACAAATGGACTCTCCTAATCCTTTTAGCAACCGGATCACTCACTAACATTGATACAGGGGACAGAAATTGCAATACGGTGCAAGGACCTTGATACCTGGGTGCCAGTTTGGCGGAAAACTTATTAACAGCTTTACTGACTGGGTAACACCTTATGGAGACTGTATCGCCAACTTTTACCTTAGTTGTTTTCCTACCCAAATTGTACCTTTTCTTGGTCTTCTCATATGAAACAGACAGATTTTTCTTTGCTTCGTCCCAAATCTTCTGGACATAAAGAGGTTTAGCTAGATCAGGCAAAAGGTCATCGATGCCTAGTACATTTGACATTGGGGAGTATGGAGTGTAGGAAAACATAAGGGACATGGGCGTTTTCCCATGAGACTCATGGATCGCAGAGTTAAATGCATGAGCTAACCAATGTAAACAGGAGTCCCACTTAGGCTGGTTATGGTGATGGTAGGCTATCAATGCAGACTTCAAATTTCTATTTACCATCTCAGCATAGGATAGATTAGGATAATATGGGGTAGTAGTGACATGAGAGATGCTCAACTTGAAAAGGTATTTTTTGAACAGATGACTAGTAAACCCACTAGCGTTATCAGAGACAAGGAACTTGGGAGGACCAAAAGAAGCAAAGATATAATTTAGACAGTTAATAGTGGACCGAGAAGTGGTAGACCTAGTTGGAATAAGCCAAGTGAACCGTGAGAACGCATCGACACACGAAAATGTGCATGTTCCCCAAAGAAGACCGAACCATAGGCCCCACGTAGTCGATGAACAGACGTTCCATGGGGCGTGAAGCTTGTGAGGACGACAATAAACCCACACGATTATTTAAACTGGGTTTACTTATGGCACAAACCTTGCAAGATTTAATCATGCTTCTGATGTCACTGTCCATTCTTTTCCAGATGAAAAATTCCCTAATTTTCTGCCTAGTTTTGAACATTCCTAAATGACCTCCAACGGGACAGTGGCGGTAATACCTTGGGAACAACAATTTTGAAACAATGGTCTCCTTGTCCCTTGCAACATAGAACACCTTTGACAAGAGAATAAGGTTTTACAAGAGTCCCATTACAAATTTTGTTTATGATTTCATTCAATTCAGGGTCAGATTTCTGGAGGTCTTCGATTTCATGGTAAAGCAAAGGTAGCTCAGAAAGAATGGCATTGACTTTAATCACATTACCATCATCAAAATTTTCAACATTAGATTTTACCTCAGGACAAGGTTCCCCATCAAACATTCTGCTGAGACTATCAGCGATGACATTATCTGTACCCCTAATATGTTTGACTTGAAAATTGAAGGCAGAAATCCTAAGTGCCCAACGGGTGATTCTCCCAGTTCTTTTGGGTCGGTTCAAAACCCATGACAATGCCTGATTATCCGTCTCCAGGTCAAAATTTACATGTTCAACAAAGGGCCGAAATTTTTCGAGAGCGAATAGGACAGCTAGGCATTCCAACTCGTAAATCGAGTATTTGCTCTCAAGATCACTGAGGGTTCGGGAGGCATACGCAACAGGTCTTCGACCATCCTCGTACTCTTGCAGGAGTACTCCGGCAATAGCTCTTCCAGATGCGTCGGTCTGAACAATGAAGCATTTAGAAAAGTCAGGTATTGCCAAAACAGGGGCGTTCGAGAGAGCGAACTTCATTTTCTCAAAAACTGCTTGTTGGAGAGGACCCCAGACAAACTTAACATCTTTTCGCCTTAAATGGTTGAGAGGAGCAGCAACCTCAGCGAAGTTAGGAATAAATTTCCTGAAAAAGTTAACCATTCCCACAAAACGGGCAATGCCTTTGACATCTTTAGGAGGTTGAAAATCACGAATGGCCTGGGTCCTGGATTGATCAATCGAGATTCCACTCGAAGACACAATGTGTCCAAGAAAAGACATACTTGGCTGGGCGAAGGTTACCTTAGAAAGCTTAACAGTCAAGCCAGCTTTCCTCAAGCGTTCAAGGACTTCCCGAACATGAATCACATGTTCTTCAAAGGTTTTAGAATACACAACACAATCGTCGAGATAGTGAAAAACACATTTAAATTTAATGTCAGAGAAGATAGTATCCAGCAATCGTGTCAAAATTCCAGCACCAGAGTTCAGACCGAAGGGTAATCTGACAAATTCATACAAATTCCAGTCAGTGATGAAGGCAGTTAGTGGAATGGACCTCTTGGATAAAGGAATTTGATAATAGGCCTGGTTAAGGTCCAGTACTGTAAAAAACTTTGCCCCAGAAAACCACCCAAAGCATGTGTGCAGATCAGGTAACGGGATAGACTGAAGGACCACCTTCTGTTTTAATTTTCTATAGTCCAGAACAGCCCGAAAGCCCCCAGAGGACTTGGGTACAAGGAAAACAGGCGAGGCATATGGGGAGCTAGAAGGTTGTATAACCCCTTCTGCTAGAAGTTTTTCAATAATCTTCTTCAATTCCAGCATACGTGGAGGAGAGAGTCTATATGGAGGGGATCTCACAGGTTTGGTATCAGTTCGATATCATATTCCATAACATCAGTTACCCCTAGTTTACTAGTGAACACTTCAGGGAATTCGCTGCAAAGTGCACGAATTTCATCAGCTTGTTCCTTACTCAAATGATTAAGTTTTAATTCCTTAACATTGCTAATTTCATCAGGTACTGACTCAGAAACACAATTCGCATTTAAATTACCCTTAGAACCATGAGTCAAATTAAATTTATTAGCAGGGGAAAACTTAAAGAAAAATTTCCTGTCTTGAAGATCGAGCACAAGTCCAGTTTTGGACAAAAACCCAGTTCCTAGAATCAAATTACACGAAAGGTTAGGAACCACCAGGCAGGACACTTTCCAGGTGAAATTTCCAATTCTCAATTTCACCCTAGCAGTCCCTAGAATTTCTACATCATTACCATTGGCAGTAACACATTTTACATCAGAAGGTTGTAAGGACGGTAACTGACAAGCATATTTCATTTTGGAATACCAATCAGAATTGATTAAATTTACAACGCTCCCAGAGTCAATCAAAGCCATCAATGGTTCATTATTCACTTCAACACTGGTGAAGGTTCCTTCAGAGACAACATTCCCACAAATTTTGTTACAGTTACAAGGACAAATAATCTCATCAGAGTCCTCTATATTCTTACAAGGTTGAAACCTACGAGACCGGTTTTTAGGTTTTAGTCATCTATGGCGTCTTTGAAATGAATTTGGGCGAAAATTTTTAGCGTGCTGCTTAGAGCCACAAAGATAACAACAAACATCATGTCCATTACTCTTATACGGGCACGAATTCCTTAGATGTTCCGTAGAACCACACACAAAACATTTTTTTGTTTTCATGTTACAGGGTACATTAGCATAACCAGTACACTTAGAATTGGTAATAGGAGGGGGAAGGTGTACAGGCCTGGACGCGTCTCCGTGCTTTACATCCTCAGTGAAGGTACACGCAGTCTCGAGTTCAATGAAATTAGTGGGACACTTCACAAGGGAAAGGTAAGATCAATAAGCAGGAGATATACCTTTTAATATGCGAGTTACCATTTCTTCCTCAGGAACCAAAATTCGAAACACTTTACAATAGAACTTTACATCAACAATGTACGTTAGCAAATTTTCATGAAGGTACTGAGTTCAGAAACAATACTGAGGGATGAGACTCTGAAGGGCTAAGGAGGGGATAAATTTGTTAAGAATTAGTTCATGAAATTCATCAATTTTACACTTCTGAGAGATAGCCTCGGAAATTTCCTTTTTTAGAATACCCTCGCAGTGGGAAAATAAGGCCCTATACATGCCTAGTTCATCAACAGAGTATACACTAGCGGATTCCTTCATTTCTACAAGGAACCTTAAAAATCTAAGGCACTCCTCGATTGAGTTTACGGAGAAATTCTTTACACCGTGAAACAGCTCTTTCAAGGAATTATGCGATGTACCACTTAATCGTGATAAAATAGACTCAAGGACAGGAGAAGTTACGCAGCATGCACCTTGAATAGGAGGAGATAAATTTTGATTTACACTTTCATTATTACTAAGAGGATTGGTCCTATCCATAACCAACAAGTTCTCCATTTCCCTACTTGCAATAATTAAATCAAGTTCAGTAGAAATACTGGACGCTAAAGTCAAAAGTCGGGTGCATTCGCTAATGAATTCCCCCTCAGGTTTCAAAGTAAGGAGATCTTGGATACGCCCCGAGTGGTGGTACACTCTAGCCTTGAGTCTACTAACTTGAGACTTCGTAGGAGGCGTTTCAGTAAATTCTATAAGAATTATGGAAATTTCATTTAAGGAACAATTAATTAAATGTAAAAACTCACCAATCTTGGAGATATCTATTTTAGATAGGTTAAGAGGCACCTGGAGATGAGCTGAAAGTAAGGCAGCACACTCAGAGACAGTACCCACTGGTTCTAAACCTCGGACCGCAAGCTCATACTGCAACTCCGACTTGCGCAGGTGATGGGGGTGAATAACCGGACGAGCCATGACAATAGACAATATGAAACAAAACAATTCAAAATTGGAATAAGATGATTGCAATTCTTTTACAAAGGATATTATACCAGTTTAATACTATGTCCTTCTTTCAATAAATTTGAACTTGATACCAGGTGAATTAAAAAGAACAAAAGGATACAAACAACCTCCGGGTAGGTACGAGCCACAGGTGCATGAATCAAAAAATGCAGCTCGGCTACCAAGATACTGTCCCATAACGTAGGTCAAACCCAAACACTACGATAAGGGCAGCAAAGGGGGGGGGCATCAACTAGCTGGTACACAATAAGCTAGTTGAAAAGAACAAACAGGAAGCGTAACTAGGGTCACCCAAAACAGACTAAATTACTAGACAAGAACAGAAAACTTACCATTAAAGGACGAAGAAGTGTTACCAAGAACTCGTACTAAGATATTCATACCTGGTATCAGTTACTTCAAGAAAGAAGAACACATTCTTAGAAAATTTAAAACAAGGGATTTATTTAGTTAAATAAATTTTTAGAATGTTAGGAAAAGAAATCAACAATGCAGGAACAATAAATAAGGAAAAGTTACTTAAATTAGGAAACTAAGTTAAACTTGATTTAAAATCTACGGTGATCGATCACTAGAAAATTGAAAAACAAACAAAACTCTTAATTAAGGGAGGCCTCAACATTCCAGAGAAAATGACAGTTTCAAATTAGTATCAGATCACAATGTACCAAATTTTGTTATTTTTTTTTAAACTTCTCTGAACCACAGAGTTCTCACCAAAGGATAAATAATAGAAATTTAGAAAAATAATTACAACACTTAATACCCGGAAGAAAAGGAAGTGACTGGATGTTAAAAATTAAAATCACCCCAACGCGATCACAAGCACACAAGGTAAGGAAAATTAAACGGAATTAAATATCATCACATCAAGACGGAAGAAGTTGCCCAAAAATCCAACAGCATCAACGATCAGGGACAATTCTCACACTTCAAAAATTAACAATCATCAACAAAAACTGTTGGCAAGGTAACCAACAAACGCCAAGAAAAAAAAAGAAGGAAACAGGTAACCACGGAAACGAAAGTCCGCAAAACAAGGGAAAAGAAAGAAAAGACGAAGAACTAGGAACACAAGCAAAATTAAGAATCAGAGAAAAATAAATTAATGCCGTCCGCTTGGTCAGAACTCACATGGTTAAAACAAACTTGGGATTTTAGATACGTTAGCAATACTGTAAAACATTTCAGGACGTACCAAAGATATTTCACATTAGCATAAAGTACTCAACTTCCCCCAATACATCTAATTTTCATCATTGATAACACGAAAAGTTACTTTACGAAAAGATGATAATAATAATTTTTATTATTATTTTTTTTTTAAGGAGCTTCGAGATCTTGCTTTCCCAGAAATTTAGAGTTCACAAATGTCACCAAACAGATACTAAAATTGTCCAAAGTTGAAGAGGATAACATACTTAAAAATGCCAAAAATCTTCACCAAAGCAATGACGCCATCGCCATTTTCAAAGATTACTTACAGGCTGAAGAGGCTGAGCGAACAAATGCATTAAGCATACAAACTAGAGAAGAATATCCCGCGTTGGTTGAAACAGAAACACATAATGAGGGCAAGGGAGAAATCCTCTTACTCCTTCCTTCAAGTTACATCCACTGCGAACGCCACAAACTTCTCACAGATGAGACACGCCAAATCCACGTCCATCTCAAACCACAGTCCAGACAATAATCATGGTCGGCTCGCCAAAACAAGAATCGTCAAGGCAGAGTTCGTTCGGTAGTGAGCTCTAATTGGTTAATGGGCGGAGTCTCGTAGTTCTAGCTCACAGTTCAGATGTCAGTACGTACGAGGAGCTCAGACTTGAGCGCCTACACAGATTAGTAGCGGAAAAGTGAACCCTGATATACCACGAAACAGAATTGAAAACGACACCGCCAGGGTAGGGTAAATCTTGACACAATTTCCATGCCCTTAGGCTACTTCGAAAATGTAGTTAGGAAGAGGAATAACACAATGACATGTCCATGTCACTATGGCGTGTAGAAGAAAATCTCTTTGCACTTTGTTGTGTTTACCATTGTAGCAGTTGAACCATGCTTATCGCATGTTCCACGATTTGACATTTAATTATGTAAATAGCTTCCTTCAGTTTTGTGTGTCAGTCTAATGACGTCCAGTAGGGAGCAGCACACGCTATGTTTTTATCTGTGAGGTCGTTCGTTTTGCTGAGCGATAATTTTTACTCTGTGGAGTTCTTTTGCTGTTCTATGTGGGGCAGATACTAACAATGGCTGCCGCTATGTTCGGTGTGGCATTTTTATGCCTCAAATATTCATTTAATGTGTTCAAGCCTGGACCTTTCACGCTAACTGCTATTCGATTTTACTATTGATAATCACAGGTATGTGATACTTGGTTTATATTTAAATTTGGTGACGATTTATTCCCGTATGTTACGGTCGATGGCATACATCTTTCCGCTCCGTCATACGATGTGCTTTGAATGAATGTATTTGTGGTCTTGTTGTTATGATTGAAAAAGGGTCTCTGTGGTTATGATTTGGTGCGCTGCGTGCTTTAATACTGCGTGATCCTCATGATGTGCCCCTTGTCTCGACCGCAGGAGAGACCAATCCAGGTTGTACAAGGCGCAACATGCCAGTGATGTGAATAAAGTAATGTCCAATTCTGACCTTATGTGTAATTGCACGCCGCACGCAAACATTTGAGTACGTGAGACCCACTGATAATGACCGTGGAGTCATAATTTATGGTTTGTATTTGACCACGAAATCTGAACGGCCGTTCGTGTTTTATTTTCCCGATACCCTCATTGTGTGTGCGTGAATGTGGTATGCATGTGAGTTCGAATGTGTGGGAGAGGAAAGGTTGGTATGCCGATTGACCTGTTGTATTTGTCTTTCAAATTCTGCGCCTTGTTTGGTTTTCAGCGCAGACCTATATTTATTTATCATTCATGGCTGATGCTCAGCTTGAGTACCCGCCATGTTGGTTTCATATTTGCGCATGGGCGTACCTATTGTATTCTTTGGGTCTTGTCTTGGCTTTGATTGGTCCATGGAGGCTGTGCTCAGTCTCATCTGTCGTTATTCTTATCTGCCTTTTGTTCTCCGGCACGGCTTATTGTTATGCGAACTTTTCGCATTGTTAGTTGCCTAATGAATACATGATGCAGTGCCTTGGATATTTGAATCTCGGTAAAACGGGCGACCTGGTTGAATAGTTTATGATGGAAGGAAGCTGCTGGTATTGTAATAGCGATGTGTCGAGGAGCAGTGAGCATTTTAAATTACGTATCATTTTTTTTGAAGAGTATTAGTGAGTTTTCACGCCATGTTTCAACTATGTGAGAAAGAACAAGGTACGTCCATCAGTAATACGATGAATTTCCCTATTTATTTTGTGTGATTTTCTTTTCTAGCTTTAATTTTTCTCTCATATTTATTTAATAAATCCCCTGGTTTAAACCATTTCTTCTTTTATTTCTAATAGATGTAGTCTTGCCCTTGTTACCTGATTACAAGGGGGGGTTTTCAGCTCAGGGTTATGTATGTGCCTTGCCCGGTCGACACGATCCGGGCCTCAAATATTGTTCCCCATGAATATTTCACTAAGTTATTGCTTGGATCGCGGATTTATGTAGTGATAGATGGGGATGGTGTGGCTCAGTAAATGGTAGCAGTAGCGTGCTCGACTGGGATACCTCCTCTGAAAGGAAATCGGACGAGGTAGAGCTGGAAACCCATTCGAAGTCAGTTCTGGTCGCTTTAATTTAATCTCATGATTCAGTTAGTCTCTGGCCCTAATTTTAAGTGTGATCTATAATTTATGTCCATTGTTGAACTCAAATCCATTGTTGTTATATTGTGTATGTGTCTCGTGTTCAAACCTTTGAAACTTGGGTTGCGATATGGATAATCAGAAGGCTGTAGAAATAAATAATCGTAACGATAGTATTACTAGCGACATGCCTAACCCGGAAAGCGAAATGGAGCAAGGGACGAATGAAGTCCATGTTTCGTCCGCGGGAAGCAACCGCTGTAATTCATGCCCTGACGATAACAATGTCATTACCTTTCGTAATCGTATTCCTGACGAAAATCGTAAGCGATTAACTTCCCCATCTCCTAGGCCCAGTTCCGACCGGCATGCTGAAGTGAACCCCGTGTTTGAAATTGTGAGAAAATGGAGGTTAAATTTCTCTGGTGAAGGGAAAACCTCCAGTGTAATTGAATTTTTGGAGCGAGTTGAGGACATAGCTGAGTGTAGCTCGTTACCTCTCGATTTGTTTGTGCCCTTCATCCCGGGAATGCTGGAAGGGCCTGCTCTAAAATGGTATAGGCTTATTAAAGGGAGTATCATAACGTGGAGTGAATTCGCCAGCCGCATAAAGGAGCGATTCGGGGTATCTGATATGGACTACTGTCTGAAGCAGGAAATCTTCCGTAGAACGCAAGGAGTAGGTGAAAGCATCGACGACTATGCCACTGGGATTTTGGCGTTATTTAACCGCATGAATGTTAAGGTGCCCGAAGACGAGATTTTCGACCAATTGTATAGAAATCTTGCCCCCGACTACAAGCTACACATTAAACGGTCTCTAGTTCAGAGCGTCGACGACATCATCAACCTGGGTCGCGAATTCGAGGGGGTAGTTAGCCAAAACAAACAATACCGTCCGCCTCCCATCCCATCCGAGTGCTCTTTTCCTGACGTCGCTTGTCGTACGCCCATCAAATCTGTTCGTTTTGGTACCTCCCCTCCTCCGTCTCGTCTCGTCCGTAGCCCCGAACGCAGGCCCAGCCCTCAAACTCCGCCCCCGCTTTATGTCAATGCAACCCAACCATCCAACACAGCTCCTGTAAAGGGTGGTAGAGTCAAGTCATGTTGGAATTGTGGTAAATTAGGCCACGTCTCAAAGAACTGTTGGTCCAGGCCTCCTGCAAAGTGTTCTCAGTGTGGTCTTGTTGGTGTCACAGCGCGCGTATGTTCTCGTTGTAACCGTCAGCAGGGAAACTAGAGGCGCGCCGGCGTGATGGCCCGCCGTTGGCGCCTAAGGTCGGTCTCAATAAAAGGATCTGGGGCCTTCCGTCATCTACCCCATGGGCCAAAGTTTATATTGGGTCTCGTGTATTGTATGGCTTGTTGGATACCGGCTCGTGTATTTCTCTTGTAGACAAATCCCTAGTGCTTTCTATGAAATTAGAGTATCTTCCTGAAAGTGAGAACCCGAGAAAGTACGTGTCTGTCGATGGTCGTGAGGTGTGTCCCGTTGGTAGAACCAAGTGCCATATCAAGATACATGGTTTGTCGTGGGATTGGACGTTTCATGTTGTGCCCAACCTGTCCGCGCCGATCATACTAGGCACCGATTTTATGTTGGCTACCGGCTTGTCCCTCGATTTCATTAATCGATCCTTTGCCTTTCGCTTTAAATCTGATGTCAGTTACCCCTTTGAGACACCATTTCAGCGTCCCACTGTGTCCGCTCTGACGGAACCTCCTCTTATCAATGCCTCATGTGAGCTCAGCGAAAACCAAAATCTCATGTTGAACTGCCTGTTAGAGGAGTTTTCCGACGTCTTGACCGATAAGCTTGGGTGTGCTAAGAATTTTTCATACTGCATCGAACTCAAAGATGACACTCCTGTGAGGTCCCCTCCGTTCAGTTGTTCGCCCCCGAAGTTGTCCGCTATGAGGGAATATGTCAACGACCTGCTAGATAAGAAGGTCACCAGTCACTCCAAGTCCCCTTTTAGTAGTCCCGCCTTCCTAATCCCTAAAAAGGACGGCAAGCTGAGATTCGTGATAGACTACAGAAAGGTCAACAAGAACATTGTCTTCGACAGCTTCCCGTTACCCACCATCGAAAGTGCCTTCCAGCATTTTCATGGCGCCAAGTACTTCACTGTATTTGACTTCAATTCCGCATATTATCAGATCCCCTTGGACCTTAAAAGTCGCCCCTGTACTGCCTTCGCCACTCCGTTTGGATTGTTCGAATTCAATAAAGTCCCGATGGGCATTTCTGTGGGAGGACAAGCGCTTAGCCGCGTGATGGATTCAATTTTCGGTGACCTCAAATTTTCCTGTGTATTTAATTTTTGGACGATCTTCTGATCTTTTCGCACAGCTTTGACGAGCACCTGGCCCATCTTCGCGAAGTTCTCAGTCGGTTGCGCAAGCACGGCTTCACGATCAACCCAAAGAAGGTCTCTCTTTGTACCAAACGGCTAAATTTTCTAGGCCACGTTGTATCTGACTCTGGAATCGCTGTAAACCCTGATCGGGTTAAGTGCATCAAAGATTTTCCCCCGCCCAAAAACGTTCGCGGTGTGCGAAGATTTCTTGGTATGGTAGGATTTTACAGCCGGTTCATCAAAAATTTCTCTCAGATTTCGGCCCCTTTAAACCTGCTGAAAAGAAAAGGTTGTCGCTTTGTCTGGAGCCATGATCAAACCCAGGCCTTCGAACAATTGAAACAGGCACTTTGTGAAGCCCCTGTATTGCATAGTCCGGATTTTCCCCGCGATTTCACCTTGCAATGCGACTCCAGCGAGCTCGCTGTGTCCGCGGTGCTCAATCAAGCCGATGAGCAGGGTAAGCTAGTCCCCGTCGCGTACTTCAGTAAACTACTACATGGAGCTGAACTGAGGTATTCCATTTACGAAAAAGAATGCCTAGCAGTAGTTTTGGGTGTCGAAAAGTTTCGCTCGTATCTTGAGCACCGCCATTTTTACATCCACACGGACAATCAAGCTCTCTCGTGGATGAGCGCTAATGTGAAAAGACTTGGTCGAACCGCCAGATGGATTCTCCGATTATCTGCGTACAAATTTACTGTCGTACATGTCCGTGGAAAGGACAATGTTGTAGCCGACTGCTTGTCGCGCATGTTCGAGGGAGTGAAGGAGAGTGCGGTCGAACCTGAGGAAGACCGTGTCCCAACCGAAGAAGATAACACCATTAGTATTTTGCAAAATTTCCCATGGTCCTTCACGGATATCTCCGAACACCAGAAGGACGACTCCGAGTGTCGCGAGTTGTTGAAACGAATCGCGGATGGCTCTCTTGAAGACGAGTCGTATAGTGTTAAGAGAGGATTGTTGTCCCGTCGATGTCGGAAAAATGGTAGTGACAGAATTTACGTACCCTTGAAATTGAGGCCCATGCTACTTCAGTTTTATCACGACTCCTATCTGGGCGCTCATTTAGGTCAATATAAAACTTTAAATCGAATCTCTCGCGACTACTTCTGGCCTAACTTGAAAAGTGATGTTTTGGAGTATGTAAGAAGTTGCGATGTTTGCCAGAGGGCTAAACCCGCGCAGTCTTCTCTCGTTGGACCCCATTCTGCTGACATAGCGACATGCCCCGGGGAAAGGTTATTCATTGACTATTTTGGCCCCCTCACCAAGTCCAAGAGTGGCAACGTTGGGATCTTGTCCGTCGTTGATGCATTTTCAAAATTTGTTTGGCTATTTCCCGTGCGCAAGATAAATTCGAACAACGTTGTGCATTTCTTATCCCGGCACATTTTTGGAATTTACGGACCCCCTAAGACGATAGTGACCGACAATGCGTCCACCTTTAACTGTCGTAAGCTCCGACACTTATGCTTTGTGTTTTTAAGCCCTCACTATCCCAAACCCTCGCACGTTGAAAGGTTCCATCGAAATCTCAAAGCTTGTTTGACGGCCTTTCACAATGCTGACCAGCGCAGCTGGGACTGTAATCTTGATTTCTTTGTTTTAGCATTCAACAGCAGTGTACATGAGTCGCACCGGCAAGCCCCGGCTGCTCTATTTCTAGGCAGGGATCTTGTCGACCCACTGCAGTTGAAGTGGAATATTGGGTATCTGTCCAAACCGTCCAGGACGATGGACGTAGAGGCCAAATGGAAGGAAGCAGTGACACAGTTAACCAGGGCTCGAGACCGTGTGGCTGAGAGGTACAATCGGAACAGAAAGAGAGTAAAGCTTGAAGTTGGAGACTTGGTCGTAGTGAAAGTTTTTCCATTGAGCTCAACGGCAAATCAAGTCACGGCCAAATTATGTTATAAATGGTCTCAGCCTAAAAAGGTAACCAGATTCCTAGGACCTGTGACGGTAGAACTGGAAGATGTAGTAAGTAAGAAGGTGAGCAAGGCTCACGTCTCGATGGTAAAGGCTTACCGTCAAAGAAGCCAGTAAACCTCGTATATTTCCATATCTTACGTATCTGTAGTGGTGTATATTAACCTTGTCCTTAATGAATTCCCAGTTTTCTAACATGCCTTTTCTTTCAGGTAAAAATTCGTGTTTCATGAATGAGAACGGAAATGAAAGAAAGGAAAGAAAGGAAATAGAAAAAAAAGGGAAGTGGTTCGAATTGCTGGAGTTGAACTGAATTCACATCCAGATCCCTGAGTGCATGGAAATATTATACCCAACCGCCTTGACTTTTGAATGCCTAGATTTCAACCTGAGTGCGCGAATGAAACAGTGTAATAATGGACTGATGTAAATCAGCGTTGCACGTGACAAGCTAATACAGACCTCCCATGAGGCAGACTTTCTCATTTAAAATGTATAATGTGGTGACTGTTCTTGTAAATTTCATGTGTTCGTAAATAATTGTAGATATAAGTAGTTCATAAGTACCTAGGTTAAGTGGGCGCGCGCTCGTAGTTTTAAGTTATGGACCTCTTTTAAAATGCGTCCACTCGTCTGATCAACGAGTTTCGGAGCATTTTAAAAGGCGGTGCCGCTGGATATTTGAACCATGCTTATCGCATGTTCCACGATTTGACATTTAATTATGTAAATAGCTTCCTTCAGTTTTGTGTGTCAGTCTAATGACGTCCAGTAGGGAGCAGCACACGCTATGTTTTTATCTGTGAGGTCGTTCGTTTTGCTGAGCGATAATTTTTACTCTGTGGAGTTCTTTTGCTGTTCTATGTGGGGCAGATACTAACAATGGCTGCCGCTATGTTCGGTGTGGCATTTTTATGCCTCAAATATTCATTTAATGTGTTCAAGCCTGGACCTTTCACGCTAACTGCTATTCGATTTTACTATTGATAATCACAGGTATGTGATACTTGGTTTATATTTAAATTTGGTGACGATTTATTCCCGTATGTTACGGTCGATGGCATACATCTTTCCGCTCCGTCATACGATGTGCTTTGAATGAATGTATTTGTGGTCTTGTTGTTATGATTGAAAAAGGGTCTCTGTGGTTATGATTTGGTGCGCTGCGTGCTTTAATACTGCGTGATCCTCATGATGTGCCCCTTGTCTCGACCGCACGAGAGACCAATCCAGGTTGTACAAGGCGCAACATGCCAGTGATGTGAATAAAGTAATGTCCAATTCTGACCTTATGTGTAATTGCACGCCGCACGCAAACATTTGAGTACGTGAGACCCACTGATAATGACCGTGGAGTCATAATTTATGGTTTGTATTTGACCACGAAATCTGAACGGCCGTTCGTGTTTTATTTTCCCGATACCCTCATTGTGTGTGCGTGAATGTGGTATGCATGTGAGTTCGAATGTGTGGGAGAGGAAAGGTTGGTATGCCGATTGACCTGTTGTATTTGTCTTTCAAATTCTGCGCCTTGTTTGGTTTTCAGCGCAGACCTATATTTATTTATCATTCATGGCTGATGCTCAGCTTGAGTACCCGCCATGTTGGTTTCATATTTGCGCATGGGCGTACCTATTGTATTCTTTGGGTCTTGTCTTGGCTTTGATTGGTCCATGGAGGCTGTGCTCAGTCTCATCTGTCGTTATTCTTATCTGCCTTTTGTTCTCCGGCACGGCTTATTGTTATGCGAACTTTTCGCATTGTTAGTTGCCTAATGAATACATGATGCAGTGCCTTGGATATTTGAATCTCGGTAAAACGGGCGACCTGGTTGAATAGTTTATGATGGAAGGAAGCTGCTGGTATTGTAATAGCGATGTGTCGAGGAGCAGTGAGCATTTTAAATTACGTATCATTTTTTTTGAAGAGTATTAGTGAGTTTTCACGCCATGTTTCAACTATGTGAGAAAGAACAAGGTACGTCCATCAGTAATACGATGAATTTCCCTATTTATTTTGTGTGATTTTCTTTTCTAGCTTTAATTTTTCTCTCATATTTATTTAATAAATCCCCTGGTTTAAACCATTTCTTCTTTTATTTCTAATAGATGTAGTCTTGCCCTTGTTACCTGATTACAAGGGGGGGTTTTCAGCTCAGGGTTATGTATGTGCCTTGCCCGGTCGACACGATCCGGGCCTCAAATATTGTTCCCCATGAATATTTCACTAAGTTATTGCTTGGATCGCGGATTTATGTAGTGATAGATGGGGATGGTGTGGCTCAGTAAATGGTAGCAGTAGCGTGCTCGACTGGGATACCTCCTCTGAAAGGAAATCGGACGAGGTAGAGCTGGAAACCCATTCGAAGTCAGTTCTGGTCGCTTTAATTTAATCTCATGATTCAGTTAGTCTCTGGCCCTAATTTTAAGTGTGATCTATAATTTATGTCCATTGTTGAATTCAAATCCATTGTTGTTATATTGTGTATGTGTCTCGTGTTCAAACCTTTGAAACTTGGGTTGCGATATGGATAATCAGAAGGCTGTAGAAATAAATAATCGTAACGATAGTATTACTAGCGACATGCCTAACCCGGAAAGCGAAATGGAGCAAGGGACGAATGAAGTCCATGTTTCGTCCGCGGGAAGCAACCGCTGTAATTCATGCCCTGACGATAACAATGTCATTACCTTTCGTAATCGTATTCCTGACGAAAATCGTAAGCGATTAACTTCCCCATCTCCTAGGCCCAGTTCCGACCGGCATGCTGAAGTGAACCCCGTGTTTGAAATTGTGAGAAAATGGAGGTTAAATTTCTCTGGTGAAGGGAAAACCTCCAGTGTAATTGAATTTTTGGAGCGAGTTGAGGACATAGCTGAGTGTAGCTCGTTACCTCTCGATTTGTTTGTGCCCGTCATCCCGGGAATGCTGGAAGGGCCTGCTCTAAAATGGTATAGGCTTATTAAAGGGAGTATCATAACGTGGAGTGAATTAGCCAGCCGCATAAAGGAGCGATTCGGGGTATCTGATATGGACTACTGTCTGAAGCAGGAAATCTTCCGTAGAACGCAAGGAGTAGGTGAAAGCATCGACGACTATGCCACTGGGATTTTGGCGTTATTTAACCGCATGAATGTTAAGGTGCCCGAAGACGAGATTTTCGACCAATTGTATAGAAATCTTGCCCCCGACTACAAGCTACACATTAAACGGTCTCTAGTTCAGAGCGTCGACGACATCATCAACCTGGGTCGCGAATTCGAGGGGGTAGTTAGCCAAAACAAACAATACCGTCCGCCTCCCATCCCATCCGAGTGCTCTTTTCCTGACGTCGCTTGTCGTACGCCCATCAAATCTGTTCGTTTTGGTACCTCCCCTCCTCCGTCTCGTCTCGTCCGTAGCCCCGAACGCAGGCCCAGCCCTCAAACTCCGCCCCCGCTTTATGTCAATGCAACCCAACC
The DNA here is from genome assembly GCF_040414725.1 of Anabrus simplex. Lineage (NCBI taxonomy): Eukaryota > Metazoa > Arthropoda > Insecta > Orthoptera > Tettigoniidae > Anabrus > Anabrus simplex. The sequence goes on along the minus strand of NC_090277.1, from coordinate 37,746,010 downwards.
ATCCAACACAGCTCCTGTAAAGGGTGGTAGAGTCAAGTCATGTTGGAATTGTGGTAAATTAGGCCACGTCTCAAAGAACTGTTGGTCCAGGCCTCCTGCAAAGTGTTCTCAGTGTGGTCTTGTTGGTGTCACAGCGCGCGTATGTTCTCGTTGTAACCGTCAGCAGGGAAACTAGAGGCGCGCCGGCGTGATGGCCCGCCGTTGGCGCCTAAGGTCGGTCTCAATAAAAGGATCTGGGGCCTTCCGTCATCTACCCCATGGGCCAAAGTTTATATTGGGTCTCGTGTATTGTATGGCTTGTTGGATACCGGCTCGTGTATTTCTCTTGTAGACAAATCCCTAGTGCTTTCTATGAAATTAGAGTATCTTCCTGAAAGTGAGAACCCGAGAAAGTACGTGTCTGTCGATGGTCGTGAGGTGTGTCCCGTTGGTAGAACCAAGTGCCATATCAAGATACATGGTTTGTCGTGGGATTGGACGTTTCATGTTGTGCCCAACCTGTCCGCGCCGATCATACTAGGCACCGATTTTATGTTGGCTACCGGCTTGTCCCTCGATTTCATTAATCGATCCTTTGCCTTTCGCTTTAAATCTGATGTCAGTTACCCCTTTGAGACACCATTTCAGCGTCCCACTGTGTCCGCTCTGACGGAACCTCCTCTTATCAATGCCTCATGTGAGCTCAGCGAAAACCAAAATCTCATGTTGAACTGCCTGTTAGAGGAGTTTTCCGACGTCTTGACCGATAAGCTTGGGTGTGCTAAGAATTTTTCATACTGCATCGAACTCAAAGATGACACTCCTGTGAGGTCCCCTCCGTTCAGTTGTTCGCCCCCGAAGTTGTCCGCTATGAGGGAATATGTCAACGACCTGCTAGACAAGAAGGTCATCAGTCACTCCAAGTCCCCTTTTAGTAGTCCCGCCTTCCTAATCCCTAAAAAGGACGGCAAGCTGAGATTCGTGATAGACTACAGAAAGGTCAACAAGAACATTGTCTTCGACAGCTTCCCGTTACCCACCATCGAAAGTGCCTTCCAGCATTTTCATGGCGCCAAGTACTTCACTGTATTTGACTTCAATTCCGCATATTATCAGATCCCCTTGGACCTTAAAAGTCGCCCCTGTACTGCCTTCGCCACTCCGTTTGGATTGTTCGAATTCAATAAAGTCCCGATGGGCATTTCTGTGGGAGGACAAGCGCTTAGCCGCGTGATGGATTCAATTTTCGGTGACCTCAAATTTTCCTGTGTATTTAATTTTTGGACGATCTTCTGATCTTTTCGCACAGCTTTGACGAGCACCTGGCCCATCTTCGCGAAGTTCTCAGTCGGTTGCGCAAGCACGGCTTCACGATCAACCCAAAGAAGGTCTCTCTTTGTACCAAACGGCTAAATTTTCTAGGCCACGTTGTATCTGACTCTGGAATCGCTGTAAACCCTGATCGGGTTAAGTGCATCAAAGATTTTCCCCCGCCCAAAAACGTTCGCGGTGTGCGAAGATTTCTTGGTATGGTAGGATTTTACAGCCGGTTCATCAAAAATTTCTCTCAGATTTCGGCCCCTTTAAACCTGCTGAAAAGAAAAGGTTGTCGCTTTGTCTGGAGCCATGATCAAACCCAGGCCTTCGAACAATTGAAACAGGCACTTTGTGAAGCCCCTGTATTGCATAGTCCGGATTTTCCCCGCGATTTCACCTTGCAATGCGACTCCAGCGAGCTCGCTGTGTCCGCGGTGCTCAATCAAGCCGATGAGCAGGGTAAGCTAGTCCCCGTCGCGTACTTCAGTAAACTACTACATGGAGCTGAACTGAGGTATTCCATTTACGAAAAAGAATGCCTAGCAGTAGTTTTGGGTGTCGAAAAGTTTCGCTCGTATCTTGAGCACCGCCATTTTTACATCCACACGGACAATCAAGCTCTCTCGTGGATGAGCGCTAATGTGAAAAGACTTGGTCGAACCGCCAGATGGATTCTCCGATTATCTGCGTACAAATTTACTGTCGTACATGTCCGTGGAAAGGACAATGTTGTAGCCGACTGCTTGTCGCGCATGTTCGAGGGAGTGAAGGAGAGTGCGGTCGAACCTGAGGAAGACCGTGTCCCAACCGAAGAAGATAACACCATTAGTATTTTGCAAAATTTCCCATGGTCCTTCACGGATATCTCCGAACACCAGAAGGACGACTCCGAGTGTCGCGAGTTGTTGAAACGAATCGCGGATGGCTCTCTTGAAGACGAGTCGTATAGTGTTAAGAGAGGATTGTTGTCCCGTCGATGTCGGAAAAATGGTAGTGACAGAATTTACGTACCCTTGAAATTGAGGCCCATGCTACTTCAGTTTCATCACGACTCCTATCTGGGCGCTCATTTAGGTCAATATAAAACTTTAAATCGAATCTCTCGCGACTACTTCTGGCCTAACTTGAAAAGTGATGTTTTGGAGTATGTAAGAAGTTGCGATGTTTGCCAGAGGGCTAAACCCGCGCAGTCTTCTCTCGTTGGACCCCATTCTGCTGACATAGCGACATGCCCCGGGGAAAGGTTATTCATTGACTATTTTGGCCCCCTCACCAAGTCCAAGAGTGGCAACGTTGGGATCTTGTCCGTCGTTGATGCATTTTCAAAATTTGTTTGGCTATTTCCCGTGCGCAAGATAAATTCGAACAACGTTGTGCATTTCTTATCCCGGCACATTTTTGGAATTTACGGACCCCCTAAGACGATAGTGACCGACAATGCGTCCACCTTTAACTGTCGTAAGCTCCGACACTTATGCTTTGTGTTTTTAAGCCCTCACTATCCCAAACCCTCGCACGTTGAAAGGTTCCATCGAAATCTCAAAGCTTGTTTGACGGCCTTTCACAATGCTGACCAGCGCAGCTGGGACTGTAATCTTGATTTCTTTGTTTTAGCATTCAACAGCAGTGTACATGAGTCGCACCGGCAAGCCCCGGCTGCTCTATTTCTAGGCAGGGATCTTGTCGACCCACTGCAGTTGAAGTGGAATATTGGGTATCTGTCCAAACCGTCCAGGACGATGGACGTAGAGGCCAAATGGAAGGAAGCAGTGACACAGTTAACCAGGGCTCGAGACCGTGTGGCTGAGAGGTACAATCGGAACAGAAAGAGAGTAAAGCTTGAAGTTGGAGACTTGGTCGTAGTGAAAGTTTTTCCATTGAGCTCAACGGCAAATCAAGTCACGGCCAAATTATGTTATAAATGGTCTCAGCCTAAAAAGGTAACCAGATTCCTAGGACCTGTGACAGTAGAACTGGAAGATGTAGTAAGTAAGAAGGTGAGCAAGGCTCACGTCTCGATGGTAAAGGCTTACCGTCAAAGAAGCCAGTAAACCTCGTATATTTCCATATCTTACGTATCTGTAGTGGTGTATATTAACCTTGTCCTTAATGAATTCCCAGTTTTCTAACATGCCTTTTCTTTCAGGTAAAAATTCGTGTTTCATGAATGAGAACGGAAATGAAAGAAAGGAAAGAAAGGAAATAGAAAAAAAAAGGGAAGTGGTTCGAATTGCTGGAGTTGAACTGAATTCACATCCAGATCCCTGAGTGCATGGAAATATTATACCCAACCGCCTTGACTTTTGAATGCCTAGATTTCAACCTGAGTGCGCGAATGAAACAGTGTAATAATGGACTGATGTAAATCAGCGTTGCACGTGACAAGCTAATACAGACCTCCCATGAGGCAGACTTTCTCATTTAAAATGTATAATGTGGTGACTGTTCTTGTAAATTTCATGTGTTCGTAAATAATTGTAGATATAAGTAGTTCATAAGTACCTAGGTTAAGTGGGCGCGCGCTCGTAGTTTTAAGTTATGGACCTCTTTTAAAATGCGTCCACTCGTCTGATCAACGAGTTTCGGAGCATTTTAAAAGGCGGTGCCGCTGGATATTTGAACCATGCTTATCGCATGTTCCACGATTTGACATTTAATTATGTAAATAGCTTCCTTCAGTTTTGTGTGTCAGTCTAATGACGTCCAGTAGGGAGCAGCACACGCTATGTTTTTATCTGTGAGGTCGTTCGTTTTGCTGAGCGATAATTTTTACTCTGTGGAGTTCTTTTGCTGTTCTATGTGGGGCAGATACTAACAATGGCTGCCGCTATGTTCGGTGTGGCATTTTTATGCCTCAAATATTCATTTAATGTGTTCAAGCCTGGACCTTTCACGCTAACTGCTATTCGATTTTACTATTGATAATCACAGGTATGTGATACTTGGTTTATATTTAAATTTGGTGACGATTTATTCCCGTATGTTACGGTCGATGGCATACATCTTTCCGCTCCGTCATACGATGTGCTTTGAATGAATGTATTTGTGGTCTTGTTGTTATGATTGAAAAAGGGTCTCTGTGGTTATGATTTGGTGCGCTGCGTGCTTTAATACTGCGTGATCCTCATGATGTGCCCCTTGTCTCGACCGCACGAGAGACCAATCCAGGTTGTACAAGGCGCAACATGCCAGTGATGTGAATAAAGTAATGTCCAATTCTGACCTTATGTGTAATTGCACGCCGCACGCAAACATTTGAGTACGTGAGACCCACTGATAATGACCGTGGAGTCATAATTTATGGTTTGTATTTGACCACGAAATCTGAACGGCCGTTCGTGTTTTATTTTCCCGATACCCTCATTGTGTGTGCGTGAATGTGGTATGCATGTGAGTTCGAATGTGTGGGAGAGGAAAGGTTGGTATGCCGATTGACCTGTTGTATTTGTCTTTCAAATTCTGCGCCTTGTTTGGTTTTCAGCGCAGACCTATATTTATTTATCATTCATGGCTGATGCTCAGCTTGAGTACCCGCCATGTTGGTTTCATATTTGCGCATGGGCGTACCTATTGTATTCTTTGGGTCTTGTCTTGGCTTTGATTGGTCCATGGAGGCTGTGCTCAGTCTCATCTGTCGTTATTCTTATCTGCCTTTTGTTCTCCGGCACGGCTTATTGTTATGCGAACTTTTCGCATTGTTAGTTGCCTAATGAATACATGATGCAGTGCCTTGGATATTTGAATCTCGGTAAAACGGGCGACCTGGTTGAATAGTTTATGATGGAAGGAAGCTGCTGGTATTGTAATAGCGATGTGTCGAGGAGCAGTGAGCATTTTAAATTACGTATCATTTTTTTTTGAAGAGTATTAGTGAGTTTTCACGCCATGTTTCAACTATGTGAGAAAGAACAAGGTACGTCCATCAGTAATACGATGAATTTCCCTATTTATTTTGTGTGATTTTCTTTTCTAGCTTTAATTTTTCTCTCATATTTATTTAATAAATCCCCTGGTTTAAACCATTTCTTCTTTTATTTCTAATAGATGTAGTCTTGCCCTTGTTACCTGATTACAAGGGGGGGTTTTCAGCTCAGGGTTATGTATGTGCCTTGCCCGGTCGACACGATCCGGGCCTCAAATATTGTTCCCCATGAATATTTCACTAAGTTATTGCTTGGATCGCGGATTTATGTAGTGATAGATGGGGATGGTGTGGCTCACAGTGATGTTTCAGGAAGCCCTATTACAGGAAGTGGCACACAGTCAAACCAGATTCAGCCAGGTCTCATTTAGTTGGTGTTTTTTCTCTTGTACATGGGTACTTGTAAGATATTTTAGTAAAAGAAATAATGTAAAATTTAGTTTTATATGTCATGGAATGTAGTGAATACTCGCAATTTCAGTATTGGTAAAGATGGTGACCTGCTTTGTGTTGGGATGTCTATCTGAATATAGATCAATGAGAGGTAAAAATTTCTTTGACACTGCCTAAAGGTGAGAATTTTTCTTGTGTGGACTAAGGCTATGGTCTTCTTGTGCGTAAATCTAATAATTGTAAGCGCCACTTCACCAGAAATCTTTTAATTGAATGAAGTAGACTCATTCATTACAAAGTTAATTTTTTATACTGTACACTCTGTGTAATTTGAAATTAAGTATACTGGTACTTTTAACACTTTCCACACTGTTCATTTTAGTTGTTCTTGGTATGAGGATAGTGGAGGTTTTTTTTCTATATTCAGGTTTGTACGGAAATATTTTGGAATTAATCGCTGATCATATTAATGAATGATCTTTCCTCTTTTCATTGATGTTTTTTATCTTTAAATATAATATTAGGAACCTTCTCAAAATTATTTTTGATAATGTGTAAATTTTGAAAATAAAAAAATAAACTTTATTATTGCTTATATGGAAAATTGGTAACACAGGTGTGAAATGGGTAAAGATAAACTATATTACAAGGTTACAGTATATCACAGGCATCAACAGGATCAGAAAAATTCAAGTACAGCTTTTTGTTAGAGTAATTCTGTCCGCAATGGAATTTTCAGAAGCACTTGGGAAGACGGATCAACATCACACATCTCTCACAGTCACTTTCTCTCTTTTCATATCCTGAGACTGGTGTTCTTTCTTCCTGCATATGAACAGACCATACACACACTAGTAGACCATTTCTTCTTTCCTTTTTGCTGTGTATCATGGATGGGGAGTGCTTCATTGTTAGCCCTGTGGCAAAAGATGGTTGCAGTAAAGTGCTCTCTTGTTCCGTTGCTGCACTGTCAGCAAGATAATTTGACTGCTCCTTTATGAAGTCTGCAGATACTTGCATTGCATTTTAAATTATAATTTTCTGCTTCTGAATCACTATCTTTGGTGTCTGATCCAGAATTGACCACAATACCAAAATCTTCGTAATGTCATCGCTGGACAACTTGCTCACGGAGCTCTGCCTTACAGCGACCAATTACCGCATGTGATTACAGGCGACACAAGTAGTTTCTGATAGGTACTGCGCCGTAGTGTATTCCTTTGTTAGTACTTGAAACCTTATGCCACGCAATGAATGAGTGGCATTTTTAAAAACTGAAAACCTGCCGTAATACAAACAGTTAAACGTGACAACGAATGGCGCTCAGGCTTCATAGGCATGGGAATGTTAGCTGACATAAGTGGCATTCGGGTATAGATGGGTAAGTTTTAATATATTTTTTAAGTTTCCAGTCTGTCGAAACATGAAATATAACACTTAGGTCACTATAACTTACATGTGAAAAAACACACACACACACGTACTGTATTATTGAATGAATGGCATGTTTCATTCTACACAAACACCTTGAGAATCTATCAGATCACTTTTAACCATCTGTATAAATGTACATTATTCTTTACGTTGCATAAACTTGTCAGCGAGTGTGAATTTTGATATTATGAACATGCAATACAAATTATATGAATGTTGAAGTACGTTATTGACACTTTAGTAAATTTTCTATACTTGTAACCAGCTTCACGTCCGTTACCTCTAGCGAGAACAGCTTGACTGAACTTCAGGTCACTTGCTTTAACTGTGACTTGCTAATACATAATTGTGTATAGGGGCAGTAGGATAGCGGTAGAGGAGCGAAACGGGAGCAGGGAGAAGGATCTAAAACTATTGTCATGTTTTGGCGGGGTAGATAAATAAATGCGTACAGAACCTGGTAGCGTCCTATTTCTAAGATTTATTAACTAAGCACTACAATTACACATTTACACACGCACACACAACATGGTTCGTGCTCTCTCTCTCTCTCTTTTAGTTCCTCATGTTCCATCTACAATGACACACACACAGAGTCATCGATTATTTACACTACACTCACTCAGCCACTCAGTCACACTCGCTAGCACTGTCACAGTCCGCAGCCTACTCGTCAGTCTTGCAGGTCGGGGTCTGCCGTTCACTCACTCATTTGAACCCCGTTCGCAGTCTGCACACGTCGGCACCCAGTGTTCCCTTCGCGCTCCTCCAGAACACTCTAAGGTTCTTCTCCAACAGCCAGCCTCAAGGGACTCACACACATGACATCAGGAAAACAGGAACGAGTCCTCGGCTCCAACAGGCAGATACTCCCATCAGGCTGCACTCTCCCGGGCCATCACTGACTGCGCTCCAGCGAACCCACACCAGCGCTCTCAATCACTCACTCACTAACTCCATCTAACTTTCACTCTCTGACTCTGCCAAACTATTCTCCTTATATACCTGCTCTGGGCCTTCCAGAACAGTCCGGATGCTAGATGTATCCAGGAACCTCGCGAGATCGAAGACTCCAGATTAATAGTCGAGTAATTTCCGTCGTCCTCTGCTGTGGGACCGTGGACGGAGGCGCGAGGGCCGGCCTAGCAACAAGTGTTGCTCGTGATTGGCGTGGTCAAGCATAAGGGGGTGGGGCCGATACGGTGACGAGCTCGCACATAGCCAGTTGACATGATGGACGCTATAACCATTACACTATTATAGATCGAAAATGCAAGCAAATCATCTATATATATAAAGTAACTTGTCCTGACTGATTCATCATCACCGAGCCCAAACTACTGGACATAAAGAAATGAGATTTTGGGAATATATTCATATTAAGATGTAGGTGCTCGCTAAGAGAGGATTTTTGGATATTCCATCGCTAAAGGGGTGAAAAGGCGGGGGGCGGGGTGAAATTTTAAAATGAGTGTATCTATATCTCAAAACTTTGAAAGTTTACAGACGTGAACATTGGTGTTTTAAGAAAATCCCATAGGAGGGGTGAAAACGGGTGAAAAAGGGGTTGAATGACTTTAATGAGGATACTTATATCTCAGAAACTGAAAATATTACAGACCTGAAAATTGGTGTTTGGGATCGGCTTTAAAAATAAAAAAACACGTATTTTTTTGTTTTTGGGAAATCTAATTAATGGTGGTTTAACAGGAGTGACAAATTGGGATGAATTTTTTGAAAGACTATATCTACAGAATACCTGAGAAACGTAAAATGTTACAGACGTAAAAAGTGGTATTTGGAATCTCCCGTAAATATAAAGAAACATAGGTGATTTGTTTTTGGAAACTCCACTTAAGGGGAACTAAAAAGGGGGTGAAATTTTAAAAAGAGAATTTCTACAGTATATCTCAAAAAACTTAACATGTTAGAGAAGTGAAAAATGGCATTTTTTTCTCTATTCGAAATTAAAAAATGTGTATTTTTAGTTTTCCGTAATACCACTTGCGTGGAGGCGGGGTGGTGGTGGTGGTAAAAGTGACTGAAAATGGTGTTGAATTCTTTGAATTAGGCTACTGATATCTCAAAAATGAAGATGTTACAGACGTGAAATTTGATATTTGGAATCTGTTTTAAAAGTAAAGAAACACATATTCTCAGAAAATCCAAAGAAGCGGGGGGGGAGGTGAAAGAATTGAAAAATTAATTAACTTAATTGTATGAGAATACTTATGTCTAATAAAAACTAGAGTTGTTACAGACATGAAAATTGGTATCTGGATCTCCTTTAAAAACAAAGAAAAACGCATTTTTTGGAGAAATCATCTTGGGAGGCGCGATTGAAATGAGGTTGAATTCCTTTCATGAGGACACATAAATCTAGAACTGAAGAAGTTAGAGTCGTGATAACTGGTATTTAGAAGATCCTTTACTATTAAAGAAACAAGTTTTTTGCCGGAAAATTCACTTGGGGGTGGGGGGGTGGGAGGAATGTGAAAGGAAATGAAAGAAAGTAAATTATATCTCAAAACTGAAGGTAATAGACGTGAACATTGGTGTTGGAAATCTCCTTTAAACTTAAAGAAACATGCCTTCTTTTAATTTTTTGTGTTGGGGGGGGAGGAATAAACTTAACATTACATTACGGTACACTCCCTCTGAACTTCTTCCTCATCTAGCATTCTCTCCACTTCGTGATCATCATCATCATCATCATCATCATCATCATCATCATAACTCAAATCATACTTTCTGTTTTAATCCATAATAAACCTAAAAAGCAATAAAATGACCAATATGAGTCATGGTGATCTCACAGATCATACTCTCTGTTGTAAACTAATTTTTATTTTGTGTCTGAACTTTCACTGAATTCTTGTTTTTTGCTTTGAATTAAAACAGCTGGGCTGAGTGGCTCAGACGGTTGAGACGCTGGCCTTCTAAGTCCAACTTGGCAGGTTCGATCCTGGCTCAGTCCGGTGGTATTTGAAGGTGTTCAAATACATCAGCCTCGTGTTGGTAGATTTATTGGCACATAAAAGAACTCCTGCAGGACAAAATTCTGGCACCTCGGCATCTCCGAAAATCGTAAAAGTAGTTAGTGAGACGTAAATTAAATAACATTATTATTAAAACATATAAAGGTATTGATCTGAGGAATCTTGAAATTGAAGGATCTTACACTGGTAGTCGTGGCAATCTATGAGATCAAACAAGCCTCTGCTAGTGTCAATATCAGCAGCCAACGCGTTTGAGTCACACCGACAATTTCCAACCGTCAAACTAGGAAGATAATGGGGAGGCCCGTGCAGGCTTTTCACTTGCCTTAGATGGAGAAGTAAAAAAAAAAATGTACCTACCCAATCTGTCAGATCACCTGCAACTATTGTCAGGTTAATAGTATACCTAAAACTTGAGAAAATAGGCTACGTTTGCACATACAACATGGAATGTACTGTACGAATTAATATTTGTTTTGCCGGTTTATAGTAATTTTATTCTTATGAATTGATCCCAGGCTTTTGGTACACAATATAGAGATTAGAAATTGTATACCACCACCTCTCCTACGCTACCAGCCAATATTCTGATGGTGAAATTTTTTTCCACCGGCAGAATTTGAACCTCCTAAGCACGGTGTCAGGCCATATAGACTTGATGTCTTAATGATCATGGCCAACAGGCAGGCAGGCTATTATTATTATTATTATTATTATTATTATTATAGTCAATTTCCTTGGTTGAATGGTCAGCATTGTGAAATTTGGTTCAGTGGATCCTGGGTTCGATTCCCAGCCAACCGAGCTGGATAGCTGCAGTCGCATAAGTGCGGCCAGTATCCAGTAATCGGGAGATAGTGAGTTCGAGCCCCACTGTCGGCAGCCCTGAAGATGGTTTTCCATGGTTTCCCATTTTCACACCAGGCAAATGCCGGGGCTGTACCTTAATTAAGGCCACGGCCGCTTCCTTCCACTTCCTAGGCCTTTCCTATCCCATTGTCACCGTAAGACATACCTGTGTCAGTGCGACGTAAAGCAAATAGCAAAAAAAAAAAAAAAAAAAAAAAAAAAAGATTCCAAGCCAATTGGTGATTTTAACCATGTTAAGTGAATTCTTCAGACTCAGGGTGCAGGTGTTTGTCTTAATATACCTCATCATATACACACTACCAACCACTGCAGAAACAAAAAATTGTTAATACATCTCTTCACATAAGTTTGGTATCAGGAAGCACATTTGGCTATAATACCAGGCCAGATGTCTGCCTCTGTAGCGTAACAGTTAGCGTTATTAGCTGCCGTCATCGAGGGTCTGGGTTCGATTCCCAGTACAGCCAGAAATTTCAGAATGGCAGAACTGGTATATCCCTTTCAGACCTGAAAGAGAATTGGCGGTGTGAATTTTTGTTTATACGTCGAAAACTGGCTAAAATGCTCTTAAATACATATAATTTTAGTTTATTCTACAAAATGAAAATTAACATCTGAGAAAAAGCACCCATACAGTTGTGCGTGTCATGACATGTGTTTACAGTTTATTTTGACAAAATAAGAACTATCATCTGAAAAACAACACCCACACAATTGTGTGTGTTAGGACTTAATTCACTACTTACAAAAATGAAAAATTAAAAAAGTTCAGCTCAGCACATGTGAATATACACATGTACATGATCAGATGTTCTATTTTACAATGTGGAATGATTTACAACAATTAAAATCTTATACATTACATTTCTCACTAGAACACAAATTCTGCTTTCACAGTGCTTTTTGTGGCAGTACCCAGCACTCCTGCATGCATTGCCTGTAGGAAAACCTAGCCCGCACAATTGTGCATTTCAACATTCAAAACCTCATGATATTACGTACGATGTTATAAGTTCACAATTTTACGTTTGCTAAACAATTTACACACTTCATAGATTACATTCTGATATTCAGTGAAGCTTCTAGACTAATATGAATGCAATAAATAAATATTTAGTTTAGTCTTTACTGCTTCTCCCCACCTTGCCAATGAACTGCATTTTTAAACTATTCTTTCTGCCCCCTGGTGGCCAAGCACTAAATAAAAACAACTGAAATACATGCTACGTGTCCTGCACAATCGCTGCAGTCCAGTCTAGCACCAAGAAAACGTCAAATAAGCTCAGACATAAATAAAATAAGAACCCGCACAATTGTGCCTACACGGTCAGAAAGGGATATGGTTAAAATGGTACATGCAGTGTACATCCATTGGAAGTGTGCCTGGAAAGAGCTGCACCACCTCAGGACGAGGACACGAGTTTATTTACCAGGCCAGGCACACATGTGCAACTCTGATCGCACCCATGGCCCCATCAGGGAATGAGAAAATTGGAAGAGGAAGAAAATATTATTATTATTATTATTATTATTATTATTATTATTATTATTATTATTATTATTATTATTATTCACTGCAGTTTTGCTGCTTTACAGATGTGTTTCTTCTCAGCTCTGTGTTTTACTGCTACCATACTTCAGCATCTTTTGTCACTTTTACTGTTTTACCCTCCATGAATAAAAATATGTTTTGAAAGGAATTAATTTTTCATTCTACCTGCACTGCATGATCTGAGTCATGATCTTTGTTTTCAGGGACAAAACAGCCCCAAATGGGAGAATATCATATTAGATGTGCACTTCAATATTTCAATTTGACTTTTGAGAGAAGTACTGTATTAGACACTTTTTGCAAGTACTGTGGATATGACATTTATTCAGGCTACTGTACTGTAACACAATTTGTACATTGGAAAACCTGTCTGTATTAATGTGAAGTATTAACAGCTGGCAAAATTTTATAATGTTTCAGTAGTGTGTTAAGTTACCAAGTCATTGTTGAATTTAAGAATGACATACCCTTGATATCCCGTTTCTAGAGATGCAGGGGAATTGTAATTTTGTCCGAAATATTGTCTATTGTATGACTGTAAATCAAGTGACTAAAAGTTCTCATTTTAGAATCCTTAAAATTTGATCAGAAGCGAAGCCATGGTCTTGGGTATTAAAGGCTAACTAAGCTACTCAGCCTGATTTGTTGATGAAATTCAAAGGTTTCTTATCTTAGAGTTGAAGCTTCCATAATCTATTAAAGTTTTATTATGCTTTTCATCCTAGTTGGACCATGTCATATTTATATGTATCTTATGCAGCAACCTGTTCATAAGGTACATAAAACGATGACACCGTCCAACTTGGATGAACCATGTGACGATAGGTTTCTTGTTAATATGAGGCAATGAGGCACACTCTCTTAAAATGCCGGACACTATTGCTTATTAAGAAGGTAATCTTGGTCAGTGGGAAGGGCTTTAGTACACCAAACAACGTAGGCAACCTTCAGTTGGACACCGTACATCATGGGATGCACTCCATATGAGCCAAACACCACTGAAGGCAGTGTATTCACTGTTCAGTTAACAAGTAAGGAGGAACAGGGCGCTCTTGTATCATTGTTAACAAAGGAATACGTTGCATGCTGGGAGATGCATACATGATTAAAACAGTGCTCAGTGGTTATTGCATGAGCCTGGAAATATTTCCTAGAGGAACAAATTTCTCTTAGTGACAGCCGACCAGGACAACCCAGAAATTGACTGGTATTGTTGTAACTCATGTGAAAAAGTTGATTCAGTGTAACTAGCATCTCAGTGTGGATGATATCGTGGTACCAGTGAACTTGTGTTACGGTACCATCCTTCACATTATCACCAGCAGGTTACAGAACTGGAAAATTTATGTGTTTTTCCCCTTTGTTACTTTGGCGATGATGAAGAGAGCTATTACATGGCCACTACTCTGCAGCACCTGCAGTAGTACCAGTTGCAGGTTGACGTGGTGATTTTTGAAATGTTATTTACCAGCCTGAAGCAGAGAATGAGCTGTGTGTGTGGAAATAAATATACACTGACTGAGCAAATGTCATGGGATAGCGGAGCACTGATGCGCAGGTGTGTTGTCTGGGTGCCACACGCCCCCATGCCAGCGGCAGTTGTATAGAGGACCTTGTGAGCAGTGGCTGTGCATGTGACAGGTGTAACATGGGACGTCGTCGTGAGCTGACACCGTTTGAACGGGCTATGGTGGTCGGTGCCCGACGGATGGGAAGTGCGATTTTGGAAGCGGTGCGGGAATTTGGCTTCACATGATCAACCGTGTCCAGGGTGTATCATGAATGGTTGAATGCGGGTGTCACCGTCCACAACAGACGAACAACCAGCCGTCCAGCCATCCTCGATGACCGTGACCAGCGACATCTGAGACGGATTGTCAATAGTGACAGACGTGCAACTGTGCAACAAATCATGGCTCAATTCAACACAGGCCGTGCTAGACACGTCTCCCAGTGGACAGTCTGTAGGAACATGGGTTCTATAGGGTATGGTAGCTGGCGCCGCACACGGGTGCCACTGTTAACCCAATGTCATCGGGGACGACGACGCGCATTTGTCGCCAGTCACCAGGGATGGACACTAGAACAATGGCGTAACGTGATGTGGTCAGACGAATCACGATTTCAACTGCGCCATGCTGATGGGAGGCACCGTGTATGGTGCAGACCACATGAAGCGATGTATCCCGCCTGCCTCGAAGGTCTGGTCCAGGCCGCTGGTGTCCCTGGTATTGTCTGCGGTGCATTTTCCTGGTATGGAATGGGCCCCCTACTTGTTCTGGAAGAGACTTTGAATGGTATGCGGTATGTTGAGCTGCTCGGAGAACATCTCCACCCATTTTTGGCCTTCCAGCGCCCAGACGGTTCTGCGGTGTTTCAAGATGATAACGCGCCGCCATATCGCTTCCACGTCACCCGGGAATGGTTCCTGGAACATGCAGCGGAGGTCCAACGACTGCCATGGCACCCAGGAGCCCCGATATGAACCCTATCGAGCATATCTGGGATGTCCTGGAATGCAGGCTCCGTGCCATGGATCCTGCACCCACGAACAGACCAGTTGGCGGCCGCTTTGCAAACGATTTGGTGTCAGCTGCATCCAGAGGACTACCAGGGACTTATCGACTCACGTCCACGGCGTCTCAGTGCAGTTCGCAGGGCCAGAGGAGGCTCCACACGCTATTAGGTGACTATCCTATGACATTTGCTAAGTCATTGTACTCTCAGCCACTAAAGAATTCCATGGCCGTACTTGGCACTGCTGATAAGCAGTGATGATATTGCTTTTCAGTCATGTGGTCAACTCCTGGAGAACGGAGTGCTGAGGAAGTGTTGAAATGCTCAAGAAATTATGGTGGGTGATTAAGGCTAAATGCCCTGGACTACTCTCGGAAGGTGTCAGTTTGTCCTTGACCATGCCTGACTGATACTGGGTATGCTGTCCGTACAATATTGCAGCATTTCAGGTGGGGTGTATAGCAATGTTGCTACACATGTCACTCTTATAGTCCTGAAATATCCTTATGTGATTTTCACATATTTGGGGACTTAAGCGTGCCATTAGAAGCCAACGACCCATGTAGGATGATGATGTGAAGGTGCTGTTCGACAACACTGTTGTAGCAACAAGCCTGGGGTAACTTCCCTAGAGGCATTCTTTGCCGTATTTCACAGTGAGATAAGTGCCTCGATAGGTGCAGCTACTACATGTTGCTGACTTGAGGTTGGTATGCTTTTATGCCATGTGTTCAGATTTCAACTGACTCGCTTTCATATGTTAGTCTTTTATGTAATTTAAACAAGAACAGCAATCACTTTTTGAAATGATCACTTCAGAATTAAATCAGAATAAATTTGAATCAGCTACACTGTCTACCAACAGGTAATTGGGCACCCATGACAGTAGGTAATTTGACTTAGGTGGTATGCATTGTGACTTGTGTGGGTTTCACATGTCTTGGCAAGTAAGAAAACATCCTGAAAAAAGATGGCATGTGTTGCAGACTTGTCAGACTGGTAAGGTTGTGATCTAGGCTATCCAACAGAGCAGTAGCATCAGAGTTTAAAAAGGCTCAAATTGACTGTAGCATTTGTTGTGCGTAAATGAAAGGTGCATTGAAACTGTGATAATGGTGAATGTTCTGGGTGACAAAGTTCTGACCAGTGGAGATTGCAGTACCTGGACATGTGATATTGTCAGAAATTGTCAAGAAATAGGACACATCTGATGGCCATCATTAGATGGAAGATTTCGGCAGAAGCAGGGGTATCTGTTTCTATGAGACCTTTCAGGAATGAGTCCCACTAACTCGGGTATTCTGGATGAGCAATGGCACATGAGCTACAATTCACAAAGATGGATAAAATCTTGGAGGCTTCTGTGGAGTGATGAGTCTAGATTCACATTATTTCAGTCCGATGGATGTGTTTGAGCGTTAATAGAGAGAGTGTTTAGTGTTCGCCAGGCAATTAGTAGTGGCGCATGATCATGTCGAGGTATTTCTCATACTACACATGAGACAGGTGATGGTGGTGGTTCATGGCAGCATGAACTCAGTCTTACTGTAAAATTCTTGACAATGAACTGCTCCTAACATGGGCAATGCTATGGAACAGACCCCTGTTACTTTCAGGATGACAATGCCGGATGCAATGTTGTGGAGCAGTATGCAGAGAATAGTGTTCACCGAATGAACTGGCCTAAACAGGCCCACTCTCAATCGCATGAAAAACCTTTGAGACAAATTTTGAGTGATTTAGCCAGCTCTCATTGCTGAACTGTCTCAGATGTAGCAATAGGACTGGCAGCGTATTCCAGTGGATGTCCTGCGCAACCTAGTTGAGAGGGAGAGAGGGGGAAGGGAGTTGCTACTGTTACAGCAGCAAGAGGTGGCTCCACAATGTTCCAATGGAGCAAAGACTGCCAGAACAATATTTTATACAGGTGCCCAATTACGTTTTGATAGTATAGTACCTGTGGCACTACAGTTTAATTTGGAAAGCCATAATCATGGTATTTTGGAATTCTGCACTGTGATCTGATGATGTTTTTCCTTGTACACTTTATCCTCAAATCTTAACATTAAATTAATTCTAATATTCAGTTTTCTATCTTCATTGTCTTGTTCTTCCTCTCCACTTATTTTAAAATAGTTATTTGTTTTTTCTTAATGATTCAACTGGCAGTTTGATTGCTTACATGGTACAAATTTTTTTTTAAACCAGCGTCTGGTCAAGATGGTAAATACTGTCACTAAATTTATGTATATGTGAAATTCTTTTTCAGGAGATGAATCTGACATCGTAAATCTACCGCTTGTTAAAACTCCTTCAACTGTTACCTCAACTAAGGAAAGAAGTGGTCCTACAACCCAGGTGCTTCAGGACAATAATCCTAATGCGACTATTTCTACATCTTTTTCGCAAGTTGTTGACGTGTCAGTACCTGAAAATACAACGAGCAACACAAGTGTTCATCATGTCACTGTAGAACATGCTGCATTACCTGCTCCAAACAATGGCGCTGCTGACTCTGCAGGAAAAGCCACTGTCACTTTTAGCATATATGAGTCTAGTTTCGATGTACCCAATCCAGAACTCTGTCCCGATATGGGACGTAATATTCAGGTGATGGTGATAGTAACATCGGCACCTACTCATAAAGATGCCCGTATGGGCATTAGGTATACATGGGGTCATTATAGTCATAGGAAAGATGTATCTATAGCTTTTCTTTTAGGGTCTGTTCAAGATGCACCCAGAAGGAAAGCCTTGGATGCTGAAGGAGATCTCTATCAGGATCTTATACGTTCTCGATCCCTTGACACTTTTAATAATTTAACTTTAAAATCTATATCTATGTTAGAATGGGTAGATGAATACTGCAATTTAGCTAAATATGTTCTTAAGACAGATGATGACATGTTTATTAATATACCTCGACTGTTAGCTTTCATAGACAAAAAGAATAACGAGAAGAAAACTATATTTGGAAGACTTGCCAAAAAGTGGAAGCCAATACGTAATAAGGCTTCAAAGTATTACGTTTCGTTAGATCAATATAGGCCACCTTTATTTCCTGACTTCACAACTGGTCCTGCTTACCTCCTTACAACTGATGTAGTGCATGATATGTATGTTGCAGCCTTGAACAAAATCTATTTAAAGTTAGAAGATGTGTTTCTGACTGGCATTGTGGCACAAGAATTAAAAATAAAGAGGCTCCATGTTAATGAATTCTTTAATAAGCGAACAGCATTGAATGCTTGCAATATTCAAAAGGGGGTTAGTATACATAAGATAAAATACCATGAACAGTTTGATTTATGGGAGAAGTTATTAGGGGGCAAAGCAAAGTGCAACCGAAGAGAAAGTGTGACAGTGTACAGTGTACATGATGAATTTCCCAAGAATGCATATAATTGTACAATTCACAAGACCAGAGATTTTTCTACTCCTGTTAGAGGTCAGGGCTTGGTGTTGGTAGACAGCATTTCTGTACCTGTCGTTAAGAGTACCGGTACTTTATCTTTATATTTATCATCACATTCACTCAGTAGTCATTGCTGTTGGTAACATTCTGTGTTGAACAAAGTATTATGTTGATTTGAGTCTACTTCTCTCTCTCTCTCTCTCCCTCTGTGTGTGTGTGTGTGGGGGGTGTTTTTTCTTTTTCTTTTTTGAATGGAATTTGGAGTCTACGTATTTATTATTTAGAAAGTTCTGCCTGGATCAAAGTTAAATCTTACCAAACATGCCAGTATTATTTGGTAATTATATGTCTTTAATGGATTTTCTGTTGTGCTTTTCCATTCAGAAATTATTTTCTAAATGTTAGTATCTTTACTTTTAACACTTTCCTGTTACCACTGGAGTATTTGATTTCCTCTCAGTTTCTGTTTTATCAAGAAGGAAAATATAGCATAAGAAAAAGCTAAATGAAGGAAGGAAGACATTCCTGCATTGGTAATTATAAATCTTTGAAGGTAATTTATTATGTATTAGCTGTTTTCAATTGTTTTAATCAGTCTGTATCTTAGGATGGAAGAAAGTCAGTATTTTTATTACAAAAAACTTAAAGGTTAAAACATATATTTAAAAATTGTAGCAGTCAATTGAGATTTTGAATGTATTTAAACTCTTCTTTCACTTAAAACTCAGCAAGAATTGACAAACTATTTAGGAATCAGCTCTCCAAAATTGTTAAGCATCTTGTATGTAGTCATTACCAGTGAAAATCCTCCTATATAACTGAATTTTATAGGAATCCATTGTGCCTGTCTCTTCAGAATAGGTTCACATAAGAGATTTTGGTGTGAGTTTAAACTCTGTTTGCAACAACTCTAAGTGCACACCTGTGCTGAACTAATTCACATAGAAGCTTTTAGAGTGGCTGAAAAATCTGCTGATGTGTTGGAGGTTTTAAATTTTGTCTTTCATACCTTAAATTTCTCAGAGATGTAAGAGTTTTTGCTTATTTATGTATGGAGAATAGGCCTTCCATTTGGTACCAAAATCTCATTTATGCCCTCAGAGAGTTACATAGGTTTTTTTACTGGCACATGATAATGTAACCTAAAGAGGATTTTAGATCCTATTTCTCCTGTATACTTCCAACTCTTACCTAATAACCTTGTACGTTTCCAGTATGAAAGCAGTAGTTGACCTAAATAAAACTTACACAAATTTATCATGGACATTTTGTGAAGAATAGTGAACTTCAGTTTGTAAAATACAGTCAATTATCTGGAAGAAAAACTCTTGAGCTACCACTTTGTTTTATCTCTCAGATGAAGAAATTACTGCCTTGAAATTATAAATAATGTTTTGTTGATAGACACAGGCCATTTAGACATATAAAATAGTGTTATATTTTTGACTGGAACACACAGGCTATCCTGTGGCCTTTGGAGTTGTGAAGCAACATTAAGAATTTCATACAAGTGGCCTTAGCCTTTTTGATAGCAGACCTGGACAACTATCAAACAACTAGGTACAGATTTATAACATCAGGTGAGGTAGCCACATCTTAACCCTTAGCCCTTAACCCCTTAGCTCCATTTAAATACCTGCTTGTAGTCTCGTAAGAGATCTCACAAACATATACACTGCACTGCAAATAGGCCTAGTGTATGTTAACAAAATATAATACAAACATATAATACGATAGGTATTCAGGGGCCGTGCTCTGATTTGGTCTCTGAAGTTGAATCTTACTGTCATATTTCCAGCAGTAAGTACACTTGAGTGTGAAATTTCTCAAAGCACACTTGCCAGGATGCAGTCCAGACTTTCTTGTGCATATATTACTGAAACACATGGTTTCACATCATCCTGAAATCTATTTCCACATCATCTTCATGAACACTTCATTACAAATCTCTTTCACTATCACTGAAATGAATCACTTTCATGTAAGTACCTCGCTATTCCTTTCTCACAATCTTCAAATGAAGCCATGTTGCTAAACAACAGCTGTTCTCAAACATGCATGGCCTTTAAAGAACTCCCCTCATAGCTTCTTTTCAAAGAGAAAATAGCTCAACAGGAGTCGACAGTGACATCAGTAGATGGCAGAAGTGTAGTGCTATTCATGCGGGTGTAATCCATCACGGGAGTTACATAGACGGAACAAATCATTGTTGTTTAAGGCTCAATGTTTACACTGTTGGAGCTACCCTGTCATGTAGTTGTAGGCGACTCATCATTTCTGGGCAACCTAGAAATCTGCAAGAAATAGGAACAATCCAAATCATTGGCAAGTAACAGCTACAGTTGACCAACTTGAAATATCTTGGGTCTAAAATTGCTTATAATGGTCATTTAATTGAACATTTAGTATTAATGTAGCCTATAGCGAATGATGACAGGCATCATCTGCAACTGCCAAACGAACCACTTGATTTAATTGGAGATCCATCCTGTTGACTGTGGTATTGAATTTTGGCCATCTGCAAAAGAGGTAGAATGTCGACTAAGGATCTATGGGACAAAATGGTGCAGAAGTCAACCTCATCACTAGATAGATCACGTTTCCAGTATAGTCATATGAAAATAATTTTGTGTTGCACCGATCCATGATAAAATTTGTGACAGTAGATTACACTGGTTTGATGATGTTTGTTGTTGTTTAAAGGGGCCTGACATCTAGGTCATCGGCCCATCACTGGTTTGGACATGTGCTGCAAGCAGAAGCAGATAAAAGTATAAAGATGCGCTACATGCTGGAAGTAGTTGGCCAAAGCAGTGATGGGCCAATATGCTACATGTCATCATGAAGAGCATAAATTTATACCCCTGATAATGCCCACGACTGAATGGAATGAAGATGGTGGAACCATATAGCAGACCCTGCCACTAGGTAGGCCAAATATCATCATCATTGTCATCATATATAATTAGAAATATGCCATAAGTTATTCTTTAATAATGACCATAATACAGTCACTGTTCTGATGGTGGTAAAAATGAAATGTGTTCAACAAGAGGTAAGATAAGCTATGTCCATGTAGCTCATGTACACAGTATTGGGAGGAGTGTTGTTGTGCAGAGTAAGATTCACATAAGGGCAGGATTGCTTTGTATCTCCCTTTATTTTGAATGGGGCTGTAGTCCCTCATGCTTCTTTTTACAGGGTGATTCATAAGGAGTTACTACCACTGTGAAGCTGATTGCCAAACATTTTCAGCACAAAATGTCTTGTGACCATGTGTCCTGTTCTCAGTATGTACAGAGTTACAGTATTTGGAAAGTTATGTGTGAAACACATTTTTCTTGAGTCCCTTTAGTTGGAAGGGTAAAAATAAGCCTTCACAAATAATCCTTGATTTAATTGGCTCATGTTCTGAAGCTCAACATATGTTTTAAATTCCTGAATTGCTTTGTACAAAATTTTAAATTCTGACTATGAAAGTATATGTTTCTTATGGAATAATAAAAAAATTGTTACAAATTGCACCAATTCTAGCCACTGAATGCACAAGTTACATTTTGCATCATTCATGTACAGCCTTAGACAGTTTATATAAGCATTTTCAAAAATGCCAATTCTATGCTATTCCTCGCATGTTTGTGAGCCACGCACGTTGCTCTACGTATCTGTACACAGTTGTTTTTGATTTTTGAACTTCAGAATATGAGCTCTTTAAATAAAGGATTATTTTGAAGAGAGCATTTCATTTTATGCTTCAAATGACAGGAACTAAAGAAAAATATGTTTTATAAACAACTTTCAAATTATCATAGCTCTGTAACTCAAAGACACTGGTTAATACGATATTTTTGTTCAAAATGTTTTCAGGTGTAGATCTGTAGCTCTTCATGAATAACGCTAAAAAGGATAATTTTTTTTTGTAGGGTTAGACTAGGACAGGATATTCAGGAAGTAAACCCATCTGCGTATTCACTAATGAATCAAGTGTGGCTTGAATTGATGACCTACTTGGCTTATACTTATCTCAGAATCATCTTGATTGAACATACTTCCATGTTGTACCATGAGAAGTATAATGGATCTACTGGGTGTTCTGATGGGTTATCAAGGGCTTTTGAAGATCTTCTGGCTTCTGTGGATAGATGTTAATTATCCCTACAAAAAGAAGTTTAGTTCTTCTAGTAGGCCAGGGTATAGGTCCACCCCACTCTGTTCATTGGTCAGGATGTGTAGTATTTACGAAGTAGGATCCAAAACTTTGGGAACTACAAGCACTCAGTAAATCATGAGAACATAGTCTGAAATGCATCCTACCATCCTTCTCCTCTATTATCAGAGTGGTTTCTTCCATGAGCATCGATGCTGTAAATGAAATGGCGTATGGCTTTTAGTGCTGGGAGTGTCCGAGGACAAGTTCGGCTCGCCACGTGCAGGTCTTTTGATTTGACTCCCGTAGGCGACCTGCGTGTCATGATGAAGATGAAATGATGACGAAGACGACACATACACCCAGTCCCCGTGCCAGCAAAATTAATCAACAAAATTCCCAACCCTGCCGGGAATCAAACCCGGGACCCCTGTGACCAAAGGCCAGCACGCTAACCATTTAGCCATGGAGCCGGACATTGATACTGTGATACACACAGATGAATTCTTCTGTTGTTAGTCATGTTTATGCTAATAAGTAAGAAATTTTCAATGTTTAACTATAAGTGTTTTAAATTTTGTCAGCATTTGAGAAAAGCACTTTTGAAGAACTTAACAATGCTAATGGTTGTGTACAGTGACTCTGATGCCAAGATCATAAGTATTTGAGTGGCAGCAGCACTATAAAGAAAGCTAACAATCCAGTGCTGATAACGAATGCTCTGATCAACCTGTGACTGCATGGATTGCATATGCTTGCCAGAATCATTGTCAGTCGTTTTGTGGGCATAGCTAATACTACCTAGATAGAAGTGGCCTCCTGCCAGTGCATTTTGATTGAAGATCTTAATAAGCCTGCTTAATGGTCCCCACTGGTCTGAGTTTTTAGCCGAACATGGAACTTCCATGCTTTAACATCCTGCTATGGTTTGATTCATAATTCACTTCAGTTCTTTTCTTAACTATCGTGGTTTAAGAAAATGTATGAAACTTGTTTTGTTTATATGTCACAATGTGCAGGTGACAGGCTGAGATACAAACATAAAAGTAATACGTTTCTTAATGTCAGACATTAATTAATCAGTTTTAATTTTCATTTGTTTAAACAAGTACGGTAGTTTCTTGTCTAGATGTGACTTTAAAAATATGTTTCCTCATATACAGATTGTTCTCCCAAAGAACTCTTCTCAGGGTCAACAACTTACCTTTTGTATCAGTATTCCCTGTTGTTTCTTCAGTAGTGGCTTCCGTTGGACCTGATTTACTTAGTAATTAATCGGAAATTGGCGTTGAAAGGCTTCCTTGGTGCCTTATACAAATAAATAATGAGTATAGCTTTTTCAATTGCCTTTCCTTTTACTTCTAGTCATAAAAGGAGTGCTAACTCCTAAAATGAATAATCATTTATGATTATTGTCTTTCATATCCTTAATTATTATAAATTTTACTTTCAGTTTAGATGTGCAGTAAGACAAGTTAGTGTGTTTGTGTTAATAAGTATTTATTCTGTTCAATAAATCCACTCTACCTTCTGCTTTTTTAAAATTTAGTTTCAGTGGAGTAAAATTTAGATTAAAATCTCTATCCCTTTCTTTAAATCCAAATCTTTTTCCTTTATGGTCATTGTGCAGTGTGTTCAGGTGCAATATTTAAAAATGTGATGATTATTATATTGGTAATACCAAGTGTATGTTCTCCTTTGAGACTCTTACAGTATTATGGAGCACTCTTGATAGAGAGATATTGATTTCTTATATATGAATGTGACAATGTATTTGACAAAAATTAATGTGGATTTTGCTATATATTCTGTGATCTTAGTTCATTATGCCTTAAATGTTTATTCATAATCATATTATCTAGTGCAACACTGAATAAATAATCTTCTCTTATACTTAAGGAAGGGTATAAATATTCATAGCCATGAGATTGTTTCATGTAAAATATTAACAACATTCAATTTAGTGCATTGTTGAAAACTAAGAGAGTCATTAATTCTTGATGAATTTTGCCACAGAAATTAAATTGTCATGTAACAACTATAGTTGTAGTTGATTACATGTCACAATGCAGATAGCAGCTGGGGAAAATGTGATTTTTCTCTCATGACAGGAACAGAATTCATAGTATGAACAGGGCTTCTGGTCATCTTCATGAACATTATTCATCTGCAGTCACCTAGGTGCTGATTGGGCTTTTGGTATTTTATGGTGATTTTTCTATCAATTAATTGATCACTGCAACTGTTTTTCAACTTGTGTTTATTTATGATGCTCTATCTCTCAGTTACACTAAGCAAAATGGAAATTGCAGCATCATGAAGGGGTGTGCCTACAATGTCTTGTGTGCATGGTGAATGAGTGTGAGGCAGTTATACGATAACACATTCAAGTGCTTCAGTGAACATAATGTAGACTCAGGTCAATTCAGGGTGTGCCCACTATGAGCTGCAGTACATTGTTGAATCCCGCATATTATGGAGTCAATAAGGCTCTGGATCACACCTTGTGGAATTTTCCGTCCATGCTTGCTGCTCTGTGAGAGATCATCCACAGTTTGTGTGACTGAGGGGTATTGTACAGGCATCTTTCCACCATGTCTAGCAGGCCACTGTTAAAGCATAATGGTTTCGAGAGCTTCTCTTGTGAATCCTGCATTGTGAGAGCTGTCATTGTCCTGCCAATCTTATTGTTCTCTCCCTGGTACACCATATTATGATGTATGGTGGTGTAATTGGAATATTCTGTATAGAGAATACTCAAGAAATTTCTCTTAGAGAGCCTAGGCTTTTGTCCCAGAAAGCAGAATACACAGTGCAGTCAAATACAAAATGTAAACAGTTGCAGCGAGAGAATAATTAAGTAATAGACAGATTAGCTTTACCTAAGTAGTGTTTAATATTCACTAGGCCATTAATGTTTCAAGGGAAATAATAGAAAAGCTTGGAGTGGGGTTTTAGAGAAGGAATAGTTATAATCTTCAACATTGAAAATTTATTAACAGTAGAGAACTATATTTTTAGCATATTCAACAAAGATGAACTAATTACCAAATTCAAAATATGAAAGCATGAATACTAAAAGCTTAACCCTTAGTGATAAAATTGCCACAGAATTAAAACTAGAATACAGATTGACATTTTACAATATTTAACAGTTCATACGGCCAATGTATTAAACAGAAAGTACAACTCCATTACAACACATAAAAAAGAGAGAGGAGGATTAAAATGCATCTCGCAAGTAAAGGGCGCATGCTGAGGAATTGCCAATGTTTGAATTAGCATGCTCGGATATGCAGGCTGCCACTTAATATCTTACCCGCAACTCGCACTGTCCAACAGCCGATTTGAGACCACGCCGACATATGCTTTTAGTCATCGTATGGGACATGTGTTTGTATAATTGTAATCAACACAGGCAAAGTTATTTTTGCATTGTCTTGCACTGTTGGCTGTCTGGTTGGTCTTGTTCCTGGTCTTTGAGCATTTGGCCCTTTATTTGACCACTGCTGCCATACACATACCATAGATGCATTTCAGCTAACACATGTAGCTACAACCTACACAGATAAGCCATTCTCGTGCAGGCTAGTTATCTGGGTCCTCTCAATTGGTGACGGTTGTCGAAATCCTGCTCATGACTGTCATCAAGGTATGTTTCACAAGCGAACACTTCATGTCACAGGACCTTGAAGACTATATGTCAAATAAGCCCTACTGGGCTTCGCATACGGCAGGTAGTTCATCCGTGACCAGTCGGGTGGAAAGATTTGTGTGAACAGTCAAATTGGCCTGAAACTGGTATTGTTTACATACCTAGCTGGCTCATTCGATATCTCCAGTATTAACTTGAATGAACCATTCTCTTGTAGTCTTGCAATTTCTTTTAGCCTTGTGTACTTCTAAGATTCTTTGAGAATACACTAGTGACCTGATTTTACACTTGTTTGTTCCTTTCCAACACTTAATACTTTCTGAATTTTTTTTGTTTTTCTGGTCCTTAGATGTTACTCCTTACAAGATTCTTAACAACACATCATAAATGTGAAATTGATGTAATACTGGTATTCTTGTTAGATATCAGGCAGGCCACTGTTAAAGCATAATGGTTTCGAGAGCTTCTCTTGTGAATCCTGCATTGTGAGAGCTGTCATTGTCCTGCCAATCTTATTGTTCTCTCCCTGGTACACCATATTATGATGTATGGTGGTGTAATTGGAATATTCTGTATAGAGAATACTCAAGAAATTTCTCTTAGAGAGCCTAGGCTTTTGTCCCAGAAAGCAGAATACACAGTGCAGTCAAATACAAAATGTAAACAGTTGCAGCGAGAGAATAATTAAGTAATAGACAGATTAGCTTTACCTAAGTAGTGTTTAATATTCACTAGGCCATTAATGTTTCAAGGGAAATAATAGAAAAGCTTGGAGTGGGGTTTTAGAGAAGGAATAGTTATAATCTTCAACATTGAAAATTTATTAACAGTAGAGAACTATATTTTTAGCATATTCAACAAAGATGAACTAATTACCAAATTCAAAATATGAAAGCATGAATACTAAAAGCTTAACCCTTAGTGATAAAATTGCCACAGAATTAAAACTAGAATACAGATTGACATTTTACAATATTTAACAGTTCATACGGCCAATGTATTAAACAGAAAGTACAACTCCATTACAACACATAAAAAAGAGAGAGGAGGATTAAAATGCATCTCGCAAGTAAAGGGCGCATGCTGAGGAATTGCCAATGTTTGAATTAGCATGCTCGGATATGCAGGCTGCCACTTAATATCTTACCCGCAACTCGCACTGTCCAACAGCCGATTTGAGACCACGCCGACATATGCTTTTAGTCATCGTATGGGACATGTGTTTGTATAATTGTAATCAACACAGGCAAAGTTATTTTTGCATTGTCTTGCACTGTTGGCTGTCTGGTTGGTCTTGTTCCTGGTCTTTGAGCATTTGGCCCTTTATTTGACCACTGCTGCCATACACATACCATAGATGCATTTCAGCTAACACATGTAGCTACAACCTACACAGATAAGCCATTCTCGTGCAGGCTAGTTATCTGGGTCCTCTCAATTGGTGACGGTTGTCGAAATCCTGCTCATGACTGTCATCAAGGTATGTTTCACAAGCGAACACTTCATGTCACAGGACCTTGAAGACTATATGTCAAATAAGCCCTACTGGGCTTCGCATACGGCAGGTAGTTCATCCGTGACCAGTCGGGTGGAAAGATTTGTGTGAACAGTCAAATTGGCCTGAAACTGGTATTGTTTACATACCTAGCTGGCTCATTCGATATCTCCAGTATTAACTTGAATGAACCATTCTCTTGTAGTCTTGCAATTTCTTTTAGCCTTGTGTACTTCTAAGATTCTTTGAGAATACACTAGTGACCTGATTTTACACTTGTTTGTTCCTTTCCAACACTTAATACTTTCTGAATTTTTTTTGTTTTTCTGGTCCTTAGATGTTACTCCTTACAAGATTCTTAACAACACATCATAAATGTGAAATTGATGTAATACTGGTATTCTTGTTAGATATCAAACTGTTTCAAATAGGTTATGCAGTGGAATCTCAGTTCATTATTCTTGGTGGGAGCATAGGAAATAAACAAGAAAGTGAAGTATTATAGATATCACAAGGCCAGAAGCATAACAGTCTCCTTACAGGTTGTAAAGAACTTGGAAGGGGTTGAAGATAAAGGTTTCCATTATTTACAACCTTGGTACTTAGTGGGAATAATAATAATAATAATAATAATAATAATAATAATAATAATAATAATAATAATAATAATAATAATCGTATGGCCTCAGCTACCGTGTGCAGACATTTCAATTTGACGCCATGTGGCTGTCTGCTCGTCAATTTCGATGTTCCGTTTTAATCTAGGCCCACTAGATGGCAGACTGAGCAAACCAAAACTCTCTTGGGCATCCATGGCTGAGATTTAATGAATTTTATCGGGTAAACACCGAATGTGTCACCAGAGATCTTTTACATGCCGACATCGTAGAGAGTGATTAACCCTATTTCCTGCCTTTTTTTTTTTTGGGGCTCCAGGAGGTAACTTGGTACTCATTTGTTGTGTAGGTTGTGTGAATCCCAAAACCACGTGCCTCTTTAAGAGCTTAACCAGCTGTAAGATTGTAGGTCCTAGAAAGCAGTTTGTGTTTCAGTCCACTTCTTTGTAGTAATGCTGTTATTTCATTGAATTCCGCCACCTTTTTCACAGCTTCATGAAATGCTGAAGACTGACTGTGAACGAAGCACCACTATTCTTCAGTTTTTTTTCTTTCTTCAGGAAAAATGAACATTTTTTTTTAAGCAAAAGCAAAACCATCTCCGTACTGGCCTGGAAGGCCCCTAGAGAGGTAGAAGGTAAATGCTTCTGTTATCTGTAACCATGACAAATTAGTTACAGTAGAATCTCAGTTCATTGTTCTGGGTGGGAGCATAGAAAATAAACATGCAGGTGAAATACTGTAGATATTGCAAAGTCAGAGCAAAACCATCTCCTTACACATCCTGAAGACCATTGGAGGAATTCGATCAAACCTGTTTAACACTCATTTTATGCTCCTTCATGATGTCACTTCATGTGAAAGGCTTTTATTTATCACTATTTGAAAGGTGCTCCTGACAGCCAAGAACTCTGAGAGGAGGCTATACAGTTTCGTTTCAGCATATAGTAAAAGATGACATTACAAAATAAAGCCAAGTAAACATATGAATCAATGTACTGTATGAATTCTAGTACTGTATTGTATGATATTCATCACAAGCGAATGTAATTTGGAAGAAATGTTTGATTGCATACCGACACAAGGCTGATATATTTGAGCACCTTCAAACACCACTGGACTTTGCCAGGATCAAATCCGCTAAGTTGGGCTCAGAAGGCCAGCGCTCTACCATCCGAGTTACTGAGCCTGGCGTAACACTCTGAACATGTTTTTCATTTTATAAAAAGTTACACTTGGAGATATAGCAAATGATGTTACTGTAAATGGTCACCCATATAAAGATCAACATGAATTCATTTTCTGCATTACAGTCTAGGTACTCAGAAACCATACCAGCTGGGCTGAGCAGATTAGGTGGGAGAATGTTGGCTTTGTGACCCTAAATTCGAGGGTTCAACCCCGGCTCAGTCCAGCGTTAGTGGATTTACCACCACATAAAAGAATTCCTGCTGTACAATATTTCCAGAATGTTCATGCTTCCAAAAACTGTAAAGAGAGTATGTAGTGAGACATAACACCAGTAACATTGAACCACACCCATACGGTTTTATACCTTCCTTAAGAGCCAACACACATTTATGCAAGTTGCCAATACCATCTTGTCATATACAGAGTGTGACAATAAGGTAGAGCCAAACTTTCTGGACACATTCCTCACACATAGAAGAAGAAAATATGTTATGGACATGGGTCTGGAAACACTTTATTTCCATGTTAGAATGCATTTCCTACAACTCTACATAATACATTAACCATAGGAAACACATAAGAACAGAACATACCAGCATACCACACATGAAACTCTTTCTTACATGAAATATTCTAAATGCCCTCTGTTGACATTGATACATGCATATGCAATACTCCAGCGATACATCAGCGCACCCGGGATTCAGTGCGATGGCAGATTGTTGCATGTATCAATGCTAACGGAGAGAATTTTGAACATTTCATGAAAGAAAGAGTTTCATGTGCTATGCTGGTATGTTCTTTTCCTGTGTTTTTCTCATGATAACTGTACTATCTTGAGTTGTAGAAAATGAGCTCTAACATGGAAATAAAGCATTTTTGGACCCATGTCCATGTGAAATATTTTCTTTTAAGTGTGAGGAATGTATCGTGTAAGTTTGGCTGTACGCTGTTGCTACCCATTGTATTATTACATTTATTAAATGATGTATTTCTGCAAAAACTGTAGAGGAACTTGCCAAATAAGTGTAGCATATTCCCTAGACATCCCCAATATGTTGCGTGAGGGAGAAATCTGCAAGATGGGGAAAGTTGTTAAATGTCTTGAATTGTATACTTTATAGCACAGGTATTGTCTGGCTGCAACAGCACATAGCCATCCTATTAGAAGAGAATATTTGGACATACAGACCATGATGTTAATTAACATTTACCGGGCGAGTTGGCTGTGCGGTTAGGAGCGTGCCGCTGTGAGGTTGCATCCGGGAGATAATGGGTTCGAATCCCACTGTCAGCAGCCCTGAAAATGGTTTTCTGTGGTTTCCCATTTTCACACCAGGCAAATGCTGGGGCTGTACCTTAATTAAGGCCACGGCCGCTTCCTTCCAATTCCTAGGCCTTTCCTATCCTATCATCGCCATAAGACCTATCTGTGTCGGTGTGACATAAAGCCCCTAGCAAAAAAAAAAAAAAGACCTATCTGTGTCGGTGCGACGTAAAGCAAATTCTAAAAAAAAAAAAAAAAAAAAAAAAAAAAAAAAAAAAAAAAAAAAAAAAAAAAAAAAAAAAGAGCTGATGGCTAATGAGTTTAATTTAAGGAGACCACTGAAAACTTACAAGACTATGTTGTACATCAGGTGAAAGTTTCAGCGAGAGAGAGACAATTGCTACTTTGTAAATATTTCCTGTGGACCATGTTATTTTCGTGGTGTCACAATTGTTCAGCTCTGTTGACCATGTTGATTGAAATATCCTAAGCATGCAACTGCTACTGTCGGGGAGAATATATATACATTACAGCCATTTAGAACCTGGTCTAAGTGCATGAGAATGTTAATTTGACCAATGTTTCCAACATTTAGGTACTGTTGATATATTATGTTCAACCTGTGCAGTAATTCTACTGCAACCCACTGTGAGTGGGGGATGCAGACGAACAATACACCAATGGTATCCCCTGCCTGTTGTAAGAGGCAACTAAAAGGGGTGACTAAAGGATGATTGAATTAGAACCATGAAACTACTTGCGATTAGTACCATCACGCTGGGAACACCATGAGTCACCTTTACTAGTGAGTAGTACCACTGTTATATACACAATAAGTTTGTGATTAGTAGCAGCAGAGAGTGGGTTCATTGTGGGTTTACAGTATCTGTGATTAGTACTACTATATGCGGAGCACCACGGGCTTACATTGCCTGTGATTAGTACCATTATGTGAGACACACCACAGGTCTGGGCGTTGCCTGTGATTAGTACATAATACATGAGAAACACCTCAGGAATACCGGCGCTCGTGATTAGTACACCTATGTGAGGAACACCGTGGTTTTGCGTTGCCTATGAGTGGTGCCATTATGTGTGGAACACCTTTGTCTGCGCTACTTTTGAGTAGTATGCTACATGAGAAATACCATGGTTCTACTTTACTAATGATTATGAGGGGTCAATGACCTGGATTTTGGACCCCTTTAGACAACAAGCATGATTGATTCAAGATTGTGGTTTGAAAGCAGTCCCTTGGTCAGTAATACTATTGTTTTAAGATAGTTTCTTGGAATGTGGGGCATTGCGGGTCAGATCCACTGATTGTTTTAAGTTCATATTCATTGTTCATTGTTGTCTTCTTGAATTCTAGTCAGTGGATCAATTTGGGCCTTTTCCTTCTTTTGAACTTTCAGTAACTTATTGTGAGTTGGATCCACTGATTATTTTAAATTCATATTCATCCATTCATTCTTCATCGTCATGTTTTGAATTCTAGTCAGTGGTTGAATTTTTTACTTTTAAATTGTCGTTACATTTCGTACCATTAGGGGCTGATGACCTAGATGTTAGGCCTCTGTAAACAACAAGCATCATCATCAGTTCTACTGTATTTGTGCATCCATTTTATTTGAAGACTTTAGACAACATAGTAGTCAGAGAGTTACTGTGCTGTGCAATACAGGAAGGCCTTGATTACTTGATCAGAGTATGAGGAGTAAAGAATACGGAGGCAAATAGTAAAAGTGCAAGTTTTGGGGGAAAAGCATTTGAAATTATTTAATTTTACCAACTCAGCAAAATTGATCTTACAAATTATTTTCACTTAGAAATATTTATTCCAAAAATGTACAATTGCATCATTCTCTGTTTCCTGGATTCTACATTTTAAAAATGTTCTCAAGGACTAATGTTTCAAATGTACAAATCAGGAAGCTGTAACATATGTTCCCCCTAATCAAATAATCTTGTATAACAAATGGTCAAATTATGTCACTTATTCATAGACAGTGATATCGTCTTCATTGTTGTCATTTTCTTCTTGTTCCTGTGGTACCAAAGTTCTGGCATCGATGATGTCAACAGAAAACTTTCTTTCTGGTGAAGGGATTTGTGGCAATAGCTCATATATTTCCTTCAGTTTTGCAGAAAGTGTGGCAGTTAGCAGTCGTACAATTTTTGCACATTAGTTTCATTTGCAAGAGAATTTTCAGGGTGGTCATTTTTGGTCAATATCCTTTTAGAAGCTTAACCCGATGAGTGCTACGCCCGCCTATAGATGGGCTGACACGGCCGGTCCACCAGTGCTACACCCGTCTATAGACGGTGCACGAGAAATTTAATTTTTTGAGTTTCCAGGTTCAATTTCTAGTGCAAATTTGATCTCTGACATGTTCTGCCATCTGTTGGGTATTATGTAGAACTAACTGATCAGAGATTATAGCTTCAGAAAGTAACTTACAGAGCAATTTGTAGACATATGTGGAGTTCATCAGTGATGTAAACAAACATGACTGAACAACAATTCATTTGCTTCTGCAGCGATGTTATTTTGGATCACAGAATCTTTCAGTTATTAACCACAGCGGAAAGTGATGATGGAGATAATCATTTTAAGGAATTGTTAAGTGTTTTTGAAAGTGAGAGTGATGGAGAGAGTGACAAAAATATTGTATGTGAGAGAGAAACAGAGCCTCCTTCTAAACTAAAGAAGAAAAACACGGTGACTACAAAAGCTATTTTATCGCTAATTTCGTGGCGGATGGATTACTTTTCTTCATCAGAGTTTCAGATAACTGTGACAGGCTCTGGGGGCCAAGTAGTGTTTGATGACAACCTGAAAATCATTGATTTTTATGAAACTTTTGTGACAGTGGAGTTGGTGCAGATAGTTGAACAAATCGGCATCACAAACAACCAGTAGAAAACATTTAACAATCACCACATTCCAGGTTTGGAAAGTATTTTAAAATATAAACTTATATACTTCTAAGAAGTTACATGTATTAGTTGCCTACAGATTTTAGGAAATCATATTATTTTGGGCTCTTTACTTTGTATAAAGATCATGCACGCATGGACACATAAATGTAATTTTGTTTTCTCTCAAAATAATATTGAACATAAGTGTAGAATTTTCTATTTGCATTTAGTTTTATAAACAACCAATATTTATAAACATTTTAAGCTAATCACCCCACTGATAAGTTAAAAATTTACATACGAATGAAAAACTGAGCACTGAGGTACCAAACAGTCAACTGGTAACTCAGCACTTAAAAGGTTAAATGATAATTACAAATTATGTTAATTGGCACATGTTGCTTGAGTAGCTGAAGAGGAAGGGATGGGGGCACTCGGAAATGCACAGACACTTGCGTAAATGAGGAAGAGAGCTGTTGATTTTCCCCTTTGCCTTCTGGCCACATACCTAAAAATCTTAGCTTGTTTTTTCTTAATTGTTTACTAAAAAGGAAAGAAGTGTGAAATGAATGAAGTTGGCTCACATTACTGTTCTTTATGGTTTATAATTAAAAAGTGAAATAAAATTTTCAACCAATGTCGAGTTCACCCTCTTATCTTTGCAACACCTGTGTACTGTGCCCGCTCAGTCTGGTAGAGTTATGAGGATCCACAGGGGTGGACTGTTTGTAAGTCTTGACATTAAAATTATGGACAAGGAAAAGATTGGGTATGTCAGTCTCAAGCTCAAACTAAGAAAAGAGTGAGACGTGGAACAGTAAAGTTTATTAACAACAATAAAGGAGGGGGGAATGAAATTGAGACTCTGAACTACAGTCGGATTTTCACAAATTAATTTTTAAGTGATCCTGGTAGAACATCAATAGCATCAAAATTACACTAAATTTAAGTGACAAAAATTTTATACAATCATGTAAGCTGTTGCTTCAGCATTTCTTAAATTAAATAAATTCTCGAGCAGTATTTCAAAGAAACAGAATAAACTAGCTAAATTACCATTCTTCGTACGGATTATGAGCAAAGATTAAAGAGGTTAATGATGCAAAATGAAATGTGAATTGTAAACTCGTTAAAAATTAATCTTGAACCCACACAATATTAAAAAGTTAGAAACATGGAATATAACTATAACATGATTACAGTGATAATGTAAAGGGCTGGAACAGAGGGAGCTGGCCATGTGGTTAGGGTTGCACAGCTGTGTGCTTGCATTAGGGAGATACTGGGTTTGAATCCCACCGTCGGCTGAATTTTCTCAAAAACCATTTGTTACGAAGAAAATGCAGGACATTTGTTGTAGAAAATTTAATTTCAAGGTAACAGTGCACATCATTTTTTAATAGGGCTGACCATTTACGAGTTATTTTAGTTGATGTAGGGCAAAAATTGCCCAAATTTGGGACATACCCCTGTAAAATCCCCCAGTAGTTCAAAATGGTAAAATATATCAGAATCAAAAGTATTCCTTGGGTGACTCGGGATTTTAAGTTATATCCTTACAAAATTTCAGCTCAATTGGTCCTGTAGTTTTCAAGCCTATCCAGAACAAATAAACAAACAGACACCATCTCATTTTGTTAATAGTGTATATAGATTACAAATGAATTGGTTATTTCTTGTTAACATATAATCTAACGGAAACACAGTTTTAAATTGCCACAACTTTTAGTGGTGTTCTTATGAATATCACTCATTAAACACTGAAAATTACACCTTAAAATATTTCTTTAAATTGCACTGTTTTACTTACACATTTCTTTTTTTACTCAGACCGTTGAATCTTTAAAAGAAAAATCTTTACTAAATGATTAGAGTAGTATAATTGGACAGTTCGGCCGCCACCTCCACCTCAGGCTCCCAGAGGCCACCTCCACCTCCACCTCAGCCAGAGGCCTCCCAGATGCCTCCTCCACCTCCACCTCAGCCAGAGGCCTCCCAGAGGTCTCCTCCACCTCCCGCGGGAAATTTGAATTTGTAAACAAAGCCACGTGCTTTTCGACAGCTGTCATCGACAACAACGCATCGCTAACCTCAGTACTGCCATCTTGACGGGCCTAAACCTCAGTAGTGCCAACTTAACCTAACTAGCTCGAGATAAACAAAGCCACGTGTTTTTTGACAGCCACGTGCTTTTTGACAGATTTGTAAACAAAGCCACGTGCTTTTTGACAGCTGTCATCGACAACAACGAATCGCTAACCTCAGTACTGCCATCTTGACGGGCCTAAACCTCAGTAGTGCCAACTTAACCTAACTAGCATGAGGTAAACAAAGCCACGTGTTTTTTGACAGCCACGTGCTTTTTGACAGATTTGTAAACAAAGCCACGTGCTTTTTGACAGACAACAACGCATCGCTAACCTCAGTACTGCCATCTTGACGGACCTAAACCTTAGTGGTACCAACTTAACCTCACTAGCGCGAGGTAAACAAAGCCACGTGCTTTTTGACAGCCACGTGCTTTTTTGACAGCTGTCATCCGCCATCTTTAAACCACAAAGCACTGTGCTGCCCTCTATATCGCAGTAGCTGCAAAATTCGTCACCTGTCATCGGCAGTGCTACCATCTTGACGGGTCTAAACCTTAGTGCTACCAACTTAACCTCACTAGCGCGAGATAAACAAAGCCACGTGTTTTTTGACAGCTGTCATCCGCCATCTTTAATCCAGAGAGCACAGTGCTGCCCTCTTTAGCTACTTACCTTTGAAATGTGGTGGCGGATAATTTGAAAAATGCTTTTTTGACAGCAGCCATCTTTGTGCACCGTGCTGCCCTCTTTAGCTAGATACCTGTGGTGGCAGGCAATTCCACGTGACAGCAGCCATCTTTAATCAAGAGAGCGCCGTGCTGCCCTCTATGTGGTGGCGGCAAATTGAAAAATTCCACGTGCTCTTGTTTGGAAACAAACTCATGTGCTTTTTTTGACAGCTGTCATCTGCCATCTTTAATCAACAGAGCACAGTGCTGCACTCTTTAGCTAGATACCTTTGAAATGTGGTGGCGGCAATTTGAAAAATTCTATGTGCTCTTGTTGGGAAACAAAGCCACGTGCTTTTTTGACAGCTGTCATCGGCCATCTTTAATCAATAGAGCACCGTGCTGCCCTCATGCGGGGCAATTTCGTCAGCTGTCATCCGCCATCTTTAATCCAGAGAGAACAGTGCTGCACTCTATGTGGTGGCGGCAAATTCCACGTGCTTTACAAACCCATGTGCTTTTCTGACAGCTGTCATCCGCCATCTTTAATCCAGAGAGAACAGTGCTGCACTCTATGTGGTGGCGGCAAATTCTACGTGCTTTACAAACCTATGCGCTTTTCTGTCATCCACCATCTTTAATCTAGAGAGAACAGTGCTGCACTCTATGTGGTGGTGGTAAATTCCACGTGCTCTTGTTTGGAAACAAATTCTACTCGCTCTTCAGCTGTCATCCACCATCTTTAATCAAGAGAGCACCGTGCTGCCCTCTTTGTGGTGGCGGATAATTTGAAAAAATTCTTTTCGACAAGCAGCCATCTTTAATCCAGAGAGAACAGTGCTGCCCTCTTTAGCTACTTACCTTTGAGGCGGTTAATTTGAAAAATTCTTTTCGACAAGCAGCCATCTTTAATCCAGAGAGAACAGTGCTGCCCTCTTTAGCTACTTACCTTCGAGGCGGTTAATTTGAAAAATTCTAGCTGCCATCTTTAATGAAAAGAGCATCGTGGTGCTATCTTGCGAGTAATATTTTACGTCACAGCTGTCATCCACCATCTTGCATTGCTAACCTTAGTGCTGCCCTCTTTAGCTACTTACCTTTGACAAGCTGTCACCTGCCATCTTGCATCGCAAACCTCAGTGCTGCACTCTATGTGGTGACGGATAATTTGAAAAAATCTTTTTGACAAGCAGCCATCTTTAATCAACAGAGCACCGTGCTGCCATCTTTAGCTACCGCCATCTTACATCGCTTACCTCGCTGCTGCACTCTATGTGATGGCGGTTAATTCGAACAAGTTTAATCACGCATCGGGCAAGCTAGAGTAAGCACGTGCTGTTGTGATGACAGGTTCGATTCATTAAATTTGGAGGCTTAAATGCAAAATGTTAAATATCTCGAAAACGATGCATCGTAGAGCAAAACGGACAAAATTTTTCCGCCTAATACGTAGGTTCGTAGTATCAGGAACAAGAAAAAACATAGTCTAATGATGAGATCAACGGTTCGATTCCTACTTAAGCCCTTTGGCATTCGCAGCTATCTATTTCTACAAGATAGTGGCTGCTCTTATGAGAAACAAGATGCCTTGAGACGTCCTAGGGATGCTTACGCAAGATGGCAGACACAAAATGCTGACTATACATAGCTCCTTATGAGAAGGCCTAGGGGAGCTCGCACAAGATGGCGGCTACTCTTATGAAGAAAGCTAGCTTAGAGGCTACTGCGCAAGATAACAGCTGCTGTTATGCATGTGGTGGAGGGCAATTTGAAATTCTATGTGCTTAATCAACAGAGCACCCTGCTGCCCTCTTTAGCTGAAATGTGGTGGTGGATAATTTGAAAAGTTCTTCTGACAGCTATCATCTTTAAAAACAATGGCGACTATACATAGGCTGTTAAGGCCTTATCATTCTCCTCCTCCTCCTCCTCCTCCCCCTCCTCCTCCTCCTTCTCTACCTCCTCC
This sequence comes from Anabrus simplex, assembly GCF_040414725.1. Classification (NCBI taxonomy): domain Eukaryota; kingdom Metazoa; phylum Arthropoda; class Insecta; order Orthoptera; family Tettigoniidae; genus Anabrus; species Anabrus simplex. Next base: position 37,707,594 of record NC_090277.1, on the reverse strand, counting down.
TCCGCCTCTTATGTCAAGGCATAGCTTTATATCGAACAAGTTTAAACCTGCATCGCGAAGGCAAGCGTGTGCAGCGATAACATTATTGTGCATGTTTAGACTTTCGAAACATAAGAAGAGTAGAATCAAACGCTGTACTCGATACGACATGTGATCAGAACATTGATTGATGCGTTCAGAAAAACAAAATAAGTGATCAAGACTAGAATCGAACAATGTACTCAATACATCATGTGTTTAGAATATGTCAGGGGATACGCTTGTTCTAAGAAGATCAGATTGAAACATAACAAGACTAGAATAGAACACTGTAATCGATGTTGTTAACTTCAACATGTGATCAGAACATTGATTGATGTGTTCAGAACACAAAATAAGTGATCATGACTAGAATCGAACACTGTACTCGATACAACATGTGATCAGAACATTGATCGATGTGTTCAGAACACGAAATAAGTGATCAAGACTAGAATCGAACACTGTACTCAATACAACATGTGTTTAGAACATGTTAGGGGGTACCCTTGTTCTAAGAAGAACAGAATGAAACATAACAAGACTAGAATCGAACACTGTAATCGATGTTGTTAACCTCAACATATGATCAGAACATTGTTTGATGTGTTCAGAGCAAAAGTACAATTTTGATGATTTGCTTAGTGTAAAATCAAAAACTATGGAAACACACTGTGCACATATCGCGTAGCTAACTCGCTCAGTAAGCAATATTGCAAAACTACAACTTCAATGATTTGCATAGTGTAAAAATAAAAAACACACTGCACCTATACTGCGCAACTAACTCGCTCGGTAAACGATATAGCCAAAGTATAACTTCAAATTATTTACCTTCCATCATTCGTCTTGTGTGTAAAAATCAGTCGAACAAGTTATCGCATAAACATGGCTGAAAAAAATCGTGATAGGGTATGGAACCCAGGGGTTACATCTTATCAGAAGGGCAAAAAGGATGAAAGGACTCTTCCTCCTCCTTACCGCACATTCCTTGAAGGGCTAATTGGCTGAAGGGCTAATGGGCTAAAGGGCTAAAGGGCTAATGGGCTAAAGGGCTAATGGGCTAAAGGAGCAACAACCTCGTCGATCGCTATCAACAAGAACGCTTGTACTTTGTTAAGTGTAGAAAATTAATCTTTATTTGTAAATGGTTTCATGTTCAGAACAAGGAATGGAAAATCCCCGAGGTGCGATGAGTTACGTTTTTCGAACTAGTGTTTGGAACACTGAACTTTTCAAGATGATAGCAGAGAGTTTAGCAATGTTCTGTTGTTGGATTTTAAATTCCGCGCTACAACATGCATAAGGTGGTAGCCTTAAGGTTTACCGCCGTAAAGATGGTAAGAGTGAGGTTAACAATGTTCTGTTGTTGGATTTTAAATTCCGCGCTATAACATGCATAAGGTGGCAGCCTTGAGGTTTACCGCCGTAAAGATGGCAGCAGTGAGGTTAGCGACGCTCTATTGTCCTTCAAAGTGAGGTTAGGGTTCGTCAAGAAGACAGCTGTCAAAAAAGCACGTGGCTATGTTTACCAAACAAGAGCACGTGGCTGTGACGTCACGGTCACGTAGTATGTTGCCTCAACATGTAAAGTTCAATGTCTACACCTACGTAGTTAACACTCTGCTATGTTCACAAGATTTTTTACACATAACTATTCTTTATGCTTTAAGTTCATGCACATAGGCTATGCTAAGATATCAGTACAAACACATGCGAACTTTGTACATTCTAATGGAATAAGTTTAGTACTGTGTGCATCATGGATACATGATATGTGCACGCATTTAATCTTGACTATACGTAATGCTGCTGCTTTGTTTACAAGATTTTTATACATTGCTATTCTTTATGCTTTAAGTTCATGCACGCACAAGCGATACTCGTACGCTCTAGCAGGAGAAGTTTAGTGTGATATTCGATACATTATCGATAGGTGATGTGTACACGCTTTAGAACATAGCTCATCTTTATGCTTTAAGTTCGTGCACATGGGTTAGGGATACACAAAAGCGATTGCTACATGCTCTAGCGGAAGAAGTCTAGTACGATAGTCGATGCATGTAAAATCGATAGGTTATGCTAAGATAGCAGCACACTTACATGATTTTAGCACAATCTAGTGGAAAAAGTTTAGCATGATAGTCGTTTCGTGCAAAATCATTAGGTAATGTGTAAACGCTTTGAAACAAGGCTATTCTTTGTACTTTAAGTTCATGCGTACAGGTTATGCTAAGATAGCAGCACAATCTAGCGGAAGAAGTTTAGTACGATATTTGATGCATGCAAAATCGATAGGTGACGTGTACACGCTTTGAAGCATGGCTATTCTTTGTACTTTAAGTTCATGGGTATAAGTTATGCTAAGATACCAGCACAATCTAGCGGAAGAAGTTTAGTACGAGATTCGATGCATGCAAAATCGATAGGTGTTGTGTACACACTTTGAAACATAGCTATTCTTTGTACTTTAAGTTCATGTGTATGAGTTATGCTAAGATAGCAGCACAACCTAGCGGAAGAAGTTTTGTACGAGAGTCGATACATGCAAAGTCGATAGGTAATGTGTACACGCTTTGAAACATAGCTATTCTTTGTACCTTAAAGTCATGCGTATAGGTTATGCTAAGATAGCAGCACAATCTAGCGGAAGAAGTTTAGTACGATATTCGGTACATACATTATCGATAGGTAATGTGTACACGCTTTGAAACAAGGCTATTCTTTGTACTTTAAGTTCATGCGTCTTAGTTATGCTTGCGATAGTCGATGCATGTAAAATCGATAGGTTATGCTAAGATAGCAGCACGCTTACACGATTTTAGCACAATCTAGTGGAAGAAGTTTAGTACGAGGGTCGATGCTTGCAAAATCATTAGGTAATGTGTACACGCTTTGAAACAAAGCTATTCTTTGTACTTTAAGTTCATGCGTCTTAGTTATGCTAAGATAGCAGCACAATCTACCTGAAGAAGTTTTGTACGAGAGTCGATACATGCAAAATCGATAGTTGATGCGTACACGCTTTGAAACATGACTATTCATTGTACTTTAAGTTCATGGGTATAGGTTATGCTAAGATAGCAGCACAATCTAGCGGAAGAAATTTAGTACGAGATTCGATGAATGCAAAATCAATAAGTAATGTGTACACGCTTTGAAACATGGCTATTCTTCGTACTTTAAGTTCATGTGTATAAGTTATGCTAAGATAGCAGCACAACCTAGCGGAAGAAGTTTAGTACGATATTTGTTGCATACAAAGTCGATAGGTAATGTGTACACGCTTTGAAACATGGCTATTCTTTATACCTTAAGGTCATGCGTATAGGTTACGCTAAGATAGCAGCACAATCTAGCGGAAGAAGTTTAGTACGAGAGTCGATGCTTGCAAAATCGATAGGTAATGTGTACACGTTTTGAGATATAGCTATTCTTTGTTCTTTAAGTTCATGCGTCTTAGTTATGCTGAGATAGCAGCACAATCTACCTGCAGAAGTTTAGTATGAGAGTCGATAATGCAAATTCGATAGTTGATGTGTACACGCTTTGAAACATGACTATTCATTGTACTTTAAGTTCATGGGTATAGGTTATGCTAAGATAGCAGCACAATCTAGCGGAAGAAATTTAGTACGATATTTGATGCATGCAAAATCAATAAGTAATGTGTACACGCTTTGAAACATGACTATTCTTTGTACTTTAAGTTCATGTGTATAAGTTATGCTAAGATAGCAGCACAACCTAGCGGAAGAAGTTTAGTACGATATTTGTTGCATGCAAAGTCGATAGGTAATGTGTACACGCTTTGAAACATGGCTATTCTTTGTACCTTAAGGTCACGCGTATAGGTTATGCTAACATAGCAGCACAATCTAGCGGAAGAAGTTTAGTACGAGAGTCGATGTGTGCAAAATCGATAGGTGATGTGTACACGCTTTGAAACATGGCTATGCGTTGTACTTTAATTTTGTGGGTATAGGTTATGCTAAGATAGCAGCACGATCTAGCGGATGAAGTTTAGTTCGATGGTCGATGCATGTAAAATCGATAGGTCATGTGTACACGCTTTGAAACATAGCAATTCATACTGCTGCTCTGTTCCCAAGACTTTTAAGCATAGCTAACCCTAATACTGCTCTTAACGACGTCGAGCTAAGGATTGATTACGTGACCGTGACGTCACAGCCACGTGCTCTTGTTTGGTAAACATAGCCACGTGCTTTTTTGACAGCTGTCTTCTTGACGAACCCTAACCTCACTTTGAAGGACAATAGAGCGTCGCTAACCTCACTGCTGCCATCTTTACGGCGGTAAACCTCAAGGCTGCCACCTTATGCATGTTATAGCGCGGAATTTAAAATCCAACAACAGAACATTGTTAACCTCACTCTTACCATCTTTACGGCGGTAAACCTCAAGGCTACCACCTTATGCATGTTGTAGCGCGGAATTTAAAATCCAACAACAGAACATTGCTAAACTCTCTGCTATCATCTTGAAAAGTTCAGTGTTCCAAACACTAGTTCGAAAAACGTAACTCATCGCACCTCGGGGATTTTCCATTCCTTGTTCTGAACATGAAACCATTTACAAATAAAGATTAATTTTCTACACTTAACAAAGTACAAGCGTTCTTGTTGATAGCGATCGACGAGGTTGTTGCTCCTTTAGCCCTTTAGCCCATTAGCCCTTTAGCCCTTTAGCCCATTAGCCCATTAGCCCTTCAAGGAATGTGCGGTAAGGAGGAGGAAGAGTCCTTTCATCCTTTATGCCCTTCTGATAAGATGTAACCCCTGGGTTCCATACCCTATCACGATTTTTTTTCAGCCATGTTTATGCGATAACTTGTTCGACTGATTTTTACACACAAGACGAATGATGGAAGGTAAATAATTTGAAGTTATACTTTGGCTATATCGTTTACCGAGCGAGTTAGCTGCGCAGTATAGGTGCAGTGTGTTTTTGATTTTTACACTATGCAAATCATTGAAGTTGTAGTTTTGCAATATTGCTTACTGAGCGAGTTAGCTACGCGATATGTGCACAGTGTGTTTCCATAGTTTTTGATTTTACACTAAGCAAATCATCAAAATTGTACTTTTGCTCTGAACACATCAAACAATGTTCTGATCATATGTTGAGGTTAACAACATCGATTACAGTGTTCGATTCTAGTCTTGTTATGTTTCATTCTGTTCTTCTTAGAACAAGGGTACCCCCTAACATGTTCTAAACACATGTTGTATTGAGTACAGTGTTCGATTCTAGTCTTGATCACTTATTTCGTGTTCTGAACACATCGATCAATGTTCTGATCACATGTTGTATCGAGTACAGTGTTCGATTCTAGTCATGATCACTTATTTTGTGTTCTGAACACATCAATCAATGTTCTGATCACATGTTGAAGTTAACAACATCGATTACAGTGTTCTATTCTAGTCTTGTTATGTTTCAATCTGATCTTCTTAGAACAAGCGTATCCCCTGACATATTCTAAACACATGATGTATTGAGTACATTGTTCGATTCTAGTCTTGATCACTTATTTTGTTTTTCTGAACGCATCAATCAATGTTCTGATCACATGTCGTATCGAGTACAGCGTTTGATTCTACTCTTCTTATGTTTCGAAAGTCTAAACATGCACAATAATGTTATCGCTGCACACGCTTGCCTTCGCGATGCAGGTTTAAACTTGTTCGATATAAAGCTATGCCTTGACATAAGAGGCGGAGGAGGAGGTAGAGAAGGAGGAGGAGGAGGGGGAGGAGGAGGAGGAGGAGGAGGAGGAGGAGGAGAATGATAAGGCCTTAACAGCCTATGTATAGTCGCCATTGTTTTTAAAGATGATAGCTGTCAGAAGAACTTTTCAAATTATCCACCACCACATTTCAGCTAAAGAGGGCAGCAGGGTGCTCTGTTGATTAAGCACATAGAATTTCAAATTGCCCTCCACCACATGCATAACAGCAGCTGTTATCTTGCGCAGTAGCCTCTAAGCTAGCTTTCTTCATAAGAGTAGCCGCCATCTTGTGCGAGCACCCCTAGGCCTTCTCATAAGGAGCTATGTATAGTCAGCATTTTGTGTCTGCCATCTTGCGTAAGCATCCCTAGGACGTATCAAGGCATCTTGTTTCTCATAAGAGCAGCCACCATCTTGTAGAAATAGATAGCTGCGAATGCCAAAGGGCTTAAGTAGGAATCGAACCGTTGATCTCATCATTAGACTATGTTTTTTCTTGTTCCTGATACTACGAACCTACGTATTAGGCGGAAAAATTTTGTCCGTTTTGCTCTACGATGCATCGTTTTCGAGATATTTAACATTTTGCATTTAAGCCTCCAAATTTAATGAATCGAACCTGTCATCACAACAGCACGTGCTTACTCTAGCTTGCCCGATGCGTGATTAAACTTGTTCGAATTAACCGCCATCACATAGAGTGCAGCAGCGAGGTAAGCGATGTAAGATGGCGGTAGCTAAAGATGGCAGCACGGTGCTCTGTTGATTAAAGATGGCTGCTTGTCAAAAAGATTTTTTCAAATTATCCGCCACCACATAGAGTGCAGCACTGAGGTTTGCGATGCAAGATGGCAGGTGACAGCTTGTCAAAGGTAAGTAGCTAAAGAAGGCAGCACTAAGGTTAGCAATGCAAGATGGTGGATGACAGCTGTGACGTAAAATATTACTCGCAAGATAGCACCACGATGCTCTTTTCATTAAAGATGGCAGCTAGAATTTTTCAAATTAACCGCCTCGAAGGTAAGTAGCTAAAGAGGGCAGCACTGTTCTCTCTGGATTAAAGATGGCTGCTTGTCGAAAAGAATTTTTCAAATTAACCGCCTCAAAGGTAAGTAGCTAAAGAGGGCAGCACTGTTCTCTCTGGATTAAAGATGGCTGCTTGTCGAAAAGAATTTTTTCAAATTATCCGCTACCACAAAGAGGGCAGCACGGTGCTCTCTTGATTAAAGATGGTGGATGACAGCTGAAGAGCGAGTAGAATTTGTTTCCAAACAAGAGCACGTGGAATTTACCACCACCACATAGAGTGCAGCACTGTTCTCTCTAGATTAAAGATGGTGGATGACAGAAAAGCGCATAGGTTTGTAAAGCACGTAGAATTTGCCGCCACCACATAGAGTGCAGCACTGTTCTCTCTGGATTAAAGATGGCGGATGACAGCTGTCAGAAAAGCACATGGGTTTGTAAAGCACGTGGAATTTGCCGCCACCACATAGAGTGCAGCACTGTTCTCTCTGGATTAAAGATGGCGGATGACAGCTGACGAAATTGCCCCGCATGAGGGCAGCACGGTGCTCTATTGATTAAAGATGGCCGATGACAGCTGTCAAAAAAGCACGTGGCTTTGTTTCCCAACAAGAGCACATAGAATTTTTCAAATTGCCGCCACCACATTTCAAAGGTATCTAGCTAAAGAGTGCAGCACTGTGCTCTGTTGATTAAAGATGGCAGATGACAGCTGTCAAAAAAAGCACATGAGTTTGTTTCCAAACAAGAGCACGTGGAATTTTTCAATTTGCCGCCACCACATAGAGGGCAGCACGGCGCTCTCTTGATTAAAGATGGCTGCTGTCACGTGGAATTGCCTGCCACCACAGGTATCTAGCTAAAGAGGGCAGCACGGTGCACAAAGATGGCTGCTGTCAAAAAAGCATTTTTCAAATTATCCGCCACCACATTTCAAAGGTAAGTAGCTAAAGAGGGCAGCACTGTGCTCTCTGGATTAAAGATGGCGGATGACAGCTGTCAAAAAACACGTGGCTTTGTTTATCTCGCGCTAGTGAGGTTAAGTTGGTAGCACTAAGGTTTAGACCCGTCAAGATGGTAGCACTGCCGATGACAGGTGACGAATTTTGCAGCTACTGCGATATAGAGGGCAGCACAGTGCTTTGTGGTTTAAAGATGGCGGATGACAGCTGTCAAAAAAGCACGTGGCTGTCAAAAAGCACGTGGCTTTGTTTACCTCGCGCTAGTGAGGTTAAGTTGGTACCACTAAGGTTTAGGTCCGTCAAGATGGCAGTACTGAGGTTAGCGATGCGTTGTTGTCTGTCAAAAAGCACGTGGCTTTGTTTACAAATCTGTCAAAAAGCACGTGGCTGTCAAAAAACACGTGGCTTTGTTTACCTCATGCTAGTTAGGTTAAGTTGGCACTACTGAGGTTTAGGCCCGTCAAGATGGCAGTACTGAGGTTAGCGATTCGTTGTTGTCGATGACAGCTGTCAAAAAGCACGTGGCTTTGTTTACAAATCTGTCAAAAAGCACGTGGCTGTCAAAAAACACGTGGCTTTGTTTATCTCGAGCTAGTTAGGTTAAGTTGGCACTACTGAGGTTTAGGCCCGTCAAGATGGCAGTACTGAGGTTAGCGATGCGTTGTTGTCGATGACAGCTGTCAAAAAGCACGTGGCTTTGTTTACAAATTCAAATTTCCCGCGGGAGGTGGAGGAGACCTCTGGGAGGCCTCTGGCTGAGGTGGAGGTGGAGGAGGCATCTGGGAGGCCTCTGGCTGAGGTGGAGGTGGAGGTGGCCTCTGGGAGCCTGAGGTGGAGGTGGCGGCCGAACTGTCCAATTATACTACTGATTAGATATGTCACAGTTTTTTAATTATTAATGCCCTTATCTTAATTTAATAAACAAATTAAATGAGACATCTCTCTCCAGTTTAGAAGAAAAATAATTCAGTGCTGAGACAAGAAATAACATTGACATATCACACAATCAGCAATCATTGCACCCCCTGTGGGTGGGGGACACAGATGAAGAATACACCCACGGTATCCCCTGCCTGTCATAAGAGGCAACCAAAAGGGACAACCAAGGGATGATTGCATTAGAACCATGAAACTACTTGTGATTAGTACCGTCACGCAGGGAAAACCATGGGTGGCCTTTACTTGCGAGTAGTACCACTATGTTAGGTACACAATAGGTTTGTGATTAGTAGCAACAGAGAGCGGTTCACTGTGGGTTTCCCGTACCTGTGATTAGTACCACTATATGCGGAACATCACGGGCTTACATTGCCTATGATTTGTACCATTATGTTTGAAACACCGCAGGTCTGGACGTTGCCTGTGATTTGTACGCACTATGTGAGGAACACCACAGGATATTACGAATCCCTGTGATTAGTACACCTATGTGAGGTGCAACATGGGTTTGCGTTGCCAACGAGTGGTGCCATTATGTGAGAAACTCCATAGGTCTGCGTTACCTGTACCACGTATGATACTTGTGAGTAGTACCATAATGTTTGGAACATCATGAGTTTACACTACAGTTGGTCAGTACCACAACTTGAGAAATACCATGGTTCTACTTAACTAGCGATAAGTGCCAATATGAGGACCGTTGACCTGGATATTGAACCCCTTTAGACAACAAACATAATTGATTCAGAATTGTGCTTTGGAAGCAGTCCCTGGGTCAGTCATACAGTTTTAGAGAAGGTGAGGCATTGCGGGTCGGATCCACTGATTGTTTGAAATTCATATTCATCCATTCATTCTTCATCATCACGTTTTTAATTCTGGTCAGTGGATGAAATTTTGTACTTTTAAATTGTCGGTGCATATCATTTCGTACCATTAGGGGCTGATGACCTAGATGTTAGGTCCTTTAAACTACAAGCATCTTCATTAGCAGTCTTTGCAGAAAATAACTTCCAGACATGAATAAATCACACAAAACACAGCAATGATACGCTGGAATAAAAGTATGTACAAGCCACAACTAATACATCATCAATAAATTCCAAAACACAGGCATATTGTTCGACTTCTTTACAAATGTATTTACAGGAATTATTCTGTAGCAGTTATTCTTAACATTATTATTAGGAGGGGCGAATGGCATTGGGGTAAAACTCCCCCATCAATGGAATATCTGATAATTATTAGTTTGTGACTGAGTTAAAGCTTAGTTCACTTCTCAGGTATAGTTCAAGCATGAAGCTCCTGAAATATCAAAAGAGTAGCATAAATTAACTTGGATAAATTAATGAGATGAGCTATCTAAATGCATTAAAATTCTTATTTTTATTTAACATGGGCAGGCGTTATCTCAAATTTAATTCTATTCGGGTTAAGCATTTGCCAAACTACTTAATTATTTTACATGATGCTCAATAAGAGTGCAATACACGTGTCAAATAGTGCTCTAAATATCCCACTAGCATTTAAAAAAATCACAAAATCCGCATATCTCAACATTGAGGAAAGAAAATGTGTACACTCTACCACGACTGCAGCAAATATCACGTAACATTAAACACTCGACTCATGTTATTAATTAAATAGGATTGTTATATACTTATGGATGAAGTTATATTTCACTTATTAGTCATTATTCTTATTTTTCATCCTATTTACCTGCCATTCTTAAATATAAAGGGATTGTAAATCGAGATGACCAACTAACCACATTAGATGTGAATCAGCATTTCTGTTGTGATGACATTGCTCAAACATTCATAATTATCCACAACAAATATCATCCAAAGTAAGCTTTTTTTTTTTTTCATAGTTTTAACATCTGGGTTCATGTTTATTAGAGTTACGTTGCACTTGGAATTAATCAAGACTGAAGAAATCACACGTGGAATCATGAGTACTAGTCACACAAAGTACGAAAAATATGGCTTCCAATACTACATCAAACCCTACAAGATGTGAAATGGAATGAATACTATAGCCAAAATCGACCAATAGATTAACAATACAGAAAAGAATGAAATCGTCACATATTAACAAGTAGGGGAACCAGAAGCTCCCATGTAAACAATTGGTACTTACATTAGATGTTTTGCTCAGACTCTTGGTCACTCCGCTCCTCCCGGGGGTTCCATCATTGAGATCTGGGCATTGTGCTCCTATTTAGCCTTTTGTGATCACAATCCAGTCACAAAGTGAAGTTCTCAACACAATGAGATCGACCATCGGATGATCATATCGGAAGTAGTCGTAGTGATGAGAAGTCCGATAACTCCTTCCCAAAATCTGAAAACTAAGACAGTTTTTAAGTACGGTTTTTAAGATCACAGATCTACCAAGCTCTACTCCTGTAGTTGAACTGCTTTTGCATTATGCTTTCAGATGGTTGATGACTCAAGGAACAATATTCACATGCTATTTTCTATCCTGTACTGTAACTTCTTTGGGTGAAGGGAGTTATGCCTTCTGGCAAGTACTAGGAAAATTTGCAATTCAGACTAGCATGAAGACTGCTTAACTTGGCCCTCAGGTGAACAATAAAGGAGAAAGGTTTCCCTCTCCACAGGTGCTTTAAAGACTTATCTCTTCTAATGACATAGAACATAAATTAATTCTCATTAATTTTAATTACCTCATAAGCTGGACAATGCATTCTTTCATATCACCTTCACTTGTATCGCAATAAAATTAGCACTGAAATACACACACAGAATAACACAGGTTTCCGTCTTTATACAAGAGGCACCTGCAAGGAAAAAATTGATTATGATCCAGCTGTATGCCAAACTTCACTGGCTAACTTGTCACAGGCAAAGAGATTCGGTGGTACACATTGCACTCGCTCGACATGGTGATCACTGGCTAATTCAAAGATGTGGAAGGAGACAGTACTAATCCTCCAACATTTAACTGCTCTACTTGAATTCTAAATTCACAACATACTTTGGAGTGTTGCAATTCTGTTTTCCATTAATGTGCGATGTGTAGATGAGGGCCATAGAAATGTAGGGATACAAAAGATACTTCGAAATGTAGGGAACTTCGGAAAATTGTATTAAAAAAATTTTTTTTTTTACTTTCTTTCTTTAGATAAATTCCATTCCAGTTGTATCCCTTGGTTTCCAAAAACTATGTTAAAATATTTGTTACTTTAAATTTCCATTTCAATCCTTCAACTCTAGGTTCCACCTTAAGGCAATCATGTATGTAATTAATGACTCAGTTATTTGCATTTGTACAGTATCAAATAAATACTATCCTTATTTTAAGTTATCTGATTGTTTAAAAATTTGTGTGCCATATTGGATATGTACTTGAGAAGTAACACACGAGTCCTGATGTCAGTAATTAATATTTTTTGTTTACACATTTTCATGCACAGTTGTGTAAATGACTACTAAATCTCTATTTCTTTTACAGATATTTTATTAAAAGTTATGACTGTTCTGCATATTTATTTCTAGTGCTCAAACTAGGCTGGCTTGCTAAAGAAGTGGATTGCCATACTAAATTATTTATGGCATGTTAAAACTCAACTTCAGTGTATACCTTAAATTATCACAGTATTTTTTTGAAGTTGTGTTGTTTCAAACACTTCATATGTCTATTAGTGTAATTGTTCTTATGATTTATCTTTGCATCGCATCTTACTTGACAGGGCGAGTTGGCTGTGCGATTTGGGGCATGCAGTTGTGAGCTTGCATCCGGGAGATAGTGAGTTCGAACCCCACTGTCGGCAGCCCTGAAGATAGCTTTCCGTGGTTTCCAATTTTCACACTAGGCAAATGATGGAGCTGTATCTTAATTAAGGCCACAGTCGCTTCCTTCCCCTCATAGGCCTTTTCTATCCCATCGTCGCCATAAGACCTGTCTGTGTTGGTGCGATTTAAAAAAAAAAAACCCACAGCACTTAATGCCCTTGAAAAGGCTTTGGCCTGCCAAGCGACTGCTGCTCAGCCTGAAGGTCTGCAGGTTACGAGGGGCCATGTGGTCAGCACGACGCATCCCCTCGGCCGTTATTCTGGGCTTTCGAGACCAGGGCCGCCATCTCACCGTCAGATAGCTCCTCAATTCTAATCACATAGGCTGAGTGGACCTCGAACCAGCCCTCAGGTCGAGAGAAAAATCCCTGACCTGGCCGGGAATCGAACCTGGTGTCTCTGGGAGAGAGGTAGGCACACTACCCCTACACCACAAATTCTAAAAATAAAATTAAGAAAAGAATCTTACTTTATTTATCAATTTCATAAGTCATCTGAATACTTCTTTTTCAACAGGAAATTTATGTAAGGTAGTTATTGGGGCTTATGAGCAATGTACAGAATGTTACTCTGCAATATCTTTTTACACATTAAAGTTACCTTTAAGCCATGAAGTAGTGGTTGCAAGAACCATTGAATTGAATGAAAATGAAGCCTTCATTATGTGGCTGATACTTTCAGGATAAGAACATAGTTTGGAAACATAAACGAGGCCATTGGAGGTTTACAGATCTACCAACCTCTACTATTGTATTTGAAATGCTTTTGCGTTATTCTGTCAGATGGTCGATGGCTCAAGGAACAATATTCACCTGCTATTTTCTACTGTATAACTTCTTTAAGTGACGGGAGTTATGTCTTCTGGCCAGACAAAGGTTTGAATTGTGGTACAGACTATATCTATTCTGTACAGTATATAGTTTTCTCAGAATTTTTTACGTTCAGTCCCGTGCCTGAAGTCCTGGGAAATGGGTAGTGTGAAGAGTGGGAGATCATTTCTGTGGAGTCATTTGGGGATGTAATACTTTCAAGCTGTCTTTGATGTCAGAGAAGCTAACATTTCTAGGAGTAATTTTTTCTTTGCATGTTCTACGTGTAACGGAAGTGTCTGAATGAAGGAAACCAGGAATTTCCTTAAAATTATTAACATGATAAAAACATGTATGGTATTTTAATGATTGAAATTTTCTGCACCGTTTCAAAGTGATCCACTTTATTTTTGGCAGCTGGTGTATTTGCACAAGATGAAATTCCAACCATTCAAAATGAAGATCATTCCTAGATTTACAAATATAAATATATGACTGGAGCTGCATGTTCTGCACTGTTAAGAATGCAGTTTTATCAGTTGTTTTATAGTTGAATGTATATGTGAAGGGAAGGCAAGGATGATGAATATGTATAAAAATGAAAATAATTTTGGCTGGGAGTTTGCTGTTGAAGATTTTTGAGAAGGTTCACATGTATAATATTACACAGCCTTCCTGTGAAAACAGAAAATTTGTAAATATACTGCATTTAATGTGGAGTAATTGAATGTTAACGTGTGAAATTTCTCTTTTGTGTAAATGATGATTCTTTAGAATTTGGAGATGGGTGGGAAATTGAGCAAACCGTAGCAAATATTTTTCTTCCTTTTCTTTTCTAAAAACTTTTGGTAATAGTATTAATGCTGCCTTTTCAGTCTCCCATGGCTCAATGGCTAGGTAACTCACCACAACTGCTGACCCAGTTGCTTATCAATTAAACATTAGGAAATATGTGACAACTTCAACTGGTCATTTCAGGAAACTCTATTATTTGCTTCTTTGGTGTCTGTAAAGAAAAGTGATGTTCACTCCATAATGGTAGTCATTAAGTACATTTTATTTATTTCAGTGTATGGAAGTATGATCTGATTAAGTTTTCTGTGTTGTGCACAGGGTACAGAATTTTCCAAATCCTGCTAAAAGTCAAGTATCTGAGCCAAATTTTTGTCCTTTTAAAAATAAAATCTGTGTAGTGCTGTGTCTGTTTAAAAACTTAAAAACAATCATGCCGTGAGTTCAGTTTGAAATCATTGATGCATTCTATAAGATGTTTTGTAACTCTGTACCCTTCTGGTGGTTGTCAAAAAATACTTAATTGCATTGCATCGCCATGCCTTACAGGTCTGAAGGAGCGGCCGTGTTAAATGAATGAACTAATTATCAGTGACTAGTAAGAAGCTGGGCCACAGTTGCCATCAATGATCATACCATGGTGCAGTGGAAGACAGAATGGATGCATTGTGTATGTGCTATCAATCTTTATGCTACCTTGTATGTATGGGTGTGTGTTAGGTGTCAGTGCCATATTATTTTTGTTGTCCTTGTGTGTTGTATTTATCTGTCACTATTTTCAGTGAACACCTGTTTCAATGTGACAAAGCAATGGTTTTATTCAGAAGTAAGTTCCAAAAGTATTAATACATTTATCCCACTGAAAGACGAGACGATCAATTCTAGTTTGGTAGAAAGAGGTAGGCTGCTGATGGACCTACAACTGCATCCACTCTTGCACTTCCTCATCCGAACGAAACTGACGTACATGAATATCTTTCTTCACGTCGCCATAAATGTGAAAATCACAATGTGAAAAATCCGGGCTGGGTTGAAGTGTTTCTCGGAAAACCGCTGAAGCACATCTTCGCCAGATGAGACCTATATGGTGGGGACATTATCATGCATCATGATTGTGGTTGCATGTTCGAGGAAGTCAACAAGCAGAGAGCCCCTGCAGTTAAAGAAGAAGGTCATCATGACTTTATCGGAACTTGTGTGAAGAGCTTTGGATTTCTTTCGTGTGGGAGAATTGCAATGTTTTACTTGTTGGATTTGCAGTTTGCTCTCGGGCTAAAACTGCTTGCCCCACATTTTATCTCCTGTGACGATACGGGATAGAAATGCATACTTTTCCTTGTGGTACCGCTGCAGATGAATCAGATATGACGCCATTCTGTCAGTCTTTTTTTCCCTCCATCAGCTGATGCGGAACCCATACACAGCAGACATGCAATGATGAGGTTCGTGAACTCCATCACCAGTAAACAAACCATACTTCTCTGCTCTTCTTTGCTTGCCTCCGTTTCTAAAGCTGGATGAACACACTAGACCAGTCCGTGCACCTACAAAGACATAACCCAACAACTGCGTTCACCTGAGAGTTGTCACTGTGCAGTTCTCCTACAGCAGCGATGGCAGTATCGATACTTAACAACAGCACTGTTCCATTTTGCATGGCCGGTGTTTGGTTCTCATTTGACTGCCCATTATGTAATGGAGGTCTGACTTTAATTCTTTCTCTAAATAAATAAAATTAAACTGACACTTTCCCCTTCTTAGTTAAATAATATATTAGCATGTAAATGATATTATAGAAGTATTACGGCGAGAGAACAGTAAACTCCCTGGAAGAAAGTTGTATATTACCAGATAGGTAAAACGTAGATCATGTCATGATTTCTGTAGTACTTTTATGTTTTAAATACATGACAACTCGAAATATACATTGTTTTGTAAAACAATACAGTATCAAGAAAGTAACGTGTGTACTGTTTTAACTGAATTGGCTTTGAAATACAGGCATAATACTCCTTTTAAAAGCAACTTTTGGGATTGAACACCCGGGCCTAAAAGGAAACAGATATTTCATTAATAAACTAGTTTGTTAAAGAGAAAACATTTTATCTGACTTATTGTATTGAGAAGCACGTTAAACGAATATAGTCCTAACAATATGCTGCGTGATATACAACATTCATCTCTTGCCTGAATTGGATGTTCCTTTTCATCCACTATACGCTCTGATGCTGATGTGTATCTTCCTCCACTATCCCTCGTTCTTTTGCGTGCGCTGTTCTTCCAGTTCAGTTGATTATTCTTTCTCTTGCTGCTCTTATTCAGTGTTAAAATCAATCGAGGTGAAACACTCAGATTACTGACGTTGATGTACAACATTTTGCAGGGAAGCAAATTTTTAAACAAGAATTTCTCTCCCATTTGTTTGAATATAGAGTAACATTCTAGTGCCAAGATGGCCATACACGCACAGGAAATCATAAAGGAAAAATCTTCCGGGGTTTCCTTGTGGATTTCCTCTACCGAACTGTCGCCCACACATGGAGAGTATTTTCCTCAAGGAAAAGGCCTTGGAGATTTTCTCCAGGTCAACACACGAGTTCTGTTTTGACCAGTGGTGGCTGTTGGTTCTTCTCATGGTTTTGCCATTTGTTTTCATCATTGCCTCAATGGATGCTATTCTAGTGGCTGTTGGTTGTGTGATTGCATGAGATCGCTTTTGCAAGAAAGGTCTGAACCGTGTAAACTGTGATTCCCCCCCCTCCGGACTATCTTTCTTCAGCGTTTTTACATTGTGTGTGCTTGCAAGCTGTATTATGTATTGTGTAATTTGATGTATTTACATGTATTTTATTTCCTATCCTTGCCCCTCTTATGGAATAAATGTCTTTCTGCCCGTTCCGCATGTCTCCAGGGAAATGTAGAAGTTTTCTCACCCTGAAGAGTCATCCCTCCCTTCCGAGCTCTCTCTATCTCTCTTGCTTCGTGCCCCTCTGCAACTCCCCTCTCTTCTAGAGGGGAGTTTCGGTCCACGTGACCGCTGCACGGCTCGCGGTCATTCTCCTCGGCGGCCGGGGTGATTCTGCTTTTCGCACTGAGTGCAGTCTGTTATCTCCCGGGCTTGCCTTCTAGCCCGTCGAACCCGGCACGCTAGCGCGGAGGTAAGAGAGAGAGAGAGGGATCTTGCTATTGTACTGTCCCCTTAAGATGTTGAAATTAGGAAGGTGCCTGAGGTAAACACGAGATTTGTCACTGTGTAATGGTAGGAACTTTGTGCTTTGGATTTAATCCTCGTTTAAGGTTTCTAGTTGATGTGTTTTATTCAATTTAAAGAAAGTACTTTTATGGCCGAAACTTTCCATAGTGGGGTTAAGTAGGTGTTGCTTTTCTACGTTATTGTAATCTACAACGGATTTTCTATGTGCCTTCGGGCGTTGCGTTGGTTAAGATACTGGAAGGCCATGTTTAATTTATCCTCAATCTTATCGTAAAATTTGAAGGTCTTTCATATTTCTTATTGATTCCCGGCTTATGTTCAGGAAGTTGCAATGCGAAACCCTTCACGTATGCATGTGAACTTGTACCTGATAGAGAGGGCTGGCTCCCTCGTTAGTATTTTGTAATAGTTTTGAATGTATATATGGGTATTATCTTCTTAATTGTAAATTGTTGTTATTTGATGTTCTTAAAGGAGTTAAAGTTTTCAAACTTGTAATTAAAGAAGCTTGGCGAGATCTCCTTGTAAATTGATGTTGGTATCTTTCGCTTAATACCACCTTTATCCAGCCCCTTCGGGCCGCCGCTTTTCCTAACCCGTACCTGCCGCACCAAGGTGTATGGTGCATGGAATGACTTTCGAAGGGAAGCCTGTGTTCCTCAAAAATCTAATTACTGAACTAGAGGATGGACCACGATATATATTTACATTTCCTTTCATTGGTCTCCGTTTTTATAATTAGAGAAGGTACGGTTATGGGGTAAGCCATTCTCCCCATGAAGGACTCATTGCAACATTGAGATTCTTGACTTCACACCTGCAGCAGGAGACTGGAAACATCCGGTCTCAAGGCGGGCAAGAATTGGTATCTGTTTGGGTCTCTCTTCACCCATCGCGGCTTCAAGGACGTCACCACACACGTTGGAGAATTCCTCTAGGCTTCCACTGTTCAAGCCAACACTTGGGAAAATCCCACTCTTGAATGGCCACATTTGGATGATCTACAACTTTATTCCATGAAATTTTCAACTTGTCCAAATATTGATATACAACGTTCTTGACGGGAGGCTCCAACTGTTGATGATTACAATCACACAGTTAGTCCAAGCCCTATGACTTTAGTCGATGACCGTTACCATCAAATTTCAGCTCAGAGGAACCCTGAACACTATACAGTCGTTCGTAATAATTATCTCCAGGCAGCCGAGGTTGCTGCTTTTCAACTCAAACTGTGAGAATCAAGTTGCACGTGGCACAAGTACACTCTTGTAGGTCACAGAAGAGATAGGATGAATAGCCTCTTCAGATTTGGCATAAAGTCCATTTCAACCATGACAGTCGCACAAGCCTTGTTTCTGGTGATCGTCGGTGACGTGTCTGGAGGCAGTCTGGTCAGGCTTAAAACCTCAGACACATTGCCCAAGACATGTAGCAAGGTGGTGGTTCCCAGATGTTTTGGAGTGGCATTCATAGCGGCTACCATCCCACTCCTAGTCGAACAGGGCAATGTCACCGCTGTACAACGCAGGGACCCATAGTGACACGCAGTCACCCGCTTTTTTGACGAGCGTGTGCCTTAATTGATGGTAATGCGTGTCCATACTGTGCTTCTGGTTATTGACTTCGCTCGTGATCAGGATGTCGCTCATGTAACATGAACTGTAACGAAAAATGCTTAGGATAAATTAAAGACATCACAACCCAACAACCACTCTATGAGATCTAAGCTGAATCACCATTGAGGAGTAAGATAGTTTGGACCTATATTACCTTGATGAGTTGTGGACAGTAGGACAAGACGAATTCAGGCATACATCAATTATATTTACTCAACTCCTCAACAAAGTTTTCATAACATGGATAAGAATGACAATTTTTTGGTAATTTTATATCCTTATTATGAATATGGACTTGGAAAATTCCCTAAATGTCACATTCTTTATAAACTCATATTTGTAGTTAGCAAATTGTATAAAAATATGTTAAAAACTACCAACTTTGAAAGAGATTATGTTCTTAACATAGATCTTTTACACAAATGCATATAATTTTTGTTCTTTTTAAAGTGCCATTTGAAACATACTTTCTCTTTTGTGGTTTGAATGAGTGTTACCCTTCACAGTGGTTTATTATTTTATTACTCTTATTTTGGGTCTGAATGGAGGGTAGGCACATCCGGCTGTAACTGACTAATGGAAAGAAAAAAATTGTTGCTTGCCATTGTATTGTGAACATATGTTTGCATGCTGTTGTATTGAGACAAGAAATGTTCAGTTGTGATTGTGGAAATATTGTGAGCAGTACTAGTTTTTCTGCAATAGTGTTAAATGAATTGCAATCGTTGTTCATGTAAGAATTCTTTAGATAGTTTCTGCTATATTTGTGGGGAATTAACTTTGAAATCACAATGTCGTTCGATTAGAGACAATGTTAAGAAAAGGCATATCACTTGTGTTTTGGCTGTAAAGTAGGTGATCAAGATAAAAATTAGGTAACACACGTGTATTGTGTAACGTGTTACGTCAAGTTAACAGAGTGGTTGTGGGGAAAAATAAAAATACGTCTTTTGTCTGGTCCAATGATTTGGAGACAGCCTTCCAGTCATCTGGAAAATGGTAATTTCTCTATTACCAAAACTGGGATTTTCAAGGAAAACTAAATGTACAATTTTGCATCCTGATCTTCCATCAGCCTCAAGACCCATGCCACATTGTCTAGAGCTTCCTGTCCCTATCCCTCTCCCCACTGTAAAATATTATGTCATTCCAGAGGAACACAAACAGTCCGAATCCTCAGACTACACTACAACTTCTGCTGATCCTAGTTTGGTGTTCGAAGATGTAAATATTCTGCGTGTCTTCGTTCGGAGTTTCTGAATGAGTTATGTCGGAACTGTCAGAAAATGGTAGGCCTACTAATATTCTGGGGGACTCATTGTAAATTTCATAACACCATTTGTTAGGAAAAAATAATACATAGGCCTATGTAATAATAATGTTATTTGCTTTAAGTATCACAACTACTTTTATGGTTTTTGATGACGTCTGGGTGCCGGAATTTTGTCCCGCAGGAGTTCAATTACCTGCTTTTATACCTACCAACATGAAGCTGTCGTATTTGTGCATCTTCAAATAACACCATACTGAGGCAGGATGTAACCTGCCAGGTTGGGCTCAGGAGGCCAGCGCCTCAACCATCTGATCCACTCAGCTCAGCAAATCACTATTTGTATAGTATGACAAAATTTTAATTAGTATGAATGTTTTTTGGCAGTTCGATACTAATATTCACTTGAGATGTCCGACGAGGTGAGGAGTTTTCCACTGTGGTGACCTTCACTTTGGGAGTTCACGTTCGTTTTCGGGGTATCCAGTGGATCTCTATACTATGCACAAGATGTTTCATTTCTTTACAATAGTGCCATTTCTTCTCTGTTCAATTTCTATTTGCTTATATGGGTTAAATTTAGGTTATTACCCTCATAATGTTTTTCTGACATTTTATTCTTTATTTGTTTTCCTACCACATGTTTCATACTATGCCATAAGGTATACAATTGAAGACCTCCCCGATATTAGGATGTGACCAACAAATTAAAAACAAAGAGATTTTTTGAATTTCAAGTTGGGTTTACAGCCATCAGAACTTTGTCTTCCATGGTACAAGTGCTTGTGTTGGTTCATCAACAGGTGTATTAGGTAATTTAAATAAGGACCGTGGAAGAAATTACATCTATATTTTGAAATCTTTTCATGACTTTTATTGTTATTACTTTTATTATTACCCTAAATATATTCTATAATTTGTGTTCCAAGAGCAAGTACAGGATTTCTCTTCTGTTACACTGACTGACAGAGCAAATGCAACACCAAGAAGGAGTGGTCAGAACTTTATGCCAATTGCAGGGTAGACTGACGTCACTGAGGTATGCTCATGATGTGAAATGCGCCACTGTGCTGCGCACGTAGCGAACGATAAATGGGACACGGCGTTGGCGAATGGCCCACTTCGTACCGTTATTTCTCAGCCGACAGTCATTGTAGAACGTGTTGTCGTGTGCCACAGGACACGTGTATAGCTAAGAATGCCAGGCCGCCGTCAACAGAGGCATTTCCAGCAGACAGACGACTTTACGAGGGGTATGGTGATCGGGCTGAGAAGGGCAGGTTGGTCGCTTCGTCAAATCGCAGCCGATACCCATAGGGATGTGTCCAGGGTGCAGCGCCTGTGGCGAAGATGGTTGGCGCAGGGACATGTGGCACGTGCGAGGGGTCCAGGCGCAGCCCTAGTGACGTCAGCACGTGAGGATCGGCGCATCCGCCGCCAAGCGGTGGCAGCCCCGCACGCCACCTCAACCGCCATTCTTCAGCATGTGCAAGACACTCTGGCTGTTCCAATATCGACCAGAATAATTTCCCATCGATTGGTTGAAGGAGGCCTGCACTCCCGGCGCCTGCTCAGAAGACTACCATTGACTCCACAGCATAGACGTGCACGCCTGGCATGGTGCCGGGCTAGAGCGACTTGGATGAGGGAATGGCGGAACGTCGTGTTCTCCGATGAGTCACGCTTCTGTTCTGTCAGTGATAGTCACCGCAGACGCGTGTGGCGTCGGCGTGGAGAAAGGTCACATCCGAAAGTAACTGTGGAGCGCCCTACCGCTAGACAACGCGGCATCATGGTTTGGGGCACTATTGCGTATGATTCCACGTCACCTCTAGTGTGTATTCAAGGCACGTTAAATGCCCACCGCTACGTGCAGCATGTGCTGCGGCCGGTGGCACTCCCGTACCTTCAGGGGCTGCCCAATGCTCTGTTTCAGCAGGATAATGCCCGCCCACACACTGCTCGCATCTCCCAACAGGCTCTACGAGGTGTACAGATGCTTCCGTGGCCAGCGTACTCTCCGGATCTCTCACCAATCCAACACGTGTGGGATCTCATTGGACGCCATTTGCAAACTCTGCCCCAGCCTCGTACGGACGACCAACTGTGGCAAAAGGTTGATAGAGAATGGAGAACCATCCCTCAGGACACCATCCGCACTCTTATTGACTCTGTACCTCGACGTGTTTCTGCGTGCATTGCCGCTCGCGGTGGTCCTACATCCTACTGAGTCGATGCCGTGCTCATTGTGTAACCTGCATATCGGTTTGAAATAAACATCAATTATTCGTCCGTGCCGTCTCTGTTTTGTCCCCAACTTTCATCCCTTTCGAACCACTCCTCCTTGGTGTTGCATTGTCACTGTCAGTCAGTGTATATACATATACTTGCTAATTATTTCCCATTGTACAGTGTCCTATAAGGACAGAAGTACAAGAAGCAATTAACAAGCTCGAGAATTGGGCCAGGGAAAACGATGTCAATATAAACCAAGAGAAAACTGTACAGTTGACTTTTAGGAAGGGTGGAAAAGCAGCAGCGACTGACAAAATTGTGTTTTCAGGCAATCCACTAGAGAGAGTTAACAAATTCAAATACCCAGGGGTTACACTGCAAACAACAGCATCATCATACAATCTTCACATAGAAGAAAGGACAGCGGCAGCAATGAGGGCAGTATACTACATAAAGAATATCAGGAACCTGTCCATCAGCACAGCGATGACACTATTTAGAGGTGCAATAGCCCCGATCATCACCTACGGCATAGAGATCATCTGGGAAAAGTTAAAAATAGGTGAATTAACCAAAATTGGAAAGGTGAAGGCGATGTACATGAAAAGAGCAATGGGAGTAGGGAAGACAGTCCCCTCACGACTTCTATACGAGATGATGGGAGAAACCTACTTCATAGAGGTCATCAGGACCCAACACCACCTACCATCAACAGGACAAGATCAAGAGCTACTATGGAACCGAAATAAGAAGAGGGAAGAAATACAGCTGGAATTCTACAGCTCACCTGCTATGGTGGAAAAGTCCTGGACCAGAGAAAACCAGAAGGAAAGACATGTGATAGCCAGACTTTCGGTACACGGCTTTCACTACAAGCTGTGTATTAACTAGCGATTTCACAAACCAGACGTGGATTGCGTGTGTGTACTATGCGGCAAAAATTGTGACACATACCACATAATAAAGTGCACGAAAAGAACGAAGTCGATTACAGACTACAGTAAGGACTAAGATGCTCAACTGAGTGCACCTTCTTCTTATTTATTAATTAATTGTACAGTTCCAATTCACGCATGATTTTTCAAACCTTTAGTTATAACAATAAAATATTTTTTTATAACAGTTGAACCATTTCTACAATTGCACATGCGATTGGTTCGAGTAGTGTATACCATGAAATAAACCCCAAAAATAATTTTCCTCTCTTCTGAAAAAGATACTGATTTGTTGGTTACATTCTTATTCCGGGGAGGCCTTCAAGGCAAGATTACAATAAACAATAACATCAATCAATCAATGATCTGCATTAAGGGCTGTCACCCATGTGGCAGGTGTCATATTCTTAAACATTTTCAATGACTTTGGAAATTTATCTCATTTTCCCTTGATAATTTATTCCAATCCGTTACTCCTCGTCCTGTAAATGAATATTTGTCCCAATGTTTCCTCTTGAATTCCAACTTTATCTTCGTAAACCTTTCTAAAAGCTTCGCTCAAGCTTATGTTTCTAGTTATGTCATTCGATGCCAACTCTCCACTGACAGCTTGAAACATACCACACAGTCGAGCATCTCGTCTCCTTACTCCTCAGGTCTTCCCAAGCCAAAGATTGCAACATTTTTGTAACACTACCCCTTCGTCGAAAATCACCCAGAACAAATTGTGCTGCTTTCCTTTGAATATTTTCAGGTTCTTGTATCAAGTAGTCCTGGTGAGGGTCCCTTACAGTGGAGCCATACTCTAACTGCGGTCTTACCAGAAACTTATACGCCCTCTCTTTTACATCTTTACTACAACCCCTAATACGCTAATAACCGTGTCGAGAGATCTGTAACTTGTCTCAACCACCTCTTCAATATGATTTCCACAACAAAGGTCATTCAACACCTAGGTACTTTCATTTTTTTTACAGGAGATACTATTACTACATCAACACAAAACTGAGGGGAAATTGCACCTTAATTTCATCCCATTTACATTCATACCATTGTCTGCTGTCCATTTCACAATGTTGTTAAAGTCTCCCTGCAATCGTTCACAATCCTGCAACTCATTTACTACTCTATACAGTATAACGTCTTGCGCAAATATCCTTATCTGCAATTCCACATATTTACTCATGTCATATATATATAACAACACATAAATGTCCGATGATACTGCCCTGCAAGAAACCCTACTTAATGATTACTGGATCAGATAATGCTTCACCCACTCTAATTCTCTGAGTTCTATTTTCAAGAAATGTAGCCATCCATTCATGCACTCTTTTGTCTTGACCAAAAGCCCTCATATTCATCAGCAATTTCTCAAGATCGACCCTATCGAAAGCCTTGCATAGCTCAAATACGTCA
Source organism: Anabrus simplex (assembly GCF_040414725.1). Lineage (NCBI taxonomy): Eukaryota > Metazoa > Arthropoda > Insecta > Orthoptera > Tettigoniidae > Anabrus > Anabrus simplex. The sequence continues at coordinate 37,682,786 of NC_090277.1, read as the reverse complement.
GGCTCGTGATAATAAATTTACCAGCATATAAAAAGAACTCCCACGGAGCTAAACTCCGACACCTCGGCGTCTCCGTAAACTGTCAAAGTAGTTTATGGGACATAAAGGAAATAACTGTATTATTATTTTACAAAGATTAATCCCCAAGTGCGTCCAGCTCCTTGACTGAGTGGTCGGCGTTGAGGCATTCGGTTCAGTGGGTCCCACGTTCGATTCCCGGCTGGTTTGGAGTTTTTAATCACATTTAATTAATTCTTCTATTTCAGGAACTGGGGGTTTGTCCGAACAATTTCCTCTTCATATTTAGACAATACACTACCAACCACCACAGAAACATGCAATAGTGATTACATCCCTCAACATAGGGTTGGCGTCAGGAAGGGCATCAGGCCGTAAAACAGAGTCAAATTCGCATGTATTACACAGTTCACACCCAAGACCCCCACAGTATGTAAAAATGGGCTAGAAAAAAACCCTAAAGGTGTTAAGAGCCAAACATAAAAATTCTCATTCTTCCATAACCATTTATCGTACTAAAACAAAATTCCCAACTCTTCAACGAAATCAACAGCACTTCTATCATTCATTTATGTAATACAACAAAACCTGTCTTGTGCGAGAAAGGAAAGTATAATGGTGACAGTTGTCTTCACGGTCACTAACTAATATATGGAAAAAGAACATGTCTTAAATTCACACTTGTTTGGCGATTAGAACAGAATCGCTTCAGCTATTTTCGTTGGCTTCTCCGGTGATCTTTGAATTAAACAAGAAAAAATGAAACACATATCGTTTAGGCTTAATATATAACAATCATCTTCATAGTCCATTGTCTATCGATCTGCCGTAAACTGCTTTCCATACACATTCACGGTGCTAAATCTCAAGCCCAATCTAATGTGGGACAGCCTTTCAATAATTTGACTGCTACTTGTGCTGCCTGTTGGTGGTTGTACGTATAGTCCATGTCATTTTAAATTTGGTATCTTGGTACGCATGTCAGTATTTTTTTTGCTATTGCCTTTATGTCGCACCGACACAGATGTCTTATGGTGACCATGGGACAGGAAAGGGCTAGGACTGGGAAGGAAGTGGCCGTGGCCTTAATTAAGGTACAGCCCCAGCATTTGCCTGGTGTGAAAATGGGAAACCACGGAAAACCATCTTCAGAGCTGCCGACAGTGGGGTTCGAACCTCCTATCTCCTGAATCATGTCAGAATTTAATTTTCTGCCTTATATCTAAAGAGCAGTCAATGTTTGGAACCTTTATCATTTTATTACTAAATTACTAGAGGAAAGCAAGATATTCTAACAAATATTGCATAGATTATAATAATTGATATCATTTCATCAGAAAAATTTAAAAAATCCATATTCGACTGTTCTATAGCATTATTTCATTGATGGTTTTATTTTGAAAGGGTAAAATTAAGTAAACTATTACCTCATGTATTTTTATGAAAGTACCACATACTGTATGTGTATAACAGTCATTTATTATTGCAGATTGCGAGTATACCTTCAAGATACATTGCTAGATCAATAAGTATTAATCACGCAAAATTCCGCGACCTACTGGCTTTCACGCCTCATATTTTTCACAACTTTTTCTTGAATTGTACGAGGGCAAATCAAAAAGTATATTACACTTCCAAGTTAGGGCCATTTATGAAAGCACCTACACATGGGCAACACGGCTATGGAAACATAAAATGTAAGTTCAATTTTCCACATAGTCCAGAAGAGACTGTAAATTTTTTGGAACAGTCCACCAACATTTTGGTTCCGGATGCATAGAAATCACCACCAGTGCTATATAACCACCTGGAAACAGCTGCTTTAACCTCCACATCATTTCGGAATGGTCATTTACCGATATCATTTTTTCAGCTTACCAAACACATGATAATCGCATGGCACTAAATCTGGACTGTATAGAGGATGTTGCCATACCTCCCACTTGAATCGCTGCAGCAGTTCGGACTTTGGTGGGCCGTGTGGGGTGTTGCGTTATTTTGCAACAAAATCACACTGGTGCTCAATTTTCCCTGCCGCTTTTATTTAATTGCCTTAGGCAACCGCTTCAACGCTTGAAAACACAAAGCCAAGTTGATTGTCGTGCCTTTTGGCATAATTTCCACATGCACCATACCCACCATTGTCAAAAAGCAGTGTCACCATTACCTTTCCTGCTGAAGGTTGGACATTGGCCCTGGAACCCATTCCACCGATGTTCTCTCTGATTCGGTGGTTTCATACTCTGTGATTTGTTTCCCTGCACAGAATACCATTGTAAAATGCCAGTGACAATTGGAAACATTGTCCCTCGTGAACATCAGTGAGCAGATGTGGGACCCATCTTTGACAGAGTTTACGAAATCCAAGGTGCTGGTGAACAATGGAGAACACACTGCCATACGAAATGTTTAGCATGCTGGCTATTTCCAACAGTGTTATGTGCCGATTCTCACTAACTATCCCATCAACATGGTAAATATTTCCAACAATACTGGGCATTGCGGGCTTACCTTCGATATATTCGTCCGCAAGATCCGTACATCTGGCGTCATATTGCTGACACCTTCAATTTGGAATGAACATACAGTTGTCGCGCCATTTAGCCTAGCCTGCTATGTACACACAACACGATGGGTTACCATACCAACCTTCGTATCGGACGTGTCCGCAGTTACTGTACATTATTCCGCATTGGTCACGGTCACGACACACCACGTGCGAGGTAGTGTAACTTACTTTCGATTTGCCCTCGTATTTATCTCCATTGCATCTGACTTGGTGGACTGCCAAGCAGTTCCAACATTCAGCTAATATTACTGAAGGTATCTTAACCTTGACCCTTTTCTTGTCTGCATGAGCTGGCGGCAACTGGGGTTCTGGTTTCTGCCTCGTAGCGATGAATACTTACCGCTCTCTTCTCTTATCTCAGGATTGCGTTCGTGTGCTCAATGTACAAATGGGAATCAAATCTACGTGCTATGCTACTCCAAATAATACCAACCAGACTGGTTTAAATAGTTAATTTATTAACATGGACGAAATATAATGCAACCGAATCAGATCAAAACATCAAAAACTGAAATATAAAGAATGGAAATAATTTAAATTACAATGAAGTTTACTTAGACACAAACCGTTACAGCACTACAAATTAGTGTAATAAAGAAATCAAAATATTAAAATGATATGACACGTTGTAATGCCTCCTGACTGGCCAGTTGTCTGTTATAAATTCAAATTATTCACATTTAAATCTTGAGGAGCCATTTTAATTAATTAACCATGGAATGGCGTGAAAATCGGAAACCACAGAAAACCATATTCAAGGCTACTGACAGTAGGATTCGAACCCACTATCTCATGGATGCAACCTCACAGAGGAACGGGCAAGGGTTGAACAAACAAAGCAAAGTTATTGACTTTACGTCCCACTAACTACTATTATGATCTTTGGAGACGCCGATGTGCCAGAATTTACTCCCACAGAAGTTCTTTTACATGCCAGTGCTTACCGACACAAGGCTGACGTGTATAAATGATAGATTTATAATCAAGAATCTAATGCTATGCCATTCTAAGTAGTAAAGCTTAATACATAGAAGGTAGATATCATGCTTCTTATGCAAACAAATCATGCAAATTTCCTATTTACATAAAAAACAGCTGATCGAGTATATATTGAACGTTCAACTCCATATTACGTGCACCAGAATGAACCACGCGGGCTCATCAGCATCGGTGAAGAACGAGCCAAAACAGTATGTCCTCTAATTTGAATATTATTTGTGTGCGACACATAACTTTGTAAAAATTTGACAGGGAAAATGAATACCTTCACTGCAAAATACCGACGGCCCAATAATCCATCCTCAGTTAGTCAGCACTTGACCACATGCCTTAACATTCCAGGTTAACTGTGACTTGGGTGGTCCATGACAGGTGTAGTGAACTCCGGACCGCCCTATAGAAGAATAGCAAGTACAAGAAATGGCTCAATAAATTACACATACATTTCATTCTTACAGATCTTGTTCGTAATATCCTTGAATTCACATCGGTGTCGCTGCAATCCTCTCCATCATAGTGTGGAATTACGATGTATAACTACGAACATAGGTACATCATCGCAGAAAACCCCATGTGTTATCTTCAAGACTAGATTCATACTACGATTAACTTTGTGTAAGCGAAGGTTCCAACACTGTTACATGACTGTTATAAACTGCGAAAGAGTTACAACTCATAATGCAAGCCTTTCAAGTTGAGAAAAAACTCAGAGCAATTAAAACCATTTGTCACTTCTTTGACCACATTGCACAACACAAAAAATAAGTCACTTGCGGGGTCGGGTCATTTTTTCACTACTTTCCCAATTATGTTAATTGGAAGGTGAGACGTTTCCAGTCGCGTTACAGCTTGTGGGAAATTTCCATAATCTATCTTTGTCATACAAATTGCCTGAACTCAGTGGTTGTGCCATTGTAAAGGCAGCCCACTCTTCAGAAAACGAGCAAATGCTTTGCATGATTTCACTATAATGTTCTGCATAATACAAGTCAGCATTAACTCATGTGCCTCATCTAGTATGTGCAGGCTGAGCTGGGTGAGGAATATGCTGTGTAATTTTCTTACAAATAAATATTTTTGTTAGATTTTGTTGTATACAAGAACAGGTATACAGGAACACAACTATATTTTATTGCTTCAGATAGTCTTAACAACATATATACATACATTCAAATAAATATTTCCTCGAAGCAGTATGAAAATTATAAACAGTTAACGTTGCTTGTAGACTGAAGTTCAAAAAGAATGTACACTTTATATACATATATACATGAATCTATCTTGATGCGAAAGTCCATTGAAAAGCTAGAGTTCTTGATAGTTGAAAACTATCTGTTCTATACCGTCACAAGTGTAATCAGTAGCGAAAGCTTGCACTAATAGAATATTAGTTGTTTCTGTAACTTGTCAGGAACTGACATTGAAATGCATAATTAGTAGAAAACTAATTGATGTGATTGAGCCTAGGTGGGACTGAGGGAATACTGTCACTGGGCTCGACGTGGCTGCGGGAAACGGGAGCGGAGGCAGTAACCCGAGGTGAAACCTCAAACACTCAGAATCAGTCCACCTATTCGAGACACCTTTTTAAGAGGGATAGCCTCCATGTTCGACATTCGGCGTAATCTGGTGCTGGGCACTGGCAAGTCCTCGCCTGTGGCTGGAAGGCAGCACCTTTATATAGCTGGCTGATGTAACAGGCAAGCGCAGTGCAGACGTCTCGTAGAGTCGAGAACAATCTAGGCTGTTGCGTGCGCGGAGCAGGCGTCGCAGAGCGAGGAGCGCGAAGACACACGACAGATTTTTCATGTTATCTCTAATTTTGGACACCACATTTCCACAAGGAACTTGTATTACTGATACGCCTGGAATTAAATGCAGGCTGAGTTGGTAACTTGCATCATTGTATCAGCGCCCAACGCCACGCGGACAATTCAAAGCGGATGTCCTTAGTATAGTAATAATACGGTATATCAAAATTGTATGGAAGAAAAAGAAGCAACATTCGTCATTCACCAGAGGAAAATAACATCAGATCTACAGAAGTTTAAAAATAAGGTGCGATCAAAAAGATTCCATTCGACGACCGTACAGTCCTAAATTCTGATGCCAATTGCGCAAAATCGCCATGAGCACTGAGGTACTCACCCCTCCGATGCACCACTTTGAAGATTCCGTGAGGTAAAACACCGTGTCCCACTGCGTGAAGAAGACCATAACCGCCTCCTGCACAACCCCATCCAACAGGAAGCATTGACTTTTCAAGGTCATTTTGAGGGGAATGAAGGCGTGAAAATTGAATGGTTGTTAATAATAATACTAATAATGTTATTGGCTTTACGTCCCACTAACTACTTTTACGATTTTCTATAATGCCAAGGTGCCGGAATTGAATCCCGAAGGTCTTCTTTAATGTGCCATTAAATCTACTGACACAAGGCTCAAATATCTGGGTACCTTCAAAAAAACTTGACTGAGCGGGGATCGAACCTGACACGTTGCAGTCAGGAACTCTGCACGTTAACCGTTTGGGCCACTCAGCCCGGCTGTTGTTTAACAAAGGATCTGTTGGTAAAACATAGCATTGCACTCATGAGAAAACTGCGGGCTTTCACGTGAGTTAGAAGACTGGTAACACCAACGATTGTACTATTCAGATAATCTACTATTGTATACATTGTAATGGATTGGCCATACCGCAGAGTGCATTAACACTTGTCAAACAAGCTCAGACTGCAGACTTTAACATATTTGCACGTTGAGTACAAGGGTGTAGCCATTCAATAGAATCCTTTTTAAGATTAGAAATTCCTGAAAATCATATTGAAACATACCATGGGTGTCATCGGTAATGTCTACACCTGTGTTCCTCGGGAGCGTAGTTCCAAAAAGAAGTAACAACCAATGATACATTACATCAGTGTAGCTATTCACTAGTCAGCTACCAGGTCTGTTGGAAGATGAGACTTGCGGTAAAACGGTTTTACTCATCTATTAACATGGTGTCGTGGTTATGCAGTTTTAGTGACTATGCTTATTTTAGTTATTTTCTTAACGTCGCACCAACACAGATAGGTTTTATGGCGACGATGGGGCAGGAATGGCCTAGGAATGGTAAGGAAATGGCTGTGGCCTTAATTAATGCACAGCCCCAGCATTTGCCTGGTGTGAAAATAGGAAATCACGGAAAACCATCTTCAGGGCTGCCGACAGTGGGGTTCAAACCCACTATCTCCCGGATGTGAGCTCACAGCTACGCGCTCCTAATCGTACAGCCAACTTGCTGGTTTAGCGACTATGGTCTTCCTAAGACTTCTAAGAAAACGTACCATCACACTTCTTACAAAACAGTAGTTATTCACGAGATAGAGAGCAGATATTACATAAAATTAGCCTTTACAATTCATCTTCAACCATATTCAATACAGCAGTGTGAGAAATTTTTACCACTTTGGTTACAACAGTGTGTGAGAACCTATTATGAAATTCAGAACGCCAGGGTTAGAAAAGTTTACCAAATGAGAATGTCCCCGTTCTACAGTACGAGTCAAAATATTAATTTTAATACATGATAGAGCAAAGTTATCTTCACACATGTATCAACAGCTTAGCCATTGTGTAAAATGACAGACTAGATATATCCAAGACTAGCATTTTCAGTAAAGCTTGCCCCTCATTCGTACCAACCGTGATCGATTTCTGGTATAAGTGAGCAGGTGCATTGGAAGATTAGATTTCAGATGAAAAGTTCTTCAAGTATGGATGAACATGTTTTTTCGAATGCTATAGTTAAGGGAAAGTGCACCTCAACATTCAGGACAGGAGAAGGAGTGAGCGCCCTCCAGTATGTGTAAACAGCTGTTTATTAATCATTCTCTAATTACAAACCATTTTGCCACAATCATTACAATAATGTCAGCACACTCCAAGTATGTGTGATTAGTTGTCTTTCAAGATTACACTTGAGGGAAAACGTATTACCATATTTAAACAACAGCAATTTGGCACATGGAGGTTCAAGGCCTCCATCTCCCTTCTGGCTGTACTTGCGAACCTAGCACATTCCATAACTTCTACCCTCCACTCTCATTGACCTATTCATGTTTGCTGATACAGCCATAACATTACACCACCTGCCAAGTTAGTGTGCCGTAATCTCCTTGCATTGCGTTTTTCACATGAAGTACTTCCTTGTTAATAGTCATCATTACCTCACTCCACTCATTTCTTTCATAATTTACATACAATAACGCAGCAGAAACTCATCTTACCATTCCTCCATATATGAACTATAATCACAAAAGCTACACACGATATTAAATTATGCCATCACATTTTACCATCATCCGCCAACATTTCATTGCACCATCTTTACACTCGCTCTCTTACCTTAATCCACTCACCACATTAACTGATACAATCACATTTGGCCCTCATTTTCCAACCTTATCACCTCACAATTTTTTTAATCACTCACTACCTTACTTACTAGCATAATTAATTTCAGCCTTCTATTGAAGCACCAAAATCTTCTTAATATTCATACATATCTAACCACCTATCACATAATCCACTTACCATATTAAATTATACCCTCACATTTTATTATCATCCTCCAACTTTGTCACCTCATCGTTTTTACACTCACTCTATTACATCACTTTCTACCAGTATTAACTTCTGCCTTTCAAAACAATTATAACTCCATTCTTTATATCAACCATCGTCATATAATAACTACGTACTATATCTCATTTAAATTTAGGGCCAGTCCCCACACAACCTTATGCCATCACGTCTTACCATACCGAACACCTACCAACTATACCTTACTATCTCGTTTTTCTCCATTTTTTTAGACACACTTTTTCTTATAAACATCATCTCCACATATTAACATCCTCCGTCCATGACAATTATAACATATACCACTCATAATCGCATCTTAATTCTGACCTTCCACCTTACTTACCATATACCATCAACTCCATCTCCTGATCATCATCTCCCTTACCCTCATTTCACTATTGATATCAAATAAATCCACCAAGAAAACTTTCTTGCTCATGCACACTCTACCAAATACAATATCAAGTTCACGATACATTTCAAACACTATAAGAGCAATAAATGAGCACATTTCACTACCCACCAATTTTTACTACAATAACTTTTATCTCAAACTACAAATATCAGACACGCTCCACCATCAACCAACTTTAGCTTACCATTCATATTTGCATGCAATTCCCTAAATTACTCACTAACATTACTTAACATTTTACTTCCAGTTATTATGCCTTCCTCACTTTTATTTTTCTTCCCCAACAAAGCCTTCAAGCTCCTGCTTCTCCCTTTATACAGAGCATTACTTTTATTAAGTTTCTCCCTCTGGATTTCACATTCCCTCAGCACGGGACGTAAACAGCCCTGCACAGCGGTCTCCCCTCTTCATTCACGTCTTAACCAGGCCTCCACGCCGGTCTCCTCTCTTAAATCTCTGCCTATTACCCTGGCCCAAATTTTATTTTCTCCCCGTCATCCACTGATCTTCTCTCCCCACTATGCACGGCCACACCGCCCCATGTTCTCTTTGCCACCTTTCCTATGAACTCGATGCCATACTAAGGTCACACAACTCACTGCTTCCCTTCATTGTTCCCTTTTCACCATGCCCAACTTCTCTGACACTACATCCCGCACTCTGTGCTCCACTCCTACAAGGCGCGTCTTACCGGTCCTACTAATTTAATCCTGTTTTAAACACTCCTCCGTAGACTGAAGTTTCAACAGACTCCAATTTCGAGTCCATTTGCCATTGGACACCACCAGTGCCTGACCCCTCATATGCGCCCTCAACGCTTGCAGTCTTGCCCACACCTTATGTTTGTTCAAAATTCAGAAATTTTTATTCCTGTCTTTTCCCAAGCCCCTCTGAACCCACATTTTCTTGCGTGTAGATTTCCGGCGTTTCTGGTTACTATGTCCACCTTCAGTGAGGATAGGAGCATCACCTTTATAGGTCTGCGCCCCCTCATCTTGCCAATCCTCTGAAGTCATCTATAAGAACCTCACTAGAGTTAATCTTCAGTTTTTGTAAGATATCTACCACCTTATAGATAATGTCCACTTTAGCTTCTGTCTTCTCTACCTGTAGACCATAAATTAACATGGCTATTTTGCTCCCGCTGCTATTTCCTTCTTCAAATTCATCACCTCCTCTTCTATATTTTTTATTTTCTCCCTTAGGAATAACATTCCTCTTGCACTATCTTCTATTTTACCTTTGGTTTCGTTCGTGATTTCCTGGATCCACAGCCTCATCTTTCGAGTTCTTTGACTTACTCTTGTATCATCTGCTTTAACTGGTCAAACAGACCGAGTTCCTCCGCTACCTACTTCACAACTTTTTTTATTACTTCTATGTCCTCCCAATTCATGTTGCCACTGCTCTGCAACTGGATTCACTTCCACACACCCAATAACCAGCAGCTCAGTGACCACAGCTGCCACCAATAGCATCTCACCCTTCAAATCCATCTCCAATCTATCTTCTTTATTTTGGTTGATTCCATCTTCATTCTTCCCTGCCATCTACCTATAAATGCTCCATATTGCTCTACGCCCGATCATCTTCCTTGTCACACTCGCCTCGACCTGCTGCTCCCCACTCTTACTCCACTCACTCGGTACACTGTACACAGCACGCCTGTTTAGCACATTAGTTCGGAGGCTTTGCCGTGTGTGTACACAGGTATTTAACTCTTTCCGGCAGGTTGCGGAGTAAAGCACACTCGACTTTCAAACCGACTTCCTCAGCCATCTGTCTGCTAAACATATAACTTTATGGAACCAGTAAATTCCTACGCTTCCTAGATACAACTGGCATGCACGGAATCTAAAAATAAAGTGTTCTTTTATATGTTTTCTTAGTTAGAACAGACAGCTGACTGAATGTAAATACACTGCAGCAACATGGCTGCTCATAACCAGTTGAGTGCGAGGGGTATTTGTGACAAATTAGATGAATATGTTGACAAATGCAATAGTAGATTGAAGTTGTAGGTATGATAATAAAAATGATATGGGAAGAAGTTGGGACAGGATATGAATCTGAGGGAAATCAAAATACAGCACAGGACAGGAAATGTTTATTCAGGTACCGTCTTTTTTTAAATTTTAGGCCTACTAGTATAAAACATAATTATTTTTAATTCTCCATTTAATTCTGTTTCGGACCATGAACCTCTACTTAATTACATAATATTCTTACTAAATTCTATTTATCTTCCAATCCTATTCAGTGATTGTTTATAATTTGTATGTCCGAGAGGAAGCTTGATTTGCTATCTAAATAGCTTCGTCCGAATAATCCCGAAAATGAAATAAATTGGGAGATTCAGGGTGAATTTCTGCGGTCTGTGCATTACCAAGAAAATAAGAGCCTCATCAGGTCGAGCAATTCAGAGTGAGTTGAAGAACAAGCAATTTAATATTACGCACCATATTGGATGCTTCTTGATGTATCATTCTGAACTGCGAGGGTTCCTGCGGGTAATTAGGTGATCTCAGAGTATCATTTTAGAACAACTATAGTGTATTGTCCATTGTTATAAAATTTGAAAGTGATAACTTAAGCGGATTTTACAGACTAAATTATTTACTGAAGGTACACCACAACTATACCTGACAAGCACATGATCACTCTAGGTTTCACCAGACAGTGAGTCAAAGATAGTCCTTGGGAAAGGATTAATAAGCCTACACTACACACGAAACTTTTTACCACCCCGGTTACAGACTAGCGGAGACAGCTCTATGAGTGAGATCGTGCCTACGTAGGGAGCTCGTGCGCGAAAATCGCTTACCACATTTGAAACATGTATGACGTCGCTCATGACTATGAGTTAGAAGGTGTGTTTTAAGCGTTGACTTAAGGGAGAACCTCTCACCACATACATGACAAACGAAGCAACGATCTCCACTATGTGTAAGCATGTGCGTCTTAAGATTGCTCTTCCGACTAAATCGTCTACCGCAATCGCAACAAACATGTGGACGTACACCACTATGAGCCACCTTGTGTAACCTAAGCGTACTTTTTAAACGAAACCTTCTACTACATACTTTGCACTCATGCGGTAGCTCCTCAGTATGGATTTTGAGATGTGAATTTAGCCCAGTTTTTTCGCGAAAGCATTTACCACATTGGTTACAAGACAACGGACGATCAACACTATGAGTGTACACATGGGTATCAAGCGTCCCCTTCTGACGAAAGCTTTTACCACATTCCTTACATATGTACGGACGCTCACCAGTATGTATTCGGAGGTGTGTATTTAGCGCGTGTTTATGACGAAAACATTTCCCACATCGGACACACCAATGTGGGCGCTCATCAGAATGTATTACGAGGTGACTTTTCAGGTGGCTCATTAGACGAAATCTTTTATCACATTCATTGCAGGTATACGCAAATTCTTGAGTATGTGTGAGGAGGTGTGTTCGAAGATAAACTTTCCGCGAAAACTTTTTACCACATTCATTGCAACAGAAGAGCGACTCTCCAATAGGATGGATTGGTCTTTCCCCAGACTGGGGCAAGTGCAATGTGTCCTGTACATTATGAGGTGGCAAATTGCACATCAGATCACATTTTTTGTCCAATATCCTGCAGCCACTAATATCACCTGTATCCACAGGAACCCTAAAATAAAGAAAATTAAGACCTATACATTTTGTAAGTAAGACAACAAGATCAAATACAAATTCCAAAATGAAACTCAACATAGATAAGAAAATTCTTCTCCTCAAATTACAAGGCAACTGTGTCACAGAGAATCTTGACAGCTTTACACCACTGTGGGTAGACAAATAAACATGGACAGGAGGTTGTCATGAAAGTATACATTTGGATATTTTACAAGCTACAATACTTATCCACAGTAAAAAAGGCAAAGCCCAATGGAAAAAGTGATACTTCATACAGTAAGAAGTTGGCAGGGTGGTAGGTAAACGAAAATTCGACTGGTAGCTTCTAAGAATTATTATCTCGTTGCTTATTCTACACAATAACACAGCTACACTCGCTAGGGCTCTCTCTGTTTAATCCAGAATCTATTCAAATAGTGGCTGCAAACTTCACAGCTATTATGTGTCACAACACAGACTTACATGCTCATGCAAGGTGGTCCAATCAGATTAAAAGTTTTTTTTCTATTTGCTTTACGTCGCACCAACACAGATATGTTTCATGGCGACGATGGGATGGGAAAGGCTACCAATGGGAAGGAAGCGGCCGTGGCCTTCATTAAGGTACAGCCCCAGCATTTACAGATCAAAACAAAATTACTTTATTTGTAAATAAGGTGTCTACCTTGGTGGCAAAAGATACACAAAAATACTTTATTATCAAGCGTTAATTATTAAATTACAAAAGAAGAAAATGTCCTCTAATGTAGTAGTATTCAATTTTTCCATTAAACACACAGTTCATTCTTAATAAATTTATATTATTAACAAAATTCTACTCTTAATACCTACTGCACTTACACATAATCAAATCATATACATTATGTAGAATCACATCAAGTAATACTATAGAGCTGCTATAACATCTAAATTACATTACTTTTCTCCCATTTTGGTACCTATTACACATACTGACCTGATGTGGCTTAATCAGAGCAATTTCTTGCACCCCATTTCAGAGTTCCTGAAGGGCTTTTTACAGCTACCGTACTAGTCGCAGGGCCCTCAAAGACATCAGTGTACTTCACTCCTGGGGTCAGTCTCATATTGCAGGTGTTCAATCACCGTAGACATAGGGATGGAATTAATTTTTCACAAAATTCTTTATACACAATAACATGCACACGTCAGATGCCCTCAAATATATCATTTCATTGTTGCAGTTTATTCTCTTCTTGAATATCTGCACAGATTTTGGAAAACTATCTACGACTTACACTGGCAAACTCTTCGACATCTTCATGCCCCTTTCATTCAATGAAAATTTACCTCAATCACTTGTGCTGAAACCCCATGTAATTTTGTACTTGTGGTCAGCCATGCTGACATAATTATTTTCCAACTGAAGACTCTCCCAGATACCCCCCTCACCTACTGTCTGGTATAGGATCTCCATAATTCTTCAAGACTAGTTCTCTCTCTTCTCTTACTCAAAGCTTCCAACAAAGATCATCTAATTTTTCTGATGCATTACTTTTTCTCCTGAAATCCTGTTAAAAATCTTGCTGCTTTTCTCCGCAGAATCTATTTCTTTTATTAGGTGTTTTTGGTGGGAATCTCAAACACAGTCTGCATATTCTATTAATGGACAAACCATGCTATGATAAAGGATATTCAATTTTCATGACCGCATTGTGATCAAAACCAGCTTTCAATGTATTAGGTCATGTTACATACATTTAGTATGTGTAGAATACATGTTAAGTACAAAATAAAATTGGCCAACCAGACACCAGTGGAATTTGAACCCACAACCTCCACAACCAACGCAAAATCACGAAACCAGACACCAGTGCGATATGAACCCGCAACCTTCACAACCGACACGAAATTGGGCGGTTGTAGGTTTGGATCCCATAGGTGTATGGTTGGTCATTTTTGTTCTGTACATAACATTTCTTCTACACATACTAAATGTATGTAACACGTCCCAATAGGTTGAAAGTTGATTTCGATTTCATACTATGTAACATAACCTGCAGCTCCATTCCATACAATTTGATGCAAGTTTAGATCACACTCAATTATTACCATATCATTATTATTCTTTTTATATGAGTATAATCTATTAGTTTCTTAAATATTTCCATGTCTCTTTACTCTTTCTGAGGCCTATATGTTCCAATAATTCCTACCTCCTTCATATTATCACAAACTAACTTTATACTTAATATTCCATCCCTCTCATTAGTAAACCATTCATGTCAGCAATAAGTTTCCTTCGCCAGAATAATCATTCCCCTCCAATATCGTATATCCTCAGTGTCTGTGATAGACAGTATAACTTCTGGAAATACCTTTAATACCATCCCTTCACTCAAACATGACCTACGATTCCACTCCTTTCACATTAATCTCATCAGATTTCATCAATATACTGAATTTTAATGGGACACTTTATCAAGAGCAATCTCAGAAACCTTCATCCCTAATGATTGACTGTGGCAACTGGGTAACTTAAAATTCCTTCATTTCCAGGTTTGCTTCCTGAATCTTATGGCTCTGTTCTTCTGTACTCGTTTCAGTGCCTTAAATTAGTTTTTAAGAGTATGGAAGTGCAATTATATTCTGTACTACTGTAAACTCTTTATTAATTGCACATAATTCCCTCAACAAGAAATTTCCACCCCTGTTATAAATATGATAGATATTTGCATGATACCATGCCTTCATACTATTAAAGTTCTTACAAATACAAAAAAATTGTGAGTTTTGCTACTTCCCTTATTCACACAAAACCTTTCTGAAAGACTATGCCTACGGGGATATTTCATAACTAAGGAAGTTGTTGAATTTACGAGGGACAGAGTTGATTTCATATGTTTAATACTTTTCATAAAGACTCGCCATTATCACAGAAGTAGTAGCCCCAGTATATACGCTACCTTGAATTGCCCAGACAGTATATTCCCACTCAATTTTCATAGCAAGTCGTCTGCCGTGACTGTCATTAAAAATATCCACTGAAGGCATTACTACAGTAGAACCTCAATAATTCAAAATCCCGCCGTATTCGAAGAATCTCTCATTCCCGGAAAACACGAGGTATGGTTTTGCATGTTATTTAAACTGTTTCATTTGAAATAGAGATAATTTGTAACTTGAAGAACATCAGTCCCATTATCGAAATTTGGATTTTTAATTGGAAATTGGCTTTCATTTTGTTACAAATAATATTTTACGGTGTAATTTAAATTTTAAAATTCTCCGCATCATGATAGAACGTGTCTTCCGGAACGTCCAGGGGTATGTTTCCACACTTTCATTTGACTTTGGTGTGTCAACAGTATGCTTCAGAGTTGCCAAGTTCTAGTGAAATTATAGTTCTTTTGTATTCTTGTAGTTACTCATTTTACTTTGTTCTAGTGTGCAGTTATAACCTTCAAGGTTAGTATATTATATTTATACTGTGTTTTAGTTTATTGTTACAGTACTTTAGTTTAGGGCAAGTGTGTTCCTTTTCGTGTTTCGAGATGGCTAAGCATCAGTATTCTTCTAAGACACTGACAAGGGAAGATCGGCAATGGGCAAGTCGCCGATCGTGATGAAACTTGGAAAACACATTGAGGTACACGCAAAAACGATGTTGGCATCAATTTTGGGTGCCAACATTCATTAGGGTGTTAACTACGGGGCCTAAAAGATGCGACATTTCAAATTCCGCGTGATCAGTGATGAATACCTGCTGACCAATGCTAGGCCGGGACACTGTGTGCATGGAGACACGCCTCTGCACGCTCCTCCCCACCCAATCCAATTGGTTCGCCACCACACGTTTCCCTTCTCCTTGTGCTTGCCGGCTACTTAGTTAAGTCTAGTATAGCTGTTGAACAGGACCGGCTCTATACTTTGCTTCTTTTCTACTATAATTATTGAAATCCTTTAAATAACGTTCCGTTTCACACATAATGATATTTAAACTAATATACCAATATCTTATTCAAATGGTATATTTTCATTCCTGCTAATTCTGGTGAGTTGTCACATTCGTGGGTACAACTCTGAGTTACGTAGCCTACCACCGGGCATGGTCAAACGTGGGATGGGGTACCGCGTCCTACCTATGCGTAAATTATTATTATTTACTTCTAAAACACCTTAAAGCTGTCGTTAGTGTCCTTTAGAGTGGACATACATATGGAATTAAATTAAATCACCCACCACTAAATAAATCTCCCACCTTTAAACAACATTAAATACCTTTTAATGTGAAGAAATTACATGCCCGGGTAGAGGATCTCAATTAATGTAATGAGATTCGGTACCTCGGGATATCAAAACCTAGTTATAGGTGCAGATCTTCTTTTTATGTCCTCTTCCCCCACCCATTTTTTGTACGCTATCAGTTGTGTCATAACAAAATGACATCGCAGACGACAACAGCAGCAGTTATAAACTTCGAGTTTGAAACTCCTGGTATTTTCCGTATTGCTTACTCTGGTATAAGGAATAGGCCTATAGGTAGAATGTTTTTATTTGTGCTTGTACTGAACGATTTATTTATGTTTTGCAGTGACAGGCACAACACATTTCAAATGCAGCAACGATTGTCCAGTATAAATAAATTTAATGCATAGGCAACTTCGATATGAGTGATAACATGGAATGTAGTAAAGTTTGACGTAATAAGAAAAGCCTTGAAAAATAAAAAAAGATGTGCATTTATATATGCAGTAGATATACAGCAATCACAGGCAGACCTGTAGTCTTACTTTACCGGTACTTTTGCGTTTTAGCTGACGAAGGTCTATGTATTCAACAAGTAGGCCCTACCGATATTAAAGTATCACAATACAGGCTTCTGGGTATAATGGCAGTTACATACGCAAAAAGTTAAATGGCTATTGTACGAACTGGTACAACAACAAACAATTAACAGGCAACACAAGAAATGACTCCGTATACATTACATCAGGCGAACTCCCCGTCAATAACAGATAGTAAACAAAAACAATCTTTGGTCTATTCGAAACATTAAAAATTGAAGAGAAAACCGAAACAAAACACAATTAACAACAGGTACCATACTTTTTTCGCTAATTGCTTTACGTCGCACCGACACAGATAGGTCTTATGGCGACGATGGGATAGGAAAGGCCTAAGAGTTGGAAGGAAGCGGTTGTGGCCTCAATTAAGGTACAACCTCAGCATTTGCCTGGTGTGAAAATGGGAAAGTACGGAAAACCATCTTCAGGGCTGCAGACAGTGGGATTCGAACCCACTATCTCCCGGATGCAAGCACACAGCCGCGCACCTCTAACCGCACGGCCAACTCGCCCGGTGCAAACATTTTCATAAACATTTCAGAAAATGTAAACTGACTAATACAATGTGGAAATTACAAAGGAGAGATATGAGGAAGGCTGATAGAGTACGCAAAGTGTAGCACCGGTTCTCTTCGACAGCTAAGCAGCCGGCAAGCACGAGGAGAAGGGAAACGTGTGCTGGCGAACCAATTGGATTGGGAGGGGAGGAGGTGCAGATGCGTGTCTCCATGCACGCAGTGTCCCGGCCGAGCATTGGTCAGCAGGTATTCATTGCTGATCACGCGGAATTTGAAATGTCACAACTTTTAGGCCCTGTAGTTAACGCCCTAATGAATGTTGGCACCCAAAATTAATGCCGACATCTTTTTTACGTGTACCTCAATGTGTTTTCCAAGTTTCATTGCGATCAGCGACTTGCCCATTTCTGATGTTTCCTTGTGAGCAAGAAGATGAAAATTATAAGGGAGGTCACCAAAGGACCAAAAACAAAAATTGAAATAGCTAAAGACTTTGGAATTCCAGTGTCCACACCTTCAATATTTAAAAAATATCGTGAGAGCATAGAAGCTCAAGAAATGCAGTGCATAAATAGAGCAAAGTGAATACGCAATTGAGGAGCTAAACACTCTAATTTGTAGTAGAGTTGATCGAGTGGTTTTGGCATGTTCAAATGAACAATATTCCTCTTAATGGAGAGATTATTAATTATTATCATCATCATTGAATATCCTGTTACAAACCCTATTTGACACGGAGTATATTAGAGCAAAAGTAAGCAAAACTAAGTTAATACATGACAATTGAGTTTCAAATAGAGATGACTTATAAATGAGGTGGATAAATTGAACAAACACATTATAACAGCATCTTCTCTGAAATACAATAGTAAGAGATGCATGGTATTCTATATTACATACATTTAAATACATTAATAATTCATATCTACTCCTGTTAAAATTTGGACAGTCAAATAAAAGATGAGGAACAGTTTGTAGCATTTCACAGGTACAGCTGTACGGCTTCTGAATACTGATTATAAACCTCTCGAAGTACGATTCAAACTTTCCATGTCCTGTCAGAAACTGTTATAATATGTTCATGTTGCAAAAACCTACTTTGTAGTCTGTCTTGAATATTTGAAAAGAACAAGTCCCTTGTTAGCTGGCTGTTTGTGCTGGTGATTCATTGGTTTTTCCACATATCTTGTGATACACTCTCAATTCCTTCCTTAAATGAGACAAATGGCACTTTTCATATATCAACAAAGCATCAGAATAGGTAGTAGCTGCTTTGGCAAGTCCATCAGCTCTCTCATTTCCTTCTATTGAGGCGTGACCTCTGACCGTTTCATGCAGATATGTTTACTGTAGCCTAATAAGTGTGATCTTATATTAACAGCTACTGGATGAAAGTTATATATATTTTTGGTGAGGTTATTAAGAGGAAGGCAAATGAACTGGTGCTAAAGATGGGGCTGGAGTTTCAGTGTTCAAACAGGTGGCATCAGCGTTTTAAGGAATGGCACATCACATGGCAGGCAGTTTGCAGAAAACAAAAATCAGCGAACACTAGCAGTTGACGAGAAAGTGTGGCTCACATATTTCGTATGCACCGTACAATATCTTCATTGCCGATGAAACTGCACTGTTCTTAATGCCAATCCCAAACGGACTTGCGGTTTTAAAGGCGAGAAGTGGCATGGCGGGAAATCTTACAAGGTTAAGCTCACAGTCCTTCTGTGTTGGAAGCAAGAGACTTCCTCCCCTTGTCATAGGCAAGTTCGAGAAGCCACGAGGTCTTAAGGGCTTCAGGCACTTTCTGTGTTCACACACTGCATGTCAAAATTCCTGGATGACAGGCAAAATATTTGAGGAGTAGCTGGTATGCATTACTGCAAAATGACATGCGAAGACAGAAAAAAATTCTGTTGTTGGATCAGTGCGCTGCACACAAACTTAATTTAATTTTAAAACATAATTCTTTTTTTCTGCCTGGTAACACCACGAGCTACTTACAGCCCCTAGATCAAGGTATAATTTCATCTCTGAAATATGCCTACAAAAAGCGACTGGTGTGTTACTTTCTCCGTGAAGCGGCTAGAAATATTCCAGTGGGAGAAATATGCAATTGGAATCTGATGGATGCAATGCGGAGTGTGACTGTTGCCTGGGACGCTATTCCTTCATCGATAATCAAGAACTGCTTCAAGTGTAGTTTTGGTCCGTTAAATGAAGTAGAAGAAGGATAAGAACACGACAATGAAACTGACTGGGAGGAGAGGCTGTAAAAGTCCCATGTTGGTATAACTTTTGCCGAATACACCGCCATAGACCATGCGTAGACCACTTCAGAAGAGCGTGATCCCGCGATGATGATCAGCTGTGATCACGTGACACCAGAGGGAGATGCAGCTACAGCTGATGTTGAACAAGACAAAGATATGGCACAGGTGGCAACTATTCCGACGAAAAATGTTGAATTTGCCACTCTAGCCATGTGAGATTCTGTGATACGTACAAGTGATTCTGACGACGCTATAATTACGGCTATGGCCCACATGGAGCAGTTCATAGCTAGTGTTTATAAAAAAAAAATATGAAGCAACCTGGATTACATTCTTTCTTTAAAGGCAATAAGCCTAATAGGAAACAAAAAACCCTATTGGACCATTAAACGTTTGCGAACTTTCCCGGTACTGTACAAAGTAATTTATTATCCTTGATATTTGGGTTAAATATATATCTGGGTTATTGAAGTTTGTTTTGTTGGTGTCATGTATTTCCAATTGGACAGTCTTACTGGCTCCCCTGTGAAAGTGCTTCATATTGTACTTGTATTGCATCAAATGTATACAGTAGATTACTCTTCGTCTTTGAATCATGTTTCGTTTTTCCCAGGTGTGAGGTCACGTTCTACAATCTATGATGTTATCCAACAGCATTAATTGAATAAATGCATATTGATGAATACATTTTGGAAATATAATTTTTCCACAGCATTTGAAAGGTTTAACTGTGAATCAAAGTGATTTCATACATTAAAGGATCTTAGAATATTTTGTGATGCAGCAAGGGTTGGCATTTCTGAATTCTGAGTTGGCAGCAGTTAATTCAAATTCACATAATTCAAAGTCAAAAATTACCACCCCAACAACTTTGAATTAATGAGATTTTACTGTAGTTCCTTTTCTACGAAATTCTTTTCACTAGTTCTATTGGGAACTATGTCACTAAAAAAGTCACCTCTGCTATCTAACTCGCTCCGTATGTCTCCCTAAGCAGATCTCGTCGCTTACTTGGAACCCTCAATATCACACTGCATGAAGATACTAGGTCCCCCAAGACTCCCAGCTTATAAATAAATAAATAAATA
The DNA here is from genome assembly GCF_040414725.1 of Anabrus simplex. Classification (NCBI taxonomy): domain Eukaryota; kingdom Metazoa; phylum Arthropoda; class Insecta; order Orthoptera; family Tettigoniidae; genus Anabrus; species Anabrus simplex. The sequence goes on along the minus strand of NC_090277.1, from coordinate 37,661,807 downwards.
AATAAATAAATAAATAAATAAATAAATAAATAAATAAATAAATAAATCACTCACTACTGATATGCATTTAGAGCAGTCACTCTGGTGGTAGACACCCTATCTGTTGTTTTCCTAGCCTTTTCTTAAATGATCTAAATGGGGGCAGTCAACAGCAAAGTAATGTAGACAATAATTTGAACTTAAATTTGATAGGATGATAAAGCTTTGATATCAAGCCATATATCATTGGTGGATCAATTTAACTACAGTGTTAAAACTCCAGATTTATCACTAAACAACAGAATGTTCATTGAGTAACACAACTTGAAAACCCAAACACTCTTGATGATAGTCGGAGATTTCAAACACCAGGAATCGCTAAAAAATTGATGCTAGGAACATCTCGTCCTAAAAGATAAAACATATGTGACTATGCATAGTTCAGTGATTTTTAATTAGTTGTCAGCATGGTCGAGAAAAGCAGCAGTTTGAATTAAGGGATAGGCCATACCCCTGGTACAATTGGGCCGATGACCTCGATGTTGGGCCCCTTTAAACAACAAGCATCACTATCACCTGGTACGATTATGTTATTTGCTTTAAATCCCACTAACTACTATTACAGTTTTCAGAGGTGCAGAGGTACCAGAATTTAGTCCTGTAGGACTTCTTTTACAAGCCAGCCAATTTGAGGCTGATGTATTTGATGTCAGAAGGCTAGCAACTCAACGGTCTGAGCCACTTGGCAGGCCCCAGGAAATAAAAAATAATAATAATGCTTTATGCTTTACGTCCCACTAACTACTTTTACGGTCTTCGGAGATGTCGAGGTGCCGGAATTTAGTCCCGCAGGAGTTCTTTTACGTGCCAGTAAATCTACCGACATGGGGCTGTCGTATTTGAGCACCTTCAAATACCACCGGACTGAGCCAGGATCGAACCTGCCAAGTTGGGGTTAGAAGGCCAGCGCCTTAACCGTCTGAGCCACTCAGCCCGGCAGGAAATAAAAAGCCAAAAGGGATTTTCTTCAAGACTTCATGCCACCCACTGAAGTAGATGATTTCAACCAATTCCATCGCTCAAAAACAGTTGTGTCCAAGTACTCCTGCATGACAAAGAAATGCAAGGGTCGCACAATCATGACAGAACAAGATACCTCTTTGTATATGCAGAGGAATGTCATTGAGAACATCTGGCATCATTTCAATTAGGTACTGCAAGTACTGTTGACCTGTCAAATGTAGTAGGAGTATGAAGGGCCAATGATTCTGTCCCTGCTTTCTGCCTATACATTCAATGAGAACCTATGCCGAACGTGACTGAACAACATGATGAGGATTTTCATCACTCCAGATATCAGTGTAAAGAAAATTACAATTCAATAATGTGTGAAACATGATTCATCAGCAAGAATATTTCTTGGGAGAAAATCCAGTTGTCTTGTCAAAAACCATTGAAAAAACCAATCGATACTACAGAAAAAAATGGAATGGCATATGGTTTTTATAGCCCGGAATGTCCGAGGACATGTTCGGCTCGCCAGGTGCAGGTCTTTCAATTTGACTCCCGTAGGCGACCTGCACGTCATGATGAGGATAACATGTTGATGAAGAAGATATGTACAGCCAGTCCCCGTGCAAGCAAAATTAACCAATGATAGTTAAAATTTCTGACCCTGCAAGAATCGAACCAGGGACCTCTGTGACCAAAGGCCAGCATGCTTATCATTTAGCCATGGAGCTGGACGATATCACAGAAAGAAGATATTTGCGAAGTGTCACTAATAAAATAAAATGTGGTTCAAAGAATGCAGAGATGTACTTATGTATGAATGGAGACAGAATCACATGTCTATATCACGGCAGGTTGATTCACTGTACGTCATGGTCTACCAGAAACCCTTATTACAATATGGAGAATAGAACTGTGATGGTAATATTAATAATATTTTTACTGACTCAGCTACCAAGTAGTGACATCTAGGCAGCCTGCTAATCACTAGATACTATGGATAGAGTTCCTTTCATTTTGTGGGATTTTCTATCACGCCATGATCAATCAAACAAGTTAGGACCGTGAGTTAAGTATAGGTGACAGAATTCAAGAATGATGTGGATGGGCTTGTGCTGGCTTTGAACCTTTGATATTGGGTTTTCAAGGTCTTCACTCGACCACTTCTCCGAAGATGGAGCTACTGAACACATAAATAGCAAATTCCATTTGTTGAGGGTTAGGGGTGTAGAATCAAATTACGCTAAACTGTACTTACTTGTCTTCTTCTTTGGGAAAGACAATGAGCTGATCAACTGTGTGTTGATCTACACACAGTTCATCCTTAATATGTGTAGAAAGCTGGAAGGAACAAATATGCAAAGCAAGGTATGAATTGTAGAGTATACAGAAATCTAGGGTAAAAGTTTATAAATATGCATAACCAGCTGACAATATAAATTTAATAGTTGCACAATAAAAACATCAATATATTTTCCCGATGTAAAAATGAAATGAACAACATGTGTCATAATTATATGACGAATAGGAGCAAGAAAAGGAACTCATAATAGGATAAAGAGGACAGCTCTGGAAGTGGGAGCAATAAAAGGAGACATACTAGAAGGACAAGTATACTCCCCACACCGCTTTTTCTCTCTTCCCACAACATCGCATCATCCTGTTCATCCTATTTAGTCTTCTTAAATGACTTGTCACTTCTTTGTGCCTTGTGTTCCCACAGATGACGGACTGTTAAAGAGACATACATTGGATCTCGCCTTCTTGTCTACCAAGTCTACGATTGCTTAACAAATTGTCAGTTGTTGGACTAAATAGTGTACAGCCCAATATATATTTTATTACCCAGAGAAAAGAATCTAAACTTTCAAGATGTGGATACAACAGTACATGTTACATATTTCTTTTATAAGTTGCGTTACATCGCACCTACAGATATAGGTCAGGGATAGGAAAGAAACAGGTGTGGCCTTAATTAAGGTACAGCCCCAGAATTTGACTGGTGTAAAAATGGAAAACTGCTGAAAACCATCTTCAGGGCTGCCGACAGTGGGGTTCAAACCCACTGATCTTGTGGTTGCAGCAAAATTAAAAAAATAAAAACTCCGCACAAAGAACTGTTAACCTGAGCTCATTAAGACAATTAAAATGAGTAGGCTGGAATATATGGGTCACATTATTAGGACTCCTGAAAAGAACAGTCTGCTACAAGTAATATTTCGAGGAAAAAGTTTAGGCAAAAGAGGACCTAGAAGATGATGTACATCTTGGATAGACATTTTTTTCTTTTGCCAGTGGCTTTACGTCACACCGACACAGATAGGTCTTATGGTGACGAAGGGATAGGAAAGGCCTAGGAGTTGGAAGGAAGTGGCCATGGCCTTAATTAAGGTACAGCCCCAGCATTTGTCTGGTGAGAAAATGGGAAACCACGGAAAACCATCTTCAGGGCTGCCGACAGTGGGATTCGAAACCACTATTTCCCAGATGCAAGCTTACAGCCACGCGCCCCTAACCACATGCCGAACTTGCCCGGTGGATAGACAATTTAAAGAAATGGATTGGAGCTCTTCGACACATGACAAAAGGAAGATAGCCATGCTTGTAGCCTAATTCCACTTAGGATAACGAAGCAGTAGATGTGATTAAACCAGCTACCAGATGCCATACACTGGAGGGGCATTGAACAATACTATCTGCTACACATTACCTAGAATTAAATTTTGAACTACATGAAGAGAATGAAAGGAGGTTATCAAAATATTAGATTAATTAAAATTTGTTTACCTGTGTTTGTCCTGGCTCTGCTAACTCTGGATTGGTTTCTTTCTTCAAATGCATCTCGTCCGACGTAAGTTCATAATTGTCCTGTGGAAAAGTTAATATGTTAGGCACATTCTTCAGACCCATGTGGCAATTTATTTTCATATGAGTGGGCATAACAATTCATTATTTACTAGTAAATGAGTCAGCTTCAAAAGATTATTGTTTTTTTATAGAAAATTTCTGTCGATGATGGTTAAAATCCTAACAAAGAGACCTTCATGAGTGGAAAGTGTCCTGTTTGAATGCACAGGGATATTTTTGATGTGAGGAGAAATTATAGAACATAAAACCCTCTAAAATAACACAACAATCAGGAAAACATATACTGAAAAATATTATGCTCATCATAAACAATCCAATTCTTAAAATAATCAGAATTTAAAAATTATCACTGTTATATTTCACATCCTGTACTGGAAAATACAGCTCAACATGAAATATGTGTCTTCTATATCTCCTATTGTCTGTGAAGTGCTCAGCCTCAAGGCAGGGAGGATCCTCAACAGTTCTACCATCAGCTGCCATAGACAGCTGTGTGTCATTGAGGAGGCAAACTAAGGAAATGAAGAGTGAGGTACTTTTGCATTGTTTTCCTCTCTTAGCCAGACAGTGCTGTTACATACCAGTCTCTTAAGTTCCATGAAATGTACATACAGACCAACCATATGAACATCAATTCCACACCCTTTCCTACTGGATCTGACTTTATTAGGAACTGTGATACTAGCACTGCTCATATCTCAATCACTTTCATATCGTCAGAATCAAGGATGGGACTGACACAAAATAAAAGTGACAAACTTGTTCTGGGCCGATCCAGAAGACATCAGATGCATTGAGCACACAATATCTCACCAGGCCACCTCATACGAAATTTGAAAAGGAAGTTATCAAGGACATAAACCCTAAAGCTCATGAACCATACAAATTACTATTCTTATAGGTTATCCGGACCACAACGAGCTAGAATAACATAGAGGGGCAGTATGCCTGACATCAACACTCCTTGTGAAGGCAGACATTTTTTGAGTTGGCATGAGAACATACGATCAGCTGAGAGGGAGATTGTGCATGGTGACCAGACTTCACATGTTTTAAGTAGTGAAAACTTATTAAAGTATGAAGGCTTTCACGGCCGGTGTCAATATAATAAAAATCTTCCGGGCTGTTATGCCGTGGTCCACTCCTCTCGCTTCTCCCAGACGTTTCGACTACTGCTGCAGTAGTCATCTTCTGTGGCGTCGTGTAGATACGAGATCCGTTACGAGGATACTGACATACTGGCCACAACATCCCACTTTCACGCCCATCTCTACAGGGAAGCAATTGAAATACATAAACATCCGGATAACTTTAATAGAAAGGAGGAAGGACTGAAACTGAGCAAGGCCTGGTACACCCCTTTATATAACGTACGGCCGAAGTTTACTAAGATCAGGGACATTACAGTCAACCAACCAGAGGATCCATTGCTCAGCACGACCCAATCGGAGGTCGTGCACTCCGAGATCCAATCAGAAGACAGACTTCTCGGAGCGACCCAGTCGGAATCCATGCCCGGCCCGAAACAATCACAGGTCGTGTGCTCAGATAGCCAACCAAACGTCAGGCTGCTCGGCGCGACCCAATCGGAGGTCGTGCTTTCAGATAGTCAATCAGATGTCGGATTGCACAGCGCGAACCAATTGGAGACCACACACTTACATATAAATACAGCTGCTTCCCAAACAACTTTCGCAGTCGCCAGCGGGATACAGGAGAGCGTATCTACACGACGCCACAGAAGATGACTATCGCAGCAGTAGTCGAAACATCTGGGAGAAGCGAGAGGAGTGGACCACGGCATAACAGCCCGGAAGATTTTTATTATATAGTGAAAACTTAGATTGTTGCCTTAGAGAAAGCCACTGCTATGTTCAGCATATAGCTGCACTTATCAGTTTAACTAAACCAAGGGAACAATTTTTTAAAAGTAAGTCTTACTGAATTATAATGGAGGTTTGTTTCTGTAATTTCTGTTTATAATTAAATCCATTTCCATGTTTACACAGAGAAAGTACTGGGAGTTACGATAATTATTTATTTGATTATATTTCTGATTTCCTTTAAAGAACAGGGAATTAACTGAACAGTGTGGTTTGAGGATGAAAAGAGACAAAATGGGATCCCAAAGAGACTCTCCCTTCTAACAACATGCATATGTGAACTGGCAAAAGGAACACAGCCTCGTGCTAGTTCAGGATCTAAAAGAGACCTGCCACGATGTTTCTGAAACACGAAAAATGGAATTGGATAAGGATTGAATATGATCGAGGTCATACAGCATGGCAGTGTCATGAAGGTCTTCAACAGGCTTACGGGGAATCTGCATTGCCTTACATGGTGGTAAAAGCATTAAATGTGTAATGCCAAAATGTCGCAGATATACATCAGTCAGGTCATATTAGTGCCAGTATTACTCATCATTTTAGGAATACAACATGCAACCTGTTTTGGGAAAGAAGTGGCAACACTTTCTGCAGGACCCATGCATCAATTTGCATGACAAGGCTCACAGTGCCTGATATGTTTGGTCAATGGGGCTGGGAATTGCTGTACCATCCACCATAATCCAAGGACTTAAGCCTTTGTGACTCTCACATGATTCCTAAGATGAAGGAAGCACTTCGGGGCCCTTGCTTCATGACTGTTCCAGAGATTCCAGAGCAGTAGAACACTATGAACATAACAAGTGCTGCTATACGTTCCCTACGACCCAATGCTGGTGATTAGCCGTAAGGACAGTAAATCTTGGTATAACATGTATGTCTTCTGTATGAGTTGTAAATAAATAGATGAAATTCATACAGTTCCAAGCCCGGTATACATCCAAGAACTTTCATTTTATGAGCTGCTTTACAGTGCTCCTACACAGATAGGTCTTATGGCAATAATGGGATAGGAGAGGGCTAGGAGTGGGAAGGAAGCAGCCTTGGCCTTAATTTTGTGGATGGAGCATACTAAAAATCTGTGGGTCACATTATGAGGACTACTGAACAGAACAGCCTGCTACGAGTAATATTTCAAGGAAAAAGGTTTATGCAAAAGAAGATCTGGGAGATGATGAATATCGAGGATTGACATTTGGAAGAAATAGGTTGGAGCTATTCGACACATTACAAAACGAAGATAGCTATGCTCATAGCCTAAATGTGGATAGGATAAGGCAGCAGTAGCAGTGATGAAACCAGCAGTGGAGGGCCTTTGAACAATAATAGCTGCTATACATTACCTAGCATTAAATTTGAAGATGTCTGTTGTTTAAGGAGGCCTGACAGCTAGGTCATCGGCCCCAAATAGTACGAGATAAACAAACTGAAAAATTTCAAAATGTATCCACTGACTAAAATCTAAAACAAATAATGATGAAAAAATGACTGCGAAACAAAAACTATCAGTGGATCCAATTCACAATGGGTTAATTACTGGGATGTTACTTATCTAAAGGGGTCCAAATACATATCACTGGCCCCTCATAATGGTACCAATCACTGGTAAAGTAAAACCCTGGTGTTCGTCCCATATTGGTGCTAAGCAGAGGCGAGGTAGACTAATGGTTTCTCCCATATAATGGTACTAATGATAAGCAATGAAAAAAACACACGGTTATGTCACATACAATGGCACCACTGACGGGCAACACAAACCCATGGTGTTTCACACGTAAGGGTACTACTCACAAACATGCTGACCCATGGTGTTCATCACATAGTGGGATTAAACATAGGTGCCAGCCAAACTTGTGGTGTGTCTCACACTGTGGTACTAATCACAAGCAACAGACCGATGATGATGATGATGATGCTTGTTGTTTAAAGAGGCCTAAGAGCTAACGTCATCCACCCCTTATGCTACGAGATGGACGACATAGGATCAATAAAATTTTTAAATGTATCCACTGACTAGAATTTAAAACAAATGAAGATGAATAATGATGGTGAATATAAAATAATCAGTGGATCTAATTCACAATGCCTTATTTTTGGTAAAATGAAATATGATAGGTAATGGTAGAATAAGACATTGCCTTAAAATTCAATATTATATCCTGCAAATGACTATCAAGAAACATTAAAACAGACAACTGAGTCAAGTACTGAATAATAATACAAAACAATACATTTATATACGATAAAACAAACAACTAACACTCATACAATGGATGATGAGGACTGCTGACTACTTGTCATCTCGCAGAATGAGGGAGATGGCACTCGGGAGTTTTAAACTACGCCGCAATCGACCAGATCAATGCACTTCGTAAGGATGAGTACCATGGTAAGGGGATCACCGCAAGTACACGCCGGAAGTGGTTCTCCTTTCAGTAAATAGGAGTGTGTTACTGTACTATGGCAGATCCAAAGACGACATAATACCACTGCTTCCCTCTGAGAAACCCGAAGGGAAGTCCTCCATACCTTCGTTGTACCTTTCATCACTCTCAGCTTATTTTGAAGTGGAGTGGCCTGCCACTCCACCTCTCAATCAGAAATAACCAAATGTCTCAGCTGAGAATGAATCTCACTTGCTAGAACCTTGCAAGGCAATGGGGCTGTTCGATTTAGACTGTAGTAAGCTCAATGAGTCAGTACCCAGCAGAAAGTGTAAGCGCTCATTGCACAGTGCGTACCACACATCTTCACAAAGATGACAGCTCTGCTGTGTACACACTACAGGTTTCTAGGAGAACAAAAAGAAACCCATCATTGTTGACAACGAATGCACAGCCCACTTTCGATTCTCCCCTTGAACCAACTGTGTAAAAGATGACTGAATCTGGATACCAGGCCAAAAATGGACAGGAAGAGCCTCCGATAAATTGAAGGGCCATGGTTTCCTTCGGGTCAGTGTGCAGATCCAGAATTATTTCACATCGTCATATCATCCACAGAGGTACCATACTTGGTCGTCTAACAATGCAGGAAACTGAAGGTACATCAAACAATCTGTGACTGCTATCCAAGTGTATTCCAACCGGCCACGTTGCTCGAGGTTAAGCAGCGTACAGCAGACGATTTCCATTGAGGAATATGCAAGGATAGCTTGGGTGAAGTGGCATCTGTCACAAATTTGCAGCATAGGACAGAAGCATATGCTAGCACCTCAGGTGTAAAGACAGCACATCAGATTCAGGGAGCAGGCTAGCAATGGGGCTTGTATGAAAAACTCCCGTTACCAACCTAACCCCGCTGTGGTGGATGCTATTCAGTTTTCATAAATCAAGTTCAGGATGCGAGTGAAGAGTGTACTTCCGGCAAAAGTGCACAGCAGAGGTCTTTGTGGTTGAAAAACGAAAGCCATGTTAAAGTCCACTGTTCCACTCTTCTAATTGATTGCTGTAGTAGTCGCGCTGCAACTACCATATAATGCAAGCTATAATGCAGAGCAAACTCGTCCACATATAGTGATGGTGTTACTGCTGAACCAGCAGCAGCGGCAATACCGTTTATGGCATTCACGAACAGAGCGACACTAAGAACCGATCCCTGTGGGACTCCATGTTCTTGAATGTGGTATTTCGAACATGCCCTCCCTACTTGGCCACAGAATAGACAGAGGGACAAAAAATTAACAGTAAATACCGGCAAGTTACCTCCAAATCTCCAGTGATGAAGGACTGAAAGGATACCATATCGCATGTGGTGTCATAGGACTTTTCTAAGTCAAAGACAACAGACACCAAATGCTGTTTGCAGAGAAAGGCATCCTGTATAGAACTCTCCAGGTGTACCAAGTGGTCAGTGGTCAAGCGAGTGGCTCTAAAAACACACTGGTCCTTGGACAATAGACCTTGTTTCTCCAGACACCACACAAGTTGGCGATTTAACATCCTCTCAAATAGCTTAAACAAACAGTTATTAAAACAAATAGGTCTGTAAATTACTGCATACTTAGGATTTTTGTCAGGCATGAGGGCAGGATTTACTATGCCTACTCGCCACTTAGCAAGAAACTCACCCTCTATCCAGATTAAGTTGAACACACGAAGGAGATATAACAGACTATCGTCACTAAGGTGTTTCAACATCTGGTTATGGACATTGTCTGGTACAGAAGACGTGTCCTTGCAAAGCGCCAGGCCGCTGCGGAGTTCCCACTCTGTAAAGGGCATGTTATGACGACGTTCTGCCTCCCGTTTTAGGGGGAGGAAATCACGATGGTAATTCCAGGAGCCAGATACATCCGCAAAATGACTGGCTAAATGGTTAGCAATCAAGAGTGGTTCAGTGACGATACTGCCCTCAGTGGAAATTCCTGGTACAGAAGAGGATCCTTGGATACCCGAAATACGTCGAAGTTTAGTGCAAACTTGAGATGATGCAGTATGTGACATCAATAAATGACAAATATCTCACCCACAGAACTCGTGCCTTAGCTCGGTGTTTTAAAATGTTACCAAATTGGCCACAGTAGGCAGCCTGCGATAGCGTTTTATGAGCGCGCCGATGCTCGATAGTTAGTCATTTTTTCATTCTATCAAAGAACGAGTTTTTGGCAAGGAGTCCATGAAAACGATGGAATGTACTCCTCAGCAGCAAGAATAACTTGTATTATGTAATTGATATTGCTGTCTACGCTGCGCCTGGTCATGTCATTAAAAACAGGTAGTGATGTAAACTGTGAACAATCAGCATATTTAAATATCTATTGAGGAGGAGCCTCGACGGATTTCTGTTTCAACAAAGTAAGAACAATGGGAAAATGGTCACTGTCACAGAGATCATCATGTGTATTGCACTGAAACAGGGGAACCAGCATTCGGCTGCATAGACTAACATCTATGCGAGAGTATGTGCCATAACGTACACTGAAATGAGTTGGTTCTTCTGTATTCAAAATACCTAAATCCAGCTCTCTTACTAATGTTTCCAACTCCCTTCCCCTGGAGCAAGGCGTTTCAGAACTCCATATAGGATTATGGGTGTTAAAATTGCCCAATAAAAGGAATGGAGGTGGAAGCTGATCTATAAGGTCAGGTACATCATTTATATTAAGAGGCTGGCCTGTTGAAAAATAAACATTACACACTGTTGCTATGACAGACAGTGGAACACGAATTGCTACAGCCTCCAGTGGGGTTCTTAGTGGAACCGCTTTACTATAGTTATCAGAACAGATAAAAATGCCAACACCACCGAAAGACCAGTTAGCATAATGTCGTTCTGTTGAGTATAGACTGAAATTTCTCGAGACCGTACAATGACTGTGTGTGAAATTAGTTTCCTGAATGCAGACTATACTCGTCGAACGCTCACTAATCAGCTGGTGTAGCTCAGCAAGACGCCTATCATAATTGTTACCATTCCACTCTAACAGTGACACAGTGTGGACTAAGAGAGGATGAGTGTTAGGTGATACTTAAAATCTAAGCACTAACATCAATACCTACATCAGTAGATGTAGATGAAAGCTAGACGTCCATCCAGATGGAGGCAATGATTTCCCTTTCGCAGGAGAAGTGGAAGAGCGCCCAGGTGCTCCACTTCACCGCATTGCTTTCTTGTTTAGATGGTCTGGGAGATAATTTCCCAGCCCTGGTTGACGAAGTAATCTCCTCAGGCTTCGGCATGGCTTTCGCCGACCTGTTGGTGGGGGAGACTTGGCGTTTCCCCCCACCCTGCTGTGCCGGGTTAGGAGTCCCAGGCAGCACAGACTCATTTGTGGTCGAAGGCGAGGTGGTCCTCCTGAGAGCTTTTACTCTTTGCGGCCTTGCTCACAGGAGCAACAGCTGCCTTGGGCGCAGTGATCGTAACAGGTTGAGGACATGTAAACGATGAACCTGGAAGACTCTGTGCTATCTTCGTGTAGTCTAGTGTCATGGCGGGAGCATTCATAGAATTGAACTTACTGTGCACTTCCTGGTAGGAAGACCTGGTAGACCATCCAGAGCCTTGATCTACTACATCTCCTTTTCACCGAGAAATACCGGGCAGTTCCGATCTCAGGGTGAATGAAGACCAGGACAATTTGGTGCACCTGTAAAGAGTTGTGGGGGTCGAAGGGGTGGTATGTAGTCCTGTGGGTGCACTTCTTGCTGATGGGAGTGCACTAGCAAAACACAGGAAATGCCATTTATTCCTACCAAGTCCGATACATGCACGTCCACACCGTGGCCTCTGGGCAACGGGTACATTCTTCAAGGTACACGGCTAAGTCATGTAAGGGAAGAAAGCGAATTCCCGATGCTTAAATGGGGACCAATCAGCTAAGGGAGACAACCCTAACAGAAAACATCAGTCCTCCATGATTGCTGGGGGTTGGAGCAAGGCTAACAACCTCGCTCCGGAAAACAAACTGTTGCGAAGCCCCAGAATATGCCTCGGAATGGTGGATTTAATAGACGACGAGCTAAGCTAAAGGCAATGGACTACGCAACTGGTACATGGAATGTACGCACCCTTCTATGAGCCAGAGCATTGAAAGTATTGACGCAGAAACTAGAAGTCAACAAAGTGAAGAAATCAGATGGTCAGGAAGAGATGAGATCTGGGACACTAAAACTCACACAATATTTAGTAGTGGGAAGTCAAGGAATGCACAAGGAGGAGGAGTAGCATTTATAGTATGAAAACAAGGCAAAGGTGATGTACTACAGTTTTTGGCAGTAAATGAAAGTTTGGCAACACTGTGAGATAAAATGCGATTCTATAATTTAACAATCGTAAATGTATATGCACCAACGGAAGACAAGGAACAGATAGTCAAGGATCAGTTCTATGCTGAACTGCAACGAGTGCTAGATTCAATCCCATCAAACGATGCGAAGGTGACAATAGCAGACCTAAATGCACAAATTGGGGAGGAGGAGATATATCAAGGTATAATATAGTTTACACAACAATACTAATGATAATGGACAGAGATTGATTGACCTTGCTATCAGCAGAAACATGAAAGTGATGTCAACTTGTTTCCCTCATAAAGAGGTACACAAGCAAACGTGGATATCACTGGATGGAAAGACCTGTAATCAAATAGACCATGTAGTGATGGAGAAAACATGGGCATCAAATATCATGGATGTCAGATCGTTCAGAGGAACTAGTTGTGGCTCCGACCACTTTCTAATTAAGGCAATCTTAAGGTGCCGCATTATGAAAAGAAGGAAGGAAGGAAGGAGTGAGTAGGATAGAAAAGTACAATACTAGTGAACTGAAGAATAAGGGAGTATCAGAAAGATAGGGGAAAAAATGGCAGAAGTTCTGGTAGAGAAATATAATAAGGACCAAACAGCAACGGTCGAGACCAAATGGATTGCTCTGTAGGAAAGCGTTAAGGCTGTGCAAAGGACACACTAGACATTGTACCCAAAAGGAACACAAAGGAATGGTTTAATGAGGAATGCCAAAAAGCCATAGAAGAAAGAGATAAGGCATATAAAGCATACCTAGAGAGACCAACAAGGGTGAATAAACAAGAGGTTGAAAACCAAAATAAAGAAGTAAGGAATGTATGTCGAAGAAAGAAGAGAAGAAAATTAAATGAGAAAACGCCTAGAATAGTGGAGGAATTTAAAGAAGATAATAGCTACATGGCTTACAGAGAAGTTAAGGAAGTGAAAGAAGGATTCAAGGCAAGAACAAACATGTGTAAGGACAGAAATGGACAGCTTTTGGGAGATAAAGAAGGGATACAAGATAGATGGAAAGAATATTTCCAACACCTCCTGAACCCAGTAGAAATGGAAGGGAAAACACCAACTCCCTCAAGGAATAACACTGAGATAAATGAATTGGAAGTTGCAGTACCATCTATGCAAGAAGTGATAGAAGCCATACAGCAAATGAAAAACAATGAAGCACCAGGTATCGATGGAATCCCTGCAGAGTTGTGGAAATACGGAGGAACCACACTACAAGAAGGTATATATGATCTAATTGTGAGTGTGTGGAATACCAAAGAAATGCCTTAAGACTGGCGCAAATGCATCATATACCCAATATACAAGGAAGGGAATAAGTTGTAGTGATGGGACATTCGATTCATTTTACTGAATCGATTCATTTGATTCCGTTCACGTTACTGAATCGATGCAGTGATCCGATTCACGGCACATTAGTCACCGCTCCTACTTCATCTGTGTAGTATGGGCTGGTAAGACAGCAGCAACAACATTCAGTGCTCACAGCTGCCATCTGGTCTTCATACTATGAACTCCTTTCTTAGAAAAAAATGCTAGCCACTCTAATACATCGAAGGTTTCCGGCGACGCAGGATGGGAAAGGTTAGGATTAGGAAGGTAGCAGCCAGGGCCTGAATTAAGGTACAGTCCCAGCATTTCCTGGTGTGAAAATGGGGAAACTATGGAAAACCATCTTAACGGCTGCCGACGGTGGGATTCGAACCCACCATCCCCCGAATGCAAGCGCATAGCTACGCGTTACTAACCGCACAACTCACTCAGTCATTTTTGAAAATATGTATTTTTCTATCAGATGAGGATTTTTTTAAATCATCATATTTTGTATAGGCTACCCGAGATGTACAGTAGCCCGCTGGTTTTTTGATTCAACATACTGTTGGTTAAGTTATTGCATTTGTCCACATATGATTGAAGTCTTGTGCAACGATGTGACATATGAACTGAGAGAATACTCAGCCGTTCTTCCCAATATAAAATAGGTACTTTTGAGTGGTCATGAGCATGACTCATAGTTATAGGGCAGGCTACAGTCGAGTGTAATTGTCAAATGTCAACTAAGTTATAATACTAAGATTCATTAAACTAATAAATAGTATAACCTAATAGCCTACCTACTTACTAGCTACTTCAGAATTATGTTTTGACAACCTTTATAACACTGCAAATAAATCCATCTATTATTTAAACCTCCCTGTAAAGAAGAGGACAGTGATTGCAAATGGGTATTATTTTCAAATGAGCTGAGCTCGAGAATCCATTATAGCATGCGTTTCTTTCAGTGTACTGTACTATGGCTCACTGTATGTCTGCTGCTGCGTAAGCTCGGCTCGCCGCCAGTGTCCAACTGTCCGGTGTGCCGATAAGGAGCCGTGGATCTTGTGTCTCACTGAGCCGTGCTCGTTCACGATTCTTTCGGTGTGCCATGTCTCACTGTATGTCTCGCTGCAGCGGAAGCTCGGCTCTCCGCGTGTCCAGTGAGCCGATAAGGAGCCGTGTGTATCTTGTGTCTCACTGAGCCGCGCTCGTTCACGATTCTTTCGATGTGCCATGATTCACTGTCTCGCTGCAGCGGAAGCTCGGCTCCCCTTCAACGTCCAGTGAGTGGGACACTCAGCACTGTCCGCTGGGAGTAAGCTGAATCGTGTGCCGTGAGCTCGCCGTTCCTGTGAATCGATTCACTCGGACACTTGGAATGAATCGATACACTGCTTCGAATCATGCATTCAGTAGCCAACACTAATAAGTTGGTATGTAGCAATTATAGAGGGATCACACTGCTGTGTACAGTATATAAGCTGTTCACCTCCATCCTGAAGAAGAGACTAGAACACCTGGCGGAAGAAATTCTAGGAGAATACCAGGCAGGGTTCCGGAAAGGAAGATCCACTATTGATCAGATATTCACTGTCAAAGAAGTGTTAGAGAAATGTTGGGAACGGGACATAGACGTGGTACAGATGTTTATCGACTTCCAACAGGCATACGACTCTATTGACAGGGATCAATTAATGGAGATATTAAGAGAGTTCGAGATACCAGAAAAGCTGGTGCGACTGGTGGAATTAACTATGAGAAATACGATGGTGTGAGTGAAAATTCAGACTGAATTGGGCAGCTTCTTCGAAGTGAATCAGGGAAATTTTTTTGCTATTTGCTTCACGTTGCACCGACACAGATAGGTCTTATGGCGACGATGGGATAGAATAGGCCTGGAATTGGAAGGAAGCGGCCGTGGCCTTAATTTTCTACAGCCCCGGCATTTGCCTGGTGTGAGAATGGGAAACCATGGAAAACCATCTTCAGGGCTGCCGACAGTGGGGCTCGAACCCACTAACTCCCGATTACTGGATACTGGCCGCACTTAAGTGACTGCAGCTATTAAGCTTGGTGAATCAGGGATTGAAACAAGGAGATGGCTTAGCATCAATTCTATTTAACCTGGCACTAGAATCAGTGATTAGAAAATTAAGGAAGGACACCAGTGGAACACTTCTATACAAAACAGCTCAACTAGTTGGATATGCTGATGACTTAAATTTGATGGGAAGAACAACAAGGACAGTTAAAGAAGCATTTGAAGAATTGAGTAGAGAAGCAAAGAGAGACTTAAGATCAATGAACAAAAGATGAAGGTAATGGTGCGGGCTCGGAGAAGGATGTATACAAATGACCAACTTGTCCCTGAAGGATCCAAAGCGGAGGTGGTGGATGAATTTAAATATCTTAGTGTACATCTAACCAACAAGAATCAGGAAATGGTAGAAATACAGGCAAGAATTCAAGCTGCCAACAGACATACTTCGCAGTACTACTTCTTTTCAGATGTAGAGATATAAACCAGAGCCTAAAAGTTATGCTATACAAAACCCTCATTCGCAGTATAGTGATGTATGGAAGTGATACGTGAAGAAGATAGATTCCTTCAAAAGGAAATCCTGAGGAGAATTTATGGACCCATATGTGTACAAGGGGAATGGAGAATTAGATATAACAATGAACAATATTTCCTGTATGGGGAGGCACCCCTGTCACATGCCATTCGAATGAAGAGACTTAAATGGACAGGTCATCTAATTAGGATGGAAGAACACCAAATCCCAAAGAAGGTATTCTTAGGAGACTTTGGAGGAGGAAGGCCTGTGGGAAGGCCACGTAACAGATGGGAAGATGGTGTACATCAGGACACGGCACACATCCTCAAGATCCGGGATTGGAGAGTAGCTGCACAAGATTGACAAGTTTGGCGGAGAGCAACTGGGAAGGCCATGACCCGAAAACGGGCCTTCGCACCATAGGTAAGGTAAGGTAAGGTAAGGTAAGGTAAGGTAAGGAGTTGTGCACTCTTCCGTGCCATGAGCTCCTCTGCCACATGTACCACATACAGACAAATTCGAGCAACGAGATACCATATGCCCGAACCTCTTGACATTGATAGCTGTGCATGGGAGGCGGGATGTACGGCCTCATATCGTAGCGATAGGTTGTTACCTCGAATTTTTCTGATAACACTGACAATTTGAAGGAGACAATGAATGCACCTGTGGCAACGTCTTCAACATTGACTTTGCGCAAAATGCGCTGGATGTGTGTCACGCCACGGTGCTTCATGTCTTCCATCAACTCATCGTCAGTGTTCAAGATGAGATCTCGGTGGAAGATAACCACATGAACCATATTCAAGGTCTTTTGCTCCTCCACTTTGACGGGAATATTGCAGAAGTGATCGCACTTGAGCAACCTATCAGCTTGTATGGCAGTGCGCGTCTTTGAGCAACAAACTAACATTGCAAATTGTTTCAGATCTTCCAGTTTGCCATACACAGTTTCTATGTGCCTACAAAACAGAACAGAATTTACCAGCTTGAAGTCACTCCCATCAGTTCTGGTAGCAACCAGAAACCTAGGCAAGCTGGATCCCATCTCTTCACTCTGCACTTGTTCCCATGGGGTTGAGCCCATCAAGGAATCAAAAGTTAAACACCATTGGGGCACCACCTTGGGCAGGCTGAAGACGTTTCGAAACCATGCCTGAAATCATCCTCCCCGAATGCCACCCACTCCTATCAGGGGCCTCTGTAGCCGAACCAAGCGGCCAAGGCAATTCCCACCTGGTCGTAGCAGGTATTGCCCTGGGTCTGATGTTGGACAATGCCTAATATGGAATGATTGAGGCAATGAGCACTAAGCCTCCCTTCCTCCAATCACCGATATTAGCCGGTACTCCACAGCATATACAGAGTATTAAATATAAAGAAAAATTTTAAAAAACATTAATAACAATATGTCTTTCTGGCATTCAGCTGTGCGAGGAACTGTGTTGTCAGGCGGATACTAGTGCATGGGTACATGACGCTCCCACCCGCAGGATTCCTGAGAGGTCACGAGTGGTCTTCTGGGCATGATCGCATACGTTAGAGGCCCATCTCCGCGTATCACACACATCAAGAATTTTGAAACGGCCTAAAACTAACCGATGGCCTCATGATCCATTTTGTCACCTTCTATGACAGGCAGGGATTACCTGCAAATGTACTCAGCCCCTCCCATCCCCTGGGGGTCAAACACAATACCAAACTGCAATCCATGTCCACACTGAGGTCACCACTTTCAGTCGCCTATTACACCAGGCAGGGGATAACGGTGGTGTATTGTACATCTCTGTCCCACACCCATTATGATAATACCCACATGCAACCCAAATTCATGGTTTTCCTCCCATAGTGGTACTTATCATGGGCGGCAGCCAAACCTGTGGTGTTTCTCACATTGTGGTGCTAATCACAGACAATGTAGACCAATGGTGTTTGTCACAAAGTGGTACTACTCATTGGTAACACTGTGGAACCAACCGATTGAATGTACACGATTACACTTATCATGAACAATGCCCAGAATCGTAGTGTTCCTCACATAAATTTACTGCTCCTATGTAATGCAGATCAATGGTTTTCCTATCAAAGTGGTTCTAGTTACAAGGAATGCTAACCCATGCTGTTCTGCAGGTAATGGTACTAATCACCAATAGTCTCATGGTTCTAATTTCTTCATCCCTTCGTCTGCCCTTTTAATCACCTCTTAAGACAGGCAGGTAATATGGGTGTAGTCTTCGTCCATGTCCCCGAACCACAGAGGGTAGAAGAGAGAGAGAAGGAAGAGAATAGAAGGGATCCGATGCTAAGAAAAATGAAGTAAAGGACAAGGAAGGACAAGGACCATAAAGGATGTGAACATAAAAGACTCCCTAGGCATCGAATTCGCTCATACCGTCGGCCTGAAAAAGAACAAGAGTTTACCAACGGAGGTCACACAGGATAGGTGAAAGTTAGAGGCTGAAACAAGTAAGCGGAAACAACACATGGAATCAGCTAAGGGCCCCATGGTCGCCAACATGCTCTCAAGTTGAAAGCTCTTGGGACCCATTTTAGTCACCTCTTACGACAGATACTGTGTGTGTATTCTTCATATGCATCCTACGCACACAGGGAGTAGCATAACATTTTGAACTACATGAAGATACATACATATTATTTCAAAAGATTGGCAATCTTACTGTAAATACCATATTTCTCCTTTAAATGAGGAGTCATTTACTGAAATCCATTCAGCAGATTATTCACAATTTGCATAATCAAGAAAAGTCATCAAAGTACAGCCAAAACTGGTTATGACGTACCTCTATAGTGCGTTTCCCTGGTTATTACACCATTATTCTGAAGTCGCAGGACGTGTCCTATTAAATACATGATAAGGAAACCCAATAGCACATTTACGTCACTCCTTAGTATGTTCGTAACTCCCACCATATGCAATGTAAAGTAGCTTTCTCGGCCACGTGACAACAGGCCTGTGTAAGAATTTGGTAGAGAACTTAATGTAATGGCCGCGGAGCGCATCAACCTACGGCTGCAGGGGGCATCAGTTGCAAGCCAGTACTATTCTCTTTGCGTCTGACGTGTTGGTGATTAATTTTACGTTTATGAGGCCTCTTTCAGGCGGCGTGGGTTTGAACTGCTTCCGTGCTCAGCCGCTGGCCTGCCCAGGCCCAAAATAAGGACTGATTTTTCATACAGAATCTGTCAGAAGATGCGAAGGCGGAAAGTAAGAGCGTGCGGGAGAAATGTTTGAGCGGGCAGTCCGTCGTGAATCATGGTCCCATGCCCACAGTTACTTGTTATTGGACATTAGTATTTATGCATGTCGTCGTATACAACAGATCGAATGTGCTCGCGACATCAGCACAAAACCTGATAGTGTACCTATCAGAATGTAGAAATGGATTTAAATGACAAACAAAAGTAGGCCCGCTCTCACCCATTTGACATACAGTATTTCTCATTTTCAATTTAAATTTACTTGTGTTTTCTTTCCCTGTGTGATGTAGAGCGGTCGTTATGGAACCTGAAATAGACACTGAGAACTTAATAACTTTATGTCAGAAATACCAGTGGTCTAGTGTTTGAGAAAATGTGATACCATTTAGACCTGTTAGTGAGAGAGTATCCTCAAAATTGTACCCATCTTGTTTTCTAACGAAATGTGAAGGACACAGCATGCGTGAACTATTTACGTACCTTCATAAGTGTAAATGAAAACTATGATGGTCCATATTTATTACCACACTGAAAAGAGTGTTGAAAATGATCCAATGGAAATTACGGGGAGTTCCGCAAAACTCCACCCATTATGTAAGTTAGAGTCGGCACAAGCGGGTGCTCCCATTCATACACACGGGTGCATTGTACTCCCGCACCATCAGAAAGAGGCCTGAGTGACTTGTGTAGGTAAATTAGGCCTACTGTACTTACGTATAGCAGTTTGCAGGGCATTAAGTTATGGAGAAGAAAATTACACAGTTTAGGGATGATGAAAGATTAAAGTTTATTGAGAAAAAGGATGCTAAACCACACATGGAATGTGTGCAAATCGCCCAGATGTTGGACTTTCCAGTGACAACTTAAAACATAATTGTAAGCGACGTGTATAGCTCGCGTTTTCTTTGCCAATGGCTTTACTTCGCACTGAAACAGGTCTTATGGCAACGATGGGATAAGAAAGGCCTAGGAGCTGGAAGGAAGCAGCCATGGCCTTAAATAAGGCACAACCCCAGCATTTGCTGGGTGTGAAAATGGGAAACCATGGAAAAATATCTTCAGGGCTCCCGACAGAGAGATAAGAACCCCACTATCTCCAGGATGCAAAATCACAGCCGCGTGCTGTTCATGTTTCTAAGAATGTTTTTGGTGTGAAAATGGGAAACCACGGAAAACCATTTTCAGGGCCCACTATCGGCAGCCCTGAAAATGGTTTTCCGTGGTTTCCCATTTTCACACCAGGCAAATGCTGGGGCTGTACCTTAATTAAGGCCACGGCCGCTTCCTTCCAACTCCTAGGCCTTTCCTATCCCATCGTCGCCATAAGACCTATCTGTGTCGGTGCGACGTAAAGCGCCTAGCAAAAAAAAAAAAAAAAAAAAAAAAAAAAGAATGTTTTTTCATGAAATTTTACTGTGTTTCCTTAAAATGTATTATTTCTTTATTTATTTCATAAATCTAAATTGTAAACACTTGTTTCTTGGTTTTTATTGTAATTATTTTTATGCTCAAACCTAACCTTCAATTTAACAGTGTTCATTTCTTAGTACATTCCCTCTTTATGACAATTTTTTTCTGTCTCCACAAAAATGTCCTAACCAGTTTTATCTGTATTAGATTACTTCAAACGTATTCATCTGTGTTTGTCCTGGCTCTGGTAACTCTGGTTTGGCTTCTCCTTTCAAATGCATCTCGCCTGAAGTAAGTACTTAGTTGTTCTGTGGAAGAGTTAATATATTAGGCACATTCTTCACACACATCGGGAAATTTAGTTACATTTCAGTGGGCTTAACAATTCATAATTTCCTAGTAAATGAGTCAGTTTCAGTTTCAAATCTTCATTATTGTTTTTCAGAAAATTTTCATGTTGAGGATCCTTGAAAACATAACAGAAAGACCTCCAGGAATGGAACAATGTCCTGTTTGAATGCTCAGGGATAATTTTGAAGTGTGGAGCAATTATATAATTAAAAACTCCTAAAATAATATTTAAAAATCCGGAAAATGTACAGACATTCTGAAAAATATTCCACTCATCATAAAGAAACAAATTTTGAAATATTCAGAACTTCAAAACTTATCACTGTCATCTTTCACCTGTTGTACCAGCAAATACAGCTCAGCACGAAGTACGTATCATCCACTTCTCTTGTTGTCTGTGAGGTGCTCAGCCTGAAGGTAGGGAGTATCCTCAACAGCTCGACCATAAGCCGCCACAGAGAGCTAGGTGTCACTGAGGAGGCAAACTAAGGAAATAAAGAGTGTGGTAGTTCTCCATTCCTCTCCTCCCCTAGCAAGACAGTGCTGTTTCATACCAGTCTTTTATGTGTTCACTGAAATATACACATGCACCAACCATATGAACGTCCATTTCATACCCTTTCCTGCAGGATGTGGCTGTATTAGGAATGGTATTAATATCACTGCTCATATCTCACTCACTTTCATATTGTCAGAGTCAAGGATACAACTGAGACACAAAATACAAGTGACAAACTTGTTCTGGGCTGATCCAGAAGACATCAGGCACTAAGCATGTAGTATCTCACCAGAGATGGATTAGGGCAGGTTGCCTCATATGAAATTTGGAAAGGAAGTCATCAAGGACATAAGCCCTAAACCACAAGAACCATACAAACAAATATTCCTATAAGTTGTCTAAACTGCACTGAGCTAGAATAATATAGAAGGGCTGTATGCCTGACATCGGCGCTCCTTATGGAGGCATGAGTACATAATTATGATCAGTTGACACAGAGATTGTGCATGGTGACTGGACTTTATAAGTTTTAAGAAGTGAATAGTTTGACTATCACCTTCAAGAATGCCAGCACTATGTTCAGCATAAGGCCACACTAATCAGTGTAACTAGACCAAGGATGTATTTTGTTTTAAGTAAATATTACTAAATTATAACTGAGATTGCCTTTGTAATTCCTGTTTCTAATTAAACCAATTTAAAAGGTTTATTTCAGGTCAAGTCAGATACATCCTGCTACCGTGTGTAACAGTAGACAGTACTACCTGTTGCTGTCTGGCTGAGGGTTGTGCGGCCATTACCAAACCTGACATACTAAGGTAGAACCAATGGCTATGGGCAGAGGAGTTAACCCTTAAAGGGCTTGTTGAAACCATTGGGCAGGAAATGACGTATAAATTCAACTGGAAGCTGCTGCCTTGTGGATGTAGCAGTGGACGGCTAAAGGCTAAGAGAGATAACACTGACAGAAAATCATCTCTAGTGTTAGGCCTAGCAAGTCAATTGGAGAGTAACTGCAATTGCTTTCCACAATTACATGAACCTCAGATGGAAACAAAGGACAAAGAGTAGACAATATCACCTACAAACCCACACCAGGTATGATGGCTTACAGCGTGATGATAGGCCAGTCTTTGCGATTGTGCAATAACCCCAGAGAAGACAACACACTTGAATAGAAACAATCAATGTACTAACTTTGACGAGGGAAGGTGAAGATTTATTGGACATCATGGAGAGAAGAAAATTATCAATCCTAGGACTGATTGAAACTAAATGGAAAGGTAAAGGCAAGAAAGATCTGACAAAAAGCTATACCCTCTACTGGAATGGTAACAACAGAGAGATGAGAAATGGAGTAGGATTGACACTGTCAAAAGAGTTACATGGTATTACAGAGATCCAGTACATCAATGAGAGGATTATAATGGCAACAGTTCACTTTGGGAAAGAGAAGCAGATAATGGTGCAATTGTATATCCCCCCAGACAGGTTGCAGTCAAGATGAAAAGAACAAATTTCTTGAAGACCTAGAAGTGACCATCAGTGAAGAGAGGGCAATCATCATCGGAACCTCAATGCACAGCTTGGGACAGACAGGATTGGCTATGAAAAGGTGATGCGACCACATGGCAATGGGAGAAGGAATAAAAAAGGGAAACATCATCTAGAATTCTGCATAAGAAAATGTTTAGTAGTAAGAAACAGTTGGTTCAACAAAAGAGTCAGTCACAAGATTACCGGTTACAGCTGGGATGGAAAGAGCAAGATGGTCATACTATGTAATTACAGATAAAGAAAGAAGAAGACGTGTGACTGATGTCAAAATGATTGCAAGTGAGGACCTCAATAGCAACCACTGGTTGTTAGTGGCAGATCTGATAGACATTAATGTACCAAAGATAAGAATCAGGAAATTACCTAAGATTAATGTGTGGGAACTACAACAGATTGGAGAGAGGACCGACTGCTATCAGGACTGTATAAGAGGACAACTACCTACAGAAGGAATGCAGAGTGGCGAGGTAGAGTGGATGAGATCTTAAAACACCTTGATAAAAGAAGCATTAGATGTTTGTGGGAAGACAAGTGTGAGAGTAAGGCAAAAAGAGACACCCTGGTGGATTGAAAGAGTAAGATCCTCAATAAAGGAAAGGAACATAGCACAAAAAGAATGAGATAGAAAGAAATCCAAGCCAGAACAGGTAAAGGACAAGGGGAAGGTCAGAGACCTCAAACAAGTTTACTGGGACAAGAAATTAAAAGTTAAAAGAGTAGCTGAAGAGGAGATGATAAAGTGCTGGGAGAAATTTACACAAAAACTGCAGGAAGACAGCAGAGGCAATATGAAATCATTATTCAGAGTGATCAAAAACAAAAGAAATTCAGTTGAAACCATCGAAGCAATTGAGGATCCTAATGGATACCTGGCAAGGAAAGAAGAGGACATCACGGAAGTTCAGATGAATCATTTTGATCACCTATTCAACAGGACAGAAGCAGATCAGAGAACATAAGAACCAGCTGTTGTAACCTGCACAGAGGAACCCCCAATTTTATGGGCAGAAAAAGAAGGAACCCTTAAGATGCCGCAAGGGAAACCTCCAGTAATCGACAGAGTCAGCACGGGCAGGGTTGAAGCATCAGGAGTCCAGGGTTTACAGTGGCTACACAGAGTCCTCAATGCAGTTTGGAAAGATGACATGATACCTCCTGGTTTGAGCAAGGGTGTCATTATCCCCCCCTGTTTAAGAAAGGAAATCACCAAAAATACTCCTACTACCAGGGAGTAATACTCCTTTCTCATGGGATTAAGATTCGTGTGTCAATCCTAGACAGCACATTGCAAGTCTTCCTAGAGCCACAGTTTGAAGGGGAACAGTAGGGCTTCAGGCTTAACAGGTCCACAACAGACCTAAGCTCTTGTACCAGGAATGTACCAGAGGTACTAGTGAGGCAAGTCCTGATAATGTACGAGATCTCTACCAGATGTGCGTTGAAACCGAGGTTTCGTTTGTCTCCTTTCCACCAACGTTTTGAGTTTGCCTATTACGGTGTAGAAAACTGTATTCTAATTTTCTTCTGCTTTCAACGGTGTTCTCACTATATTTCACGTTTAACTCTGCGAGCGTATGTGAGCTCTGATTGTTACCACCATCTACGGCTATGATGAGAAGTATTTGTCGCCTTACTCCTTGAAGCTGCTCCGGCCAATCAGCGCTTGGTGTCAGCCATCTTGATGTAGACACTCTCTCTGGCGCGAGAGAGAGGGAAGCGAAGCGAGCAGGCAGTTGCTGCTTGGTAAACATGGCTAAAGGTCGTTGGCGTTCTGTACTCAAGGCGATGCTTTGGGATATCATCATGGACGGTGGATAGTAAATCGTAAGGATGTGGGGATGTGCTCCACACCCTAATAATATTTTCTTTTTCCTCTATTTGTAACCTCGTAGTGTGTGATTGTTTTAAAAAGCTGCAAGGAAGATCTCCAACTTGGTAAAGTACACATGGCCGAGCCATGAATTATCATTCTACTGATTGAAGAACCAACCAACCGTAAGTCAACCTTGTTATTTTGGTATTTTCATCAACCGAAAACTGTTCGTGTGATTTCTTCGGAGGAAACTTATTAACTATCAAGTTGTGCGTTCCGATTATAATGATGTGGACCTTTTCACTGTTGGGTAAAATTATTGTGCTCTTCCAAAACAAAGTATCGGGTTGAAAAGTCCTTGTTAATTCAGTTACCTAGTGTATAACATTTCTTGTAATGGAATTTAAGTGTTACTTGGGGTAATTTCCAAAGAAAAGCAGTGGTGTAAAATTTTCATTATTATTATTATTATTATCATCACTCCGTAAAGATGTTACTGCTGCTCTGAAATTTATTTTGGTTGTTAAAAGTAGAGTAATACGTGGGAGATCCAGTAGGGATTAATTGTGCTATGCTGGTTTATTTTAATTTAATTTTTTTTTTTTTGGGGGGCTTTAATCGTGTTTTGCGTTTGATCTTTGCCCTTCTGGCCTCCATTGTTTTGGTGCCATTGTTGGTTCTTCCATCGGGATTGGTTCTCCCATGGTTTAACAATTGCTTTTGTTGCCGGGGTAATGGATGTTGATTTTTAAAAAGGAATGATGTTGGTGATGATTTTTATGTTGGGAGACTACCCTGTCTGATGTTGTTTCGGTATCTTTGACACCCGGTTGCGCATTTACTGTTTCTTGGGCACCCCAGTTGCTCTGTTTCCCTTTTCCTTCTACGTTTGTTGTGGTGGCTTTCTTTCTCTTGGTAAATTATTCTGAAAAGCACTTAGCATCCCATGACTGGAACTCCCACCGTATTAATGGTACCCGTTTGTTGATGTGAAACGGATAGAGAGTTGGTATCTCTCATGGAATAACGGTGAACCAAGAAGGTTGTATTTTCTAATTTTAAACAAGGTATCCTTTCCAAATGGAATCCACTGATAATTGATTTGGTGGTTGTTACTAAGTAAACAGGTTGAGGTGTTTGTAATACTTCCTGCAGACTATATCTTTCTTGCCGACTGGAGTTTGGTGTTTTAATTCCTTAATTTTGTTTTTTTTCAAACTCTAGGTACCATTTCATTTTCTTTCATTACTTTCTTACCGTTCGGCGGTTTTTAAATCATTTTTCTTTAATTTTATCTTTGGTGTTTCTTGAGTTTAACTGTGTTTTTCCTGTGGTTTTAAGTGAGGTCTGCTTCCCTTATTTTACCTAATTTAAATTAATCTTTTAAAATTCTAAAGGCCTCCTTATTTTAAACCTGTCACCTGATTTTATTTGATTTCTGGTACCTAGTTTTTTTTAAATATTACTAACTACGAGGATGTCATTTATTTAACATTTGTTAATCTGAGTTTCATGAATTATATATTTTCTTTTAAAAAAAAAAGAAAGTTTGGTCTTTATTTCCACGCAACATTTATTTGACGCACTGTCGGTTAGTAGCTTGATCCACCTGTTTTTTTTCTACCACCTGGAGGTAAGTTTGCCTTTTACTATTTTCTTTTGGTGTTTTCTGGGTGTGTAGTGTTTATCACGCTTCCGTTTTGTTCCTTTCCACTGGATCTTTGTCCTGTGTTGTGTTTTTACTGCCAATCAGTTTAGTTTGACACCGGGTAACCTAACTGGTGGGACAGTAAGTGGTAGCTTCAGAGCGTGGTTACTAAGTTGACTACGCTCGTGCTAGTGTTAATTTCCTGTAGGTAGGTCGTATCCCCCTTTCTTGAAAACCGTACAGTGTGTCAAATAGTTGAGTGGTGGAAAAAAGGCGAATGGTCTTAAAGGTTACTTACTTTTGTGAAAAGAAGCGCATTTATCTTGATTAATTCGTTGGAATTTTGTTTCATGTACCTCCACGATGTCTCGAGCGGTGCTGTTTCCCCACAAGCTCCGTAAGGCAGAGTTAACCTATGAGCTAGCGATACGTGGAGCTAGTCCTGCTGGTTCTGTTGCTGATTGTGCTAATCTTCTTTCCGAGCTTATTCAGGTGCCCATTAATCCATCCCGTGTTCGCCCCAGCAATGTTGGTGAGTCACTTCATTTTATCACTGAGGCCTTGACAGAGATAGAAGTAATAAGGGAAGAGTTCTTGGAATTGTCTCCTTCTAAAGCACAAATTGACCGTCTAAAGGCCAGAGTATATCACTACTTGGGAAGGATCCATGATTTGTTGTCGCTTAAACCTGAACCCGAGTTTATCTCTCAGTGCACCAAATTGTTGGCTATTGCCTCTAGCATTTCCGCTGAGCTGGACCTGATGATTGCCAGCAGAGATATGGATAACCTAAAAATCAGTCAAAAATGTAATCCTTCTGACCCTATTCCTCAGTGTTCCTCAAACCATGTAGTTACCCCTCCTAATAACCAAGGCTTATGTTGTGCTGCCTCTCCCGTCCTGGAAAGTTTGTTGTCTAAAATGAGTCTTACTCCCACCTACAACCCTTTAAAGGAGCTTTTCCATGGGGTGAAAAATTTCTCAGTAGATTCAATTGAGGAAAGTATTCGTTTTCTGCGGTTTCTAGTAGAAATGAAGGATTCAGGTAAAGTTTATTCTATCGATGATTTGGGTATCCTTCGTGCTCTTTTCTCCCATTGTGAAGGTATTCTGAAACGGGAAATCTCAGAGGCCATTTCATCAAAACTTAAGGTTGATGAATTTCATGAATCGGTGTTGAAAAAATTTATTCCCTCCTTGGCGTTACAGAGCTTAATTCCTCAACATTGTTTTCGGATGCAGTTCCTTCATGAAAATTTACTTTCTTATATCCTTGACCTCAGATTTTTCTGTAAAGTTTTCAAAATTACTGTTCCCGAGGAAGAAATGGTGGCAAGAATTTTAAAAGGGATCTCTCCTTCATACAGGTCCTACCTTTCCCTGTGTAAGTGCCCCACTAATTTTGATGAACTGGAGGTTGCATGCTCCTTCGCTGAAGACGTCAAGCATGGAGATGCCTCCAGAACTGTAAGTTTACCTCCACCTGCCAAACCTGTTCCTCCTGTCCACTCTTCTATGTATAATGATGCCAATGCCAAGAAGTGTTTTAACTGTGGTTCTAGGAATCACCTCAGGAATGCTTGTACTGTAGTTAAGCGCAACTCTAGGGGTTGTTGCTATACTTGTGGGTCTGCTCAGCATCTTAAGAATAATTGCCCCTTGTCTGCTCCAAAATCAGGTCAATGACTAGGAGTTTCCCAAATAAAGTATAAAAATTCTAATTTTGGAAGGTCTCCGGGCTCTGCTAAGGTTATCTGTCCCCAAAGGTGTAATAAGATTTCTACCTGTGGTGTTTCCCAGGGTACCTTTGCTGAAGTGGAAGTAAATAACGAACCCCTGTTAGCTTTGATTGATTCTGGCAGTATTGTCAACGTGATCAATTTTGGATGGTATTCCAAGCTGAAGAGTGCTTGTAAACTGGATGAATTATTACCCGTTGGTGTGAAGTGTGTGGCTGCTAATGGGAACAAGTTGGAAATTCTGGGGGCTGTAAAGGTAAAAGTAAGAATTGGGAATTTCACCTGGAAAATCACGTGCCTTGTGGCACCTAACCTGTCTTGCAACATGATTTTAGGGACAGGTTTCTTGTCGAAAACGGGACTAGTTATGGATCTTCAAGCTAGGATGTTTTTCTTTAAATTTTCTCCTGATTCTAAATTTAATTTTAGGGATCTTTCCTCGAGTGCAATCAAGGTTTCCTGTGTAGACGAGTCAGTGCCGAAAGGAGTTGGTGAAATTGATAAATTGGATCTCAGCCATTTGAGTGAGGAGGAAGCTGAATGTATTCGTGTTCTATGTAACGATTTCCCCGATGTGTTTACTAGCAAGCTAGGAGTTACTGATGTTCTCGAGTATCAGATTGAGTTATCAGATAACACTCCTGTCAGATCCCCTCCTTACCGCCTCTCACCTCCTCGTATGCTCGAACTTAAAAAGATTATTGACCAAATGTTAGCTGACGGAGTGATCCGTCCATCTACCTCTCCCTATGCATCCCCGGTCTTCCTGGTACCTAAACCCTCTGGAGGTTTCAGGGCTGTTATCGATTACAGGGCTTTAAACCGCAAGGTCATCTTGCAATCCATCCCTTTACCCGATCTGCACACTTGTTTTGGGTGGTTCTCGGGTGCCAAGTTTTTCACCGTGTTAGATCTCAATCAGGCATATTACCAAGTCCCATTGTCTAAGTCTTCCATTCCTCTGACCGCTTTCATCACTGATTGGAACCTCTATGAATTTCTGACCGGGCGAGTTAGCCGTGCGCATAGAGGCGCGCGGCTGTGAGCTTGCATCCGGGAGATAGTAGGTTCGAATCCCACTATCGGCAGCCCTGAAAATGGTTTTCCGTGGTTTCCCATTTTCACACCAGGCAAATGCTGGGGCTGTACCTTAATGAAGGCCACGGCCGCTTCCTTCCAACTCCTAGGCCTTTCCTATCCCATCGTCGCCATAAGACCTATCTGTGTCGGCGCGACGTAAAGCCCCTAGCAAAAAAAAAAAAAAAAAAAAATGAATTTCTGAGGCTTCCGTTTGGCATCTCTTGTGGCGCAGCTGTTCTCACGAGGC
Source organism: Anabrus simplex (assembly GCF_040414725.1). NCBI lineage: Eukaryota > Metazoa > Arthropoda > Insecta > Orthoptera > Tettigoniidae > Anabrus > Anabrus simplex. The sequence goes on along the minus strand of NC_090277.1, from coordinate 37,631,873 downwards.
TGTTAGACACCATTCTCTCTGACATTAAGTTTAGGTTCGTCTTTAATTACCTTGACGACCTGGTTATATTCTCAAAAACCTTCGAAGAACATGTTGAACATGTTAGAGAAGTCCTGGATCGCTTGAGGAAAGCTGGACTGACTGTCAAGTTGTCAAAGGTAGCGTTTGCTAAGCCGAGTATGTCTTTCCTTGGACATGTGGTTTCCTCCGATGGTATCTCCATCGATCACTCTAGGACTCAGGCTATTAGGGACTTTCGACCCCCTAAAGATGTTAAAGGCATCGCACGGTTCGTAGGCATGGTCAATTTTTTCAGGAAGTTCATTCCTAATTTTGCCGAGATAGCTGCTCCGTTAAATCATCTTAGACGTAAAGACGTGAAGTTCTTCTGGGGTCGTCCTCAGCAAGAAGCCTTTGAAGCTTTGAAATCCGCTCTGATGAATGCTCCCGTTTTGGCTATTCCAAATTTTAATAAAAGGTTCATAGTGCAAACCGACGCTTCTGGCAAAGCGGTTGCTGGTGTTCTTCTACAAGAGTACGAGGATGGGCGTAGGCCCGTAGCTTACGTGTCCAGGACTCTTACCAACTTAGAAAACAAGTACTCCATTTATGAGTTGGAATCTCTGGCCGTGTTGTTTGCCCTGGAAAAATTCAGACCCTTCATCGAGCATGTTAATTTTGATCTCGAGACAGACAACCAAGCTCTTTCTTGGGTACTGAACCGACCCAAGAGAACTGGTCGTATCACTAGATGGGCTTTGAGGATTTCATCTTTCAATTTCAATGTCAGGCATATCAGGGGTTCTGAGAACGTCATCGCCGACGGCCTAAGTAGGATGTTTGAAGATAATTTTGGCACCGATGTAAATCCTGATGATAAAAAAGTTGTAACTAACGTCTTTGGAGTTAATGCCATTCTTTCGGATCTTCCTCTACTATATCATGAAATTGCAGATCATCAGAAAACTGATCCTGATTTGAAGGATATCATTGATAAGCTTAACGGAGGATCTGTAGTAAAGCCATACTCTCTTGTTAAGGGTGTTCTTTGTTGTAAAGGTCGAAAGAGTCGGAATTTCAAAATTGTTGTCCCTAGGGTCCTTGTCCCGGAAATTTTCAAATATTATCACTGCTCTCCCATTGGGGGACATTTGGGTACGTTCAAGACTAGGGAAAAGATTAGACAGATCTTCATTTGGAAAAAGATGGATAATGACATTAGAAACATGGTGAAATCTTGTCAAGCCTGTGCTATTAGCAAACCGAGTTTGAACAACCGTGTGGGATTTTTATCTTCTTCTCAAGCCTCTCGCCCAATGGAACGGCTCTTCATCGATTTCTTGGGTCCGCTCCCCCGTTCTACCTTAGGAAACACCCACATTTTCGTGTGCATTGATGCCTTTTCTCGATTCAGCTGGATTATCCCTACGAGATCTACTGACACTCGAACGACTATCAGTTGTTTGAACTCTATCTTTGCGTCCTTTGGTCCTCCCAAGTTTTTAGTCTCCGACAACGCCAGTGCTTTCACCAGCCATTCATTCAGGAAATATTTATTTGAGTTGTGCATCTCACATGTAACTACCACTCCATACTATCCTAACCCATCTTACGCTGAGAGAATGAACAGGAATCTAAAGTCCGCCTTGATTGCGTTTCATCATAACAATCAGTCCAAGTGGGATTCTTGCCTGCACTGGTTGGCCCATGCGTTCAACTCAGCCTTACACGAAACTCATGGTAAGACGCCTATGTCTCTGATGTTTGGTTATCCTCCGTATTCGCCCATGTCCAACCTACTTGGAATCGATGACCTTCTTCCTGACCTGTCCAAGCCCAATGATCTTCAGAAAATTTGGGATGAAGCGAGGAAAAATCTGTCTGTATCGTACGAGAAGGCTAAGAAACGGTACAACAAGGGTAGAAAATCAACAAGGTTGAAGGTTGGAGACCAAGTCTTCATTAAATGCTACCCAATTAGTAAAGCTATCAAAAAATTTACTGCTAAACTGGCTCCCAGGTACCAAGGACCTTGTACCATTTTGCAGTTCTTGTCCCCTGTATCAGTGTTAGTTAGTGATCCCATCGCTAAGAGAATTAGGCGGGTTCATCTGTCTCAAATCAAATCTGGTTAAGGAGTAGTTTCCCTTTGGTTTCCCTTTAATTTTGGTGTTTGGTACAACCTTTGGTAGGATGTGGTGTACGGTTTGAAGATGCGCCTAAGAACTACCTTTAGTGGGCTAATTAGGGTTAATTCATGGGTAGTGTGTAAACCGTGTAATATTTTCTGATTTTTAATCTCTGTATTGATTCCCTGGCTTATGATGGTTTCCTGTGTGAGCTTTTCCTTTGATAGGTCTGGAAAAATTATCCTGTAAGATCTCTTGTTGATTTTTCGTGATGAAACGGACTTGGCATGTGAAGCTTATTATCTTATGCAGACCTTGTAGCTCCGCTATATGGTGAATTTCTAGTCTATCTACCCGTGTTAAGTTAAAACTTGTTGGTTAAAATCGTTCTGCTTGTGCTATCTTTCCGTGCCCTGCTAGGTTCTATTTCTTGTTCCCATTCTAGGGTAGCTTGGGTTTGTCTACAACCCTGGATTGTTCTCCCAAAAAAAAAAAAATAATAAGTCTGCATAATCTGTAGCTATTGATTTTCATCGTGATTTGCGTATGCAATGTGGGGTTAGGGCTCCCTTTCGAGATGTTGTACATTATCATTATCTCCGATTTCTCTGATTCTTCTGTCTCTGGGCTGTTTGTTTCATTTCTACTGTAAGATTGCTCTTTCCTGCTGATAGTAAGGTGTCATCCCAGGATTTGGTTTCCCTTGTAATATCATTTGTTAATTGGTGTAGGTTGAAAAATCCTTCTAATGTCAGTGAAGCCTTCTTTATGTTAAATCTTTGGCGGATGTGATTAGTTGTGAAGGAGCTCTGTTGATTGGTGTTGAGAGTGGTAACCTGTTTGCCTTGTGCATGGACTTGCGTCTTCCTGGTTCTCCACTGCCTGACGGTTGGTAATAGGTGCTCCTCCCTTGCTAATTCATCTAATGTTATGTTCCTTACTATTCCCATGTCTTTGGGAGTTGTGAGTTCCTTTTGAGATTGGCTCGTAGCTAGCTCGTTGTTCCTAATAGTTCTTCGTACTCAATTTGATAACTGTTGGAAATTTCCTTTTCATCATTGTTTTCTGTAGCACCACGATAATGTTTTAGTTCCGTGCTCCTCTGGAAGCTTTCTTCGCCAGGTTCCTTGTTTCAAATTATTTGGTCTGTTTCCTGTTCTGTGCTGTTCTATGCGAGTTGTGTGCTCTTGTAGTATGTCGAATATCCTACCTTATCTACCTGTTGTTGTAGCGTTTGGTTGTCAAGGTAAGGTCCTTAACCTGAGAATTCTACTTCTTTAGCCGCGATAGGTTTGGTGTTGGGCCTGTATCTGGTGGTGTTATTTCGGTACCGAGGTGTTGTTTGATGTGTAAAATTTTGATGGTCGCATGTTGACTTCTTAACATGGTGTTGAAGATTGTGAAATCTTTTAAACCCTGATGGGCTGGCACATGTTTTTGGAAGTTATTGTCGTTTTGATGTTGTGTAGTCGTTATTGGGTAGTTATGACACTTGATGGAAGATTGTACGGCCTTCTGATTTCTCCTGTGTCCTGGTAGATTTGGGAATTGTTGTTTTTAGGTTGCACGCAACTCTTGTAGTATTGTATGAAGGTAGATTTAGGTAACTGGTTTCCTGTTGTATTTGGTTTCTGCCATTCCCTTGTTTTCATGCATAACCTGTTTCTCTGACGTCATCATGTATTCCTTTATTATTGCTATAAGTTCATTTAATGTCGACCTACCGCTCTAGGTGTTGCTTGGTGGATTTCGATGCTTGTTGATATGGTCGTTTTAACATCTATCGTTCGGTGTTTCTCCGAATAAGTATGGGATTATTTGAGGAAACTCTGGATGTATGCTAGCGTCCTTCCGCTAAAGGATCATGAGGTTTGTGGGTAGCCTTCCTTCCTTCTTCCTAGTCTTATGGAATATTTTTTCTATCGTCCTGCCTCGTCTCTACCATTTATTCTTTTATTTACCTCATCTCCTTGGGAAATGGAGATAGGTACCTGTCTGCTGTTGAGCAACAGGGTGATGTCACTTATCTTTAGTCCGATTTGTGTCGAGGTCCTGTCGGGCTACTGGTAGGTTATGTTGTGTAGGACATGGTTCCCCTTCTTCCTGCTGGTCAACTGATCTGAGGCGTATTTCACGTTCCTTTTAATTTGATTAGCTGTCCGGGTGGGAAATAACTGGAGTTTGCGGACGTTGGTTGGTCTTTGGGTTGTGCTTGTGTCTGAACTCATGAAATTTTATTTTCTCAAAACCTCTCCTGTTATGTTTTTTTTCCATGGTACTGCCTTGGTCTTGTGAAATTTAATTCTGTCCATCCCGGTTACTCGTTGCTTGATGCTGTTGATAGTTTGGTCGTTGATGACCAACTTGAACGCGTGCCCTCCATCTATTTGAGCTCTAGATGTCTCCGTCCGTTCTATCAATTTGCTCTTCCTGAGTAAACCTTTACCCTGTAGCCATGGATTTGTTTTTTGCTAAACTTGTCATTCTGGTGTACTTATTCTGATCGCTATACTGTTTCATATTTTCCTTCTACTAGGTTATGTATGTGATTTCTTGTGTGGCACTGTAAACCTGAGTATTACTAATTTTCGGGAAGGTTTCTGTAGTATATTTAGTAAGCTAGCCTTTAGTTGGCTCCACTATGGGTGGTTCTGCGGCGTTTCTGTGGCAGTTCTGTGGAATTGCATGGTCATGTTGCCTATTTCCTAAACTGTACCTTTCGAGGTACGTGGTTTTTTTTTTTGCAATCATGTATCTACCGTCTAGTCATCTTGTTGAAACTCCCTAAAGTGAGTAATTGGGGTTCGTTTAGTTTTCCTTTCCTAGGTTAAGCTGTGTCTGTGCGTAGCCTGCTACCGTGTTGTAGTTAATGTGTAAGTGTGCTCCTTCGTTGAGGGCATTTATTCCCCTTAATTGATTTGTGTAAATTTTAATTGACCTTATTTAAGGTGGTTTCCTTCTGATATCGGAAACCTTGATTGTGCTCCGATTGTATGCATGTGACTTCTCTGTTATTGTAATTTTGCTCCTTGCTATTTTTTTTGGGGGGAGAATATTCTGTTTAGTAAGGTTCCCTTCCTTTTCTTTACCTTTTTTTTCTCCTTTTCCTTGCTCTTGGTACCTTCTCAAGCCAAAGATATACACTAGTGCCAACCTAATTTATCACGTGACCTGGATATTTTGGATTTTATCACCTTTTTTGGGTTACTCACCAACGTTGCATTTTTCTTCCCTCCCTTTGGTCCTTGTTTTTTCTTTTACGGGCCATTTCACTGTAATTGAAACAATCTTGATGGTGCGTTTCTTTATTAGCAACCCGATTTAATAAAGAAAATTGGTTTAAAGGTTGGAAGGGTATTGTAAGAAATGTTAGGTGATCTACCCTGGACTGTAGTGGACTTAAAATACTGGTTTCTAAAGGTCCATTGAACTTCTCTTGTAAACAAGGTATGTTTGGTGATTGAAGTCTGCAAGCGAAGAACATTGATTCTGGTTATGTGAAAATTTTTAAAACTTCCAGATTCCACATGAACTCAGGAATGGTTATGGTAAAGCGTTTGCTATGAAACTGTATGTGAAAGGTAATCTAAAGCGAACTTGGTGTAAAACATGTAGGAAAATTGAATCCTTAATCTGTTTGGAGATTGTGAATTTCAAAAGAAAAACTGTGTTGGGCGCTGTGTAAGTTTATCGTATCCTATAACTTCCGGACCTTGAACTGTGTTTAATGAACTTAAAGGTTGATTGGTGGTGAGCTATGTACATTGCCCGTTTTGGAATGCTTTAACTTCTGCATGCTATGACAATCTGGAGATGGACTTGGTACCAGTGACCTTTATTTGTTGTGGACTGAAACACTTAAAATCTAGCTTAATTTCATACACTGGACTTCGTCATGGAGTGATGTAAGAAGATATGTAACCCTTAAAGGGGGGGAGGCTGAAACCGAGGTTTCGTTTGTCTCCTTTCCACCAACGTTTTGAGTTTGCCTATTACGGTGTAGAAAACTGTATTCTAATTTTCTTCTGCTTTCAACGGTGTTCTCACTATATTTCACGTTTAACTCTGCGAGCGTATGTGAGCTCTGATTGTTACCGCCATCTACGGCTATGATGAGAAGTATTTGTCGCCTTACTCCTTGAAGCTGCTCCGGCCAATCAGCGCTTGGTGTCAGCCATCTTGATGTAGACACTCTCTCTGGCGCGAGAGAGAGGGAAGCGAAGCGAGCAGGCAGTTGCTGCTTGGTAAACATGGCTAAAGGTCGTTGGCGTTCTGTACTCAAGGCGATGCTTTGGGATATCATCATGGACGGTGGATAGTAAATCGTAAGGATGTGGGGATGTGCTCCACACCCTAATAATATTTTCTTTTTCCTCTATTTGTAACCTCGTAGTGTGTGATTGTTTTAAAAAGCTGCAAGGAAGATCTCCAACTTGGTAAAGTACACATGGCCGAGCCATGAATTATCATTCTACTGATTGAAGAACCAACCAACCGTAAGTCAACCTTGTTATTTTGGTATTTTCATCAACCGAAAACTGTTCGTGTGATTTCTTCGGAGGAAACTTATTAACTATCAAGTTGTGCGTTCCGATTATAATGATGTGGACCTTTTCACTGTTGGGTAAAATTATTGTGCTCTTCCAAAACAAAGTATCGGGTTGAAAAGTCCTTGTTAATTCAGTTACCTAGTGTATAACATTTCTTGTAATGGAATATAAGTGTTACTTGGGGTAATTTCCAAAGAAAAGCAGTGGTGTAAAATTTTCATTATTATTATTATTATTATCATCACTCCGTAAAGATGTTACTGCTGCTCTGCTCCCTCTGAGGGAGGGGAAGGAAAGGGAGGAGTTGTAGAAGACAGGTGGTCTAATGTTCTAAGGGGAAGGAGATTGCAGGCTAAGAGCTCTATTCAGGATCAGAATTCAGGACAGGTGTCTGTGCAAAATTGGTACGAGTCACTCCAGGTAGAACAACAGAGGGAAGATGAGGGACAGGGAACTGTTGCTGAGATGTGTGGGAGTAGGAGGAAGGGAAAAGGTAGGAAAGGAAAATGTAGAGTAGGTGATAGGAAAAGACAGGTGGAACAGGGTCATGGGAAGGAGAAAAGGGAGGAGGAAGTAGCTTCTGCAGTTATCAGGAAAGATAGGGCTGACCAGGAGGGGAGGGGATCAAACGAGGTGGGTAGGGTTGAGGCTCTGGTCATGGGAGATTCCATCGTTAGACACGTGGGGAAAGTGTGTGGAGGAAAGGGTACCAGGGTAGAGTGTTATCCAGGAATTAGGTTGAGGCAGATGTTGAGGAAAGTAGAAGAGAGAGAGGAGGGGAAGGAGAAGGTGGTAGTGTTTCACGTTGGTACCAACAACGTAAGGCAAGCGGATATAAGTACCAACATAGTTGGAGATGTGTGGGATCTGGTAAATGCAGCACGGGTGAAGTTTAAGAAAGCGGAGATTGTTATTAGTGGAATACTGTGTAGAAGGGATACTGACTGGAGGGTGATTGGGGATTTAAATGAGACTATGGAGTGGGTATGTGGGAAACTGGGAGTGAAATTTCTAGATCCAAATGGATGGGTAGGAGATAGGGATCTGCGCTCAGATGGCCTTCATTTAAACCGCAGTGGTACGTATAAGTTAGGAAATTTGTTTGGAAGGGTAATAGGGAGGTACATTCAGGGAAACGGGATGGCCTAGGGAGCGGTGATAAGGGAACAGGGAACTGGAAATCAAGTAGGGATGACATAAAATTGTTAGTGTTGAACTGTAGAAGTATTGTAAGGAAAGGAATAGAATTAAGTAATTTAATAGATATATATTCACCAGATATTGTAATAGGAGTTGAATCATGGCTGAGAAATGATATAATGGATGCAGAAATTTTCTCACGGCACTGGAGTGTGTATCGTAGAGATAGGATAGGAAGGGTGGGAGGCGGAGTGTTCATTCTGGTGAAAGAAGAATTTGTAAGCTACGAAAAAGTTAAAGATGAGACACATGAAATTCTAGGCGTAAGGCTCATTTCTAAAGATAATAGGCAACTTGATATATTTGGAGTGTACAGATCGGGAAAGGGTAGCACTGACGCGGATTCAGAATTATTTGATAGGATAGTCAGCTATGTGGGAAACGACATGGAAAGAAATGTGATTGTAGCGGGAGATCTGAATTTGCCAGATGTCAATTGGGAAGGAAATGCGAACGACAGAAGGCATGACCAACAAATGGCAAATAAGTTAATATGGGAAAGACAGCTGATTCAGAAAGTGATGGAACCAACCAGAGGGAAAAATATCCTGGATGTCGTGCTGATAAAACCAGATGAGCTCTATAGGGAAACTGAAGTAATAGATGGTATTAGTGATCATGAAGCTGTTTTTGTGGTAGTTAAAAATAAATGTGATAGAAAGGAAGGTCTTAAAAGTAGGACTGTTAGGCAGTACCACATGGCTGATAAAGCAGGCATGAGGCAGTTTCTAAAAAGTAGCTATGATCGGTGGAAAACGGTAAATATAAATGTAAACAGACTCTGGGATGGGTTTAAAGAAATTGTTGAGGAATGCGAAAACAGGTTTGTACCTTTAAGGGTGGTAAGGAATGGTAAAGACCCACCTTATTATAATAGAGAAATAAAGAGACTAAGAAGGAGGTGCAGACTGGAAAGAAATAGAGTTAGAAATGGCTGTGGAAGTAAGGAGAAATTGAAGGAACTTACTAGAAAATTGAATCTAGCAAAGAAGGCAGCTAAGGATAATATGATGGCAAGCATAATTGGCAGTCATACAAATTTTAGTGAAAAATGGAAGGGTATGTATAGGTATTTTAAGGCAGAAACAGGTTCCAAGAAGGACATTCCAGGAATAATTAATGAACAAGGGGAGTGTGTATGTGAGGATCTTCAAAAGGCAGAAGTATTCAGTCAGCAGTATGTAAAGATTGTTGGTTACAAGGATAATGTCGAGATAGAGGAGGAGACTAAGGCCAGAGAAGTAATAAAATTTACATATGATAACAATGACATTTACAATAAGATACAAAAGTTAAAAACTAGAAAAGCGACTGGAATTGATCAGATTTCTGGGGATATACTAAAGACAATGGGTTGGGATATAGTACCATATCTGAAGTACTTATTTGATTATTGTTTGGTCAGAGGAGCTATACCAGATGAATGGCGAGTTGCTATAGTTGCCCCTGTGTATAAAGGAAAGGGTGATAGACATAAAGCTGAAAATTACAGGCCAGTAAGTTTGACATGCATTGTATGTAAGCTTTGGGAAGGCATTCTTTCTGATTATATTAGACATGTTTGTGAAATTAATAACTGGTTCGATAGAAGGCAATACGGTTTTAGGAAAGGTTATTCCACTGAAGCTCAACTTGTAGGATTCCAGCAAGATATAGCAGATATCTTGGATTCAGGAGGTCAAATGGACTGTATCGCGATTGACCTGTCTAAAGCATTTGATAGGGTGGATCATGGGAGACTACTGGCAAAAATGAGTGCAATTGGACTAGACAAAAGAGTGACTGAATGGGTTGCTATATTTCTAGAAAATAGATCTCAGAGAATTAGAGTAGGTGAAGCTTTATCTGACCCTGTAATAATTAAGAGGGGAATTCCTCAAGGCAGTATTATCGGACCTTTATGTTTTCTTATATATATAAATGATATGAGTAAAGGAGTGGAATCGGAGGTAAGGCTTTTTGCGGATGATGTTATTCTCTATAGAGTGATAAATAAGTTACAAGATTGTGAGCAACTGCAATGTGACCTCGAAAATGTTGTGAGATGGACAGCAGGCAATGGTATGTTGATAAACGGGGTTAAAAGTCAGGTTGTGAGTTTTACAAGTAGGAAAAGTCCTCTGAGTTTTAATTACTGCATGGATGGGGTGAAAGTTCCTTTTGGGGATCATTGTAAGTATCTAGGTGTTAATATAAGGAAAGATCTTCATTGGGGTAATCACATAAATGGGATTGTAAATAAAGGGTACAGATCTCTGCACATGGTTATGAGGGTGTTTAGGGGTTGTAGTAAGGATGTAAAGGAGAGGGCATATAAGTCCCTGGTAAGACCCCAACTAGAGTATGGTTCCAGTGTATGGGACCCTCACCTGGATTACCTGATTCAAGAACTGGAAAAAATCCAAAGAAAAGCAGCTCGATTTGTTCTGGGCGATTTCCGACAAAAGAGTAGCGTTACAAAAATGTTGCAATGTTTGGGTTGGGAAGAATTGAGAGAAAGAAGAAGAGCTGCTCGACTAAGTGGTATGTTCCGGGCTGTCAGCGGAGAGATGGCGTGGAATGACATTAGTAGACGAATAAGTTTGAATGGCGTTTATAAAAGTAGGAAAGATCACAATATGAAGATAAAGTTGGAATTCAAGAGGACAAACTGGGGCAAATATTCATTTATAGGAAGAGGAGTTAGGGATTGGAATAACTTACCAAGAGAGATGTTCAATAAATTTCCAATTTCTATTTTGGTTGTTAAAAGTAGAGTAATACGTGGGAGATCCAGTAGGGATTAATTGTGCTATGCTGGTTTATTTTAATTTAATTTTTTTTTTTGGGGGGGCTTTAATCGTGTTTTGCGTTTGATCTTTGCCCTTCTGGCCTCCATTGTTTTGGTGCCATTGTTGGTTCTTCCATCGGGATTGGTTCTCCCATGGTTTAACAATTGCTTTTGTTGCCGGGGTAATGGATGTTGATTTTTAAAAAGGAATGATGTTGGTGATGATTTTTATGTTGGGAGACTACCCTGTCTGATGTTGTTTCGGTATCTTTGACACCCAGTTGCGCATTTACTGTTTCTTGGGCACCCCAGTTGCTCTGTTTCCCTTTTCCTTCTACGTTTGTTGTGGTGGCTTTCTTTCTCTTGGTAAATTATTCTGAAAAGCACTTAGCATCCCATGACTGGAACTCCCACCGTATTAATGGTACCCGTTTGTTGATGTGAAACGGATAGAGAGTTGGTATCTCTCATGGAATAACGGTGAACCAAGAAGGTTGTATTTTCTAATTTTAAACAAGGTATCCTTTCCAAATGGAATCCACTGATAATTGATTTGGTGGTTGTTACTAAGTAAACAGGTTGAGGTGTTTGTAATACTTCCTGCAGACTATATCTTTCTTGCCGACTGGAGTTTGGTGTTTTAATTCCTTAATTTTGTTTTTTTTCAAACTCTAGGTACCATTTCATTTTCTTTCATTACTTTCTTACCGTTCGGCGGTTTTTAAATCATTTTTCTTTAATTTTATCTTTGGTGTTTCTTGAGTTTAACTGTGTTTTTCCTGTGGTTTTAAGTGAGGTCTGCTTCCCTTATTTTACCTAATTTAAATTAATCTTTTAAAATTCTAAAGGCCTCCTTATTTTAAACCTGTCACCTGATTTTATTTGATTTCTGGTACCTAGTTTTTTTTAAATATTACTAACTACGAGGATGTCATTTATTTAACATTTGTTAATCTGAGTTTCATGAATTATATATTTTCTTTAAAAAAAAAAAAGAAAGTTTGGTCTTTATTTCCACGCAACATTTATTTGACGCACTGTCGGTTAGTAGCTTGATCCACCTGTTTTTTTTCTACCACCTGGAGGTAAGTTTGCCTTTTACTATTTTCTTTTGGTGTTTTCTGGGTGTGTAGTGTTTATCACGCTTCCGTTTTGTTCCTTTCCACTGGATCTTTGTCCTGTGTTGTGTTTTTACTGCCAATCAGTTTAGTTTGACACCGGGTAACCTAACTGGTGGGACAGCGTGATTGTGCGACAGATGTTCATCCTGGTTCCAGGTCAAAAGTGGAGGCCAGCAGGGCAGTACACTATCCCCATTACTGTTTATCACCATCTTGGACGACATAATGAAGAACATTAAGAAAACCTCTGGTGAACTAAATGCGATGGCATTCGCTGATGATCTTATGATCTGGGGCGAAAACTGAGGAACAAGTACAATTCAGACTCAATGAATGGAAAGTTAAATTCCAGGAGTTCTATCTTAAGACAAGCAAATCCAAAACAGTAGTGATGAAAATACACTGACTGACAGTGACAATGCAACACCAAGGAGGAGTGGTTCGAAAGGGATGAAAGTTGGGGAAAAAACAGAGACGGCACGGACGAATAATTGATGTTTATTTCAAACCGATATGCAGGTTACACAATGCGCACGGCATCGACTCAGTAGGATGTAGGACCACCGCGAGCGGCGATGCACGCAGAAACACGTTGAGGTACAGAGTCAATAAGAGTGCGGATGATGTCCTGGGGGATGGTTCTCCATTCTCTGTCAACCATTTGCCACAGTTGGTCGTCCGTACGAGGCTGGGGCAGAGTTTGCAAACGACGTCCAATCAGATCCCACACGTGTTCGATTGGTGAGAGATCCGGAGAGTACGCTGGCCACGGAAGCATCTGTACACCTCGTAGAGCCTGTTGGGAGGTGCGAGCAGTGTGTGGGCGGGCATTATCCTGCTGAAACAGAGCATTGGGCAGCCCCTGAAGGTACGGGAGTTCCACCGGCCGCAGCACATGCTGCACGTAGCGGTGGGCATTTAACGTGCCTTGAATACACACTAGAGGTGACGTGGAATCATGCGCAATAGCGCCCCAAACCATGATGCCGCGTTGTCTAGCGGTAGGGCGCTCCACAGTTACTGCCGGATTTGACCTTTCTCCACGCCGACGCCACACTCGTCTGCGGTGACTATCACTGACAGAACAGAAGCGTGACTCATCGGAGAACACGACATTCCGCCATTCCCTCATCCAAGTCGCTCTAGCCCGGCACCATGCCAGGCATGCACGTCTACGCTGTGGAGTCAATGGTAGTCTTCTGAGTGGACGCCGGGAGTGCAGGCCTCCTTCAACCAATCGACGGGAAATTGTTCTGGTCGATATTGGAACAGCCAGGGTGTCTTGCACATGCTGAAGAATGGCGGTTGACGTGGCGTGCGGGGCTGCCACCGCTTGGCGGCGGATGCGCCGATCCTCGCGTGCTGACGTCTCTCGGGCTGCGCCTGGACCCCTCGCACGTGCCACATGTCCCTGCGCCAACCATCTTTGCCACAGGCGCTGCACTGTGGACACATCCCTATGGGTATCGGCTGCGATTTGACGAAGCGACCAACCTGCCCTTCTCAGCCCGATCACCATACCCCTCGTAAAGTCGTCTGTCTGCTGGAAATGCCTCCGTTGATGGCGGCCTGGCATTCTTAGCTATACACGTGTCCTGTGGCACACGACAATACGTTCTACAATGACTGTCGGCTGAGAAATCACGGTACGAAGTGGGCCATTCGCCAACGCCGTGTCCCATTTATCGTTCGCTACGTGCGCAGCACAGCGGCGCATTTCAGATCATGAGCATACCTCAGTGACGTCAGTCTACCCTGCAATTGGCATAAAGTTCTGACCACTCCTTCTTGGTGTTGCATTTGCTCTGTCAGTCAGTGTATACAGAAAGGGACTACCAACGAACATCATGCTAGGAAACCATCAACTAGGAAGTGAGGAAAGCTTTACATACCTCAGCTGTGGAATATCTCAAGATATACTATACACACAAAAGAGGTGGCAAATACAGTGCAGAAGAGCTCTCACTTTTACCAGCAACTACGACACTCCTGTGGGATCCTAAAGTTCCATTTAAACAAAAGCAGGTGATGTTCAATCAGTACTTCATACCAGTTTTAACCTATGGTATTGAAACCTGCACCCGCACTAAGCAAGACTCATCAAGGTTGCTGGCATCTGAGATGAAGTTTCATAGGTCCACAATTCAAAAAACCAAACTGGACAAGTTAAGGAATGATGTAGTTAGGAAGGAAGCTGGGATTGGTACAGCATTGTTAGATCAGGTCAGCATGACCAGATTGAAGTTGTTTGGGCACCTACTGAGGATAGAGCCAAGAAGGACAGCATATGTTAACTTGGAGAGATATGTAGCAGGAAAACAGATGGTAGGAAGACCAAGAACCCAGTGGAACTGTAAAATGATGATGATGATGATTAAGCTTTATACAGAGGAAGTACTGGGAGTCACAGTAATTATTTATTTAATTATATTTCTGATTTCCCTTAAAGACCAAGGAATTAACTCCACAATTTGTTGTGGGGATGAAAAGAGACAAATGGTATCCCACCCAATACAGTCACGTATACTCTGTACACTTCCAAAAGTAAGTGCACGTATCAAGTGACCAGGAGCAATCACTGCCAAATGCTGTCCCAAAGATGTTTCACTTTCCCTCGCATTTGCAGATAAAAAATTTGTGTTCCCACCTGCAAGAAAACTTGAATAAAACCCACCAGTGGCAACTGATGAGTGACATACTGCTAAACAATTTAAGTATGTAAAGTAATATAAATAGATTTTGAACATAGTATACCCATCTTATTGTCATCTACATTATACAGCGGTTTGCCCTCCGGATCAATAATTGCATTTATACTTACATAATTTCAAATTATTTATCCCTAATCCCCTGCTACTCCTATTTATTGTGCAATAAAAAACTGTAGTGGTCTGGGTGACATTCTTTTAAAATTATATTATTTTTAACCTTAAAATTACCAAACCAATGACCAAAACAATAGAAATAAAACCAGCATTTGGTGCAGGTTACAAGAAATATAAAACAGCTGAAGTCATGGTACAGCAAACAAAGGGGAACAGCAGGAAATTCTTAAATCAACATGAAACCATTGAAGGTCTTCACAAGAAGCTTAATGATTCAGGTCACAAAGTTTTGGGTAGCTATTTTCAAGAGGTGATCCAAGATCTCATCAGTATCCCTACTGTTACCTCAGGAAGTTTCTCACACCACCATATTCTCAAAATATTTGTCACTGGGCAATATCTGTTGATGGCAGTCCAGATTTTACAGACCGAGCTTGATAGCTGCAGTCGCTTAAGGGCGACCAGTATCCAGTAATCGGGAGATAGTGGGGTCGAGTCCCACTATCAGCAGCCCTGAAGATGGTTTTCCATGGTTTCCCCTTTTCACACCAGGCAAATGCCGGGACTGTACCTGAATTAAGGCCACGGCCAATTCCTTCCACTTCCTAGGCCTTTCCTATCCCATCATCGCCATAAGACCTATCTGTGTCAGTGCGACATAAAGCAAATAGCAGATTTTACAGACAGGAGTATTGAAAAAAAAATTAGGGCTACATCAGAACAAATCCTTGAAACTCTTATGTTTAATTAAATGGCTATTAAGAAGGACTTGGTGTGGGACAATAAGCAGTTTTGTGGCTATGTTGACTTAGGTCAGGGATATTTAGACACCAAAGGAATATGAAGTGGCCAAGGAGGCCTTAGACTTTAAGGAGGCAACACTGAAGAGGAACTGGAAAATACCAGTGAGAGGAGTGCCCAAAGAAGTGAAGTAAAATTTGGTGAAACAGTATTTGAGAAAACTGCATGATGCAGGTACAAAAATCATACATAGTCAACAGTTGTGATGGGATTGGGACTAATCACCTTAGGAATGAAGTTTATTGGACTACACACCCAGTATTGTTTTCCCCATCCAGCAGACTCTGAGCAAAATGGGTTTGCTTTCCTTGATGCTGTCCACATTATAAAATTTGCAAGGTATCTGCCAGCAGAAAATCAGGTTCCACAGATGGTTGTGCTCCAGACCAAGAAAATATAACGGAAGTGAAATATCTGGAATAACTTTTAAATCTGCAGGAAGTACAAGGCCTGCACACTGGTAATAGATTAAGGAGAAAAATTCAGAATGGGTGCGACAGAAGATGAACACTTCTTTAGCTGCATACACCTTCAGTAATTCTGTGGGTAATGACCTTACATTTTGCAGAGCTCTGGGGGATGAAAAGATTAAATACGTAAGACCAGGTCGTTCTTCTTCCCATCATGAGGTGAACAGTCAATGGGTATAGAGAAATATTTTTCGAGACATATTTTCCTATCTTCTAGACAATTGTCTTTTCAATTCCTTTGTATCATATTGTTCTTTCTCGCAGTCAAAACGCAGGAAACCCTACTACACAGACTTCCATAACAATAGCAACACTATTAGTTGCATCTTTCTGAAAGAACGGCGGCTGAAAATTCCCACAAAGTAGGCGAACCAAGAAGAAAGCACAGACAAGTGCCATCAGAGGAAATAAGAAAACCAAAACTGGCCCTGAGTACCAAGATGGGATGAAAAGATTACATACGTAAGACCAGGTCATTGTTCTTCTTCCCATCATGAGGTGAACAGTCAATGGGTATAGAGAAATATTTTTTGAGACATATTTTCCTATCTTCTAGACAATTGTCTTTTCGATTCCTTTGTATCATATTGTTCTTTCTCACAGTCAAAACGCAGGAAACCCTACTACACAGACTTCCATAACAATAGCAACGCTATTAGTTGCATCTTTCTGAAAGAACGGCGGCTGAAAATTCCCACAAAGTAGGCGAACCATGTCACGCTTAACCCATAGTAATGATGTAACATTATTTATGTAAATTAATAAAAAGCATAATGCATTGAAAAGGTGGACCTCAAGAAACATTCTTTTAGAAAGGTATAAGTTCTCAATATGGTCTTAACGGTGAGATTTATAACATGTAACAGTTACTTGCGACTGTGCAGCTGCCTGATTATAAGGTCAGGGGACGACCCTCACCTAGTGCAACCACTCTTATGCTAAAGCTATGCATTGAAAAAAAATCCCTCTAAGTGATGTTTTGTGCAATCAAAACAGAAGACAAGGAGTGAGAAAAGAAGTGCAAAATTCCACTACATCTCCCTGATTGTCTTGAAATCTGTCATACAAAAACACATCACTTAAGGTGAGTACATCTGCTCATTCAACTCCTGACAAAATTTCAGGTTAATAACTTGTATAGTTCTCTTTTTGCAATCTATTTTCCCTTGTGTTGCACAAACAGCTTCTCCACTGAATTTTAATCTGGGTCAGTATGACAAGCAGGAGTATTTAAATGAGAGTCCACCAGGTCAACGTACATATCTTGCCGCACTTATCATTCGGCCCTTCATGTCCATAAATTTGATTTCCAACTGTTGCATTGATATCGTCCACTAGCACTATCCTATCCTTGGTGTTGACACTGACTATGATGTTACTCAATGCTTCATAACACTTGTCAACTTCATCCTCATCTGCACCCTCGTATGGTGAGTACACTGAGACAAATCTCATCCTAATTCCCTCAACTGCAAAATCTACCCACATCATTTGCTCCACACCCTGCCCTTCCCTTTTTTAACAGCCATCAAATATACTTTATAACCTCCAACCCTTTCCTTGTTTTCTCTCCTTACCCAAATAGAATTAAGGCCAAACACATCCAGGCGCATCCTTTTTGCAGACTCAGTCCATTCTACTTTCTTCCATAAGCCATATTAATATAGATAGCTCCATATCAATTTCCATTTCATTTGCCAAGTTGTTTCCAAGGATTCCCTCACTTATCAAATGGGAGTAAGACTCCGCTACTCCCACAGGTCCGAGGCTTGCTTAAAACATTTTGAGCATGCTTATAATTCCAATGTTCCAACAAGGTAGGATTCCAACTTACTGATGAATAGAAGTTATATTGCTGCCTGGATGCGTAACTCTCAAGATGCTGGACTGGACTCAGTACTGAGGATGACCTGGTGGTGTTTACACATCGTTCTAGGCTGTTTAGCTTTTTTATTTTGGGGACATATTTAAGGCATTCTTTATGTAACATAACACTACGGGGTACCTACAATTGGAAGGACACTAATTTCACAAATTCCCCAACCGCAACTTCCAGGAATGCCATCAGCATTACCAACAAGCCGTGATTCTCCTGAGCGAGCCATAGGTTTTTCAAGCAGAGGAGTTAAAATAATCATCATCTCCCTCCCAAAGCTTGCACCCAACTTCGTTTTCTATTGGCTTCCACAACTGTTGGATGTTATGGTTGTTATTCATGAACAAAAAAACACAAAAACTCGACAGAATGGTTCCAAGTTAGGTAAATGTAGTTCTCACCTAGGAGTTGGTTGTGTGAATTTTTAAATCAAAAGGTAAACAAATTCATAAATACATTTGTGTTATCAATAAGTGAAGTAGAAAATAAACTGAGTGGAACCAGAGGAAATACAACATGAGGAATTGAACTAAGACAAATAAAAACTTCAAAAAAAAGAAATCACACAAAAATTTCCCTCCATGACCACACAGGCCCATTATATAACAAACTGGAAAAATCAACTGTCAAAGTTGACAGTCAACATCATAAAATATGTTCAGTCAAGAGAAAAAAGGAGCAAAAACGTACCATTAGAAAACTCCCTTAACACATTTCAATATAACCCACAGTCAATGGGAAAAGTAGCAATAAATCTGTTGATGCCAAAGAAGATTATATTGAATGATCAATACTGCAATAGTGGATTCAATCCCCCCATCTCATGATTTTAGGCGAAAAGGACCAGACCAGTCACCATCAGTAATTTTGTCATGAACAGTAACCTAAATGTCACTGTCAGTATTTTTACAAAATGAAGAACACGGAGTCCATGGAATTGAATGGATTCCGAATCAGCACTTAGTTTCAAGTAATGATATCTCAAACTTGCTGGGAATCTTACCAGAGCCCTTCAGGTAAGATGAAGGCACTCATTCTCTAAAGCATAGGGCCTGCTCAGTAATTAGTATTAAATAATTGGGCTCTAATCTTTAAACTATCCATGGGGAAATATCATTAATACAAGGTTCTAATGTAAAAAACTACACACTATTTGCATTAACAGTGAATGGCATCCACCATGCCATCACCACTCATCTTATGATTATTTACATCTACAACATACAGCATACCTACCAGTCTACCACACAGATGTGTCGTGCATTGAAACATCTGACAAAGTGCCTTGTAAAAGTTGGTGAGTTTATGCCTCTTGTTATGCAATGAACATTATTCCAGATGAAATAATTCACTCATAATTTTTAGATCTCGAAACAAGTTCAACATCAATTACATTCTAATCACTATAAAGTAATAGGGAATGATACTTACAAAGGATGTACTTGCAATGCCTTCAAGCCAGACAGGTTCCTCCTTGATCTCTATTTTCTGGTCCATTTCACACAGCAACAGAAGTAATTATACGAAAGGGAGCCAAAAGTTACTTCCAAAACTTTTTACTGCAAAAAAGAAAGATACAGGTAATATATATATATTATTACTATTTTAATAATCATTAGGGTCATAATTCATACACCAACCAAGTTAGCCTGTAGCTCTCCATTATTATCAGTATCTTTATCAAAGCCATACAGCCTCTAGTCTTCCAGGGATATCAAATCATAGGGACAAGTCTTTTATTTCAAACATTACACAAGCACTTGCAGGGACTGAAGCATGGGTACCTTGGTGAGAAGCCAGTGGCCACTTGAGTATCAGTGGCTCCATAGGTCTCTAGACTGGTTTGATACCGATCTCCATGTCACCACATCCTGTGCTATCCTCCAGGTCTCTAGAAAATTTTGATAAAAATCTGCATAATGCACTATCCTGTGCTTATCTACCCTTTTCTACAGAATTATTACATCCTATATCTATTCAGATCTCTACAATTTCCCTACTGGTACAAAATTCCTACCATATACACTTACTTTTGAAATCAGCTCAACATGTATACCGTGAATTTCTCCTAACGTCTACTTTTGCTAAAGCTTTCTTCTGTTACCAACCTTATTCACAATCTTCTCATTTGTGACCTGAACTATCCATCTGACTTGCAACACATATGAGTAACATCACAATTCAGACGTTTCTATTCTTTTCTTTTGTGTCAGCTGTTATCCACTTTTCACAATGATACCATGATAATGCTATTGGCTTTACATCCCACTAACTACTTTTACTGTTTTTGGAGATGTCAAAGTGCCAGAATTTAATCCCAGAGGAGTTCTTTTACATTCCAGTACATCTACGGGCACAAGGCTCAGGTATTTGAGCACCATCAAATACCACTGGACTGAGACACGATCCAACCTGCCAAGTTGGGGTCAGAAGGCCTACACCTCAGCTGTCTGAGCCACTCAGCCCAGCTATTTGGTACTGTGAACGCTCTGCAATTATATTTCTAAAAATTCTTCATAATACGGGCATCTGTATATGAGTTGAACACTGGTTTTCTGCTATTACTACAGTGAAACTCTTCAATATGTGGATGATATGGAATCTAAGAGGAATGAGAAGCATTTGCAGGACTTTATCCTGGTTGGGATTAGCAGTTACGAATATATTCTTCAAGCTTAACACTATTCACTGTTGCACATGGGCAGGTAGGGGCAGCAGATCCTTAACTATATAATAACAAACACTGAATTCAGGAAATCTGTTCACAACAGCTTTTCTAGAATTTTTCGATGATATGGAGCACTGTCTGATCCATGGTGAACTAAGTAAATCTAGGCTCTAGGAGAAAGTGAAATCTGTATGCAGAATAATAAGGGTAGACAACCTCCAGGACGAGGAAATTGGGCAGAAGAACAAGGATATGATTAGCAAAAAGTTCCAAACAATGGACGGTAAGATGGTTCAGGATATAGAAAGAGGACGGGTAGTATACAGGAATGCTGTAGGAGAAATCGGAAGAGAATCCCTAGGAACAATTGTATGTGAAGATGGGAAAAAGCGAATGTTTTGATGAAATGATGAAGTGAGTGTAGCTTGTAAAAGTAAAAAGAAGGCGTATCAGAAAATGTTTCAAACAAAGACTGATACAGATAGGGAAATGTACATAGATGACTTGGAGTGAAACAAATAGGTGCTGGATCGAAGATGTCATAGGAAGATTTTGGTAAAAATTTGGAAAGGCTAGACAATAATAAAGAACCTTACAAAGGTTGGGAAAATGGAAATGAATGATGTTTTGAGTAAGTCAGGTGAACTCACAACAGATCCCAGGGAATCACTGGACAGGTGGAAGGAATATTTTGAAAATCTTCTCAACATAGAAGGAAATCTTCCTGGTGATGTCACCAACAAACAAGCTTCTAGAGAGAAGGAAAATGATGTTGGTAAATTTACACGTGCAGAAGTGGAGAGGGTGGATGAAAACGAATGTGGTTCCAGACCATAGAGGTGCTGTCAGGATCAGATTTTCAGTATGTACCAGATAAATGAAAAATGCTACGAGATGAACAGAGAGTTATGTTTACTTTCATATATTTAGAGGAGGCATATGACAGAGTATGGAGGGAAATGATGTTCACCATACTGGGGCACTATGGCATTAAGGGTAGATTATTAAAAGCTATCAAATGCATTTATGTTGACAATTGAGCTGGTCGAATAGGTTCTTGGTTCAAGGTACTTACAAGGATAAGACAAGGCTGTAATGTTTCACCTTTTTTCATAGTTTACATTGGTCATCCACTGAAATATCCCAAGTGACAGCAAGGGATTCAGTTAGGTGAAAATGTAGTAAGCAATTTGTCCTATGCCGACAACTTCATCTTAATTATTGTCTGCTGAAAGCATGCATTCTAATATCTTGGAATTTGAAAATAGGTGCAATGAGTACGGTATGTAAGCTAGACTTCCCAAGACTAAATTGATGTCAGTAAGTAAGAAATCCAAGCGAATTCAATGTCAGATTGGGGATACAAAGCTGGAACTGGTAGATAATTTCAAATATTTAGGAAGTGTATTCTATTAACACAATAGCATAGTGAGATTGAATCAAGATGCAGCGAAGCTAATACAGTGAGCTGTCAGTTGCGATAAACAGTATTCTGTAAGAAAGATATATGCTAATGGACGAAACTATCTTTACACTGGTCTGTTTTCAGACCAACTTTGCTTTACGGGAGTGAAAGCTGGGTGGACTCAGGATATCTTATTAATAAGTTAGAAGACATGAAAATTACTGAGACTGATTGCTGGTACACAAGGGTGGGAACAATGGCAGAAGGGTACTCTGAGTAAGGAAATAAAAGATAAGTTAGAAATTATTTTGATGAAGCTTTATGCAAAAACCAGCTTTGGTTGAGGTGTCATGTAAGGCAAATTGAGGAGAATGGGTTATTTAAGAGAATAATAGACCCTCTTATGGAGGGTATGGGAAGTAGGAGAACAAGACAACAATGGTTAGACTCAGTTTCTAACTTTTAAAGGTAAGGGATATAGTACTAAATGTGGCCCCAGAAGTAGTCATGAATAGAGAATTGTGGTGGTGATTAGTAAATTCACTGACGCTTACAGTCTGATGGCTGAACAGACCATAATGAAGATGTAAGTATATATGCACATATGTATAAATGTATTTATATTTAATATTGTTGTCAGACAGTAGGTGTGATTATTTCAATCCGAGGAGTCTCTTGATGTCATTGTTTATGGCTATCATGCCCATTTTCAAAAAGAAAGCTACAAAGGTAAGCCAAAGTATGCATAGCACAGAAGCAAAGGAACAGAGTCACTGCACTTATATATACACTAGTTAGTAATCCCATCAGTATGTAACACATAGATGTATCATTTGGTAGAATCGAACCATGGAGCAATAACAGTTTGAAAATGGGTGTCTGTGACAAGCAGTTGCAGAAGGAGGTCTGCTTTTAAAGGAAAGGCATGGACTAGGTCTACATTCATATGGGAATTAAGTGTAAATATAGGTAGAAAGTTATGTCTGCCTAGAAAGTACAGAAATAATGCAAATTTCCAAGAGGTTAGAATGACTGCAAGAAAGAGCGGAGATGCTGTGCATCAACATAACATCCATACACATAACAAACTGCACAACAACAGACATATGGCAAAGAGTAAGTGGGAAATGCATTAATAAATGGCTCAACGAGAGAGGTAAGTTTTCTTACCGGAAAAACTCTTTATGCTGTGACAAGTGCTTTAATAACTTTTGTAAAGAATTATAAAAGTAGCACATTACTGATAAATACTGAGCCCCTTGCCCTTGTGCAAAAACAAATTGGGGAAGCTCACTTTTCTGAATTATACTTTCTAGCAACAAAATTTACTCAATGCCACTTAATATATAAGTAATAATAATAACAACGTAAACGTTTCCACCTTTTCAATACTAAAATATATTCACAAAATTATAAATTACATGGTACTAGTTTCGACCCATTTTCTTAGGATTTCACCAAAAGTGATCTTTGCTCCAATACGGCTGATGATGACCCCTAGATGGGTCGAAACTAGTACCATGTAATTTATAATTTGGTGAATATATTTTAGTATTGAAAAGGTGGAAACGTTTACGTTGTTATTATTATTACTTATATATTATTCTCAGTTCAATACGGACCAAAAACATGAAATTCATAACCATTAATCAATGCCACTTGCATACTCTTTGATGTATCCTACATATGAATAAACTTGACATCTATTTCTTGCATCAGAAACATTGAGATGTATCTGAAATGTAGGTGAATGAAATATCTTTGTCTCAGCAGTAAACTTTGCCCCTTGAGTTACAGCTTGTTCCGGGATTCTCTAGGAGATATATCTCCATATGTGCATGAACAAACTGGAGCTCCATCCTACTGAATGGAGATAAATCTCAGAGCTTGAGACTGCCCAGTAGGTGACTCTCAGTGATAGACATCAGGCTCAAAACCTGATGGTGGTTTTACAACAGGTAATAAATGTGTTAAGCATGAAGAGATTCTCTTGAACATAATTACAAAGATGTCTAAAGCTTTCATACAGAAAACGTGGATATCACAACATCCAGAAGCCAGTACATGAAAAATGAGATGGAGCTCTTAAAAATAAGGAGAAATATCTACTTTTTGGCATAACGTAGATAACACCAGATTGCAAAATGTTGTGGTTTAGTAAAAGATATAAGTATTGGCCAGAATGCTTTGGCAAGTAGTTACAGAAATTAGGTCACAAGCAAAAGCTTGGATGCTAATTTCCAACAACTAGACAAGTATTAGAAAATAAGACTGAGTGGCAAGCAAGATCTGCATTCAATACCACTATAGCAGCAGTTGATTGAACTGCCCATAAGGGTGAGTGCAGTAAGCCCTGCCTATCATAAAAGGTGACTAAAAGGGGCCCTCAGATCTCTTAACTGGGGAGCGACAATCAGTGACCATGGGGCCTTAGTTGAGTCTGGTACTGTTTTTATGCTCTATCCTATCCAATCTCGTTCAGTCAACTGTTGTTCCATTTGAGACCTGGGGAGTATTTTCACACAATTCTAGGCCCTAACTTTTCGTTTGCTGGTGCCTTCATTCTGGTGGTGGTAGCAATTGTTGTTTGAGGAGGAAATACAACATAACAACCATCCTCTCTTAACTCTATTCTGAAGAAAAAAAGAAAGAAGTCCAACAATTAGAAAAACGAATGGAAGGGTCACCAAGTAACTTAAAATGGGGTACTAGGAAAACTAATTCTGTTGGGGTCACAAAGTACAGCAGTTAACTAAAGGAAGTCATCTAGCAAAGATGAACATGAAAAGCATGGCACAGCTAAGGACCTTGTGGTAGCAACCCCAAACTGAGAGCCCCTGGGTTACATCAGGCAGGAGATAATTTGATGCCATGTAGGCATTTCTAAATTCTGTTTGACTCCACCAGTTCCTCGCTTACAAAACATGCCTACATTTTTTCAAGGTTGTGCCGCACCAAGTTTCCCTTGGTGGCGCACTCCTCTGTATGTAATACATTCTTTGACCGCTATCGACTTTTTGGTCGATCTATTCCCAGGACGTGACGTATACGACTCGTTTTCTCCTTGACAGAGCGCACTTCCGGCCATCAGCCGAAGTGCCCTCTTAGTGGAGTCTTGTGCTCGCCTTCTTTGAAACAAGTTCGCATGACGGTTGTAGCCATCATGGCGGCCGATGTAATAATGTGCATCTTGAGATACGAGATCTTTTACCTGTGTCGTCTGCTTTTCCTGCAGTGAATTTATCTGCTTGAATGCCCGACTCTTAATGTGAGTCACTGTTTTGTGACTACCTAAAGTTCTGAGCAACGCCTGACTATTAAGGTAACCTTTTTTTGGCTTGCTATGGTTGCGTGGGCATATTAGTCGTATACATTTTACTGTTAATTTTGCATTTCACCTTACTCTTAGTTTCCATTGTATTTGTGTGTTCTTTTTGTGTCACGTAAACCTGCAAGGACGGAGGATGGTTTTGGTCGGTTTTATGTATGTGATCTGAAGTTTGAGACCTACCGCCTTTTATTTATTCGTCGATTTCTCTCATGGCCGAGCTATTGATGCGTGACGTTGTGTTTTGACGCTATGACTGGTATTCATGTTCGTCCGTGGCGAGGCGATATGAATACGTTTGTAGGCGTGATGTTTACGATGATGTTACTGTGATTTAAGTGGGGATATGCCTTGCCATGATGCGGCAAACCTTTGTTATATTACGCGTCTTGTATTGAGCTCATGAGTCCATGAAAGCACGTCTTGCTATGCGGATCTCTCTGTGTTCGTTATGTGTCTGGACAAAACTGATTATTCTACCTGTATACATTTCTGTTGGGTCTCTATGGTGTGTGTGTGTACGTGTGGTTGTGCTGTATGCCTGCCTGATTAACAGCATTCTCCTCTCCTTACAGTGTTATTTTTTAAAGTTTTATTTACATTCTCTTATTTTCATTCCTCGGGCTATTTGATGGCCTAATTTTGTATTTGCGTCTGTTGCTTTCATTTGAATGAGTCTTCTTTCATTGTTAGCATTGTTTACTCGCCTCGTAACTATGGCAGCCATGTTTATTCTTTTTCTGGGATGCTGTGCTTTTTCAAATGGGGGATTGTTGCGTGATGGATCTCTTCTCTGGGATGTTGGTCCATATTCATGGAGATGTGTGAGATGTTACGTGAATGTTTTTATTTGATGTGCATGTAAGTTCTTTCGATGTATGTTCACTGTTATTAGTTCATTGCGAGGACGAATGTGTCATACGTCGCGTGTATGAAATTACGTGGAGGAAGTAAATCGTACGTTACAAGTTTTGTGATTGTAAGAGGCTTGTGTAGATGTTTGATATGTTTTCAATCTGCCTCTTGATATGATTGGATGAATAACCTACACGATAAGTTTCTACGCATATCTCCGTGCGTAATGTTTCAACCTTGATTTTTTTTCTGATTGCCTTATCTTGCTTTATTTTCATTAATAAACCCCCATGTATTTGACCCGCTCTTTCATTTATCGGGAAGGGTTCTGGGTTCTTTCCGTCTCCCGCTCCTCCCTTTAGTCTAATTTGGTTCGAGTCCAGCTCCAGACTGTTTGTCTGTTCCAGCCCGTCCACGGCCTTGTCTCATGAGGTAAGTTGGTAAGTATTCACGGAATTGTTGGTGTGTGTTTGCGTGCGTGTATGCGTATGTATGTGTGCGCGTATGTACGTATGCGTGTCTTCGGTAGCAGAGTGTGTGTTGGGCTTGTGTGAATGAGTGTGTGCTGCGGTGTGTGGGTGCAGATGGTAGCAGAGCGTGGTTCGTGGCTGGAAAGTTTCACCGAGGGGCTGATTCTCGGTGGAACAGAGCTGGATTCTTTTAAAATTAAGTCCTCCTTTTTGTGTTTATACTGTGCCATGAATAATATATATTAATTGATGCTATTTCACAGCATACTTCCGTTAAATCTTGTGTATAACTTTGGTTGTGATTTTGTCATTGTTGACTGTTGCTCTTGCATTATTTATCATATCTGTAAACAATGGAGAACATACAAGACAATGCGTGTGAAAATCTTCCCAGTGTTGATATGCAAAATAATTCAGGCACGTCTATGGAAGGTAATTCCGTTCATTCAAACTCTGATCACAACAATGAGAGTATTGCTGTAAACAATTGCCCTAATGAGTTTATCTCTAGCATGGATGTTCATACTGTAAATCGCATTCCTCAGCCTATCGTGAGTGGGCCATCTCAATGTCATCCTGCGCTTGATGTTATTCGAAAATGGAATTTGAAATTTTCCGGCGAGGAAAAAGGTTTCTCCGTAATCGAATTCTTAGAGAGAGTCGAAGACGTCGCTGCGTGTGCTTCTATGTCCCTAGACCTGTTTGTCCCTGTCATCCCCGGTATGTTAAAGGGGCGTGCAAGTAAATGGTTCCGATTAAATAAATTTAAAGTCAAATGTTGGTCCGATTTCTCAAAAGAACTTAAAATTAGGTTTGGTCTATCAGACATGAATTTTGTTCTTAAACAAGAGATCCTACGGAGAACCCAAGGTCCTAACGAACTAATTGATGAATATGCGACTGGTATCCTTACCTTGTTTAACCGTCTTGATGTTGACATTCATGAGACTGAAATATTTGATACATTTTACCGTAATTTGGCTCCTAACT
The DNA here is from genome assembly GCF_040414725.1 of Anabrus simplex. Taxonomy (NCBI): domain Eukaryota; kingdom Metazoa; phylum Arthropoda; class Insecta; order Orthoptera; family Tettigoniidae; genus Anabrus; species Anabrus simplex. The sequence continues at coordinate 37,604,415 of NC_090277.1, read as the reverse complement.
ATAAACTCTTCATAAAGAGATCTGAGGTAAATTGTGTGGATGATATAATCAATCTAGGGCGTGAATACGAGTCTGCTCTTCAACTGAATCACTTGTACCAACCCCCTCCTCCGCCCGATACCTGTTCTTTCCCTGATACCGCCTGTCGCTCTGTGTCTAAATCGGTCTCCTTTGCCCAACCGCTCTCTCCTGCGTCGTGCACTGATCGTTCTGATTACCGGTCAAAACCTCCTCACTCTTCAAATAAGATGGCAGGTGCTCTTCAAAATCAAAACGTACCCCGTAGAAGGGGGACCGACTCCATTAAATGCTGGAATTGTGGGAAAGGTCTTCATGCAGTGTAACTCGAGACCCCCCGTAAAATGCTGTCAGTGTGGCCTAGTTGGCGTATTTCGTGATATCTGTCCTCGATGCAATGGAAACCAGGGAAACGGATCCCGCACCCACGAGTAGGCCCGTCGTTGGTGCCCCAAACCTCTTCAAATCGCAAAGTTTGTGGTCTTCCCTTTGCGTCTCCTTGGGCTAAAATTATTTCCGGCTCGCGCTCGCTATATGCCCTACTGGATACCGGATCCTCGAGCTCTTTCGTAAATCAGTCTGTGGTAGAAGGCATGGCTTTGAAACATCTTCGAGATAGTGAATGTTCCGCAACTTACGTGTCTGCCAATGGCCTTCGTATGTGTTCGTATCCATTTCAAAATTCACAATTTTTCCTGGGACTGGAATTTTAACGTTGTTCCCGATTTGACTGTTCCCCTCATGCTTGGATCTGATTTCATGTTAGCCAACGGGTTATCTATCGATTTTATCAGGTGTTCATTTGCCTTTCGCTTTCAATCAAATGAAAACTTCCACTTTGAGGTTCCTTCTGGTAATAAGCCGTTATGCCTTGTATCAAACGGCGTTCCCCTTATCGATCCATCTGATCTTTCCAATGACCAAGGTACTTACTGCCAAATTAGGGTGCGCCAAAGAATTTTCGTACTGCATCGAACTGAAAGATGTACTCCCGTTAGACACCCTCCTTTTAGTTGCTCCCCTCCCAAGCTCGCTGCAATGAGAATGTATCAATGAACTGCTAGAGAAAGGTGTTATTGGCCCATCAAAGTCTTCTTTTAGTAGCCCCGCCTTTCTGATCCCCAAAAAGGATGGTCAATCTCGTCTTGTGATTGACTATCGATCTTTAAATCGCAGTGTTGTATTCGACAGTTTTCCTCTCCCAACCATCGAGTCTGCCCTGCAATCTTTCGGGAAGGCCCAGTTCTACTGTGTTTTCGACTTCAATTCTGCCTATTTCCAGATTCCTCTCGACCCTAGTTGCCGAGAATTTACGGCTTTTGCCACCCCTTTTGGCTTATATCAATTTAATAAGGTCCCTACGGGCATTTCAGTAGGCGGCCAAGCGCTGAGTCGCATTCTTGACTCCGTCTTCGGTGATTTAAAGTTGTCTTGTTTATTCTCGTATTTAGACGACGTCGTGATTTTTTTCTGACACATTTGAGGAACATGTCGCTCATCTTCGCGAATTTTTCACTAGGTCGAAGAGGCACGGATTCACTGTCAATCCTAAGAAGGCATCTTTGTGTTCTAGAAGGATAACATTTTTAGGACATACCGTTTCCGGCTCCGGCATATCTGTTAATCCTGAGAGAGTGAAATGCATTCGTGAATTTCCCAGGCCAAAGAACCTACGAGCTGTCCGTAGATTTCTTGGCATGATTGGATTTTATTCTAGATTCATCCCCAACATTTCTGAAATCTCAGCCCCCTGAACTCGTGGAAAAAGAAAAATGTTCGTTTCTTCTGGAGCGATGCTCAAGAGCAAGCTTTTTGCCAACTTAAAGATGCCCTCTGTCAAGCTCCCGTATTGCACAACCCTGACTTTAACGGGGAATTTGTCCTTCAGTGTGACGCTAGTGATATTGCTGTCTCTGCTGTATTGAACCAAAGACTGGAGAACGATCATCTTGCCCCCATTGCTTATTTCAGTAAGAAATTGCTCGACTCTCAAACCAGGTACTCCACGTACGAGAAAGAATGTCTGGCTGTTGTCCTTGGTGTCGAGAAATTTCAGTCGTACCTCGAACACCGACATTTCTGGATTCATACTGATAACCAAGCACTATCTTGGATGGCTGCCAATGTCAAAAGGTTAGGGAGGACTGCTCGTTGGATTCTCCGACTGTCGTCTTACAATTTCACTGTTGTTCATGTAAGGGATAAAGATAACATTGTTGCCGATTGTTTATCGCGCATCTTTGAAGGTGGTGAGACTACTGACTGCGAGATCGGGTGCAGCCCCGATAATCATCTTCCTGTCTGCATCCTTCAGAACTACCCTTTTAGTTTTTCCGAATTGTCTGAATTCCAGAAGAAAGACGATGAATGTATCCGTCTAGCCGATAGACTTTCGAAGAAGGAACAAGGTTGGGAATCCTTTGAAATAAAGAAGGGCCTTCTGTGTCACAAAGGTCTTCACAACCGTACATCAAAGATTTTCGTCCCCCAGAATCTGAGACCCATGATCCTAAATTATTATCACGATTCTCATTTAGGCACTCATCTCGGTCAGTTAAAAACCTTTCATAAAATTTCTCGGAATTATTACTGGCCGAACTTAAAAAAGGAAGTCTTCGAGTATGTCAAAATCTGTGATGTTTGCCATAAATGTAAGCCTGCTCAGAATACTCAGATCGGTTTTCATTCCGCCGACGTTGCCAATTCTCCTGGTGAGAAAATATTCATTGATTTCTTTGGACCCCTAACTCGATCTCAATCTGGCAACGTGGGTATCTTATCTGTTATCGACGGTTTTTCTAAATTCATTTGGCTGTTCCCTGTTCGTAAAATTAATTCTAACGTCACGGTGAATTTATTAACTAAACACATCTTCGGAGTTTTGGTCCACCTAGGACGCTTGTCTCTGACTATTCTTCGATCTTTACCGGCGCTAAGTTCCATAATTTATGCTTCTCCTGGGATATAAAACATATCCGTCTAAGCCCTCATCACCCTCAACCGAACCTTGTTGAAAGATTTAATCGAAATCTAAAAATCTGTTTGTCTGCCTTCCATTATAACACCCAATCCCTTTGGGATTGCTATCTCTCTTTTCTCAGCCTAGGTTTCAACACTGCCATGCACGAGTCCAGCCGGTTCACTCCTGCCGAATTATTTTTGGGCAGGGTCCCCAACGATCCACTGTCTTTGAAATGGAATGTGGAGTATCTCTCCGAACCCTCCCGACGTCTGGATGTCCTGGAGAAATGGAAGATAGCCTCCGAGCAACTGATTAAAGCCAGAGACAGGGTGGCCCAGAGGTATAACAAGGGAAGAATGCCTGTGCCTTTCCGCGTCGAAGATCTGGTCCTGGTAAAGAGGTTCCCTGTCAGTTCTACCATGGATCACATTAGTAGAAAGTTGTGTCGAAAGTGGTCTGAGCCCAGAAGGATCACTGAGTTTCTGGGACCTGTTACGGTAAAAGTGGAGGATCTCTCCGGCCGTGTGCAATCAAAGGCGCACGTTTCCATGTTAAAAAAGTATTACTCCAGATGTTCGTAACATTGATTTATTTAGCACCCTTAAGATGTATTGGACTTGACAATATGGAGTTAACTTTGACTTGTTGCAAGCACGTATGCTTATATTGTTTTGTGTTTCAGGTAATGATTGCCCTGTGAGAAACACTTGTATTGTGAGGAAAAGAAACGTACTGATAGCTCGACCAAATTCCTTCGCAACCCACCCTTAGAGACAGAGAAGAGGTCGGAGTGTAATGGAATACAATGGTCTGGACTTGTTTAGTTCACTGGATTATTAATCGACAAATACATGTGTTTTCCTGACTTGCCATAACTCTCTCTTGAGTCGATTATCACTCGGTGAAAGGACACTGACGCCTGCATAATTCTTAATGAATCTGTGTTTGATAACGAAAGGACGTTCATTATATTGTATATCTCCAAAATAAGGTGTAACTATGATGTGTGTATAGATGTTTTCATTTTCTGTTGTCCATGTCTAATGTTTAAAGTTATTGTTTAATTGATAGGCTTAGTTATAGGGTGTGTACACACTTAGTGTTAAGTTTCACCCGTGGTAAAATGAGCCCTTCTTGCCTGATCACCAAGTAAGGACTCATTTTCAAGGGGGTGTGGGGAAGATGTGCCGCACCAAGTTTCCCTTGGTGGCGCACTCCTCTGTATGTAATACATTCTTTGACCGCTATCGACTTTTTGGTCGATCTATTCCCTGGACGTGACGTATGACTCGTTTTCTCCTTGACAGAGCGCGCTTCCGGCCATCAGCCGAAGTGCCCTCTAAGTGGAGTCTTGTGCTCGCCTTCTTTGAAACAAGGTCGCATGACGGTTGTAGCCATCATGGCGGCCGATGTAATAATGTGCATCTTGAGATACGAGATCTTTTACCTGTGTCGTCTGCTTTTCCTGCAGTGGATTTATCTGCTTGAATGCCCGACTCTTAATGTGAGTCGCTGTTTTGTGACTACCTAAAGTTCTGAGCAACGCCTGACTATTAAGGTAACCTTTTTTTTGGCTTGCTATGGTTGCGTGGGCATATTAGTCGTATACATTTTACTGTTAATTTTGCATTTCACCTTACTCTTAGTTTCCATTGTATTTGTGTGTTCTTTTTGTGAGACGTAAACCTGCAAGGACGGAGGATGGTTTTGGTCGGTTGTATGTTTGTTTGGCGTGTATGTGATCTGAAGTTTGAGACCTACTGCCTTTTATTTATTCGTCTATTTCTCTCATGGCCAAGCTCTTGATGCGTGACGTTGTGTTTTGACGCTATGACTGGTATTCATGTTCGTCCGTGGCGAGGCGATATGAATACGTTGTGGGCGTGATGTTTACGATGATGTTACTGTGATTTAAGTGGGGATATGCCTTGCCATGATGCGGCAATCCTCTGTTATATTACGCGTCTTGTATTGAGCTCATGAGTCCATGAAAGCACATGTCTTGCTATGCGGATCTCTCTGTGTTCGTTATGTGTCTGGACAAAACTGATTATTCTACCTGTATACATTTCTGTTGGGTCTCTATGGTGTGTGTGTGTGTGTGTGTGTGTGTACGTGTGGCTGTGCTGTATGCCTGCCTGATTAACAGCATTCTCCTCTCCTTACAGTGTTATTTTTTAAAGTTTTATTTACATTCTCTTATTTTCATTCCTCGGGCTATTTGCTGGCCTAATTATGTATTTGCGTCTGTTGCTTTCATTTGAATGAGTCTTCTTTCATTGTTAGCATTGTTTACTCGCCTCGTAACTATGGCAGCCATGTTTATTCTTTTTCTGGGATGCTGTGCTTTTTCAAATGGGGGATTGTTGCGTGATGGATCTCTTCTCTGGGATGCTGGTCCATATTCATGGAGATGTGTGAGATGTTACGTGAATGTTTATATTTGATGTGCATGTAAGTTCTTTCGATGTATGTTCACTGTTATTAGTTCATTGCGAGGACGAATGTGTCATACGTCGCGTGTATGAAATTACGTGGAGGAAGTAAATCGTACGTTACAAGTTTTGTGATTGTAAGAGGCTTGTGTAGATGTTTGATATGTTTTCAATCTGCCTCTTGATATGATTGGATGAATAACCTACACGATAAGTTTCTACGCATATCTCCGTGAGTAATGTTTCAAACTTGAATTTTTTTCTTATTGCCGTATCTTGCTTTATTTTCATTAATAAACCCCATGTATTTGACCCGTTCTTTCATTTATCGGGAAGGGTCCTGGGTTCTTTCCGTCTCCCGCTCCTCCCTTTAGTCTAATTTGGTTCGAGTCCAGCTCCAGACTGTTTGTCTGTTCCAGCCCGTCCACGGCCTTGTCTCATGAGGTAAGTTGGTAAGTATTCACGGACCTGTTGGTGTGTGTATGCGTGCGTGTATGCGTATGTATGTGTGCGCGTATGTACGTGTGCGTGTCTTCGGTAGCAGAGTGTGTGTTGGGCTTGTGTGAATGAGTGTGTGCTGCGGTGTGTGGGTGCAAGATTTCAAGTCACGGCAGCGCTGCGGACTAGGGGTAGTGAGTCTGCCAATCACCTGGAAACTCTAGTTTGATTAATGGTCAGGTCATGGTATTTTATCTGAATATAAGGGCTCGTTCGAATGCACGCAGTATTTAAGATATCATGACATATGTGGCATATTCGACCCATAGCAGTGTTATCCCTGAAGCACATTTCAGGAAACTGAGGCCGTATTTTCGTATAATCTTCATCAAATGACTGTGGAGTCAGCTGACAGTGTGGGAGATACTCATAAAACCGAAAGAGACACAACTTGTTAGTGGACAAACTTTATTCATCTACATAGTGAGATCTATCTCACAAGTGACTTCAATCCTTCTTTGAGATAGCCTATGTCTCATGGGATAAATCTCATTTTTGCTCATATCATCCATTGCATCGAACAGGGACTGTGGTGGTGAATTATCTAGCGCATACCTGTTCAGTCAGTGCGCATCTGCTGAGCAAAATGAGGAAGAGACTTCTTTGACTATGGCAATACATAGTTTATCTACCACATCCAGGCAACTGTACATGACAAAAGGGAAAAAAAGTTATGCAAATTTGATATGTTTATACACAAGAATAAAAAATGGACAGTTCACGTAATGGATATTAACCACCTCAGTTATATAACCACATGATGCAGTGTTGTAGAGGAATGCTGAATGAGAGATGTGATAGATATTATCACAAAGGACGAGGTCATGAATCAAATTGGTGAAAGGAAAACAATTTGGTGAAATTTGATGAGAAGAAAGGATAGAATGGTGGAGCACATCATAGGACAACCAGGATTTGTTCAGTTAGTTTTAATGGGAAGTGTAAGTGGTAAGAACGATAGGGGTAGACCAAACCATAAATATGACAAATTAATTAGTGTAGATGTAGAATGTAGCAGTTATACAGAAATCTAAAAGTGGATATGGTGGCATGGTCAGTTGCATCAAACTATAACATGGAGTGATGACACAAATAACAACAATGAATACCTCCAAGAAAACAATCCTTTAAATACAAGCAATAAGTGTTACACCCCAACACATGTTTTTCTAAATAATATTTAATACATCTTAAATAGATAATTCAGGTTATTAGGTTGCGCCGAGGACATCTACTTTAGGCCATATAAAATGCAGTAAAAATAGTCAAGGTTATGTGAATGATGTTGATCCACGAAATATCACTGTAATATTTGTCATAAATGGAAGATAATAATTGCTTTTACTCAAATAAAGTCTCAAATCGGAGGTTGATTAAGAAATAATCCAAAATATTTTATTTTAGAGAATACATACTTTACTGCCTTACAACAACTATTTCTGCTACATCGCAGTGCTTCCGTAAGTGTTTTGTTTGTCTAACACTGTCGTGTGTGATGTCTGCTCACAGAAGATCTTTGGTGTTGTTTTATTGATTTTTCTCATTCGATGTAATTTGAAGGGCTGTCACTTCATGTGCCCTGATTCATTAAACGATTTATTCGTCCAGGGATCATGCTATTTTCCTTTTAATATATATGTATGTATTGGTCCAGGGATCATGCTATTTTGCTTTCAACAAATTACCTGCGCTGGACATATGAAGAAAATGAGAATTCACAGACATAGCACTCCTATTCATCGATGTCAGCCCTGGACCTCAAGAAAGAAACAAAAGATGGCGCAAGCAGCGGAATGCAAAACATATGGACAAATATAATGAGAATTCACAGACAATGCACTCCCATTCATCGGTGCCAGCCCTGGACATCTTCTTCTTCTTCTTGATAGAGGGGTTTGGTTTTTTTAATGTTACCCAATCACAAATCAGGAGTATAACGTTACTGTTTGTTATAAGAAGGCTCCAGATTAAGCACACACAAAATAAGCAAAGCACTTGTGCACAGAAAACACTCTGCTATACACATGTTATTGACCGAAAGCTACGTACCAAATCAAACAGCTGTTGAGTTCATATGTCAAGGGAACGTAGGAGTACGAGAACTTTGTGAAACAAAAGAAGATCATTGTTTACAAAGTTAATTTAGAGTTATCAAGAAACTGGTTTATAAGTTTAAGGATATTGGGAGAAGGTTTGAATAATAAATCAGAAACACTTGTTGGCAAAGGGAAATTTAACTGTACTAATTGCTGGAGAAATATATGTCTTGAGGAAGAATACGGAGGACATCGGAAAATCAAATGATTACTATCGCCTTCGGGATTTCCACGTATACACTGAGGGAGATTAGTGATATTAAACTTATATTTATATAAAGGGGGTGAGAGCATGATTGAACCATAAATGTATAATGTTTTAATATGCCGCCATGTATATGAGCCTTTACGATACCTTGGTTTCCGTGGAATATATGGCTGTGACTGATAATGGAATTTACCTTTCTTTCGTGAAGTGCATTGCCACATTTCCTGCCAAGATTGTAAAGCGGCATCTTTAATAGAAGGATAATAATCTGGAACAGGGGTAACTACTGGAAGCCTCCGAGGGGAACTACTAGCTTCATTAGCAGCAAGATCAGCTTTTTCGATCCCTGGATTTACGGAATGTCCTTTTATCCATATTAAGGTTAGATAGACACCCGAACTTTCAAATTGAAAAAGAAGGTATTTCACATTATATAAGTACCCATTATACGACTGTATATTAGAAGTGAGAGCTTGTAAAACGCTTTGGGAATCGGTGAAAATGTTTACCTTTTTTTAAGGAATGTTGTTGCACATGTAATAGTGCTTGCCTAATCACAAAGATTTCTGCTGTAAAGATTGAGAAACTGTTCGGTAGATTTAATTGCTCAGTTGTAAGCGTATTGGAAATGAAAAAGGCCGTGCCTACACCGCTATGAGATTTCGATCCATCAGTACAGATGTTGACGTCACGTACAGTTGAAGAAATTTTGAGCTTCTTATTCACTGAAGTAAAAAATGGGGTTTGTGTTGATTGATCCGGCGAAAATGATGGGGAGGTAATAATAATATGGGGAGAAAAATTTAAGCTATTATAAGAAAAGGAATGCATGGTAACTGAAGGGAGTGTAATGATGAATTGCGAGGCAAACTCATCTCAACGTAAGCCTGATATACTGTAGGGGTTCGACCATATTTTGGAGGGCGTTGGCTATAATATTCGTGGAGAAGTTGTAACTTTGGTATAAGTGTGGAACGGGACAAAGTAAGTTGTTTGAGAATATACTTTTTCGCAAGCATTTGGCGTCTATTAAAAGGGGACATTCACTTGTTTCTATGAGTAGGGCATTGGTTGGGAAGGTTGTGAGAGTGCCGATAGATATTCGTAAAGCTTGATGTTGAATTATATTGAGTTGAGGTAAAGTGGCTTCAGATGCCGTATCTATGAAATTGGCACTGTAGTCCATATATGAGCGGATAGTTGCTCTATAAAGCGATAATGCTATTGAGGGTTCTGCTCCCCATCGAAGTCTCGTGACTGTTTTTAGAATTTTAAGATAGCCATCTGCTTTGTGTCGTAATGTCTGAATATGTTGTTTCCAAGTAAGGTTATGATCTATAAGGATTCCCAAATAGGTATGTTGAGTAGTGAAAGAAGTGCTGAATCCATCAAAAGTAATAGGCGAATGATGAAACAAGCGTTTGTGCGTAAAAACCATTGCAGCGCACTTTGGAATAGAAAGTTGTAAACCGTGTGTGTTGAACATTTTACTCATAACGGTTGCTATAGATTGTCGGCATTCGTTGATGCTAGTGTATGAGGTTTAAATGACGAAATCATGCACAAATGCTAAAACTCGGGCATATGGTGTTATAATCTGTTCTAAATCACCCGTACAGAGGGCAAATAATATGCCACTTAGTATCACTCCTTGAGGTAATTCATGCAAAGTCTGTCGACTCGGTAGAAGGTGATGTTACATGTGATAAAATTCATTTTTGGGTCCGTATTGAAAATATTTGTATTAAATAACACTTGAATGCTTTATTATTCATCCACCTATTCAATACAATACAATTTTAAAAATTAGGACATCGTCCTTATCAAAGTTGTTAACATGAAATTAATATATTACGTGGTACATGTTTCACCTATCAATAGTAGGCATCATCAGCCACATTTTTCACCTTAGGATAGATCAGGTACCTGATTAGAAATAATTTATGAATGCTGTTAAAAACGATGTCATTTGAAATGTATTGGAGATTGTCAAACACTATTACAATATAAAATGTAGTATGCTGTTATTTGACAATATTTGTGATAATATTGGAGTCTAAAATATGATAATTATTTGACATCTATGACATATTAAAATATATTACAATAGAGATAAAAATCAGAAAACACATTACATTTAGTTGTCAGATGGCGTATTGTTAAAAACTTATGGAAAGTTGAGCAATGGTAATGGTCGTTGGTTCTTGAAGTTATAAAATATTGATTTACATTTATTTGCTTAAAAATATTGGAGAATTTTTATATGGTCTGGTTCCTTTTGAGATAATAGTAGTTGAAAATGTTAGTGCTGTAGGCTATATTGATGTCTTTACATAATAAGTTATGGGTGTGAAATACAAACAACAAGATCAGTAATAGGCCTACATCTATCTATATATATAAAAGAACTTGTCCTGACTGACTGATTCATCATCGCCGAGCCAAAACTAAAATCATAAAATAATTAAACTGGAACGGGTTTTCTTATTAATAGCGAACTTGTTTGTAGAAGGTAAGTAACCTTTGTTCTACAGTTATTACCAGGCAATTGATTCATATTATGCTGTAAGTAAATAAAATGTAGCGATGTATTGATGTATTCTCAGTTTCTCGAGAAATCAGGTTAAAGTCACTAAGTTCCGTTTAGCGTAAGGCAAACCAAATGTTTCTGACCAACACCCTCAGAAAAAATCTGCTTCTTTAATTACCTTCTATACATGAATTTTTTCCTTCCTAATTTGCTTAAAAATATTGGAGAAATTTTATATGGTCTGGTTCCTTTTGAGATAATAGCAGTTGGAAATGTTGGTGCCGTAGGCTACACTGAAGTCTTTATAGGCGTCATTAGACCATCTTCTTTGCTGTGGTAAGAGTTTGTAATGGGTATGGCTCTTTGCTGTTGGGCGTGTTGTGGTGAGCGTATTAGTTGGAAGGGAACGTTGTTGTCTTTCGGTGGTTAGCCAAAGATACGATGAGTTCCCTTCAACCGCTGAGATGTTAGTTTACGTTGAGAGTAAGAGTTAGTCTAAAACTCTTACCACATCAAAGAAGCCTACGGCACCAACATTTCCAACTACTATTATCTCAAAAGGAACCAGACCATATAAAAATTCTCGAATATTTTTAAGCAAATAAATGAAAATCAATATTTTATAACTTCAAGAACCAACAACCATTACCATTGCTCAACTTTCCATAAGTTTTTAACAATATGCCATCTGAAATAAATGGAATGTGTTTTCTGATTTTTATCTCTATTGTAATATCTTTTAATATGTCATAAACGTCAAATAATTATCATATTTTTAGACTCCAATATTATCACAAACATTGTCAAATAACAGCATACTACATTTTATATTGTAATAGTGTTTAACAATCTCCAATACATTTTAAATGACATAGCTTTTAACAGCATTCATAAATTATTTTTAATCAGGTACCTGATCTATCCTAAGGTGAAAAATGTGGCTGATGATGCCTACTATTGATAGCCGAAATATGTACCATGTAATATATTATTCATGTTAACAACTTTGATAAGGACAATGTCCTAATTTTAAAAATTGTATTGTATTGAATAGGTGGATGAATAATAAAGCATTCAAGTGTTATTTAATAGAAGGTGATGTGCCAATTTAATCGTTAATGTATGATAAGAAAACAATTTATGCAGCATAGCTAAAAATTTCAAAGGCATTCCCTTTGAAGCCAAATTGTCCCATAGGAGTTGAGATGGAACCGAATCATAGGCGCCGTTTATTTCTAGACATATAGCAATAGTGGTGTGTTTTCTCCAGCGGGCTAATAGAATATCAATGAGTAGAATACTGATTGGATCTTGGGTACTACGATCTTTGAAGAAGGCGTATTGAAATTTGGGGAAGAAATTATAATAGCCTAAAGACCATACTACTCGTAATAAAATTTTACAAAAGGTTTTATGTTAAGGTGCGTTTTCCAAGGTGCGATTGCAGCCACAATGGCGATTGTAGCCGCACGGCATCAGCAGTCTCCATCTCCGTGCATGCGCAGTTTGAATTTGGTCTGCGACTCGCAGCGATTGCGGCTCGAGCTGCCACACTGGTGTAGCGAGCAGTGCTGGTGGCCACAGTCGCTGTGACAGAGGCAAGTGACTATTGCTCACCATCTCCTCTGCAAGCATTCTCCTCTGTCAATCACGGGCCGATAAAAGTCGAGCCGTGCACAGATGTCAACAGTCATGATATCTTGTCAAGATTACTGGGTCATTATTTATAGAAATGAATATACTGTGAAATATGTACTTTTAAATAAAATGTAAATCCCACTCTGCATTTTCATTTTTATTGATTCCTTCATTCCCTAGATTGAGTAGTATTACGCTAGACATGCTACTGCATAAATTAAATTATATCCTCTTCCACGAAATTATACCGAAGGAATGGCATGTCTAAGAATGTAAATAATGAACATATTGGTGCAATTAATGATGTGTCACTCAATTAAGTTGCGGGTTTGTTAAACTTGATGCTTACCGGGCGAGTTGACCCTGCTGTTAGGGGCGCGCAGTTATGAGCTTGCATCCGGGAGGTAGTGGGATCGAACCCCACTATCGGCAGTCCTGAAGATGGCTTTCTGTGGTTTTCCATTTTACACCGGGCAAATGCTAGGGCTGTACCTTAATGAGGCCCCGGTTGCTTCCTCCTAACTCCTAGGCCTTTTCTATGCCATTGTCGCCATAAGACCTATCTCTGTTGGTGCGACATAAAGCCACTAGCAAAAAAAAACTGAAGTCAATTAAGACAATAGATTTACTGATCGTTATGTCTTACTGTAAAAACATTTATTCAGCCGAGCTAAACACTGTTCAAATAAGATTAAAATGTCCGTACCTGAGAGTAAGTGCAAGTTTCTCAGATGGGCTGATGGGCTTCTTGTACCGATTGCAGGGGGTTTTCAAAATTTCACTTTTTATAAGTTCAAGAATATAACTAAACTAACACTCAGTCTGAAATACCTCCTGAAGTTTGTCTCATCACTTAAAAGATGCCTGTTAATTAAAATGTTACAGCATCCTTCTTCATAGTGCGATTCAAATATGTTGACTTTCCTTCGTTTTGGGCCAAGATACCACATTAACAACATTTCTTCTTCTTCTTCCATTAAAATTTCAAGGAAAGCCCTGCCACTAAAGAAATTGCCCATGCTCTTGTCTATTTCTTGCTTGCTTGCTTGCTTGCTGATGCTTATGGGCTGTGTCTACGACATTTCACCCAGTCAATACTCCCTTACTCATGTAAAAACACTAGTATAAATGAAAATTTCAGTTCAATAATTGATGCTTGAGCTTGCAAGTAGAAAACACAAAACACTGATCTTCACTTTATCACATAATAACCCTAGTTTGCTAGAGCAGACTGTTCTCATACGGGAAACTTCCAATCTTGCAATCACACTTCTTCTAAAGTTTCACACACTCTAATAATCCAAAATAGCACCCTCAAGTAATACACTAATGATATGAGGAATCACTCAAATGGAACCTTCAAAAGCATGAGCAAATCTCACCCTATATTGCCGAAAGAATAATAACACAATATTGGCTTCATCTAGAAACAAATTTAGCACTCGAATAATATCGACTGTAGGATTACAGAGCAAACAAGAAACACTGGTTGGAAAGACCTGCTTGAGTCGCTTGAGATTAGTCATAAGTTTTTTACGGGGGTTGGCATATAAAGAACATTCAAATAAAATGTGGTTGGAGTCGCCATTACTAATATTTGTACCACACGAAGAGTTTGTATCCTGCGTTAAATGGAAACGAGATCTATATTGTGGAGTAAGGGCATGATTAAACCGTAACCGAATGATGTTAATAATATGGCGTCTAGAATATGATCCTCGTATAAACCATGGTTTAACCAAAAGTGTTGGTTGTAAATGATAATAGAAGTTACCTTTGACTTGTGCAGTCTGTCTCCAGTAATTCTGCCATTCTTGACGACCATCCTGTCGGATAACAACTACATAATCAGAAGCAGGAACAATATTGTTAGTATTCGGAACAGGAAGATGAGAAACTTGTTTTGCAAGACAATCTACTTTTTCATTGCCTTCGATACCCACATGTCCTGGTACCCATACTAAAGTTATGTAAATACCGACGTTGTCAAGCATATAAAGGAGACTCTTGACATTGTATACATACCAATTATAGGATAAATCATACGAAACCAAAGATTGTAATGCACTCAGCGAATCCGTATAGATTGTAACTCGCGTATATCCCTGTCGCTGAACACAAAGTAAAGCTTGCTGTATAGCGAATAACTCCGCCGTAAAAATCGAACAATCACTAGGCAAACCATATTGTTCTTTAACATTTGTCTATTTCTGACGGACTGGACTGCGCGACTGGAGTCATGTCTCCACGTGCCCGCCGCCAATGTAAATGGCGACCCCAGTCATTGCGGCTCTGGCCACCATGGCGGCTACAGTTGCACCTTGGAAAACGCACCTTAAGCAAGAACTAAGTACTATTCCATGGTAATTCTTGGGGTCGTTGGGAGTTTTATGTGGTTTCAGTATAGGTTTTAAATAAAAATCATTCCACTGAGAGGGGATACACGCGGTTTGCAAAATATCGTTATAATAGTTAAGGAGTCCTCTCAAAAGAACCAGAGAAACAAGGAAATGCCATTTGGTCCTTGTTTCAATTACTGTGAAATCCCGATATTCACCTCCCCGCGGTAGAGAGGGGGCAACGACTGCATATAAAAATTATATTTTATATGCAGGCGGCTAACGAATGAAGGGACCGATTATCTCCCGGTATAAGGAGATCCCATATACCAAGTGCCAACAGTCTCTTTGAGAGTGGATGAGCGGGTATGGGTAAGGGCACTCTATTGTCCTGGGGACAAGAAATTGTTCCCAAAGGCAGAGGAACCAGTTTGGTCAACGGCATTAGGATGCAGAAGGCAACGGGAAACCACTGCATTAAAGATCCTGAGAGATTTTCCAATGAATCCACATGGCATGGCTGCAACGTCAAGATCGGAGTTGGTCGCGTGGATCGTCTACCTCCGTTTGGAGACGACTGCTTAAGAAGAAGAAGTTGGGCATGAGATGGGAGTAACTGAAGCATTGTGTACGTTATGTAATCCGGACCAGGGGAGGAACTGTTAGCAGTAAACAATACGGCTCTGAGTTCAGTCAATTGTATAGGTTGTATTAAAGTAGTAAAATGTGAGTGAGGCATGAAGGAGGGAGACGGGGGTTGTGGGACTGTATGATCAGGAGTAAGGGAAGTGAGAAAGGTACAGAGTATATCTCGAGAAATAGGTTGTTGTATTTGATTACGCGAGGCTCTTGTAATCATTTGTACTGCATTCCACAAATGGGACGCTGGGACATGAGTAGTTAGGGACAATATGAATGCTCTCCAAGCAGCTCTCCTTTTATTATTGAATATAATTTTAGTTCAAGCGATATGATGCTTTACGTTCTACAAGTAGTTGGCTTGCGTTAATGATTGATGATAAGTTTTAAATGAAATTTCACATTGTCTAATCAGTTCATGACACTCTTTGTCCCACCAATGTATAATTTGAAAGGGCCGGGAGGAAGACAAGATTATTGGTTTATATGGATGGAAATCAGTAATATAATTATGAAGGATTGTAAGGAGCATTGAAAATGTTATAGGACGTCCGTGTTGACTATTAAAATGTATATTTAGGTACGAAACATAAATATCATTATCGAAGTTTCTAAAGGTGCACATATTACTGGCTTGTTTAGCTACCCACATCGAAGTACATGGTCTACCTATACCGTAAGTAATGATAACTGGGTAGTGGTCACTAGAGTACGTGTCTGATGAAGTATACCAAGTAATCATGGGGGCCATGTACGCACGACACAAAGTTAAATCCAGAGCACTGAAGAGGAGATCCAGGAGGGGAATGTCTAGTGGGGGAGCCGTCATTAAGGATCGTAAAATTATGCTGTTGTGAGGCAAAAAGGAGATGTAAACCTCTCGGGGTATCGTTTATACTTCCCCATGCCGTATGGTGGAACTGAGGTTACCAAACAAAATAACATGTGATAAGGAATAAAATTGAAAAAAAAAAAATGGAACCACTGTGTTGCCGAAATATATATATCTGGGGGACAGTATATGTTAACTAAATGTAAATTACTATGTGAAATGCCAACAACGAAAGTTTGGGGGATCTGACTAAGGATAGGAAAGGGTAGATATGAGCACGAGTTATGTATACATATCGCTACACCAGCACAGCCAGGGCCATCTTGGCATTCAATATTGTATCCCGGAAGAGAAAATGTGGATTGAGCAGTAAACCATGTTTCTTGAATAATAAGAATATGAACAAAAGTTTCCTGCAGAAGTAATTGTGAATCATATTTTTTTGGAATTACAATCCTAGCATTTCATTGTAGGATGTTTATCATTAATGTTAAGGATATTAGCTATACGGTCTCGTAAACGATAAATAAGATGAGTAAGTTGTGGCTCATTGCCGAGTGTTTGCATTAAAAATAGTAACATTTGATGGATTTCTTATTGAAGGAGGTCCTTCTTACTTGTTAGCGGGTGTTCCTGATATGCCGACATATCCCTATTACACACATTTGGCGTAGTAGATATAGAAGGTTGAACTGTCGGAGAAGCAGATACAGTAGTTGGCAGATAAACGGGTCATTCTAGAGGAATGTTTTCATTTTGAAGTAAGGTCATATACCGCGCTCTATCGTAACCTGGGGTAGGAGAGGGCTTAGGGGATTGCATGATGACTTGCGTGAATTTTCACTTCCTGGGATTTTCAGGAGGAGAAGGTTCTTGGGATAATGGGGGGAAAATGTTGTGGACTTTGTTGAGGATAATATGCAGGGAATGCTACTTTACATTTCGCTTCCTCGAAAGAGATGTATTCAGTACTCGTTACTTTTTTAACTTGTAACTGATACATGTGCTCTGGAAATTTGGGAGAGCCGGTTACATGTTCTCACTTGCAATAAACGCATTTTGTAAAATGTTCAGTGCACTGGTTAAGAGCATGTTGTTGAGAACATATACCACATCTGTAAGCTTGTGCTTTGCAGTGTCTTTCGGTATGGCCGTACCTCTGGCATTTTAGGCACCTAATGGGGGCAAAAATAAAGGGCTCACCATCTAAATAACCTTTATGCAAGGACACTTGTTGCGGCAAATTCTGCGCACGAAAAATTACCTTGATAAGTCCAGTGGGTAAATATTCGATTTTATCATTTTTGTACAACTTTTCGATTTGTATGTACGTTGGGTATTCAGCCCGAAGGCTGGTTTGATCCTCTGCAGCTCCGCCAACAGCTGTCATAAATAGCCTAGGCAACACTGAAGAGGGAAATGAGGAGTGAGGTAGTTTCCCGTTGCTTTCCTCACCAAGCCAGCCGTTGCTGTTACATATCAGTCTGCCAAGCCCACCGAAATGCATGCACCAACCGACCCTATGAGCAATATTTTCACACCATTCATAATAGGGACTGGCTGCATAAGCAATAGTATTACTAGCATCACTCATACCTCAGTCACTTTCACACTGTCAAAGCCAAGGATGAGACTGAGACAGGTCAATGAAAGTAACAAATTTGATATAGCCCATACCAGAAAAACATAGTGCACTGTAAACACTACATCTTGCCAGCAAAGGCATCTGAGCCTTTGAATTGCTTTAATCGGGACAGTTGATTTGAGTTGTTTGAGTATTTCTTCATCTTGTAAATTCTTATCAACTCCTCGTATTAGGCCCACACGTAATGAGTTGGAGGAGGGTATATAAGCTTTTACTTTAAGAGTCTCAAGAATAGGATTTCGCAGAAAGGCATTTGCCTGCGCTGCTGATTGAAAAGTCACTGGAATACGGTTTCGTCCCTTACGCTGCAGGGATTTTACACTTAAATCATTCTCATAGAAATGCCTCCCTAATGCCATAGGGTGCAACTGACGGATATTTTAGTCATTTGATGATTCCACAACCACTATATAGGGACCGAAATGGAACTTATTGTAATAATCCGGCACATTTGTGGCCTGGCTTACTTTACCAAGTTGAGCACTTTGTTTATCAGATGGAAGTTCGCTATTCGGAGGCGTTTGCCCCATTTGAACCTTCGGTGGTAATTGGGTTTGCGGCAGATTAGAAGATTCTGAAGAACAACTATCCATAGATTCATCGTCCATATAACTTCAACCTCAAACTCAATTTCAAACAACAAACCTACCACTTCGAAACCGAACCGGATAGAGGTAATTGTCTTATTTGGAAATTTATAACTATTACGGTATGCTTTGACCAGCACCTGTTTTGGCCTTACAATACATACCCTCGTTACTAGTCGCTTAACATATTAGTACCCAGCATGAGGTTCGGTTATGCTAAAGAAAACAGGCAATTAAGTACCAAAAGTAAAGCATCACTGCAGTATAAATCACAGAACAATGTGTAACGACCAGTTAACTAATGGAGATAAATATTATACACAATGAGAAACAGATTGAAAGTAAAGCATGTACTATTTCACTTGATATATGAAGAAATGTGCCGTTAATTTGGTAAGAAAAGTGCTGAATTTGTAACACCAATGAAGTCTCTAGACCATAGCACTGCTAACAGATTTTGAACTTTTATAGCACTATAATAACCGAATATATTTATTTTCAGCTTACCTACCGACAAGTGTGAAGAAATACTTTCTTCTAGGTTAGTACCAGAAGTTACAATTCAGAATTGTTTAAGTACTCGGTCACGTTGAATGCAGGACGCCTTCGCCAAGACTAAGGTTCACGGAGTTAATACCGTACACTTCTCCCTCAACCTCTTGACAAGTCTCTACTGTATTTGCTCTAGATTAGAGCTGGGAGTGGAGCGACGAGAGAGTAATCCGGTTATAGCGGTAGAGCGCACAACCGATCCCCTTCGCTTACAGCTGTAAGTACTCGCGGAGGACCAGAGTACGCTGTAGCGCAGGACACATGTTTAAAAAGGGGAGACCACGACGTTCGGATCACGGATTATCTTCAAACTTTGTACAAGTTTAGTAGTTCATTACACAGCATAATTTGCCAGTAATAAGGCGTACCCAGGCGTTTTCGAGAAAATCGCAAGAAAATTTTCGCGTTGAATATGTACTGGTGCATTGCAGTCACGAGCAGGAGATGGTGACGGTCGTGTGATTAGCATTCAAGCTTCGTAATAACTGCATCGAGTCCCGCTAATCGCTTTTTTTTTCACACTGGTTATTCCTTTGCAGGTCAAAGAGTCCAGTTGCAAAGCAGTTCCGGGTACGTTGCCCAATTTCACTGTCAGGTATGAGGAATTTCGCAAATCAAGACAGACATACATTTTCAGGAAATATTTATGCATTTGGTCGTTTACTTGTTGATTATTATAAATAATATACATTTTTTGTAGTCCGCCTCTGTGATGGGGTGGTTAATGTGATCAGCTACCACCCCCGGAGCCCCCGGTTCCATCCCCGGCACTGCCACAAAATTCGAAAAGTTGTACGAGGGCTGGAACGGGGTCCACTCAGCCTCAGGAGGTCAACTGAGTAGAGGGGGTTCGATTCCCTTCTCATCCATCCTCGAAGTGGTTTTCCATGGTTTCCCACTTCTCCTCCATGCAAATGCCGGGATGTAGGCCCCTACCTACGTAAGACCATGGCCGCTTTCTTCCCTCTTCCTTGCCTATTCCTTCCAATCATCCCATCCCTCCGCGAGGCCCCTGTTCAGCATAGCAGGTGAGGTCACCTAGGTGAGGTACTGATTACCCATCCTAGTTGTATCCCCGACCCAAAGTCTCGCGCTCCAGGACACTGCCCTTGAGGCGGTAGAGGTGGGATCCCTCGCTGAGTCCGAGGGAAAACCGACCCTGGAGCGAAAACAGATTAAGAAAGACAGATATTTTATGTAATGGTAAAAATTAGTAAAGCGCCAAAAAACATTGCAAATCCAATAAAAGTTCATGAAAACACACTTTTTTCATTTTATTACCTTTGAATTCCTCCCCTGCGAACCATGTGACCTTGCCGCGGTGGGGAGGGTTGCGTGTCACAATGAAGCAGATAGCCGAGCCGCAGGTGCAACTATATCGAATGGGTATCTGTTGAGAGACCAGACTAAGGAATGGTTCATCGAAAGAGGGTTAGCAGAATTTCGGGAGTCGCAAGGGCGGCAGTCTGGATGATTGACTGGTATGGCTTTGTAATAACACCTACTCAGCATGGCTTAGCTGTGTTGATACTGCTATACGGCTGAAAGCAACGGGAAACTACAGCCGTAACTAACTCCCGAGGACATGCAGCTCTCTCTGTATGAATGATGTACCGATGATGGCTTCCTCTCGGGTAAAATATTCCGGAGGTAAACTAGTCCCCCATTCGGATCTCCGGGTGGGGACTACACGAGAGGGGGCGATCATCAGGAAGATGGATACTGACATTCTGCGAGTCGGAGCGTGGAATGTTAGAAGTTTGAATCGTTGTGGTAGATTAGAGAATCTGAAAAGGGAGATGGATAGACTAAAGTTAGATATAGTTGGTATAAGTGAACTACGTTGGCAGGAAGAACAGGATTTCTGGTCAGGCGACTACCGAATTATCAACACAAAATCAAACAGAGGAAATGCAGGAGTTGGTTTAATAATGAATAAGAAAATAGGGCAGCGGGTAAGCTACTATGACCAGCATAGTGAAAGAATTATTGTCTTCAAGATAGACACCAAACCAATGCCCACCACAATAGTGAAGGTCTGAATGTCCACTAGCTCAGCGGATGATGAGGAAATCGAAAGAACATATGAAGAGATAGATGATTTAATACAATATGTAAAAGGTGACGAGAATCTAATTGTGATGGGAGACTGGAATGCCGTGGTAAGCCAAGGAAGAGAAAGTAATACAGTAGAAGAATTCCGATTGGGACAAAGGAACGAAAGAGGAAGTCGGCTGTCTGAATTCTGCACTGATCTTAATTTAGTCCTTACCAATACTTGGTTCAAACACCACAAACGACGGCTTTATACGTGGACGAGACCTGGAGACACTGGAAGGTATCAAATAGACTTCATTATGATTAGGCAGATGGTATTCAGAAACCAGGTGTTGGATTGCAAAACTTTCCCAGGAGCAGACGTGGACTCTGACCACAACTTGTTGGTCATGAAATGCCATCTGAAGCTAAAGAAATTGAAGAAAGGAAAGAATGCAATAAGATGGGATCTAGACAAGTTGAAAGAAAAGAGTGTGAGGGATTGTTTCAAGGAACATGTTGCAAAAGGACTAAATGAAAAGGCTGAAGGAAACTCAATAGAGGAAGAGTGGACAGTCATGAAATTTAAGTCAGCAGGGCTGCTGAAAAAATGTTAGGAAGGAACAAAAGATCAACTAAGAACCTGTGGATAGCTCAGGAGACACTAGACCTGATTGATGAACGACGAAAATACAAGAATGCTAGAAATGAAGAGGGCAGAAAAGAATACAGGCGATTAAAGAATGAAGTGGATAGAAAGTGCAAGGTAGCTAAGGAAGACTGGCTAAAGGAGAAATGCAAGGTTGTCGAAGGTTGTATGGTCCTAGGAAAGGTAGATGCTGCATACAGGAAAATCAAGGAAACCGTTGGAGAAAGGAAGGCTAGGTGTATGAATATTAAGAGCTCAGATGGAAAGCTACTTCTAGGGAAAGAAGACAAAGCAGAAAGATGGCAGGAACATATTCAACAGTTGTATCAAGGTGAAGATGTAGATAATTTGGTTCTGGAACAAGAAGAGGCTGTCGATGCTGATGAAATGGGAGACCCAATTTTGAGGTCAGAGTTTGACAGAGCTGTGAGCGATCTAAATAGGAACAAAGCACCTGGATTTAATGACATACCCTCTGAATTACTGACTGCCTTAGGAGAAACCAGCATGGCAAGGTTATTCCATTTAGTGTGTAAGATGTATGAGACAGGAGAAGTCCCATCCGATTTTCGGCAGAATGTTGTTATATCTATTCCCAAGAAAGCCGGTGCTCACAAGTGTGAAAACTATCGCACCATTAGTTAAGTATCTCATGCCTTCAACATTTTTTAACACGTATTGTTTACAGAAGAATGGAAGGACAAGTCGAAGCTGAGTTGGAAGAAGATCAATTTGGCTTCAGAAGAAATGCAGGAACACGTGAAGCAATCCTGACTTCACGTCTGATCTTAGAGGATCGAATCAAGAAGGACAAGCCCACGTACATGGCATTCGTAGATCTAGAAAAGGCATTCGATAATGTTGATTGGAACAAGCTATTTAAGATTCTGAAGGTGATTGGGATCAGATGCCGAGAACGAAGAATTATCTACAATCTGTATAAAAATCAGTCTGCAGTGATAAGAATCAAGGGCTTTGATAAAGAAGCAGCAATGCAGAAAGGAGTGAGGCAAGGCTGCAGTTTCTCCTCCTTCCTTTTCAGTGTTTACATAGAACAGGCAGTAAAGGAAATCAAAGAGAAATTTGGAAAGGGAATCACAATCCAAGGAGAGGAAATCAAAACCTTGAGATTTGCCGATGATATTGTTATTTTATGTGAGACTGCTGAAGATCTCGAGAAGCTGCTGAATGATATGGACAAAGTCTTGGGTAAGGAGTACAAGATAAAAATAAATACGTCCAAAACAAAAGTAATGGAGTGCAGTCGAACGAAGGCGGGTGATGCAGGAAATATTAAATTAGGAAATGAAATCTTAAAGGAAGTAGATAATATTGTTACTTGGATAACAAAATAAGTAACGATGGTAGAAGTAAGGAGGACATGAAATGCAGATTAGCACAGGCAAGGAAGAGCTTTCTTAAGAAAAGAAATTTGCTCACTTCAAACAATGACATAGGAATTAGAAAGATGATTTTGAAGACTTTCGTGTGGACCGTGGCATTTTATGGAAGTGAAACATGGACGATAACTAGCTCAGAAGGAAAGAGAATAGAAGCTTTTGAAATGTAGTGTTACAGAAGAATGCTGAAGGTGAGATGGATAGATCGAATCATAAATGAAGAGATGCTGAATCGAATTGGCGAGAGGAGATCGATTTGGTTAAATTTGACGAGAAGAATAGATAGAATGATAGGACACATCTTAAGACACCCGGGACTTGTTCAGTTGGTTTTTGAAGGAAGTGTATGTAGTAAGAACGGTAGGGGTAGACCAAGGTATGAATATGACAAGCAAATTAGAGCTGATGTAGGATGCAGTAGTTACGTAGAAATGAAAAGGTTAGCACAGGATAGGGTGGCATGGAGGGCTGCATCAAACCAGTCTATTGACTGATGACTCAAACACACACCTTTGAATTGTAATATATATGAAAGAATATGACCAGTATTGAGAAACTAAACGTCAAGCGGGACTCGATCCAGCGAATCAGCGATTACGGAGCTTGAACGCTAACCACTCGACCACCGCCATTTCGTGCTCGTGATGGCAACGCACCGGTACATATTCGACGCGAAAACTTCTCTTACGATTTTCTCGAGATCGCCTTAGTAGTGCGCCTTACTACTTGCACATTATCTAGTCCTAATCGACTACTAAATGTGTACAAAGTTTGAAGATACTCCGTGATCCGAACGTCGTGTAAAAGTATTGTACCCGTATTCAGTCTGTGCTTATTAAATTTGCGTCTATATTTCCTCCGCTTGCTGTGTTTTGTAGATAATGCAAAGTATATTAGATAGTAATTGTGGTATTAGTTCGATATTTAATCCCATTTTTAGATGGTTTTCACGTTTTAGAATGTTTATACGAATTTAGTAAGTGTTTACAGAAATGTGTACCACAAATACTACGAAAACCGTCTGATGCATGGCAGTTCTTTGAAATTACTGATGATAAAACTCAGCAAAAATCAAATTTTGTGGCCGCCTTTACGCGACGGGTGGTGGTGTATCACATTTTGTGGGATCAACACAAGGATGAAATGAGCAGGTCGGTTTCTGCAGCAGAAAACAACATTACTGTATTAAGAAAAACAGTTATGTTGTGAGAAAAGTGCATTGAATAGACGGGTGAAGTACCTTTACGTTGTCAAACCAGTAACATGTTTAAATGTCCCGCTACAGGACATTTACTCGGTAGTTCACTCGGTACAACCGGGTGATGACGTCACAACAACTGCTCCGCACCTTACTCCGTCCCCACCACTACTCTTGATCATTATTCGACTCCGTATAAATAGCCTCCGTCCATCCACTGACCCTCTTTGATGAATACAATGCTTATATTAAAGGACTTCGGAATGAATTATTCAACGAGGGAAAGGATGTAACTGTTTAAATAGTAAAAAAATTGACGAAGGATCATAATGCACAGGGATACAGGGTTCTATCTCTTCTCGCCAGTGTGATTCATCGCGGCATTTAACTACCAAACAGACAGAAACGAATCACATATAAAGGAGGGTGTTAGTCATATTAGTAAAATTATACTGGAGCAATGAGGGAATAACAGAGAGGGTAAAGAAGATGCGATCAGCCTTCTGTATGACCAGAGATATATACAATAAAAAGAATATATCTACAGACGCAAAGATTAGACATTACAAGGCAACGGTGAGAAATGCTGTATTATATGCTGCTGAGACAATAGCACTAGGAAGAAATGGTGCGGAACAACTAGAGAAAGAGGAGAGAAAAATATTGAGGAAAATACTAGGCCCTAAGAGAGGAGGTGAGAGATGGATGAGGAGACCCAGGGAAGAACTATACCGGAACATGAGGACAATCTCAGAAGAAATCAGACTGAAAAGAGCAAGGTTTGCGGGACATGTAATCAGGATGAATATGGATAGAATGACGAAAAGAGTATGGGAAACAACAGCGAGGACACGAGGAAAGACAGGAACCAAGTGGGTAGTTGAACTCCGGAAAGATTGGTCGGAATTGGGGATCAAGGTGGAAGAAAAGGAAAATTGGAGAAGCAAGTACATACCGACTAATATGCCAGAGATCAATGATAGGGATGGGTACAGGAAAAGGATTGAGAGTCACCAGTGGAGTAGACAAGAGAAGAGGATACTGAATATCTCGGAAGAAGAGCGGGAGAGAAGAAGAGAAAGGATGAAGAGGTTCTGGGAGGACGAGAAGAAAATGCAATCCATGAAGGAGCTGTCCGTGGTCCTACAGAGGCCGTAACGCAAGAAGAAGAAGAAGAAGAAGAAAATTATACTATGAGTTTGCTTTCCTGAGGGAAATGAACTAGTGACTCTGCCAGTTGAACTGTAGGGCTATACAATAGGCAAGAGATTTTCAAGGGAAATTGAAATCCAAAATTCATTACTTTCTGCAAAAATTTATTACGCTGACGTTTGAATTTCTCATATTGGAACAAAATAAGATTGGGACTGCCGACTTCTTTATCACATTCACAGATATGCGTATCGATCACCTTTATCCTAAATAAATGTTCAGGGGTACAGGTATGACTGCGTCTTAATCTTATTATCGTGCTTATAGGCTATGTCGTCTTGTGTAGGAACCTGTAGAAAACCATGCATGTTTGGGGATAGTCTGCAAAATATAAATAAATGTTTGCCTTTAATGCTGAGACTCACGTTTTCAGTTTACAGTCCAGTGCTCCCATAACTGTTCCACCACTTCTCCTCATAAATCTAAATAAGGTACTGCTAAATGATGTGCTGAGTCAAATCCATGAGCAGCTCCATTGGAAAGTTTATCAGCTTGTACATTTCCCGTATTTTCTATATGTCTTGGAACCTACCAAAGTATTACCTTGGCATTAGGCCTACTCATTTCCAAATCGTAACCTAATTTTCGAATATTTTAATATACCAATTGGTAGGGTTTTAAACGTGAAGTAAAGGCGAAAGGAAAGGACTTACTAAGCGAATCCGCACAAATAATTGATTCTTTTATCCTTGAATATTTTATGAATAATAATGCTTGCCTTGTAGCAAACATCTGCCCAGTATACGATAATGCCTGGGGTGGTAAGGAAAATGGCTTTACTGCTTGTAAGTATGGTGAATAAAAGGCTGCGCCTACACCTGGAGGTGCCCTATGTTTTGATCCGTCTGTTTCGAATGGGACGAAAGTACAGTACGGTACTTCTGAAGAGTCTTCGTAATGATTCTTCTTATTGTAGCAGGGTTCTTTCTTTCAGACAGGCTAATCTCATTAAATAATGATGTTAAAATTTCCGGCTTGTAAATACTCGCTTGATAGGAGGACAGATATTTCAATTTCAAATGAAAGGTAGTTTGGATATTATTTCTGAGGACACCATACTGTTTATAAGCCCAAAGGAGTGACGTGCATTTCCCTTCTTTAATGTTCTTATTTTGGTTGGTAATATTCATGTAACGAATGTAGGTAGTTAAGGAATAATGAGGTGTTCAGTGTTTGACATTTTTTGTAGTAAATATTCAGTAGCAATAACGTTCCTTCTAAATTTTAGAGGCGGTTCTGAAGTTTCAGAATTATTTGGAGAAGGTGACATAGCCCCAATAATTATTTGATAACTTTTATCTGTAAACAATCTAATTTATTTTTTGTAGACTCCGGAGCGGTGTCTAGGCAACTACTGCCGTAATCAAAGACAGACCTCATGATATTTTTAAACAATAGTAATAGAATAAGAGGATCCGCACCCCCGTTTCTTTTGGAAAACGATTTAAATGCACCACATTTTAGATTAATTTTTAAACAAAGATGAACTACTTGGTGCCGTAATAATTTAGTAGGTACTACCGTATTTGATAAGATTACTAAATATTTAGTTGAATTCTTTACTAGGATCTCAGTCTTGCCGCATTGCATTGGAAATTTGTCATTATTACGGTACCGGTACGCTTGTTAGTGAAAATGACTGCAACTGATCTTTTGCACTCAATTTCCAAACCAGGATCCAAAAACAAATCTGTGCTCTCTCCAATACCTATATTAATATATGACGTGATTGATGTACTGATTTATGTGGAACATAGATTACTATAATCATCTGTGATCTGAATTATCCTGGCAAATTTGGTGACTAAGTATTCTAATCGGGCAGGATGTAATAAATATAAAATAGGTCTTAAAATATGTGCTTCTGGCAAACCAAGAAATACGAATCATTGGTCTGGTGCGGTATGTTATGACTATGTTTTAAGTAAACCTTGCCCTTGGTAAATAGGTTTTTTTTTCTTGAGGTACCGGTAGTAAACTGTACTGGAAGCTTCCATGTCAAGAATTTGTTAAACTGTATGTTTAAATCTACATTATCATACGCTCCTTTTATGTCTAGAAAGGCTGTTGTTATTGTCTCTGACCGCGCTTCAGCAAGTAGAATATCAATAATGAGAATGTTCATAGCATCGGACAAACTTCTTCCCTTAACAGATGCAAGTTGATACTTGGGAATAAGATCATATTATCCGAGATACCATATCAGTCGTAATAAAATTCGTTGAAATATTTCCTTTATTCAAGAGCTTAAACAGATGCCTCTATAGTTGAGAGGATCCTGATAGTTTTTAACTTTTCTAGGAATGGGGATGACTATAAATTTATTCATCCCATGAAGGCGGAATAGATTGATATTCAAGGATGTTATTAAGTTTATCAATTATGGTTTGTTTGGCTTTCTGAGTCAGGGCTTGTAACATATTGTAGGAAATGTTGTCTGGACGAGGGGAAGAAATATTTCCAGAATTCAATGCTAAATTAAAATCACACTCGCCTATGGGAATTAATAATGTGGAAAATCGGTCAGAAAAATAGGACATACGGTATTGGAAGGAGTTTTCGACGAAATCCGGTCTGATGTTTCCATACCACTGAAGTAATATAGGATAAAGGCTTTAGTCTATAAGATTATTCCGCATATATCCAGGAATTTCTACGTTTTTGATTAAACCTACTTTGGATTTTTGCTATTGTAGCTTTAGAATTTAAGTATGTGGTCTACGTCCCCTCTCGTTTGTAATATTTTAAACCTTATTTTCTATTTCTAACTGGAGTATCATATTCGTTATCCCATCAATGAATTTTTTTTGTTCTGGGTTTTAAATTTTTTGTTCAGTGCGATGATACATGTTTAGATACATCTGCATCACCTGTATTACATCCTCATATGTAAAATTATCGCGTTTAGAAATATAAATTTTACACTGATAAATTGTTGGAAAGGTCTTAATCTAATGGTCGTGTCTTTCTTACTGCCTGAACTGATCTTGATTGATTA
The DNA here is from genome assembly GCF_040414725.1 of Anabrus simplex. Taxonomy (NCBI): domain Eukaryota; kingdom Metazoa; phylum Arthropoda; class Insecta; order Orthoptera; family Tettigoniidae; genus Anabrus; species Anabrus simplex. The sequence continues at coordinate 37,575,942 of NC_090277.1, read as the reverse complement.
CAACCTGTTCTGTTCATATCGATGCTAATAGGAAAATGGTCACTTTGACACGTATCAATAGTGAACCTCCATGTTAATTTATGTGTAATATCTACTGTACAAACAATAAGATCAGCTGCGCTTTTCTTAACGTTAGGTGCAGTAAGTGTTGTCGGTGACCCATCATTGAGTAAAGACAGATTATGTTGAAAAATTATCTTTCCGAAAACATTACGGTACCTTTCGGACAACATACTTCACTAACCCATATAGTGTTGTGGGCGTTGTAATGTACGCCTATAAGAGCTAATTGAGAATATTGGGCAAAAAAGGAATGCCATTGTTGATAGTTACCTTTTATCCAAGGCGGACAGTATATAGATGCTATAGTTAATCCATTAATTTGTACAGCCTTCATCTGAGTGCCTGGTATAATGTGCAATAATTGTATAGGTTGGTAGGTTAGGGAATAATGAATTGGGTAATATGCACAAGTCCCATCTGCCCATATGATTGAAAAATATTTTAAAGGAATTATAAAGTGTGGTTTCAACCATATTTCACTTACGAGAATTATCTGTGGAACAAACCATTACCTAAAATACTCCTACAAATCAACTGTAGAATTCTCATGCTACTATCTTAAATGATTGATCTAATAATTGAATAATATCATCGTATAGAGACATAAATAAATGCATCAATTGGCTATTATGCTCTAGCTGCTCCATTAACAGCTAAAATTTCTTGGAACATTCGCGAAGTTGCGGGTTTACTTTGACTAACAGAGTATGCAAAATTGATATTCGGTGCTACATCTATATAGGTATATAAAACAAGAGATTTTCTGTACATTGCTCAGTATTTAAAAAGGATGGTATTTCTGAATCAGTCGTGTCCACAATAACAAGCAAATGCACTTTTTAATATACCGTAATTTCTGTCTGTCTGTCTGTCTGTCTGTCTGTCTGTCTGTCTGTCTGTCTGTCTGTCTGTCTGTCTGTCCATCCGAATGTATGTATATGCATCACGAGAAAACGGCCGAAGAGAATAAAATGAAAATCGGTATGCAAAGTCGGGGAATAAGTCTCTATAATCTAAGCCATAAATAATTGTATTCACGCTGAGTGAAATGGTAGTTTAGGGGAAGGCCTAAAATTTAAGTTTCCAATATTATGTTATTAGTGGTCATATCTTAACGAAAATTGGTAGGCGAAGTCGGGGAATAAGTCGCTACAATCTAGGCCATGAATAATTGTATTCACACGGAGGAAAATGGTAGTTTAGGGGAAGGCCGAAAATATATTTCTCAAATATTTATGTTATTAGTGGTCCTGTCGTAATGAAAATCGCTATGCAAAGTCGGAGAATAATTCGCTATAATGTACACCATAAATTGTTTAAGCTGAGTGAAATGGTAGTTTAGGGGAAGGCCAAAAATTTAATTTTCAAATATTTTAGTTATTAGTGGTCGTATTTATAAATACTACATACATAACTAAAGTTATATAGACCGGGCGAGTTGGCCGTGCGCGTAGAGGCGCGCGGCTGTGAGCTTGCATCCGGGAGATAGTAGGTTCGTATCCCACTATCGGCAGCCCTGAAAATGGTTTTCCGTGGTTTCCCATTTTCACACCAGGCAAATGCTGGGGCTGTACCTTAATTAAGGCCACGGCCGCTTCCTTCCAACTCCTAGGCCTTTCCTATCCCATCGTCGCCATAAGACCTATCTGTGTCGGTGCGACGTAAAGCCCCTAGCAAAAAAAAAAGTTATATAGTATTCAATTTCCGATCATTTATGTCTTGTACATTGTTACCATACTAGCTATGATACAGAGATATTCATGAATTTGACGTTTTGTTACTAAGTCCAAATCACCGCCGAGTCACGAGAAAATGTGTCAACAGAATTTAATAAAAATCGGCATGTAAAGTCGGAGAATAACGAACTACAGTCTACGCTATAAATAATTTGATAAGACGCCGTAAAATCACAGAGTCGAAAGAAAACTAAATGTGAAGGCCAATAATGTAGAAAGCTCATAAAACTGATCAACAACAACATTGCATTGACCATTGATTATTTTGATGTGCTTTGTGCCTTCTGTTTTCACTCATCTCGGACAGATAGGATTACTGCTGCGTACAGAGTATTATTTAATTTGCCTCACGTCGCAACGACACGTCGTCTTGTGGTGACGATGGGAGAGGAAAGTGCTAGAAGTGAAAAATAATCGGCCTTGGTCTTAATTAAGTTACAGCCCCAGCGTTTGTCTGGTGTGAAAATGGGAAATCACGGAATACCATCTTAAGGGCTGCCGACAGTTGGGTTCAAATCCACTATCTCGCGGATGCAAGCTCAAAATTGCGTGCCCCAAACCACAGGGCCAACTCGCCCGGTCGCACCGAGTGTAACGGCCTGCTTGAATATTGGCGAGAAGTAGAGCTGGGGAGTTAAATAACTTTCTTCTTTAGGATGCCATTCCTCTGGTTTATAAATATTGTGATACTACTGGTACGTAACACACTGGTTCATCCTGTCATTCGAGCTGTTCAATCCCTACTCTGAGGCACTGATTGGAATGAGCAGTGTGCAAATTTAATGTAATAATGGCAGAGGAGTGTTCACGGCTGTCTGCGGCCTGGTCATTCCAGCTCTGGAACTTTGGACTGTTTGATCGGCACCGTAGTACTGTTCGTTAAAAGTGAGAAAATTAGCGTTTTCCATTTGATCGGGTGTTTTCACATTGCTTTTAATCGCCACATCCCTACGGACGGTTTTGTAATGAAGTATGTTGACTTCAGTTATGAAAACTACAAAGTATTTCTGAGAATTCCGTAGTGAAGCAGGTGTACATCAACTAGACTGGAATATAATCACCCCTCCCTTCAGCTTCCTGCCCTGGGGATCTTACAAAAGGTGACGCAGTCACTTTCATTTAAAAATGAGCGCTTTATTAACAATTGAGCTGTTAAAACCCGTCCTTTATCTTTTGGGTGTTCCTAAGATGTCCTGATACGCCTGTTTGTCATAACCTGGTTTCGTTGGCTAACGTGCAGGACTGATTATGATTGCTGTAAATTTCCTTTTCCTACTAGAACTTTCTTGCCCATGGTTTGAAGAACTACAAGGTAGGGGAGGAAATTTTTGCGGAACATTTAACGGATGATAAACCTGATTTATGAATGCATCGGACTGAAGTATCTCAGAGAATGATTTGTTTTCTATACTCATTCCCTTTTGGATCTCTTTTTTGCTCTAGGTGTTCCGAACACCTTTCTGCCCCAGACGGATGACTGCCCGCACAATGTATGCATTTGAAAATTGTTGAGAACAATCAATTGCATCATGAGATAAGGCACATTTTGCACAACGTGGTTCACGAGCTGTGCAATTTCAAGCCATATGGCCATAATGTTGGAATCTCTTACATAATAGTGGTGAAAATATAAAGGCCTCAACTTCCAAAATTACATTAAATGTACACACTTTTTGTGGTAGCTGCTGACTTAGAAAAATGGTCTTGACGGAACCTGTAGGGACATAATCTACTTGATCGTTGGTGGAAACCTTTCTGTTCAATCGTTTAACAGCTATGACAGGAAAAAGGGACTCAATATACTGCAGTATAGGAAGGGGAGTTAGGGATTGGAATAACTTACCAAGGGAGTTGTTCAATAAATTTCCAATTTCTTTGTAATCATGTAAGAAAAGGCTAGGAAAACTTCAGATAGGGAATATGCCACCTGGGCGACTGGCCTAAATGCAAATCAGTAGTGATTTAAAAAGCATTTCTGCTTCAGTAAAAGAAGTATGAACAACTCAAATGAGCCCTAATCTATACACTCTTAACTTTTTGTCAGTTAGTACTGGGTGAGACAAAAATGATTTGCAGCTTTCCTACTGTGAAACGTGACCCGAATTCTATTTCATCCTTTCCTATGAATTACTTTGACATCTGAAATTTTATTTTCATAGAATAGGTGCCCTAGTGTGCAAACCACAATGTTCTTTCTTTCCTCCACTGCTTCTGCACATACTATCGATATCTATTAAATATTTTTTTTACTTAGAGGCACGCACAAACTCTCAAACCCTCGCTGTACGTGGACGTATCTTCGTAGCAGCACCTCCAGTGTCTTTTGATCGGCCGGGTGGATTCTTCACATCTATAATAACAGCTCCCGCCGACCTGAATCAGCATAACGGCCGACTCCTACTTGGATGTCAGCCTCCCTATAACGCTCAACAATGACGACCACCACCACTACCACCACAACGTCTTCCGCCCTCACCACCTCCTCGCTTTTTGCGCCGCTGTTCACCACCTGTCTCTTCGTCTGCACAGCCACCATCTACGACACCGTCAACTCCAGCCGCATCAGCATTGGCCGCCCGTCAACCAGCAACACCGCAATCAACATCAGATACCAACACAGTCATCAGTTGCGTCGTTCGCGGCGTCGACCTAATCATCTCCGTAACAGAAGTCCAACACCAGCTACGCCTTCACGCCATAGCAGTCCGGAGGGCGTTTCGGATCTTCAACTCCACGGGCTCAACATATTTAGTGCGCCTACAGCTACCCACTGCAACAGCCGTCGACCATCTCATCGCCACCGGTGCCCCCATCTACGGTCTCTCCATACCGTTGAACCCTCTTGTTCCCCTCCACAATCAAGACATCCCCTCACCACACCACGTCGCCGCACCCGGCCGGATCATCCTCCTTTTCAACCACCCCACAACGTCCGTCCACCATCTCCCCCATTTAATATTTCCTTCCCACCGCCGCAAACACGCGAACATCTCCGACAACTCACAACTACACTATCATATCGCCTCCACACATTTCCACCTCACACATCCCCGCAACTTCCCTTTAAGCACTCCTGTATAAACGTCCATTTCTTCCCATCTCCATAATCAAGAGAACCCATCTTCTCTTGCCATTAAATATTCACATCGCTTTACCCATCCTCTTCATTCAGCCACATCGCACTGCTCTCTTCGCATCTCCCGGCCCGAGCGAGGGCGCAACTCTCTAAGAGACCCGCCCCACCCCTTTAGGGTGGGGAATGAAAACGTGAAAACGAACGAAACACTTAGAGGGGTAATACCCTCTCTCTGGCCAAGAGATGAGGACGGGTTGGGGAGATGTGACGGAAGAAGGTGGTGGGTAAAGTATGTGACGATGTAGTAGATGGGAGAGGAATTGAGCCTATACCTAAGTATTGTAGTTCGTTGAGTGAGTTTATTAGCATAGATGGTTAAAAAGTAGTAAAAAGACATTACACAGATTTAGAAGTATGTGGTAGGATGATATAACGGCTGTGGGACGAAGGAGGGGTTAGTGCTAGAGGTAACGGAAAGGGCTAAGATGTGAAAGATATAGGAGAAGGTATGCAGAGAAATGAGTAAGGTTTGGAGGGGGGTTGTTGGGGGTGGTATTGGAGGAGAAAAACCGGGTGGAGGAGGGTAAAAATTGCTTGAGATCAGTTAGCAGGTTGGGGAGGAGAGCGAGATAGGTCAATGTAATGATGGCGGCCTTGAAGATGGATTCCGTTGTTGATGAAATGTTGGGCGATGTCCGAAGTCGGTAGATGAAGGCGAACGAGTTGGGTGGGTCATGTAGCGTTTAAAATCCGAGTTGCTCTGCGAGCTGGTGTGCCGGTCTGGTGAAGGTCTTGAACTATGGCGTCGTTGGATAAGAGCGGGTCCACTCGTTGGATGACGCAGGTGCAATCGGTCGATGGTGGCGGCATTATGTCGGCGGTAGTGTCAGTTGCAGGCGCTGGTTGTTGACTTGATGAGGTAGGGGTGGGAGGCGTGGTGATAGCAGTCGTCTTGATAGGGGTAGTCGTGAGCGAGGTTGTGACGGTGGTAGTAGTGGTGCAAGGAAAGGACAAGGGTTGTGGCGGGGGGTGAGTAAGGAGGCGGATCAGGGGAATAGTCCGGGAGTTGCTCTAAAATATTGCTGGGAGTGTCTTCCATGCGATGGGGGCATTGGCAGGTTTGTGCACCAGTGGCGAGAAGATGGTCACGTTCGGTGGATGTGCTGAAATAAAGTAGGACGTCGGGTGGTGGTACGGAACCTTCATAAAGCCTTGTTGCGCAGTATATTCCAGACTTGCGGAGTTCGGATAGGATGGTTTCTTCAGTGATGGATTGTTGGACGTCCAGGACAACACAGGTGTACATGTTGGGAGGCCGACTTCCAACTTGGTGTCTGGCCTATAAGCTTTGTTGGGCCGGCTGGGTGCAAATATATAGTTGAGCCGACACCCGGCCGAAGCAAAAATAAGTGAGGTGCTGCTGCTGATTCGTAATGTATCTTGCTCTGAAGTTCCTGCTCATACTACATACGCTCCTATATGACTTGACGTGTACATGTTCATGGTACGTGAGTTAGAACAATATTTCTCTGATTCATCAGAAGTTTTCTGTGTTTGAATGTTATTTAACATTATCATACCTTCCATCGAAACTTCTTTCACCAATACCCAATCACTCTTGACCTCCTCCGGAGGCCTGCGTAATACAGCCCCACTCACCCCCCGCCCCCCGCTATCACTCGCCACAAATCGAAAGGAGAACTACGCTTACCTCACCAAAGTGTAAACGTCTACTTCGTATGCTAAGAGGTTATACCCCCACCAACCATACACTCACACTACGAGAGACCAGTGACTGGACTTTCACGTAAGCTTCACGAATCTTGGCAGATGACGGAGAAAATACGTCAATGTATACTACATTTTGCAAGGCCTTGTCAGGAGCCAGAAGAATCCGACTCCGCTTCATTGCCCAATTTTGTCGCTTAAGTAGCAGACATTATTTGTCATGCACGCCGTTCCACTGCAGATGTATTGAATTATATTCCAATTATTTATTTCTTCTCTGCTTTGGACACATTAGAACGCATAAAATAACCAACTGCTATCATTTCCGTGTATTTCTTGAGTACTTTCTTGCTTTCATCATTATTTCACAGCTTTTTTGATGTTATTCTATTCCTTTTTTCTTACCATTTTAAATGAACCTCCCCTGTTTCCTTCAAAGCGGAAGTTATTGATTGGAGATGATCAACCCATTTTAAAAGACCAGAAATAACCCTTAAGGAAGTCGAGAAGCATTGATCGAACAGGGGCTGTTGTTAGGAGTTTCTTGTAGTTTAAGGAGATGCTCACAAGCTTGGCTGTGGTACACTGTTAATACCCAATGGAAGTACTTGATTTTTCCATTTTAATTTTTTGAAAGTACTCAGTCATTACTATTGAAATTATTTGTGAAAGATTATAACACATTGTCAAATTTTGCAATGAAATTGTTCATTGCCATAGAAAAAAACGAAGGACTTAAAATTCAGTCTTTAACTGCAGAGAGTTTTGATTATTATTTTCCTAGCTTTACTTCATTACTGTTTTTTCTGTTTTATATGTAATTACGAAAATCAGTTCAATGGCAAAGACCTCCACAGTGGGGTAGAGTGATCAGTTTAGTTGTACCTTCGAAAATAAACTATTGTCGTTTTCCTACAGTATTATTATCACGCTGTTTTTTTAAGGTTCTCTTAAGAAAGAATGTCATAATTTTATAATAGTCTGTTTTACAAGTATGTTGTAGTTTAATCCTTAAACAGTATTGAACTTGTGTTTTCGACAGCCTGAAAATATTTTAAGTTACATTTAAATGCACGTGACATAAAACCCCATTAACTCTTGTATGTTGCGATTTAAAAGAAAGTACTTATCAAATTTTAGTTTCTAGTTGATTGCTAAGGATCTTCATATCGTATGTTTGGGGTAAAAATTCATAAAATATTTCTTAAGAGCAGGACATAGTTCTCTGTTTACAAATCATGGAAACCTGTACTTCTGAAATACATGCATAACACCACTATGGCACAGGGGCACAGCTCGACGCACTCAAATCTGTTAATAGAGGGCGGTGAATCTGCAACTTCCCTCCCAAACACCACAGTACAGCGCGACGACTCCTGAGTCCGGTTACTGGAGAGTTGGCGGGTGGGGAGGGGGGAGGGGCGGGCTACGTAGGTTTTATGGTCGTGACTTCCATGTTCCTTTGAAGAATTTCTTTGCTTACTAAGGGAGGTAGACCTTCACATGCCCTGATGAAGGATAATGTAATTTTTCGGAAAGCTCGGCTTTGTTAAGTAAATATAAGTGGCTTTAATCCATTTTGCATATTTATTTATTTAAGTATTGAACTTTCTATAGTTAGAATTGTCCAGAAATGTCTAGAACAATCACTAATTTTAAAAGTACATAATTACATAAGCTTGTGCTTTTATGAGTGATTGTGTAATGTAGCAAGTCACTTGGATAACTGAAGAATTTGATTTCGTGACCTCCGTAATTCAAGATGGAATTCCCTAGCAATACTGGCTCTTTTGTCATTTATTCTCTAACTAGAAGGAAGAACCTCACTAATCCATACTGGTAGGTATAACTCTTAGAGTTGGGCATAGCATTGGTTTGCGGACTAAATGTACAATTCAGATAATTCTCATGAGCTATGCAGCACTTTGCAGGGTCATCAGAAAGCATTAAATAGTGCGGAAAAGTTTGGAATCGTACATTTAGACGGGAAATTCCGAGATCAAATCAGTGTGCAAAACGGGCATTCAAAATATCTTCCAGATATTTATGACATCTCTAAAAAAATAAGCTACAGTTTACATTCACTTTATCTAACAAACATAAAGATTTTATATCATGTTGTTATTATTAGCTGAATACACCTTTTCAACTATTACAACTCAATACATCTATTGGTACTTGTAGAATCGGTAAGTTTGTGGTTTTGTTATTCTTTGAAATTTTGTGTTATTCTATAACATTAAATTGTTAATTGCTTCAAAACTACATATTGTCCCCTTCAAAAGTGGTAAAAATCATTTAAGGGAGAATATGTTATTTCTACTGTGAATTGGAACATTATTTCGTGAACCAGGAAGGGAGTTTTAGCACGTTGAGTCGGCTAGAACCAGTTACCAGGTGAATGGAAATCCCAGCTAAGAGCGAGCGAGAAGGAACAAAGCAGATACCGCTAGCTAGATGACCTTCAAATCAGCCGTGAATACCACGTGACCAGGCGAAATATGTGTCTAATACTCGATCAATACTAGTAAAGTTATATGACGTCTGACTATGGCAGCCAATCAGGTGATAAATTTCGTGTGAAGTTAATGAAGTGACCAATCGTGTGTAATGAAAAGACGCACCCCTGTGTTAAGACGGTGAATTATGGATTTTCCTAAGGAAACTTTACCCTGGTTTTCTACCTCTGAACGCGACGAGTGGGGTTTTATTCTGACTTCAACTACAAACGTGAAAAGACGCACTTTGCTCACTGGAGAACTTCGTCTTATTTAGAGCTTCCAACATGTTACAGATAGCAGTTCAGACATTCACAGATTCTATTTACAATTAACTGAAGATATCTAAAGATAAGTTGCTTTTCCATCTCGTCAAACAGCGGTGTGTGTTTTGGACTTGTCTCAGACTTAATTTTCAGTTTCAGCTTTCGCAAGAACTTCTACAGAGGAGATTATTGGTTCGAGTGCAAGTCAAGATGCCTGTCTTCCTACAATATGAATGGTGTGGTTTCCAGCGTGCCAGCATGTCCTCAATGAACGAGTAGAAGGTGAAGCAGCTCAGACGGGCGAGACCAGGATCGATGGTGCGTAACGCGGTAATGCACTAGGTCATCAGCCCGAGTTCTACGATCGACAGTCACCACCAAGTAATATTTAAACATTGTTATTCTTTCTTTCTATTTGTAAAATGTAATGATATAGCCTCTACTTATTTGCTTAAAAGAATTTCTATTAGTTAGAAATTTTCCATCTCTTCTTTCTTGGTGAAGGTAGTTTGGGATAATGAGTGTGTGTATTTTGAACCTATTAGCTTGTTTTGAGTGAATGTCATCAAGAAATGTTTCAACTGTCCCGAGTTCATTGTGGCAGGAGAAATAAAAGTAATACGACCTCAACGTTAAACTAGGATTATTTGAATAATTTTTATACTTGAATTGAGATCAGATGGGTCAGTAATTTCGTGAATTCCATTTTATCAGAGTTCATTCCTCGATTATACGACGTATGGTTGGATTCCGAGCGCGATAGAGTCATCTGAGATATTGTTGTGCAGTAGCTTCCGCATGTATGATCTCGCGCGGCCAGGAATAATAATAATAATAATAATAATAATAAAAATAAAAATAAATTAACCTAATTATCGCGTAAAGGAACACCTAAGGTCATGAGCGTAATAATAATTATTATTGAATAAGGTTGATGTGTGCTCATTTGTATTAATTTAGGCCTGGGAAATGGCAGTATCTGACCGATACACATATATCATTTTGCTGTGCTATTATAATTATTTGACTAGTAGATGGATATTATAGAATTTAGCGGATAAGTTGTGCATCCATTATTGAGTCAATTTCGGAAGAAAATGTGTTACCTGACATAATTTCTTCGTTGTGAGCGCAGATTGAGAGCCACAATTATGGTGGAAAGATAAAAATAAATATCGCAGCTCCTGAACCGTGTGCGCGTAATGTTAATTCTGACCTGTGTTTAGGCAATTTTGTCGATAATTTTCGGATGATTTCTGCTCGTAAATTTTCCCTGAACATCGTCGTATGACTGAATTCTTCAATAAAGTGATAATCATTGCTCTATCACATCTCAAGTTGATGAGAGGAATTTCCCACGATATTGTCATCAGGAGAATATTTCCCCGACTTTGAATAAACTTGAAAATAATAATCAAGGGCTAGCATTCGTATAAATATGTATATAATATTTCCGTGTATCTTGATGTGAATGTAGTGTGTATGATTTGTCTGTGTTTTGCTCATTGTAATTTTACAGTCCATGTTTGTGATGATGCTCTTCGCTGTTTTCGTGGATTTTTGGCCCAATTTTATGCCAACTTCAGTGGTTCACTATTTAACAGAATATAAACCTTTAATGAATTTTATTCGTTTTTAAGGAAGAATAGGGTCTTAACTAGCGAATATATATAAATAAGTATAGGCCATGTCAGTGGATTGAATTCACAAAATAGAATTTGTAAGCGTGACATAACTAATTATTATCAATCAATGGGTAAACGTAAGTTAACATGATGTCAAATTCCAAGTTACTGTGTGAAGATCAACTACTGAATAATTATTAAAGGGAATTTATTAACTATTTTAAAGGCTACGGAAGACGATTCAACCATAATTTCATGGGAAAAAAAATGTTATTTGATTTTTAGGAAGGAGTGAAAATGATCATTTTCAAACTCGATTTAAATTCAGTCCATTGAGGAAGGAAATTTTATTTTCATATCATTTAATTATTAATGGAAGAGATAATCTCAAATTAATTATTATTAGTCATTAAATTAATTTTTAACTAAAATCTAAATATTATATTTATAGACTCAGGCATTTGCTGTTCCATTTGTCGATGGAGTGTCCATGTTAGTAAGAACATAAAAGAAGATGAATCATACGAAAAGTTCTCAGATTTTGTAAATTATTTGTAGAATTTGAGAAGAGCAGTAGTTGCAATAAATGTGTGAAACCTATTTAGCTTTCTTTCATTTGCCACTAGTTCATCATCTATCCCTGCACTTAAAAATGTCCTCACAGCCGATAAGCGAACGATCTACCCCAGGAGATCCTCGCTCACCGGCCGAGCTGAGCCCGGCATGACGGGTGCAATATTAAACCATTAATACTATGTAATTTAAATATATCACTGCTAAATAAATTCGATGTTGTTAGCTTATGCGTGTGTCAGTATATCCTAAATCCAATTTTTTGCTTGGGGTTGACATTTTTCAAACGTCAATTAGGAAGAATGTCTTGTTCTTTACTTTTGATCAAAAGTTCATCGATGTATGGCACAGGAATATGGGGTCACAAAAATGTCATAACCGCAGTAAACATACAAGCAGAATACCACGTACAAATGGGAGTTGAAGTTGTAGCACTAGAGTAGAAGAATTAGAGGTTTGTTCAAAGCAGTGTAGTGGGTGTCTAGGAAGGCGACATGTGGACGTCATTATATCAAGAAAGACACTTGCTTGATGTGTGGACCGCAATCAAAGTGATATAGTTCGAACATGGATGGACGCAGTACGGGCACACAGAGACTACTGCCTGATTTCAAAGAAAGTTTTACATCACATTTAGCAACTTTACAGGGATGAAAAGAATAGGTAGTTCTTTATATAAGTTTCTGTCAAATGAAAATCAAAGACCTGTTGTCACGTGGCCATGGAATGGTGTTATTTGATAGCAAATACCAAAAGCGTTATTATATTTCTGTGGCTTGGTTCTAAAAGGGCCAGTGTCAAAAAACCTGTTTTTGAACTATGAACATTTGAGGTTTTGTTTATAGTTTTCCAATTAACTTTTCCTACAACTAACTTAAAATAACTTTATACTTTCTTTGTGGAAGTTGCCTTATTAAACGCTAATTTTTTCTATCGTATTCTTTAAAAATTTCCAGGTCTCTAATCTTTATTGGTAATCTAACATTATTGGCAAGGGCTTATTTAATTAAATGTTAACTGTTCGCTTAGTACTTAACCCGGCATTACTCGCTAGGTCCTTACGTGCGCCGTTACTCGCTGGTAAGCGCAGCGCTCACCTTTATGTTTGAAGGCTATAATATGTCCATATAAAGATGCAGGTAATCTTAATATGTTAATTTGAGATAGTTATTTATTTAGGAACACCGCCGAGTGGAGTGGCTATGGAGAAAAGCTGTACATTCGGGAGACGCACGACATCGATCCCCACCGTTAGCTATCCTGAGAATGGTTGTCTGTTTACGCTTCCAGGCAAGTGGTGGGGATGTTTCTATTCATAGACTACAGCCGATTCCTTCCACCTATTTAGCCAACTTTGTTCACCATCATTTATTTCATCTTTACTAGCTCTTCAATTGAGGTTGGCGTCAGGAAGGGCATCCCGCCGTGAAACAAGCTATGTACATTGATATCACAGTTTGCTATAAACGAAAGTTCCTCTCCTTCCCCAGAACGTGCAGACACTCTGAAACAGAGTTATGATTACTTTCGTAAACCTCATCTGTTTCATTACCATCAGTCTCGATGTTCAAGATCTTTCCTCCATCGTTTCACACAACCACGAAAGTATCTGATCACTGGATACCACAATAACTTGTAAACATTGTCTAACAACAGCTACAGTATAAACATTTCGCATTAAACACAAGCATAAAACAAACCCTGACTTATTACAATGAGCGAAATGTAAGTAGCACAGTTCCTCGCTACTGAGCGCACCGCTCAGAAAGCATAGACGGCCGTGCTTAATAATGAATTGCGGGTGTTTGTTTTCAAAGATAATGAAAATGACTGACACATCCCCTTCATAATAATCTGGTACAAAGGTACAGGGACTTTCAGAGGTGGAGGTCTTGTAACATTCCAACAAGAAGCAATATAGTGCGAAGGTGAGCGCCGCGCTCACCATGCGAGTAACCGCGGGTTAACGGAGACATTGGCCCTTTTAACATGTTGCAAGCCGGGATAAAATGTGTTTGTATCAGGTAATATCTCAGTTTCAATAAAAAATGACATTGGCCATTTTAGAACCAAGCCACAGATTTATCCCACTGGGAGATGAGACGATCAATTCCAGTTTTGTAGAAAGAGGTAGGTCGCTGACGGATCCACAACCGCACCCACTCTTGTACTTCCCCGCCCGAATGAAACCGACGTACACGAATATCTTACCTCACGTCGCCAAACATGTGAAAATCACAAGAAGAAAGATCCGGGCTGTACGGAGGATGTTGAAGTGTTTCTCAAACTATCGCCATATTTGAACTATGGGGGGCGAACATTAACATGCAACAAGATGACACCGTCCGACAGCATTCCAGGGCGTTTGGCTTAGCCGCATCGCAAGCGCTGCGCATTGATTGTGGTCCCTACTCAAGGAAATCGACAAGCAGAGGTCCCCTGCAGTCAAAGGAGGAGTTCATTATAATATTCCGGAACTTGTGCGAACGGCTTTGGGTTTCTTTCGCGCGGCGGAATTGAGAAGCTTCCATTGCTGGCTTTGGAGTTTGCTGTCGGACTCCAAATGCTGCCACCACGTTTCGTCCCCTGTAAAGATACGTCGTAGAAACGCATACTTTTCCTCGTAGTACCGCTGCAGATGAATCAGACATGATGCCATTCTGTCAGTCTTTTGTCCCTCGGTCAGTTGATGTGGAACCCATACACAGCAGACATGCGGCGACGAGGTTCGCGAACTCCAGAACCCTCAGCCACCAGAAGGCGAACCTCACTTCACTGCTCATCTTTGCAGGCCTCCACTTCTAAGCTGGCCGAACGCACTAGACCAGTCCGCGCACCAGCAAAGACATAACCCAACAACTGCGTACACCTGTGAGTTGTCACTATGCAGTTCTTCTGCCATAGCGATGGCAGTATCGATACGTAACAACAGTGTTGCCACATTTCGCGTCGTCGGTGTTCGGTTTTCATTTGACTGCCCGTTATGTAACGGAGATCTGGGTTTAATTCTTTCTATAAATAAACTGACACTTTCTCCTTGTTAGTTATATAATATATTTCCATGTAAATGGTATCATAGAAGAATTACAGCAAGAAAATAACAAATTCCCTGGAGGAAAGTTATATATTACCAGATAGGTAGAACGTTGTAGGTCACATCATGAATTCTGTAGTACTTTTATGTTTTAAATACATGACAACTCGAAACATACATTGTTTTGTGCAACAATGGAGTGCCAGGAAAGGAACGTGTGTACTGTTGTAAAGGAAATGGCCTCGAAATACAGGCACAACATTCCCTTTAAACACAACTTTTGGGATTGAACACCCGGGCCTAAAAGGAAACAAACATTTCATTAAAAACTAGTTTGTTAAATAGTATGCCGGTACGTAGGCCTATTATCTGATATATTGTACTTAACAAAACGTTAAGCGAATATAGTCTTTATACAACATGCTACGTGATATACAACAGTCTCCTCTTATCTGCGTTAGGCATTGCTTTTCTTCCCCTACACGCTCTGATGCTGATGTGTAGCTTCCTCCGCTACCCCTCATTATTTTGCGCACGCTGTCCTTCCAGTTCAGTTGATTAATCTTTCTCTTCCTGCTCTTATTCATTGTTAACATCGATCGAGGTGACACGCTCAGATGAGTGACGTCGGCCATTTCTGTTGATGTACAACTGTCTTCAAGGGAAGCAAATATTTAAACAAGAACTTCTCTCTCATTTGTTTGAATACAGAGTAACCTTCTAGTGCCAAAATGGCCATCTACAAACAGGAAATCGTCAAAGGGAAAGCTTCCGGTGTTTCCTCTACCGAACCCTCGCCCGCACACGGAGAGAATATACTTCAAGGAAAAGGCCTTAGAGATTTTCTCCATGTTCAACTACAGGTGACAGGTGAACACACCAGTTCTATGTTGACCAGTGGTGGTTATTGGTTGGTCTCAAGATGTTACCATTTGTATTCATTATTGCCTCAATGGGTGCTATTCTGGCGGCTGTCGGTTGTGTGACTGCATGAGATTGCTCTCGCAAGAAAAGGCGCACAAAAGGTGTAAGTTGCAAGGAGTGACATTCGAAGAGAAGCCTGTGTTCCCTCACAAATCTAATTAGTTAACTGGAAGTCATCGCGAAATATTTCCACAAATACTTGAGGATGGACCAGGATATATATTTACATTTTATTCATTGGCCATCGCGAATATCGCTAGCGAAAGTACGGTTATGAGGCAAGCCATTCACTGCACGAAAAACTCAAAGCAACATTGAGATTGTTGGCTTCATAACCCGCAGCAAGAGAATGAAATATCCGGCCTCAAAGACGAAGCATACTGATTTTTGTTCGGGATTTTTGTGTCTCTTCCCACCCACCGCGGCTTCAAGTAGCCGAAACACAAGTTTCGAAATTCCTCAAGGCTTGGACAGTTCAAGCCGACACATGAGGAAATCCCACTAGAGAATGGCCGCTTTTGGATGATTTACAACTTTATTCCATGAAAATCTCTGGTTTTCCAAATATTGATATAAGACGTTATTTGAGGGCTGGCTTCAACTGTTCATGATTTAAATCGCACAGGTCGTCCAACAAGTATGACTGGAGTCGATGACCTTTACCATCGAATTTCAACTCAGAGGAACCTGAACCATATAAAATCATGTGGAATAATATTCTTCACTTCGTTTCAACTCAAACTGTGAGAGCAAGTTGCACGAGACAAAAGTACACTCTCTTGGGTCGTGGAACAGATAGGCTGAATGGTCTCTTCAGATTTCGCATAAAGTCTGTTTCATCGATGACAGTCGCACAAGCCTTGTTTCTGACGATCGTTGGTAGCGTATCTGGGGGCAATCTGGTCAGGCTTCACGCTTCAGACACATTGCTCAGGACGTGTAGCAAGGCGGTGGCTCCCTGATGTATTGGAGTGGAATTACGAGGCGCAACCATTCGCCACTCCTAGTCGTAGAGGTCAATGTCACCACTGTACAGCGCAGGAATCCGTAGTGACACCCAATCGCCAGCATTTTGGACGAGCGTGTGTCTTAATTGATGGTAATGCGTGCAACCATACTGTGGTTCTCGTTAATGACTTCGTTCATGATCGCGATGTCGCTCAACTTACACGGGATAAATTAAAGACGTCACAACCCAACAACCACTCTACGTGATGTAAGCTGAATTAGCATTAAGGACTAAGATAGTTTGAACTTACATTACCTTGATGAGCTAGTGAAGAGTAGGCCGAAACGAATTACTGGTATCTGCTGTATTCAGTGACTCAATTAGGGATATATCACGCAAAACTTATCTACTAGGCAGCGTGTTGGTGACAGGCGTTATGAGATTTTCGTTTCTCAATTGTTTTACATGGGACTTATACGGAGTATTTCCACATTTATGATAATCGAATTGAAACTGGTACTTTAAATGCATGAAAATGGTATTATCATATTCTGCAGACGTTTACAAAGAAATGGGAGATAATGTAGGTGCAAAGACGATTGCGGATTTGAAAGCAGAATTGAAGGAAACGGGCGGGAATTATGCGAAAAGAAGCAAGAGTTGATTGAAAGATAATGACTAAATGGGGCAACTTTTTTTAGTGTTGTTATTAAGATTGACTTCTATAAGTGCAAGCAGCCTTTTGAAACGCTGCCTGATATATATATAATAGGTTAGAGACGATATTGATACGACTGCAGAAAAAGTGACGACATCCACTACGAGTGACCTGCATTTCGCTTCAGCGCACGAGTTTGATGACCTTGTTTCAAATCATACGACAGATATAAATATTT
The DNA here is from genome assembly GCF_040414725.1 of Anabrus simplex. Lineage (NCBI taxonomy): Eukaryota > Metazoa > Arthropoda > Insecta > Orthoptera > Tettigoniidae > Anabrus > Anabrus simplex. The sequence goes on along the minus strand of NC_090277.1, from coordinate 37,558,574 downwards.
CAATTTTAAAATTGATGAATTGATTTTCATTAGGGAAGTCTGAAACGGATGGCACTTCAATGTCAAATTATAGGTCACTCTGTGATTCAGGGTACACCCCCCACACGCAGTGCTTTCACTTCTTCCATACTTCTTTGCTCTCGGAGTCATTTCCAAATTAACCGTGCTACTCCATGAAAATATAGAAGGTACAGCGTTCACCTTACATCTTCGTCTTTGACATAACATTTCAAGTAGGTCATATTAACGACTCAGAATATCACTAACTTCTCATGAAATTATTTCTTAATTAGAAATAATTGGCTTATTTACCCGTTTCAGTAATGAGAACATATTCTACTGCAAAATGCTCCGAGCAGACCTTGAAATTAAGAGCCACACTTTTATTTCGTAGGTACTGCCGACGAAGCTCATGCAACCACTTTTACATAAGGGCTACTGCTGGGGAAATTGATGGTGTAAATAGGATTGATCTTCATTTTGGCAATTTGAATACTGCAATGGTATGGCACCACAGCCTTCTTGTTTTTTGCTTTGATTACGATATAATACAATTATAACATTATGAATTAACTCGGAAATTTCCATAAAATACTTAGAGGAACAAATGATGACCGAAAAGCGCATACCGTATACTGCTCATGAGACATATGTCGGTAGTGTTCAGTACATCACTACTGAGAACGTAAAGCTTTCATTTGTTGTTTTCAAGGATAATAAAAATGATATGGTACCTCTGTATGTCTCTCATTCGTTTTTTTAAGTGACAGAAACTCTCTGGTCTTCGGGTTTTCAAAACGGTTTTAATAAAACGTATACAGTCCAAATTTAAGCCTATTCAGGTGTTTCAGCAGTTAACCTTATTAAAAGATAACAGTCGACAAAAACATCAGCTTAGTTATCGATCCAACTGTGAAGTTTGAAGGAGGAAACATACAAGGCGAAGAGGTTTACGCTTCATGAACCGTGCTTTAAACATCTGGCGGAGAAATACACTGGTTGGCCAAGTCATGGGAAGACACTGAATGCGATATTAATAACGAGTTACTCTTACGCGAGCACTCAAAACGGCAGCAATACGGTGAAACATTGACTCTACGAGGTGCTGAAATCGTCCTGGAGGGATCTGGGTCCATGCACATTTCTTTGCTGCCCACAATTTTTGCTATTCATTAGTTCGTGCGGATGGGGGGTTATGGAGCGTACACCAGCATCTACAGCATCCCACAAATGCTCGATTTGATTAACATTTGGGATCTGGAGGGCCAATCCATGGACGTAATTTTACTGGATTACTCCTCCAACCGCCTTAGTGCCACCAGAGAGTGGTGACAAGGAGCATTGTCCTGTTGAAATACGGCATCTCCATCAGGGTACTCTATGGCCAGAAAGGGACACAGATGGTCTGAAATAATGTCCATATAAAGTGCACCTGTCAGCGTTGCCTGCAGCCGAAAATGAGGCTTAATTGCCACCAGGGGAACGCTGCCCACACCAAAACTCAGCCATCTCCCGCCCGGACACCGGACATAGCCTTCTTGACAAGCAGGATCCATAGCTTCATTTGGAAAACGCCACACTATCACGTGCCCCTTAGCTCGATACAACTGGAACCAGGATTCATCGGACAATACCACACACCACCACTGTTCCATGGTCCATTGCCGATGTTCGCGGGCCCAAGCACGTCGTTGAGCTCTGCATCGAGGTGTCAGCAAAGGGACACGAGTCGGTCATCGGCACCTATGTGGTGCAGATGCCTCCTTGCAGTCCTGGTAGAAATCGGTTCCTGACTCCCAACATTCAACTGGGCGGTGATCTGACTCACAGAGCACGTCGAGCGTCAAGTATGGTTCTGCAGAGGCGACGTGATGTCTGTTTGTTAAACACCTGTTGTCTTCCCATGCGGTGGTTTACGCGGGTAGTAACCTTCCCTCTGTGATATTGAAGCTCTATCCGCGACACTGTTGTTCTCGGAAGCTCGAATTCGCGTGTAATCTCCGAAATGCTATGACCCATGCGCCCTGTGCCGAAGATCATCCCACGTTTAAAGTCGGTTAACTCGTGTCTCGTGTCAGTGACAGACTGCTAGCCGCGATAATCAGGGGTCATACATGGCACATTTTCTAATGGGACACACTTTCTCGACGCTTTCGAGGAAATATATGTAAATATTCTGCGTGAACTTCTTTCAGAGTTTTTGAACGAGGTATATTGGAGCTATCAGAAAATATCACTAATATTCTCAGGGAGTCATTGTAAATTGCAAAACATATGTTAATAATAATGTTATTTGCTTTGTGTACCAATAACTATTTTTACGCTTTTTGGAGACGCCTGTGTGCTAGAATTTTGTTCTACAGGAATTATTTTACGTGTCATTAATGTTTTCGACACGAGGCTGACGTAATTGAGCATCTTCAAATATCACCGGACTGAGCCAGGATAGAACCAGATGGCCAGCGCTTCAAACGTCTGAGCCACTCAGCCCGGCAAATCACCATTTGTATAGTACGACAATATTCTAATTAGTTTGCATGTTTATTGGCAGTTTAATGGTAATATTCACTTGAGGTGTCTGACGTGGTACGGTGCTGATCACTGTGGTGACCTTCTCTTTCGGAGTTCACGTCCGTTTTCGGGATATCCGATGGACCTCTGTAGCATGTACGATTTATATTTGACTTCCTTACAATAGTGCCATTCCTTATCTGTTCAAATTCTATTTACCCTAAAACTGTTTTCCCGACATTTTATTATTTACTTGTCTTCCTACTGCACGCTTTCAGAGTATGGTATATGGTGTAGAATTGAAGACCTCCCTGGAATAAGGATGTAACCGACAAATACTGAAAATGCTATGTTAGTTGAAATAGGGTGTATGATCACGCCTCTGTACCGTATGTCATCTTATGTCTTACAATTGAACTCCGCGCTGGTTTACAGCCAGCAGAACTTTAAACTCCGTGGTGTAAGAATGGGACATCGGTCAATGCTTGTGTTGCTTGATTACCAAGTGTAATATATCATTTAAAGGCCATAGACGAAATGATATCTATTTTTACATCCTTACTACAACCACTAAATATGCTCATAACCGTGTGAAGAGATCTGTAACCTTTCATAACCGCCCCAACTTCCCCTACGAAGATAATTCGTTATATTAACACCTAGGTACTTACCATCACCCTGTCAACACAATTATCAAAACTGAGAGGACCAATCTTCTTGGTGAAATTACAACTTGAATTTTCATCGCATTTACATTCATACCATTGTTTGCTGTTCATCTCACATTGCGTAAGTCCTCCTGCAATCGCTCACAATCCTGCAACACATTAACTACTCTATACAATACAGCATTATCCGTAAATAAAGGTCCAATACTACAGCCCTGTGGGAACCCGCCCTTAATCATTACAGGATCAGATAACGCTCCACCTACCCTAATGCCCTGAGTTCTATTATCTAGAAATTTAGCCATCCATTCAACCACTCTTTCGTCTTGACCAATAGCTCTCTGTTCCGTCAGTAATTTCCCATGATCTACCCCATCGAAAGCCTTGCATAGCTCAAATACGTCAGCCTCTTGTCGGTAGATTTACCAGCACTTAAAATTAGTCCCGCGGACCTAAATTCCGGCACTTCGGCATCTCCGAAAACGGTAGAAGTAGTTAGTGGGACATAAAGGCAATAACATTATTATTAGTACTTTTTATAAATAATTAATGCCTAGGGGTCTCCGACTCCTTGACTGAATGGTCAGGTTTGAGACCTTCAGTTTAGACGCTCCAGGGTTCGAATCCCGGCTGAGCCGTGGATTTTAATCACGTTTGATTAATTCTTCTGGCTCGCAGACTGGGTGTTTGTGTTTGACTGAACACTGTCATCTTCATATTCAGGCAAAACACTACACTACCAACTACCGCAGAAACATATCCCTCCACGTTGGGTTGGCATAAGGAGGGGCATTCGGCCGTAAAAGAGAGCCAAACTGACATGTATGGCATAGTTCACATCCATGAACCCACAGTATGTAAAAATGCGCTTGAAGATAAAAGAAAAAATCCCTAAGTGTGTTGAATGGTTGTAAAGACCCGACTCTTAACCAAAATCATCAGCACTTCTCGTATCTGTCACACCTTTTGTAATACAACGAGACCTGTTTTGTCCAAGAAAAGACAGGATAATTACGAAGACAGATGACTTCAAGGTCACTAATATCCGGAAGAGAAACAAATGTTAAATTCACACTCAATTGGCGATTAGAGCAGACTCACTTCAGCTATTTTCATTAGCCTCTCTGGTGATCTTTGAGCTAAACCGGAAAAAATAAAATATATGTGTAGTTTAGGCTTAATATGTAACGATCTTCTTCACAGTCTATTTTCTAACGATCTGTCGCGAGCTGCTTTCCTTACACATTCACGGTGCTAAGTCCCAAGCCCGTGGAAAGTGATATACGCACCCTTCCAATTCTACTGGTACTTGTGCTGCATGTTGCTGGTAATACGTATAGTCCTTCTTATTTAAAATTGATGTCCTGGTACGCATGTCAGTATTTAATTTTTGCCATATATCTAAAGGGCAGTCAATGTTCTGAATCTCTGTAATCTTATAATTAATTTACAAGGTGAACGCCAGGAAATCCAACAAATATTGCGTAGGTTATTTTAATTGATATTATTTCATCACGAGAAGTTAAAAAATCAATATGCGCCCTTTTTATATCATTATTTCATTGGTGATTTTATTTTAAACGGGAAAAATTAAGTAAACTATTACCTCATGTATTTTTATGAAAGAACAATATATGTATTTATGTATATTACAATCATTATTATTTTAGATGGTGAGCACAATTTCAAGGTACATTGGTAGATCAATAAGTATTAATCACGTAAAATTCCGCGAACTCCTGACTTTCACGCCTCATTTTATTTCACTACTTTGTCTTGAATTGTACGAGGGCGAATATAAAATAAGTTACACTTCCAAGTTATGGTCATTCATTAAACCACCTTCACATAGGCAACGCCGATATGACAACAAACAATGTAAGTTCACATTTCCACATAGTCCTCAAGAGACTGAAATATTTCCGGGAACGGTCAACCAACATTTTGATTCCAGATGCATAGAAATCACCACCAGCGCTGTATAACCACCTGAGACAGCGGCTTTCACATTTTCATCGTTTCGGAATCGTCGTCAACCGAGATCCATTTTCAGCTTACCAAACACATGATAATCGCATGGTGCTAAGCCTGGACTGAATGAGGACGTTGCCATACCTCCCACTTGAATCTCAGCAGCAGTTCGGTCGTTTGCGGGCCGTGTGTGGTGTTGCGTTACCGTGTTACAAAATCATACCGGCGCTCAATTTTCGCCGCCGCATTTCCTTAATTGCCTCAGGCAACCTGTTCAATGCTTGACAATACGAAGCCGAGTTTATTGTCGTGCCTTCGGCATAAATTCCGAATGCACCACACACACCATGTCAAAAAAACTCTGTCACCATTACCTTTCCTTTTGAAGGTTGGACTTGGCCTAGCACCCAGTCCATCGATTTTCTCCTTGATTCGGTGGTTTCATGCCCTGTAAGGATTCGCCGCTGAAACTCGTTGCCCTACACAGTATACAGTTGCAAAAATGCCAGTGACGATTGGAAATGTTATCCGTTGTGAAAATCGGTTAGCAGATATGGGACCCCTCCTCGATACAGTTTATGAAATACAAGGTGCTGGTGAACAATGTGTTCAGCATGCTGGCTATTTCCTACAGTGTTATGTGCTAATTCTCTGTAATGAAACTATCCACACGGTAAACATTTCCAACGGCACTGGACGTTGCGGGCCTACCTTCCCAATATTCGTCCGTGAGAGCTGTGCGTCCGGCGTCAAAAAGCTTACACTCTTATAATACCTGGGCGATAAATTGCACGCTTACGGTATACAGCAGTGATTTCACGACGAATGTCCGGGCAATTGAGCCATTTAGCCCATAGAAACCTGGTCGTTGAATGCACCTCCAATTTGGAATGAACATACCATTGACACGCTAAATAGCCTAGCCTTCTCTGCACACAACACGACGGGATACCACACCAACCTTCCTATCGGACCTGTCAGCAGTTACTGTAGTTTGCTCTGCATTGGCCAAGGTCACGACACACAGCGTGCAAGCTAGTGTGGCTTATTTTTGATTTGCCCTCGCTTCCCAATTACTTCTGACTTGGTGGACTGCCGAGCAGTTTCAGCATTCAGCTAATATTACCGAGGATATCTTAACCTTGATTTATGGAAAAGTACTGTACACTTTGATACTTTTCTTTCTGCATGAGCTGGCGGGACCAGGGGTTCTGGTTTCTGCTCGTTGCGATGAACAATTTCCGCTCTCTTCTCTTATCTGAGCATTGCGCCCGTCTTCTCATGGTACATAAGGGAACCTAATCAATGGGTTCTGATAACAGAAATTAATAATACCAGCCAGACCGTTTAAATAACTAATTTATTAACAAAAACGATATATAATGTAAATGGATCAAATCAAAACATCAAAAACTGAAATAAACGAAATTAATTCAAGGAATGGAAAGAATTTACCTTACAGTGAAAATTACTTAGACACAAAATGTTACAACACTACAAATTAGTGTAATAATAAATCAAAGTATCAAAAATTATATGACACGTCATAGCGCCTCCTCACTGGCAGGTCGTCTCGTATAAATTCAAATTACTCACATTTAAATCTCGAGCCATTTTAATTACTATTCGAATTCAAATAAAGGTCATTTCTCAAAGTGTACAATAATCATAAACTATACGTCTAGTAGAACGTGGTACCACAAGTTCATTCAATAAATACGCAGACCGGCATAGAAACATGTGATCAAGGGCGACAAGTTCTCCCCGTCTTGGTAAACAAACAGAAAAGGAACTGAAGAACCGAATGCGTTTACACAATGAAACCTCTTGCTGTTTACATAATTTATGCAGTTTCACTCACACCCACTATAACCTACATCACGTTACTTATTGTATTAGCTTCATTAGACAATCGTACGGTCTTTCAAGTAGTAAACATATCTTTATCAAGAACCATGAAAAGAAGTATTACTCACTGTAGAGGTGCATGCCAGAACAGGGCCAACATTTCTATTTGCAAATCAAAAAGTCTGAACACTAGGGTTATTAGCGTAGTACAAAAAGGTATATTCTATTCAGACATCAGGATTAGAGTAAAGCTCTTGTGGACAGCGACAATTTCATGCCTGCTTTTCAAGCTGCCATGTACCCACATATGTAAATAACTGAAACTGCAACATTTACTGCCGAACAGGAAGACTTTAACAGCTACTACCAACAGATGCAAAACAAGACTTGAAACCCTGGCACACAAGGAAAAGCTCATGTTTGGAATTGCCTTCTAGACAGCAAATAATTACACACAGTACTTATTTGTATACGTAAGAACTGGTCACATCGTAACTGCAAAGTGTTCGTATATAACGCGCAGTGACAGCTCTGTACTCTAACAAGGAGGAAACAAGCGAGTGTTCATTTTATTCATTCCCACGAAGCCTCTCATGTTCTTTCCTTCAACATCATACTACACTTTCACTAGCTGTCAGCTTGCTTGTTAAACATGGCACTGAAGCTTAACACCAACTCTTATATGAGAAACATTATGAAGCCTAAGTTCTAATGAACACTCCTCACACACATTTGAAGGACTAAACTTTATATTCATGATTAGAGTCGCCTACTGTGAGGATCTGACCCTGAGATTGCAGATTTGGTCTTTTCAAAACCAGGGTCAACCACAATTTATAAGTGTCAAATATTTAATAATAATTGTATTGACTTTACGTAACCCACCTGGTGGTCATGATCGTTAAGGCGTTGAAGTCTAAATGTTCTTACGCAGTGGTTAGCTGATTCGAGTCAGATTGGCCAAAAAACTCACCATCAGAATGCTGATGCAGAGGGTCAGGGGATGAGGTATAGAATTTCTTATCACTAGATTGCATGATAAAAGCTTGGATTAAATTCTAAAACTCTTCCCAGAGCTCATATGTAAGCTTTAGGAAAGCATTATTTCTGATTATATACGACATGTTTGCAAAATTAGTAACTGGTTTGATAGAAGGCAGTTTGGGTTTAGGAAAGGTTATTCCACTGAAGCCCAACTTGTAGGATTCCAGCAAGATATAGCAGATATCTTGGAATCAGGAGGTCAACTGGACTGTATCGCGATCGATCTGTCTAAGGCACTTGATAGGGTAGATCATGGGAGATTACTGGCAAAAATGAGTGCATCTGGACTTGACAAAAGAGCGACTGAATTGGTGGCTCTGTTTCTAGAAAACAGAACTCAGAGAATTAGAATTTTAATTTTTTAATGTTTTCTTATATATATATATATAAGTGACTAAGTGGTCAGAAGAAAGAAAACAAGCACATAGCGAAAGAATGAAAGCAATATGGTCTGTTAGAAAGGCGAATCATAAATGTAATGCGTGATCCAACAGGGTCCATACGCAAATAATTAATTAATTATATCGATGACATGTGTATATATATATATACGGTGATTAAACCTGAAGTGCTGTATGCAAGTGAAATCTTGGTTCTTAATAATAAAGGTGATCTGGAAAACATCTTGAAGGAGGAAACGAAGATCTTGAGGAAAATTCTGGGCCCAGATAAAAAGGAAGAAGGGTATAGGCTCAAATCACCCAAAGCTACGGAAAGACTGTCTAACCTTGCCGCAGACGTCAGGAAACGAAGACTGAAATTCTATGGACACGTTCACAGACTATCGTCTTCAAGGCTAACCCACAAGATTTTGACATATACCGAAAAACTGAAGAACGTACCATGGATACAAGATGTCAAAAATGATCTGAAAAGGCCCAGATAGAACCATCAGAAATAGTGGACAGAAACATTTACCGTCACAAGATACATAGATGGGTAGTAAAGCCAGAGAATGAAGTCCCTAAAAGATCGGGGACTAAGTGGTCAGAAGAACGAAAACAAGCACATAGCGAAAGAATGAAAGCAATATGGTCTGTTAAAAGGGCGAATCATAAATGTAATGCGTGATCCAACAGGGTCCATACGCAAATAATTAATTAATTATATCAATGACATGTGTAAAGAAGTGGAATTAGAGATAAGGCTTTTCGCAGATGATGTTATTCTGTACAGAGTGATAAATAATTTACAAGATTGTGAGCAACTGCAAAATGACCCCGATAATGTTGTGAGATGGACGACAGGCAATGGTATGATGATAAATGGGGATAAATGTCAGGCTGTGAGTTTCACAAATAGGAAAAGTCCTCTCAGTTTTAATTACTGCGTTGATGGGGTGAAAGTTCCCTTTGGGGATTATTGTAAATACCTAGGTATTATTATAAGGAAAGATCTTCATTGGGGTAATCACATAAATATGATTGTAAATAAAGGGTACAGATCTCTGCACATGGTTATGAGGGTGTTTAGGGGTTGTAGTAAGGATGTAAAGGAGAAAGCATATTTGTCTCTGGTGAGACCCCCAACTAGAGTATGGTTCCAGTGTATGGGACCCTTACCAGGATCACTTGATTCAGGAACTGGAAAAAATCCAAAGAAAAGCAGCTCGATTTGTTCTGGGCGATTTCCGACAAAAGAGTAGCGTTAAAATCTTGTTGCAAATTTGGGCTGGGAAGACTTGCAAGAAAGGAGACGAGTTGTTTGACTAAGTGGTGTGTTCCGAGCTGTCAGTGGAGAGATGGCGTGGAAGGACATCAGTAGACGAATAAGTTTGGATGGTGTCTTTAAAAGTAGGAAAGATCACAATATGAAGATAAGTTGGAATTCAAGAGGACAAATTGAGGCAAATATTCGTTTATAGGAAGGGAAGTTAGGGATTGGAAAAACTTACCAAGGGACATGTTAAATAAATTTCCAATTTCTTTCCAATCATTTCAGAAAAGGCTAGGAAAACAACAGTAGAGAATGTGCCACCTGGGCGACTGCCCTAAATGCAGATCAGTAGTGACTGATTGATTGAGTGAGGGTATATGACTCTGTTGATGTTGAGCAGACTCCTTAGTTTTATTTGACAGTGTAAGCTAGGTGCCAGCACCGGCATGCAGCCTTTTCTTCCCTACTACCATACATGACGTAATTCTTTTTACCTCATTAACTCCTCTGATGAAGTTGGGAAGAGAATCCAGTTATAGAAACATGCCACGACATACTCATCTCACCTATACCCGACCCCGTAGGGGAATGGGACAATGGTTGTAGAAGCAAAGCAAAGTTACTGACTTAACGTCTCACCAACTGCTTTTGTGGTTTTCGGAGACACCGATGTGACAGAATTTAGTCCCACAGAAGACATTTTACGTGCCAGTGCGTACGGAAACGACGCTGACGTGAACAATTTTTTACCATTTTGGTTACAACAGTGTGCGAGAAACTATTACCAAATTCGGAACGACAGTGTGAGAAAATTTACCAAATCCGTCAGGAGAATGTCCCCGTTCTAGAGTAAGAATAAGTATATGTAATTTTAATACAGGCTTGAGCAAATTTATATTCACACGGATATCAACAGCTTAGCCGTAGCGTGGAATGACAGACCAGATGTACATGACAATAGCATTATCACTATGGCTCGTACCTCATTCGTACCAACCGTGAGCGTAGTTCGGTATAAGTGAGCAGGTGCGTTCGAAGATTAGATACCTGATTAAACAATTCTACCATATTCTTTTACAAGTTCGGGCGCCAATAAGTATGTGTGAACATGTGTGTTCGAAATTTATACTTAAGGGAAGGAGCACCTCAACATTCATGGTAGGAGGGTGAGTGCCCTCCATTACGTCTAAACAGTTATTTATTAATCGTCCTCTAATTATGAAACATTTTACCACAATCATTGTAATAATATCAGCACATACCAAGTATGAGTGATTAGGTGTCTTCCAAGCCTACCCGTAAGGGAAAACGTATAACAGTATTCATCACATCATGTGCTTCCCGGTATATGTACGCAGATGTTTAATAAGCGTGTCAAGATTTCTTTTTCCACATTCGTTACAACCATGCAAACGGTCTGCACTATGAACACAATTTCATATTAAGAAATCTTTGTAGATGGTCTTGTCTCTATTGTAGTTGCTTTGAAGAAGTAGAAGGAGGGGAAGAAGAATAAGTAGCGGACAGCACTGCTTGGCGACCGAGATAACCTATGTAACCTATAGATTACGTCTTACGTGGGGCCCGAGGAGTTATAAGCGTGTTCTTCCTACCTCAAGACTTGCGACGGGTGAAATAAAGGTCGTGAATGTGAGATAAAGTTTCGCGAACATCTTTAGTAACCATCATAAAATATAGTTAATAGTGTCGTAAAGTGTTTCATTCTTAATGTTTTGGAACTGAATACCCCGTCGTGTTATCATAGTGTTCAGTGTTGTATATAGTCTGTTAATTATAATGTGGGGATATAATTGTGCAAGCGCAGTGTAAAATTTGTGACTGGTGTATGTGATAGAGACGTACTCAATTTTCTGGAAAACATAGGGCCTATATCAATAAATTTAATGTTACTTGTGATTATCCATCGATCTGAGTGTGTGTGTTTCATCTGATAAAGTGAACATTTGGAAACCACAAGAGAATTACACCTTATTCAAGTGTTTCAGTTTTGTAGATATGAGGATAAACTAATTTAAGGCATTATTTTATATATTCGTGATAAGTGCGCACGACTTAGTGCGAATATCCTTGCATTAAAGACTGCGTGAGCGAGCGCGATTGTTGATTTAAACAAGTAGGCTATATCGATAGTGACGGTTTACTACTTGAAATCACGGCCTACCAGATATCAAAACTGATCCAGTGTATCCAGATACGGTAAAGTTTATTTTCTATAGTGAACTTCTATCTGAATAAGTGTTATCTTCGAGTCTATTTGTGTAGTGGAGTAAATATCAGCCAAACGAGCACTTCAAAGTTCTTTTAGTGTGGTAGCCATATTGCTCTGGTCTGCAACGTCTTTGAGGGTGTGTTCCTAATGCCAGAGAAGGACGATACCGAGAGCACAGGAGACAACACTCCGTGCGGAGAATGTGGAAAACAGATAACAGAGACCAGTGCTGCTGTGGGCTGTGATGGAAACTGTCGTAAGTGGTTTCACAAGGAGTGTTCCGGAGTTAATGCGGGTGACTTCGCGACTCTCAAAAAGCCTAGCACTACATTGCTATGAATGTGCAAGATATGCAAAGATCATCTAATTATGTTAAGACATGGAAAAGAAGAATTAAAAGCAATATGGGAAGAAATAAGGAGTCTTAAGGAAAGCATCAAACAAACGGTTGCGGAGGAGATAAATAAAGCGATTCCTAGACAAAATGAAGAACATAAGAACAGTTCTAAAGGAACCAGTACTTCTGTTATAGTTCAGCATCCTCGAATCACTGCCAAGAAAGGATTGGCCCCGAAACCACCCCAGTGGAGTCAAATAGCCACGAACAGAACATTCCAGTAATTGAAGACAAAGAAACGTCATCTGATAACACCGAAGAGGGGACTTGGACGGAGGTTGTGAAGCGAAACCGGCACCGTAGACAGGTAATCATAGGTTCGAGAAAGGCTGATGAAACCAGCAACCTAAGAGCGGCTAATAGAACAGCCTGGTTGTACATAGGCAAACTTCATCAGAACACGGAGAGGGAGGACATTATTAAATTCCTTCGAGATAACAATATATCTGATGACATTATTTGTGACCAATTAGACACAAAAGGTACAAAGAAGGCGTTCCGAATTGGTATTGGATTTGACCACCTAGAAAAAGTAAATAACCCAGAATTCTGGCCAGGGAGGATTTTGGTGAGGAGGTATAATTTTCGACCCCATAACGGCTCGGGTACAATGCTCCCAACCAAATCCTGATAAGGAAGACAACGTTTTGCCTACATCAAAGATTAAGCTACTATTATGGAATATTGAAGGACTGCTGAGCATGACAAACACACTAGAAGAGATGATACAGGAATTTGATGTAATAATCCTAGTGGAAACATTTTTAACGCATGCATGGCAAACTAGTAGACATTTTTCAACATTCGTCATGGCAGAAAAATCTCCAGTAGGGAGGCCCAAATGAGGCATTGCATGCCTGTTCACTGATCAATTCTCACCATTTAGTGTACTATAGAGATCTACGAACGTTTTAGTAGTTCGAACTAAGCCGTGTGTATGTGTCTGTGTATATTTCCAGCCAGATTTCTCATCAACTGAGATTATTGAGGAAGTTAGTAAAGCTTTAACTGTGACTACTAGGGATGATGCCATTATCCTTGCCGCAGACCTAAATTGTCGCATCGATACAGAACATCGAAAATCAACAGAAGTTTTGGACTTCTTAGAAGAGGAAGGTCTTCGGTTGGTGAATGCCTCTGACATGAATACCTACATGTCTCATAATGGTGCAAGCACAATAGATCTGGTGTTTATAAACTCTAAGTTTGTGCCGATCAAGCAGGAGGTTATTCTTGAGGCGCAACGGAAACACCTACCAGTTGCAACTTCCTTACAGCTGGAGAATAGGCCTAGTACGCTTGATAGAGTTAGAGACCGTACAAACGTAAGTAGAAAAAGTAATCCGTCTCTTATCTGTGGTGAAGATAATCAAACGATACTTAACCTATTACGAGAGGGTAATCTTAATGAGGCTGCATTATATCTAGAAGTGCTGCTCCAGAATGCTACTCTACCAACAATACCTGTGGTCAGGAAATCTCAGCCCTGGTTCACCAAGGAATGCTATAAATGTCATAGAGATGTGCTGGAAGCATTACATACAGCCCGAAGAGAGAAAACAAAAGAATTCCTTGAAATATATGCCAGTAAATGGAGAGCATACAAACTACTAATAAAAGAAGCCAAAAATCATTATAGAAAGGAAGGAGAAAAGAAACTTACAGAACGTGCCAGTCTAGATCCTTACTTGGCTCTGAAGCCTAGACAACCTAAGTTCCCCAGGAACTTACCAATGGAAGTTTGGGAAAAGCACTTGAGTGCAGTGCTTCAAGAGAGAGACACACGACCTACTGATTATCTCATGCCTGTTTTTCAAATAATCCCTGAAATAGACGAATTTTCAATTAATGAGGTTGTATCAACTATTACAGCATCTAAAGATAACAAGGCATGTGGCCCAGATCACATTTTTAATGAACATCTTAAAGCTGCTCTCCCAAAATTGGGTGAATCCATCACTCATCTAATGAATGAATGCTTGCGGCACGGTAGGATACCAGACAACTAGAGAAAATCTACTATTAAAATGCTATATAAAGGCAAAGGTGATACCGCGGATCCCAACTCATATAGAGGAATAGCGCTAGAATGTACTCTACTAAAGACTTTAACTTCATTAGTAGGTAAACGTCTCATTAAATTGGTGGAAAATAACCTACCGGAGTCAAAATTCGGATTTAGAAAAGGAAAATCAACGACTTTAGCTATCCGCTGTCTCCAGAATGACATAGAAGAAGCCTTAAAGAAACCAGGGGGTAAATTGCATGCCATCTTTATAGATTATTCGAAAGCTTTTGACACCATAAGCAAAACCATACTGTTAGAAAAATTGGAGAGTATCATTGGTAGTACGAACTACCTTATACCGCTGATTAGGAACTTACTGCTCAACAATTCAATAGAAGTAGATGATGGCATTACCAAATCTATTATTTTGGAACAAACAACCGGGGTATTACAGGGAGACCCGTTAAGTCCATTATTATTCATCATTACGACAGCAGACATAGTAGATTTGGTAAACCAGGAAAGCATCAAACTATTAATGTACGCTGATGATATGGTCTTAACATCAACGTCAAGAAGGAACTCCAGGAATCATTCAACCAAATAGTAGGCTGGATAAATAAAAATGAGCTCAAACTGAATGTAGAAAAAACAGTTTCCATGACATTTAGAAGAGGGGGACCTCATGGAATCTTCTATTATGAAGACCAAGAACTTAAGTCCGTAAAGCATTTTAAATACTTGGGTGTAATTTTTCAAACCCAAGGTAATGTTTTCACCCTCCATCTCATGGACCGTCTAAATGCATCTATGAAAGCAATATCTGACATTAAGCATCTGAGAAACTTGTCTTTAGAAACGGCTATAAAACTCTTTCATCTAAAAATCAGCCCTATAGCAACATATGGCTTGGAAAACATTTGGGAACATTTGAGTATGAAACAGTTAGATAAAATCGAGAAGTTGAAGGCAATCTACTTGAAACGGGCTCTGTGCCTCTCCAAATATTCTCCTTCCCGGCTCGTGTATGAGCTATCCAGTGAGGGATTTTATGTGGAAGAGCTAAGGTTACAGTTGTTACTCCCAGCAACAACACCCTATATCCATCTGCTTCAAGACCTACGATCGAAGAAGGCTGACATCTGGGAAGATTTCTACTCTACCGATGCCATGCTAAATCGCGAGTGGGTTCAAGGTGGATATGAACTGCGACACCTGCTGACAAGGTTCTCCATTCACATGAACCAGGTTTGAACTGTGTATGTTTAAGATGTGGTGCACACTGCACTATGTACCATGTTTTAAATTGTAAACAGCGATCAGAATCACTGGTAAAATTTTGCAACGAAGATTAATGTTTTATATAGTAATTCTTTGCACATTGTGCGCGTTAAATAAATTATTATTAAGAAATCTTTTGCCACACTCCTTACAGACGATCTCCACTATGAGTGAGTATGTGTCTTATAAGATTGTTCTTACGACGAAACCATCTCCCACAGCAATCACACCCGAAGGGTCGTTCTTCATTATGAGTGAGCATGTGTCTTTTGAGGGCGGCCTTTATACGGAACTGTTTATCACACTCCATACATTCGTACGGACGCAGTTTAGTGTGACAGACCAGGTGTTTAGTAAGCGTGGCCTGTTCACGAAATCTCCTTCCACACTGGCAACAACAGTGCGGACGCAATTTATTTTTGCGATGGGAAGAGAGGTGTATAACCAACGCGTTTTTTTTCCTAAACCGTTTACCACACCTCTCACACAAGTGCGAATAGTCGGCACTATGATTTAGCATGTGGCTATTAAAAGTCCTCACTCGGCTAAACCTCTCGCCACATACCTCACAAACGTACCCATCAACATGAGTATGAATAGCCAGATGATTAATTAGAGTGACCTTATCACGAAACTGTTTACCGCACTGGCTACAACCGTGAGGACGCAATTTGGTATGTTTGAGGAGATGCCTATTCAGGGTTGCCTTCATTCGAAACCTTATACCACACACACTGCAGCAATGTGCACGCTGATCAGTATGAATAAGCATATGTTTTGTCAAAGTGCCCTTCATAGAAAACCCCCTACCACATTCGTCGCACGTGTACGGACGTTCTCCAGTATGCTTGAGCAGATGATGAGCATTCAGGTGCCCCTTCTCACGAAACCTCTTACCACATTCTCTACATGAATGCGGACGCTCTCCAGTGTGAGTAAGCGCGTGCCTTATTAAGTGCGCGTTGTTTCGAAAACTCTTACCACACACATTGCAAACGCGCTTGGGTTTTCCTGTATGGTTGCGCAGGTGTTTTCGCAGTTCAGATTTCCGGGAAAACTTCATACCACATTCATTACAACACATTAAGGATTCTGTAATAGAATGGATTGGCCATTCCGTAGACCGGGGCAAGAGCAGTATGCCAAGGATATTAAGCGGTGGCAAAACGCACACCACATCACTTCCTTTTTCCAATAACCCGCAGCTACTATTGCGTGTATCCTCTCCAACCCTAGAACAAAAGAGAAACCGAAAAATTAGTACCTTTTATGAGTAAGACAACAAGATCAAATACAGAATAAAAAAGCAAATTGAATATACATGCCAAAATTATTCTGTTCAAATTACACCGTTACTCTGTCACAAACTTAAAATCTAAACAGCCCTAGACCACCATGGGTAGACATATGCACATAAAAATGAGGTTGTCTTGAAAGCATACTTTCGGATATTGTACAAACCTACTATATTTTCCCACAGTACGAAATGGTACCAAAGGCAAAGCTCAATGGAAAAACTGATCCTTCATATAGTATCAAGTTGCCAGGGTGGTAGGTAAATAAATATTCAACTGGTAGCTTCTATCTAAAAGATTTATTATCTAGTTGCTTATTCTCCACAACAACACAGGCTCACCAAAATCTCACAACCATAGAAGAGAACACAGATTTGCACAGCTACACTCGGCTAGGGCTCTCTCCATCCCTCTGTCCTCTCTACAATCTATTCAAATAGAGGGCGCACCCTTAACAGCTAACACGTGTTAAAACAGGCTTACATGCTCAATGCAAGGTGGTCCAATCAGATCAAATCGAAATTATTTTATTTACAAATGAGGTGTACACCTCAGTGGGAAATGATGCAAAAATATATTATTATCAAGCATTAATTTTTAAATTTAAAATGTGAACAATTCCTAAAATATAGTGGTATTCAGTTTACAGTAATAATTTTTCTATTAAACCCAGAGCTCATTCTTAATAAATTTATATTATCAACAAAATTCTACTGATAATACCTACTGCATTTACAGATTATCACCTCATATACAGTACACTGAATCACATCAAGTAATATTATACAAAGGCTATAAGATTAAAATTACATTGTTTTTTTCCCATCTTGTTACTTATCATGCATAACGACCTCCTGCATGTTAACCACAGCCATTTTCCCACCCCATTTAGGAGTTCCTGAGGGGCTTTTACAGCTACTGTACAGGTCCCAGGGCCCTAAAAGCAATGCACTTCACTCCTATGGGCAGTCTCCAATGAATTAATTTATTCACAAAAATTCATTACATGCAATAACATGCACGTCAGATGCCGTCAAGTATTTCATTTCTCTATTGCAGTTTATTCTTTTTTCAATATCTGCACTGATTTTGGAAAAGAATCAAACACTTACCCCAGTAAACTGTTCCACACCGTCATGCCCTTCCCAGTCAATGAAAATTTACCTCAATCACTTGTGCTGAAAACCCATGTAGTTTTATAATTTTGGTCAGCAGCTGCCTCTGTGGATCAGCGGTAGAGTGTCGGCCTCCGGATTCCAACACAGCGGGTTCAAACCCGGCAGAGGTAGTCGGATTTTTGAAGGGCGAAAAAAAGTCCATTCGACACTCCATGTCGTACGATGTCGGCATGTAAAAGATCTCTGGTGACACATTTGGTGTTTACCCGACCAAATTCATTAAATCTCAGCCATAGACACCCAAGAGAGTTTCGGTTTACCCGGTCTGCCATCTAGTGGGGGCCTAGAGTAAAACGGAACGTCGAAATTGACGAGCAGACAGCCAGATGGCGTCAAATTGAAATGTCTGCACACGGTAGCTGAGGCCATACGATTATTATTATTATTATTATTATTATTATTATTATTATTATTATTATTATTATTATTACTTTGGTCAGCTATGCCAACATAACATTTTCCAATGGAAGACTCTCCCGGATATGCCCCGCTTGCTTACTCCCCTGTATATGCTCCATATACTACTACTTTGAGACTAGTTCTCTCTCTTCTCTTAATAAGGACTTCCAATAAAGTTTGTCTATTCTTTTCTGATAGATTACTTTTTCTCCTGAAATTCCTTGTTACAAGATTCTCAAAAGAGGATGATTATATATTTTTTCCTGTTTTGTTATTTTGTTTAGATGTATTTCTGAATTGTTCATTTCATTTCCTAATGGAGTTAGTTCTTCTTTCATTTGTTTACCAACTGAACACCGTGAGAGATTTTACCTTAATTCACTGTCCTTTGGATAGCATGCTGATTACTCCTGGTAAGTACCATGTTCACCTATCCCCCTATGTTGCATCTTTATGGTGTTGGCATTTCTGTCTCTGCTTTAACATGTCTTTTACTCGTACTGGCTTAAGGGCGGTAATGGCCAGTGCAGTATGTGGTAGCAGAGCTCTGGTTAATCTTATCTTGTGCTCACAGCTAACTGAAGGTTAACTGGATCCTCCCTTTTTATTTGATACCTGTTCACTGTGCAGGGTTGGATTGTTGAAATATCTGAAAGAAAAACTGTCAAGAACTGTAATATATTCCTATGAAATGAAGTGCACTCTTCTCAGTTAATAGTTGATTAATTGTTTTATGTACTATCATCATGTTACAAGCTGTACTGTTCCCACACCAAACTTGAGGAAAGCCAAACTGGTCTATGAGCTGACTGTTAGAGTTACTGAAGCAGCTGGCATATTTGCTGTGTACACGGTTTTCCTGTCTTTCCATGATCAGATGCCCTTCATTTCTCCTTTCTCTCAAGAGCAACTTTGGTGAGTTACTGCATGACTTTACTTTACCTTTGCAGTAAGAGATATCATAGAGGAAGGACTGTTGTATAAACTCTGAGTAAAGTACAAGTCGATGGCTGAAGGATGTGGTATACCACTATTTTTCACTCTAATGACGTGCGTAAGTAAACTACCTTGTATATTTCTTGGGACCTGACTGTGTACCCTACAATATCAGTGAGCAAATTAATTTTGTTTTCACTGTGTTATTTGATTTGATTATTCATGTTGCATGTGATGTTTGTTTGGTAAATATTAATATGATTCATGGCCTAATGTCTGGGAACATTGTGTCATATTGTCTCTTTTGGAGTAACTGTATTGGTTCTCATGCTTATTGTTATTTAAATTCAAGCATTGTGGTTCTGTAGTTTGTGCCTAAATTACTATGCAGCTGTCTCCTTTAACTAATATTTACTACTGCATTGAAACTGACATGTTAACATCGTGAAGTATATAAGCTAGGTTTTGGCATATATATATCTTGTGACTATGTTGATATGGAGGTAATGTGGCAGTAATGTACTTGGTGATGATGGACTGCCTACCAATGTTTAACTGACACCTTCTCTTTTTAATTTGATGGTTTAGTGTGGTTGGTATATGTTTGTTTTACTTGTTCAGTAAGTGCTGATTAACTTGCTGTAGCCAACTTATAACCTAAACTAGTACTGTTTTCATCTCAGTGATTACCTCATCAAAATTATTACCAACTGGTTGGTGGGTATTATTCCATATGGTCATGAATGAAATTTAGGGTGTTATGTTTTGAAATCCTTAGCGCTGTTGAACTATTCAGGCGTTTAATTCTCATTTACCTGTTAAAATATTTCTGGCTTTGTGTCATAAACCACTTATTGTAGTGAATTTTGGTGAAAGATTTATGCTTGCTATTGATCCCTTGTGGGTTACTGATTGTGTTCTATGGCTTATAACTGGCAATGTGACTTGATCACTGCTATATGATTGCTTGTCTGTGCTGTTTGTGGGGAAGTGTGTCCATATTGCATGAATGGTTAGCCAATTTTAAAATGTTTTCATGGCAAGTATGCGTTTGTGAGTTGGTGGCTAGTGGTTGGAGGTATCTCCTTTGGGCGATAATTGTTGTTGTGGAGTACTGACGATTGGTGTTTGAAATGGTAACCTGCTTGGCTCATGCATGGACCTTGAGTCTTTACTATGTTTTCATTTCTAGTTATCGGCTGCATGTGCTTCTCTATTACTAGTAAATCTTTGTGCCCTCTTCTTGATCAAACCTGTCACCCGGTTGTGGATTAAACATCTTTAAACCGAGCTCGATAGCTGCAGTCGCTTAATTGCGGCCAGTGTCCAGTATTCGGGAGATAGTAGGTTCGAACCCCACTATCGACAGCCCTGAAAATGGTTTTCCGTGGTTTCCCATTTTCACACCAGGCAAATGCTGGGGCTGTACCTTAATTAAGGCCACGGCCGATTCCTTCCCACTCCTAGCCCTATCCTGTCCCATCGTCGCCATAAGACCTATCTGAGTCGGTGCAACGTAAAGCAACGTGCAAAAAAAATAAAAAATTCTTTAAAACTAGCCTATCGCAAGTTTTACCTGTTTCTTAATTTTTCTAGTGTTGAATTGCATTAACCTAACCTGTCATTTCTAAAATTTTAATTCTGTTGACCATTTGATGTAAATGTTGTTTGTGGTGTTATCCCTTGTTGTACTGAATGGTTCCCTGGGTATTTAGTTCTACGCACTGCTGAAATCATTATGTGGCTAGAATATTTATTCTGAAAATTTTTAACCTGTTAGTGTATTGCATTGTCCTATATGAGTTGTGGATTGCATGTGGTGTGAAAGGTGTCTTACCGTATCTTACTTGTTGGAGTTATGTGGTGTAGCATGAGACAGGATTCCTAACCCGAGAAATTTATTTTCTTTTGACCTTAGTGGCAGGTTTTCCATTGTGTTTTGTCTTGGTTACTACAGTACTGTACATTTGGTTTTGCGGTTAATTAGTGTTACATAATGGCTTGTCGGCATGTTGTTGAGGATAGGAATGATTCTTTTATGCCCTCATGGGCTATCACATGTTCTATAGACATCATTTATGTGGTGCTGCAAGGTGGTTGTTAATTGGGTTATGGCAATTTGGTAGGGCAGTATGTTGCTTTTGTAGTTTCCTCTCTATCATAATAGGTTTGTCCATTATTTATTTAGATGGGTCTGGAACTCATATGGGATAATATTCTATTGTTGAAAGTAACTTACTGGTAATTTGAGTGTTCTTGTTTCCTCATCATGTATTTAACTGCATAACCTGTTGTTCTGATGTCATTATGAAATTAATTTATGATACTGTAAAGCTCATTTAAGGTTTACCTTCTAGTCTATGGTGTTTTTTTCAGCCAAATTTATAATATCTGTTGGTACTGCTGATTTTACACCTTACAGTTCTCTGTTTTTGCTGGATAAGTATGGGATTATTTGACAATTTCCAGTCGATCCTGAAGACATCCTGCTAATCGATTATGGGGTCTTTCAGTATTATTCCTTCCTTCTTCATTGTTCTGTTGAGTGTTTTCAACCAACCTACCTCATTATCTGCATTTATGTTTTATTTACCTTGTTTCCTGTGTGATTGGAGAGGTACTTCTTTGCAGGTATGCTGCAGTGTGAATCTGCAGATTTCACATATTTTTAGCCCGGGTTTTCCTGAGGTGCTTAACAGACAACCAGTAGTATATGTGTCATTGCTCTTTATTTTCCTGCTGCTCATCTAATTTGAGGTTTTTCATGACCTTTTTAATTTAATTAGGTGTGCCGTTGTGAAATGAATATTTCAGTTAATTCTATGAAGTTGGTTGGTTATAAGACTTTAGATATTTTTACCCTCCTGAACTTCTTTACATAAACTGGTCCTGTCTTTCCTATGGTGTTAATGGTAGTCTTGTGATGATTTAATATTTTCCATCCTTGTGTTATTCATTGCTTGGTTTTGTTGATAGATCTGTTGTTGATGACAGACTAATCCGGATCCAGCCATCTAAAAGTTCTAGAGGTCTCCAATTGTTTCTGTCGATGTTACACTTGCTTTTAATAACTGTTATAGTTTAACCATGGGTTTTGTTATTTTCTTAAACCTTGCCATTTTGAGTGTTACTGCTCTGTTGGTATGAATGTTGCTGATTTTCATACTTGTTCTACTGGATTATGTGATGTTAATGTATATGCAATGTTGAACCAGACTAAGTTGAATTAATTAAATGATTTACGTTGTGTAGTTAGGAAGGTTTGAAGATTGATAAGCTCACAGTTCTGTGCCTGTTTCTTTCTAAATTATTGACTCTAATGTTGGTTACTTCAATTCTACTGCTGTGTCTGTAATTTTGGTCTACTACATGTTCTTGTTGGGAGAATGTCAGGTTGAGTTGTGCTTTCATGTAGCAGTTTAGCATAATGTTAGTGTTTTCTATTCCAGAAGTGGTACTGTTTGTGTAACTGTGTCTATCAGTTTAAGTGTAGCTTATGTGTTATTATGATGCATTTAACTTGTATGGGTGATGAAGTACACTGGAAACTAATCTGAGGAGATAGTTCCTTTCGACATTCGAGTTGGTCGTTTTCCTTGTGTGGTACTTTGGTGTTTGTGAAAAGTCATCATGGTATTTTTATTTACTCTTTAGGTTGTGTCACCTGTGAGAGATGTACATGAGGAATCTAGCTATTCTGTTTTACTTATTATGTTGTTTGTGTGCTCCAGTTGTGCGAAGTGGAATCATATCATGATGTATTGTGATTGTGATAATCATTTTTAGTTTCTCTATACGCCAGTAGTCCGAATATACCTAACATTGTATCTCCACAACTCCTGTGATATTATCTCTTGAAAAATGTCTCCAGTAGTCAACTCTTATGTACTAACCTTATCTGCTCCTCTGATATCTTGATTAATTCTTGAATTTAGTTTATCATAATCTCATTTAATTTGACCTGCCCCTCTTTGGTGTAAGTCAGATGCTAACTTAGTTACCCCCTGCAGTAAATTTTAACTAATGGATCTGAATTTTCAACACTAGTAAACATGGGGTTACTAGCTAGACTTTCGTTAAGTACTAAGGTTTCAACCCGCCTGTAGAGTATGGGATCTTCAAGTTAGGTTGCTTCTTCTTCCTTTTACTGGCTTTGAGCTTTTCGATTTGGTGAGACCCATCCTTTCATTTATGTATTATATTTGCCTTATTTTCCATTTGAAATGGGTTCCTATGTGGTTGTGTTCAACCCATGGTGTGAGAGTCTCTTCCTCACTTATTATTAGCTCAGTATTTTGCCAAAGTTTCACGGGACAGTTGAAAATGTCTTGGTTCTCTCTTCCTGCTGTGACTGGTCTGGTTAGGTTTCTTGATTTTAGATTGTACCTTTTCTTTAAAAATTAGGTTACCTATTCTGATACCAATATTTTTGCTTATTCTGTGAAGGTGGAATTATATAACATAAGGTTAAATAACATTTCTGAGTTTTTCCTTTCTTGTTATCTTCCTTCTGTCGCTATCCATGGTGATAGTGTATTGTGAAATGATTATTACCTTCCATAGCGGTTATGTTCCTAGCATTTCTTGGTGGCAAATATCATTTTCGAGTACGCTATTGCTAGCATCTGCCATTTCTGTTGATTATTGTATCTCTTTAGATTTTTCCCTCATTGTTTTGCTTTGACAAGAAAATATTTTTGTTCTACCATGGATGTCATATAACTTGAAAGTATAGTTCTGAAACACTTTTTTAAAAACTAGAGGTCACACTTAAATATTTCCATGTACATCTTGTCCTTCTTAGATTTGGTTGTGTTTCTGAGATGTTGATGCCATTGTTAAAACTCAGTCATTTACAGGCTGTTGTTCTATGATTTAAGTAATTTTTATCCCTTCGATTCAGTTGAATTGTATGCATTGTTAATTTAACCTCAGTTTTTCTCACAGATCATGATTCCCCCCCCATTTTAGGTTGTGTTATAACATAGTGTCGTGACAATTGATTGATGGAATATGTCTAATCTGATCCCCTTTCATTATGCTTTTTCTGTGCCCATTTGAACTTAGGTGAACACTGATGTCCATATAACATGCAAATCACTGTGTAATTGTTAGTGAGTAATGGGTTTTGTTTTGATGTTGAGGCCTGTTTTGGGATCTCTGCTATATTTTACCCTGTGCAGTGTTGCAATCATCTTTGATGTCACATCTAGTGTGTTGTACTGAACCTGATTGAATAGCCTGTGTCAGTACCTGTGTTTGTGTGTTCTGTAGTAACTTATTGACCATCCTTTCAAAATGTGTCTACCTTACCCTTGGTTTCTATACCTAATTTCCTATTCTCTTCTACCTTTAGTCCAGCGGTATACTTTAGTCCTAGGTCAACTGATTGTATTTTAAAAGTATGTGAGACTATTTTGTGGATCCTTTCTCCTGGTAAAATAGGCTCACCAATTTTGTCTCTCTGCCTTTTATCTTACCTTCCAATGCACGTTTTGATTTCATTCTTTTCTGTTGTGGCCCATCGGGGTATTGAAACTATAAAAGAATAACGAGATGGTGCACTCCTTGAACCAAATAAAAACCTGATAGTTAGGATTAAAATTGAAACAATCCGAACCTTAGTATTATGAGGTAAATTTAGATAAGGAGATGCATACGAACTTCCGAGACTTATTAATTAAAAATAAACGTGGCAAATTTTAAAAGTGATATGTTCTATTTTTTTCCCAGTATGTGTAACAAGAAAATTTGGAACCGACTTAGGTAAAATGTGATTTAGAAAAGTTTTGATGCAATCATCTCCTTTATAAAAAGAGTGATATAGCAAATTTTCAGTGAGTGGAATGTTTAAATGTGACTGATAACCTTATGGACTAAGCCTGCATCTACTAGGAGTTTTAGAAATCTGTTTGATTTTGTATAGCAGAAGAGGCACGGGTTCATAAATATCTGTTATTTTCTGCACGTGGATGATATCTGAAGTCGGACTTAGTGCACGTGGTCATTATCTTATGAAGACTTAATTACAAAAATTAGTTTGTTTCTAGACTACTGTGCTGTTGGGTGTTTATATACGTGAATATAGTAAGCTCTGGAGAGGGAGGCTCTTACTGAGGTAACATATTTGAGCCCCTTCCATAAACTTTTTGGGACTGGCTATCTCACCATGGAAATTCGTATTACTTTGGCTTTTGCCAATGTTTCTTCTACTGTTACTAACTATGTGACTTGTGGTCACATATTCAATATTAATTTTCTCCACGTCTGAGCGCTAAATCCGTACTCCTTTAAAACTTCATATTTATTTTGTCGATTAAACATATTATATGCTTGTAGCTTCTGCTTCGTGCTGCCCTCTTCAGCAGCTGGTCTAAACTTGTTGCCCCCCCCCCCCCCTCTCTCTCTCTCACTCTCTCACATGCCAATCAGTGCACACCTTCTACACTGGGACAGCCTATGTATGTTTGTGAACTGAGGGCAGCCAATGACTTCGAGTTCTGCAGCCACGGAGAGAGCACATTTCTTGTGCTCACGCGGCAGCCTAGCATCGGCTTGGGCCATGGACCCAGGCTGGATTCATTAATTCTATGACTGTTATCACCCACATAAGTTTCTTTACCTTTTAAAATATCATCCTAATTTTCTTCTGAAATAGTGCTAAAATTACGCATCTTCCAACTGAGCTCATCTACTACGAGTCTAGAGTAACTTGTGCTAACATGCTTCTGAAAACTACTACACAACCTGTACGGTTTTCTGATCCTTTCTTCGTTCTCGAATTACATCTCGCCTGTGGATTTGGCTCCTAAGGAAAGACTTCATCTCGTACTTATATGTCGTGTGCTCGGTGTGATGCCTACAAATTACCTCCATACTGTGAAATTATATTCTCTTTATACTTCGATTTTTGCATTGATAATCGGGTGTAATATGTATACTGTGGATTGTAACTGACTAATGGCATTATGTTAGTTGATTTGGTTACAGCCACTTGTGGCATTTTAAAATAAAAAGAAAAGAAAATTATTATTATTATTATTATTATTATTATTATTATTATTATTATTATTATTATTATTATTATTATTATTATTATTATTATTATTATTATTATATTTTGGAGTAAACACTATTGGTCTGAGGGCCATGTGGGTATACAAAAGGGTTTTATATTTTGTTTTGAGCCCATTTTGAACATCTTGCTTCTGTTCCTGTTTATTTTATTTAACTGTAATTTTGGAGTTTTAAGGTCAATTGATTCCCCTTTGTTCTCTCTGTATAAGATCCTATTTTTATTAGTGGGTTGTCCGTTTGGTTGTTTTCCTTTTCTTGGAGCATGTGTATGTTACCATTGCAACGAGTGTGTGTAAAAGGAGTTGTTTAATTGTTGATTGATCTGGTTGGTATAATTGACTTCTGCCGTTATGAACTTCGATCTTAATGACGTATTTTCTTGTTCTTATCCCCTTAATGTTATTTAGTGAATTTCCTTGTCCCCTTCAGTTCATTTTGACTAATTTCAAGTGATTTGGTAACCAAAGTAATCTTTGTCCTGTAAGTTGGATCTTAGATTCAATTGTGAAAACTCTTTGAATGAAACCTATTTAAACCTAATTTAAATTGAAGTTAGAAAAGCATGATGTTTTCAAACAGTATAAGTGAATGCTTAAGTTGTTATAATTGTAATATGTATATTCTTATTTTAATCAACTTCCTCTAAAAGGATGGCTGGTTTTAAAATTAATTTAATTTTTACTCTTCTGTTGATAACTTGTTTTAATTAAATGGGTTATTCGATTCTCAAAAGAGTACACGTTTTTTCTTCCTGTTCTGTTATTTTGATTGAGGTATTTTTCTGAATAAATTTTTTTTTATTTTCTTAATGGGGTTAGTTTTCTTTCATTTATGTTTTATTTTAATTCACTGCCCTTAGGGTAGCACGCTGACTACTCATGGTAAGTACTTGTTCATCACTCCTTATATGTTGCATCTTTATGGTGTTCGCGCTTCTGTCTCTACTTTAGCTTGTCTTTTAATCGTATTGGCTCAAAGGTGGTAATGGCATGTGCAGGAAGCGGCAGCAGTGCTCTGGTTAATTTTTTCTTGTGCTCGTACCTAACGGTAGGTTAAGTGCATCCTCCTTTTTTCTCTGAAACCTGTTTACCGTGTGGTGTCGGATTAATATAATGTTGAAAGTAAAACAAAGTGTCACTAATTGTAATACATTCCTGTGTAAAGAAGTGCACATATCTCGTTTATAATTTTGATTAATTGTTTCATGTACTATCATCATGTCACATGCTGTACTGTTCCCACACTAATTGAGGAAAGCCGAACTGGTCTAAGAGCTGACTATTAGACTTATCTAATCAGCTGGCATGGTCGATGTGTATGCTGTTTTCCTGTCTTCTCATGGTCAGATGCCCTTTATTTCTCCTTTTTTTGAAGAGCAACTTTTGTGAATTATTGCATGACTTTACCTTTACCTTTGCAGTAAGTGATATTGTTGAGGAAGACTTGTTGTATAAACTCTAAATAAAGTACAAGTCAATGACTGAAGACTGTGGTATACCACTATTTTACACTGTAATGAAGTGCATTTGTCAACTGCTAGTATATTATGTAACCTACAATATCAGTAAGCAAATTAATTTTGTTTTCATTGTGTTATTTAATTTGTTTGTTTATGTTCCGTGTGAAGTTCGTTTGATAAATATTACTATGATTCATGGCCTCTAGTCCAGGAACATCGTGTCATATTGTCTGTTTTGGCGTAACTGTATTGGTTCTCAGGCATATTGTTATTTAATTTCTAGCATTGTTGTTCTGTAATGAGTGCCTAAGTTACTATGCGGCTGTCTCCTTTCACTAATATCTACTACTGCATTGAAACTGACATGTAAACATCTTGAAGTACTTAAGCTAGATTTTGGCATATACAGTATATATCTTGTGTCTATTTCGATATGGAAGTGATGTGGCACTGATGTAATTGGTGATACTGGACTGCCTACCACTGTTTAACTGCCTGAGACCTTATCTTTTTTAATGATGCTTTAGTGTGGTTCATATGGGTTTGTTTTACTTGTTCAGTCAGTGTTGATTAACTTGCTGTTGCCAACTTAAACCTAAACTAGTACTGTTTCCATGTCAGGGACTATCTCTTCAAAACTATTACCAACCAGCAGGTGGGTATTACTCCATTTGGTCATAATTGAAATGTATGATTTTATGTTTCAAAAACCTTAGCCCTGTTGATCTGTAACAGAATTGGGAGATGTTTTGTAATGTAATTAGACACTTATCAAGTTACCTTTTGATCAAAACTAATTATCATGATATTTCGGCTCATCGGAATTTGACTGGAAGTATTTTATGCTGCTAGCTCATAATTGCATGGTCCGCCAGAGTAGCGCTAGCATTCAGTAGTCATGCTGTCAAGATTGTACTGCCATCTAGCAACCACCGCGGAACTGAATTCAACATTTTTCTCCATGCACGAATGACAATGGGAGACGTGTTGTTGTTTTAGAAAGTGAGACAGGACTGAACTACTTCTGCGATTGCTGGTGGATTTTTACTTGTAATAAGAGTGGAAGAAGAAAACATCATGGTTTTATTTGATCCTGGGTCGATGACCTTACCGCCATTCCATTCCTTTTCCTACTACTTTTTAAATAATCTGTAAGTAAGCATACAGTTCTTGTCTACCCAGAGATCAAATGATGTGAGAAGCAAATCGGATAATTGAAGGTTATCGAATGAATCACATAAATTCATCTGCTTTAATTGCACTGTTTAAATGTATGATATCCTACTAACGAAATTCCCTTAGTGCACGAGAAATTCGAATTACAAAGTGGTTGTAAACCTTGTCATTTTAACTGGTGAATTAACTACCAATTTGCTGGGGCTTTTATGTAACTATTTGTAGAGTAATAGCACGTGTTAAATCCTTATTATCTGAATCTCCCCATCAGGGAAGTGATTACGAGCCGAAAATTGTTTCTTATCGCTAATTCTGCTGTGTATTTATCTTTTCTGGGTGGGTAGCCATTTTGTTTGGGTTCGTCATGTGACCTGGTCGCCATGGTTGCACTATTTATATGTGGGTGGGCATTGCCCATATTATTTTGACATTTGCCGTCTCTGTTCTTTGTTATGTGATGACAGCTGACGTGCGCCATGAGAGAGATTGTTTGATTTTGCTCATGGGAATAGTTGTGATCCAGTAATGCATCTCCATTTCTCTGTATGCTTGGCGGTTGTAAACTATTAATATTTAATTCTGGATTATATTTGACTTGGCGACTAATTGTACCTGTTGCTCACATTTATATTTGATGTAATTACCCCTGTTCTAACGTTTTTCATGTTGAACTTGTGTTCTGCAGTTTTCCCATGCTACTGATCTTGTCCTACAGTTGAAGTGGTTCTTGAGAAACATTTTTCACTCTCAAAAATGGTATTGTGTGAATACCTGGTTTTTGGTTAAGTGTTCAATTAAGAACACCGTTCTTTCCTTCATTTCTTTAAGGTTGTATTTCATAATTTATCCTCATTGAGGATTTCTCCAGGGGACTGGTTTGTGAGCTCAGATTGTATTTCTTTTCCATTTTCTTTCCCTGATTTTAATTTTAATGAAATTGAAAGTTCTATTATTAATTTAATTCGTTTTTAATTTTTGCCTAACTGAATTTTAACTTGATCTTTTAATCACTATTAATTAATTTTTAGTCATTAAAGTTGTTTGTAACTTAAACATGAATGATTATTTTAGTCAGTAAGTTTTATTTCTGGTCCAATCTACTCGACCTCTGTAAGCCTAGCGGTTTCCGCGCCTTGCTATGATCTTCTCTTGGGAAAATCTTGGTAAGTGCTTTACTTAATTTAATTTCCCTGATCGTATAACTACTGTCATGTAATACCACACTAGTAAGTTAGTGACAATGTATTGGTATCAGTTAGCGTGGTTCTTTTGTTTTGTTCGCATTTTAATTTCCCTGTAATTCTATTTCCCTTTCAGTAAAATGTTGGAAGTCATTTTTACCTATCTTTAAAATTACTGAATACTGACTAAAATAATAAAGTTGAATGTGTTAAGTGCATTGAACTGTAAAGGGGAAGGGAAGATTTGGCTTGAGACTATAATATTGCATGTTTCTCTTTGATGTTCATTTAATCATCTTGCGGGAGCCCATTGCTGCTGTGTGAGGTATCTGAGCATTATGTATTCCTAATTCTTTGGCTTGGGAGCTTTGGTGTGCTATTCTGCTGCTTGCTGTATTAAATATGCTTGGACATGGTAGTTGGCAGTGAACTGGTGAGTTATTTGATTTGATTTTTCTATTATTAGTACCTTATTATTTTAAGGTGTGAATTTGGTTATCAAGGAATAGGATCTGAGAACATCTCATTTTCTTTTCTACCTTGGTGTGCATCTGCGTCTCGATGTCTTGGTATTTACTTTTGGGCATAATAATTTTATAAGTTTAGTGCGCTCAATTTGTCTGCGAAGGAAGCGTTACCTGATCTCTAATTGTTTCTTTTATGCCTAGAGCTTCTCGTAAGTTGCTCTAGTCCTCTGATTTGCTGTTGTGCAGTTATTAATTGCTGTGGTGAAATATTCGGAATTTGAAAAGTAGATAAAATTTCTACTTGGAAATAATTTGGTGAGAGTATTTTCTCGCACACAGTGTACTCTGTTGCTTGGTTCGTTTCTTGCCCACTACTATGTCTCGCTCTGCGTTATTTCCCTACCAGCTTAGGAAGGCAGAATTAGTATATGAGCTATCCATCCGCAATCTAGAACCACCAAGTACTGTGGGAGAGTGTGCAGTTTTGGTGAGTGCAAATGCACATGTTTCAGTTAATCTTTTTCCCAAATTAAGGCTTGTTAACTGGTTTCGTTTTCTAGTCCTCTTGGTTGATTGTAACATTGGAAAGGTTGTTTCGGTAGCTGTTTGGTATCTTAACACATTGCTGTCCGGCCCATCTGACGTATAACTGGCCCCTGTGGCCGGAAGGTTTTGGCAGAGACATGGAGTTATTGCACGGTATCATAATTTAATAATTTTAGGTTCATTCACAGTTATATCTGTCCACTGTAAAGTTTTTAGTGAGATCTTATATTTCGGTTCATTCTGGTATTGATATCTGTTTGATTCCTCCACCATATACGCCAACAAATCATTACAAATGAACAACTTGACATCACAACCTATATTTTCAGGTTCACTCGGCGAAATTTTAACGCCAGGCGTCCACGAGAAAGACTCCAAAAACAGTATAATATCCTGTTCGGCCACTCACTGCCAGAAATAGGGAGAATATTATCAACAGTACTTACATCTAGACCATCTTTGCTATCTGAAGCATCAGGTCATTGCTCACATGGTGCAATAAACGTGTCATTCAACGCATCACTTCCATATAAATGCATGACACTAGCACTAGAATTATCATTAGACAATTCATCTTCACTCTCCTCATAATCACGGGAAACATATAACAAATTATCAGCGTATAATTCATGTATAATATCACCAGGAGTCAGTCCACTGTTTTTGTTTACCGGGGTGCCATTTTTGTTTACTAGCATTGATGGATACCCGGAAGATATTCGAAGGCAAAAACAAATGCAACAGACGCACTAAAATGGGCAAAACCAGTACTAAAAGAAGCGTAGTTTTTCTACCATTTAGGCACATCAACGATAATCTTCAAATAGTTGTTCAATAACCGTTAGAAGGCATCAGAAGACAGACTTGCACAAACACGTATTTATACGTGATCGGCTGCAGAGCACCGTGCTTGGAAACACGTATTGATACGTGAGCGGACAGCATTGTGTTAAGTTGATATTGGTTTGCATGCTGCTGATCGATCAGAGAATTAATTTGTTTTTACTATACTGAGATTGGTGGATGGCTCATTACTGAAGCTGTTAACTTGATTTTCTAATTAATAAACTGTAATTTACGAAATTACTGTGACCTTATCTGTATTGGTACTATTGCTCTATTTCCTTAGATTATTATGTTTGTGTACTTGCAACCTTGTGCTTGAGTGGTGTACTACTGATTAACCATTTTGGTATTTAACCTTGTCAGACTTGGAGATTATGTTTTGAGGTTGGTTTTCTACCTGCTAGTGTTGTAATTTTAACTTAGCGGAATCATTTCTGGGCTGTTTCCGCGTAGAATATTTAGTATTGAATTCACCTATGATGACACAACTTGATCATCGCTGGGCTGTAGTATGTTTGTGCTAGGGTGAAAGTATGAAAGTTTTCCCATTCTTCATCTTTTCATTGTGTGTGTGGTGCTAGGTAGTGATCCAAGCTACGTTCTGTGTTATTTATTTATGGAGTGATTATTGGTTTTGGTGTTATATACCACGTAATTAGTCAGTGTCGGAGATGGTAACTTATTTGCCTAGTGCATGGACTCTGTGTCTTAAGGGCATCTCATTTCCTGGCCTCTGATGTATTGTATTTATCTATTGCTAAATAATGCCGTGTTCCCTCTTGGTTATCCTTGTCAACTGTTTCTGGTGCTTTCTTCTACATATGAGGTATTTTTAACTTTATTTATCATGTGAATGTAGTTATATGATATTATTATTATTACAAACTAGTCGACCTGAAACTGCCTCAATTCTATGGCTCTTTAAACACCTTGATTGAATCGGTCAGTGCACTACTCTGAGCTTGGTAGTTGAATTTTTTTTTTAAACTTGAAGTTTGGCATTCTTTTAGTGGTTGGCTTTCACTTTTGGGTTGCGGATTGCAGATGATGAAGTGTGATTTACCTGATCTACAGTTTGTTGCTCGTGTTCTTTGGTTCCGTTAAGGAAATCTTACCCTTAGGGGTGTATCTACTCCGAACCAAAATGGCATGGTTCGAGTCCTGGATTTTTGGTTCTTTTCAGGAAAGTGATTTCAATTGGTGACGATTTGTTGGCTGGAAGTCATGTTGTGGAGGATGACTATCCCTTAATCTCTTATGAGTTAACTCATGTATCTTGCCAGCCATTACTGTTATTGTGTTGTTGTGTCTGGTGTTATGTGGGTATGGCACTTCGATATGTGCGGTGTGTTGCTTTTGATTTACCTCTGTGTCCCTGTAGATTTTGGAGCGAATTCTTGCATCTATCCGCAACTCTTTGTGAATCGCCTTGGTTTTTTATTAGTTCCTGGTTGATTTTGTGGGTTCTGGTTTCTTCATCCCATGTATGCTTTCATGACCTGTTAATCAGATGTCCTCTTGTTTAATTATTTTTTCATCCGTAAAGCTAATTTGATGTTACCTGCCACTCTATGGCATTTTCTTTTCCTCAGTGGTTCAGTTAATGTCTCTTGTCGCGATTGGTTACTCATCTTACCGTTCTATGGGTTTGCTAGTTATGGGACTAGCTAGTTTTCCCTACTCGGTACTGGAATCTTCCTGCTAATGGTTTATGGGGCTATTAGCAGCGTTATTGCCTTCTTCATAGTTCTTCGAGCAATTTCCATGGACTGGCCTCGTATTCCGCCATCTATATTTTATTTGCCTGCTCTCCTGGGAATAGGAGGAGGTTCATGTTTGGTCGTTGAGCGACAGTGTGATATGGATATCACGTATTTATAGACCAGATAATGCTGAGATCCTAAGGGATAACCGGTGGTGTACGCTGTGTGGGTCGTTGCTCGTTATTTCCCTTTTAGTCTTCTGATCTGAGGTTTTTCATTGCCTTTTAAATTGATTAGACGTCTCATTGTGAAGTGAATTGTGTTAGTAATCCTGTGTAGTAGGTTAGTTATCTGATTCCAGAAGGTTTTCCCTCCTGAGTTTCTTACATCCTTACTTTTGTCCCGTTGGTTCCATGGTACTTATTATGGTCTTGTGAAGTGTATTCGATCTGTAAGTTATTCATAGCTCGGTGTTAAATGCCTGATCTGTTGTTGATGACATCCTGTTCCGGAACCTGTCATCTTGAAATTTTAGAGGTCTCCAAGTGGTCTAGTCTATCCTTTCCTTGCTCTGAATATGTTCCTCCTTTATCCCATGGACTTGTGTAATTTTTAAATCCTTCCTTATTCCGTGTTGCTATTTGTCCGTTGAGTTGGTTTCTAGTCTCTTTCTTCTTCTGTTGGTTATGCATTGTAATTGTGAGATGTTGTTCCAGACCTACTTTAAACTACTAAATTATTTTGTTCTGCTATTTAAGCAATTTAGTTATTGATTATTTAATTCACTGATTAGTTGTGCTGCGGCTACTGCGTTCAAGGTTTTTTTTGGGGTTTTCTTGGTTTCCTATGTAACTCCTTGCTTGGAGTCCTACTTTTCATTTATTTTGAAACTCTTGGATTATTCTGTTTGTAGCTTAAGTGGATTGGTTGGATGCCTGATGATGTAGCAATGGACATGATATTTTCTGTGTTCCCTTAGTAAAATGATTTTGATGTACTGATTTCTTAGGTTAATTGTTTCTAGTTTCTCCCTGGGTGTATGTAAATGGCGTTTGCATGTGAATTGTGTTTTTCTCTACAGTAGAAGCCCCAAATTTTAATTAATAATTAAATTTATTAGTATTGTTCAATGGATAGTTGAGACCTGTTTTCCTTGATGTCGGGAATTTAACATGAAACCTCGTGCAATATAATCTGAAGAAACTGTAACGGTTCATGTGCTACTTCTTCAAAATCAACTGTTTCTGTGTTAACAGATCATTATCGTATGGAGTGATGTGATCTTGTTCTACAAATCTAATTATGGATTCTTACGCATGTTGATCTGCTTCAACTGACTGTTGAGTTATTAGCTTATCATGTAAGCTCAAAGATCTTGCTCCTACCGGTAAACTCGCTTCTCCTAGAAACGTCAAGCAAGAAATTTTATTACATGTATATTTGAAGTGAACATTTATCTCCGATCATCTCCGTTTCGTCCTACCCCATGTTAGTCTTCCGGGGGAGGAGGATCTGTAACGGAATTGGGATATGGATTGTAATGTACTTAGACACTTATCAAGTTACCTTTCAATCAAAACTAATTTTCATGATTATTTCGGCACATCGGAATTTGACTGGAAGTTTTTTATGCTGCTAGCTCATAATTGCACGGTCCGCCAGAGTAGTGCTAGCATTCAGTAGTCATGCTGTCGAGATTGTACTGCCATCTAGCAACTACCGCGGAACTGAATTCAACATTTTTCTCCATGCACAAACAACAATGGGAGACATGTTGTTGTTTTGGATAGTGAGACAGGACTGAACTACTTCTGTGATTGCTGGTGGATTTTTACTTGTAATAAGAGTGGAAGAAGAAAACATCATGGTTTTACTTGATCCTGGGTGATCATGTCGTAGAATGGCGATGACCTTATCGCCATTCCATTCCTTTTCCTACTACTTTTAAAATGATCTGTAAGTAAGCATCCAGTTCTTGTCTATCCCGGAGATCAAACGATGTGAGAAGCAAATCGGATAATTGAAGGTTATCGAATGAATTACGTAAATTCGTCTGCTTTAATTGAACTGTTTAAATGTATGATATCCTACTATCGAAATTCCCTTAGTGCACGAGAAATTCGAATTACAAAGTGGTTGTAAACCTTGTCATTTTAACTGGCGAATTAACTACCAATTTGTTAGGGCTTTTATGTAACTATTTGTAGAGTAATAGCAAGTGTTAAATCCTTATTATCTGAATCTCCCCATCAGGGAAGTGATTACGAGCCGAAAATTGTTTCTTAACACTAATTCTGCTGTGTATTTATCTTTTCTGGGTGGGTAGCCATTTTGTTTGGGTTCGTCATGTGACCCAGTCGCCATGGTTGCACTATTTATATGTGGGTGGGCATTGCCCGTATTATTTTGACATTTGCCGTCTCTGTTCTTTGATATGTGATGACAGCTGACGTGCTCCATGAGAGAGAATTTTGGATTTTTCTCATGGGAATAGCTGTGAACCAGTAATGCATCTCCATTTCTCTGTATGCTTGGTGGTTGTAAACTATTCATATTTAATTCTGGATTATATTTGACTTGGCGACTAATTGTACCTGTTGGTCACATTTGTGTTTGATTTAATTACCCCTGTCCTAAAGTTTGTTCATGTTGAACTTGTGTTCTGTGGTTTTCCCATGCTACTGATTTTGTCCTACAGTTGAAGTGGTTCTTAAGAAACATTTTTCACTCTCAAAAATGGTATTGTGTGAAAACCCGGTTTTGGTTTAAGTGTTCAATTAAGAACGACGTTCTTTCGTTCATTTCTTTAAGGTTGTATTTCCTAATTTATCCACATTGAGGATTTCTCCAGGGGACTGGTTTGTGAGCTCAGATTGAATTTATTTTCCATTTTCTTTCCCTGATTTTAATTTTAATGAACTTGAAATTTCTATGATTAATTTAATACCTTATAAATGTTTGCCTAACTGAATTTTAACTTGATCTCATAATCACTATTAATTAATTTTCAGTCATTAAAGTTGTGTGTAACTTAAACATGAATGATTATTTTAGTCAGTAAGTATTATTTCTGGTCCAATCTACTCGACCTCTGTAAGCCTAGCAGTTTTCATGCCTTGCTACGATCTTCTCTTGGGAAAATCTTGGCGAGTGCTTTACTTAATTTAATTTCCCTGATCATGTAACTACTGTCGTGTTATACCTCACTAGTAAGTTCACGACAAAACTATTCCGGCACATAAGACCTATCTGTGCCATAAGACCTATTCTTATTCATCCTATTAAAATTATTTCTGGCTTTGTGTCATAAACTACATATTGTAGTGAATTTTGAGAAAGAATTGTGCCTGCTATTCATATCTAGTGGGTTATTGATTGTGTTCTATGACTTATAACTGGCAATGTGACTTGATCACTGCTATACAATTTCTTGCCTGCATTGGTTGTGGGGAAGTGTGTGCAAATTGTATGAATGGTTTGCCAATTTTAAACTGTTTACATAGCTAGTGTGTGTTTGTGAGTTGCTGGGTAGTGGTTGGAGCTATTTCCTGTGCCATCTTCTGTGGGTGATACTGGTTGTTGTACCGGGCGAGTTGGCCGTGAGCGTAGAGGCGCGCGGCTGTGAGCTTGCATCCGGGAGATAGTAGGTTCGAATCCCACTATCGGCAGCTCTGAAGATGGTTTTCCGTGGTTTCCCATTTTCACACCAGGCAAATGCTGGGGCTGTACCTTAATTAAGGCCACGGCCGCTTCCTTCCAACTCCTAGGCCTTTCCTATCCCATCGTCGCCATAAGACCTATCTGTGTCGGTGCGACGCAAACTCCTAGCAAAAAAAAAGAAAAAATATGGTTATTGTGGAGTACTGTTAATTGGTGTTTGAAATGGTAACCTGCTTGCCTCGTACATGGACCTTGAGTCTTTACTGTGTTTCCATTTCTAGTTATAGGTTGCATGTGCATCTCTATTACTACTAAGTCTCTGTGCCCTCTTCTTGATTGATCATGTCATCTGGATGTGGAATAAACATCTTTAAAACTAGCCTATCACATGTTTTACCCACTTCTTAATTTTTCTGGTGTTCAATTAAATCAACCTGTCATTCCTGAAATTTTAATTCTGTTGATCATTTCATATAAATATTGCTTGCGGTGTTATC
Organism: Anabrus simplex; assembly: GCF_040414725.1. Classification (NCBI taxonomy): domain Eukaryota; kingdom Metazoa; phylum Arthropoda; class Insecta; order Orthoptera; family Tettigoniidae; genus Anabrus; species Anabrus simplex. Next base: position 37,520,540 of record NC_090277.1, on the reverse strand, counting down.
CCTTGTTGTATTGAATGGTTCCCTGCGTATTTAGCTCCGTACACTGCTGTAATCACTATGTGGGCTAAAATATTTACTCTGAAATTTGGTAACCTATTAGTGTTTTACGTTGTCTTGTATGAGTTGTGGAATGCATGTGGTGTGAAGGGAGTTTTACCTCATCTACTTGTTGGAGTTATGTGATGTAGCATAAGAATGGATTCTTAACCTGAGAAATTGATCTTCTTTTGACCTTAGTGGTTGGTTTTCTGATCTGTGTATGGTCTTGGTTATTGCAGTACTGTAGATTTGGTTTCAGGGTTAACTAGGGTTACATAATGGCTTGACGGCATGTTGTTGAGATTAGTAATGATTCTTTTTATCCTCTTGTGGGCTGACACACGTTCTCTGGAGGTCATTTATGTGGTGTTCTAAGGTAGTTGTTATTTGGGCTTCATGGTGTTAATTGGGTGGTTATGGCACTTTGGTAGTTTCATCTGTGTCCCAGTAGATTTGGTCATTATTTATTATTTGGTCATTATTTATTTAGATGGGTCTGCAAATCATGTGGGATAAAATAAATAATAATAATCGTATGGCCTCAGCTACCATGTGCAGACATTTCGATTTGACGCCATCTGGCTGTCTGCTCGTCAATTTCGAAGTTCCGTTTTACTCTAGGTCCGCTAGATGGCAGAGAGAGTAAACCGGATCTCTCTTGGGCGTCTATGGCTGAGATTGAATTAATTTTGTCGGGTAAATACCAAATGTATCACCAGAGATCTTTTACATGCCAACATCGTACGACATGGAGTGCCGAATGGACTTTTTTCCGCCCTTCAAAAATCCGACTACCTCTGCCGGGTTTGAACCCGCTATCTTGGGATCCGGAGGCCGACACTCTACCACGGATCCACAGAGGCAGCTATCATGTGGGATAATATTCTACTATTGAATGTAACTTACCAGTACCCTGAGTGATCTTGTTTCCCCACCGCGTGTTTACCTGCATAACCTGTTGGTCTTATGTCATCATAAAATTAAGTTGTGGTACTGTAAAGCTCATTTAAGGTTAACCTACCAGTCTATGGTGTTTTCCTCAGTGGAATTTGTAAATATCTGTTGATATTGCTGATATTACACCTGACCATTCTGTGTTTATGCCGGAATAAGTATGGGATTATTTGGCGATTTCCAGTCGGTACTGAAGGCATCCGGCTAAACGATTATGGGGTCTTTTAGTTGTGATCCATCCCTCTTCATTGTTCTGTTGAGCGTTTTTGATTGACTTACCTCATTATCTGCATTTAAGTTTTATTTACCTTGTTTCCTGTGTGATTGGAGAGGTACCTGTTTGCTGGTATGCTGCAGTGTGAATCTGCAGATGACACTTATTTTTAGCCTGGGTTTTCCTAAGGTCTTTCATGGACAACTGGTAGTATATGGAGTAGTGTCATTCCTCTTTTATCTTGCTGGTCACCTAATTCAATGTTTTTCATGACCCTTTTAATTTAATTAGGTGTTCCATTGAAGAATGAATATAGTTAGTTAATTCTGTGAAGTTGGTTGGTTAAATATGTTTACCGTCCTGAACTTTCTGATATAAACTAGTCCTGTCCTGCCTGTCCTGTCTTTCCAATGGTGCAAATGGCAGTCTTGTAACGATTTAACTTTTTTTCCATCCGTGTTTTATTCATTGCTTAGTGCTGTTTGATGATTCTGTTGATGATGACAGACTAATCTGATCCAGCCATCTAAGAGTTCTAGAGGTCTCCAACTGTTTCTGCCAAAGTTACCACTGCTTTTAATAACTGTTATCATTTAGCCATGGATTTTGTTATTTTCTTAAATCTTGTCATTCCGTGTGTTGCTGCTCTGTTGCTATGACTGTTGCTGATTTTCATTCTTGTTCTGTTAGGTTATGCGTTTGTAATGTATATGTGATGTTGAACTAGACTAAGTTTAAAATTTATTTAATGATTTTGGTTCTGTAGTTGAGAAATTCTGAAGATAGATAAGCTCACTTATTTATAGTTCTGCACCTGTTATATTTTACATTTTTACTCTAATTATGATTACTTGGATTCCACTGCTGTGTAAGGAATTTTGGTCTACTACATGTTCTTGTTGGGTGAGTGTCAGGTTGAGTTGTGTCTTTCATGTAGCAGTTTTGTATACTGTTAGTGTTTCCTATTCTAAGAGTTACTCAGTTTCAAAAAGTTGTGGATGTACATGAGTGGTACTGTTTGTGTAACTGTGTCTACCAGTTTAAAGTGTTGTTTGTGTATTGAAATGAAATGGCGTATGGCTTTTAGTGCCAGGAGTGCCCAAGGTCAAGTTCGGCTCGCCAGATGCAGGTCTTTTGATTCGACTCCCTTAGGTGACCCACGTGTCGTGATGAGGATGAAATGATGATGAAGGTGACACATACACCCAGCCCTGGTGCCAGCGGAATTAACCAATTATGGTTAAAATTCCTGTCCCTGACGGGAATCGAACCCGGGACCCCTGTGGCCACAGGCCAGCACGCTATCCATTTAGCCATGGAGCGGGACTGCTTGTGTATTATTATGATGTGTTTAACTTGTATGGTTGATAAAGTATATAGGAAACTAATCTGAGGAGATGGCTCCATTTGATTTTGAGATTTTCGTTTCCCTTGTGTTGTACTTTGGGGTTTGTGGTAAGTTATCATGGTATGTTTATTTACTGTTCAGGTGATATCATCTGTGAGATATGTATATGAGGAACCTGTCTATTCCTTTTTACTTATTGAGTTGTTCATGTGCTCCAGCTGTGTGAGTGGAATCGTATCAAGATGTATTGTGTTTTTGATACATCATATTTAGTCTCTCTATGCTCTGAAAGTATGAATGTACCTAACATCATATCTCTACAACTCCTGTGATATTATCTCTTGAAAATTGTCTCCAGCAGTCAACTCTTAGGTACTAACCTTATCTGCTTTTCTGATGTCTTGATTCATTCTTGATTTTGGTTTATCGCAATCTCATTTAATGTGACCTGACCCTCATTGGTGTAAGTCAGGAGCTACCTTGGTTACTCTCTGCAGTAAATTTTAACTAACTAATGGATCTGTATTGTCAATACTAGTAAGCATGGGGTTACTGCTTCACTGTCTTTGAGCTTTTCGATTTGGTGACACCAATCCTTTCATTTATGTATTATATTTGTCTTATTTTTCATTTGAAATGGGTTCCTATGTCGTCGTGTTCAACAATTAGCCTGGTATTTTGTCGAGGTCCCGGGGGACAATCAAAATGGTTTTGCTTCTCACTTCCTGCTATTATCAGTCTGATTAGGATTCTTGATTTGAGATATCTAGTGTATCTCTCCTTTTACAATTGGGTTACCTATCCTGATCCTGATATTTTTGCTATGTTCTGTTAAGGTGGAATTATGTAACCTTAGGTTGTATAGCATTTCTGAGTTTCCTTTTCTTTTCTTGTTATCTTCCTTCTGTTGCTTTCCATAGTGATAGGTGTGTTGTAAAATGATGATTACCTTCCATTGTGGTTTTGTTCCTAGCATTATTTTGGTGGCAAAGATTGTCGTTGAGTAACTCTTCCTAGCACCACCATTTCTATTGATTATTGTGTCTCTTTTGATCTCTTGACTCATTGTTTTGCTTCAACAAGAATTTATTTTTGAACTCCCATGGATTTCTTATAACTTGAAAGTACATTTTTGAAACATTTTTCTAAACTATAGGTCTCATATAAATTTTTCTATCTACATCCTGTCCCTCTTAGATTTGGTTGTGTTACTGAGATGTTGATGCCTTTGTTCAAACTCAGCCATTTAATTCTAGGCATATTCATTCAACCCATATTTTTCTTGTAGATCACAATTTCCCCCCCCCCCCCATTGTAGGTTGTATTATAACATAGTATTCTGGCAATTAATTGATGTAAAATATTTAATTTGATCCCCTTTCATTATGCTTTCTCTTTGCCCATTTGAACATAGGTGAACATTGATGTCCATATTACATGCAAATCACCAAGTAATTGTTGGTGAGTAATGGGTTTTGTTTTGATGTTGAGGCATATGTTGGGATCTCTGATATCCTTTACCCTATGCAGCATTGCACTCATCTTTGATGTCAAATATAGTGTGTTGTATTGAACCCGATTGATTATATAACCTAATTCCTGTGTATGTACCTGTGTTTATGTGTTCTATTTTGTCTGACTGACCCTACTTTTAAAATGTGTCCTACCTTAACATTGGCTTATACCTAATTTCCTTTTCACATATTCCTTTAGGTCAGTGGTAAACTTTGGTCCTAGATAAATTGACTGTAATTTAAAATTAAGTGAGACTATGTTGTGGATCTTGTTATTTTGTTAAAAATATGCTCACCAATTTTGTCTCCCTTTTTTCCCTACCATCCTCTGTGCATTTTGATTTCATTCTTTCCTATTGATACCCATCTGGGTACTGATGCTATAAAAGTAAAACAAGATGTTGCACTGCTTCAATCAATTAAAAACCCAATGGTTAGGATTATAATTCAAATAGAAGTGATCTCAACCTTGATATTATAAGGCTAATTTAGGAGATGCGCAAGAACTTCCGAAACTTATTAATTAAAAATAAACTTATCAGATGAGCGGTCGAAATATAAACCATAGCCAAACCCCACAAAAAGGACGAGTGGTCAATATACCAACCAGAGAATTACCCCTCAAGAAGGACGAGCAGTCAAAATATCAATTATAGCCAAACACCGCCAAAAGGAAGACCACGTATTTTATCTCGCATTTTGTTGTAAATTCTGGGTTATGAAAATTATGTACTCATTTCTTACTAATATGTGGGTCACTACAATGCACAATGTCGTGAATGATGGCTTATGAAAATGCGCAGAAATATTTGGTGGCTGCTTTTCCCGCTACAAATGAAGCAATTAGTTCCTTAAAAGCAGTGGAACTTAGCTGGATGTGTGAAAGAAGGGAGACATGATTAGAAAAGTGAAGGGAAACCTGTGTGCAACAAGCTAGAAAGAAGAGGAAGTGTACTTGCTAACTAACAATCATCCGGTGGATGGCAATGTAATGCACCGGAGCCTGCAATAATCGGGAGCTATAATGCACATATCGATTATTGTGACAAGAGTGATTGTATGGCCAATAGTCATGGTATTTCCCGCCAAACATGAAAGTGGACAAAGGGAGTATTTTTCCATCTGCTGAACATAGTTATTTTGAACGCCTTCATCATTCACACACCATGTGAAGGGAAGTTATTTCACAAGGAGTTTTTTGACCTACTTCTTAGAAATCTAATTAATGCTGCTCAAGTCATCAACCCAGAACTACAATCCACTAATCTTGGCAGACCAGTTACCAGCAATGCATGCCTCTATCGCATTGAAGTGAAAAGTTCTAAACATTGGCCTTAAAAGGGATGATCTCGCAGGTGCAAAGTGTGTTCTGAGAAGGGAAAGGCAACAAGATTGAATTTCCATTGTGAGGAATGTGGTGTAGAAATTTGTGGGTACCCTTGCTTTGAAATGTACCACACCAAAAGTACCTTTTAAAGTCCATGATGCCACCTTCATTCATTCGTTTGACTGTTGTTATTGTGCCTCGAGAAGTGCAATGTGATATAAAGTGATAAGAACAAAGCAACTCACTACTTCCTTTCTTCACCTCAGCATGGCCTTTTTCCAGTCATTGTGTCAGCACATTAGTCTCCTGTTACTGATATCACCTGAGCCATGAACATGAATTGCCATGTCAAGCAATACTATTGCTCTGTATATAATGAATGACTCAGGGAGGTTTTCATCTCATTTTGAAAGGTTTCTTACATGCAAAATTGCATTCACTGTGTGCAACATTCAAAGGTAACATAGTGTAATAAGGGATTCTTTTATAAATAATTTACTAACATCGAATTTCTAATTTTATATAAAATAATCCATTCTTTATTCGAAGTTGTTCATTCAAAAATCTCTACTATCACTAGGAAAGAAAGCTCCGGCCAGCATGTGCTTGGACCTTACTGATACCCCGTCCATCAAGGGACAAGCAGGCACACACACGGCCGTCCAATAAAGGTTAAAAATGATGTGTCCTAAACTTGCTCAGTACGTGTAGCAAGAAAATTTGGAACCAACTCAGTTTAACATGTGATTTGGAAATGTTTCGATGCAATGAACTCCTTTATAACAAGAGTGATGTAGCAAATGTGTATCTTTGGTGAGTGGAATGTTTAAATATGACTGATAACCTTATGGACTAAGACTGCATCTACTAGGAGTTTTAGAAATCTGTATGATTTTGGACTGTAGAAGAGGCAGGATTTCTTCAATATCTATTATTTTCTGCACGGGGAAGATATCTGAAGTTGGACTTAATGCACATGGTCATATCTTATGAAGACTTAATTACAAAAATTAGTTTGCTTCTAGACCACTGTACTGTTGGGTGTTTATATATGTGAATATGGTAAGCTTCAGGGAGGGAGGCTGTTACCGAGGTAATGTGTTTGAGTCCCTTCTATAAACATTTTAGGACTGGCTATCTCGCCGTGGAAATTTGTATCACTTAGGCTTTCACCAATGAGTCTTCTACTGTTACTTCCTATGTGATTTGTGGTCACATGTTCAATATTAATTTTCTCCACATCTGAGTGCTAAACCGGTCCTCCTTTGAAAACATATTTATTTCATCGATAAAACATGTCACATGCTTGTAGCTTCTGCTTCGTGCTGTCCTCTTCAGCAGCCAGTCTAAACTTGTCGCCCCTCTCTCTCTCACCTGCCAATCAGTGCATGGCTTCTACATTGGGCCAGCCTATGTATGTTTGTGAACTGAGGGCAGCCACTGACATTGAGTTCTGCAGCCACAGAGAGCACGTTTCTTGTGCTCATACGGAAGCCTAGCTTCGGCTTGGGCCATAGACCCAGGCTAGACTCATTAAATCTATGAGTGTTATCACCCTAATTTTCTTCTGAAATAGTGGGAAAAATTAAGCATCTTCCCACTGAGCTCATCTACTATGAGTCTAGAGTAACGCATGGTAAAATGCTTCTGCAAACTACTATGCAAACTGTAAGTTTTTCTTGTTCTCTCTTGGTTTTGGAATTACATCTCGCCCATGGATTTGACTCCTAAGGAAAACTTTTCATCTCATCATTATATTTTGCATGCTCAGTGTGATGCCAAAAGTTACCTCCATACTGTCCGACTCATTGGCTGAACGGTCAGCATACCGGCCTTTGGTTCAGAGGGACCCGGGTTTGATTCCCGGCCGAGTTGGGGATTTTAACCTTAATTGGATAATTCCTACGGCACGGGGGCTGGGTGTATGTGCCGTCTTCATCATCTTTTCATCCTCATCATGATGCGCAGGTCGCCTATGGGAGTCAAATCAAAAGACCTGCACCCGTCTTGGGATATCCCGGCACTAAAAGCCATACAACATTATTATTACCTCCATACTGTACACTTCGGTTTTTGTATGGGTAATCAGGTTTAATATGTATAATGTGCATTGTAATTGACTAATGGCATTATGTTAGTTGATCTGTTTGCAGCCATTTGTGGCATTTTAAAATTTAAAAAAGAAAATAAAAATTATTATTATTATTATTATTATTATTATTATTATTATTATTATTATTATTATTATTATTATTATTATTATTATTATTATTATTGTATTTCGGAGTAAACACTATCGACTCGAGGGCCATGTGAGTTTACACTAGCGTTTTAAATTTAGTTTCTGTTCCTGTTTATTTTAATTTAACTGTAATTTTGGAGTTTTATGAGCAATTGATTCCCTTTTATTCTTTCTATATAAGCTACTATCGATGTGCATGGGTTGTGGGCCTGGTTGTTTTCCTATTTCCTGGAGCGTGTGTAAATCACCATTGCAACGAGTGTGTGTAAAAGGAATTGTTTAATTGTTGATTGACCTGCTTAGGATAATTGATTTCTCCTGTTATGAACTTGGATTTTAATGATGTATTTTCTTGTTCTCATCCTCTTAATGTTATTTAGTGAATTTCCTTGACCTCTTTAGTTTATTATGCCTAATTTCAGGTGGTTTGGTAACCAAAGTAATCTTTGTCCTGTAAGTTGGATCTTAGATTCCCTTGTGAAAGCTCTTTGGGTAAACCTAATTTAAATTGATGTTAGAAAAGCATGATGTTTTGAAACAGTATAGATGAATGCTTAAGTTGTTAAAATTATAATATGTATATTCTTATTTTAATCAACTTCCTCTAAACGGCCAGCTGGTTTTAAAATTAATTTAATTTTTGCTCTTCTGTTGATTATCTTGTTTTAATTAAATAGGTTATTAGAGTCTCAAAAGAGGACAATACATATATGTTTTCAGTTTGGTTATTTTGGTTGAGGTATTTTTCAGAATTAAAAATTGTTTTTATTTTCTTAACAGAGTTAGTTTTCCTTTAATTTATGTTTACCAATTCAACATTGTGACAGGTTTTACTTTAATTCACGGTCCTTTGCATAGCACGCAGAGTACCTGTGGTAACTACCTTGTTCATCTCTCCTTATATGTTTTATCTTTATGGGGTTTGCACTTCCATCTCTACTTTAACTTGTCTTTTACTCGTACTAGCTCAAAGGCTGTAACAGCCAGTGCACCTTTCAGTGCTTTCAATAAGTTTTTAAGAGAATGGAAGCGCAATTATATTCTGTGGTTCTGTAAACTCTTTAATATTTGCACATAGTTCCCCCACCAAGAAATCTCTGCTCCAGTTATAGATATGCATACCATGTCTTAATATCATTTAAGTTCTTACAGATATTAATAAAAAAATTGTCAGTTTCACTAATTTTCCTTATTCACACAAGGCCATTCTGCAAGCCTACGGGGGAATTTCATAACTAAGAAATTTTTTGAATTTAGGAGGGACAGATTTGATTTCAGATGTTCAATAACTTTTGTGAAAACTCGCCATTATCACAGAAGGAATAGCCCGATGATATACACCACACTGCATTGCTCTGACACTACATTCCCACTCACATTTCAAAGCAAGTCCTCTGCTGTGACCGACCGACCGACCGACCGACCGACCGACCGACCGACCGACCGACCGACCAGATTCCCAATCTGTTCTTTTCCTAGCTTTTTCTTAAATGACAGCAAAAGTGGGCAGTTAACAAAAAAGTACTGGTGGATTAATTCAATCACAGTGATGAAAACTGCAGAATTATCAATAAACAACTGAAAGTTAATTGAGAAACCCAACTTCGAAATACAAACAATCTCGATAATAGTGAGAGGTGCTGAACACCAGGAATTTCCAAAAAGTTGATACCAGTAACATCTGATCTAAAAAGATAAAACATTTAGGACAACACATAGTTCAGTGATTTTAATTAGATGACAGCATAGACATGAAAAGCAGCCGTTTGAATTAACGCATAAGCCGTACTGCTGGAACAATTATAATGTTATTTGCTTCACGTCCTACTAACTACTTTTAAAGTTTTTGGAGAAGCCATGTTACCAGCATTTAGACCTGCAGGACTTAATTTACGTGCCATAAAATATAGCAATAAGAGGCTGACGTATTTGAGCATATTCAAATATCACCAAACTCAGCCAGAATCATGTTGGGGTTAGAAGACTAGAACCTCGATTGTCTGAGACAATCAGTAGGTCCCAAGAAATAAAAATCAAGAGGATTTACTTCAAGGCTTCATGCCACCCACTGAAATAGATGATTTCAACAAATTCAATTGCACAAAATAAGTTGTGTCTAAGTACTCCAACACCACAGTGAAATACAAGGGCTGCACAACCATGACGGTAGAAGATACCTCTTTGTATGTGCAGAGGAATGCCATTGAGAACCTCAGGCATCGTTTCAATTAAGTTGCGTGTGAATTTGTATATGATGATGCTGGGTTGAGAATGTTAAACTAGTAGTAATTCTTGTAATATTTTCTTTTCATATATTTGTTTGTTGCACTGTTATTGTTCGCTTGTTTGTTTATTTGTTTGTTGTTGCTGTTGTTGGGCAATTATGTTTACTTTATTATTACATTACTGTAAGTGACCATTGCCACCGGAATATTCTCTATTTCCAATGTGTTTGTTAATAATAATAATAATAATAATAATAATAATAATAATAATAATAATAATAATAATAATTAGGAACTGCCAGTATTGTTGGCCTGTCAAATGCAGTAGGAGTATGAAGGGCCAATGATTCTGTCCCTGCATCCTACCTCTACATTCAATGAGAACCTATGCTGAACGTGACTGAACAACATGATGAGGACTTTCATTGCTACAGATATCAATGTTAAGAAACTTACGAATTCCATAATGTGTGAAAACTGATTCAACAGGAATAATTCTTGGGGGAAAATCCAGTTGTCTTTCTAAGAACCAATGAAAAAACCAATAAATATCACAGAAAGATATATTAGTGATGTGTCAATAATAAAAGAAAAAGGGGTTCGATAGAAGAATGCAGAGATATACAAAGATATGAAAAGAGAATGAATCATGTGTCCAAATCATGGCAGGTTGATTCACTGGACTGGTTATTTTGCAAGAATGGCCAAAAGCAAGGTCATGGTCAACCAGATACCCCCCAACCATAAACCACTAATTACAATATGGAGAACAGAACTGTGGTGGTAATATTAATAATCATTTTACTGATTCAGCTACCAAGTGGTGACATCTAGGTAGCCCGCTAATAACTATATACTATGGGTAGAATTAATTAAATTTTGTGGGAATTTCTATCACGCCATGATCGAACCAACAAGTTAGGACTGTGATTAACTTACAGGTGACAGCATTGAAGAATGATATGGATGGACATGTGCTGGCTGTGGACCCTCCATATTGGGTTCTCGAGGTCTTCACTCGATCACTTGTCCAAAGAGCTACTGAACTCAAAAATAGCAAATTCCATATTGTTGATGGTTAGGGAGTGTAAAATCTAATTAAGCTAAATTCTACTCACTTGTCTTCTTCTTTGAGACAGGCAACCAGCTGACCAACTGTGTGTTCCTCTATGCTTATTTCATCCTTTATATTGGTAGGATGCTGTAAGGAACAAATATTCAAAGCAAGGTAAGAAATGTAGAGTAAACAGATAACTGCAGTAAAAGTTTACAAATAGGGCTCAGATTCCAGCATATTAGCATATTTTTTCCTGAATAGCACACATTAAAAGAAGCCTTTCGGTGGTATTTTCATTTCTCTGGCACCAATAGAATTTAAATTTATCGAGCATGTAAATGCACAAAACCACGGTTTTCAGAATAGAAGCACATAAATGCATATTCTTGTGGTTTTCGTCTAAACAGTTTGTTTTTCTTCGAATTCCTCCCACGAATTCAGGCCTCGACCATCCTTAAGGTTTGAAAACAGAAATAATTATTGAAAGGCCTATCTGGTGCAAATAACTGAACCACAGATTTTTAACATTTAGTGAGGTCATTCACACACTCTAATTGGCCTCTGGCGGATTAGAGTGCAACTCGTCAGATAAGCTCTAGAAGCCCCAAGCATCCTTTCACTTTGAAATGTGAAGTATTTTAGTGGTGTGCCTATTTTGGGAACCAGTATTGTTCAGGTGGCTTTTCCCATGAACTGGTGGAAGATCCGACCCAGTCAAGTGAAGTTTCTGCATTCTACTCTCAGTTCTCAGTTTGTAATCATACCCGCATGTACCTATCGAGTTCTTGTGATTTCTAAGTATGCAATCCCTAAAATTAAGGAATCTCTGAGTGCTTCACTCCAAAGATGTGCAAAGGAAGACCCTGACTCATTTTCTACTGACGGGAAAATTCTTTTCTATAAAAGGTGCAAAAAAGAGGTAAGTTATTATTGACATTTTTACATCTAAATTCTCAAAGATATTACTGGTTAATTTAAACAAAGTAAATTGAAGAAACAAGTGCTGATAAAACTTTTGTTCAATCAGCAACAGCAGTCGGACCCGTTCTATTCCAGAGTTTGTAGGGCATTCTTAAGCGCCAACATACCCCTCTACAAGGCCGAACATGCTGAGATTAGAGCTCTCTTCAAGAACTTTACAGGAAAAGAGTTGCCACATGAGTCGAGCCTGTATAAAAATTACATTTCTTCAGAGTATGAAAAGGTATGAATTAATGCATGATTGCTGTATTCTGCATTCTCGTTTAAACAATTTAGAAGTAATTTTAATATGGATCTGGCTCTGTTGTATAGAAGGTAATCTCTTGATAATACCTTCACTCCATGAAGAATATTCATTCAGGTACTTTTTCCACCAGGTTCTACATGCAATCAGCGATGACACTGGGAGACACCGAATTTGGTTATCTATCGACGAGACAACAGACAGTTGTGAAAGATGCATGGCCAAGGTTATTGTTGGAAAACTCAGTCCCAGTGAACCAGGGAATAGCCACCTAATTTTGTGCACGGAGCTAGACGTGACAAACCATGGTACCATTGTGCGAACAGTGCAAGAAGCTCTGCAAGTATATTTTTCTTAATTTTTTTATCCAGCATTTTGCCAAGGAAGAATAAGTAGAGTCTGGCTATAAATGCATTCTACATATGCTCAGTGAAGACTCTGATAGTTCTGATAGTTAAATATCTCCTACAGTCATACGACATGTCAGAATCCCATTAACTGAATGGTTCACCCTTTATTTTATGCATTCCTCTTTCAGGCTTGCTGTGGCCAACCTTTTCAGATGAGGAGGTAAACAAAGTACTCACATTGGTAACTGACACTACTACCTACATGATTAAGACTGGGAAGAGCTTTAAGCTTCTCTACCCAAAGATGTTTCATGTTACATGTCCTGCCCAAACAAAGCACAGAGTTGCTGAACAGCATCAACAGTGTCATTTCTTCAGTGAAGAATATTTTCGTCAAGGCTCCTTCTTGCATCTGTGCCTTGAAGAAGATGCATCCAGAGCTCCCTTTACCTCCCGAGCCCATACTGACGCGATGGGCAAACTGGATCTTGGCTGCCTTGTATTACGCTGAAAATCATAGGTCAATTGAAGAGTTTAAAATATGAAATGTTTAAAATCTCCACATTTTTGAGGTTTTCTCTATTATTCTTTTCATATCTTTTATGTTTACTCCATCATACGGCGCCTAATTTTGTAATTTTCTCAGTTATTTCCCTCGGCTAATATTTTTCAATTATATTTTATCCAGGTGATCAATATGTTTGATGAGAAGACAGCAAGTACATCGCGAAAGCTAAGGCTGTTTTTAAAATGAAGGGCTTGATGGCATCCTTGACTTTCATAAAAGCCTACATGAGCATCATTCCTGAGGCCATCCTAAAGTTGGAATCGCGAGGGATTTGTTGAAATGGTCGCTACAATACAAGGTGTCATCCAAGAAGCCGACTCATGGCCTGGAGAGACTGGGAAAACCGTGAAACAAAAGTTGGATTACGTGCTGGCTCGAAATCCCGGTTGGAGTAAAGTGTTGGACTTGGAGAGGATGCTGCATGGTGAGTATGCACCATCAGAGGATTTTCCGAACTATTCTGCACAAGTAGCAACATCATTCAAGTATTTACCTCTCATGTCACTTGACGTCGAAAGATTGTTCTCACCATTGAAACTTTTATTGACTGATTTAAGAAACTCATTCAAAACTGAAAACATAGAAAATATTCTTGTTGTACAGACCAATGCAGATCTACTTCATTGACTTGCCTAATTCTGAACATTTTGTAAATGAACTTTTAAACTGTAACTATTACTTGAAACTTGAATGCGAGTATATCACAGTGTATCATACATAAAATTAGAAAATAAAGCTTGTATATAAAGATATGTTATAGGTTTTTTCGTTTCACTTCCACTTCTATAGTTTTTAATGTTTTTTTTTTTAGCATATTCAGCATATTTAACCATATATAATTGGTTTTTCGAACATATCTATCAAGCATATAACAATGGTTTTTGAGCATATCTAGAGATTTTATCGAGTATATCAATCTGAGCCCTATTTATAAATATACATAGCCTAGCTGACAATATAAATTTCATAGTTGCACAATAAAAATACCAATATGTTCTCCCGATATAAAAATGAAATGAACATCACATGTCATGTCATAATTATATGAGGAACAGGGGCAAAAAATTGAACTCATAATAAGATTAACGAGGACAGTTCTGGAAGAGGGAGTAATATAAGGAGACAAACTAGAAGGATAAATATAATCCCCACATCTCTTTTTCTGTCTGCCCACAATATCCTGTCATAGTGTTCATCCTATTAAACCTTCTTAAATGACTTATCACTTGTTTGTGCCTTGTGTTCCCACAGATGACTGACTGTCAAGGAGACATACATTGGATCTCAACCTCTTGCCTACCATGTCCAAGTTTGATTAAATTGCCAGTTGTTGGACTAAACAATGTAGAGTCCTATATATATTTCAGTACCCAGAGAAAAGAGAATGCAAACTTTCAAGATACAGATACAACAGTAAACGTTATAAATCTTGTGGTTTTTAATAAGTTGCTTTACATCGCACCAATAGAGATAGGTCTTGAGGAGACTATGGGATAGGAAAGGACTAGGAGTGGAAAGAAGCAAGTGTGACCTCAATTCAGGTACAGGCCTAGAATTTGACTGGTGTAAAAATGAAAAACCACAGAAAACCATTTTCAGGGCTGCCGACAGTAGGGTTCAAACCCACTGAACTTGTGCTTACAGCATAATAAAAAGAAAGAGAAGTACTCTGCACAAGGAACTGTCGACCTGAGCTCGTCAAGACAATGAAAATGAGAAGGGTAGGATATATAGGTCACGTTATGAGGACTCCTGGAAAGAACAGTCTGCTACAAGTAATATTTTGACCGAGCTCGATAGCTGCAGTCACTTAAGTGCGGCCAGTATCCAGTATTCGGGAGATAGTAGGTTCAAACCCCACTGTTGGCAGCCCTGAAGATGGTTTTCCATTGTTTCCCATTTTCACACCAGGAAAATGCTGGGGCTGTACCTTAATTATGTCCATGGTGGCTTCCTTCCCAGTCCTAGCCCTTTCCTGTCGATCATCGCCATAAGACATATCTGTGTCGGTGCAACGTAAAGCAAGTAGCAAAAAGAAAAAAGTAATATTTTGAGGAAAAATATTAGGCAAAGGAGGACCTAGCAGATGATGTACATCTTGGATTGATGTTTAAAAGAAATGGGTTGGAGATCTTCGACACATGACCAAAGGAAGCCATGCTTGTAGTCTAAATCCAGTTAGGATTAGGAAACAGTAGCAGTGATTAAACCAGCTGCCAGATGCCATGCAGTGGAGGGACATTCAACAATACTATCTGCTATATATATCCCAACATTAAATTTTGAATTATATAAAGAAAATTAAAGAAGGTCATCAAAATATTAGAATATTAGATTATTATTATTATTAGATTGTACTGGCTCTGTCAACTCTGATTTGGTTCCTTCTTTCAAATGCATGTCATCTGATGTAAGTTCATAATTGTCCTGTGGAGAAGTTAATATATTAGACACATCAGGCAATTTATTTTCATATGAGTGGGCATAACAATTCATTATTTCCTAGTAAAAGGGTGAGCTTCATATGTTCATTATTGCTTTACAGAAAATTTCCATATCGAGGATCGTTAAAATTATGACAACAAAGAGACCTGCATGAGTGGAAAGTATCCTGTTTGAATGCTTAGCGATATTTCTGATATGAGGACCAATTATACAACTTAAAACCTTCTAAAATAATACTGAACGCTCAGGAAAATGTAGACATACTAAAAAATATTCTGCTCATCATAAACAATCCAATTCTTAAATATTCAGAACTTAATATTTATCACTGTTATCTGAACTGGAAAATACAGCTCAACACAAAATACGTATCTTCAACATCTACTGTTGTCTGTGAAGTACTCAGCCTGAAGACAGGGAGTATCCTCAACAGCTCTACCATCAGCTGCCATAGAGCTAGGTGTCACTGAGGAGGTAAACTAAGAAAATGAAGAGTTTTGCATTGTTTTCCTCTCCTAGCCAGACAGTGCTGTTACATACCAATCTCTCAAGTTCAGACCAACCATATGAATGTAATTCCACATCCTTTCCTACTGGATGTGGCTTTATTAGGAATTGTGATATTAGCATTGCTTATATCTCAGTAACTTCCATATCGTCAGGGTGAAGGATGGGACTGAGACACAAAATACAAGTGACAAACTTGTTCTGCACCAATCCAGAAGACATCTGAGGCATTGAAACACAGTAGCTCACCAGAGATGGATTAGGCCAGGCCACCTCATTTGAAATTTGGAAAGGAAACCATCAAGGACATAAGCCTTAAACCTCATGAACCATAAAAATCACTATTCCTATAGGTTAAATGGACCACAATAAGCTAGAATAACAAAGAGGTGCTGTATGCCTGACAACAATGCTCCTTGTGAAGGCAGTCATTTTTTTGAGTTGGCATGAGAGGGAGACTGTGCATGGTGACTGGACAAAATATGTTCCTCCACAGCAGAATGTCAATGTGCAGTATTACTGTTCATTTTAGGAACACAACCTGCAACCTGTTTTGAAAAAGAAGAGGCAACAGTTTCTGCAGGACCCCCGCATCATTTTGCATGACAGCGCTCACAGTAAGAACAGTGCAAACTGTGACTGATTTGTTTCATCATTGGAGCTGGAAATTGGTGTACCATCCACCATAATTCAGGAACTTAAGCCCCCATGACTCTCACATGATTCCTAAGATGAAGAAACCACTTCGGGGCCATTGCTTTAGGACTATTCCAGAGATTCATCAGCAGCAGACCGCCATGAACACAAAAGGTGCTGCTATAGGTACACTACGACCTCCAGATCACTGGTAACAGGTAGTATACAATGCTGGTGATTAGCGTGAAGGACAGTAAATATTGGTATAACACGTATCTCTTTTGTATGAGTTGTAATTAAGTAGTTTCCATTCATAAAGGTGCAAACGCAGAATACGTCGAAGATGTTTCTTTTTACAAATATGTTTACAGCGCTCAACACGGATAGGTCTTATGGCGATGATGGGATTGGAAAAGGCTAGGAGTGGGAAGGAAGCAGCCTTGGCCTTATTTAAGGTACAGCTCCAGGATATGCCAGGTGTAAAATGGAAAAGCATGAAAAACCTTCCATAGGGCAACCGACAGAGGGGTTAAAATGCACTGATCTTGTGAATGGAGCATAATAAATATAGGGGGGTACTCCACACCAAAAACTGTTGACCTGAGCTAATGAAGACAATTAGTCAGGCGGCTGGAATGTATGGGTCACATTATGAGGACTACTGAAAAGAACATTCTGCTACAAGTTATATTACAAGGAAAAAGTTTTAGGCAAAAGACGATCTGGTAGAAGATGAACATCCAGGATCGACATTTGGAAAAAGTGGGTTGGAGCTCATAGACACATGACAAAAGGAAGACAGCCTTGCTCGTAGGCCAGATGTGGTTAGGATAAGGTAGCAGTAGCAGTGATGAAAACAGCTGCCATGCAGTAGAGTGGCTTTGAACAATAACAGCTGTTATACATTACCAAGCATTAACTTTGATAATGATGCTTGTTGTTTAAGGGGCCTAACAGCTAGGTATTGACCCCTAATGGTACGAGGTGAACGAAATGAAAATTTTATAACTTCGAAATGTATCCTCTGACTGGAATCTAAAACAAATAATGATGAAACAATGATCATGGAACAAAAATAATCAGTGGATCCAATTCCCAATGCCCTGATTACAGGGATGATACTTATCTGAAGGGGTCCAAATCCATATCACTGGCCCCTTATAATGGTACTAATTACTGGTAAAGCAAAATCATGGTGTTCCTTCCATAGTGGTGCTAATCACAGGTAAGGTAGCTCATGGTTTTTCCTTGCATGATGGTAGTAATCACAGGTAATGGAGACCCATGGTATGTCACATACAATACACCACTCACAAGCAACACAGACCTACGGTGTTCCTCACATAGTGGGATTAAACATGGGCATCACCCAAACATGTGGTGTTTCTCACATAGTGGTACTAATCACGGGTAATGTAGACCCATAGTGTAGGTCATAAAGTGGTACTGATCATAGGTATCACCTTCGAACCAACCGTTTCAATGTATACGAATACACTTAGCACAAACAACGCCGGAACCCATAGTGCTCCTTGCATAAATTTACTGTTCCTACATTATTCATACCCATGGTTTTCCTTGTAAAGGGGTGCTAGTCACAAGTAATGCTAACCCAGGGTGTTCCGCATGTAATGGTACTATTCACAAGTAGTCTCACAGATCTAATTTCATCATCCCTTGGTTGCCCATTCTAGTCACCTCATATGACAGGCAGGTAACATGGGTGTAGTCTTCCTCTCTGTCGACCAACCACAGAGGGTAGAAGAGAGAGAAAATAAGGGATCTGATGTTAACAAAATGAAGTACCGGACAAAGAAACACAAGGGCCATAATAAACTCCCTAGGTACTAAATCATCTAATATGATCTGGGTTGAAAAAGAACAAGACTTGACCAAGGAAAGTCAAACAGGCTAGGCAAATGTGAGGGGGCTGACACAAGTGGAAGCAACACAATGACTCAGTTAAGGACCTCGTGGTGACCATACCACACTCCCAAGTTGAGCCCTTCGAACCCCTTTAGTCGCCTCTCACAACAGTCTGGTGATACTGTGGGTATATTCCTTATCTGCGTCCCGCACCCACAGGTGGTACCGTAAAATTTTGAACTACATGAAGATATATAAATATTATTTCAAAAGGTTGGCAATCTCACTAGAAAAATACCATATTTCCTCTATAAAAAAAGAGTCATTTATTGAAAATTATTCAGCAGATTCCCCACAATTTGCATAGTCAGAAAAGTCATCAAAATATTAGATTACTTCAAATGCATTCACCTATGTTTGTCCTGGCCCTGCCAGCTCTGATTTGGTTTCTTGTTTCAAATGGATTGCATCTGATGTAAGTACATAGTTGTCCTGTGGAAGAGTTAAGATTTTAGGTGCATTCTTCATACACATCTGGAAATTAAGTTACATACGAATGGGCTTAACAATTCATAATTTCTCAGTAAATGAGACAGTTTCAGTTTCAAATCTTCATTATCATTTCTTTTTAACTTCCATGTTGAGGTTCCTTAAAAACATGACAATCAAAAGAATTTCAGGAATGGAAAAGAGTCCTGTTTGAACACTCGGAGATATTTTGAAGTGTGGAGAAATTAGATAATATAAAAACTATTAAATAATGCTGAACCATCCGGAAAAAGTACAGACATATTGAAAAATATTCTGCTCACCATAAAGAAACCAATTCAGAAATAATCTAAACTTCAAAATTTATCACTGTCACCTTTCACCTGCTGTACCAGCAAATACAGATCAGCATGAAATATGTATCATCCATAACTCCTGTTGCCCAAGAAGTACATAGCCTGAAGGTAGGGAGGATCATCAACAGCTCTACCATCAGCTGCCAGAGAGAACTAGGTGTCAATGAGAAGGCAAAGTAAGGAAATGAAGAGTGGAGTAGTTTTCAATTGCTTTCCTCTCCTATCCAGACAGTGCTGTTTCATACCTATCTCTCATGTTCACTGAAATGTACAGACAGACCAACCATATGAATGACAATTTCACACCCTTGCCTACAGGATGTGGCTGTATTAAGAATGGTGTTACTAGCACTGCTCATATCTCAGTCACTTTCACATAATCAGACTCAAAGATGGGACTGACACACAAAATACAAGTGAGAAGCTTGGTCTGGGCGAATCTAGAAGGCATCAGGCATTAAGTACACAGTATCTCACCACAGTTGGATTATGGCATGCCACTTCATATGAAATTTGGAAAGGAAGTCATCAAGGACATAAGCCCTAAACCTCATGAACCATACAATCATTCCTATAGGTTTTCTGAACCACAGAAAGCTAGAATAACACATAGGAGCTGTATGCCTAACATCAGCGCTCCTTGTTGAAGCATGAGAACATATGATCAGCTGACAGGGACATTGTGCATAATGACAGGACTTCATATGTTTTAAGAAGAGAAAAGTCAGATTGTCACCTTCAAGAAAGCCAGCACTATGTTCAGCACATGGCCTGCACTGATCAGTGGAACTAAACCACGGATATATTTTGTTTTAAGCAAGTATTACTGAATTAGAATTGAGATTTGTTTTTGTAATTCCTGTTTGTAATTAAACCCATTTTATTGTTTACACAGAGGAAGTATTGGGAGTCATGGTAATTATTTATCTGAATGTGTTTCTTATTTTGAAACCGACTTTCAACCTATTAGGTCGTGTTACGTACATTTAGTATGTATTAAAGAGATGTTAAGTACAGAACAAAAATGGCCAACCAGACACCAGTGGGATCCGAACCCACAACCTCCCGATTTCGCGTCGGTTGCTCTACCAGTTGAGCTATGGTGGCCTAGACCATCTTTGTTCTGTCTGAAAGTATCTGAGCTGCAGGTCTGGTACTACTACCATCACACTGTAGAGTGCGTTTAAGTTGCCCGTTGAGGGCCAAGTCAATGAATATTGAATTTTCACGACCGCTTTGTAATCGAAACCGACTTTCAACCTATTAGGTCGTGTTACGTACATTTAGTACGTATTGAAGAGATGTTAAGTACAGAACAAAAATGGCCAACCAGACACCAGTGGGATCCGAACCCACAACCTCCTGATTTCGCGTCGGTTGCTCTACCAGTTGAGCTATGGTGGCCTAGGCCATCTTTGTTCTATCTGAAAAGATCTGAGCTTCTTATAAGAAAGCTCTCATGTTCACTGAAATGTACAGACAGACCAACCATATGAATGACAATTTCACACCCTTGCCTACAGGATGTGGCTGTATTAAGAATGGTGTTACTAGCACCGCTCATATCTCAGTCACTTTTTTATTTCCTTTAAAGACCAAGAATTTAATTCAACAATGGGTTGTGAGGATGAAATGAGACAAATAGTATCCCATCCAATACAGTCACTCATGCTCAGTACACTTATAAGCTTAATGATTAAGGTCCCAGTTTTTTCGGGGTGCTAATTCCAAGAGGTGATCCAAGACCTTGTCAGGCTTCAGGACAACCCAACTATGCATCAATATCCCCAGTATACCTATCTTTGTACCTGGGCAACATCTATAGATGACAGTCCAGGTTTACAGAGAAGGGTTTTGAAAAGAGAAGAATAAAATGGTTAGGGCTCTTTCAGAACCAATCCTCGGAACTTTGATGATTGATGAAATGGCTATTACGAAGGACATAGTGTGGGGCAATAAACAGTTATGTGGCTATGTTGACAATGAGCAGTATGCTATTTGTTTTACGTTGCACCGACACAGATAGGTCTTATGGCGACGATGGGATAGAAAAGGCCTAGAAGTGAAAAGGAAGTAGCCGTGGCCTTAATTAAGGTACAGCCCCAGCATCTGAATGGTGTGAAGTTGGGAAACCACGGAAAACCATCTTCAGGGCTGCCGATAGTGGGATTCGAACCCACTATCTCCCAGATGCAAGCTCACAGCTGCGTGGCCCTAAACCCACGGCCAACACACCTGGTATAGGGAGTATGAAGTGGCCAAGGAGGCATTAGGCTTTTTGGTGGCAGCACTGAATAGGTGCTGGAAAATACCAGTGGGTAGAGGGCCAAAAGAAATGAAGTAAAATTTGGTGAAATAGCATTTGAGAAAACTGCACGAGATAGGTACAATTCTTATTTATGAATATTTGCCCCAATTAGTCCTCTTGAATTCCAACTTTATCTTCATATTGTGATCTTTCCTACTTTTAAAGGCATTATAAATTTTCTAGCTATAATGTCCAATAACAGACCAACTATATTAATTTGGAACAAATATTTCAAGTTCCCTATGGGAATCAATATCATTATCGTCTGATGGCCAGGCAGGCATCAGTTTCTGAAAATGAGACAAAGTCTCTCGTAGTGCACTGGCACTGCCGGTGGCTCCAAGTAGACTACGCAGTGGCCTCCACGGTATGCACTAGCCATGCGTCTTGTTAGGTGTGCTATTTACCAACTGATGAGCCCAACTTAGCACACTGGGGCGAAACGCTGGCAACCAGGAATGAGTTAGTTGAAATATTTATAATGTCTAATAACGGACTAACTGAAATGAAATGGTGTATGGCTTTTAGTGCCGGGAGTGTCCGAGGACAAGTTCGGGCCACCAGATGCAGGTCTTTTCATTCGATGCCCGTAGGCGACATATGCATCATGATGATGAAATGATGATGAAGACAACACGTACACCAAGCCCCCATGCTGGTGAAATTAACCAATTACCGTATGGTTACAATTCCCAACCCTGCTGAGAATTGAACCCAGGACCCCTGTGAACAAAGGCCAGCATGCTAACCATTTAGCTAGGGAGCCGGACAATAGACCAACTATATTTCTATTATAAAGTTACATAATTATTTGGAACAAATATTTCAGGTTCCCTATGGGAATCAATATCTTTATATCACATACTGCTTAGATGAGCAGCTCGTCTCCTTTCTTCCAAGTTTTCCCAGCCCAAACTTCGCGACAATTTTGTAACACTACTCTTTTGTCGGAAATCACTCAGAACAAATCGAGCTGTATTTCTTCGGATTTTTTCCACTTCACGATTGAAGTAATCCTGGTGAGGGTCCCATACACTGGAACTATACTCTAGCTGGGGTCTTACCAGGGACTTAAAGCCCTCTCCTTTGCTTCCTTAATACAACCCCTAAACACCCTCATAACTATGTGCAGAGATCTGTATCCTTTATTTTCAAGAGTAAAAGTATAACAGTGGAGACAATCCCAACAAGCAGAAGAGGCTAGGATAATAGCTCAACAACTCCAATGCAGATGATGTACCATGTACTGGCATGATCAATGTGTGATGTAGGCTTCAGTCTGTGTTGATCGGTTGAAGTGTTACAATTGATCAGACTTATCCAAATGGAGTTGTACCCAGTTACAGAATGTGCAGGAATAATTTGAATTGACCCTTTCTGGAATATGGTTCGTTATCTCAAACTGATCCATTTGCCTTCCTCCATCATCCCTGAAAGTTTGTAATGTAATCGCCAATACACCCTGTATATCCTGAACCTGAATATTTTACTAATCTTATCCATATACTTCTAATTTCCTCAAGCTGGGGATTTTCTACTCTTATTCTTCTAAAGAAAGCTTGTACTTTCTCTATCCTAGGCCTAGAGATACTTAGTTCACTACAAATCGGAAAGTGGTCTGTATAATTAAAAAATCTCTGGAATAGCCACACATTCCTAACAGACTTCCTGAATTCACAGTAGGTTATGGTATAGTCTATTATGGATCTGGTGCACCTACCTTCCCATGTGTAGCAGTAATTGTCTTATGCTTGAAGAAAATACTTTTAAATGCTAATTCTATACTAGCACAGAAGTCGAGCAAATGTTTCCAATTCCTATTAGCTTCCATACCTTCCCCACACTTAAAATCACTCTTGCGTATCCTTCAGGTCAATTCCCAACCCTTGAATTGAATTCACCCATTAGCACTATCCTATCCATGCTGTTGATATAGACTATGATGTCATTCAATGCTTCATAAAACTTGTCAACTTTATTCTTATCTGCATCCTCACATGGTCAGTACACTGAAACAATTCTTGTCCTAATTCTGCCAACTACCAAATCCACCCACATCATTTGTTCATGTTCCTGCATCCAGGGTGGGTCATAAAAGAAATCCAGGATAGCATACTGTCAGGGTTCGATGATTATTCTCGTATTTCCAATGTGAGTTCTGAAAAAGATGAGAAAGGCTTCTTAATGTATGCACTGCTCGCCCAAAATAATGATGGATGTCTTCATCCTACGAATCAGTGGTTTCCGCACAATATAATTTAAACCATGCCTTAACTCTAAATCTACCTCATATGCTTAACCGAGTTGATGAATAGCACAACAGTATACCTTAATCACAATCATTTCTTCAAAACATTAAAAATGAGAAAAGATAATGAAATCAAATGGACATTATTTTATCATACTAAATTAAGTCTGCTTCGATGGGGTAAATATTATTGTGAAGCAATAATATGTTGTAAAATAAAAATTATTAAAATTCGAAATGAACTTATGTCACTTTCATATTATGAATTGAATTAATAAAATATTCATAAATCAAATTCTCCGTAGATAATATTGAGTTGGTTAGTCTTTATCAGCATCATATTTCCTTTTTCTTTTTCTGATAACTTAGGATGAGAAATAGGCCTTGTTTGCTGTAGGATTATCGAATTATTTATACGTATCGGGTTAGCAAAACATGTGCTAATATTCATCTTAACTTCTAACATCATTCATCAATATATCTTTTAATTTAAATAAATCCTTGACTCAATTTAACCAGGAAATATAACTAACTAAACATATTCTCACATGAGTGTCTGAATAATTTCTGATTACCATTTCATGAAGATTCTAGAAATCATCACTCATCCTGGAATTATTTATACAAAAATAATGCCTATCCATGTGAACTCATGTATGCCATGCTTATCTTTAAGGAAAATATAACTTTATGGTAGAGATATTAGGTTAAAATTCATAAAATTACTACTCAACACCTCCTAACAAGATTCAATGTGTTGATCTAATTATGCCATAAAACATTATAACTACCACAACACGTTATCACTATCATAGTATATGGATTCTCTGTCAATGAAATATCATCATGGTATCACAAACGTAAATGATCCTGGATTGCATCATATATCATCACATCTGTCTTTAAAAACAATAATTTGATTCTTTATCAAAGTAGCAACATACATTCTATCTTTCTATCCTTCATTATTTTGATGTAATATCACATCACTTTCATCTCATATATCATGTCATAAATCATATCATATCTCTTCCATTTCTTTCCAATAATGATCATTATTAGAGATGGGCACTATCGACTGATAACTATCGAACTAGTCGATAGTTTAAACTATCGTAATAGTTGACTACTTTAAAAAACAAGTCGACTGAATTCAGTCGCATTCTCGTCACGCATCTCTCCACGTTTCACTGTCCAGTGAGCACAAAACAAGTCGATTGAATTCAGTCGCATTCCCGTCACGCATCTCTCCACGTTTCACTGTCCAGGCAGCACAAAACAAGTCGACTGAATTCAGTCGCACTCAAGTCACAGCGACATGGGAGTGAATGGAACTATCGGTTTATGGTCACTTCGGATATGTAATATATAATTATGTTAACTTTATATGTACCTACGATATATGGCGATTTTCTGTTTTCGTTTATATGCTCTTTATTTCGTTGCATATTTGTTTCTGTTAATTACGTTAAGCCCTATTCATACATAAGGCATAACTATAATAATAATAATAATAATAATAATAATAATAATAATAATAATAATAATAATAATAATAATAATAATAATAATAATAATAATAATAATAATAATAATAATAATAATAATCTGAATAACTATGATAATAATCTAGAAAATACGGTAATATTGTGTTTGGCTGTTCTCATATACAGTATATCTTCATTGTGTACTACAGCAACGCGTTTTACATATTATTATTGTTAGCATTGTTCGGGAATAGAGCCTCATTTTCGTCTTTCTACGTTTCACTGTCCATTTAGCACCAAGAAAGGCCATTCGTATGATGCTGGTTCATATTAACGGCATCTCTCCATCTATTAGCCCCGTATACGAACGAGTGCGTAAATCGGATTTTAATGGGTGTCTATACAAGTGATTTCTCCATTTTTGATACGGAGAGTTTCGACTGGAAACATTCGAATGTTTTTCATGGACTGACTACTTGCGTTATATGAATACTTTCATTCGACTGTTCAGTCTTCTCGACAGGAAGTAATGAATACTTTTGTTCGACTGAAAACATTCGACTATTTAGTCGATAGTTCGAAGGGACTATCGCCCGACTAGTCGATAATGCCCATCTCTAATCATTATATATCACACCTTGATGTTTAAAATCATTTCATTCCCAGCTATTTACTTCACTAATTCAATATCCTCCTCTCTATTCTCAACATGTCTTTGATTTATATCCATATATTTAATCCTACTCTGACTTCATATGGCATTATCTAACCTTCATATACCAAAATATCAATCATAACTTCACATAAAACTTTAAATATTCTACCACTCTGCACTTCAGATCTCACATGTATAAGCTCCCAATATTCTTTGGTTTTATCACATTGGCACTAACATGTTGTTCACTACACACTCCCTAACTAGAATTGGTTTTATCTTTAGGATGACTACCTATCTCCATGTATTTCAACACAATGTAAATATGTTTCGTGAGAATCTCACATAATTGAACCATTTCGAAGATATCAAAGATCGAACATCTATTCACAAGCAATTAAGATGACTCCTTTGGAATTCATAACTAATTTCATTTACCTTACTACAATGAAAACTTATGTTTTTCCCTTCGGCTCCGGGATTGGATCACGTCTCCCTCGTTATGTGCGGCTCTGGTGTAGCGTTCACATTATGCTGCTCGTCTCCATGATGCTCTTGGCGATGTAGTTCTTAGTTGCCGTCACCTCAGCTTAGCCTCCTCCAGACAATCTCACCGTCATCTTCTTAGAATTGCATGCCAGACAAGTCTTGCGCAATAGGGATACAGGAATACATGTATGAAGTTCGTTGTAACATTACACGGAATTCAAAGCCTTCTACCTTTACAATTCCATTAATAATTATTTTAGCTCAATTTTTATCATAATAATTTTGCAGATCACCAATATGTCTGCCTTCATTTCAGCTTTGTTTATCGTATATTACTGTTTTAAAAGTTTGAATTAGCTATTGCTGCGTTATAATGAATTCCTTTTCTGTTAACTGAGTCAAGGCCTAGTCTTCGCCGTGATGAACTCCAATATGTGTAGTATCTTCACAATTGTCTTCTGATTTCACAGATGTTATTACTGCTTTTATGATTATATGCTCTTCAGGTATATCTGATGTGGTTATCAGTTCTTCTAATGATTCGCTTCTATGTCTTGAATTTATAATTGCATTTCTTTTTTTTTTTTTTTTGCTATGGGCTTTACGTCGCACCGACACATATAGGTCTTATGGCGACGATGATTGCATTACTAACTTCCTCGAATTAATATGTCTGCTCTCCAAAATAGCTTGTTCATTTATCATTTTTCAGTAGTGTTTAACAATTCTGATTCTTGTTTTGTCTCAGCCACTGCTATATTGATTTTTATTATTCCGACTTTACACTATATCATCTCTCTTTGATATATATTGTATATCGAGTTTATGCGTTCTGTTTAAATTCGTTACCAGCAATTGTGACCATCTTAACTACACTGAATTGTATTCTTAGGACCGTGAAATGGCACATTATTCCCACTAGAATTTTTGACTAAATATATTTAGTGCAATATATTTACTTGATTTGCTTCTATTTAATGGGACTTTTCACTGTCCTGAATTATTATCTTTTCAACCTCCATTAAATCGTGTAGCTTTTCATATCTATTTCTTTCATGTATGTTTCCTTATACTAGCCTTGTATTATTTATAGAGATATTTGGTTTCTTTATCTGGCTTAATCTGATTTGTCACAATTATCCATCTTGTATTCAGTATCAGATTTGTCCTTTTCTTTGCAAATTTCCATCATATTATTTTGTGTGAATTCTTGATCCTTCTCATGATACAATTTTATGTTTGTGGCATTATGTATGCTTTTGTATGTGCCACTCATAATTTCTACCTCTTATGCGTTATTACTGAATACTCTTCTAATGATATACGGTCCATCAAAAAAATGTATGAACTTCGAAAAATCTTAACCGACGTATTAGACGTATCTGGTTTTCTTATTAATATGAGATCATTTTCTTTGAGTGGTGGATGGAACTTCTTATGGTGTATTCTTCTCATTCTTCTTTGAAATTGCCTACTCATTCGTTCCCTTACTTACTGGTTCACTTCTTCAATGCTGGGTCTTTATTCATTTATTTGCATTAGAACTGAGTCCCATGTTGTAGTGCCCGACACTTGGTATCTGTCCCGTTGATTTATGAACTGTAAAGTTGATGCTCTCCTCAATACCTTCCAATATTCCTTCTTCCATTAGATTAATACCCTGTTCTGCCTTGATTTAAATATTCCTTCATCTTGTTATTCACCTCCTGTCCTTCTATTCCCATATGTTCATTAATATAATGCATCTTCATTTAATTTGACTCTTTATTATATTTCTTCACTATCATGTTCATGGATAGGATATCTAATTTCTTGTTTCTCCAAATCTATGGCCATTCTTGTCATTGTCATAAAATCTATTCCCAAAATCATGCTGATTTTATCTTGTTAATTTCAATGAATGGATGTTCAAAGTTCACTCTTCCTATGCCAACCTTTAAGTATGCCTGAACTTTACATTTGATTGATTTATCCGGTATGATTCCTCTGATCTTAACTTTTGATACCGGAATTATTGGTAGTTTAAACTTTTGACCGATTTTGAGAAATAGTCCTTGAGATATTACACTAATACTCAATCCAGAATCTATTAAGCAGTGCGTTCTTATCCCACTTACCTTTACTATGATTATAGGTAGACAATACTGATGTTTATTGGAGTTACTGTTACATCATCTACTAACTCATCCGATCCCGCATCCCAAGATTCGATTTGTGCAATTATCCAACTTAGAATTCTGTTGTTTCCTTTGCCTGTAATATTTTCTATTTTCCCAACTATCCTTAAATAGACATTTTTTTATTACTCTAGGTTGTCTCTAATCTACAGTATAATCAAAAGACTGAGCAGTAGGATTTAATCTTCGCTCCTCTTGCTCCTCTCGCTCCTTTCCCTTGTATCTTTGTACTTCAAGACTTTTCGTTCCTTCCATGTCTCCGTTTACATCCTGATCTTTAATTAGTCATTCCAATTTCTCCTTGTTTTGGGTTGCTTCTCTCAGATCTTGAATGTACCTTCTATTCCTGTGCTCCCTTTCCTTATAATTTCCTTCTTCTCTTCCTTCATATCTTTGTTTTCTTCCGAAATTAAATCTATCTCTGTTTCCTATAAATTGATTTTTGGGTCAGTAGTATGGTATAAATCTGTTGTTTCCATTATACATTTCGCTAGCTTGATAACCTCTCCTAAACTGTCATCTGTCTTCTTCTCTTCTTCTTCCATCTCGTTCGATCCATTATTTTCTTCCTTAATTTCTTACATTTCCCCTTTTTGCATTTATGATACATTTTTATCAGGATTCTCCTGTGTTAAAATGTTTATCATTTCTTCATTATTTGTACTATGCATTATCCTGCTTGTGGGATGTACGGTGGTCATGTCTAGCTGTCTCAAGGTATTTTCTATCTCAATTGTTGACTCCACGTCTGTAGCTGTCAGTAACCTTTTTACATCTGGCGGAAATTGCTTTTGAATGGTTTTAATTGCTTCCAACTCACTAGGAGCTACATCTAGACCTTGGAAATGATGAAATTGATATGTGAAATATTCGCCAAATTTATTTTGCAACAGTATTCCTGATGAACAGTCCTACCTCATATTCTGACCTTCCCCTCTTAACACCCATCAAGTATACAGTATATTATAAACTTCTCCCCATATGTTATCTCTCTTGACCCGAATAAAATTAACTCCTAGCACATCCAGATGCATCGTCTTTGCTGACGTAGCCAGTTCTAATTTCTTTCTTCCTTTCCTCCATAAGCCCCATTAATATTGAAAGCTCCTGTTCGAATTCCATTTCATTTGGAAAGTTGTTTCAAATTAGGGGAAAGGTTTGGAGCCAAAGGCGAGAGGCCAAACAGCATGTGGGATTTTCTCAGCAGAGTCTCAAGTTACAGGCCCATCCTTTCCTTACAATGCTGATGTGCACCTACGAGAACGTAAACCTTTTACATATCTAAGGATGAAATTTATGGGATCCAATATCGAGCATGGATAATAATGGAAAAAACAATATTTCATGCTAGGTATATTCCAGACTGTCGAAAAAATCTAAATGGAAACGGGAAAGACTAACAAGTAACTAAAAACGCTTACTACAAATTTAAACAATGAAAACAATAGTGTGTAATATCTGGAGACACTCTGAAGTCCAGTGGCATGTGTATATTAATAATTCAATGTTTTTATATTTTGATGTACAAGTAACAAATTTTGGGCTTGCTATCTGGTTCATATGGCACTTGAATCACAGCATCTGCCACTCATAAGTAAGGTGAAGATTTGGTGGCTTTTAACATCCCCACAATAGGGAGGCAAATAAGCCCTTAAAATTGTAAGTAAGGAAATTCAACCCAAAACCTCCAGGTAAAGAAGAAACGTATTCCAACCGAGATGCTTCATTTTGAAGATCAAGGTTTTATTTTAATAAACAAGTCCACAATCCTCTTGAGAATTCTACTGGTAAGTACTATCAAGGAGTAATCCTTGATATTATGACAGCAATAAAAAGAGAACAAAACTACCATTACAGTCTCTGTATAGAGCCCCACTGCATTCATGCATCTGGAAATGATATTATCCCTAAAAACTATCCGAATATATATATTGTACCCGTCTAAATGGTGCCTCAGCTAATTTGGGAAAGATGGAAAAATTTTATTACGGAATATTGGTTTACGAGAGCGCGTGTATCAGCTGTTACCGTGCCGTGCCGATGGGAGCCAGCCGAAAGTAGGTCAACAGCTGTTGAAGGCCGCCAGCGCACGCAGTAACGTCACCTGACACACCGGAAGACGAGAGGGGAATATTATTCTCGAAGAATCCAATCGCAGCTGTGAAAGACGAATCACGGCGCATGGTGGCCAACAGCCAATGGAAATAGAGGAAGGTGCTAGAAAATCTTAGGATTTTTCTAGAACAAAGTCGAGGAAGAGTCTTTTGTGAAACACCGAACAGTACAAAAGAGTACCTTACGAAACGACGAACAGAACAAGTTTGAAGAACGTCGTACAGTCGTATTCTTACGGAGAAGATGAACAGTGCATTCTCTACGGAAAGGAAGAGTATTTGCAGACGACGTTAATACCTGTATAATTCTCGTACGGCACAACCATTGCTTTATCTTGAGTGCCAGTGCAACTTGTCGTCAGCTCAATGCAGTATTCAACGAGTTTATTACAGCCGCACATTTTCCCGTGTGGAACTTGCTGAACCGTAGACAGTTCGTGTGTTCATTGAAGCCAGGTTTTATAATAGAAACTCATGGAATGTTCCATTGGACATTAAAAAGGAAAGGCACGATCTTAAGGGAATATTCGAGAAGTAATCTGGCTTTTAAACATCGTAGTAACCAGTAATATTATTTGTCAGCTTTAAGACGTATCGTAACTAGGTGAAAGTGTTTGGAAGTCGAAGCTGGTAGTAAACCTGGACCTGAAAATGCATCGTTGCACCAGTTAAGTGTTGTGAATAATTTAGTGAGTTACAACTAGTGTGGATCCTATTGTTAATGCAGAATTTCAGTTTCAGCTATCTCCGTGAAACCTAGCAGTCAAGATGCAACGAACACGAGGAAAGGATTGGAATTTTCCGGAACACTGCTGGAGTAATACGACGATGCTGGACGTAGCCATAGTCATGATGGATTAGACTCCAGTGTGCACGCCAACACGATGACCTTGTACACCTGTAAACCATCATAGCTGAGGAAGAGGACGCCGACGCCCATAGCTGCATCCCGACGACACGAATTCTCATCGGAACTATAAGTACCGCTGTAAAATTTCTTCTCTTTTAGTAGATGCCTAGTAGATTGTATTCTTGCTTAGAGGAATGTAGTTTCTTTAGTAATGTTGTACGTAATGGTGATGGTAGAGTATTCATTCCTTCGTTGATTTGTGATTTCAAGATTGTCCTATCTTTGCATTTTCTTGGAATAATGGTTTCCTTTTTTTCGAATTCGGTGATGAGTAATCCCTGTTGCCAGTGAGTTGACAAGGACATAAGTAATTACGATCTTCAAAAGAAATTATAAGGGATTAAGACCTAATAATAATGAGAATAATAAAAATAAAAATAAAATAAGGTTATACATCGTAATAATCATGACGAAGAGGATGTGATTAAAATAGGAGTAAATTATGATTAAATTGTAATTTTAAAAACCTGTTCGGGATGTATGACAATTGATACTAGAAGGGAAGATAATCGACGAGTAATAGGAACAGTTCATCGAGAGAACGTTCTAGGAGCCATTGTAGGAAATAAAAATAATTTTAATAATAACAATGAAGGTCGGGAAATTTTAATGAGTTGTTGAAAAAAATTAAGCGATCATTGTGATAGTAATTTTGATGAATTGACGATATGGGACTACTAGGGTGCATATCAATCATAATGATTATAATGAATCACAGTGATTATATTGAGTGACGGTGGTGATAGTGATTTATGATGGTATGAAAAGATTTAGGGACTAATAATAGTTCTTGTTCTTCGCTCAACAACTGATATGAATAATGCACGACTTAATCATTATTTGATTTTCTCGAGGCTCTTAAACGCATATTTCTAATGATGGTGATGATTGTTCATCGAGAGATAAAAAATTTTGTCATCCTATTCCATCTTATACTACAGTCATGAGGAGTTCTCATTATGGTCAGGTAATGTTGTAAGGATCTTCAACCGAATTCAAGAGGAAGAGAAGGTTACAATAAATGAATAAAATAATAATAATAATAATAATAATAATAATAATAATAATAATAATAATAATAATAATAATAATAATAATAATAATATTATAGTTCTATTGTGTGATAAATCTACTTATAAACAGTTGTTAGGATTATGTTATTTCATGACATTTTCCCACATCATTCCAGGAATGCTTATCTTTTGTGTATTTGATGTGATTGATGATGCACTGATATTGTTGTTGTTGATTCCACATAGTGTTGCGTGATACTCTATCCATCCATAGAATACTAGTTAGTTAGGAAACGTTATTAAGAATTCTAAAAGAATACAGTCGAGCGAAGTCTACGAGAGAGGGGAAGTTCGCCAAAGGATTTTTCAAAATTTTCAAACATTGTAAAGAAGTTTCTCAAAATGGTAAAGAGTTTTCCAAAATTATAACGACGATCTCAAACATTGTAAGGAGTTTTCCAAAAGTGATTTGTAAAGAACTTATTAAGAATAAGCTAAAGAAATTCACGATGGTGATAAATGATTTAGAAAGGATTTTTCACAAGTGTGATAAAGTAAATCTTTAACAAAATTTTTTAAATAAGTAAAAGCAATTTCGATAGTGAAGTTTCTCAAAGAGGTATTAAAGTAATTTACCTGAGAATTTTCTAAACCTGTGTTACAATTGAAAATGATAGTATTGCTAATCACATGATTAATTCAATGTTGCAGAGTAAAATGTTGGAGGGAGTTTCATTGAAGAAGTAATGGAATCAAATGAAACCGAGAAGCATGCAAGGACTCAGTCATTTTATTTGTTCACAAACAATAATGAATTGAATTATTTTGATGAAATATTGTATTATGTTTTTTTTTAATTTTGCATTTGTCCAGGCTGAGTTTTCATTATATTTTAATAAACATTGTTGTTATTTGTCCTGATTTTCATTCAACATTATGTCTCCTATCCAGTCACCAATGGCCCTGTAAAAATAAATGTTCTGTCGGTGAGTCCCATAAAAGCAAGTTAGCCCTGCGAACAGTCCACCCTTTGGGACTCTCGCTCCGCCGACTGAGCGACCCCGGAGAAGGGGACTATATATCATATCATGTAGTTACCAGTTACAAGAACTCAAACAGAACAAAAAACAGTCATGACAACAAAGCTAAAAGTACACAGGTATCATTATTACACCTGAAATGTATAATTATAAGAAAATGTTTCTAAAATAATCAATGTATATGTTGTCACAAATTTATTTCTACAGACTACATTCATTTCTAATATCAGTCAGCTTATCAGTCTATGGTCTAGGATGATGTAGCTTTCGATGTCACTACCAGTTTCTTCTTGAAATAGTGAACCTTATATTTACTACAATCCTTTATCATAGTAACTTTATGGCCTCCCCTACCACTCTAAACCTCTAAACTTGCTTAAAAACTAAACTACTGAAATCCTGCAGAATTTTGTTTCTACTGAGATAGCAATAATAAGGTGGTTGTAGATTTCAAAGAACATTAATACAGGTGTTGCAGTACCCACAACTAATCAGGTCACATGATACTAGTGTTATAATATCATGGTGGAAAATGAGGAGGTCAATAGTTATGCCATTCTCTAGTTTTTAAATGCAGTAGAAGGTTAATTTTCATTTCAATGGAACACTCAACCATCACAATGTCCACACATGAGCCACATAAATTCCTTACCATATCAGGGAATAAGAATTTTACTCCTTCAGATTTACTTAATGTGCAATCTCATAAGCAAAGGAGTATGAAGACTTAAGAGTATTCTGACAGTTATGCTGTAACACAATGGCGAGATGAGGAGGAATGATGTTATGTTCAACAAATACAACATGGGTACATTAAAGACAAAGGAGGGAAGCACAAATCAAAACATAACACAATGACACTCAGATATATAACATATCCAGCCACAAGTGGAAGCAAAGAAATCTGCACTGAAAACCCACCCCACTTGAAACGAGGCTTAGATCCCCAGGAAATACTGAACAGGGCGTCAAAAAGGAACACCAGTATTTTTTTGAAATAAAATTATTATAGAATTAGTAATAAATTACATTAAAGAATTTTTTAAATATTTCAAATGTTTTGTAAATAAAGGAAAATTTGAAAATATAAGTAACCAGTTCAGTAATAATATAATAAAATCTTGAAAAATTTATAAATAAATGGATGAAATTAAAATATAAGGATTTAAAAATAAATATTTTTCTTTTTACTAACAAAGGTAAACTAGCACAATTTTTACATATCCTATTTTTAATATCAAATAATAGTTTAGTACATTTAAATATGGGACGAACAGTTAGGCTGAAATTAACAAGAGAGTTTTGTGATAATAATGCAATAATTGTCATATGAAAATAAAACAAAAGGACCTTCTAAACACACAAGTTAGTAACACATAATGGGCCAAAATTTAACATAACACAGATAATTAAAACATAAATCATGAATAAAGTAACATGGATTAGTAAATCAACACAATTAAATCCACATCCAATAGGAGAGAAATCAAGGCAGGTCCGGCAACCCAAGGCATCAACACACAGAGAGTCAAACACGATCTCACGCCACGATCAAATCAACAACAAGAACATTATTAGCAATGCTATGCCAGAACAAAAGAAGAATCCCCAAGATAAGAAAAACAATGAGAAAGTTATATAATTGGGCAAAACACAGATAAGATAATGCTACAATGCAAAGTTAAGATAAGGATAACAAACGCCAGAAACCCTCAACCAAGGAATGCATAAAACCCCATGAAATAATATATTATTAAGTGAACATGTTTGTTAGAATAGTACATTTTAAAATATAAGCTTGAAATAAACCTAATAAATATGAAGTTTAAATAATGAAGGACATTAACATAAAAGGGAGAAATAAAATTTACAGTACTAAAATTAATAATAATAATAATATGGTATTAACTAAGAAGAAAAAGGTGACAAAAATGGTGATTACGCAGCACATAGGTCAACACAAGATCATTACAGAAATGAAACAAATGGAATTAATATGAATAAACCATAACAAAATGACAAAACAAAAACTTGCAAGAACACAGGAAGGCACAAGAAAATCTTAATAGCTATAACATGTGCACCAAACAAAATAATACAAGGAATCACCATAAATGAGCAGAATAAATATAAATCAGGGAGGGAAATAAAATTTGCAAAAGCAAAAGAATTTCAAAGTTACCAGTCAACCAATGGGCATATATTTTAAATAGCAACAACATGGTGCTCAACAGCATACAGAAAAGAGAATATCAATCCAGAAATTTCACAACAAGGAAGACACAAATAAATTAAATGACAAAGAAATATTTTAAAATGTAGTACTTACAAGAGTAGCAATATATCCCATTGCAACATACCAGTATCGACCCATGCACTGGTAAGCACCCAAAACAAAAGAAATGTTTAAACTAATTAAAAATCTTACATACTAAGGTTACAACTGAACATTCAAAAACAAAATAATTTAATCCCTAAACAGAATATTATACTACACATCATCCGACCCCAGTCGGATTGTCCATCTTAGAAGATGAAAATAGAGACATGGCTGCAATACGTCCACACTTGGCCAGTCTCAACTGCAGACAGCCTCATTCTTAAGAGGGCCGCGCTAGTGTTAGTGTCTGGCGATAGTTGTGCACTCTTGTGATAGACTCCGTACACACGACTAGTAATCAAAATCACAGAAGGCATGAGAGTCCACTCAGCCGTCACACACACACAGCACATGGGTGCTACAACAGAGTGATGATTCACAACATGCTCGAAGCAATATGCTCAAATGGCTCCATTAAAGTGAGCAGAAGGTAATGTTGACAATGTCCAATGCATTTTATCATTTAAGGGTAGCTGTGCCGTACAGACACGTAATTTAAAATATACTGCTTCTTGAGTAGAGTCTGATCTCGAGTAATGTTTTGTTACTGTAACAATGTTACAATGCCATACCTTCATGCAGTGCATTTGCAGTTATTATAATTCTGGTAACTGCAATGCTCCAAAATGTTGCGAGTCCATCTTACTGATGAATAGAAGTTGTATTGCTACCTGGATGAGTAAATCATAGGATGCTGGATTGGACTCAGTACTGAGGATGACCTGGTGCTGTTTACACATCCTTCTAGGTTGCATAACTTCTTTCTGTTGTGGGGACATATTTAAGGCATTCTTTAAGTATCACTGCTGTAACAACACTAATTTTACAGATTGCCCCATCTGCTCCATCCAGGAGTGCTGTCAATGCTGCCAACAAGCTAAGATATTTCTGAGCAAGACACAGATAGTTCAAGAAGAAGATTATAAATAATCGTCATCCCCCTCCCACAGCTCTCTCTTAACTTTGTTTTTCAGCAGCTTCCACAACTGTCGGATGTTATGGTTGTTTTTTCATGAATATAAGTCCCAAAAACTCAACAGAATTGTTCAGAGTTAGGTTAATGTAGCTCTCACCTTGGAGATGGCTGTACAAACTTTCAAATTAGGAAGTAAACAACATGAGGAACTGTACAAAAACAACTAAAAACATGAAAAAAATGGAAACAAAAATTTTCCTCCATGACCATACAAGCCCATATAATGAAGTGGAAAACCCAATTATACAAGCTGATCATTAATGTCATAAAATCTATTCAATCAGGAGAAAATATGAACAAAATTCAACAATTATCGAACTCCACATACACGTGTCAATAAAACACACAGGCAGTGAGATAAGTAGAAGTAAATATGTTGGTGCCACAGAAAATAATACAGAATGCTCAATTAGTGGATTTGATCCTCTCGTTTCATGATTTTAGGTGAATAAGATCAGTTGTTTTACCAAATAAAGAACATTAAGTCCATGGCATTGAATGGATCCTGAATGAGCACTTAGTGTGAAGTAATGACATCTCAAACTCACTGGGAATACTACCAAGGCCCTGTAGGTAAGACGAAGATGCTAATTATTTAAAGGATACGGCCTGTTCAGTTCAATTACACTGAAAATAATTAGTGTTAAGTAACCAATCTTTACACTATCCATGGGAAAAAATAATGAATACAAGGTTCTTACATCAAAAACTACCCATTATTTCCAATAACACAGAACGTCTAGCTCGAGCGGTCGAGGAGAGAGGTTGCGTTGCGAAGTGCGTGCTGTAAACATGGTCGGCATTGAACAGTACCGGGCCGCTATTGGGAAATGGCAGGCAAGGCAGAAGAAGGAGGCCAGGAGTGGATTGGTGGCGGACGGATTGAAAATGAGTGAAGCGGTGCTGGTGGTGACAGTGATAGCAGTGTTACTGGTTATTGGGGGGGTGGAAGTAAACCCAGGCCCAAATACCAGTGGAAAATATAGTACGGAGGATTTGGCCGCACTCAGGGTGGTTGTAAGTGAAGTTATGCAGGAGAAGTGTCAATGGGATAAGGTGCAGGAAATAAAGGACATGATGGAGGAGCAGAGAAGGGAGATAGGGAACATGAAGAAATGGCTTGAAACGAAGACAGAGGAATCGAGCAGGAGAGTGGTCAATAACGAGAAAGAAATCGAGTTATTGAGAGGGGAAGTGAAACATCTGAAAGATGAGGTGATGAAGTTGAAGAAAGAAGCGGAGGGGTACAGGCAGGAGAGATTGAAAAAAGCCATATTTATATATGGAATTGAGGAAGGGGCGAGAGAGAGCAAGTTTGAGTTGATATTTAAGGTGGTGGAAGCTATACGTGATGTTATGAAGATAAACTTTAGTGAGGTAGACATTGATGATGTAGAGAGAGTTGGTAAAATCAAAGGTCGGAGGCCAATTAGGGTTAAATTGTTCTCAACCTTAATGGCAGATTCTGTGTTAAGGAACAGCAAGAATTTACAAGGGCGGAAAATAGGGGTAAAAGGAGACATGGGAAGAGAAGGAAGTGAAAACGCGAAGATCTTGAATAGGCACCTATGGAGAGCGAGGAACCAGGGGCTAAAGGCCCGAATAAGAGGTCTGAGGTTGGAGGTGACAAACGGGCGATGGGTCAGAGTTCATTCAGTGACTAAGCTAAAGGAAATGGACGAAAACGAGAGGGTTGAGAGTGGTGAGAGGACAAGGCAAGATGGGAAGAAGAAAGAAGAAAAGAAGAGGAGGAGGGACGTGGCAGGAGAGCAGGGCATCTCGGAAGAGAATGGGCAGTGCAGCCGGGAGACAGAAGACCAAGATAGTGAAGTGGACGGTGAGAGTGGGCCGCAAGAAACTGGGAGAGGAGAGTGTAGAGGTGCAGTGAGCAAGAAAGGACAAAGGGAGGTGGATTCAGAAGTCCAAAATAGTGAGGGGGAGAGTGGGGGTGAGCAGCAAGAAAGGGTGAGTGCAGGGTGCAGTGGTGTAGTGAACAAGAAAG
The DNA here is from genome assembly GCF_040414725.1 of Anabrus simplex. Lineage (NCBI taxonomy): Eukaryota > Metazoa > Arthropoda > Insecta > Orthoptera > Tettigoniidae > Anabrus > Anabrus simplex. Next base: position 37,481,379 of record NC_090277.1, on the reverse strand, counting down.
GTCAAGAGGAGACAGATCGACAAGAAGGTAAAAAAATTATGAGTAAAGTCAGGAGTAAGAGCTTAAAAGACATATGGGGAAAAGTACGTAAAGGGATGGAGGATACAGAGGGAGAGAGGTCGATAAATACTAGAAGTAAGAATAGAGGGGGAGACCTAGAAGGGAGGGAGGGAAAGTTATAACAATATTGGAAGATAGGATGTGTGAATATTGAAGGAGTAAGGAGCAAATTAGGAAACAAGAAAGTTAGGGAAGTAATTGAAAGTTTCGATGTTGTGGCACTCTTGGAGACGTGGTTGGAAACAGGGAGGGAGATTGCATGGAAGGGGTTTGAGATAAAATATAAATATAGAAGAAAAGAGAGGAATAAGGGACGAGCACCAGGAGGGATGATAGTTCTAATTAGGGAAGAAATTAGTGAAAGAGTAGAGGATATAGAGACCGATATGATGGAAACCATATGGCTGAGATTGAATTTGGGAGGGAGAGAGGGATGGAGGAAGAAAATAAATCTAGCGTTTGTTTACTGCCACCCTAGTAATTCAGAATATGCAAATAAATATTTTTTTGAAGAGTTATTGGTGGATATTGGTAGGATAAGGGGAATGTATCCAGGGGAGGAGGATATGTTGTTATTTGGGGATTGGAACGCGAGAATAGGAGAACAGAGCCCAGTTTATAGTAGGGAGGATGGAATGTGCTTGTTAGAAAGCAGAAGGAGTGAGGACAAAATTACAAATAGTTATGGAGAGAAGCTCCTAGAGATGTGTGCTGTGGGAAACTTGTATATTCTGAATGGGTGGATAGAGGGCGACAGGACGGGGAAATTGACATATGTTACGGAGAAAGGGGGTAGTGTGATAGATATGGTTTTGAGCTCGGAAGGGATGATTGAGGAAGTTGTAAGTATGGAAATAGGAGATTGGATTGAGTCACACCATTTCCCGGTGAGGGTTATGCTGAAAAGAGAGGAAGAGAAGTGTACAATGAAGGAAAATGAGACAAAGGATAAACGAGGGAGGGATTATAATAAGTACAAATGGACAGAGAAGGTGGGCCGGGATTGGAATAGGGTAGTAAAGGAGGAGCTACATCTTCTGAAATATGGGTGGGAAGGGGCGTTAGAAGAGAATGATACTGATAAAGCCTTGGAATTGTTGCTACATCCAATAAAGATGATAGCGCAGAAGGTGAAAGCTAGAAAAGGAAATAAGAAAGAGGGAGAAGAATGGTTTAATAGGGAGTGTGAAGGATTGCGGAGAAAGGTGATGGACGCGTTAGGAGAATATAGAAGGAAAGGTGGGAGCCAAGAAAGGGAGTTTTTCTGTAGATTGAGGAAGGAGTATAAAAAGAAAATCTCTGAGACAAAAAAGACGTGGTTAGAGGAACAAATAGAAGCCATAAATAATGACTGCAAGACTAACAATTTTGAGAGAGTCTGGGATAAGATTAATAGAATTATGAAGGGTGGAAGGAATATGGAGAGAACGAGTATTGAGGAAGTGCAATGGGTCAGGCACTTCGATGAATTACTAGGAAAAAAGGGGGGTGATAGATGGAGAGGTTCGGGAGAAGAAGTAATTTGGAGGAATAGGGGAGTGGCAATTTATGACTTGGATAAAGAAATCACAAGAGAGGAAATCCGGGGAGTGATAAGCAGAGCCAGAGCGAAGTCGGCCGGGGGGTGTAATGGTATAAATAATAAGTTTTGGAAGGAAATTAGTAAAAATGAGATAATGATAGAGGGCATGGTGAAACTATTCAATAGGATATTCGAGGGAGGAAATTACCCTAGGGAATGGGAAACAGGAATTATATGCCCTATATACAAGGGAAAGGGTAGTAGGAACAATGTGAACAGTTATAGAGGTATATCTCTGTTGGATTCTTTGAGTAAAATATATACTGGGGTGCTAGCGAACAGAATAAGCGGGTGGGCGGAAGAAAATGAAATTTTGACAGATTACCAAGGGGGATTTAGGAAAAAGAAAAGAACAGTGGATAATATAATGATAGTAAAGACTATTTTAGAAAAGTATAAGAATATGGATAGAAGTACGGTTTATGTAGCAGCAATAGATTTTGAGAAAGCTTTTGATAAGGTAAATAGAGAGGCCCTACTAGAGAAATTAGGTAGGTTAGGGATTTCGGAGAAGATGTTGAGGGCAGTGGAAGGAATATATAGGGACGTCAGGTTTTGTGTAAAATTGGGAGAAGGGAGAATGAGTGGACCATTAGAGTCCAAGGTGGGTTTAAAACAAGGATGCAAGTTATCGCCCATACTGTTTATTTTATTTATCAACGATATTTTAGAGGGGTTTGGGGCAGAAAATTGGGCTGTACCAGTAATTAATGGTTTGGAAGTGCCAGGACTGATATTTGCGGATGATGTGTTATTGATGACGTTAACTTCAGGGGCGATGAATAGGGCCTTAGAGTCAGTGATGCTATTTGCGAGGAAATGGGGATTGAAAATTAATGGAAATAAGTCTAAAATATTGGTAGTACAGGTGAACAAGAGAAGAAAGATAGAAGGGAATTGGGTAATTCAGGGAGAAAGATTGGAACAGGTAAGGAAGCTGGAATATCTAGGAGTTATTTTTAATGATAAAGGAACTTGGAGTGACCAGATCAAAAGAATGAAATATAGAGGATTGGCAGCCTTAGCCTCAGTCAGAAATTTGCTACTCAAGTACCCGGGGATCAGTTACAAAACACTGAGACTCGTGTTCAGGTCGGTAATCGTGGGGAGGGTATTATACGGAGCAGAAGTTTGGGGGCTGGATGAGAAAAGAGAGGAACTAAGAAGGATTGTTAGTAGTTTTGCCAAGTTAGTGATGGGCTTACCGAGGTGTACAGCAAATGTAGGGGCGGAATTAATGTGTGGGGAGGATTTGGAATCAGAGGGTGTGAAAAGAATAGTTAGATATTGGATGAATTTAAAAAGACAGGAAGGTGGGAGAGTTTTACAGGCAGCATATGTACAGCAATTTAAGAGCATGTATAAGGGTGGATGGTTAGAAAAAATAAAGGGATATTTGGAGAGGATAGGATTAGGACACCTGTGGGGGGAGGTTTGGTCAAAGACAGAAGTGAGAGGGATGAATATACTGGAAAGGAGAATTAGAGATATCCATAGGCAGAAATTATTGGGGGAAAGCAGACTAAGAAATTCGCTGACTGTTTTGACGAAAATAGAGGAGATAGCAGGGTTGAATATTAGATACGTCGATAGGTCAAAACGATATGGGATGATGTGGTGGCTTTTAGGTCTGCCAAGGAATAAAGGCTGGTTACAAGGCAGGGATAAGACAAGGTGTGTACTTTGTGGAGATGTAAATGATGAGTTTCACTTGCTAAGAGACTGTGAGGTAACGAGGGGGTTAAGACATGGATTATTGAGTGCCGAGCATCGGGAAATACTGGGGAGAGGAGATGAGAACGCAATACTGAGATGGATTATTAAACAATGGGAAAAAGGGGGTGAATTGAACAGGTATTTTTGTGTGACAAAAAAGGCCTGAGAGAGTAAAATGAAGGAGAGTGAGTTAGAGGGTGGGCAGGGGAATAGGGGGGTGGAATAGTTATCTGTATAAGGGAAGGGGATAGTATGTTAAAATTCTAATGGATTAGGGAAGATAGGGACTGAGTACTTAGTTAGGTGGAGTTGGGTAAGAGGGCAGGATTGCATGGTCTGTTTGTTTTATGATATGTTAGTAATTGTTATTCATTGTAATTTTATTAGGTTATGATGGTAATTATTTGTGAAGGCTGAAATGTGGCAATGGTGAAGTGGTATACGATATGTTAGTAATTGTTATTCATTGTAATTTTATTAGGTTATGATGGTAATTATTTGTGAAGGCTGAAATGTGGCAATGGTGAAGTGGTATATTATTGTGGATATGTGGAGTTGGAGGAGTGGTGGTATAAATATGGTAATGGAGAAGTGGTATAGGAGGAAGAAATATGTTGGAAAGGTGTTGGTATATGCGTGACTGGTATTGGTTATTCATTGTAATTTCATTAGGTTATGATGGTAAATAATTGGTGAAGGCTGAGAGGTGGAAATGGTGAAGTGATATATTTATTGTGATATTTGGAGTTGAAGGAGTGGTGGTAAATGTGGTGTTGGAAAAGTGTTATATCGTTGGAATGTAGTGTGGGAGAAGTGGTGATATAAGTAGAGGTGGTATATAAAGGTTTAGTATTTAGGTGATGTATGGTTTGGTACTGAGATGGTTTATTTATGGTTGACTTCGTGGGAGTTGGGAGGTGGTATTATTGTATTGATGTCTGGTATAAGTATTTAAATTCTGGAGCTGGATAGAGGTGAGTTTATTGTCATTTTGTAAATTTTGGTTTGTTTGTATGGAGAGGAGGAAGAAATATGTTGGAGAGGTGTTGGTATGTGTTGTATTGCTGAGATATGGTGTCGGAAGCATTGGAGGCTTAGTATGTATGATTGGGTGATGTATGGTATGGTATTGAGATGGTTTATTTACGGCCGAATTCGTGGAAGTTGGGAGAGAGTATTATTGTATTGGTGTCTGGTATGAGTATTGAATTTTTGGAGCTGGAGGAAGGTGATTTTATTACAAATTTGTAAATTGTGGTTTGTTTGTATGGAGAGGAGGAAGGAGTATGATGTTGGAGAGGTGTTGGTATAGGCGTGATTGGTATTTGTTATGCATGGTCGAAATTTTTGGGAGATGGAGAGGTAATTTTATTATGGAGTGTTATGGCGGATTGAAATGATATGAAGCAATGTTAACGCTGATTGGTAAAAGCTGTGGTATGATGGATTGGAATGTTATGACGGAATATTGTTGTTATTATTTAGACTTGTACTATAGGAGGTGGAATCTGAAAGATTGAATGCAATGTTAGTGTCATGGCTGGTTTGGTATGCAATAGTGTAATGTTGTTGGTGTAGCTTATTTTGGAGTAGGTCAGGAAACAATAGAGGAGATGGAATTGCTGAAGCAAGAAGGTCGCGTGGTGTGAGTGATAACAAGCAGCAAGTTGCAACACCAGCAGCAGATTGTAAACATAGAACAGGCTGATGAGGTGTTCATTTCATTTTATTTTGTATGTGGTGGAGGGTGGTGGCTTGGGTTGGACTGCGTTTATTATTAGTTATTTATTTATTTATTTATTATTATTGTGAACGTGTATTCGGGGCTGAAAGCCTGTTTTGTTCATTAATAAATACAATAACACAGAATGACATCCAACATGCCATCACCACTCATCTGATGGCCAATGACAGCTACAACATACACCATACCTACCTAGATGTGTCATGCAATGAAACACCTGAAAAATTACTTTTTAAATTTGGAGAGTTTATGCCTGTTATCATTATGCACTGAACATTATTCCAGATGAAAAACTTCATAACTTATATATCTGAAAATATTTTGAATATCAATTAAATTCGGATAACTATAAAATGATCACAAATCATACTTACGAAGGATGTACTTGCCGTGCCTTCACGCCAGACAGGTTCCTCCTTCACCTCTATTTTCTGGTCCATTTCACACAGCAAAAGAAGTATTTATCTGGAAATGAGCTGAAAATTACTTCCACTGACTTTTTCTAAAGAAGAGGTGCAAGAAGTATATAACATTATTATCATCATCATCATCATCAGGGTCATAGTTTATAGACCAACCAAGTAAGCAAGCTCTCCATTATAGTTAATGTCTTTATCACAGTCATGGAGTCTCTAGTCTTCAACAGAAACCACATCACTCAGACAAGGCTTTTATTTCTAACATCCCACATGTAGTGCTTGGTACTGAAACATGAGCACCCTGGTGAGACGCTAGGTCTGTAGACTAGTTTGATATTGATCTCCATGACACCCTATCCTGTGCTACCCTCCAGATCTCCAATTTTGTTTTATAAAGATCTCCACAATGCACTATTCTGTCCTTTCCTAACCCTTCCTACAGAAGTATTATATCCTCTACCTATTCAGATATGTACATTTCCCAACTAGTACTAAATTCCTACTCAAGAAATCACTCGTAGACTTTAACGTTGCTCTGAGTGACATGCATAACGACTGCGTGTGTTTAGCGGAGTCCTCGCTCGACTTTTCAATCGACAATAGTGAAATACTGCACAACAATTATATTATTTTCCGCCAAGATAGGCAAAATATCATTACTAGTAAGAACAAGGGAGGTGGGGTTTTAATAGCAGTGAACTCTGCGTATGGTCCAGTGCAACGACCTGACTTAACGGGAAACTGGGAATATGTTGTTGTGAAAGCCACCCCATCCCCTGGCCGACCGCTATACAGTCTGCTGTTACCTGCCCCCGTACGAGGTGAAAGTACGGCTTACAGACTTCCGAGAAACCCTGGCTCGAATGAATCGCGTAGCAAAACAAAATGGCACTAATATCGTGTGCGGAGATTTCAATATAAGCCAATTAGCCTGGGCCTCAGACGATTCGGGATCTATTAAACCTATTCTCACCCATGTCAATGAGGACGCCTGCTTTCTTTTAGAGATCACCAACGAATTTAACCTTCGCCACGTTTGCGGTTTCCCAACACGAGGAAATAACTTCCTGGACCTTGCTTTCGTGTCTGAATAAGTCACTAATAATACCAGTGGCGGCTCGTGGGTTGTAAGTTTGGTGCAGCCCAGCACTCGCATCTGCAGTTAATGTGTAGCCTACATTTTGAATAGGTGTGTTGGATAATCTAGCTAGGAGGAAATAAGGGATCGGGGAGATCTTTTGGTATGATAATGGTCTACGAATATCCGCTGTGTAATTTTCATGCAATTACTTTAAAAATCACAATGTAACTATAACATCAACTAAAAAAGAAATATTACATTCGGTAACGTCTATTGCTTGTACGTTAAATCTATTCTTCCGTCCTTTGAAGCAGCGAACTTATCAAATCAAATCAAATCAAAATCAAAATCTCTTTATTTGCAAATGAGGTGTCTACCTCGGTGGCAAATGGTACACTAAAATACATTATTGTCAAGCACTAAATTTTAAATTAACAGGAGACGAAGAAAATTTTCCTAGAATACAATATTATACAATTTACGCTTATCAATGATGTCATCGTAAAAGGGCATTGTATCCATCAAGTCGCTGAGAAGTGACTTCTCCAGGGATATAGTTGCCAGCGCAGTCAACCTCTCCTGCGATGTTGAATTCCTTAAGTAGGTTTTTATCCGCTTAAGGCACGAAAAGCTTCTTTCTACTGAGGAGCTGGTAGACGGTATGGTAAGTATTAATTAAAATAGTTTATACGATTCTTTGAAAACGTTCGTGAGTTCATTTTTATTGAGAATTATTTCCTCCAAACTGGTATTTTTGTAGGTGGAATCAGAATAGATAAACTGAAGTTCATTTTTTAACCTGTGTGTCAAATGTCGTGGGATAAGACATTTTTAAGTTCTCTAGACCATCAAGAGGGAGGATTTTAGAAAATTCTTCAAACTTAGAGCTATCCCCTTAGCAAAGAAATTGGAGCTTCTGCATATCTTGAAATCTTGTATCAGTCTCTACGGAGACTAAATCCAGTATCTGAAAATAAAGTACTCGATACTTTAGAAAAATTTCACTTTCTGTTTTTAAACCAGAATGTCTTTTTAGTTCAATTTTGGTTTTCTTCTCAGCCGTACTAAAACTGGTTTTAAATGTTTCTTCATTCCTTTTACCTAGTGTCAGTTGCCGTGTGGGTCTTACTTTTGAAAGGCAGAACTAAGCGTCCAGAGACTTCTTTTGGGGCACGTTAAATAATATATTAGCAAGCTCAAAAATGTCATTGAATACCATTGATAAAAATGTGAACTGGAAGCTATTAAAGTTATTAAACAACCCCTCTGATTGGCGAATGGTTTTTTTTGTCTGACTGAGGATCGTACATGATTCTTTCAAAAATTTATTTCAATCAGTGGCGGCTCGTGACAAAATTTTTAGGAGGTTCACAACATTTCTGTTCATGTCTCAAATCAGCAAAAGAGTAACATAGGTACATAAATCATTTCACTAACAGTTCCTTGTACGGTTCCTTCTTCACAAATACTTTGGTAGAACCCCTGTAACCGAGGATAAATTTTATACGAGACTAATTTGTTAGTGTAGAACAAAAGTAAAATTCACAATAACTTTACTACACTGAGATTATTGAAGGATGCGAGCACTATTCTTGGTTTTTAAACAGCACGAATTTCACCTGGGTGTTAGTATAGAACCAAACCAAACCTCATGGCCTACCAAGCAACTGCTGCTCAGCCCGGTGGTCTGCAGATTACGAGGTGTCGTGTGGTTAGCACGACGAATACTCTCGGCCGTTATTCTTGGCTTTTTTGACCGCCATCTCACCGGCAGATAGCTCCTCAATTGTAATCACGTAGACTGAGTGGACCTCGAACCAGCCCTCAGATCCAGGTTAAAATCCCTGACCTGGCCGGGAATCGAACCCGGGGCCTCCGGGTAAGAGGCAGGCATATTACCCCTACACCGCGGGCCGGCTGTCTTAGTGTAGAACAATAGTAAAATTCATAATAGCTTTACTGCACTGCGAACACTGAAGGATGCGAGCACCATTCCTGGTTTTTAAACAGCACGAAGTTCACCTGGGTATGACGAGAAGTATAGAAGGAATATGTACCCCATTTACCGGTAATTTTTTTAAAATAATTTTTTCCGAATTGACCCCAATAGTCTCCACATTATCTCGGTTAGTTAGGGTTCTACTGTATCACATGGTAATTATTCTCATTTTGCAAATTATAGCCACTACTCTAAACAATTTAGCATGCAGTACAACCAACGATACTAGACCATGCTTATTTAAATGATAGGATTTAGATTAGCAACTCACGTAAATGCTGATTATTTGTACAGGAAAGCAATCCTTCTGTTTTTCAATCGCGCACATTTCTCAATCACTTTACGATTGAAGTCACTGATGTTGTTGACAAATCTCTTCTCAATAGCAAGCATAGCCAGCGCTGACAGTCGTTCTCCAGTCATGGTGTTCCTCAGAAACGTTTTAATTCGTATTCAAAGTAGAAAAACACCTCTCAGGCTCCGCTGTCGTAATTGGGGTCGTGACAACAATTCGGAGTAATTCGCATACTTGTGGAAATGTGTCCCTATCTAGTTCATTGTCAAGCAGAAACTGCAACATGGAAATGGCCCCATCATCTTTCTGAAAGCCATTTCTCATATACAATACTTCTAGTTCAGTCTTCAGCTGTATCTTATTTAGGCAGGGATACATATGCGCCATTGTATTCAGTTCTCTTTCTGGAAAAGAGTCTGAACAGACACCAAAATGCCTATTTAGAATTAGGGTACTAGCGAAATCTGCCGGTAATGTAATGAAATAGTAGCTCCTGGGAGGCTGTGGCCAAGACCGACTCCAATCCTCAGACCGTAATATAAGAAAAACATGGCGGCCGAAGTAGCCGAATTGCTGGTATTGGCTAACACGAAAATATCACGTGCATTTTATATAAACGGCCGTAATTTAATATGATAAATGTAACATCGTAAGGAAAATCACTTTTACACGTATGAAATCGCTTCGCCAACAAGTACGCACCACATATAATAAACTAAAATCACATATATTCTACTAGAAAAGAGACCAACAAGCTGATTATTTAGACATTTCAATTCGTCAAATAACGTTTTCTCTTAGATTTCACTTCGCTGGATAGATGAAAATATGTGATAAAACTGTTAAAATGATATTTCTAGCATCATTTTGAATATTTCAAAATAAATTAAGGTGCAAAATTCCTCGATTTATTCGCTCTCATGAGAACTGTGAAACACAAACATAACTTGTTGCCTTAGTTTTGAAGTGGTAGATAATTTCTTAAATTCACCACCCAATGAATGGGAAGTACACCCGAAATCATAATGTTATTCGTTTTACGTCCTACTAACTAATTTTTTTACGGGTTTCGGAAACGTCGAAATGCCGAAATTTAGTCCTGCAATAGTTCCTTTACGTGCCAGTAAATCTACCGACACGAGGCTGACGTATTTGAGCACCATCAAATACCACCGGACTGAGTCAGGATCGAATCCAGCAACTTGGGATCAGAAGGCCAGCGCCTTAACCGTCTGAGTCACTCAGATCATTGCTAGTTTTTTGATAATTGCTTTACGTCGCACCGACACAGATAGGTCTTATAGCGACGATGGGACAGGGAAGGTCTAGGAGTGGGAAGGAAGCGGCCGTGGCCTTAATTAAGGTACAGCCCCAGCATTTGCCTGGTGTGAAAATGGGAAACCAAGGAAAGCCATGTTAAGGGCTGCCGACAGTGGGGTTCGAACCTACTATCTCCCGAATACTGGACACTGGCGCACTTAAGCGACTGCAGCTTTCGAGCTCGGTGTCACTCAGATCAAGTACACCCGAAATGATTATGTTAACATGATGTTAATATAATGTTGACATATGGCATAACAGCACTTCACGCAAGGATAGTAACCTTAGTAATGAAACGTTCAGACACTAAATATATAGCCTAATAGGTTTTTACCCATTAAATAACATGAGTGGAAAAACTCTATTGACTAAACATTGATATTTAACCACATGCACGAGCTTCAGTTCGGCACAGTCAGCTTAATAACTGATAGCCACAGCATGAATCGGAAGGTGTTGGTAGTGTAAAACCCTACGTTACAAACCCAGTTAATCCCTCTAAGTCACTATTTCTTTTGTGTAACAGTATACAGATTGCTCCATCCGTCACACTTATAAGTTTTGTTATACTCCAAGTACCAGCCAAACATTTCCGCAGGCAAAGCACAGATTATTGTAAAATACACTTGCATCTAAATCACTCGACACTTTGAAGCACATAGACACTGACGGAATAACACAATATCAAGTATATTCTATCTAAGTTAATATTTTTCGAGGAACACGAATAGTTTGGAAGTAGAGGACTAGATTTCCTAACCTCAGACTTATTCTCAAAATTATGTATGCACGTTACGGTTTTGCCATGGACTTCAAAATAATCACGATGTATATTCCTAATCGATTTCTCTTCTAATGTTCTGTTTCGTAGGAAACTTAAGAATTGTTGTATGAGAGGCATTGCCATAGTTAGACTAAAAACTGGTCCACCTAGTGCACTCATGTTTTTTAATGAGTAAAAATACGATCAAATCAAGCACATTCTCACATTACTGCGTATAATTACAGATCCTATGTACCCACCGACTCATATAAATACACTCGCACACTTATATTCTACAAAGAAACTAACATTTATCGTCAAATTTAATAAAATTACACCGACTACATACGATAACAACAAACCAAAACAAACCCACATTTCCAACAATTTCGGCTACTCGATTCGCCATCTTTGAACGATCGAGAGTAGCATTAAGGTCTGAGGATTGGAGTCGGTCTTGCTGTGGCTAACCATAATAGGGGAGGTGGCGGACCCTTGTGGTCAACTGTAATACTGCCACTGGGTCGAGGGTGACTCTAGACGACAAGGCACGTACCTTACCGTGCTCCTCGCTAATGGGAATATCAGTGTAGAAAACCATGACGTCATCTGCTTTGCGCATGCGTATAGTCTTCAGCACAATAGCGCATTATCCAGTGTGCTCGCTGCACTGTCAGTCAAAACGAACAACTGTCGGTGTAACGGAGCTTCGATATAAGTCGATTGTCGAATGCTTTCGATCGATTGTCGAAATCAGGTCGAAAGAAAAGAATGAATGCGTAAATATGTAATAAAACTGGGTGTTCACGTGCTCCTGTGCTCCTGAGAGCCCACCGCCACTGATTTCAATCCCTCCCACTCCTCGACAACCACGCTCAAAAGTTTCCCATGTGACGACCAACGTGTATCCACGCCAGATGGTATTCGCTTCGCAATTACTGAATCAGCGACGAAAGTTCTTTTGGCTGATGAATGAATAAATGAAAGAATACCACCAAGACTCGCAAAAAAAAAAAAAAAAAATACGGCACTCTGATATGTTGGTAATACTTTGCTGTACCACTAGATTTAATCAGTGTGCCGAACAATGTACAAATAATGCTTGAGGGGCATCCTCCTTGACCTAAGTTTGAAGACCATTTAGATGACCTGCCATGACACTAGTTCCGTCATAACACTGACCAATCAATTTAGTTTTGTAGGAAATTTCACTCAAAACAGTCTGCAGCAAGCTGAATAAAGTAATCGCCGTACGGTCCGAACTAACTTCAAAAAACCAAGAAAGTGTTCAACTAGCGCACCTTTGTGGATAATATACCGAAGTATCACCGAACACTGCGATTTCTTTGTGATGTCAGTTGTATCGTCGACCTGAACTGTGAAAGGAAATAGGTTTCTAAAATTTCTTCTTTCACAGCATCCCTAATGAAGGTACAGATGCAGTCTATTAACTCACATTGTATAGTTTTCGATTCTGCGCTAAATACTTTCTTTATAGAAATACTAAATACTTTCTTTATGCTGCTGCATTTCTAACGAGCTGTTGGAAACTAGAAGTTTCAACAGTTCTTTGAAATTCCCTCTATGTAAGGAGTCGCCGCTCTCATCTTGGCTTCTAAATGTCATTTCCTGCTTAGAAAGAAATAAAACTGCATCGAAAAGTCTGTTAAGCCTCACATTCTCATTAAATTTTGTGATGTATAGACGAGCATTTTTCTTAAAGCGCCAGCAATTTTATTCTGATTCTTCTTAAGTTCTTTAAATCCCACGGCATTTTTATATGCTCCGAGGAACCTTCGTGCTTTTGGAAAGACCTAGTAGCACAGGACATATTTTCAAATCCTGTGTGATTCCAGACTCCCTGTTTCACTCCAACAATAAGACAAGGCCAACAAAAGTGTTTCTGCAAATAATGACTACCGCATAACCACGGATAACTACTATACCAAGATACTTGGAAAGTTCGTGTGTGCATCTTTCCGGAGGCAGTACCTGTCATTTTCTGATATGTCAAATCTGGCTGGGGACGATTGACTGATAAAATTTCTCTTTTATCCTCCTCCTTCCATTTCGAAAACGGAGTTTCTCTTAAAATACAAACTAAATCCACGGAGGGTTCCATGTTAAAGCACGCTTTGGAGGGAACACTATTCTTTCACGCTATAAGAAAAGATTTAAATACTGTAATACTACATATTTATATCCCTAATGAATTTCAAACGCACTTTCTCTCCAAACATCCATACGACAATAATTATTCTACGCTTCACATAGTAACTATGAAAACGCCAAGAGCTCACCGTGTGAGCTCTTCAAATGCGCTTATGTTATTTACAGTTCACTCACAATTAATCCGCCACACGGCCACGATTCACATTATAACAACGGACATTTATTTTCACTGTGAAAGAATACTCCGTGCACCACACGTTCAAATTTATAACAAGCTTCTTGTTACAGCTGGTGTAACAGTAGCCACAACTCTCGCGACAAAATATACTAGTAAATGTGTCTTTGTTTGATTGTATTTTAGCGTGAGATTGAGATACCAATACTGGCAGCAATGCTGTAGGAGCCCGCATGTGTTCAACCTAAGCGAAGAGGGCGGGTTACACGTTCCGTTGGGTTCGGATAATATCGTCCCAGCTCGGGCCAAGCAGCCGAATATCCCAGAGACTCGCTGGGCTGCACCACGCAAAATACAACCGTATGCGTACTCATGACAGTCTTGAGCGTTGTCATGGCAACCGTTGTGTTACACGTCACAAGTCAGCCCGCACTGCTGTGAGCATTGAGAGGGCTGCACTCAGTCCGCAGCACTCGTAAGTGAAGCGAACAGCGGTGGTTGCTTAACTCTGAGCGCTACGCATGTTGAGTAATCACAACATATAGAGCGCACTCTTCGGATTTTTCAACGAATATGTTTTAAACAGAAAATGTAGGGATACAGAAAATGATAGACAATTGTTTTGAGAAATGTTAGTGCAGCCGGCCTGTACCTGATGCACCTGAAAAGCCGCTACTGAATAATACCCTGTGTGAAGCAACAGAACAGTTAGTACAATCAGATCATCCTGCGCTTGAGCTCAGACTTCATATTTCCCGTGTTCCTCGTTTACCACAGACTACAAAATCATTATTCGTTTGGACAAAAGCAGACTACCCCATCTACGAAATATCTTATCCCGTTGACCGTGGAACTTGCTCGAATCCTGTCTATCTCTTGATGCCGCAGTTGACTTGTTTTATGACTTACTGCACAGCGCTCTTGAGGACGCCGGACCTTCCCGCATAATGAAGACTAGGCATCTTCCCTCTTGGTATGATTCTGAACTTATAGATAAAATGCGGGCAAAGGAAAGAGCAAGGAAACGATCTGCAAGGTCTTCACTTCCTTCAGATTACATCGAATTCGCTGCGCTAAGAAACGAATACAAACAAATGCAGCGGAGAAAGTACAGTGATTATGTCGGTTCTGCTGAGGAAGATATTATCAGTCATCCACAAAGATTTTGGAAATTTACTAATTGCAAATCAAAATCTAGGCGCCTACCATCTAAGATGATTAATGAAGACAAGGAAATTAGCTCATTGAAAGAAATTCTGGATAATTTTGCTGACACTTTCAAAACATCCCATCCACACAGTGTTCCCTGTAATTCTCACACCGAACAATTCGGGGAAATTAATTTATCATGAGTGGTAACTTCGGCATCGGAAGTCTGCAACATCTTGAAGTCGATGGATACGAAGAAGTTTTGTGGTCCAGATCACATTCCAGGAATTGTGTTACGTGAGTGTGCTGAGAAGCTGGCAACCCCATTAGCCACGATAATCAACTGGTCTCTTCGTACGGGAAATTTTTTCCCGTCCGAACAGAAAAAAGGATATGTCATTCCAGTCTTCAAGAAATGTGAGAGATCTTTATTTGTCAATTACAGACCAGTAGTTCTTCTTTCACTCATTTCCAAAGTAGCGAAAGGAACCGTATGCAAAGCCTTGCACAGTGCAGTCAGTGGTTTAATTAATATTAACCAGCATGGTTTTGTCCATAAACGCTAAAATACCACCAATCTTGCTGTTTACTCCCACTTCATATCTAGCGCTCTGGACAATTGCAAGCAGATTGTTGCCGTGTACACGGACTTTTCCAAGGCTTTCGACTCAGTGCAGCATAATGCTCTTCTGACTAAGTTGTCAGCATATGGCATTCATAAAGCTTGCTTGTATGCTTTAAATGCTATCTTTACGAAATAAAGTATTCAGTAAAATACGAGGGTATCATTTCTCGCCCTTATCAGCCTATGTCTGGCGTTCCACAAGGTTCATTACTAGGACCTTTGTGTTTCCTTCTATTTGTTAATGATCTGCCATCACAAATCCATTCGAGCAACTACCTGCTCTATGTTGATGACCTTAAAATCTACAGGGTAATTGAAAAGATGAGCGACTGTGAATTGTTACAGTCTGATATAAATATTAGTGATTGGTGCAAAAAAAATGGCATTTAACCCCAAATATTTCAAAGTGCAATGCAATATCTTTCACGAGAAAAATGCAAGTTAATGTATTCAATTATAATGTAGGGGATCAAGAAGTGCAGCGTGTTAATAAAATTAACGATCTTGGTATTATTTTTAGTAATCAAAATGGTCTACCTTTCAATGAGCATGTGTTAAATATCGTTAATAAGGCATTTAAAGCATTTAAGGCATTTAATGCCTCAGAGAGTGTACAGATCATATTCTCAAAGTAGATCATTAAAAATTGTTTGCGTATCAAGCTGCCATCGACAGATTATGATTTTTTTGTACAAACATGTGTATTGCGTCTCTTAGGACTAGGCGCAGGTATGTCAACGCACGTTCCATACACAAATGTATCGGTAATTTCCTTGACTGTCCCAATTTACTCCAGTTGCTACCAATTCATGTTCCTTCCCGCAATACCCGAGAGGCTGTCACCTTTCACTTACCCAGGTGCAGAACGGAATCACACAGGAGCTTTTGGTTTACGCAAGCCCTAAGATCCCTGAACGAAATTAGCGGGATAGTGGATATATTTCACTCCTCAGCTAGTGAAATTTGCAAACATCTTATGGACGCTTCATAGACAGTGTGTCCCTTGTATCTCGTTCTGCCCATTTAGTTACTGAAAGTTATACTTCCTTCCTTTGGTCATTTCAAGTGTATAAACACTTTTCTCTTTTCATGTCTTTATTCCTTGCTTATGTGTTTTGTAAATATGTATATATAATATATTGCTTAGTTATAATTATTGGTAGTAGTAAGTTCTGTTAATATTGTTATTTGAATGTATTATATCGTCAGTAATTAGAGAATCAATAACTCTGTTGATGATAAATAAACAAATGAAAACAAATCAAATCAAATCAAACCAGGAACGAACGGTACATGCTTTATTTTTAAGATCAATATTATTTAATTGTCATGCGCACCATATACTGCAAGCTTGGTGCCAGCGACCCAGCATGAAGCGCAAACAGCTGCGAGTGACGTAGGTGCAGGAGCGAGATAGGCTACCCGCCCGCTCAGCCACTTGCCACACGACACGGACTAGTGTTTCAGAATAAACGTCACGCCTTCCAGAAACTTCGATTCGGAAATTGTCAAAACTTCCATAATAATGGTTGTATCAGCTCGAGAGATACGTCATTTTGTAGGGAATTATGTGCACGTCTACAAAAGCAAAGTTCAAGCATATCCACCGGGGGATTTTCGCATAATTCCACTTCTTAAGAATCACGACATCCGGTGACCTATGAGCTCAAATCGTATATAAGACGAGCCAGCTAAGCAGTAGATACAAGTCCATACCAGTCACAGCTGGGAGTTCTGATGTGTCACACTCACCACGCTAAGTCGTAATTCTGTTCGTCGGAACAAGTACTGTTTAAAATCTATCTTAAATTCTGCGAGTGAAATGAACTTCAGTTCTACGAGTAAATCGGACTTAGAATTTGTGTGCAGGTAGGGACTTTGATATTTGTCAAGTCTTTAAAATTTTTCAATGGATTATGGAACACAGATTCCCCACTATCAAGTGTTGAAAAACGTGCTAATGGACTTCGATATTTGTCAAGTCTGTAAAATTTTTCAAACGGATTGTAGAACTTAGAATCCCCACAATCAAGTGTTCTAAATGTGCTAATTATTTCATATTGACACACTACAACATTATGTCATTAACTGTTGTGTTTGTTAGAATGTCTCTAGTTTGAAACTCAGTTCAATTTATTTCATTTGCTAAGTAAAGACTGCTTCGCTATAATAACACAATTATTTGCGTATTGCGCAATTCAATAATCGAGTTCTCCGATACAGGTGATTGATTCTGTGTTGAAGTAAGCGGTAATCGACTCAAACTGGAGTGAATTCATAACTGTACATAATAATTTCTAAACTTTATTATTTCATAAGAGTGATTAACAAATTTATCAGTTCGTCGCTAATAGCAGTGTCCAATGGATAAATTCTTGAAGAGCTATTTTTTTTCTTTGTGTCAAGTGCAACATTATTTACTGTGCAAAGTAACCACGAGCAGTACACATTACGTGAACAAGCTTCAGTTTCATTATTTCCAGAAGTCAATACCCATAAACTGTGATTTATCCTTTCTTTCTTCGTTCAATGCTACCCGCATCTTCACCTTCTTAAAAGACATTTCAATTCTGCTATCTAAAAGTGTCAAGTAAAGTTCTGACCACTTCAAACTTCGTGTTACGTCAATATTAAAGTCAATCGTTGGTGCCGAATAAATGTGTCGAGGACTGTATAAATGTGGACACTCGTATAAGTACACTGACTGACAGTGACAATGCAACACCAAGGAGGAGTGGTTCGAAAGGGATGAAAGTTGGGGAAAAAACAGAGACGGCACGGATGAATAATTGATGTTTACTTCAAACCGATATGCAGGTTACACAATGCGCACGGCATCGACTCAGTAGGATGTAGGACCACCGCGAGCGGCGATGCACGCAGAAATACGTCGAGGTACAGAGTCAATAAGAGTGCGGATGGTGTCCTGAGGGATGGTTCTCCATTCTCTGTCAACCATTTGCCACAGTTGGTCGTCCGTACGAGGCTGGGACAGAGTTTGCAAACGGCGTCCAATGAGATCCCACACGTGTTCGATTGGTGAGAGATCCGGAGAGTACGCTGGCCACGGAAGCATCTGTACACCTCGTAGAGCCTGTTGGGAGATGCGAGCAGTGTGCGGGCGGGCATTATCCTGATGAAACAGAGCATTGGGCAGCCCCTGAAGGTACGGGAGTGCCACCGGCCGCAGCACATGCTGCACGTAGCGGTGGGCATTTAACGTGCCTTGAATACGCACTAGAGGTGACGTGGAATCATACGCAATAGCGCCCCAAACCATGATGCCGCGTTGTCTAGCGGTAGGGCGCTCCACAGTTACTGCCGGATTTGACCTTTCTCCACGCCGACGCCACACTCGTCTGCGGTGACTATCACTGACAGAACAGAAGCGTGACTCATCGGAGAACACGACGTTCCGCCATTCCCCCATCCAAGTCGCTCTAACCCGGCACCATGCCAGGCGTGCACGTCTATGCTGTGGGGTCAATGGTAGTCTTCTGAGCGGACGCCGGGAGTGCAGGCCTCCTTCAACCAATCGACGGGAAATTGTTCTGGTCGATATTGGAACAGCCAGGGTGTCTTGCACATGCTGAAGAATGGCGGTTGGCGTGGCGTGCGGGGCTACCACCGCTTGGCGGCGGATGCGCCGATCCTCGCGTGCTGACGTCACTCGGGCTGCGCCTGGACCCCTCGCACGTGCCACATGTCCCTGCGCCAACCATCTTCGCCACAGGCGCTGCACGTGGACAAATCCCTATGGGTATCGGCTACGATATGACGAAGCGACCAACCTGCCCTTCTCAGCCCGATCACCATACCCCTCGTAAAGTCGTCTGTCTGCTGGAAATGCCTCCGTTGACGGCGGCCTGGCATTCTTAGCTATACACGTGTCCTGTGGCACACGACAACACGTTCTACAATGACTGTCGGCTGAGAAATCACGGTACGAAGTGGGCCATTCGCCAAGGCCGTGTCCCATTTATCGTTCGCTACGTGCGCAGCACAGCGGCGCATTTCACATCATGAGCATACCTCAGTAACGCCAGTCTACCCTGCAATTGGCATAAAGTTCTGACCACTCCTTCTTGGTGTTGCATTTGCTCTGTCAGTCAGTGTAAATCACGAGTGATAGCCCCGCGGCAAGATCGTCGGAGAGCTTCCGGATCGTCTAGAGTTTCGGGTACGAGCTACGAGTTCGACCCTATGTTGGACGGATCTGGGTGTTCCAGCTTCATTCCATGATGACGAAAGGACCCTGCAGAACGAATTCAATTCCATGGTGACAAGGAGACCTGGTAGGATGAGGTTACCTGGTAGGCGCTTCTGAAGACGACGAATATCCGCACGAAGGTGATATGCAATTCAACCTGCATTCAATTTTGAATAAACTAATTTCTTTACAGAAATCTCAATTTTCTTGTAGATAACACCTATCATCCTGTACCAAGCCAGCCAACTTTCATCTACGATTGCCCTGCTTTTTAAATCAACAGAGTCGGGCTATATTTCACTGGTACAATACTTATCTTAGAAATCAGCTGAACGAGTTTTGAATTTCTCAACATGTATCCCATGAATATTTCTTAAGGTATACTTTTGCGAAACCTATCCTCTCTCGTCTACCTTATTCATAATCGCCTAATTTGTGAACTAACCTTCTGACTATCAATACATTTGGGTAACTTCACAATTCAGAGGTTTCTATTCCTTTCTTTGTGTGTGTCAGCTGTTATCCGTTTTTTCCTCCGATACTGTGAATGCTCCACAGTATTAAAAAGTCTTCATAATATGAGTAAATGTCTATGAGTCGAGCAATGGTTTTCTAGTAATGCCATTAGTAAAACTCATCAATGTGTGGAGGATATGGAAGCTAATAGGAATGGAAAGCATTTGTGGGACATTGTCCTAATTGGGACTGGCAGTTATGAATACATTCTTGAACATAACGGTATTTCTGCTGCACACGGTAGGGTAGAGGCGCCAGATCCATAAAATACTATATTATAACCAACTTTGAGTTCAGGAAATCTGTTTGGAATGTTTGCGTTTTCCAGGAATTTTTCGATGATATGGACCACTATCTGATCTGTAGTGAACTAAGTAGCTCTAGGTGAAATCTGTCTGCAGAAGATTAAGGGTAGAAAATCTCCAGGATGAGGTTATTAGACACAAGTGCATGGATATGATTAGTGAAAATTTCCGAACAATGGACGGTAAGCAGATTCAGGATATAGAAAGAGGCTGGGTGGCATAAAGGAATGTTGTAGCAGAAATAGCAAGGGAATGCCAAGGACAAAGTGTGTAAACAAGGGAGAAAACTAACATATTGGTGAAATCATGAAGTGGAAGCTGCTTGTACATAAATGTAAAAAGAAGGCATACCAAAATTATTCCAAACAGGGAATAATGAAGATAGGGATTTTACGTAGATGAATGAAACACTCTGAAACAAATAGCTGCTGGATCCAAGAAGTCGTGGGTAGATTTTGGCAACAACCTGGAAAGGCCAGCACAAGCAGCATGGAAACCTACCTAGACAGTAACAAAGAACCTTAGAAAGGGAGGGGAAAAGGAAACGAATTATGTTTTGAGTAAATGAAGCGAACTCAGAATAGATCCCAGGGAATACTGGACATGAGGAAGGAATGTTTTAAAAATCTTCTCAATGTAAAAGGAAATTTTCCTGGTGATGTCACAAACAACCAATCTTACAGGGAGGACAATGATGGTGCTGAAATTACATTGGATGGTGTGGAAAGGGTGGTAAATAAACTCCATTGTCATAAAACTGAAGGAATAGATGAAATTAGGCATGGAAAGCTGAATTATAGCTTCATAGAGTAATAAAATTAGCATGGAGTATTAGTAAATTATTTTCTGATTGGACAAAAGCAGTAATTGCACATATCTATAAGCAAGGGAACAGGAAAGATCTCACTAATCTGTACTTCAGACAAGGAATCACCACCATTTCAAAAGGAAGGGTGCGATTAGTGGTTGAGAGTAAGTTGGATGAAAACCAGTGTGGTACAGAACACAGAGGAGCTGTCAGGATTGCCAGTTATGTTCGTGTTTCATACATCTAGAGAAGGCATGTGACAGACTAGTGAGGGAAGTTGTTCACCATACTGGGGACTATGGGATTAAGGGTAGATTATGAAAACCAATCAAAGGCATTCATGTTGACAATTGGTCTCCAGCGAGAACTGATGGTCGAGTGAGTTCTTGATTCATGGTACTTAATTCCTTTATGTCATACCGACACAGATAGATCTTATGGTGAAGACAGGGGCAGGAAAGGGCCAGGAGTGTTAAGGAAGCTGCTGTGGCCTTCATTAAGGTCCAAACAAAAAACCATGGCACAATAGCCCTGAAGAGCCTTGGCCTACCAAGTGCCACTGCTCAGCCCGAAGGGTGCAGATTATGAGGCGTCATGTGATCTGTTCAGAAAGTGCAGAATTAATGTGAATTTCCAAGAGATTGGGAAGACTTCAAGAAATGAAGAGTGAAGGTGCTGTGCTTAAACATTATATACCGTACAATCAAGAAAGTGCTCAACAACAGACATATGGATATGAGTAATTTGGAAGTGCGCTAATAGGTGGCTCAATGAGAAAGGCAAGATATTTTAATGGAAAAACTATTTATGCTATTACAAGTGCTTTAATAACTTTCGTGAATAATTTTAAAAGTAGCACAGTTCTACAAATATCAGAGCCAAGCATCCTGACCTATCCTTACCTGTGTGTTACAATAAACTGGGATGCTCACTTTAGTGAACTATACTTTCTAGCAAAATAATTTACTCGGTGATTGTGGCATACTGTTTGAGGTATACTAGATAATGGGTGATACGAATACACCTGGCATCTATGTCTTTTCACGTAAATACTGAGATGTATCCCAAATGCATATGAATTAGAAGACTTCATCCCAGCTGTGAGCTTTGTTGTTAAGGGGTTCTATAGGAGATATATCACCACATGTGTATGAATAAACTGGAGCTTCATCTCACTGAAGGGAGATAAATCTCAGAACTTGAGACTGCGCAGCAGCTGGTTCACAGTGATAGAGATCAGGCTCAAAACCTGATAGCGGACTTTACGATGGTTTTACAACGTAGAAGAAAAATGTGTTAAGCACCAAGAGATTCTCTTGAACATAATTAAAAAGATGTCCACATGTTTCATAGAGAAAACATGGATTTTCACAATATCCAGTAGCCAGTACACGAGAAAAGGGTGGAGCTTAGACATATAAGGAGAAATATAATTTTTGGCAAAATGTATGTAATGCCGGGTCGCAAAGTAGAGTGGTTTAGCTAAAGAAATAAGATTTGACCACAATGCTTTGTACGTAGTTAGAGCAATTAGGTCACAAGCAAAAGCGTTGATGCAATTTCCAAGAACTGCACAAATATTGGAAAATAAGATTGCGTGTCAAGAAGGTTACACATGTCATAATGCTATAAGAGCAGTTGATTAAACCCGGCAACGCAGTGCGGTACCGTATAGTACCAGTCCGCCTTACTTCAGATTTTCTCATACTGACCATTACTCGCGAGGCAAATCTAGCAACTCCGCTTTACAATGTCAAGGTGATACTCCCTACAATGCCTGAAATAAACAGAGAGTTTTGAGTGTTTGTTTGCGGCAACACCTGTTTGGAATCTGAGATCGTGTCGAGAGGAATAAAAATGACTGCCTGTCTACGGTAAGTTGCTTTATATAGTTTATCAATTTTGGCAATACAATTTTGTATCGCGTGATTTTTTGTCTTGAAATATCAGTTCATGATTTGAAATAACAAGCAATTGGTCAGCATTTCTGTGTTAGCTGTTATGACACTAAATATTCTGTTGGTACCGTATGGTACCGCACGGCACTTGCCATACCTCTCCGTTCCTTTTCTCCTTCTTGCTTCTAAGGACGATTATAAAGAAACCATCATACTGTAGCTGTAAATAATTGTGTATATGTGTTATTCAATTGTATATTTGTAGTTTTACTAAATAATCCACGTCATAACACGCGTGGAGAGCACGATGTATCGCGTCCAATGATACGTGAACTTCATTCGAGTGGCTTGACGCTTGAGGAGGTGATATATTTTATTTAAGAAGCGGATAATGATGCTGAAGCCATATACATTGAACCACCGGAATGTTATGTATTATCTGGTGAAGTTCCGGCTGAAGAAAATGAAGGTAGTCTCGCAGATAACCTTACGGGAGGTGATCTCCGAGTACCAGCTGAAGTAGTGCTGAAACAACAAATTCCACACAGGAGTAAAACATCCATGTCCGATAATGATACACGGCCGACGAAAAGAGAGAGATCATCAACTCGTCACCGGCTATCTGGACGGCGGATAACCTAGTCTCCATAATAATCTACTTCCCTAGTGTGAAATTTTCCACTTTTCGAAATATGTTGACCGAAATATTTTAGTTTTATTTTGACGATGGAATTGTGAATTCCTTGTGCTCTGAAGCCATGAAGAAGATCCTAAAGTAACCCCGGAGAAATGAAAATATACGCCATTATTTTACGTGCAAATGCCACCATCAGAATTAGGAAGGTGTAAAAATACTTAACACCATATACATATCTGGGTGGTACTTTGAAGAGAAATAGAGTTGTTCACACTTATTTTCTTTTTAGAGTATCTGACACTTTGAGATTCAATGCCCTGCATCACTATATCGCTCCAAGAAACCAACGCCGGCGCTGAGCGGTCGCAGGATGCGAATAACAAGGCCGCACAGAATGCGTCAAGTGTAGTGTGGGCGTCTGTGTAAACTAATTTTTGCCACTCCAGACTAGTGAAAAAAGGTAATAGGTGACTCCAAACTGAAGTCTATAGCAGTACCATTCATAATTTCCTAAAGATATGTCACATCTGAGCTCATGTTATTTTTCGGAATTCCCAAAGGGATGTCACAAATGGACCTATAAACACTGTTTGTTCCTTTTTTTATTGCTAAGTAATTTGTAAGCGATATTCTGTAACTATATTAAGTTTTAAATGTCATGGTATTCTAATGAGGTAACAATATTTATGTGTCACCCAAAAGGGTTGTCAAGCGCCGTGCGGTACCGTACGGTACCCGGCCCTCATTTAGAAACCAATCATCCAACTTTTAGAAAAATGGCTTTTAAATGTACTCTAGTATGTAAATGCTGGGAATAATAAATGAAAGTTTAAAACATTGAAACTTGAAAACTCCAGGCCTGTTGTTAAAGATGACTAAAATGGGCACCTGCAGCTCTTGTATTGGGAGAAGCAGTTAGTGACCAAGGAGTCCTATCTGAGTCTGCCACTGTTTTGACTTACTGGTGCCAGGCTCCTCACTTTCATCTACCCTATCCAATCCCCTTTGCTCAACTCTTGCTCTGTTTTAGACCTGGGGCGTATTTTCACGCTCTACTTCGTCCTTACTTTTCTTTCTGCTAGTGAAAGCAATTACTGTTGGAAGAGAAAATGAAACCAGATAACTGCCCTCTCTTAACTCTATTCAGAAGAAAGAAAATAGAAGTCTAACACTTAGAAGAATGAAAGGAAGGGCCTTTAAGAATGTTAAAAAGAAGGACTAAGAAAACTAATACTTTAGGGTTCATAAAAGAACGAGAGTTAACTGAAGGAGGTCAGCTAGCAAAGATTAACAAGAAAAGCATGGCACAAGTAAGCAGAAGCATTCCCAGACTCAGCTTAGGATTTTGTCATAGCAACCTCAATTTGAAAGCCCCTGGGTTCCCATTTAAATGCCTGTCACACGAGGCAGGAGATAATAATAATAATTCAGCTACCGTTTGAAAATATTCCAATTTTACGCCTTGAAGGCTGCGTGCACGTCAATTTCGAAATTCTGTTTTACTCCACCAGCTTCCTGCTTACAAAATTCCACTAAATCTTTTCGAGGTTTCAAGTCATGGCGATTCTAGGGGTAGCGAGTCTGCCACTTACCTGGAGACTCAGGGTTCGATTACCGGTTAGGTCATGGATTTTCTTCTGAATATAAGGGCTGATTTCAGCTTACATGAGAAACACTGAAGAGCTATCTGAAGGAGGAATTCGTCGCATAGAACATGCGTCTCCTAATCTTAAGGTTTCAGGCTCGCAGAAGTCTCTTCACAGACCAATACCCAACACGGCTATAGCACATAGAGTTTGTTTCAAAAGTCAAACTCATTATATCCAAGGATATTTTTCAATGAATAGGTAAAATTACTGCTCTATTCAATGATTTTCATATTTATTACTCTTTTTAGATTTATGCTGCCAACATCTCAGCATTATTCGCCTGATTGCGGCGTTTTCCGTGAAGCACATTTCAGGAAATTGAGACCTTACCTTTGTATAACCTTGATCAAATGAACAAGAACTTCTGCAATACCTTCTTCCATCGCCACTGTTCAGAATTAGACGAGTTGAATAAAACCAAGCAGGATCACGAGATGTTTACATGAATGTCGTGTGAGCTGACAGTGTACGAGATACATATCAAGGAAAAGGAGAAACATCTTGTTAGCAAATATCCAAACTGTATTTATCTACATAGCGAATTATATCTTGCAAGCGACATCGGTCTCAATCCACCTTGAGATACGTCTCACTGGTAGATCGCATTTATACTCATATCACCCAATGGACTGAACTGGGACTGTGGTGGTGAGTTATCCAGTGGATTACTGATTCAGTTAGTGTGCTTTTTCTGAGCAAAATGATGAAAAGACTTCCTTGACTATAGCAAAACGGAGCACAATACTTAGTTTATCTACGACATACAGAGGACTGTACTGTACATGACTAAAGGAAAAAATTATGCATAGTGAATATGTGTACACACAAGAATAAAAAATGGACAGATCACTTAATGATACTAATTACCTATATAGGCCCTAACCACATGATGCGGTGTTACAGAAGAATGCTGAAGGAGAGGTGAGGAGATATCACCACTAAAGAAATACTGAATCAAATTGGTAAGAGGAAATCAATTTGGTGACATCTGATGAGAAGAAGGGTTAGAATGATAGAACACATCTTAGGATAACTAGGACTTGTTCAGTTAGTTTTCAAGGGAAGTGTGGGTGGTAGGAATGGTAGGGATAGACCATAGCATGGATACGAAAAATAGATTAGAGCAGTTGTTACACAGAGTAGAGTAGTTACATAGAAGTGAAAAATTAGCAGAGGACAGAGCAATATGGAAGACTGCAACAAACCAGTCCACAGGCTGATGACACGAACAATACTTAATACCTGCAAGAAAACAATCCTTTAAACACAATCAGTAAGTTTTACATCCCCACAGATTTTTCTTTTCTAAATAATATTTAATATATCTGAAATAGACATTCGGATTATTAGGCTGCATTGAGGACATCAAGTCCAGACTATATAAACTGTAGTACAAATAAAGTCAACTACACAACTGTGGGAATGTAACACACTACCTCATATCCACATCTAGAAGAAACTGGCCTTCAGGCAGCCCGCATAGCATTAAATTAAATTTTCGTGGCATGGTAGCCGAGATGTTTTGGCACGTTAAGGCCGGTCTCTACTGATTAACATTTAACACCAACATGTTAAACTGAACATGTTAGACTTGACATATATGTTGTCACCGCATCTTCCAATTGACTTTGCATGTTAACTCAGAATATTGAGCTTAACACTTTTAATATGTTGGCGCATTTTCCGCTCCCAATGGAAGACTTAGTAAGTCAATTCGTTGTTCTGAGATGTCGACACAGCTTTGGCAACTTCTGTGCTGTTTCCCTGTCAACAGATAGTTTATATGACATGCTTCTCGGGGAAAATGTAGGATCATAGTTACAAGCTACAAAAACAGTACGTGCATGTGTGTCGTTCCCCTTGCTCTGCACTATACTAAAATGTATAGTCAGAAATGGAGCGGAGCAAGGAGATCACTCTGGACTTAGTTAAAGATATAACAGGAAAGGCCTTCTTTGTGGAATGTCTCATCAAAGGAATACCGACATACAGTAAGGAAAGCCGACGTTTCCTTCCCGCTCCACCTGAACCAAAGACTTTCTCCACATTCCCCACACTCAGCACTCAATCCTTGAACGATCTTTCCTCATCCGTCTCCCAACACTCTTTAACAAAATTAATAGGAGACAAGAGCTTGATATATCATCAAATAAAAGCATATTCGAGAGGGTTGTAAATAGTCTCTTAAAGATAAGTTGATGTGAAGGGATTATACCGTCATCTTGACCCACGACGACTTGGCTATGAACATTGACATTCTCTTGGTTTTCGATTTGGACAGTTGTTATTAGTAGGCTGTGTACCTGATCTTATTATATTTTGTTATGTTTGTTATATTTTATTTTGAATGTTTACGTTTATTAAATAGTTCGTTGACAGTGCAAGTGAAATTTGCTCAGTGTAGCTGCATCTTGTGTTTTGTTAAAAAATAAACTCAAAATTATCTATAATTGCTCTTGCAAGTGCATTTAAAAAACATAGCCACCCTTCGCTCCCAGTACAGTCGAGAATTGCGAAAAGTTCAGAAAAGTAGGACGTCGGGGATAGGAGTGGACGAAGTTTATACTGTGCAGAAACGCAGAGTTATCCCAAGGCACAGGTGAGGTGGAATAGCTGCTTGTAACAGTGTGCCATCCTTTCATACAGTAGGAAGTATTTTTTTTAAACTACGCTGAAGAAAATAGAAATTGCAACACCCAGAAAGAGTGGTGCTACATTGCTGCAATTGAACATGCAGGACGAGTGTGCGGTTGTGATTCGACAATTACACTTTCACTGCCCACCACGAGCTGCAATACATACATGAATTCGTCGAGGCATAGAGTCAATAAGGCCCTGGATCGCTTCCTGAGGAATTGTGATCAATGCCTGCTGCACTGCACGGGTCAGTTGTTCTAGAGTTGTGGGTGGCTGAGGACGGTTGGCCAGTCGTCGACCCACCATGTCCCACACATGCTCAATAGGACTGAGGTCCGGGGATCTGGCGGGCCATTCTAAGATTGTGATGTCGTGGAGAGCTTCTCTGGAGATGCATGCAGTGTGAACCCGGGCATTGCCCTGCTGAAACATCCCATTAGCAATGTTCGCCATCATAGGGACAACTACTGGATGAGTACCCTTTCAACGTGCTGTTGAGCAATCATAGTACCCTCAAAAAGCACTAATTGTGATTTCACATTAAAGTCAATAGCTCCCCAGACCATAATACTTGGCGTTGGCTCTGTGTGCCTCTCGACAATAAGATCTGGGTGGCCCCTCTCCCCGATACGTCGGCGCACACGATTCCGGCGATCACTGCGGGCAAGACAGAAGCGCGATTCGTCACTAAAGACGACCCTATGCCATTCGACGACCCACGTCGATCTTTATCGACACCAGGCCAGCGTTACACGTCGCTGTTGTGGGGTGAATGGAACACCTTCTGCAGGGACACGGTCTCGTAAGCCAGCTGCACGCAGGCGATTACCAACTGTTTGTTGTGTAACGTGGGGTGCCACAGCTGCTCGAATTTGCGCTGCTGTTGCATGGTGTTCCATCCGGGCCATCCGAATGATGCGGCGATCCTCTCTCACAGTTGTCTGTCGCGCTGGGCCTGTGCCAGGTCTACGAGTGTGAGTAATTTCAGTTGACCACTGCTGCCATACACGTTGTACCGTAGATGCTTGTCGGCCAATACCTGCAGCGACAGTCCTTAGCGATAACCCAGCCTCACTCAGCCCAATCATCCGAGCCCTCTCAAACGGCGACAGTTGTTGATAGCGTGCTCTTCTCAGTCGTCGAGGCATGTTTGACGGGGAACACTTCACTGCACAGACTGCAAGTCAACTACGCTACACCAGAGTTCGTATAGTGGAGTTGACTCCTCCGCGACCAATCACGTGGGGAGACCTGTAGCAACAATCCAATGGGTCTGAAACTTTGATCGTTTACAGACCTACACAGCATCGTTTCATATTTTGAAAATCAACACAAACGACCAATGCCTTCATAGTGTTGCAATTTCCATTTTCTTAAGTGTACTTTAAAATCATACTCAAGACATTCCCAGAAAGTTTTAAATCAAAATCTGTCCTCCACTTCCTCTACTTTCAGCTCACTCAGAATGTCATCCACATTGTGCCTTTTATTGAGAAATTGTCGTACCCACATTAACCTTTCCTTCATTCTCTAGATCTTGTAAGAAGCAACAGTGCAATAACAAAGACCAAATCCTCTTCATCTGTGCCCATTCTTCTTGTTTGAAAATGCAAGATACCGCCTGAATGTATTACCACAAACTGATATGACGAACTGCCTGTATATAAACAAAGGTGGTCAACTGTAATAATAATGTTATTTGCTTTACGTCCCACTAACTACTATTACGACCGGATGAGTCGGCCGTGCGCTTAGGAATGCACTGCTGTGAGCTCGCATCTGGGAGATAGTGGGTTCGAACCCCACTGTCGGCAGCCCTGAAGATGGTTTTCCGTTGTTTCCCATATTCGCACATGGCAAATGCTGGGGCTGTATTTGAATTAAGGCCACGGCCACTTCCTTCCCATTCCTGTCCCATCGTCGCCATAAGACCTATCTGTGTCGGTGCGACGTAAAGCAACTATCAAAAAAAGAACTACTATTACGATTTTCGGGGACGCTGAAATGCCGCAGTTTTATCCCGCAGGAGTTCTTTTACCGGAGCAAGGTGACGTATAAGAGCACCATCAAATACCACCAGACTGAGCCAGGATCGAACCTGTCAAGTTGGGGTCAGAAGCCCACCGCCTCAACCGTCAGAGCCACTCAGCCCGGCGAAGTCAAGTTTAACATGTTCATAAGTGTGGAGATAATGTTAAATGAAACAGTATTTAATAGTTAACCTGTTGATGGTGTCACCAGTTAACATTAAACGTGCTGTTGTAAAATGTCCATCAGTGGCGACCGGCCTTTAAAGGTTATGCAGCGAGTATGACGATACGTACCAAAAACACTGTTACACAACAAATCTACCACTTCGAAACCGAACCGGATATAGGTAAATGTCTTGCTTGGAAATTTGAAACCATTACGGTACGCTTTGGTCATACGCATATATATACCCTCGGTAATCGCTTAACTTAATAATATAACGCAGTATGAAACTGGGTTATGCTAAAGAAAGCAGACATTTGGGTACCAAAAATAAAGCATCACTCGAGTATAAATCACAGAACAAACATTGTGCAAGACCAATTAACCAATGGAAATAAATATTCTACAGAATCAGAAACAGACTGAAAGTAATGCATGCACTATTTCACTTGATATATGAAGATCTGTACAGTTAATTTGAAGGGATAAGCGCTGAATTTTTAACATCAATGAAGCATCTTAATCATCGCACTGCTAACAGTGCTAACAGAGTTCGAACATTTATTGCATTATAAATACCGAACGTGTATTTATTTTCAGCTTACCGATCGACAAGTGTGAAGAAATACTACCAATGTTTTCTAGGTTACCTAAGGTTCTCATTAACAACTGCTTCTTCTTCTTCCTTGTTTGTTCTTGGACTCTGCGCAGCGCACTACGTCCAGTCACTGGATAACAACTGCTTAATTACACGATCACGGTGTGTGTCAGACACCTTCGGCAACGGAGGTGACACTTCATACATGGAGTACTCCTTCTTCTTCTCTCCTCCGTTTTTAATTGGACTTAGCTCTGCGCACTACGTCCAATCACTATAAAAGTATTACTAATCCAAAGGTACTGATAAACGGATGTGCGAACTATTTTATTGGGAGAGGCTGCTTATGTAGTATATATTAGGATTATTATATTCTTCTACCCTACCGGTATTGTTAGTAACAAATGCACATTTGTTAGATTACCATGTATCTACCACAGATACACAAGGTTCTAAATCTTCACGCCCGTGTGATCTATCACGTCTTAATACCTCACACAAATATGACCAGATCACAAATAACGGATTCAGGATCCTCCATATTAAATCGTGATATTGCATTCTTCAAAATAATTTGCTAGGAACTCTGCTAGTTGAACTGTCGGATGATACCTTAAACAAGAAACATTTAGAGGAAGTTGAAAGCCTATTGATTATTATTATTATTATTATTATTATTATTATTATTATTATTATTATTATTATTATTATTATTATTATTATTATTATTATTGATTTAAGCCCACTAAGGAGCGCTGGTGACTAGTTCTTCCTCGATGCCCTTCTTTGTTCCCAATATCTCTTGAGCCCTGCTGATAATTTCTCCTTTCTCTCTTGTGAAAGGAACTTCCGACTTCTAGGAACTCTAGGTGGTGGGATCCAAGACTGTACCATAGCACAAAATTTGGAACGATCTTCTATATCAATATCTGAAATCCCAGCCGAATCCAAGTCCTTCTGTACTTCATTAAGCCACAAGCTTCCAGTCTTGTAGCTTTTAACCAAAGAAAAGATCTTCTTGGTAAGCCTGTTGCTGTCCATTCGTTGTAGGTGTCCATAGAACTTAAGCCTCCTACGTCGCATGCTGGTATTGGCTGATTCTGTCGATACAGCTCAGAGTTCGATTTAAGTCTGTAGGTTCCATCTGGGAGCAATCTCGGTCCATGAATTTTCCTGAGGATACGTCTTTCGGCTTTCTCTAGATCATCCATGGTGCCTTTTTTGTTCATCAGGAGGGTCTCTGAGGCGTACAAAAACTGTGGTCTGACAACAGTTTTGTAATGACAGATCTTAGCATTTTTCGAAATGCACCTCTTATTATAATGGTTGTGGGATAGTTGGTACGCTGCATTTGGTTGTGGGATAGTTGGTACGCTGCATTGAGTTTGTTACACCTTTCTAGGATGGATGTACCGTCTCTACAATTGGGGTGGACCCATTCACCAAGATAGCGGAAGCGATTGACTTTCTCAATCGTTCCATGTATGGTCGTCAAAGGGGGGTTACCGGGATACCGAGTCTCAAAGTACTTAGACCTAGTTTTGTCATACAATATGTGTAATCCAGCCTTCACCGCTATCTCGTGCAGGGCTTCAATAGCAATGACAGCATCCTTAGAGTTGTTGGTTAGGATTGCAATGTCATCTGCGAATGCTAGGCACCTGATCTCAATCTTTCGAGTCCCGGCTCCAATGGCAACTGGTTTGATTTCTAGATTCCTCAGTGTACATTCGCAGTTCTTGATGACTTTATCAAGCACTAGATTAAACAGAATGGGTGAGAGGCCATCACCCTGCCGTACTCCAGTTTTTATCTTGAAAGTCCGAGATAGTTCTCCCCTGAACTTCACCTTAGATGTTGTATCCGTAAGAGTCTGTTGGATGAGGGTGCGTGTGTTGTAATCAACACCTCGTTCTTGCAGTACGGAGAAGAGTGTCTGGCGGTCGATGGAATCATAAGCTTTTTTAAAGTCGACGAAAACCACAGCGATGTTCATACTCCTTACTTGTTTTAGTTGGAGAATGGTTTTTAGGTTGAAGATCTGCTCGCTACAAGACCGTCCCCGCCGAAATCCTCCTTGATATTCACCAATCGTTCGATCACATTGGCTTTCTACATTGTCCAGTAAAATCCTTGACAGCACTTTGTATGCTACTGACAGCAGAGATATCCCTCGGTAGTTGTTGACATCACTGCGGTCACCTTTTTTATGTAAAGGGTGTATGATAGCTGATTTCCAGTCACCAGGGATCCTGCCAGTCTCCCAGCAATCGATCAAGATCTGGTGTATGGCCTCTGTGATCTTATTTCCACCTGCTTTTAAAGCTTCCGCAATGATGCCATCTTCCCCGGGTGCTTTGCAGTTCTTAAGATGTCCGATGGCATTAGCAACTTGCTGCATTGTTGGTGGGTTAGATGGGAGGTGTATCTCTGGAGGATCTTCAACAGGTAATCTTTCCGTGGGCTCTTCGCAACTGAGCAGCTGCTCAAAGTAGTTTGCCAAAAGTTCCACGTTCTGGCTGTTGCAGGTGACCAACTCCCCGTCTGTATTCTTAAAGTGAAGGCATTGTGGTTTATAACCTGAAAGTTCCTCTTTGAAGGCCCGATAAAAGTTTCTGGTGTTGTACATTTTGAATTCTTCATCTAACTTCTCCAGTCTTGACCGATCGTAAGATATTTTCACACGTCTGATGGCCTTACTCGACAGTTTCCGCATCATTCTGAAATTCTCCCAATCTTCCTTTCGTTTAGTCGAGTACCACTTCGTCCACGCTGCGGCACGCTCATCAACTGCAAGATCGCATTCAGTATTCCACCATCTATGTCGTCTCTTCCTTCGAGGTTGTCCGAGGTTATTGGTCGTTTCGCATATGGTGGACTTCAGTTGGTTCCAGTCTTTCATATCTTTTTGCAAGATGTCGGTTGCAAAACGTTCTTTATTCTCCGACAGGAATTGGGGATCAATCCTTGGTGGAACTGTGGTAGAAGGTATATTTCGTTTGGGCAAAAAGCCTATTGATATTAAGTTGGAAATGAAATGTTTTTGCTGTCTTTGATATTTATCATAATGAAGCAATATAATATGATTTATAGTGCCGATATAATTACCACAATTACACAAGTTGTTATCCTTAATCTATAAACGATATACAGTAGATGTTCCGGTGTACAGGCATGATTTAAACGAAGTCTTTCTCTAGTACTTACATGACGTTTGGTGTACCTCCTGTCCTTCTGCGAACCACGGTTGAGTAGCAGTTGCATTTTGGATATTGTATAAATGTTTACCTTTATATTTTGCTGATAGGCGTCATTGTTCATTCCACCTTTCTCGGATAAATTCCTTACAGTGTCAATACATCATTTTGTGGCATTGCTGTATGGTATCGTAGGTCTTGTCCATTAGCCGCCTCGTTTGCTAGTTTATCGGCCATGATAGGCGGGGGGCGATATATTAGAAACCACAGTATCCTCTCGCTGTCGTAGGAGGCAACTAACAGGGATCCCAGGGGCTTTTAATTTAGGAGCGTGGGTTGGCAACCATTGACCCTCAGCTGAGTTCTGCCATTGCTTCCACTTACTTGTGCCAGGCTCCTCACTTTCATCCAACCTATCCAATCTCCCTTGGCCAACTCTTCTTTTTTTCTGAGGCCTACGGTATTAGAGCACTCGGGGCCTAGGGAGTCTTCCATTTCCATGCCCTTCGTGGCCCTTGTCTTTATTTGGCCGATACCTCCATTTTTCAAAGTGTTGGATGACGTCTAATTACCTCTGTGTTTATTGCTATATAGAGGATGGTTGCCTCGTTGTATTTCCTCTTAAAAATCAATAATAATAATCACCAGCACTACTTCATTTACCCAAGCTTCGTTACTGTGTCTCACGGACGAGGAAGATAAGTTGAAACAGTGTTCAATGTTTCACAACAGGTGAATGACTCCTATCTAGCTTAGAGTTCGAAAGTTAGTCACGGACCTTGTTTTGTATGGCATTAAACGATGTTTGTAGCCAAGCTTCTCTTTTCAGGTGAGCTACATCA
Source organism: Anabrus simplex (assembly GCF_040414725.1). Classification (NCBI taxonomy): domain Eukaryota; kingdom Metazoa; phylum Arthropoda; class Insecta; order Orthoptera; family Tettigoniidae; genus Anabrus; species Anabrus simplex. The sequence continues at coordinate 37,446,789 of NC_090277.1, read as the reverse complement.
TTGCATGTCCTACATGTGTTGGTCTGTAATCAACTCTACAGGTTCCATCCTTAAACTCAAGTACCTGCATACCTGAAGATAAGCAAATACAGTAGGGACAATACGCGACACTAACGGATTTAGTCTTGCTGAAATGAGAGACAATTCGACGGTGGCGCTCCTAGTGACTTGACCTGAACAAATCGCGCTAAATTCAAATATCAATGGAAATGTATATACGGAAATGGATAAATAAATTACGTCTAGAAAGAAAGTGGTATTGAGATATTAACTACGAAGTTGCTAAAGCAATTCTGGATAAATGAATAAAGAATTATTTGAAAGGTTATTATTTAAAAGACTGAAATTAGACATATAAACAAGATGTGAAATGGACTGCTGTGAAATGGGTTAATCTTTCATTTATGCATTACATTTTTTTGGTTTTAGCATTCCTGCCTGAACTTTTACGGTTAGATATGTCTTTTTTCCTCGTTTAAAACATTGTATCATCACATTAAGACACTTGTCAATAAAAATATCGGCACATTCCTTACACACATGATGCAATGAATTAACATTTAAAAGCTGGACAATTTTCCTCTTAACATGAAGCCTACTAACAGAGTGTAAATCTATAAAATTCAGGCTTTAATCTGAGAAGAGGGATTAAAGAAGAAAAGTATGAAAATGTTGTCGATAGTGATGCTTTGAGGAATATTTACGTACAATTAGAGTAAAAATGTAACATACCCTTGGCTGTATAGTCGATGATTTTTAAAGTCGCTGGCCTGGAAATAATCTGAACAGATCTTATAATTCTTATATAAGCGTAACTTCCCTTCTTTCTTGTACACCTTATCCAAATCACTTCTGTGACATTTCAAAACCCACAGATCACACCTACAACAACACATCGGTATTGAAGGTTAACTGCTGCACTATACAATAAAATATACGTATTACATTTTATGCCACTTAAAATATGGGTCGAGCAGGTCAGAAGATTATGAAGTACTATAAAAATCTCTGTCACTGGAAGAATACATATACAAACACAATATTACTTACATGTTCTTGTCACGAGGGAACCTGAAGAACGACCGCGGATATTTCTTTACTTCGTAATTACTGCAGCCAAACACAGCACATACCTTTCCCCTCATGTTGAGAGGAGATATCAAGGAATGACACACACTACTATTTATTTATGTCGACTCACTGAAAACGCATAAATAACACCAAAAACTTCACACAAAAATACACGTGGTTTTATGAGAGAATCAGTACTGTTCAGGTCTATCCGCTAGAGTGAGCTCCAATAGCTGTCCCTCGATATCTCGTTCAGTGTCGCGTATTGTCTCTACTGTATTTGAGAGAAGTTTCCATTTATTTTGTTGCTTCCCTCAGTTTTAATATGTCTAATCCCTGTACTTTAAGAAGAGTAATGTCCTGATCGACGGCACGTATAATAATACCTAAGTTACATTGTCAGCGCCATGGTGCGAACGACACTTTTTAATATATTAAGACAAGGCTTGCTGCCACTTCTTGATGGATACAGTACTCTTGTATCCATCTCTTAGCACAGGCCAGAGTAAAGTGTAGCTTCCACCAAAGTCCCAGTCTCATCCATGGCTGTGACAATATAGAAGCTGCTGGGGTATGGGTGGTTCTGAGTAATGACATTCAGAGCACGACTACTGCATCTGATTGTTATGAAAGGTGTTGCTCATATGGTCAGTCGTGCTGCAATAGTACTTTCTGACCCAGTGAGGAAAGCAGTGGCAAATACCTCACTCCTCGTCTTGCCTCGTACGCCTCATTTTGGTGCTGCCATTGGTTTTTGCGGTTTCCTTATAGCCGCATAACCTTTGGTGGTGCTATTTGAGGATCCAACCAGCCTCTGGGCTGATGATCTAACAGGCAGACAAGATAAGGCTTTCTTTCTGGCTTCTTCCTTCCACTGTAGAACATCTTGCAATGTAGGAAACTGGATACGTTCCAGCTTAACGGAAGTACAATGTTCCGATTATAAGTGTTCATGAAAAATATTTCAGAGCGGTTGTAAAACTGCAAAAAGCACGCTGTAACCTCTTCACATTAAGATAAACTACCCCGTGAAATTGCCGTTCAAGCTCCTTAGAAACATAATAGTTATTGAACTGTATGTCACAACTTTCACAGTTATAGGCATTTTTATAATAATCGTAGCTCTTCCACATTCCGAACAGATATAGCCTATGATTTTGACATTTTTAAATGATAATACGAACCGTATAACTTATGAGACGTATATTACCTGTTAAAGATAATTTTTTATACCACTACAAACCAATTAAACCGCCAATGCACGGGTTGGGTCTGTGAGAGCCATGCGCTGGTATTTCCAAGATTTTCTGATAGACGGTGGGAGCTGCATAATTCCGGCTTCTGCTACTTTGCTGCTTTCACTGGTGTAGTACTGTAGTATTCCTGCAGACGAACATGGAAGTGATTGCTTTAGTACCGGTATGTGAACAGTAGTAAGTTATAGTGCTCTGTGGGCCTGTGAGACCCAACCCGTGCAGTCGTGTAAGTTTTTTATCATAAGCATTTTAGTATTTCAATTATAACCGTCTATATAAAGAAGATTAAAGGGTGATTATATATTAGCGTCTTGTCCAAATCCGTGGTTTAGCTAGCTTGGCTGTCTTTCACCGTAGTTCCTTTCAGGGACGGTTAATCCTTGGAATGAAGGGAATGAGTCATTCACTTAAAAAATTATTACAAAAAGAAAAAAATATTTAAGCATGTTATTGCAGCCAGTATTTATTTTAAGTTTTGTGTCGTTCTATATAGCCAACGGCCGTAGACGTGTTGAAACACCGGATCCCGTGAGATCTCCGAAGTTAAGCAACATTGGGCGTGGTCAGGAGTTGGATGGGTTGCCACGCGCTGTTGGTGGGGGGTAAGGGAATGGAGGAGCGGAAAGGAACTGGCCACCCTACCGCACGTAAACTCCGGCTCAGGAATACCTCTGCGGAAGTTCGGACCTGCCTTCGGGCAGAATAACCCTTACTTTCGTTCTATATAATATGTAATTAACTTTATTTTAACGTGACACTGATGCATGGACAGTTGAGAGTTGCAAACATACGTCTGTCTCCATGAGCTCGCGTGGTACATCACGGCCGCTCGTCAGTAGTGATGGGCAAACGATACTCGTGTTCGAGCGGAATCGAGCCGACCCGATACGCGCCGAGATTCGAGCCTGTTCGAAGCAAGCTCGAGCAGTCACGTGACCGAAGGCGGAGTCTCACTCGGGCTTCAGCGCGAACGTGCAGATAAGCAAACAGCGTATGAAGTGAAGCACCGTTCACGCAGGTGTGTGTATAATATTGATAACGAAGGTGCGAGCTTTCACACATTACTACATTAAGTCATTGACGTATATCTTTATTTCTTTATTTCTTAATCTGTTTACCCTCCAGGGTTGGATTTCCCTTCGGACTCAGCAAGGGATCCCACCTCTACCGCCTCAAGGGCAGTGTTCTGGAGCGTCAGACATTGGGTCGGGGATACAAGTGGGGAGAATGACCAGTACCTCGCCCAGGCGGCCTCACCTGCCATGCTGAACAGGGGCATTGTGGGGGGATGGGAAGTTTGGAAGGGATAGACAAGGAAGAGGGAATGAAGCGGCCGTGGCCTTAAGTTAGGTACCATCCCGGCATTTGCCTGGGGGAGAAGTGGGAAACCACGGTAAACCACTTCGAGGATGGCTGATGTGTGAATCGAACCCATCTCTCCTCATTTGACCTCCCGAGGCTGAGTAGACCCCTTTCCAGCCCTCGTACCATTTTTCAAATTTCGTGGTAGAGCCGGGAATCGAACCCGGGCCTCCGGGGGGCAGCTAATCACACTAACCACTACACCACAGAGGTGGACTGACGTATATCTTATGGGGAATAAAGATTGCCCATAAAATTAGAAGGCTTAGATTATGATAATATGCAATGAAAAGGACAAAACATGTATCCGTAATATTCCCCGCGTATTAACAGAAGTACTTTCTCCCAAGGCAGTACTTGTGTTTTTGTAACAACTGTACGTTTGACGCAACATTATGAATAAGAAACCAAACCAAACCCCATGGCGCAACAGCCCCGAAGGGTCATGGCCTATCAAGCGACCGCTGCTCAGCCCGAAGGTCTGCAGATTACGAGTGTCCTGTGGTCAGCACGACAGATCCTCTCGTCTGTTATTCTTTCTTTCTAGACCGTGCAAAATTATGAATACGGTAATATTATTCTTACAATGCCATGCTTTGGGCGACTAAGACAGCTGTGCAGCGCAGCAGGCGAGGTTCTTCTTCTGTCCTCAACGGGGGGGGGGGGGAGTTTGAATCCACTCCATGGAAGAGAATTACCCTTTTTGCTCGTCTAAAAGAATTTGAGTAAGAAAGGATTGACATCTCATCAATCGTGTACACAAATACATGTATAAATATTATTATGCAGCAATGTCACTGTCTGATTGCCTGAAATATATATGAAAATCAAAAGTGCCTCGAGATTTCAATTCAGGTCAGTCACTCCAGTAGTTCTCGAGCCCATCTGGAACAAATAAAGCAAGACACCATTTTATGGTGTTGAAAATCCTGATCCTGTCGGGTACCGAACCCGGAACCCCTGTGACCAAAGGCCAACACGCTGACCATTGAGCCATGCAGCCGAGCGAGAAATGTGTCAACTAGTGAAGATAAAATATCGTACATTTTTGTCTCATAACCATCAAATATGTAACTATTACGACACGTGTAATGGTTTCCCTGTTCTGTATTTATACGGCCCAAGCAACACATTTTAGTAGACAATTGTTTTATTCGTTTGGAGGCATTTGTAACGAATCATCGCACAAACACAAATTTTGACTGTCTCCAATATATAGGTATGGGTCGAAATTATATTATGTACAAAAGATACGGAAATAAGAGTAAAAAGGACTAACCGGTACTGTCCAGTATAATACTCTTACAGTCATATCCTCCCCAAGTTTGCTGGGTGTTAGTAACAGTAAGGCGATAGGTTGCGGCGCGTAAAAAAGCTCGAGCAAAGCTCGAACTTGCTCGAGCTCTGACGCCATCTGTTCGAGCAGCTCGAGCCGGGCTCAAGCACATCACTACTCGTCAGCAAGTGGCTTGCCGGACTCGACCTTGGCTTCACTCTGGTTCCTTCGTAATTATAGGTTTGGGTTCAGCAAGCTTCGAGGGGCGAGCCAACGGAATGCATTCGACTACTCATTCCGTTCGAGAGTATTTGTATGTGATAATTGTGATAAAACGTGTGAGAAAGGAGAAGTAAGGAGAAATTGAAGGAACTTACTAGGAAATTGAATCTAGCAAAGAAGTCAGCTAAGGATAACATGATGGCAAGCATAATTGGTTGCCACACTAATTTTAGTGAAAATGGAAGAGTATGTATTGGTACTTTAAGGCAGAAGCAGGTTCCAAGAAGGACATTCCAGGAATCATTAATGAAGAAGGGGAGTGTGTATGCGAGGATCTTCAAAAGGCAGAAGTATTCAGTCAGCAGTATGTAAAGATTGTTGGTTACAAGGATAATGTCCAGATAGATGAGGTGACTAATACTGTACCGTACCCAAGGGTAAATATTCTCTCGGACGATGCCTCCATTCCTGTATGAACATCCGACTAACTCAGGGTTGGGCAGAGAGTGGGTTGGTTGTCGGTTGGGTCAGGATAAAAGTCGAAGTTTTACTCTAAATATAAGTAAATGACAGGAAAATGGAGGTATAACACGAATGAGAAACAATCATGTGGGGTAAGATGAATTTATTAATAAATATCCCCAAATCATTCTACTTGAAATTTAATAAAATCAAATAATAAAATAGCATTATAAAATAAAAGAAATATCTGAACATTTACAACGTTAATTATTTAAAGAAACAAAATTGAAATAAAGTATCAAGCACAACATTGAATACTTGTATACTTTCAAAACTGATCTTCTTCTTATTTGTCCATAGTTCATGGGATATATGATAATACGTGTACGCATACACTGCTATGTAGTTATTTCGCATGGAGTCACACTCTAACTCATCACAACGATACCGTTATGAATTTAATTTAAATCGAGAGTCGCCAAAAAAATTATAACGTTAAGGAAATTTACAATAAAAGGAAAAGTTACGATGAAAAAGAAAAACTAAGACGCTATGGGACATGATATGAACTATGTAAAATACTAGAGGCATTTCCTACGCTATATTTACAACAAATCAAATAAGCGACACTAAACACATCCATTTACATCGGATAAAGAGAAAAAGTCGTATGTGCTACACAGATTCTACTTGAATCGCGGTTCACCACAAAGGATCTAGTCAGAACTAGATTGACCATCAATAAAATTCAGCACTCGGGCTGTTCCCCATTAAAACAACGAGACAGGTATTCAAACAACGAGAAACAATATACAACATCATCCTGAAAGGGAAAAAGCATATAAATAGCCACCAATATCATGTAGAAAGCAATGGGCAACATTGCCTCCTTCTGCTGCATTTGAGCGCTCAACAGCGCGATCATCCGTCATGCATTTCCGGGTAGGCTGCGAGCTGAAAGGAAATGTTGAACTCAACACTGTACTAAAGTATGGATTCTGTCTCCCAAGATTGTCACAAGAAAATGCCATCTCATTAGCGCCGTCTAATACAAACACGGCCAATATATCAGCTTGCAATGAGATAACGTCTTTCATCGGCTATACGGAAAGTCACGTATAATCATTCCTCCCTAGCATGCTTTTACCATTTAACACACATCAGACTCATTAGTCTGGAATTAATTCCGTCAATTCTGACAACAATATACTCTCAGAAGACAATTGGCAGGTACATATCCACTGCACATTATTCTCTCACATATCAGGCATGCAATCGGCCTGCATAAACACTTTATCATTCCGCATGCAATCCTATTTCTCATATCTCTTATGAATCACATTGGCCTTCTACATTATGAGATCCGGTTCGTTTCCTGTGCAAATCATTGGGCAAAAACAGATTCCAACCTAAATTCGATGATCCTATTCTCTCAACGATTTTATGCAGCTCCTTCGGACAGCTTCTGAGGACAGCTTCTGAAATACCATGCGTCATGCAATTAGCTATACCTGTCTCCCTGAATAACCAAAATAGAATGGCGTAGTAAGTATATAACTTTAATCTTGGATGAAGTTGTCAATCTAATCCTCCTGGCATTTATACATAAGGAAAACTCGGAATATTCTACACTAAGTAAACATGCATAACTGAACAACAAAGTAATCCTAACAAATCCCTCATTATCCCAACTATCTAGTCATGAATCAGAATGAAAATGAAAAGTACATGCATTATTCCCATATCCGTATATACAACAACATCAAAATGAATCAAACACATGCCGTCAGGCTTACTTTACATGAAATAAAAACCCTATCTAAACTGGCCTAGTACTTTAGCATAATTCATATAACATTCCATAATTAACACATGCGTCTTATCTTAAATTTGTGGCGACTCCCGGGATACATGGTAGCAGCTCACATCCCTGCTATATATAGGGATCTACTCCATGTCGATCACAGCTTCAACACGTGGAAATGCACTTCCTTCTTCCATAGGCGAAGCCATCTTCTTGCTGAAAAGTTATTTACACTGGAACACAGAGAGCTTAGGATGAATATCTCTTCACCGCTCAATGCTACACGTGCCGAACAACCCTTGGTGACAAAATGAGGCAAGCACACTGACACATTAATAATGCAAACTTCAACTTTAAGGGTATATACACAGTTTTGAGAGCGGCACGCGGTACGCTACGATAGTTCCTCGCGAAACGCGACCGATACGAAAATGTGAGACAATGGCACGTCTCCCCTGCACTTGCTACACTGCGGCTAATTATCACCGTCTATGTTGATGTTATATTATAAAATAATGTAATTGCTGGGGCTGTACCTTAATTAAGGCCACGGCCGCTTCCTTCCAACTCCTAGGCCTTTCCTATCCCATCGACGCCATAAGACCTATCTGTGTCGGCGCGACGTAAAGCCCCTAGCAAAAAAAATAATGTAATTTGCAATTTACTCCGGAACAGTTATATCTGCCAGCTGCACGACTGAAACACTTGTTTGAAATCATATACTGTTACTGGTATAACACTTCAATATCTGCGATCACGATAACACTTCTACACTGTCCAAGCAGCCCGATTAGAATACACTTCTGCACTATCCAAGCTATTCGATCAGAATCCACTTCTGCACTGTCCAAGCTCTTCGATCAGAATGCCCTTCTGCACTATCCAAGCTCTTCGATCAGAATGACGCTCTCCAAAGCTTGGGTACTGAAGAAACCTCGGTAACGCCGTTTCAACTCTGGGGTTCCCGGTTGTCAAAACAAACCACCAATCAGAAAGGTTGCTATGTATGATGACACAATATTAATTATAATACATTTATGAAACACAGTTCAAACAATAGCAAATCTCTTCCTCTAATTATTATATCGTATTTCTGATTATATTTTGCTTCTAGACCTAAGGAAAACCGATGAATGACAGAAATTAACTCAAGCAACTATACACGTTGGTCAACCTGGAAATTATGACTTGGTGCGATGTAGACTCCATACTTGCCAAATCCTCACGTTCTCATTGGCCGAAATATTGCTTGGTCATCACCTTGTACACGTGCCGATCCTTACCAACGCTTGGTTACGCTAAGCTATTCTCACGGTCACAAGGAAGTGTTAGGCAATATCCAGCGACTTGATGTCTCCATCGACTTCCTGTCTCAGCTATCTTGGGATTCAATACTCTACCATTTACGACTGTAATTTATATGAATAAAATTTATATATATTTTGTCAAATAATACTCTGAATAATTCTTATGAGCCGGCAGGATACGGCTCAATACTAAAGAAGTATTAAAATTTAGCTATGACAGCAATGGCATTTACAGTAAGATACAAAAGTTGAAAACTAGAAAAACAGCTGGAATTGGTAAGTTTTCGGGGGATATGCTAAAGACAACGGGTTGGGATATAGTACCATATCTGAAATACTTGTTTGATTATTGTTTGCATGAAGGAACTTTACCAAATGAATGGAGAGTTCCTATAGTAGCCCCTGTATATAGCCTAAAGGAAAGGGTGATAGACATCGTTAGGACCATACACGAATGACATTTATAATTAAACACAAACACTGTATTGAAAAGTGTCTCGTGATACACTGATATAAAGCAACCTTTGCAAAGAATAACACAGTTTCTATATAAATGCTGTGGTCGACATGTGCGCATTCTACTGGGATATAACAGTCTCCCACGCTTAATTTTGAAGAAGAGAATTTGGTGATCATTTAAGTAACATAGTCCTTAAGGTACTGCGGCGGACGGCGTGTCCTATCTGCTCGGCAGGTTAGGTTTGGGGGTGGAGGTCCGTTTTCTTCTGCTTCAAGTCTTCGATTTTGCATGTCTTCTTCTGCCTCGAGTCCTTGATTACTCCCAGGGATTGGCACATTCATCCAGTCAGTGAAGATGAAAGGTTGTTTATATTCAGGATGTTGTTCTTGTTGACTTGGGCTTAATTGCTGATCAGTGATTGTACATGTCTACATGTCTTTTGAGGCTATAACCATCGTCTAGCTGAATCTGGTAATGTAAATGACCGAACTTTGCAATGACTACTCCATACTTCCATGACATTGTATTCCCTTCAAAGAATTTCAGTTGGACTCTGTCTCCCACGCTTAGATTGCGATGTCCATGAGTCTCCTCTTGATTTCCTTCCTGTTTCATTGGGCGAATAACGTCTAATTTGATCCGTAATGGTCTGTTCAGGTACAGTTCAGCTAGTGATTTCCCACACTCTAGAGGGGTGGCACGATATTTCAGATGGATCTCTTGCACTTTTCTGGATATAGACAAGGGCTCATTCGACATAGCTTTTAGTCGACGTGTTAGCGCCTGGATGTTTCGTTTAGCCATTCCATTAGTTGCGGGATGTCCAGGAGCTGTGAATTTTTGGAATATACCGTGTTCCCTACAGAACGATTTGAATAGGTCTCTTACAAATATTGTAGCGTTATCAGAGACTATCGCTATTGGGAATCTATGAAATGAAAATATTTCTCTTAAGAGCTCAATTCTCTCTACGGATGTCGGAGCTTCTCGAATTACTTTGATTTCTGCCCACCTAGATTTTGCATCAACAATTAGAAGGAAGTAGAAACCTTGAAATGGACCTGCATAATCCATGTGGATGCGGCTCCAGTTGTCTGTAGCTTTCGCTGGAGAGGATCGAATGTCAGCGCAGGCCTGACAAGATTTTACCATTTTCTCAATATCCTTATCAATATTCTTCCAGTAGCAATAACGCCTTTCTAATTGTTTCATTTTTTGTAATCCCTATGTGTGTGCTATGTAATTCCTTCAGGACTAATGGCTGGAGTTTTGACGGAATGACGACTCTTTGACCCTTGAATAAGATTCCATCATATAGCGTGAATTCATTGTCTATGGATTCAGATGACATGAGCTCTGCTTTGATTTTTGATAACAATTCATCGTTTTCTGTTGAAATTCGAATACTGTCAGGATTTAATTCCGTGGTTGCTATTTCAGTGATGGTTCAATAACAGAGTTTATGAACTTCGTCAATGAACACTATATCCTTTGTAATGTGTGATTGAATGATCGCTGCTCTCGTCAATCAGTCAACATTGGTATGTTCTGAACCTTTTTATATACAACTTAATAGTCAAATCCCGAAAGAAATTAAGCATATCTTAATAATCTAGCAGAAGTCATAGCTGGTAATCTTGAATTCTGATGGAAGATTCTGGTAAGTGGGCTGTTGTCTGTTATCAACTTAAACTTGCGTCCAAATAGATACATATAAAAATAGTTGACAGCGAACATAATTGCTAGAGCCTCACGATCCAGCTGGCTGTAGTTACGTTCAGCTGAAGACAAGGACCTTCAAGCAAATACGATAGGCTTTTCAACATCATCAACGATGTGTGACAGGACTCCAGCAATACCTGTTGGACTGGCGTCACAAGCTAGAATCAGTGGTAGATCTGCATTATAAGGTATCAGCACTCGATCACTTGCGATCTCGTCCTTTAGTCTGGCAAATGCTGATTCACAAGAACTAGTCCAATGAAACTTCTTATTCTTGCGGAGAAGCTGCCTCAAGGGGTAGCCTAGGTCATAGTTGAAGTATTTGGAATGAATCTTTAATAATATGTTATCATTCCAAGAAATCTTCGAACATCGTCTGTATTGACCGAATGAGGCATTTCAAGTATTGCTTTAACTTTGGCTGGTGATTTTATTATATTCAATAACATGGCCCAGATATTCGATGCTGGTTTCAATGAAAGCACACTTCCTTTGATTTAGATGTAAGTCGAATTATCTGAACCTTTGAAGGCAGGCAAATAGGTTTTGTTGACATTCTGTTGTTGTAAAACCATGAACAATAATGTCATCAAAATATGAATGAGTTTTTGATAGTCCAGATAAAACTTGATCTATGATTCTATTAAATTCGGACGGAGCTGTTTTTATACCAAAGGAAAGACGATGCATGCGATATGTACCTCGATGTGTTGATATGGTTTGGATCTTGCTGCTCTCATCATCAACCTGGAGATGAAGATATCCTTTATATAGGTCCAGGCAGCAAAAGTACCTCGAGTTCTTCAAGCTATTTAGGATGCCGTCCACTTTCCGAATTGGGTAGTTTGCTGCTACTAATTTGTCATTGACGCCTATCTTGTAATCAACGCAAAGTCGAACTCCGCCATCGGACTTTGGAATCACTGCTAGTGGCGAACCCCAATCACTGTAATTGATTTTTGAGATTATCCCACCTGCTTCTAAATCATCTGATTCTTTTTCTACTTTCTCCCGTAAGGCATATGGAACATCACGTCCTTTATGAAAGACTGGCTTGGCATCCTTTCGGAGCTGAAGAGACACTTTCAAATTTGGCACACACCCTATCTTTTCTTCGAAAATTTCTGGAAATCTCTTGATTATTTCAGTAATACTACCGACTGACTGTATATCGATATGACTAGTATTTGATTCCGCTTCACGGTCAATTTCATGAAGATTAATACCAAGGTGACGGGTACAGACAGCCGGGCTGAGTGGCTCAGTTGGTTAAGGCGCTGGCCTTCTGGCCCCAACTTGGCAGGTTCGATCCTGGCTCAGTCCGGTGGTATTTGAAGGTGCTCAAATACGTCAGCCTCGTGTCGGTAGATTTACTGGCACGTAAAAGAACTCCTGCGGGACTAAATTCCGGCACCTCGGCGTCTCCGAAAACCGTAAAAGAGTAGTTAGTGGGACGTAAAGCAAATAGCATTATTATTATGGTACAGACACGCCCCAGAAGCAGTTCGAAGTCGTCCGGTACTACATATAACTTTTCAGATGAAGTTCTATTCTGATAAGAAACAGTAACATTAACCTTGCCATCAGGTAAAAACACATTCTTAGTATAAGAACGAAATGCAACATCTGTTTTCTGAAGTTGTACACGTAAGTCAAGAGCTTTGAAACTAGAATGTGATAGCAAGGTAAAACCGGCTCCAGAATCTACTTCAAATCTCTGGGTATTCCTTCTATAAGAACTGTAGCATAAAATTTCTTCGCATGTGGATATTCGTGATATTGAAAAATGTCTATTATATGGCTAACACCGAATGTTTGAGTAATATCTTCTTCCTGAAGAAAATGAGAGTCGATTTTGGAGTTCCTTCTCGTTGCTAACAAAGTACGTATACACACTTTCTTAATGTGGCCGAATTTTCCACATGAACTGCATTTCAGATTGTTAAAATCAGTCCTACAGTCCTTTGCTAGATGATTGTCTCCACCACAACGTAAACACGTATTTTGAATTCCCAATTCCTTGTAGTCAATTTTTGATCTTGCCTTGCTTACAGGTATTGCTTGGCTTTGATAATCGTGAGATACGTACTGTCTTGATTTGTGATTGATTTTTTGAACAGAATCATTATAAGTACCCTTGTATACAGTTGATAGTGATAGTTCCTTGCTGTCTAACTTACATGTTTCAAGAGCGATAGCTTTTGTTACAATTTCGTTAAATTCTTGAACATTTGCCTGTGCTCTTAGAAATACATCTGCAATGCTTACCTTACATTCATATGTAGAATTGAAGTCACGGTCAATTGTAGCACGCCTTAATGTAGCAACATAGTCAGCAATAGGTTGATTTTTAAGCTGGTGAGTGGATAAAAACCTATGTTGGTCTACCAGAACATTCTTCTTAGGACAAAGATGTTTTTCTAGGGTTTCAATTAAATTGTAATAATCGAAATCACTAGGTGATTTTGGTGCCACTAATGCAGATAATGTGTTGTAACTCGTAGATCCAATCGAATTAAGTAACATCTGAGCGGCGTATTTCTTGTTGGTGAACACATTATTCAATTGTAGATAGTTTTCGAAACGTTGCCGGTAATTTCGAAAGTTTTCTGCTTGTGGGTTGAAACATTCGAAGGGTGGAATTAGAAATGTATTGGAATTCATAATAGGTTGAGTAGATTGAACTGGTGCTTGAGTTCTCAGTTGATCTAAGAGTGCCTGTTGATTGGCATGCATTGCTGCCAAAAATTGCTTAAACTGGTCTGCATCCATGGAGAAATGTTTGAGTTATGAATATGACATTTAGGTAGTTGAGGTTATATACGTAACACGGCAGTCGTATTCCCGTTCAGTCACTAATCGCAGAACATATTTTTATTCGGACACAATATTATCATCTTCCTCTGACGTTTCGAAAGTCTTCCTCGTCGCCAATTGTTATGACCATACACGAATGACATTTACAATTAAACACGAACACCTTGCTTACACAAACACTGTATTGAAAATGTCTCGTGATACATTGACATAATGCAACCTCTACAAAGAATAACACAGTTTCTATATAAATGCTGTGGTCGACATGCGCGCATTCTACTGGGATATAACAGACATGAAGCTGAAATTTACAGGCCAGTCAGTTTGACATGCATTGTATGTAAGCTTTGGGAAAGCATGCTTTCTGATTATGTAAGACATGTTTGCAAAATTAATAATTGGTATGATAGAAGGCAGTTCGTGTTTAGGAAGGGATATTCCACTGAGGCCCAACTTGTAGGATTCCAGCAAGGTATAGCAGATATCCTGGATTCAGTAGGTCATATGGCCTGTATCGCGATTCACCTGTCTAAGGTATTTGATAGGGTAGATCATGGGAAACTACTGGCAAAAATGAGTCCAATTGGACTTAAATAAAGGAGTGACTGAATGGGTTTATAGAAAATATAACTCAGAGAATTAGAGTAGGTGAAGCTTTATCTGTCCCTGTAAAAATTAAGAGGGGAATTCCTCACGGCAGTATTATTGGACCTTTATGTTTTCTTATATATATCAATGATATGTGTAAAGAAGTGGAATCAGAGATAAGGCTTTTCGCAGATGATGTTATTCTGTACAGCGTAATAAATAAGTTACAAGATTGTGAGCAACTGCAAAATGACCTCGATGATGTTGTGAGGTGGACAGTAGGCAATGGTATGATGATAAACGGAAATAAAAGTGAGGTTGTGAGTTTCACAAATAGGAAAAGTCCTCTCAGTTTTAATTACTGTGTTGATAGGGTGAAAGTTCCGTTTGGCGATCATTGTAAATACCTAGGTATTAATGTAAGGAAAGATCTTCATTGGGGTAATTACATAAATATGATTGTAAATAAAGGGTACAGATCACTGCACATGGTTATGAGAGTATTTAGGGGTTGTAGTAAGGATGTAAAGGAGAGAGCATATTTGTCTCTGGTGAGACTCCAACTAAAGTATGGTTCCAGTGTATGGAACTCTTACCAGGTTTACTTGATTCAGGACCTGGAAAAAATCCAAAGAAAGGCAGCTCGATTTTTCTGGGCGATTTCCGACAAAAGAGTAGCGTTACAAAAATGTTGCAAAGTTTGGGCTGGGAAGATTTGGGAGAAAGGAGACGAGCTGCTCCACTAACTGGTATGTTCCGAGCTGTCAGTGGAGAGATGGCGTGGGAGGACAATTCAGTAGACGAATAAGTTTGGATGGTGTCTTTAAAAGTAGGAAAGATGACAATATGAAGATAAAGTTGGAATTCAAGAGGACAAATTGGGGCAAATATTCGTTTATAGGAAGGGGAGTTAGGGATAGGAATAACTTACCACGGCAGATGTTCAATAAATTTCCAGTTTCTTTGCAATAATTTGAGAAAAGGCTAGGAAAACAACAGATAGGGAATCTGCCACCTGGGCGACTGCCCTAAATGCAGATCAGTAGTGATTGTAATTGATAAAGTTTTAATTGTGCTTGTGTTTCTAACTGAAGTGAAATATCGTGCTGTGAGTTGTACAAAATTTATTCTGTGTTATTTGTGAAAATTACACCAAATTTACGTGCACACATATAAATTAAAGGGACTACTGCGATTCTGGCGCCTTAGAAGGGAATGCATTGACTGTGCTTATTCCCCGCTTTGAGTCTCTGAAGCATGGCAACTGTCGACGCGAGTAGAGAGCGGAGGGGAATGTTGATGCGTATTAGAATCTCTTAATCCAGGGCATGAGTTCGAGGGCTTTACACAAGAAGAGTAATATAATTTCCGGTGGCAGACCAATGCCTGATTTACCTTGTGTAAACACTAAAACGAAACGTTGTGTTCGACAGTTTCATACAGAGCAGTATGAAAAAATAGGCTGGTTTTGTGGTTGTCAAAAAATATCAAAACTCTACTGTTGGCCTTGCGTTCTATTTTCAAATGAAAAGTGGGTGTGGAACAGTATAGGCTTCAATGATATGAATAACTTGCTTAAAGCATCCCAGCGTCATCAGCAATCACAAACACATATCCGAATTGAAATTCTGTTAACAACTTTCAGAACGACCAGAATAGATTTGCAGTCCGATCAGCAGCGCAAACTGGAGACAATAAAACATAACGAGTTGGTAAAACGGAATAGAAAGGTGATCCAAAGACTGATTGACGTTGTAATGTATCTTGCAAGACACGAAAATTCTTTCAGAGCACATGCAGAAGATAAAAGTTCCTAAAATCGTGGAAATTATACAGAACTCATAACGCTGCTGAGCAATTACGACGGCACACTGGCAAATCATTTGAAGAAAGGAACGGTGTTCATAGGTCTTTCACATCAAATACAAAATGGTTTAATTGACGGAGTAGCCAGTGTGTTATTGACCGAAATAAAGAAAGAAATATCACAGACACCATTCGTGGCGATTATTATTGATGAAACTACTGATATTTTTGCCCATTCCCAACTTTCAACTGTTGTTAGGTCCACGCCTGCTGATGGAGTACAGGAGCGATTTCTTGGATTTACCGCCGTAAGCGCCGATCGCAGTGCTCCTGCTCTTGCAGATCACGTGTTCCACATAATGGACGAGTTCAACTGTGGTTCTCAACTAGTCGCTCAATGTTACGATGGAGCCGCAGTGATGTCAGGAGACCTCAGTGGTTTAGAGAAAAGAGTGAAAGACAAATATCCCGACGCTATATTCATACACTGTTTTACACACAGACTGAACCTTGTCCTTACACATACAACTTCTAATATAAAGGAATGTATAGTATTCTTCATGACTCTGAGTAGCTTGGTCTCTTTCTTTTCTAATTCGTCGAAGAGAACTGATGCATTAGAGAAAGAAGTCAAGAGACGATTTCCTAAAGTGTGTCCACCACGATGGAATTACAACGGAAGACTTGTTGAAACAGTTCGTGAACAAAAAGAAGAATTAGTTCAGTTGTTCGAGAATATCCTTGATAATCCAGAGCAATGGGATAGTCAAACGTATCACGAAGCTCGAGGTTTTAACAGCGTTCTCTCAGAATTCCAGTTCAATTTCATTTTATTAGTTTTCAGCGAGATATTTTGCTTAACCGATTCTCTCTTTGAAATTCTTCAAACGAAAGCACTGGATGTAAATTTGTGTATTGCCAAAGTAGGGGAAACAAAAAGTACCATTCGGGGAAAAAGAAATGAATTTGAAAGAGTATGGAGCAGATGTCAAGAGAGCTGCGAGCTGCCAAAGAAGAGGCTACGTCAAAATGAAACCTGCGACATAAATTTACACTACCATCGCATATATTGCGAGATATATGACAATATACATACCCAACTAGAAGTTCAATTCCAAGCACTCGAGAAATTAACATTTTTACAGTTAGTTGATCAAGGGAACACTAAGAAAAGTTTTCCTGAAGCAGCATTCTGTTCTTTGAAACAAAGTTAAGGTCAGCATTTTGATTTCGTCCGTCTCAGAAGCGAGCTCAGCGTAGTTTATTCCTCCGATGAGTATCTTACGATGGGAGTTCTAAAACTTTTGTTTCATTTAGAAATTAGTTGATTGTCATCTTCTGCCTTTTCTGAACTGTTTACGTTGTGTGCGTTGATTTCAACTATCCCAGTGTCCAGTGCTAGTGCCGAACGTTCATTACAGCCTTGTCATATAATAATTCATCAAGAAGGAGAGGCGGATGGAATTAACATTCAAATAGCACAAGATAATGTGAGTTATTATATTTATTTTACTTTATATATCTTCTTAGTTTATGATATGTGCTTCCCTTACTGTAAAAGTCACGCGCCTCCACTGGTTCCTTGAGATTTTAGTACAGAGGTGAGACTGAAAGCGGGTTCACTTTGGTTTAAGAGTTTGTTTCTTCGTAGGTCTAAGAAAAAGGAGTGTTACCATGTCACCAATCCACATGATATGGAACGAGTTGCCGCATTATTGGAGGAACCATTATCAGATGATGAAATTTACTGTGCTAAGCAACCTGAAGGCCCGTATCAAGATGTGACTTTCAGAAGTGGACGTGATTTGACAGTTGACAACTGGTTAACCTGGTACCCTATTGTCAAATAAATGAAGCATAAACATAATGTTACCATGGTCGGTACTGTACGAAAAAATGAGAGAGAGTTGCCTACAAGCTTTGTTGTAGCTGAAAAACGAAAACTCCACAGCAGTTTATTTGGCTTCCAAGAGGACATGACGTTGGTTTCCTATGTTCCAAATAAAGGAAGAACCAAAATGGGGTGAATAGGAACAGGCGGGTGAAAGGGAACACATGGTAGGAAATTTATTTTATGGAAGGTTTGCATTGTATGTAAAGCGATTCAGTGGGATTTTTTCACCCAAATACTTCCTGTCCTTATTTCCCGTCATTTCAATGTGCTCTGAAAGGATAAGAATAACTTGTAGCAACAGTAGTGCGCAATAAGAAATCCTTGTATATTTTACAGTTATTAAACACCATAAAATCTTCTTTTGGATTAGAAAATCACGTGAAGGTAAGTGATATTAATATCTGGGATATGTAACTATGCCATTTTCTGATACAGTTAAATATAATTTTACCACGACATATGACCATACTTTTCTACGTAAACACTATGCAGAATTAGTGAACAAAATCTTTGAAAAATGGGCAAATGGGAACACATAGTTGATAATTATGTAAAATGAAGGTTAAATGTGAATACATTATTCATATAAATACTGTTTAGTAATTATATCCCTTATTTTATCTGTATTCCAGTTGAACAAGGAAGATGCCAAGGCAATACAAACAAGATCAGAGGGGGAAAATCCACAGGAAACACACCCTGGAAACAACTTTCTGCTGCTTTAGAGGATACTACCTTTTTGGAAATTCGTATATAAGAAAATTTATAGAAGAACTGCAAGGTATATATAAACCATTACCGAAACAACTTTTGGAATATTTTAAGGAAAACGAAATAGAAATACCAGAAAATTTTATAGTTGTGGAAGAGAAAATATAAAAAATTAAGCTATAAAAACTAGTCTTTCTTTGTTTTGGTTTGGAGTATTTTTAATAATATCCAATTTAATTTTATTTTAAAATATAAATCGATTTTTTATTTTCTATTTCTTTCTCTAGCCAATAATTAGAACAATAGCAATCGGAAATATTTTCGAATTTTAAAATATATCTTTCTTTTCCTCGATACATTATTGTCGATATGTTGGAAATAATTAACTCTATCCTTCTTCTAAATTTTCTAATCTTTTACAATCTTTAACTTTAATTTTTCCAATTATTTCCATCATTTTTATATTTTCCAGTTTTTCTTTATCCCCATCTTTATACAATAAATTCTCTTTATTTTTAAATGCATCTAGTGTGTTTAAATATTCTATTTTTGGAAAAGAATTTCCTTTGTATGTAGTCATTCCATTTGTTCTTATTTCTATAAATTTTTCTTCTTTTGAATAGTAGAAAATTTCTAAATTATTTCTTTTACTACTGTACGGAATACAGATAAATCCTTCTTTTGCTAATAGCTCTTTATTTTTCTTCATTTCTATAAATTTATTCTTATAATGGCCCTTAATATAATAAACAGATTTATCTCCATCTTTTTCTGCTAAAACACCAACATATGTATATTTACATCGGTCATTTACAACGAATGCATAAACTTTATAGTTGCCGTTATTGTCCAACTCCTTCCACTGTTGCTTAAAATCTTTCTTTAATTGTTCTTCTGTTTCTTTTATTTTTTCTTCTGTTTCTATTAAAATTTGTATTGTTCTTGCATACATTTTGTTTTGTCTAAATATTCTAATTTTCTCTCTTGGATCTTTATTTCTTCTAGCTCTTTTTCTCTTTTCTTTGTAGATATTAAATATGCATTATTAATTGGATTTATTGGTTTAAATGTGCAAGGAAAGAGTTTATGTGTAATATTAGCTCTCTTTCTTAAAACTTCTGGAATAACATTTTTAGTATTTATTAGTCCCAACACTCCTATATTAATATCTTTATTTATAGTGTAAAATGGGGTATTGGATTTAGAAAAATATGCTTTCCTGTTTTAATATAACATTTTTGGTTTATAGTTATAACATTTTCATTTTCTGTGTCTTCTAGAATTTCTAGATAATTAATTGGCAAAAGATTAAAACTAAAAGCAGACAAAACATAATTAATTAGCTTGTTCCTATCTTCTTCTTTTTCTGGCAATTTAATTTGTACTCCAGTTAATTTTCTAGTATTTATGTTCCCCCAATATACATACTGTAATAAATTTTTAAATACAACACAACAACTATTTAATAAATTATCTGTTAATTTAGACCACATTTTAGAGAGTGGAACAGAATAAAATGGGGCATTATAGAAATATTTTCTATTATATCGTATTAAATTTAAACAATCTTTTGTTGGATTAAATTCTTGTTTGTTTTGGAATTCTGGATTAATATAATTATTAATTGTTGCTTCTAATCTTGTTATTCCATTCTCCTTTGCTAAGTTAGACGTAAATGTATCTTTTAATTTTTCATCTGGACAATTTAAAAAATCTATAATATGGTTTCCTAATTGTTTACTAACTCCAGGACTTGTTAATTGGCATATAAATTTATTATATATTTTAACTCTAGGATTACAATTAATCCATGTTAGACAATCCTTTCCAACTGTTTTGTTATTATTTACAATCATATTACAATCTTTTTTATATATCTCCTTCCTTTCGGAAATTATAATTATTAGTTAGATATTCGATCATTTCTTCTTTATTAAAAATTCCAGCAAAATCTAGTGTTATATCTAAGTCTAACAAATAGTAGTGCTCCTTATTTAATTCTTCTAGTATTTTCGGCAGTTCGCTTAAAAGTGTTTCTAATTTTACATCTGCTAGTTCTATTTTATATGGAATAGCAACTGGATTATTATATTTTTTGTTTATAATTTCCATATCTTCTTTTATAATTTGTTTTACTCCATGTATTGTTTTCGTATTCGAATTTAATAAATATGGTAGCTTGGTTTTAACTCCATGTCCAACTAATTTAAAATTAGAAAATCTAGACCTAAGAAAACTATTAAAAACTCCGCAAGCCTCTTTTTTTTAATGAAAAATTTACCATTGCTTGAATCTCCTCCGCAATCTATCAAATCTGTTATCTTAACAACCATAATATTATCGCAAAATGGTTCTGTAATTGGTTTTAATTCTTTCAATTCTTCTTCTCCATCTGTATAAATTATGTCTCCAATATTTGTAACTAAATTATTGCTGTTTAAATTTTCTGTATGTAGCCATAGTCCAAATCGCTCGTTTGTTGGTTTTATTTTATTTCCAAGCAGCTCTGTAATGGAATACTTTTTAATGTCAGTAGAGATTTCACTTTCAACCATTTAATAAGATAAAAATCCTGTAATAAAATTTGTAAAATCAGTGGGAACGTAAACCACAAAAAAGGTACAAATTTAGAAAATACGTTAAAGACAGTTGAAACTGCTCAGTTGGAAGTAAAGTGGGATGGGAATCGTACCTATTTGAAGTTGAGTGCAGAGAACAAATATATAAAAATCCAAAAAGTCTCATCTCATTTTTTGACCTACAAGCACATGAATTTTCAAATATTGTTGGTAAAAGGAATTTTGAGATAGATATTACCAATTAATATCAGTCTATGGAGTTTGATCAACCTTTATTTATTTTTATAGTATTCCAGACAAACAGAAAAGGAAATCAGTTGCTAGATTCGTCTCTCTTTGATCACGTACAGCTTCAGAACATATACGTAAAAATGCTCGAGATGAAATATTTCCAGAAGAATCTTGGAATCTTGACCCTCCAGGAAAATTCTTAAAAGCTTACGACGCATTTACAGATTTCAAGAGAATAACTGAATTAAGCACAGATGTTGATATTAGTCCTCGTCAGTATATTAAATCATATCCTGTTTATGTTATTAACATGAGTAAACGTAGAAATGTTATAACTGCTACAAAAACAAGTATGAAGTTGTGTGCAGCATTTAATGCACCTATACCAGATAAAACATCAATGTATGTAATCATGTATGGGAAGAAGAATCTAATCTTCGATGCTCAGCATAGACTAATTACAGAACAATTTTAAGCTATATAAATGAATAAAAACTAAAAAACATTCTAGAGTTGATTGCTGTATGTTTTTCATCCTTAGTTAAGTTTCTTAGAAAACGAGAGAAGGAGAATAATTAATTCAAAGTCTTTCTTTTATATTTTTATATTTTCATTTGTAGGGATATTAAGGACAAATACGAAAATAATAATAATATATTTGTCTTTCAAGACAAATCGGGATAATAATAGTCTTAAATGATTGTTATTTTATATTTTTTCGAGGGGCACACTTAGGACAAATTATAGGTATTTAAACAGTTTTTCACCATTTTTGGTATTTACACAATTTTCTTCGTTGGGGCGCGTTTGGGACAAAAAGAAAAAATAATAAAAAAAGTGTTATTTTTTTCGTGGGCTTATTGAGGACAATAGGAAAAAATTATGTGTTGTAAATTGGCATGCCGGTGAATCAATAGGAAAAAATTATATGTTAGGACAAATAGGAAAAAATTATGGGTATTTTGTATTTTTTACGAGGGGAAACTTAGGTTAAATTATAGGTATTTAAACAGTTTTTCGTCAGGACCCAGTTAGGATAATATGAAGAAATAATAAAGATAGTGTTAAATAACTGTTATTTATATTTTTTCGTGGGGCCCATTGAAGACAATAGGAAAAAAATTATGTGTTGTAAATCGGCATGCCGGTGAATGCTGGGACTGTCTTGGATGGGCCCATATACTACTACTACTACTACTACTACTACTACTACTACTACAACTAATAATAATAATAATAATAATAATAATAATAATAATAATAATAATAATAATAATAATAATAATAATAATAATAATAATAATAATAATAATAATTTATTATTGTGATTATTATTAATGACTGTTTTTCTTAACATGAAAAGGAGGGATTAAAGGAGAGGGTGAGAAGGATGGAGCTGGCATTCAGACTATGTCATGACACCTATAAGTCCAAGTCTCTCTCAATTCAGGCCAAGTTAAAACATTACTGCACAGTGGTTAGAACAGAGTGCCTTTATGGAGCAGAAACCTTGACGAGGATGGCTGACCCAGTCCTTGAAAAAAGAGAAAGAAGATTCTTGCGAAAAATCTTAGGCCCTAGAAAGTCGACGAGTGACCCAAACACATTCCGGTTAAGATCGAATTTGGAGCTCTACAAGACAGTAGAAAGAATCACGACTGTGATGAGAAAAAGGAGACTGACGTTTTATGGACATATCAAAAGAATGAACCCTGAGAGATTGGCCAACAGGATACTTCTTCTGCAGGAAAGGTGGAAAAAACACCCGGGATGGCTTACACACGTGCACAATGACTTGGCAGAAATAGGTATCAAGGAGGAGGATATAAAAGAAAGGACATCATTTAGGAAGAAGGTTGCGGGATTGAGGGATGCGTCTGAAGAGCAACATGCGAAGCCACGGAACATCTCGGTGGAAGAACGAGCAAGAAGAAGTCAAAGACTCAAGAATCTTTGGCGAGAGTGTAAAGAGAAGGGTATCAGTCTGCGTGACAGAAGGAAGATTGTGTAAACGTGGCCCACAGGTGGCCGTATCGATTAATAATAATAATAATAGTTAAAATATAGTCAAATATCACTTTTAATACTATAAATAATCATTTAATCAGGCGAATATGATCAATGAACATTTTAAATTCACAACACTAAATACTTCTTAAAACGTCAGATATTTCAGATATTTCAGTATTTATGAGCGGTTAGATAATAATAATAATAATAATAAAGTTCATATATACCAGTAATTGCAATTCAAGTTCCTGGAGTACCGGTAGTAGTAGTAATTTTGACAGAAATATTTTTTGAGAAATTATTGTAGACAACCTCGTATTTTTCAGTAGGCCTAATTAAGGACAATTTTTATCTCCGTCCCGTGGAGTAAGGAAAATAGTAATCCACCAGCTGTGATAATCACATAACCACGTTTCAGATGAGAATTGTAGTGAAGATAAGGTATTAGATAGTATCTTGCCTGTTATATTCGTGTTTTTCTTTGTGCACGGTAATCCCTTCGATACTTAACGCTTTTAACTAAACGCAAGGTTTCATTTCTATTAGAGCATAACAAGATAAAGTTATACTAAAGAAATAATCTTCTGTCTACGCGTTTAACTTTGTTGGTAAGCGTTGAGTATGGTAGTTCTTGAGAATTTCAAACTTTAGGCCTAATTACAATTTTCATTTCTATTTGTGCTTAATAATAACCTATTGTAATTAGGAGTATGAGGGAGATAATTAGGATTCACTCAGAGGACAGGAAGGAAAGTAGGCCTCCCTCAAATAATGTACAGGATACAGTAAGTGTAAAGGAGGGATGGGAAGGAAATGGGGAAATGTAGAAGACGGGTGGTCTAATGTTTTAAGGGGAAGGAGATTGCAGGCTTAAGGCTCTGTTCAGGATCAGAATTCAGGACAAGTGTCTGTTAGAAATCGGTACGAGTCACTGCAGGTGGAACAACTGAGGGAAGATGAGGAACACGGAATTGTTGCTGAGATGTGTGGAAGTAGGAGGAAGGGAAAAGGTAGGAAAGGGAAATGTAGTGTAGCGGAAAGGAAAAGACAGGTGGAACAGGGTCATAGGAGGGAGAAAAGGGAGGAGGAAGTAGCTTCTGCAGGAGGGAGAGAAGATAGGGCTGACCAGGAGGGGAGGGGATCAAATGAGGAGGGTAGTTTTTTTGCTAGGGGCTTTACGTCGCACCGACACAGATAGGTCTTATGGCGACGATGGGATAGGAAAGGCCTAGGAGTTGGAAGGAAGCGGCCGTGGCCTTAATTAAGGTACAGCCCCAGCATTTGCCTGGTGTGAAGAGGAGGGTAGTGTTGAAGCTCTGGTCATGGGTGATTCCATCGTTAGACATGTGAGGAAAGTGTGTGGAGGAAAGGGAACTAGGGTAGAGTGTTATCCAGGAATTAGGTTGAGTCAGATATTGAGGAAAGTGCAAGAGAAGGACGAGGAAAAGGAGAAGGTGGTAGTGTTTCATGTTGGTACTAATAACGTAAGGCAAGCAGGTATAAGTACCAACATAGGTGGGGATGTGTGGGATCTGGTAAATGCAGCACGGATGAAGTTTAAGGAAGTGGATATTGTTATCAGTGGAATACTGTGTAGGAGGGATATTGACTGGAAGGTGATTGGGGATTTAAATGAGACTATGGAGTGGGTATGTGGGAAACTGGGAGTGAGATTTCTGGATCCTAATGTGTGGGTGGGAGACAGCTATCTGGGCCCAGATGGCCTTCACTTAAACGGCAGTGGTACATATAAGTAAGGAAACTTGTTTAGAAGGGTTATAGGCAGGTACATTCAGGGAAACGGGGTGGCCTATTGAACGGTGTTAAGCGAACAGGGAACTGGAATTCAAGTAGTGGTGACATAAAAATGTTAGTGCTCAACTGTTGAAGCATTGTAAACAAAGGAATCGAATTAAGTAATTTAATAGATATATACTTATCAGATATTGTAATAGGAGTTGAATCGTGGCTGAGAAATGATATAATGGATGCAGAAATATTCTCACGGAACTGGAGTGTGTACCGTAGAGATAGGATAGGAATGGTAGGAGGGGAAGTATTCATTCTGGTGAAAGAAGAATTTGTAAGCTACGAAAAATTATGGATGAAAAACATGAAATTCTGGGTGTAAGCCTCTTCTCTAAGGATAATAGGCAACTTGATGTCTCTGGAGTGTAGAGACCGTGAAAGGGTAGCGCTGACGCTGATTCAGAATTATTTGATAAGATAATAAGGTATGTTGGAAATGATATGGAAAGGAATGTGATAGTAGCAGGTGATCTCAATTTACCAAATGTCAATTGGGAAGGGAATGCGAACGACAGGAAGCATGACCAACAAATTGCTAATAGGTTAATATGGGAAGGGCAGCTGATTCAGAAAGTGATGGAGCCAACTAGAGAGAAGAATATTTTGGATGTGGTGCTGATAAAACCAGATGAGCTCTATAGAGAAACCGAAGTAATAGATGGTATTAGGGATCACGAAGCCGTTTTTGTTGTAGTTAAGAATAAATGTGAAGGAAAGGAAGGTATTAAAATTAGGACTATTAGGCAGTACCATATGGCTGATGAAACAGACATGAAGAAGTTTTTAAAAAGTAACTGTGATTGCTGGAAAATGGTAAATAAAAATGTAAACAGACTCCGAGATGGATTTAAAGCAATTGTTGAGGAATCTGAAAATAGGTTTGTTCCTTTAAAGGTGGTAAGGAATGGTAAGGTTCCACGATATTATAACAGAGAATTAAAGAGACTAAGAAGGAAGTGCAGACTGGAAAGAAACAGAGTTAGAAATGGTTATGGAAGTAAGGAGAACTTGATGGAACTTACTAGGAAATTGAATCTAGCAAAGAAGTCAGCTAAGGATAACATCATGGCAAGCATAACTGGTTGTCGTACAAATTTTAGTGAAAAGTGGAACGGTATGTATAGGTATTTTACGGCAGAAACAGGTTCAAAAAGGCACATTCCAAGAATCATTAATGAACAAGAGGAGTGTGTATACTAGGATCTTCAAAAGGCAGAAGTATTCAGTCAGCAGTTTGTAAAGATTGTTGGTTACAAGGATAATGTCCAGATAGAGGAGGCGACTAACACTAAAGAAGTATTAAAATTTACCTAATGATAACAATGACATTTACAGTAAGATACAAAAGTTGAAAACTAGAAAAGCAGCTGGAATTGATAAGATTTCTGGGGATATGCTAAGGGCAATGGGTTGGGATATAGTAACATATCTGAAGTACTTATTTGATTATTGTTTGGTTGAAGGAGCTATACCAAATAAATGGAGAGTTGCTATAGTGGCCCCTGTGTATAAAAGAAAGGGTACATAAAGTTGAAAATTACAGGCCAGTCAGTTTGACATGCATTGTATGTAAGCTTTTGGAAAGTATTCTTTCTGATTATATTAGACATGTTTGCGAAATTAATAACTGGTTTGACAGAAGGCAGCTTGGGTTTAGGAATGGTTATTCGACTGAAGCTCAACTTGTAGGATTTTAACAAGGTATAGCAGATATCCTGGATTCAGGAGGCCAACTGGACTGTATTGCGACTGACCTATCTAAGGCATTTGATAGGGTAGATCATGGACGACTACTGGCAAAATTGAGTGCTATTGGACTAGAAAAAAGAGTGACTGATTGGGTGGCTATATTTCTAGAAAACAGAACTCAGAGAATTAGAGTAGGCGAAGCTTTATCTGACCCTGTAATAATTAAAAGGGGAATTCCTCAAGGCAGTATTATTGGACCTTTGTGTTTTCTTATATATATATATATATCAATGATATGTGTAAAGAAGTGGAATCAGAGATAAGGCTGTTTGCAGATGATGTTATTCTGTACAGAGTAATAAATAAGTTACAAGATTGTGTGCGGCTGCAGGGTGACCTCGATAGTATTGTGAGATGAACGGTGGAAAATGGTATGATGATAAACGGGGTTAAAAGTCAGGTTGTGAGTTTCACAAATAGGAAAAGTCCTCTCAGTTTTAATTACTGCGTTGATGGGGTGAAAGTTCCTTTTGGGGATCATTGTAAGTACCTAGGTGTTAATATAAGAAACGACCTTCATTGGGGTTATCACATAAATATGATTGTTAATAAAGGGTACAGATCTCTGCACATGGTTATGAGGGTATTTAGGGGTTGTAGTAAGGATGTAAAGGAGAGGGCATATAAGTCTCTGGTAAGACCCCAACTAGAATATGGTTCCAGTGTATGGGACCCTCACCAGGATTACTTGATTAAAGAACTGGAAAAAATCCAAAGAAAAGAAGCTCGATTTGTCTGGGTGATTTCCTACAAAAGAGATGCGTTACAAAAATGTTGCAAAGTTTGGGCTGGGAAGATTTGGGAGAAAGGAGACGAGCTGCTCGATTAAGTGGTATGTTCCGAGCTGTCAGTGGAGAGATGGCGTGGAAGGACATCAGTAGACGAATAAGTTTGAGTGGTGTCTTTAAAAGTAGGAAAGATCAGATTATGATCATTAAGTTGGAATCTGCACAAGGTTATGAGGGTATTTAGGGGTTGTAGTAAGGATGTAAAGGAGAGGGCATATAAGTCTCTAGTAAGACCCCAACTAGAATATGGTTCCAGTGTATGGAACCCTCACCAGGATTACTTGATTCAAGAACTGGAAAACATCCAAAGAAAAGAAGCTCGATTTGTTCTGGGTGATATCCTACAAAAGAGATGCGTTTCAAAAATGTTGCAAAGTTTGGGCTGGGAAGATTAGGGAGAAAGGAGACGAGCTGCTCGATTAAGTGGTATGTTCCGAGCTGTCAGTGGAGAGATGGCATGGGAGGACGTCAGTAGACGAATAAGTTTGAGTGGTGTCTTTAAAAATAAGAAAGATCAAATTATGAAGATAAAGTTGGAATTCAAGAGGACAAGTTGGGGCAAATATTCGTTAATAGGAAGGGGAGTTAGGGATTGGAATAACTTACCAAAGGAAATGTTCAATAATTTTCTAATTTCTTTGCGATCATTTAAGAAAAGGCTAGGAAAACAACAGATGGGGAATCTGCCACCTGGGCGACTGCCCTAAATGCAGATCAATATTGATTGACCATCGGCGATTTCTAAACAACAGAATCTTAGGGAAGAACTGCACACAAAATATTATTTTCTTAGTTGGGAAGTAACTAGGTAAAAGTAATCAGATTACTTGTAACGATTACATTTTAATAAGTTACTTGTAATCCTTACTTTTTCCAAAAAGTCTACTTGTAATTTACTTCTTGAAATAAAATTGTGCCGGGCGGAATAGTTTGGTCGGTACAGCGCTGGCTTTCTGACCCCAACTTTGCAGGTTCGATCCTGGCTCAGTCCGGTGGTATTTGAAGGTGCTCAAATACGTCAGCCTCGTATCGGTAGATTTATAATACACGTAAGGGAACTCATGTGGGACTAAATTTCGGCACCTCGGTGTCTCCGAAGATCGTAATAGTAGTTAGTGGGACGTAAAGCAAATAACATTATTATTAGTAGATTTACTGTCAAATTAAAGAACTCCTGCAGAATAAACTTCAGGCACCTCGGCGTCTCCGAAAACCGTAAATTTACTTATTGGGTAGTAAAACAAACAACAATATTATGTATGTATTTATTAATTGAAGATAACAAATATTTTCGATACTTTCAACCTACCAACAGTGTGCCATTATCGAATCATATAAGACAGGCGTGATCATGACATAATCGAAGAACAGAGCAAATCGTGCATCCGCTAACTGCGTAAGCCTACTATCAAACACAGTAGAGACAATACGCGACATTCAGCGAGATATAGAGGTACAGCTATTAGAACTCCCTGATAGACCTGAGAACTACTGATTCTGTCATAAGAGCACGTGTATTTGTGTGTGAAGTTTTTAGTGTTATTTATGCATTTTCAGTGAGTTGACATAATTAAATAGTAACGTGTGTCATTCCTTGATATCTCCTCTCAACATGAGAGGAAAGGTATGTGCTGTGTTTGGCTGCAGTAACTATGAAGCAGGGGCGATTTCTCCGAGCATGCTACGCTTGCTGCGCAAGCGCAATATTTTTCTAAAGCAGGCGACGAATTAAAAAAAAATTACAATATGTAGGCCTACCGTATCTGTAATAGATCTGCATTATACAAATCGCATGTTGCATATATCTTGGCGAGTCCAGCGAGGCTTGCTCGTGTCTTAAGAGCTTCAGCGGAGCTGTCGACGCAGCGAGAAATGTATGCGCGCGCAGGTTTCTTCTCTCCAAGGCCGGTTGCAAGCTGTCACGTTTGTAATGTGTAGTTGGAAGCTCTGGTCTGAGAGCTACAGATCTAGTGTGTTGTGTCAGTGAGTAGTGTACTGTAAGTTCCTGATCATCTATTCTGAACGATTTGACGTGCTGCAATGGGTTCCGAACGGTGCATTATTGACAGCTTATTATCAAATCCATTTTTTCGGAGGACTATCCAAGAGAAAACAGACATGGTTGACAGGGTCCAAGAAACTGAATAGACTGTTTTGCTGGCCGTGTTTACTATTTTCTGCTGATAACGGTGTATGGTGTAAAAGAGGCTTTAACAGTTTGAACACCTTGACACTGTCCATTAAAAGACATGAGAAATCTGCAAACCATATGAAGTGTTTCTTGCAGTTAAATAGCTTTGGGCGCACAAGGATCGACCACCAGCTGGATGAACAGAAATGCATCAGTGACCAACTTCATAACGAAAATGTAAAGAAAAATCGTGACATACTTAAACGACTGATCGATGCAGTGTTTGTTTTTTTTTAGCAAAACAGGAACTACCATTTCGCGGATATGATGAGTCTGCAACTTCCGTAAACAGAGGGAATTACATCGAACTTCTACAAATTATAAGTGAATATGATCCTCTTCTGGCAGCTCATCTGAAAGACCACCATTTTTAGAGGGACGTCGTCTGCAATCAAAAATGATTTAATAGCAGAAATAAGTTCAGTAATTGTGAGAAGAATAAAGTAGGAGCTTAAACAAGCAACTTTTGTGGCAATAATGTTGGACGAAACGTCCGATATTATTAATAAGTCACAACTCTCTACTTTACTCCGTTTTGTGGATGAAAGTGGTGAAATTCAAGAGAGGTTTCTTGGTTTTGCTGACGTTAGTAAAGATCGCACTGCTGGAGCCCTCTTAAATCATCTTCGTGCTATTTTAAAAGAGTTCAGTTGTGAGGAAAAGATTGTGCCTCAAACATATGACGGTGCTGCCGTCTTAGCCGGCCATGTGAATGGGTTTAATAAATTACTTCAAGACCAGTATCCATATGCGACATTTGTGCATTGTTATAGCCACCTATTGAATTTAACACTACAGCACATTTGTGCATTGTTATAGCCACCTATTGAATTTAACACTACAGCAGTCTGTTTCAAAAATCAAAGAATGTACAATTTTCTTCCAAACAATGTCAGAACTTGCTGCTTTTTTTTCAAAGTTTACAAAGAGAACAGCTGCTCTTCGAGATTTTGTTCAGAAGAAGTTGCCAACAGTAGCACCAACGAGATGGAATTTTGCTTCACGTCTTATTAATACTGTGAAGGTATATTATGATAAGCTGGTGAAATTCTTTCAACATGTACAGGATACTTCAGACGACTGGGATGAAGACACTACATTGAAAGTACAAGGATTTTTGTACTTCTTACTTAAGTTCAACACTAGATTTCTGCCGGCAGTGTTCTCCAAGATTTATTTCATTCTCCGATACTGTGTTCAATATTTTACAAACAAGAAGTCTGGATATTCAGTACTGTGGCAAGAAGGTTGAGGAGCTCTTTTTAAATATCCAGTCTATGAGAGATGAAGATTTTGATAGTCTGTATGGACATGTTGATACTGAAATTGATGTTTATGGAGAACAGCCGTGCTCTAAAAATCGAAGAACTAGTGATGAACCAGAAAAATCAAAATACAACGTCTATTCAATGAAATTCTTGACAATGTACTTGTCCAAATAGGAGAGCGTTTTAAATGCATAAAGAAATTTGTGTTCTTCTCGCTGTTGGATTATTATTTGTTTTTTGTTTTTTGCTAGGGGTTTTACGTCGCACCGACACAGATAGGTCTTATGGCGACGATGGGATGGGAAAGGCCTAGGAGTTGGAAGGAAGCGGCCGTGGCCTTAATTAAGGTACAGCCCCAGCATTTGCCTGGTGTGAAAATGGGAAACCACGGAAAACCATTTTCAGGGCTGCCGATAGTGGGATTCGAACCTACTATCTCCCGGATGCAAGCTCACAGCCGCGCGCCTCTACGCGCACGGCCAACTCGCCCGGTATATTATTTGTTTGAGAAGCACAGAAATAGGTTTCCAGACAGTGATGTTACTGCCCTAGAAAAGACCTATGGTTCATTTTTCGACATTGTTCGCTTAAAAACCGAATTAAGTGTGATGTATTCATCTTCTGATTTTAAAGAGAAAAGTGTTTCAGACTTAATGCAATTTATGCATACTAATAAATTGTACATGGGTATGCCAGAAATTTTCAAGCTCATCAAACTTGTAGCAACAATTCCTGCTACTACATCCTCTGCAGAACGTTCTTTTTCAACACTGAGACGCATTAATACATATTGCAGATCGACCCAAGGTCAGGAGAGGCTATCATCATTAGCTATGTTGTCGATTGAAAAAGGATTGCTTGCAAAATATTACAGTCCTCTTTCTATGATGTTATTGATGGTTTTGTAAAGAGAAGCCGCAGAGTAGAGTTTGTTTTCAAGTAGGAAGATCTAATAAATAGTTGCAATTTTTCTGTCTACATAGTTACTTGTTTAAATTATATAATCACTGGCTTGTCATGATTTGTTAATAATTATAAAATGTGTCTGATTGTTATTCTTTTGGCCATTCTTGAAGGTGTGACGTAACCAGTTTGAATGCATGTTCATGTAACCGATGATTTTTTTTTTTTTTTTTTTTTTTTTTTTTTTTTTTTGGCATTCGGGTCGAAGCCCACTCAGCCAGTGAATTATGAATGGAAGGGAGTTTTATAGGAACTTATGTTTTAATTTATTTGTTGCTCGGAGACAGAAGAGATGGATTCATCTTCTCATCATAATGCCTATGAGGACATCCAGTGGTACGCGTGACTAGGCCGTGGATCAGAAGAAGGTAGGAGTGTTGTAGTAATATAGGGTAAGTTCGATGCTAGGCGAAGGACTTAGATTCGCAGTCCAATGTCAGAAAGAAATGCATATAACTCAAAGTAAGCAGATTGATCACTTTTGTGGAGAATTGACGAAAGAATAGGGGGTAATTGGTATCCTAATGCCAATAAATTTTGAAGTAGGCAAGTAGTGCGTACAAAGTGGTGTGGACATCCAAAGAATATATGATTAAGATCGGCAACTGTATCAGCTGAACATGAACAGAAGGGAGATTGTAGTACTTGGATTTTGTGCAGATGCTGAGGGAAACAACCATGATGAAACTTCATTCTTGCGATTGCTCTGATGAATTGACGCGAATAGGGACGCTGATGGTGCCAAAGAACGTTTGGAATATCTGGATGGATAGTGGCATAGTGTTTTCCGCGTTGTTGGGAGGTATCATGCCACTCGTTGTTCCACGCCGTCAATTGCCGTCGACGAAGCAAGGAGGTGTAATCCGATGCTGGAACTGTCGTGTAAGTCTGTTGGCCTTCAGTGGCAGCAGATCGTGCTGCTTTGTCTGCTAGCTCATTGCCTGGGATTCCTACATGGGCTTTTACCCACACAAATGAAACTTTCTTCCCCTGTGTCTCAAGTCGATGTACCTGTGCAATAATCTCGTGTACGAGAATCAAGGATGATGTCCGTGAGTTAATGGTTTGTAGACTCTGCAGTGCTGATCTAGAATCAGACAACACCACAATCAACCGCTCAGGAAGATTTGCAGCGTATTCGAGGGCCCCCAAAATGGCTGTAAGCTCAGCCGTAAATATAGATGCTGTCGGAGGTAGCTTGAACTTACCACAACTGCCGGATTGAACATCGATATAGGCGCTACCCACTGTATTACAGTCCTTTGATCCATCTGTGTAGATGTGTCGGGCGTGTGGCCATTCTGCCAGATAACGTTTCAGGCTGACATCGTTACAGTTCACAGTGATCTCAAATGATGTTTCTAGTCGAATATCCAGTTTCTTAATAGTAGTTTCAAAAGAACAGTTAAAACTGGGATGGGTATCTGTAGTGCTTATAATACGCCTGCAACCACTGAGATTGGTAAATTCATCCACTAGGATCGGTTGACGTTTCTTTCTCCAGTAGCGTGAAGTCAGTACTAGGGTAGTCAGCTTGGATATCTTGTGAAGTATTGGAGACTCCCTGTATTGAAAAAGTTTCCCCGCTAGATATTGCCTTCGTAGATGAAGAGGAGGTTCGAGTGTTTCAAGTAGCAGAGCATTTGTAGGTGTAGTCTGCATTGCTCCTATGCAGAGTCTAAGGGCCTTATACTGACATTTGTCTAGTTTAGTTAACAATGTTTTGGAAGCCGTAGCAAAGCATCCACTTCCATAATCCAGGAGAGGTCGAATCAAACTTCTGTACAGTTGCAGCGCAATTTTCGGGTCACAGCCCCACCAAGAGCCGCTAATGGCTCGTAAGATATTGACTGAAATATCACACTTACGGAGCACATGATGAATATGTGGAGACCATGTCAATTTGTGATCGATGAGAAGTCCTAGATAAGGCACCACCACCTTGTAGGGAAATAAGTAGGAACCCAGATGAATCGTGTCCAGTGGGGGTCTCGAATGTCGAGTGTAGATAGAGACTGCTGATTTTCCTGCAGATATCGTTAATCCATGGTTATGAAGCCAAGGAGTGAAAGTCCTCATGGCAACCGTCATATGTTCTTGACACTTGTCCAAGGATTCAGCTTCTGTATAAATGCAAATATCATCAGCATACTGAAGAACTTGAATCTCAGGAGAAAATATATGTGTGAGGTCTGCTGTGTATATGTTAAAAAGCAACGGAGACAAGATAGAGCCTTGTGGAAGACCTTGGGATGTCATTCGAGGACCAATTGTCGTGCCATTGTGAAACATGATGAGATGTCTATCTTGTAGAAGGCAACTGAGGTTCCCAATAAAGTCCTCTGGGAGATGTAGGAAGCGTAATTTGTCTTCTAAGACGGGAATAAGCACGCTGTCATACGCAGAAGACAGATCAGTGTACAATGCCACAACGTAATTGTTATTGCTCAGACCAAGTTGGATGTCTGTAATTAGATGTACAAGTGTATCTATTGTACCTTTCCCACGTCGAAAACCCATTTGTTGAGGTGGTAGCAGCTTGTGATGTTCTACCCACCATTCTAATCGATGCTTAATCATCCTTTCCATAGTCTTGTACAAGCAGGATATCAAGGACAGTGAGCGATAGGATGAAGACAGTCGTGGATTTTTCCCATTCTTCAATAATGGTACCAGACGAATAAGTTTAAATGACGGAGGATGCACTCTTTGAAACCACATCCTGTTCATCAGCTTAAGTAGTTTCTTATGTCCATCACTAGACATGTTGAGTAACATTGGGTAATGGATGTTATCTGGGCCTGGGGAAGTATTATTACTAGTTTTCAAGGCTTTAATAAGTTCTTTAAATTCAAATGGACGAAGTAGTGGATGGAAATTATCTTCATGGCCATTGCGTGGTAAATAACCTGTATGAGCTGAAGGAGGGGCCATTTTTCTCAGGATGTCCTCTTTTATTGGTATCGTACATGTAGATGTAAACTGAGGGCAGTTCTGTGAGTTTCGGAAACGACGAATATTCCGCCACATCGTAGCAGGAGAGATAGATGAGTTGAGAGAAGTACAATATTGGCGCCAACCCTGACGCTTTTTAAGCTTGAATAAGCGTTTTGCTTTCGCTTGAGTTTGTTGTACGGTGAGGAAATTAGCTTCAGAAGCATCCTGTTTATAATGATGGAGTGCCACACGCCTGTCATGCAACGCAGCTTGACATTCGTTATCCCACCAGGGAGTTGGAGGTCGTTTGCTGTATGCATATGGTCTGTTTTGTGGAATTGTAAGGCAGGCTGCTCGATTAATGGAATCGCAGAATGTTTCGTAGTCTCTGACAATGTCATTCGTTTCGTAGTATTCTTCCAGGATGAGATCTATTGCCTCCTTGTAACTTGCCCAGTCAGCTTGTCGAATTTTCCAACGATATGTTGGGTAGATGGTATGAGGAATGGTTGATGTATTAGTCGATGTTAATAATATTGGAAAGTGGTCAGATCCTAGAGTGTCCTGTAGAACCTGCCAGGAGAAGTCGAGTGCTATTGAAGGAGATGCAAAAGTAACATCTACTGCCGAAGGAGCTTGATTAGGTCGGGAAATACGGGTAGGGGACCCATCATTCAGTAGCACTAAGTTTTCTTCTTCAGCTACACCCATGAGTTGTATTCCATGTGAGTCAGTAGAAGAACTTCCCCAATTCAAGTGGTGTGAGTTGAAGTCTCCGAAGATAAGTACAGGCTGTGAAAGTTGGGAAAAGAGTCGACGCAGTTCGTGTACAGATACCAGTTGGTTAGGTGATCGGTATACGGAAACAATAGTTAACGGTGAACCCCTGTAGTTAACCTTGATGGCACATGTTTCCAATTTCGATCCTCGAAGATTAAGAGTTACTTGATCATAAATGATGTTCTTCTGGAGGAGAATTCCAACCCCTCCATAACCATCACCACGATCACTTCTTATAAAATTGTAGCCTGGAAGCTGAAAGGGGGTAGTATCCTTCAGCCAGGTCTCACTAACTACACACATTGAAACGGAGTAATCTCGCAGTAGAGTCTGAAGGCTAAGTTTATGCGCTCGTATTGAGTGACAGTTCCACTGTATTATTTTATTCAGTTGATGTGCGGTATCCATGGTTATTCTGATTTAAAAGTGATGAAATAACGTCACGTATATGAGAGGGATCAATTTCCGAGGAGGCCGTGTTTTTAAGCGTCAAAATAAACTGGACAATGTTTTCAAGCAGTGGAGTTGTAGGTAGAGCCTGTGGTGTTGTTTGAGGCTGTTGACTTGGTTGAACTTGTTGTGTAGGGTATATAGGTCCAGTGGAGTTGGCAGGAGAACGCTGTCCATTGTAGTATGTTTTCCACTGGTTGTGAACTGGAACTCTAGACTTTGGGGTGGAAGAACGTTTGGGTGTAAAACGAGAGGACACCTTAGAGGTACTAGGGAAAGAAGAGTTGGAAAGGTTATTGGTGGGAAGTGGCCCACGTGCAGGGAAAGGAAGGGGTGGAAATTCCTTGTGATAAGATGTACTTGCTGGAGGAGTGTTATTTTGCATCACAGTATTAGCATATGTGCTTGTAGATTCCATTTCAAGT
This sequence comes from Anabrus simplex, assembly GCF_040414725.1. Taxonomy (NCBI): domain Eukaryota; kingdom Metazoa; phylum Arthropoda; class Insecta; order Orthoptera; family Tettigoniidae; genus Anabrus; species Anabrus simplex. The sequence continues at coordinate 37,409,851 of NC_090277.1, read as the reverse complement.
GCTTGCTCAATGGTGATATTTAAATGGGCCATATTATATTTAATCCTACGCTGTCGTTCGTATTCTGGACAGGATCGATCATCTGCACGATGAGGGCCAGAGCAGTAAATACATTTAGGCGGATCTGGAGTAAGGCAATCTGCAGTGATGTGACTGTCGCCGCAGCATGCACAGCGTGCTTTGCTACGACACTGTTTATTTACGTGGCCGTATTTAAGACATTGGTAGCAAAGGGTTACATTCTGGACGTAAGGTTCTACACCACACCGAGTGTTAAATATATACACGTAAGGAGGTAAAGTGCGACCTTCAAATACAACACGCAACAGTTGCCGAGGCACTAGTACAGTCTGTCCGTCTCGTACAAGTTTACGGTGAAAGCGATGTACTTCTAATATTTTCTTATCTGACTGAATTTCTGAAAGTAATTCTTCCTCCGAGAAGGACGTATCTACTGCACGAATAAGACCTGTCTTCACCGTTAGATGCCTTGGTATGTAAAGACTGAGTGAGGGGGATTGTAACTGAGCAAGCCTGTTTGCACAGGTAGCGGAAGAAAGTTCTATTTGAACCCTATTACGTCCCTTTGTAGTAATGTTCATTATAGAAGTACGCATGTCTGGAATTAAGGCCCTAATACACTTTCCCACGGACATTGGATGTAACCGGCCGATATGTTTAGTTACCGCACCTGCCTCATCGGGTTTATGTTCAGCATACACTATGAACGGACCTTCATCATCTAACTTATAGAGGTATGACTCATGCTGAGCGCTGCTTCGTACCTGTTGACTTGGAGCAAGCTGGCTAGCTGTATGCTGGGACGTATTCAACTGCACAGGCTGCACAGATGGGGCTGGCGGAATTGGGCAGCTAGTTCGATGTTCATGAGAATTTTCACTGGCACTTATTGACACTGATAGCTTCTTCACACTTAGGCCCTCTTCATTCCAGTAATCAGGACGCTCGTCCGGGAGACCACGTTTACGTAGTGTAGATATTTGAGAAGGTATTTGGTCTACATCACTTAACGGTCCGTCTGAATAGCACAAGTTTAATGCGGTACCTATAGCTGAGCTAAGTGAATTATGGTTAGATAGAGTACCTAGGCCACCGTCTGATGATTCCTCCATCCTCACTAAGTCCCGGGGACCCTCGTCCCCACTCACAGGTAACACTAATCCCTTATGTGCACGTGTCTATATAATACTATTATTCAGTACAGTCACACAGTTCTGTAAACACGGGCACGAGGTGATAGCGAGCTCTAGAAAGCAAAGCGAGCACAGCACAACCGTGTCTAGATGTTAAGGATGTTGGAAAGTTATTTTCACAAGATTAGTTTGCGTAATTACTTAGTTTTGGTATTTATTTGAGGAGCTTGTTTTTCTTCCGACTATATTCAATATGGCAGCCAACAATGGGGTGTAACCGATGATTAAAATGTTCATATGATTTAGCGATTATTGGGTTTATAAATTGTATTCATTCAGAACTATGCATGTCCCACCCCACCAACTTTCACGAATGGAAGAGCAAGCCTGACTTTCATGACCAACATTCGCCCCTGCTATGAAGTAGAGAAGAATGCGCTGTCCTTCTTTCGCTTCCGTCGTGACGAGAAAATGTAAGAGATATTGTGTTTATATATATATTCTTTCAGTGACAAAGAGATTTTTACAGTACCTCAAAATTTCTGACCTGCTTGACCCATATTTTAACTGGCTTAAAATATAATACGCATATTTCATTGTATAGTGCAGCCGTTAACCTTCAATACCGATGTGTTGTTGTAGGTGTGATATGTAGGTTTTGAAATGTCACAAAAGTGATTTGGATAAGGTGTACAAGAAAGAAGGGACGTTACGTTTATATAAGAATTATAAGATCTGTTTAGATCATTTCCAGGCCAGCGACTTTAGAAATCCTTGACTATACGGCCAAGGGTATGTTATATTTTTACTCTAATTGTACGCAAATATTTCTGAAAGCATCACTATCGACAACATTTTCATACTTTTCTTTCTTTTATCCCTCTTCTCAGATTAGAGCCAGGATTTTATAGATTTTCTTTCTGTTAGTAGGCTTCATGTTAAGAGGAAAATTGTCAAGCTTTTAAATGTTAATTAATTGCATCATGTGTGTAAGGAATGTGCCTGTATTTTTATTTAAAGTGTCTTAATGTGATGATACAATGCTTTTATCAATGAGAAAAAAAATAAATCGAACCGTAAAAGTTCAGGCAGGAATGCTAAAGCAAAAAAGTAATGCATAAATGAAAGATCAGGCATTTCACAGCAGTCCATTCCATATCTTGTTTATATGTCTAATTTCAGTCTTAAAATAATAACTTTTTAAATAATTCTTCATTAATTTATCCAGAATTGCTTTAGCAACTTCGAAGTTAATATCTCAATAATACTTTATTTCTAGACATAATTTATTTATCCATTTTCGTATATGCATTTCCATTGATATTTGAATTTAGCGTGACTTTTCAGGTCAAGTCACTAGGACCGCCATCGTCGAATTTTCTCCCATTTTAACAAGGCTAAATCCGCAAGTTTCGCGTATTGTCTCTACTGTATTTGCTACTATGCTATGTTCTTCAGCTCCATTTATGCTTGTACCGGTTGTCACTGGACCGGTAGCGTGTCACCGCGCTCTGCATGCTCCTCAGCACCATCTGTGGCTGGACCGGTTTGTCACTGGACCGGCAACGTGTCACTGCCCCAATTGTCTCACTGGAGCAGTTGGAGCAGTGACACATTATATCTGGAGCGTCAAACCTGTACCGTTTGCATTCGGTTTATCATTCGGATCGCAGATTCCAATTGTTTCCAATAGTCAGTGCTGAAATCGGCCTGCTCCTTCGTTATGGAGTGAAGCAACACCTCCTAGGTTGAGTGAATTAATATATATCTGATTCAATAATAAAATAATAATAAAATAATAATAATAATAAAATAATAAAATTGTGCACTTTATCAATAGATAATCATGTTATAGTTTTTATAAATACTTTCCTGCTGTGTTCAGATTACTTTAATATGTGGTGTCATTACAGTAAGGTGTACACCTAACCCTCGTCTGAAATTACCTAACATTTGTTATTTTATGAACAGACGATCTTACATTTATTAACTTGTGGTTACGGACATAAAAATGCATTTTATTCAAAATGAAACATAATGACCACAATTACTTTAATCGGGACATTTTATCTTATTTTATAGACTAACGCATTTCAGTTCCCAATCATTTCACTCAAAAATTGTGTAACGTTTGTTACTAGTCCCAATATTTCCGCTTATATCAATATCAACAAAAGAAACACGCTATAAAAATCGGTAGTGTAATACAGTAATCCACATTTCGGTAGTTACACTTAAATGACTTATTACTAGTTACTAGTACTACTGCACTACAAACCATATATTACTCCTTTATAACCGACTTCAAACCGATAGTCACGCTTCACAATCGGTAGTCTACCGATAGTTTAAAACATTCGATATTCCTATCACTAGCTCATTCCACGTTAAGAAAATAGTATTACCCTTACGGACCTACAACGAATGAGCACCACCCCCCTGAGACACAAACATTCCTCGTGATTAAGGGATTTATGCTGTAATTTGTGATGGATTATGAATGACAGATGAAAATGATGAATTATTTTTGTCTGTGAGTTATTAAAATAACTACATAACATTTTCTTTTTCGTTAATATATTCGTAGGAAGGAAGCACAATGGCAGGAACCGCCATCGCTTCGTTGCCTTCCTTCATTTCCCTTTAGTGTTGAGTCGTTCATGATCTAACAAGTTCATTTGAACGACTCTTTTATTTGAACTGGTACGTGTTCGCTCAAATATTTTGAAAGGGTCGTTCGCAGGAACATACAGAATGTTAGAGTACGAAGACCTAAGCAAGCACCATCTATTGTAAAATGTACGTACTAGCTCGCGCCTCGTTCGTTTGAACGACTTCGTTCATTGTTTTCTGTTCGTGCTAGGAGCTCCCAAAGACGACAGTCAAATTCCAATTTCACAGAATGTCGTACTTGCCTGCTAGCTATAAATGAGCTCATGTTTGTTCGAGTCCAGTCTTAAGGAAGATATGGTCCACAGTACACACAATGGGGTGATAATATCGCTGGTTTACCTCTTAAAACATTACGATAAAATAAAAAAACGTGTTTTCAGTCTGGCACTTACGTACTGTAAGCGTTCTATAATACACGACAGTTGTGGGAATTATACACGCACACTGGTAAATAAATACTTTGTCTTCACACAAAATAATCAATGTCAACAACATCGGGCACAACGAAATCACACGCATTTGGAGCGGAGTAGCAAAATCATTTTATCATATGGTAAACCGACACGAGACTACGGTGTTGCATTCAGTACGCATAGGTTATTTTAAGATGGGTGTATCGGCGTAGAAGAATACTCAACTAAAATATCAGTACAGGTTAAAATTGTTCGTACCACATAGAAAACGCTCATAAATTTCAAGGTGCCCAAAATACGACAGCCTCTTGTGAGAAGGTTTTTACTGGCACGTAAAATAACTCTTGCGGGATAGAATATCAGCATCTCGACGTCCATGGAAACCGTAACAATAAATGGGGATCGTAAAACAATTCAGATATTACTGTTCAGAGATAATAGCTTCTCAACCCTTTTTTCCGTGAGACGATTCCTATTCTCGATTACTATCTGCCCTGTCCCATGTGTGATGATGTCTAAAATGAGATGAATGTAGTAGTGGTTAACAACTGGTGGTGATCGACAGAAATCTATAGAAGTTAGTAATTTCAGTCATTACTCCCTTATTACAATGTAATATTAATGGAAATTTTAAGGGAATTAGATTTTACACACCAATAGAGCATATCAAAAGTTAACGGGCTTTTGATGAAACACCTGCATACGGTACCTCCTACGGTCAGTGGGTAGGGCCTGGCACATCCCACTCTGATGAGTGTAGTGTCAGACATTAGGAAAATCCCTGGTTTTATAGAGTCAATATCTGAAAAGACATATCTAACATTGTAATATTAGTTCGTTATTCAGGAACATGCTTTATTAACACGACGTTTCCACAGGATTCGTCTTTCCCAGCTCTTTAAGAACTAAAAAGAACAATTATCATCTTAGAGAAATGTTTTCCCGTGGATAAAACCGGTAAATAGCTTCTTCTCTCTCAAACAGCTGATCCATACGCCCCTCGAACCGCCGAGCTTTAAATAGCGTAAGAGGTGCGGTGCGGTCGAAGGATATATGGTTTGTCGTTTATATTAAGGGAGGACGTAGACCTAACCAAGCACCACTATAATAATGCTCATAATAAACTACCTCGTTCATTTGAAAGACTTCGTTCATTGATTGATGTGCCGCGAGAGCTGTTTCCATGACGACAGCACAAATGAACTACCTCGTTCATTGAACGACAAATAAGCTTGCACACGAATGGCCAATGGCGTGACGTGTTAGTGGTCACGTGACAGAATATCTCTCACACTTTCAACTGGGGGAGGAGGAGTAATACAAAATTAGAAAGCTTACCTCTCCCTCTCTCGTAGATACCATTTCTTCACTTGGGTATACTGGCGGCGGCATTGTGTAGATGTTTTCTGTTTGTGCTCATAATAAACTAACTCATTCATTTGAACGAGGTGACGCGAGGGCTGTTTCTATGACATTACCTCATGAACTACCTCGTTCATTTGAACGACTCAAGTCTATGAAAGGCTTCTAATGAACTACTTCGAGCAAATGAACTAACTGGAACGATCCCTATTTCCCTTCATCTGTGTTGCTCTGGTACAAGCCTCGTGTAGTTCCACACTCTCTGAACCGCCGGCAGCTCACTTCTGTAGTGAAGTCATCTGCAGTATTTATATGTTGCGTGTGTGTTTTTAGGCTTTAAATCAGTGAGTACTTTTCTTGCGTTGAATGCGAGTTGGCTGTATATTGCATAGTATTTGTGCGTGTTCCATTATTTTTCGTACTGTACAGAAGTTGTTACTGAAGATGTTGGTGTTGTGGGGTGCAGCGATACACCATGGCATAACTTTTACTGATTAAGAAAATTCCCGTGTGTTTTATTTGTGCTTGGTTTTGTTATATACACTGAAGAAAATGGTAATTGCAACACCCAGGAGGAGTGGTGCTACATTGCTGCAATTATACATGCAGGACGAGTGTTCGGTTCCTCTGACCGCAAGTTCGGACAACAATCAATACAGGATATGCCCACCACGAGCTGCAATACACTGATGAATTCGTCGAAGCATGGACTGAATAAGGCCCTGGATCGCTTCCTGAGGAATTGTGGCCCATACTTGCTGCACTGCACGGGCCAGTTGTTCCAGAGTTGTGGGTGTCTGAGGACGGTTGGCCAGTTGTCGGCCCATCATGTCCCACACATGCTCAATAGGACTGAGGTCCGGGGATCTGGCGGGCCATTCTAAGGTTGTGATATCGTGGACAGCTTCTCTGGAGATGCGTGCAGCGTGAACCCGGGCAATGTCCTGTTGAAACATCCCATTAGCAATGTTCGCCATCATAGGGACAACCACTGGATTGAGTACCCTATCAACGTACTGTCGAGCAGTCATAGTGCCCTCAACAAGCACTAATTGTGATTTCACATTAAAGCCAATAGCTCCCCAGACCATAATGCTTGGTGCTGGCCCTGTGTGCCTCTCGACAATAAGATATGGGCGGCCCTTCTCCCCGGTACGTCGGCGCACACGATTCCGGGGATCACTGCGGGCAAGACAGAAGCGCGATTCATCACTGAAGACGACCATATGCCATTCGTCGACCTACGTCGATCTTTCTCGACACCAGGCCAGCCTTACACGTCGCTGTTGTGGGGTCAATAGAACAACTTCTGCAGGGACATGGGCTCGTAAGCCAGCTGCACGCAGCCGATTACCTACTGTTTGTTGTGTAACGTGGGATGCCACAGCTGCTCGAATTTGCGCTGCTGTTGCATGAGGTTCCATCCGGGCCATCCGAATGATGCGGCTATCCTCTCTCACAGTTGTCTGTCGCGCTGGGCCTGTGCCAGATCTACGAGTGTGGGTACCTTCATTTGACCACTGCTGCCATACACGTTGTACCGTAGATGCCTGTCGGCCAACACGTGCAGCGACAGTCCTTAGCAATAATCCAGCCTCCCACAGCCCAATTATCCGAGCCCTCTCAAACGGCGACAGTGTTGATAGCGTGCTCTTCTCTGTCATAGAGACATGTTTGACAGGGACCACTTCACTGCACAGACTGCAAGTCAACTACGCTACACCAGAATCCGTATACTGGAGTTGATTTCTCCGCGACCAATCACATGGGGAGACCTGTAGCAACAATCCAATGGGACTGAAACTTTGATCGTTTACATACCGACATGGCATCGTTCCATATCTTGAAAATCAACACAAACGACCAATGCCTTCATGGTGTTGCATTTTCCATTTTCATAAGTGTAGCTGCTCTTTCTTAACCCTCTCGTGCGCACAAGCCTCATACGAGGCCCCAAAATTATGTTTCCTTTAGTGCGCCGTTCATTTAACATTGTTATGAATTTGTGGAAAATTATGACTCTGTTCTTCACTTTAGACTTCATGTGAGGTGTGATATTAGTTACAACTATATCTATGGGATGACAGCACTTCCTTGCAGCTGCGAAGTTGTAGGCAGTTGTGGCGCTCTTGTTATTTGTGTGTTTCATATAGAGACTAAATTATTGAAATTGATACGTCCTTTACAAATATATGCAACAGATAAGTAAAAATGTTTTATATAGCAGGAAAGCATGCTCTTTCCAATGGTATTAGTATTTTTATTGTACATGCAATTTAGTGCCATTATTTTGTGTAATAATATAGGGGCCTCGTATGAGGTCTAAATGTACGAGAGGTCATGGTTCACAGTCATCAATTAGAACTAAAATATATTGTAGTTTTTGGTGGAATTTTTTATGCAAACCAAGACAGACTACTGATGTTTCATGGCACGTTTGTCATATATTCTCATTTCTATGCATTTAGAACCAAATGGATGAAGAACCAGGACCGTCTGTAGAAAATGTAGTCTTCACAACAAATGTCACAATATACTCTGCACCCTATCAGTAATACCTGACAATATGATATACAATCGCTTTAGCGAGATACGGAAGTATTTACACTTCATTGACAATCAGAACATTCCAGCAGACTTCAATGACCGGCTTATACGTTTACGTCCTATGATTGACCATTGCAAGCACATCTTTAGATGTTCATCCCAGCCAGAAGAATTTTCATCAGCTGATGATATGGTCTCTTTCAAAGGCCAATCAATGCTAAGAAGAGTATGAAGAGTAAACCCTAAAAATGGGGCTTCAGAATTTGGGTCTCAACCAGTTCCTCAGGATACATCCATAGCTTTGAGATCTATCAAGGAAAAGTGCAAAATGGTGAAGGTCATTCTGAATTTGGAGCAGTTGGTGATGATGTTCTTAGGCTGCGTGAAGATGTGAAGTTCAAAAGCCGTAAGCTTTTGATAATCTGTTTACGTCGATTAATCTTCTCTAGAAACTTCTTAAAGATGGCATTTATGCTTCCAGGACTATCAGAGCTAACAGGCTTTGTGGTGCTGATCTCAAGCTGCGGTCTGTGAAAACCTTGAAGAAGGAACCGAGAGGATTGTACTCTTTTACGTCGCAGTCCACCATCACAATAACCTGCTGGCATCATAATTCATTTTTACACGTAGCATCTACATTTGCTGGAGCAAACCCTGTAGGTGTTGTTAAGAGATGGTGTCGAAAACTGCGCGCAATCATTGAAATTCCACAAAGATATTCCATCAGCATTTGTAATTCCCACATGGGTGGCGTACACCTAATGGACTGCTCGTAGGTCTTTATCGGCACACCATAAGGCGCAAAAGGGAGTACTTCAGAGTATTCCATTATCTACTGAATGTGACCATTGTAAACTGTTGGATCCTCTGGAGAATGAACCCAGATTGTGAGAAGCTGGATCTGTTAGAATTCAAGTCCACAGTAACTACTTCTCTCAATTACATGGGAAGCAATCATGAACCCAAGAAAGGAAGACCCGCTTCACAGATGCCACCAGCAACCAAAAAATGGTTGAAAGTGAAGGCTATCTCTAAGCTGGCAAAGCTGCCTTCGCTTCCAATATGCCCTTTGCCCACAGTGTTTTGAGGAATTCCATAGCAGAAAATAACAACAGCCACTCCTTAATGCAAAATTTAGTTTGGTATAACGTGCACGTAAAACTGACATCCAGCGCACAGTATCTCCGAAGAAAATTCTTTCTCAGTTCAGTTGTGTTGTGGTGTGTGAGGACTCCCTTCATGCACATAGGCCTCATATGAGGTCCGTGGAATTTTCAAAGTAAATGAACTATTATTTCTTTTTCTTTAACATGACTGTATTTTGTAACCTTCCAATGAATAAAAAAATCAAGACAATTTTTTTTTACTTCAAACTGAAAATGCGTGCACGAGAGGGTTAAACGCATTTTAATTTTACCACTCTTTAAGAGCGTATTTCATTTTTACTATTTTTTTTGTGAGCTATACGACAGCATAATAGAACCCCGCGTTGCCTGAGGAAATTTATTAAATGCAATTAAATGCATCCCTCACCTGTCGATTACATACAAAGTATTATTTTTCTATTTTCTCTCCCAATTTGCCTTACACTTCAATGCTGAGTATTTTTATGTACTGTAGTTTACCTCTATTTTGTAAAAAAAAATAACGCCCCTTTAAACCCTCTGCCCCCTTTAGTTTTTAAAAATAATTTACAGCTTAGTTTCTTTCGCTTTTTATCGTGAACTTACACACTGAATTTCACAAATGTATGTACCGCAGAGCCATCCGATATAGCAACCCTGTTGTCATAAGAGCAATACTGTTTTCTTAACATGGAATGCACTATAGGTTGATGGAGGAAGTACGTCATAACGTACCGGTACTGCATTATACAAAGGCTGTGCAGGAGCCACATTAAACCGACCCCACTTTTGTCGCTGAAATCGCAGTCGTGATCTGTCATTAACGCCGTTTCACTGCAGCTGTATTGAATTATTTCCCACTTGGTCGAAAAACTACGGACATATAATAATAATAATAATAATAATAATAATAATAATAATAATGATAATAATAGACACGTGACACGAATTATCCCAGTCAGGATATCTAAACGGATATTAAACGTACTTTCAAGATAGGAAATCGAAAGGGGCATGGTCACAGAAGTTGAGAAATATCTACGAAGAATGGTAATTTCTCCTAAAGATATCCAGGAGCGTGTTCCGCTTAACCCTTAATTATGGACGTACCTACATTTTCAGTGACATCAACATGAACGTGAGATCACAGAGACCGCATCAAAATTAATGTGACTACGGAAGGCACGGTTATTGACAGAAATTTCTAGCTATTTTCATTTGAATAATTACACTTCATTCAACCCGAAACCACAACAACATTTGCCATTTCTTAATGTGTAGAACCCTCATACCTTCCGTTTTGAGTTTCAGCAATTTTCGTTACTCAGATTGCACTGTTCCATTTAAACACACGTATCCCTTATACTATCAAGAGAAATGGACCATAAATTGGATATTAATGTTGTTTGATAACCACTGCACAGAAAATTAACCACACATGAGACTGATCTCCTGTTGGGGTGGAAAGTGCAAGCACTGAACTTGGCCCTCAATGTTGCTCTCACTCTATATATTCGAAGCAGATCTTTCTTGTGCACTCCGAGCATACTGCCCTTTTCACATCAGGTGTAGCACTTGTAATATGTTTTCCTCTTCTTTGCTAGTAGGCGCAGACGACAAATTATCCGTTTTTGAAGCTTCTCCTCGGCAATGTTGATTCGCTCCTCAGGGATGCTCAAAACTCTAGAGATAGCGCCTCGAATACCTCTTGGGATCCTGGGATTTCATAATCTTCTTATCACGTGTAGCCTAGTGAGTTGAGGGGTAATTTATTTAAGAAAACGTTGCCTGGTCATTTGGGGGCTCTCGAAATAGGACTGATGCAAGATATTCGCAATCACAGCTGCAATATCGACGATATGGAAGAAGACTGCCATCGGTCACCTCTTGTTCTTCCACCTGTACAGTAGTTGGCTGACATCTGATCCAATGTATCTACTCCGGACTTCGTTGAAATATAAAACTGAATCATCTCTTCCTTCCCCGTGCCCGCATTAGTTGCTTTCCCATGGTGCATAGAGGTTAATAACAAAACAGCTTTGTTTATTTCCGGAACGTGTGAGAGAAGAGTTATGTCTTTCGTTAAGACATACACAGATGAACCGACCTTTCTCTGCGTGGAAGGGAAGAAGTTAGTTGGAATTTCCTTCTTGTTCTTCCTTACTGTCCCAACATAAGTGAGACCCATTTTCCTCAGCTCCTGAACAAGCTCAACTGATGTCAACCAATTATCAGCTGTTATATTCCTATTTGTGCCTTGTATTGGTTCTCACAAACGAAGAACTGCTGAGCTGGCTTCGAAAATTTTCTATCCTCCCTTGAGAGATCCATTCCATGAGTGTTCTTCCATGCGTAAATATATGCATTGTACAAAAACTATTTCTCGCATTAGTAAGGCACATCAATTACACTCCGCATTTCTCAGGCTTCTTCGGAATATACATTTTGAACTTACACCTACCTGCTACCTCTGAAATCTATTAGCATCTCGTCTACATTTCTGCCAATGGAGTTACACCTTTGAGAGTTCTAAATCAATATATTCAGAAGCTCAGGTATGGGTGCGACAGGCTATGTCTCTCTCCACTGCATTCTATCTTCTGGGTTATCAAAACGCAGGCTGCACAGAAGAATGGAAAATCTCGTACCTGAAATCACAACTTGAAATATTTCACGGCCAGTACCGTCAGCTGCGACGACTGAAGTGATGTCCTCTCTGTTAGATTTGAAAATCGCCAAATAAATAAGAAGGCCTAGAAAATCTTTCATTTCAACCGCATCGATATTTTGTAATTCTGGTCAGGTAGACTTCTCATTGCACTGAGTTTCACATTTGTCCATCGCACTAGCAAGTTCACAATTTCTTCACTGAATATTAGCGGCCATGCCATAATAGGATCCACACTGTTTCCAACTCGAGCTGAAGGTCGCAAATCGGGAAGGTGAATCACGATATTGTGAAGAGGGGAACGCACATTCTGTAGAGGTTCCGCAGACGGCCATTTGTATCTATTCCTACCATAAAAATCACTTAGAATGTGAATCATCACGCAGTAGCGCGGACCTTTCATTTTCTTCTACCTCTCCTTTTATCTCAGTATCGGTATTGTGATCACTCTCTATTTCACTATCACCATCGTCCACATCACTCATGTCTTCTTCAAATCACTCGATAATTTTCCTTCGTAATTCACATCACATGTTCGGACATCCGCCAAAGTACCTGCATATCTAAGACGAAATTCTAAAAGAAATTCAATTATATTAGGTCCACCTATTCAATTTAATAAATTTAATAAATGGCAGAAATGTACTGAATAAGTGGACCTAATATAATTTAATTTGTTTTAGAATTTCGTATGGTTCATGTTTGTGTTTACAGTACTCACGTTCTAGTTCGTGAACCATGGGCAACGGCTGAGTGGCCTAGTAAGTGGTCCTGAGAGTCGGGATACCAGTTGCTATGGAATGGGAGTGAGCATCTCGGACATATTCTGAGTCATTGCCCTCCTTGTGCTCAAGCGTCTAGGACTATACAATTCACCGGTGGTCCATAACCCGTTAGAGGAGAGATCCTCACTTGGACTAGGTGCAAGTAGGGTAGCGTCCTGCTTCATGAATTTACCGAGCTCAGAACATTTTAAGCAAGCCTCGGACCTATGGGAGAAACGGAGTCCCACTCCCATTTGACAGGCGAGGGACTCCTTGGAAACAACTTGGCGAACGAAATGGAATTCGATGGGGAGCTATCAATATTAATGGGGCTTATGGAAGAAAGAAGGTAGAACTGTCTGAGTCAGCAAAGAGGATGCATCTGGATGTGCTAGGAGTAAGTGATATTCGGGTAAGGGGAGATAATGAGGAAGAGATAGGAGATTGTAAAGTGTACTTGACGGGTGTTAGAAAGGGAAGGGAGGCAGCGCGGCTGTGAGCTTGCATCCGGGAGATAGCAGGTTCGAATCCCACTATCGGCAGCCCTGAAGATGGTTTTCCGTGGTTTCCCATTTTCACACCAGGCAAATGCTGGGGCTGTACCTTAATTAAGGCCACGGCCGCTTCCTTCCAACTCCTAGGCCTTTCCTATCCCATCGTCGCCATAAGACCTATCTGTGTCGGTGCGACGTAAAGCCCCTAGCAAAAAAAAAAGAAAAGGAAGGGCAGAGTCTGGGGTAGGGCTCTTTATCAGGAATACCATTTCACGCAATAAAGTTTCTGTTAGGCACATAAATGAGCGAATGTTGTGGGTAGATTTGTCAGTTGGAGGAATTAGGACTGGAATTGTGTCCGTGTATTCACCATGTGAGGGTGCAGATGAGGATGAAGTTGACAAGTTTTATGAAGCATTGAGTGACATCGTGGTCAGGGTAAGCAGCGAGGATAGAATAGTGCTAATAGGCGATTTCAATGCGAGAGTTGGGAATAGAACTGAAGGATACGAAAGGGTGATTGGTAAATGTGGGGAAGATATGGAAGCCAATGGGAATGGGAAGCGTTTGCTGGACATCTGTGCTAGTATGTGTTTAGCTGTTACAAATACATTCTTCAAGCATAAGGCTATTCACCGCTACACATGGGAGGCTAGGGGTACCAGATCCGTATTAGACTATATCTTAACCGACTTTGACTTCAGGAAATCTGTTAGGAATGTACGAGTTTTTCGCGGATTTTTCGATGATACAGACCACTATCAGATCTGTAGTGAACTAAGTATCTCTAGGCCTAGGGTAGAGAAAGTGAAATCTGTCTGCAAACGAATAAGGGTAGAAAATCTCCAGGACGAGGAAATTAAACAGAAGTACATGGATATAATTAGTGAGAAGTTTCGAAGAGTAGACAGTAAGCAGGTTCAGAATACAGAAAGTGAGTGGGTGGCATACAGGGATGCTGTAGTAGAAACAGCAAGGGAGTGACCAGGAACAACTGTGTGTAGAGATGGGAAAAGGCGAACATCTTGGTGGAATGATGAAGTGAGAGCAGCCTGTAAACGTAAAAAAGAAGGCTTATCAGAAATGGCTCCAGACAAGGGTCAAGGGAGACAGGAATTTGTACGCAGATGAAAGAAACAGAGCGAAACAAACAGCTGTTGAATCCAAAAAGAAGTCACGGGAAGATTTTGGTAATAAGCTGGAAAGGCTAGGTCAAGCAGCAGGGAAACCTTTCTGGACAGTAATAAAAGAATCTTAGGAAGGGAGGGAAAAAGGAGATGAACAGTGTTTTGAGTAATTCAGGTGAACTCATAATAGATCCCAGGGAATCACTGGAGAGGGTGAGGGAATATTTTGAACATCATCTCAATGTAAAAGAAAATCATCCTGGTGGTGTTGCAAACAGCCAAGCTCATGGGGAGGAGGAAAATAATGTTGGCGAATTTATGCTTGAGGAAGTGGAAAGAATAGTAAAAAAACTCCATTGTCATAAAGCATCAGGAATAGATGAAATTAGACCTGATATGGTGAAGTATAGTGGGAAGGCAGGGATGAAATGGCTTCATAGAGTAGTAAAATTAGCGCGGAGTGTTGGTAAGGTACCTTCAGATTGGACAAAAGCAGTAATTGCACCTATATATAAGCAAGGGAACAGGAAGGATCGCAACAACTATCGAGGTATCTCATTGCTTACTATACCAGGCAAAGTATTCACTGGCATCTTGGAAGGGAGGGTTCTATCAGTCGTTGAGAGGAAGTTGGATGAAAATAAGTGTGGTTTCAGACCACAGAGAGGCTGTCAGGCTCAGATTTTCAGTATGCGCCAGTTAACTGAAAAATGCTACGAGAGGAATGGGCAGTTGTGTTTGTATGTTTCGTAGATCTAGTGAAAGCATATGACAGGGTACTGAGGGAGAAGATGTTCACTATACTGGGGGACTATGGAATTAAAGGTAGATTATTAAAATCAATCAAAGGCATTTATGTTGGCAATTGGGCTTCAGTGAGAATTGATGGTAGAATGAGTTCTTGGTTCAGGGTATATACAGGGGTTAGACAAGGCTGTAATCTTTCACCTTTGCTGTTCGTAGTTTACATGGATCATTGCTGAAAGGTATAAAATGGCAGGGATGGATTCAGTTAGGTGGAAATATAGTAAGCAGTTTGGCCTATGCTGACGACTTGGTCTTAATGGCAGACTGTACCGAAAGCCTGCAGTCTAATATCTTAGAACTTGAAAATAGAAGCAATGAGTATGGTATGAAAATTAGCCTCTCGAAGAAGTAGGTAAGACATTCAACAGAATTGAATGTCCGATTGGTGGTACAAAGCTAGAACAGGTCGATAATTTCAAGTATTTAGGTTGTGTGTTCTCCCAGGATGGTAATATACTAAGTGAGATTGAATCAAGGTGTAGTAAAGCTAATGCAACCGAGCTCGATAGCTGGAGTCGCTTAAGTGCGGCCAGTATCCAGTATTGGGGAGATAGTAGGTTCGAACCCCACTGTCGGCAGACCTGAAGATGGTTTTCCGTGGTTTCCCATTTTCACACCATGCAAATGCTGGGGCTGTACCTTAATTAAGGCCACGGCCGCTTCCTTCCCAGTCCTAGCCCTTTCCTGTCCCATCATCACCATATGACATATCTGTGTCGGTGCGACGTAAAGCTAATAGCAAGAAAAAAAGCTAATGCAGTGAGCTCGCAGTTGCGATCAGCAGTATTCTGTAAGAAAGAAGTCAGCTCCCAGACGAAACTATCTTTACATCGGTCTGTTTTCAGACCAACTTTGCTTTACGGGAGCGAAATCTGGGTGGACTCAGGATATCTTATAAGTTAGAAGTAACAGACATGAAAGTAGCAAGAATGATTGCTGGTACAAACAGTTGGGAACAATGGCAGGAGGATACTCGGAATGAGGAGATAAAGGCTTATTTAGGAATGAACTCGATGGATGAAGCTGTACGCATAAACCGGCTTCGGTGGTGGGGACATGTGAGGCGAATGGAGGAGGATACGTTACATAGGAGAACAATGGACTATGCTATGGAGGGTAAGGGAAGTAGAGGGAGACCAAGACGACGATGGTTAGGCTAGGTTTCTAACGATTTAAAGATAAGAGGTATAGAACTAAATGAGGCCATAACACTAGTTGCAAATCGAGGATTGTGGCGACGTTTACTAAATTCTCAGAGGCTTGCAGACTGAACGCTGAAAGGCACGACAGTCTATAATGGTAATGTATGTATGAATGTAGAATTTCGTCTTAGATATTCGATGTCAGTACGAAAACGGGATGAAGTTTACTGCTTGTAACGCACCTGCACGCTGACTCATTGCTGCACACAGCACTATCAACTGAACACAGCTTCAAACCATGGACGTGCGGTCATCCAGGCCCCTACGAAACTCATCAGCTTCTTATCGCGGCTGCACGGTTACTTATGACAGATAAGTACAGTGGAGAGGTCTTCTCGAAATAGAACGGTACTGTAAGCATATATGCTGCAAGGGCGACAAGCGAGGTGTGGCACTTGTATATTTTACCACCACGCTCATGTTGACCATAGTTAAGGGTTAAGGAAAATCTACGTACGCACAAAGGTTTCCAGGAAAAGCTGAACCTGAAGACAGGGAAGGCGTGGACCCAAGAGAGGAATGTCGGAGCATTGCGCGGCAGTTAAAGCTCGAAAAAGGAGACAGTTCAACGGACGTAGACCTACTTGACCAAAACGAAGAAAGAAAAAAAATTATATAATAATAGTAATAATTATTGTACCGCGTGGTACACCTCCACGCCGTTAATTCAAACTTTGCGCCAGTTTGAACTCCTCTACTGGAGGAAACCTGTTTGTGGCCAAGCACTTGTCTTCCCCCATTATATTGGGAGCTGACTTCATTTCTCACAGTGGTCTTGTGCTCGATCTTCAGAGTAGGTCGTGCACTTTCAAATTTGCGTCTAATTGTAAAATCCCCTTATTGAAATGTAATTCTGCATCATGGTCATCTATTTCGCCTACCCAGGATGAGATGTTGTTAGATCTTAGACATCTACCTGAGGAGCAGGCTGATAGTATTCGTAAATTGTGTCAGTCGTTTCTAGAGGTGTTCTCTGATACTCTTGGTGTTACTGACCTGATCGAATACAAAATTGAGGTCACGGATTCGATTCCTGTCCGTTTTCCACCTTATAGGCTATCTCCACCCAAAATGGAGGCTCTGAAAGAAATCATTGATCAAATGTTAAAGGATGGTATTATTCGGCCCTCTAAGTCGGCGTATTCTTCACCTATTTTTCTAGTCCCGAAACCCAAAGGTGGCTTCAGGCCTGTCATTGATTATAGGGCTCTCAATCGGAAGGTGGTGTTACAACCTGTGCCCCTTCCTGACCTTCATTCTTGCTTTTCCTGGTTTCGTAAAGCTAAGTTCTTCACCATCTTCGATTTGAATCAGGCCTATAATCAAATTCCCCTAGCGGAAGAGTCTAAACACCTTACAGCGTTTGCCACGGATTGGAATCTGTATGAATACAACCGCGTGCCTTTCAGGATCCCCACGGGAGCAGCTGTACTCACTAGACTGCTAGATAGGGTCTTTTCCGACATCAAATTCGAGTACTTGTATCACTATCTTGATGATGTCGTCGTATTTTCGGAGACTTTCGAAGAACATCTAGATCATCTGCGAGAAGTTCTCAATCGCCTTCGTAAGGGCGGGTTAACTGTGAAGTTGTCCAAGGTTGCCTTCGCTAAGCCCTCCATGTCATTCCTAGGGCATATTGTGTCACCTGATGGTGTCGCTGTTGATCATTCTAGAACACAGGCCATCCGTGATTTTAAACCTCCCAAGGACATCAAAGGTATCGCCAGGTTCATTGGTATGGTGAATTTCTTCAGCAAGTTTATTCCTAACTTCGCCAATAGAGCGGCGCCCTTGAACCTTCTTCGCAGGAAAGGCATCAAATTTGAGTGGGGACCTTCTCAACAAGCCGCTTTTGAAGATCTTAAATTAGCTCTCTGTAATGCCCCTGTCCTTGCTATGCCCGATTTCTCGAAGAAATTCATCGTCCAAACCGACGCGTCGTCGGCGGTAGCTGCAGTCCTTCTTCAAGAGACTGAACTAGGGAGGCGACCCATCGCCTATGCATCTAGGACTCTATCGGCTCAAGAAGCCAAGTATTCCATCTATGAGCTCGAAGGTTTGGCAGTCTTATTTGCCTTAGAAAAGTTCCGTCTCTATCTGGAACATGTCAAATTCGACCTGGAGACGGATAATCAAGCCTTAAGCTGGGTCTTAGGTAGGCCGCGTCGTACTGGTCGTATAGCCCGTTGGGCCATCCGAATTTCTGCCTTCCAATTCGACGTTAGGCATATCAGAGGTACTGAAAATGTTGTCGCAGACGGACTCAGCCGTATGTTTTCCAACGACGTAGAGACCCATGAACTGGTCGATAGTTCATCACCTCCCGAATCCATACTACCTGTGGTTAATGCCATCTTAACAGATGCTCCCATGCTCTTTAGGGACATCGAGAAATACCAACGTAAAGATCCGACGCTGGCACCGATAATGGAAACCCTTTCTTCTGGGGAACATGTTGTCCCTTATGTCTTGAGGAATGGTGTTCTATGTTGCCCTTCGAGGCATGATAAGACGATGAAAGTTGTCGTCCCAGCTGTTCTTGTACCTATGATCTTCAAGTACTATCATGAGACCCCATTAGGGGGGCATCTAGGCATCTTTAAAACTCGTGAAAAGATTCGTGAAGGGTTCATCTGGAAGGGTATGGACGGTGAAATTCGTGAACTAGTAAAGGCTTGTAAATCCTGCTTGCTTAGTAAACCCACCATGTCCACCAAGGTAGGCCTTTTGTCCTCTCATCAAGCGTCGCGCCCTATGGAACGCCTGTATATTGATTATGTAGGACCCTTCCCCCAGTCAAAGGGAAATGCCAACAAGTTCATCTTTGTATGTGTAGATGGTTTTACAAGATTTTCCTGGTTATTTCCGACTAAGCTGGCTACCGCTCAGTCCACCATTACTTGTCTAAATTCTATCTTTGCTTCTTTTGGTCCGTGTCAATATATTGTGTCTGATAAAGCTAAGGCTTTCACATCTAATCTATTTCGTAAATTCTGTTTTGACCTGTCCATTTCTCATGTGACAACTTCTGCTTATTATCCCCAACCATCTCTGGCTGAACGGGTTAATCGTAATCTCAGGTCCGCGCTTATTGCCTATCATCATGAAGATCATTCCCGTTGGGACACGTCCCTGCATTGGTTAGCTTTTGCTTTGAATTCGGCGGTTCATGAATCTCATAAATGTACTCCCGCTTCGTTGATGTTCAAGTTTGTTCCCAACACGCCGCTCTCTAACCTCTGGTCTCTGAGTGACATTTTACCAGAGACAATAGGTCCAGATAATATTAAAGATCTTTGGAAGAAGGCTAAAGCCAATCTTAAAGTGTCTCATGAAAAGGTTAGGGAAAGATATGATCGTGGACGGAGACCCACCAATTTGAAGGTAGGCGACCAGGTGATGGTCAAGAATTTTGTTCCCGCGGGCAAGCTTGCCCCCAGATTTCATGGGCCGTGTACTATTCTCGATTTCCTTACACCCGTTACCTTATTGCTAAGCATTCCAGCCACCGAGAGGATATTTAGGGTTCACCTGTCGCAGGTGAAACCTGTATAAATTCTGTGCTAACTTGCTTCATATGATTTTGAAAGAAATGTGAAGGTTATATTTTTTTGAGGGGTTTATTTTAAGGCCTTCTGCCCTTGGAATCTGTTTCCTTGTATGTAAGCTTTTGTAAACCTTCCCCGACCAGTTAAACTGCCATCCTGTCCTTGCCATGGCCATTACCATGCTCCCGTCTCCTGCTCAACAACACACAGTGGCTTCTAAATAAAATAAATATCTCCACGCCGCTGGCCCCTCAACCTCATCACCAAGCCTGTGCCCTAAAAGAATTATGGTCAAACAAAATTCTGCCGCCGAGCTTTAATGTTTCAGTGCCCCCGCAGCCGCGCGGCGCCGTGCCGCGACTGGGATAGAGGAAGGGCCCCCTCTACTCCAGCGAGGTCGACCAGTGCACTGCGAGCCGGAACCCTCCTCCCGGCCAAGGCTGATGTGCAGCGCACAACCTGGTACTTGCCCGCGGACTGTATACGTTCGCCGCGGGTGCGGCGTGCTTCAACACCACTACTCCTCTCATAGTGCGGGCG
This sequence comes from Anabrus simplex, assembly GCF_040414725.1. Classification (NCBI taxonomy): domain Eukaryota; kingdom Metazoa; phylum Arthropoda; class Insecta; order Orthoptera; family Tettigoniidae; genus Anabrus; species Anabrus simplex. The sequence goes on along the minus strand of NC_090277.1, from coordinate 37,389,425 downwards.
AGCGGTATCTCAGGGTACTTGAGGGGCCCGAGCGGCCTCCCCTGGACTCGAGCAGCGGCGGCTGGCCTGGCCGTCAAAGTCATCGGCAACTGATATACTTAATCTGCTGCATGGACGTTTCACATCAACAATTACTACTTTTTTTGGATTTTACTGCAATATCTGGTGGACTTAGAAAAATTTCTTCTCTTTCAAGAATTTAAAGCTTTTCCTTCTGAATTCAACTTCTACAAACATAAAGACATTACATCAGCAATAACTATAAAGAATTTTGAAACTGGATCCTATCGCTTAAGAAAATTTGGTTGTAAATACTTCTGCAATTAATGTCCATATCAATATCATAACTTGGACTTTGTTTTCAAACAAATTTCATGTGTCACCCCTGGAGGGACTTTTTGGGGGGGAGGGGAGGTCTGTACCGCGTGGTACACCTCCACGCCGTTAATTCAAACTTTGCGCCCGTTTGAACTCCTCTACTGGAGGAAACCTGAACTTTAATTACTGTGTTAATTCTCAAGTTTCTCAGAAGATGTCCCTACTTGTAAAATTTGAAGTTTCTGAACTGTGTCGTTTTCGATGTATTTTTGTTTTGCCTGTAGTAAGAAGTGTGAACATTCTCTTCTAGAGGACACTACTGAAGAATTACAATGGTGCACCCTAGTGCGAAGTGAAAGAACTGGTTTTTTTGGAGAAATTTTGGGTTCCTAAGTTTATTCTTTGTTAAATTTCTTTCAGTCATTGTTTAAGTTGGCAATATTAACCCTTTCTTTCCCCTTGTTTTGAATTTACCAATCCCGAATTTCTCTAATGAATTTTCCACCAATAATGTGTTTCTTCTTCATCTGGTGTAGGGGTTTTCGTTATTAACCAATAAAATGATTGTGGGCGGGTGTTTTCATTCCTGAAACGACTCGAACTTTCCACGAGGGTATATAAACTGCTGATTTTCGGGTCTCCGCGCCACTTCAGTAACTCCTATCAGTGTGTAAAGTACGTAGCAGGGGCGGGAAGCGCCTCTTTCTTCGGGCAGCAGTTCAACCACCCGGTAATGGCCGTTTAATAACTTCTTTTCTTGCTAGCTCAGCAGTTTAACTCTCGGTACAGGTCCGAAGCCCTTCACCATGTAACTTTCCTCTAAAATGTTAAGACACTTTGTTTCAATCCTATCTTTTTAAACTACAAATTGGGATAGAGAGTGCTTAACCCTCTCGAGCTCCCACTCATATTGCATTGAGGTGAACTTATTTTCTCAACCGTTTCTTCCTTAACGTAATGTAAATTGTCTCCTTCTATAAGTCACCTCTTTAGTATGGGATTAGCCCTTGCGCTAACGGCCTAGTGCCAAGTAGGTTTTGATAAGGCGTATTTGGAGTGCAGTTTCGCCTCCTCTCAAGTTGGTATTGTGGAGGCCATGTAATATTTCTGTTTCTTCACTGAATAGGCCTCAGTAGGTTGGGTATTTTTACCCCTGTGTCTATGTCCTGGGAGGACAGCTTGAACGTGGAGTTTGGTGTGGCCTTTGAAAGGCTTGAACTTAAGAGCGGGTCGCTCTTTCTTAAAATTTGTTTCTGCGTGCCTCTAGGAGGCTTTACTATGTAGTGGGGAGCAAGTGCTCCTGAACATGATTGGGGTCTTCTGCCCCTTTGTCGAATCTTGTTTTGGGTAAAGTCGGGCTAAGTGCTCAAGAATTGTGAGTCCGGGGCTCGAAGCCCCAAATCCTGTAAATACTGTAATTGTACATTCGTTGCCTTGCTACTCTGTACCTGCCATTCTTGTTATTTCTTGATTTTGAAAATAAAATATAACCTTGTTAAATTTTAAATTAACTTTAATTTCGTAGATTGAGACCTGTTCATCCCAGCACCTTCTTTCACCTCTACCTACCACGGATAACTCCGTAACAATTATAATCACAGCACTCATACCGCAATAAACCTGCATCATTACACCTCAACATATCAGTCAATCACTACGAACCTGTATTTACTGCTGTCGCCCTGGTGGCAGATTCCCTATTTGTTGTTTTCATAGCATTTTCTTAAATGATTGCAAAGAAATTGGAAATTCATTGAACATCTCTCTTGGCAAGTCATTCCAATCCCTAACTCCCCTTACTATAAACGAATATTTGGCCCAATTTGTCCTCTTGAATTCCAGCTTTATCTGCATATTGTGATCTTTCCTACTTTTAAAGACACCACTCAAATTTATTCGTCTACTGATGTCATTCCACGCCATCTCTCAACTGACAGCTCGGAACATACTACTTAGACGAGCAGCTTGTCTCCTTCCCCCAAGCCTTCCCAGTTCAAATATTGCAACATTTTTGTAACGCTACTCCTTTGCCGAAAATCACCCAGAACAAATCGAGCTGCTTTTCTTTGGATTTTTTCGAGTTCTTTAATCAAGGAATCCTGGTGAGGGTCCCGTACACTGGAACCATACTCTATTTGGGGTCCTAGCAGAGACTTATATGCCCTCTCCTTTACATCTTTACCACAACCCCTAAACACCTTCATAACCATGTGCAGAGATCTGTACCCTTCATTTACAGTAATATTTATTTGATTACCCCAGTGAACGTCCTTCCTTATATTAACACCTAAGTATTTACAATGATCCCGAAAAAGTAATCTCACCCATCAATGCAGTAATTAAAACTGAGAGGACTTTTCCTATTCGTGAAACTCTCAAACAGACTTTTAACCCCGTTTATCATCATACCATTGCCTACCGTCCATCTCACAACATTATCGAGGTCATTTTGCAGTTGCTCTCAATCTTCTTATTTATTACTCCGTACAGAATAACATTATCTGCAAGAAGCATTATCTCTGATTCCACTTCTTTACTCATATAATTTCTATATATACTCTAAGAAAATATACAAATCCAATAATACTGCCTGGAAGAATTCACCTCTTAATTAATACAGGGTCAGATAAAGCATCACCCACTCTAATTCCCTGAGTTCTATTTTCTAGAAATACAGACACCCATTCAGTCACCCTTTCGTACAATCCATTTGCACTCATTCTTGCCAGAAGTCTCCCATGATCTACCCTATGAAATGCCTTAGATTGGTAAATCTCAATAGTCCATATGACCTCCTGAATCCGGGATATCTGCTATATCTTGCTGGAATCCTACAAGATGAGCTTGAGTGGAATCAACTTTCCTAAATCCGAACTGCCTCCTATCGACACCAGTTATTAATTTCGCAAACCCTTTCCTTTATACACAGGGGCTACTATAGCAACTCTCCATTCATTTGGTATAACTCCTTCATGCAAACAATAAACAAGTAAGTACCGGTTCTTCAGATATGGTACTACATCCCAACCCATTGTCCTTAGTATATCCCCGAAACTTTATCAATTCCAGCTGCTTTTCTGGTTTTCAACTTTTTAATCTTCCTGTAAATGTCATTGTTATTATACGTAAATTTGAATACTACTTTAGTGTTAGTACGACCGACTTCATGGGTCTCTCTAACTAGCTCCTTACAAGCCTTGACAATCGGGTCCACCCACTGTAATCGAAGCAGTTTCATAGCTCGACGCGCGACGCTGGTGACCTAAGTTTCTGCTGTAGAAATTCATACCACTCTACGGAAAAGATATTAACTTTGATTGCCGATACGTCGTAATGTAGACATATGGAGAATGTTGCATAAGTTAATACTGTTAATGAGATTAATCCTAAAGGATATTTTCGTTGATATTTGCCAGAGTAATGTCGTGAACTGAAACTGCAGGGAGATGGAGTAGTCCAGCTGACGTTCTGAAATTGACTCTGGTTGCCGATTTATCTTAATTTAGGGAAAGAAGAAGAAAGTTACATTAACTAATACTGTTAAAATGATTCATCCTGAAGGCTACTTTTGTTGATATTTGTCAAAATGACGTCGTGAAATGAAACTGCAGTGAGATGGATTATTCCAACTGACATTCTTTAACTGTGAGGAATAATAGTAATCATTTGTATTATCGTAGGATTTAGACACATTGTAGAAATTACCACAATTCTTTTGTCTGGGGATTAAGCTTCATTGTTCAATTAGAGTTTCAAAATTCAAGTGTTGCTGTCACGAAAGAGGCTGGACAAAACATAAAGGTCTTACATTTTCTATTTTCGGTGTATGGATAACATAAATATTTTGACTAAATGTGTTTAAGTTTAAATTCCGATATGGTATTGTTTCAGATTATATTTCATTCATACCTTGCATTAGAATTTTAAATACCGGGCGAGTTGGTCATGCCGTTAGGGGCGCGCAGTCGTGAGCTTGCATCCGGGAGATAGTGCGTTCGAACACAAATGTCGGCAGCCCTGAACATTGTTTTCCGTGGTTTCCCACTTTCACACCAGGCTGTACCTTAATTAAGGCCAAGACCTATTCCTTCGCACTCCTAGTCCTTTCCTATCCCACTGTCGCCATGAGACCTATCTGCGTCGGTGCGACGTAAAGCAAATAGGAAAAAGGAAGAAGTTTTAATAAAAATTCAGTGAGAAAATTATTTGGGTTAAATACATTGTAAACTGTTCAAAGCACAGGTAACGCTTCATACATTGGCCTTACCGTCATAACAGTAATGGTTCCTGCTTGTCAGTGTTTAAATGTTAAAGTTGAGATTATCTTGGATAAAAATGTGTTCTGTTGCAGTCATGTGGCAAATATGACTGCGCCTAAACGATTATTCAATGATAGAAAATTAGGGGTTAAAATAACCGATTAGCGTGATTAGCTGCCACCCCCGGAGGCCCGGGTTCGATTCCCAGCCACGAAATTTGAGAAGTGGTACGAAGGCTGGAACGGGGTCCACTCAGTCTCAGAAGTTCAACTGAGTAGAGGGGATATGGGTTCCCATCTCAGCCATCCCGGAAGTGGTTTTCGATAGTTTCCAACTTCTCCTCCAGGCAAATGCGGGGATGGTACATAACTTACGGCCACGGCCGCTTCCTTCCCTCTTCCTTGTATATCCCTTCCAATCCTACCATCCCCAACACAAGGCCTCTGTTCATCATAGCAGTTGCGGTTGCCTGGGCGAGGTACTGGTCATCATTCCCAGCTGTATCCCCGACCTGAAGTCTCACGCTCCAGGCCACTTCCCTTGAGATGGTAGAGGTGGGATACCTCGTCAAGTCGGAGGAAAAAATCAACCCTGGAGGGATAAACAGATTATGAAACAAAGAAAGGAAGGAAGAAAGGAAGAAAGAAAGAAAGAAAGAAAGAAAGAAAGAAAGAAGATAAATACCTGAAATAGAAACGGAAAACTAAAACAGAAGTGCTAACTGCTTTGAGCCACTCCGTATTTTGCCCTGGTCTACAGAGAATTCGTGAAATGATAGTGTCCCTTTGCTCTTTTTTCCTGTCCGAAGTACAAAAAAAAAGGCACACAGCAATACATATTCGAATATTTCCATACACAGTTAAAAAAAGCAAATCGCTACACAATCAAAAAAGAATTAGCGCATGAATTAAAATTCTTTTTTAGGACGAAGTTATGGCGAGAAATCTCTTTGAGCCACTCATTACATGTATTCTTGTTTGAACAAAATTTTTGTTCAAAATACAAAAAGGGGGCATAATAATATCAGATATTCCAAAATTTGTAAACACAATTTAAAAAATCAAATCGGGGCCGATGACTTTAGGTGTTAGGCCCCTTTAAACAACAAGCATCATCATCATCGAAAACAAATAACCACATTACACAATAAAGAATATACTGATCAACACATAACTATCCAATTTCAATATCAAGACAACAAACACCTCATTGCGAACACATTACCAAAATTTACGACAGCAAAATAATACAAATAAAGCTGTAAATGCGGTAATTTGAGGTATACAGCTTTCTGTCAGTGACTTAGGATGCCAGCGCTCCAGCGGCATTATGGTGAGCCTTTCCAATTACAGCTTTATGCTGGGCTTCACAAGCGATTGTCAAGGCTGGTATAAGGAGCGCAGCGATGGATCCAGTCGGCCGTGGTGTTAGTCACCTCCTCTCTTTGGACATTATCCTTGTAACCAACAGGCTTTACATACTGCTGAGCTAGTACTTCTGCCTTTTGAAGATCGTCGCATACACACTTCCCTTTTCCATTAATGATTCCTGTAATGTCCCTCTTGGAATCTCTTTCTGCTCCAAAGTATCTATTCATACACTTCCATTTTTCACTAAAATATGTATGACCGCTAATTATGCTTGCCATCATGTTATCCTCAGCTGGCTTTATTGCTAGATTCAATTTCCTATTAATTTTCTTCAATTTCTCCTTGCTTCTACAGCCATTTCTAACTCTATTTCTTTCCAACCTGTACCTCCTTAGTCTCTTTATTTCACTGTTATTATAAAGTGGGTCTTTATCATTCGTTGCCGCCCTTAAAGGTACAAACCTGTTTTCATATTCCTCAACAATTGCTTTAAACCCACCCCAGAGCCTTTTTACATTTTTATTTACCGTTTTCCACCGATCATTGTTAATTTTTAACACTTCCTCATGTCACTTTTTTCAGCCATGTGGTACTGCCTAATACTCTGCTTAATACCTTCCTTTCTATGATATTTACTTCTAACAACAACAAAAACAGCTCCCTGATAATTAATGCCATCTCATACTTCGGTTTCTCTATAGAGCTCATCCGGATTTACCAGCACCTCATCTAGAATATTCACCCCTCTAGTTGTTTCCATCGCTTTCTGAATCACGTGCCATCCCAGATTGTCATTTGCCATTTGTTGGTCATGCTTCCTGTCATTTTCATTACCGTCACAATCGACATTTGGTAAATTGCGATCACCTGGTACAATCACCCTCCTTTCCATATCATTTTTCAGATAGCTGATTATCTTATCAAATAATTCTGAATTAGCGTCAGCGCTACCCTTTTCCGGTCTGTACACTCCAAAGACATCAAGTTGCCTATTATCTTTAGAGATCAGTCTTACACCTAGTAGTTCATTTTTGTGATCTTCAAATTTTTCGTAGTTTACAAATTCTTCTTTCTCTGGAATCAATACTCCCCCTCTCACCAAACCTATCCCATCTCTACGATACACGCTCCAGGTCCGTGAGAATATTTCTGCAACCATTATATCATTTCTCAGCCACGATTCAACTCCTAATACAATACCTAGTACGTACCTACTAAAATACTTGATTCTATTACTTTCTTTACAATTGTTCAGCACTAATTATTTATGTCATCCCACCTGACTTCCATAACCCGGTATCCTTATCACCGCTCCGTAGACCACCCCGTTCCCCTGAGTGCAAGTCTTCTAAACAAATATCATAACTTATATGTACCGCTGCGGTTTAAGTGAACTACGTTGAACTAAAGAACGCCACCCTCCTGAGAATCTGCCACACTGTGAGGTTTCTAGGAACGACTTATCCTCTGAGTAGCACCCAACAGAATGGAGTTCCAGGCCGGAGTTCCGAGGATACTGAAGGGCAGATTTCCAAAACGGGGGGATAGAAAGTTGTTTAGAGACATCATCTGCGTACATTTATTGTATATATATATATATATATATATATATATATATATACGGTGTAATTATTTCCGCATAGTAATAATACGGAGTATCAAAATTGTTCTACGGAAGAAAATTAAGCAACATTCGCCATTCACCAGAGAAAAATAACGTCAGAATTATAAAAGTTTAAATAAGGAGCGATCAAAAAGTATCCCTTCGCCCGCCGTACAGTCCTCCAATCGGGCAATATCGCCGTGAGCACTTAGGTACTCGAGGTACTCATCCCACCGACGCCCCACTTTAAAGTTCGCGTCACGCCGTGTTCTGCTCGTGAAGAAGACCGTATCCGCCTCCTGCAAAACCCCGTCCGTCAGGAAGCGGCAACCTTTCAAGGCCTTTTGAGGGGACCATAAGGCGTGATAATCGCATGGTTCATAATAATGCTAATAATATTATTGGCTTTACGTTACAATAACTACTTTTACAGTCTTCTGAGATGCCAAGGTGCCGGAATTTAATCCCGCAGGCCTTCTTTTAGGTGCCTCTAAATCTACCGACACAAGGCTCATTTGACTGAGCCATGATCGAACATGACATGTAGGGGTCAGGAAGCCTGCACATCAAACGTTTGAGCCACTTAATCCGACTGTTTAACAAACGACCTGTTGGAAAAACATGGCATTGCATACATGAGAGAAGTCCGGCCTTTCCCATCAGTTAGAGGACTGGTAACACCGACGATTCTGTTACTGAGAAAATTTACTATTGTATACATCGGTATGGATTGGCCTCAGCGCAGAGTGAGTTAACAGTCGTCAAACAAGCTGACACTTCGGACATTAACATATATCTACTTTGAATATAAGGGTGTAGATATTCTAACAGAATCCTTTTTAAGATTAGGAGATCCTGATAATAACGTTGAAACATACCATTGGCGGTCTCAGTAATGCATATATCTGTGTTCCTCGAGAACATAGTACCGAAAAAGAAGTAATGATACAATACATCAGTGTAGCCACTCACTAGATTGCGTTACCAGGTCTGTTGGAAGATGAGATGTATGGGAAAAGTTTTAACTCACATATTGAAATAGTGTGGTTTTTTGCTTGTCGCTTTTCGTCGCACCGACACAGATAGGTCTTATGGCGACGATGGGACGGAAGGGCTAGGAGTGGGAAGGAAGCGGCCGTGGCCTTAAGTAAAGTGGAGTTCCAGCATTTGCCTGGTGTGAAAATGGGAAACAATGGTAAACCATTTTCAGGGCTGCCAAGAGTGGGGTTCGAACCTACTATCTCCCGAATACTGGCCGCACTTAAGCAACTGCAGCTAACGAGCTCGGTGATATAGTGTGTTGGTTTTGCAGTCTTAGCAACTAGAATCTTCCTAAGACCTCAAAGAAACAATACTTCGCCACTTCTTACACAAAAGTACTTACTCACGAGAGTTAGAGAGTGAATTAAAATAAAATCAGCCTTTACAAGAAACCTTCTACCACATTATTTTGTTTTAACAGTATGAAAGGGAAGGTGTGAGAGAAATTCTTACCATTTTGGTTACAACAGTGTGGTGTGATAAACTATTACCAAACTCGGAAGGAGAGTGTGACAAAAGTATACCAAATCCGTTACGAGAATGTCCTTGTTCTACAGTATGATTAAGCTTATGTAATATCAATACACGTTTGATTAAATTTATCTTCACACGGATATCAACAACTTAATCGTACCGTGGCATCACAAACGAGATGTACCCAACACTATCATTCTCACTAAAGCTCGTACCTCATTCATTCCAACCCTGAGCATTTTCGGGTATAATTGAGCAGGTGAGTTCGAAGAGTAGAATCATGATAAATGTTTTTACCACTCTCTTTTACAAGTGTGGGCGAACATGTGTTTTCGATTAATATAGTTAAGGGAAAGAGTAATTTAACATTTATGACAGAGAGTGAATGCCTCCAGTATGCATAAACAGTTATTCATTAATCGTGCTCTAATTATGAAACATTTTACCAGAATCATTACAATAATGTCAGTACATTACAAATATGTGTGATTAGGTGTATTTAAATATAACACAGAAGGGAAAACATTACATTTTTCACCACATCAGTTCGAATGCTTTCTGGTGTATGTACGAAAGTGATTAAATAGCGAGCTCTTCAAACGAAACGTTTTACCACACTCTTTACATCAAAGTGGACGTACTGCACTATAGAAAGAACGTGTCTACTAAGGGTAGCCTTCAAATGAAACCACTCTCCACATTCCGTACAAACACGCGAATACTTTCTTCTATTAAAGATGAGGTGAGTATTCAGCACGGATTTCTCAGCAAATCTTTGTAAAAAATTCCTTACCAACGTGCAGATGCAAACTATGACGGAGCACATGCTTAGCGAACACATCATTGTCACGAAATCAATTTTCACATTACATACGGATCCTCGTCATTATTGATGAGCAAATGTCCTGTAAACACTTATGTAGAACGAAACATTCTATCACACCTTACACCCATTCAGACGCTCCCTTGTATGAAAGAGCATGTGCTTAGTAGGCGCGCTTTCTCCCGAAACTTACTTCCACATTCCTTAAAGTCGTATGGATTCAGTGTAGTACGAGTTGAAATGAAATGGCGTATGGCTGTTAGTGCCCGGAGTGTCCGAAGACAAGTTCGGCTCGCCAGGTTAACAAGTGTATACTAACCGCACCTTCTTCGCGGAAAGTTTCATAGTGGTTTCATGCATGTAGACGCTATTTAGTATGAGTTAGCCCACTCTTCAACTAAATGTTTTGCTACATTCAATACAGGCATGCGGTCATTTCTCTATGAATAAGCACGAGTCTTAGCAAGTGTGTCTTTCTCAGTAAAGCTATTACCGCACTAATTACAAGGCGAGAAAACGGACTGCAGTATGAGTTAAAAAGTGTCGAGTTAGTTCGCCTTTTCGTCGAAACGTTTTGCTACATTCATTGCATTCATGCGGACGATCTTCACTATGACGGACCTGGTGTTTAGTGAGGGAGCTACGCGAAGGAAACCTTCTGTCACAATCCTTACAAACATGGGCACAGTCGTTAGTGTGATATTGCACGTGTTTAATTAGCGAGCTTTTCAAGCGAAATGTTTTCCCACACTCTTTACATTGAAATGGACGTTCACCCGTATGAATAAGGAGGTGACTCATAAGCGTCCTTTTCACACGAAACTCATTACCACACACTTTACAGGCGTAAGGCCGGACTTCAGTATGGGTTAGCAGGTGTTTAGTAACCGCGCCTTTCTCGCGGAACATTTTACCACATTCGTTACAACCATAAGGACGCTCCTCACTATGTGTTAACAGGTGTTGAGACAGCCCACCTTTCTTACGGAAGGTTTTACCGCACTCCATGCATTCATGCGGACGTCCGCCGGTGTGAGTAAGATGGTGTACTCGAAGATTACATTTCTGCGAAAACTTCCGACCACAATCACTACAGATATAAACACACTCTTTTGTATGAGTCAAATTGTGCTGAGTCAAACCCTCCTTCCTCCGAAACCTTTTACCACATTCCTTGCAGCCATGTGGGCGCACCGCAGTATGTGTTAGGCGATGAATCCGAAGTTTATATTTCTGCGTAAACCTCCTGCCACATTCACTACAGGCGTGCTGACACTCTTCAGTATGACGTAGTAGATGTTTTCGAAAACTAGATTTGTACGAAAATTTTCTACCACATTGATCACAGCACAGTACCGACCGTGTAATAGAGTGGACTGGCCTTTCCCCACAGCCGGACAAGAGCAATTTGTCACGTACATCATGTGGTGGCAAAGCGCCCATCAGATCACTTACTTTGCCCAATATCCCGCAGCTACCTGTATCCACTGAAACGCTAGAATACAGAAAAGCAAATACTAATACCATTTATGAGTAAGACAAGGTAAAATACAGAATCCAAAAGCAACCGCAATATAGATACCAAAATTACTTTCTTCAAATTACAAGGCAACTCTCACAGAGAAACTAAACAGCCTTGCATCACTTCAGGTAGGAAGATGCACATAAAAATTAGGTTGTCTTGAAAGCATACTTTTGGATGTTGCACAAAGCTGCTATAATTACCCACAGTACGAAATGGTATCGAAGAGAAAGCAGAATGGAAAACTGATACTTCATAGAGCAACGAGTTGGCACGGTGGTAGGGAAATAAATATTCAACTGTATAGCTTTTATCTAAGATTTATTATCTAGTTGGCTATTCTGCATAATATCACAGGCTTACCGACAACACACACCCAAAAAACGGCGCACACATTTACACAGCAACTCTTGCTAGGGCACTCTCCTTCTCTCTGTCCACCCTTCTCTCTATTAAAATAGTGGCCGCACACTTTACAGCTAACACGCATCAAAACGCAGACTTACATGCTCATGTAAAGTGGTCAATCAGATCAAATCAAAATTACTTCATTTGCAAATGAGGTGCCTATCTCAGCACCAAATCATACACAAAAATACATTATTATCAAGAATTAATTTAGAAATCAAAAAATAAAATTTCCTCAAATATAGTAGTATTCAATTTACAGTATTAACTTTTCTATTAAACACACAGCTCATTCATAATTAATCTATATTTTTACAAAATTCTACTCATAATACTCCAGTTGCACAATTCAAATTCAGTGTGTAGTATCACATCAATTAATACCATACAACGGCTATGAGATTTAAATTACAATACTTTATTTTTCCATCTTGGTACTTATCGTGCACAACAATCTACTGTGTATTAAATAGGGCAAATTTTTACACGCTGTTTCAGAGTTTCTGAAGGGCTTTTACGGCTACCATACTCGTCCCAGGGCTATCAAAAGCATCACTCTTATGGGCAGCCCCCTACTGCAGCTGTTATATCTCCATAGACAAAGGGATGGAATGAATTTATTCACAAAAATTCCTCATATACCAGTACAATAACATCCATAGGTCAGATGCCATCAATTTCCTTGAACATCTGCACAGATTTTGGGAAACAATTAAATACTTACCCTGGTAAACTGTTCCACACCTTCACACCCTTCCCAGTCAATGAAAATTAACCTCATCACTTGTGCTGAAACCCCTTGCCGACATTATAATTTTCCATTGAATACTCTCGCTCTCTCTCTCTCTCTCTCTCTTCCAATACACCTTCTTCATATTATCACAAACTAATTTTATCCTTAATATCCCATTGCTTTTATTAGTAAACCTCTCATATCAACAATAAGTTTCCTTTGCCAGAATATAAGTCTCGCCCTCCAATATCTTATATGCACAGTCTCTGTGATAAACAGTATAACCTTCTGGAAATACATCTACGATCACCCCTTCCCTCAAACAAGATCTATGATTCCACTCCTACCACATTAATCTCATCAGATTCCATCAATATACTGAATCTTAATGGCTTATTTACTACACCTTGACAGTTTACCAACAGCTTTCTCAGAATCCCTTCCTCCCTACAGATTGACTGGAAATTGGGTAACTGAAAATTCCTTACTTTCCTGGTTTGTTTCCTGAATTTCATGGCACTGTTCTCCTCTACTCCCTTCACTGCCTTGAGTTAGTTTTTAAGAGTATGGAAGTGGTATTATATGCTGCAGTACTGTAAACTCTTTATTACTTGCACATAGTTCCCTCAACAAGAAATTTCTACCCCTCTTATAGATATGCATAACACGAAAGTGCTTACAGATACTAATAAAAATATCCTTATTTACATAAGACCATTCTGGAAGATCATGCCTATGGGGTACTTTCATAACTAAGAAATTTGTTGAATTAAAGAGGGACACAGTTAATTTCAGATGTTTAATACATTTCGAGAAGACTCCCCATTATCACAGAAGTAATAGACCCAGGATATACCATACCCTGAGTTGCCCTGACACTACATTCCCACTCAATGTTCACAGCAAGTCCTCTGACGTGATTGCCATTATAAATATCCACTGAAGGCCTTACTAGTTCCTTTACAATTAAATTACTTTCACTAGGTCTATTGGGAACTACAAAATTATCACAAGAAAATGAACTCTAACAAGCTCCACATCTCCCAAAGTAGATCTCCTCGCTTACATGGCACACTCAATAACACACTGCTTCAAGATACTTGGTCCCCCAAGACTCCCAGCTTATCAATCAATCAATCAATCAATCAATCAATCAATCAATCAATCAATCAATCAATCAATCAATCAATCAATCAATCAATCAATCCTCCCAGCTCATCAATCAATCAATCAATCAATCAATCAATCAATCAATCAATCAATCAATCAATCAATCCACACATGCATTTAAGGCAGACACCCACGTAGCAGATTCCCTATCTGTTGTATTTCTATCCTTTTCTTAAATGATTGCAAAAGCAGGCAATCAACAAAAAAGTAATGTAAACAATAATTTGAAGTTAACTTTGATAGGCTGATAAAGATTTGATATCAAAATAGGTGTTGATAGAGAATAGGATCTCCCCCACCCGCAGGATCGAAGAAAGAGGTGTTTAGATTTCGGTCACACTAACCAACATAGCAAATTAGCTCTTTTTAATTCGGGAAAAATAAATCTCTATTTCAATTTTAATAAACCTGAGGAAAGAGGGGGGTAAACTGTTCAACCAGTACCTGCACCGCTTTCCACTGGTGGATTAATTTAATCACAGTGTTGAAAAATCCAGAATTATCAATAAACAACTGAATGTTGATTGAGAAACCAAACTTCAAAACACAAAAACTTTCGATAACAGTCAAAGTTGCTGAACATCAGAAATCACTAAAAAATTTATGCTAGGAACATCTCATTGCAAAAGTTAAAGCATTGAGTACAACACACAGTTCTGTGATTTTTAATTAGATGACAGCAGTCATGAAAAGCTGCAGTTTGAATTAACGGATAGGCCTTACCAGTGGTACAATTATAATGCTATATGCTTCACATCCCACTAACTACTTTTAAAGTTTTTGGAGATGGCAAGGTACCAGTATTTAGTCCTGCAGGGCTTCATTTACATGCCAGGAAATCTACCAATATGAGGCCAATGTATTTGAGCACATTCAAATATCACCAAACTCACCCAGAATCAAGCCTGCCAAGTTGGGGTCAGAAGGCTAGCACCTCAACTGTCTGAGCCACTCAGCAGGGCCCGAGAAATAAAAATCACAAAGATTTACTTCAAGGCTTCATGCCACCCACTGAAATAGACGATTTCAACCAATTGCCCAAAATAAGTTGTGTCTATGTATTCCCACACGACAGAGAAATACAAGGGTCGCACAACAATGAAGGAATAAGATACATTTTTGTATGTGCAGAGGAATGTCACTGACAACCTCAGGCATCGTTCAAATTAAGAACTGTGAGGACATGCTGATTCCTTCAGTCTAGCGCGTGTGCAGCCCAGAACATCTAAGGGCATCACAGACGTGTTAAATTGCTGGCCTGTCAAATGCAGTAGGAGTATGAAGGGCCAATGATGCTGTCCCTGCTTTCAACCTATGCACTCAATGAGAATCTATGATGAACGTGACTGAAAAACATGATGAGGATTTTCATCACTGCACATATCAGTGTTAAGAAAATTATGAATTCCATAATGTGTGAAACATGATTCATCAGCAGGAATAATTCTTGGAAGAAAATCCAGTTGCCATTTCAAGAACCATTGACAAAACCAATTAATATCACAGGAAGAAAATATCTGCAAAGAGTTCCTAATAAACGAAAATGTGGTTTGATAAAAGAATACAGAGACGTACAGAGATAAGAAAAGGAGACAGATTCACGTGTCTAAATCATGGCAGGTTGATTCACTGGACTGGTCATGTTGCAAGAATGGCCAAACAAGGTCGTGGTCAACAAGATACCCCCCACACCGTAAACCACTTATTACTGTGGTGGTAATACCCATAATCTTTCTTACTGACACAGCCACCAAGTGGTGATATGTAGGCAGCCCACTAATCACTATATACTATGGGTAGAGTTCACACCAAGATCGAAACAACAAGTTAGGAACGTGAGTAATGTTCAGGTAACAGAACTCAAAATTGATGTGGATGGACCTGTGCTGGCATTGAATCCTCGATATTGGGTTCTCGAGGTCTTCACTCGACCACTTGTCCAAAGATTGAGCTACTGCACACATAATAGCAAATACCATATTTTTGAGGGTTAGGGGTGTACAATCTAATTACGCTAAACTATACTTACCTGTCTCCGTCTTTGAGACAGGCAACCAGCTGACCTACTGTGGGTTCATCTATGCTTACTTCATCCTTAATATCGATAGGACGCTGTAAGGGACAAATATGCAAAGCAAGGTAAGAAATGTAAACAGACAACTGGAGTAAAAGTTTAAAAATATACATGACCTAGCTGACAATATAAATTTAACAGTTGCACAATGAAAACATCAATATATTCTCCCGGTGTAAAAATGAAATGATCATGTGTCATGTCATATTTATATGAAGAACAGGAGCAAGAAAAGGAACTCCTAATAAGATAAAGAGCACAGCTCTGGAAGAGGGAGTAATAGAAGAAGACACACTAGAAGGACAAGTATAATCCCCGCATCTCTTTTTCTCTCTTCCCAGAACATCCTGTCATCATGTTCATACTATTTAGTCTTCTTAAATGACTTGTCACTTGTTTGTGCCCTGTGTTCTCAAGGATGACTCATTGTCAAAGAGAAACACACTGGATCTCAACCTCTTACCTACCATGTCCAAGTTCGCTTAAATTTTCAGTTTTTGGAATAAATACTGTAGAGCCCTACATATTTCATTTACCAGAGAAAAGAGAATCTAAACTTTCAAGATGCAGATACAACAGTAAATGTTATAAATCTTGTGGTATTTTATAAGCTGCTTTATATCGCACTGACAGAGATAGGTCTTGGGGAGATAATGGGATAGGAAAGGACTAGGAGTGAAAAGAAGAGTGAACTTAATTATTAACGTATAGCCCCAAATTTGATTGGTAAAAAAATGGACAACCACAGGAAACTATCTTCTGGGCTGCACTATGCACAAGGAATCGTTCACATGACCTCATCAAGACATTTAAAATGAGGAGGCTGTAATATGTGGGTCACATTATGAGGACTCCTGGAAGGAACAGTCTAATAATAATGTTATGTACTTTACATCACACTAACTACTTGTACAGTCTTCGGAGATGCCAAGGTGCTGGAATTTAGTCCCGCAGGAGTTCCTTTACGTGCCAGTAAATCTACCAACACGAGGCTGTCATATTTGAACACCTTCAAATACCACCAGACTGAGCCAGGATCGAACCTGCCAAGTTGGGGTTAGAAGGCCAGCACCTTAACCATCTGAGCCACTCAGCCCAGCTTGAACAGTCTGCTACAAGTAACATTTTGAGCAAAAATTTTAGGCAAAAGAGGACCTAGCATATGATGTATATCCGAGATTGATATTTTGAAGAAATGGGTTGGAGTTCGACACAGGACAAAAGGAAGATAGCAATGCTTGTAGCCTAATTCCAGTTAGGAGTAGGAAGCAGTATACCCCTGTTGGTGGGGGGTGGTAGAATAACACACATGGTATCCCCTGCCTGTTGCAAGAGGCAACTAAAAGGGGCCTCAGGAGCTCTGAACTGTGGAGCGTGGGTTGGCGACCATGGGGCCCTCAACTGAATCCTGGCATTTCCTCCACTTACTTGTACCGGACTCCGCATTTTGATCTATCCTATCCGACATTCCATGGTCAACTCTTGTTCTTTTCAGACTCTGATGTTATTATGTATGGAGGCCTAGGGATTCTTTCATTTTCATGTCCTTCGTGTCCCTTGTCTTCCTTGGCTGATACCTTCATTTTTCAAAGTTTTCTGACCCCTTCCATTTTTTCTCTCTGGATAGTGTTATATAGAGGATGTTTGCCCAGTTGTACTTCCTCTTAAAACAGTATTCACCATAACCAACTTAGGAAACAGTAGCAGTGAATAAACCAGCTGCCAGATGCCATGCAGTGCAGGGGTTTTGAACAATACTACCTGCATATATTACCTACCATAAAATTTTGAACTACATGAAGGAAAAGAAGAGGCCATCAAAATACTAGATAAGTTAGAATTTGTTCACCTGTGTTTGCACTGGCTCTGCAAACTCTGATTTCGTTTCTTGTTTTAAATCTCATCTGATGTAAGTTCATAAATGTCCTGTGCAAAAGTTAATATATTAGGCACATACTTCAAACACATCTGGCAATTTATTTTCATATGAGTGGGCTTAACAATTCATTATTTCCTAGTAAATGAGTTAGCTTCAAATGTTCATTGTTGTTTTTCAGAAATTTTCCATAATGAGGATCATTAAAATCATGACAACAAAGAGACCTTCATGAGTGGAAAGTGCCCCATTTGAATGCTCAGGGATGTTTTTGAAACAAGGAGCAATTATATAACATAAAAACTTCTAAAGTAACACTAAATGATCAGAAAAATGTAGACCTACTGACAAATATTCTGCTCGTCATAAACAATCCACTACTTAAATATTTAGAACATAAAATTTATCACTGTTTTTTTTTCACATCCTGTATTGGAAAATACCGCTGAACACGAAATACGTATCCCCCATATCTCCTGCTGTCCGTGAAGTGCTCAGCCTGAAGGCAGGGAGAATCCTCAACAGCTCTACCATCAGCTGCCATAGAGAGCTAGGTGTCACTGAAGAGGTAAACTAAGGAAATGAAAAGTGAGGTAGTTTTGCATTGTCTTGCTCTCCTAGAAAGACAGAGCTGTTACATACCAGTCTCAGAAGTTAAATGAAATGTACATAAAAACCAACCATATGAATATCAATTTCACATCCTTTCTTCCTGGATCTGACTTTATTAGGAATGGTGATACTAGCACTGCTTATATCCCAGTAACTTCCATATCATCATAGTCAAGGATGGGACTGAGACACAAAATACAAGTGAGAAACTAGTTCTGAGCCAATCCAGAAGACATCAGATGCATTGAGCACACAGTATCTCACCAGAGATGGATTAGGGCAGGCCACCTCATATGAAATTTAGGAAGGAAGCCATCAAGGAACCATAGAAATTACTATTCCTGTAGGTTATATGGACCACAATGAGCAAGCCTCTTCAGGGGCAAGCCCAAGAAATTCTCAGGTGACGCACACCTGCCCATAATGTCACACCTGAGAAATTCTTGTTTAGCTGTGGTCTTCATTTTGCGATTGCCCAATAATTTCTCAGGTACTGTTATCTCTTTGGAAAATGTTTACCAGCATTCTCAACAGATGGCAGGAGGATTTCCAAATATATTCATGAAGCCTCTGGCCTCAAATATGCCTTATCATCTCCACTTTACACATACAATCTTTGCCCAGCTGACGAGGTAAACAGAAATAGCAAGTGCAAAACAGTAGAGGAGTTTGACTGAAGACAAATTAGGGAACTACATCAAAGATGAATCTCTAAGTGACATTAGTATTTCTGATAGTAGTGATATTGATTCTATTGATTCTTCAGATGACCTTAATAATTCTAGGGAAAGTGAAGATTATGTCAGAAGCTAAGGCGATGGTAGATGTTAAACATACACTTGTGTGGAAAAAGTGTAAGCCTGGGGATAGTGTGCAACCTAATATAATTCCATTTACAGGAAATCCTGGTGTAAGGTTTGGATTATTACCAGAGGTGAGTGCAACTGACTGTTCTGAACTGGTTATAACGTATAATGGATGAAGTTGCAAATTTGACAGTGACAAAACAATTCATTAGCCCTATGCTGAAAGTGCATTGAAAAACTTGTAAATAAATCTCCGCATGCAAGTGAAAAAAACTCTTACAAATTTTGGACATTTAATGCATTAGTGTTGTTGATGGGTCTCCCATAAGTCCAAACCCTCATCCACGCCATGGGAGATGGGAAACATCATAAAGTAAGGGATTGGGGTGATGTATAGTGGGGACTGTGTGTGCCCCATGACCGCTTTGGTAGCTGTGAAGGCCCAGCAGGAACCCCGAAAAGTGGCAGCTAACACGGTTATGGTGAAGATGCTGCTGCCTTGCAGTATGTGCGGTTGGTTCTCCAAAGGCTATGGTAAGAAAACCCTGATTAAAAATCGCCCATCCTCCGGAAGAGGTTGGACGTAGGGCTGCCACCCCGCTCGTTAAAAAAGGTCAAGTTGCGAAACTTCAATGAAAGCCAGACTGATCAATGGAGACAAACTTGGCATGGAAAAGGACAATGATAATCGACCATCAGTGCATGAAAGAAAGAAAAGAAATATAGAGCGTAAGTCAGATTTATATATTGGAACCTGGAATGTGAGATCCTTGTATCGCCCAGGAGCCCTGAAGGTGTTGCTGAACCAAACAAGGAAGCTGAAATGGAGTATCATAGCTCTACAAGAAGTAAGGTGGACCGGAAGTGGAATTCTAGAAAAGCGAGAAGCTAGTATATTCTATAGCTGTAGCGAAGAGGAGCACGAGTTTGGCACAGGATTTGTGGTACACCACCAGGTAAAGAACGTTGTAATTGGGTTTACACCTATTAGTCCAAGAATGTCAGTACTCAGGATAAAGGGTAAATTCTTTAATTACTCTATAATTAACACCCATGCACCAGCAGAAGAATCTGAGGAAGAAGAGAAAGAATTGTTCTATGAACTTTTGGAAAGAACATATGACGGTTGCCCAGGTCATGACATTAAAATAGTTGCTGGTGATCTAAATGCTCAGGTGGGAAGGGAACAGATATATAAGCCAACAATTGGTCCCCACAGCAAACATACTGTAAGTAATGATAATGGAACGAGACTTATATTATTTGCAACATCTAGAAATATGGTTGTGGGCTCCTCATTGTTCCCACACCAAGACATACATAAAGGAACGTGGACATCACCGGACGGAAACATAGTTAACACGATTCATCATGTGGTGATAGATGCAAAGCACAAATCAGATCTCTTGGATATGAGGAGACTCAGATACCCAAATATAGACTCAGACCACTTCCTGGTACGTACACAAATGAGGGCCAGGATCTCCAGTGCATTCAAAGGAACCTGAACCAGCATACCAAAATACAATATAACAGCTTTAGAATCATCTGAATTCAAAAAGCAATACCAGGACAGGATAATACAGATCCTTGAAAATACTGAAGAATGCAACAACATTGAGTATCAGTGAGAAATGATTAAAAATGCAGTGGAGACGTCAGCAAATGAAACACTGGGAATTGAAACAAGATGTAAAAGATCTCCTTGGTTTGACACTGAGTGTGAAATAGCAACAGAAGAGAAGAACATGGCATACAGAAGGACATTACAAACAAATTGTACATGAAGAATGAAGGAAGTCTATACAGAAAAATGGAGGACTGAAAAGAAGATCCATCAGAGGGAAAGGAGAGAGTGGATGAAGGCAAATATCAAAGAAATGGAGCTTCTGAGAAATCAAAATGAGGTGAGGAAATTTTAGAGACGTAAATGCTGCACGGAAACCCTTCTGTGGCAAAACTAGCCTGATAAAGGATGAAACAGGAAAAACTGTTAGTGAGGGGAAAGAGATATATGAAAGATGGCGGCCACATTTTGGCACTACATGTTGAAGGCTTTCACCACCATGCTGCTGTCATGTAAGGCAATACAGATTCCCCGCAAGCCTGTTGAAGGCCTCCATGACACTGTCATGCTTTATGACCTTTTTCACATTCAATCTTTATCCAACTCCATTATTCTTATTTCAAAAACATTGTGATAATACTATCTTAGGTCATGAACCAACATGAGGCTGTGGTCCTTTTGCCCGTTCACATGTGCCTGTTGTTAGATGGGAGAGTCTGTCAGGGTTTTCATTTGTCTCTTTTCATCTTCAAAACATATCGTTGAATTAATTCCTTGTTCTTTAAAGGAAATCAGAAACATAATCAAAAAAAATAATTACCGGTACCATGACTCCAAGTACTTTCTCTGTGTAAACATTAAAATGGATTTAATAACAAACAGAAGTTACAAAAACAAACCTCCATTTGAATTCAGTAAGACTTACTTTTAAAAATGTACCCTTGGTTTAGTTAAACTGATAAGTGCAGCTATAAGCTGAATATAGCATGTGCATTCTTGAAGGCAACAATGTAACTTTTTACTACTTAAAACGTATGAAGTCCAGTACCATGCACAATCTCCATCTCAAGTGATCGTATGTTCTCATACCAACTGAAATATAACTGCCTTCACAAGGAGCGTTGTTGTCAGGCATACCTCCTCTGCCAGAAAAGTGAGGGTTTTTTGGAGGAAATTATTTATTTTTAGGAAGCAAGGAATGAGTAACAATTATTAAGGGAACACATCATATATTATTCAGGGTTAATAAAATCTTACTTTACAGTCTATTTACATTTTTTTACACTAGGCCTGTAATATGGTTTCATAAAATATGGTGTTTTGTGAAAACTGTCCTGTGAGCAATACATTCTTATTTAAGGCTTTTTTATTCTTCCCATCAACAACACTTCTTCTTCTTCTTCCCCTTCTATGGCTCTACAGTTCATCGTGAACCTTGGCCACTTCAACAATCTTCCGCCATTTATCTCGATCCAATGCTAAAACTTTCCAATTCCTATAGCCCATTTCTCAAAGAACTTCAGTAACTCATTCATCCATCTGGTTCTCGGTCGACCTTGTCCTCTCTGTCCCCCGGGATTTCCATTTAATATCTGTTTAGGTACTTCCATATCACTCATCCATGCTACATGCCCGGTCCACCTCAATCTGGCTGATTTCACTATTCTTCTAATAGGTGGGTCTTTATAAATGTTGTACAATTCATGATTGTACCTCCTCCTCCATGTTCCTCTTTCACAGACTGGGCTGATGATTCTTCAAAGTATCTTTCTTTCGAAGGCATCCAGCATTCCAGTACCTTTTTCTCTTAATGGCCAAGTTTCCGAGGCATATGTAAGCACAGGTCTTATGTGTTTTATAGATGGTTAATTTAGTGGTATGGATCAAGAGCCTTGAGGAGAGAAGCCTTGTTGGAACAAAACAGGCTCTGTTGGCTGCTATTAATCTCTGTTTAATTTCATGAGAGGTATCATTTGAGTGGGTGACTGTCAATCCCAGGTATTTAAGCTGCTCAACTCTCTGAGGGTGGCATGTTCTCCTTACGTGCTTTCCCAGCAACCATATATTTAGTTTCCTGCTGGTTGATGTTCAGTCCCATTTTCCTACTGGCCTGTTCAAGGGCGATGAATGTCTCTTCCATTGCCTTTCGAGTTCTTGCCACTATATCTATAACATCGGCATAAGCAAGTATCTGCACTGATCTATAGAAAATTGTTCCTGTATTCAGGAGGTCTGCATCTCTCATCACCTTCTTCAAGGCAACATT
Organism: Anabrus simplex; assembly: GCF_040414725.1. Taxonomy (NCBI): domain Eukaryota; kingdom Metazoa; phylum Arthropoda; class Insecta; order Orthoptera; family Tettigoniidae; genus Anabrus; species Anabrus simplex. The sequence continues at coordinate 37,366,503 of NC_090277.1, read as the reverse complement.
AAAAAGAAGACATGCCAGCGCATTTCCTTTCTGTACCCCATTTTGAATATTTAATGTCTCAGACATCATTTCACCCGTTCTTATACTACTTCATTTCCCACTCACTGTCATTCTCACCAGCCTTACCAATTTTCCAGGAATTCCCAGTTCAATCATAGCATGGTACAAATGCTCTCTGTCTATACTGTCATACGCTCCTTTGTAGTCAATGAAGAGGTGATGCGTGCCAATCCCAAATTTGATTGTCTTCTCTAAAATTTGCCTTAAGGTGAAAATCTGATCTATAGTGGACTTTCCTGGGATCAATCAACACTGATAAATCCCAATCTTTCTCTGAACAATTGGGAGAAGACAGTCAAACAGAATGTTGGAGAATACTTTATATCCCAAGTTAAGTAGCGTAATTCCTTTATAACTATCACACTCAAGCTGACCCCTTTCTTATATAGGACATATAATTCCTTCTTCCCATTGCTGAGGCATTTTCTCCTCATCCCATACTGAAGTAGCTATTTTTAGGAAAGTCCCAATTCATTGCCACCTTGCTTGAGCAGTTCTGCTGGAATAAAATCTGTTCCTGTTGCCTTGTTAATCTTCAATTACTTCATGGCAGTTATCACCTCTTCTTTTTTATTTTTGCTATTTGTTTCATGCCGCACCGACACAGATATGTCTTATGGTGACGATGAGACAGGAAAGGTCTATGAATGGGAAGGAAACGTCCGTGGCCTTAGTTAAGGTACAGCCCCAGCATTTGTCTGATGTGAAAATGGGAAACCGCGGGAAACCATCATCAGAGCTGCCGACAGCGGGGTTCGAACCCACTATCTCCCGAATACTGGATACTGGCCGCACTTAAGCGACTGCAGCTATCGAGCTCGGTATATCACCTCTTCTAAAGTTGGTGGACCTATATTTTCATCAGGGTCATTTTCTCCTTGCACATCAATTGAGTGTCTGGTTATAATTCTGAAGTTCAGAAGTATATCAAAATGTCACCACCGTCTTTCATATATCTCTTTCCCCTCGCTAACAATTTTTCCTGTTTCATCCTTTATCAGGCTAGTTTTGCCACAGAAGGGTTTCTGTGCAGCATTTACCTCTCTGTAAAATTTCCTCACCTCATTTTGATTTCTCAGAAGCTCCATTTCTTTGATATTTGCCTTCATCCACTCTCTCTTTTTCCTCTGATGGATCTTCTTTTCAGTCCTCCGTTTTTCTTTATAGACTTCCTTTATTCTTCTTGTACAATTTGTTTGTAATGTCCTTCTGTACGCCATGTTCTTCTCTTATGTTGCTAATTCACACTCAGTGTCAAACCAAGGAGATCTTTTATATCTTGTTTCAATTCTCAGTGTTTCATTTGCTGATGTCTCCACTGCATTTTCAACCATTTCCCACTGATACTCAATGTCGTTGCATTTTTCAGTATTTTCAAGGTCATATTAGGGCCAGTAAAGAAGAAGCCGTACGAATTTTGATCTAGCCCAAGACTCCGGTTAGGGAATACGACTGTGCTTCACAACTGAAGGAACACCTGGGCATGAGAAAAATTGCATCACAATGGTTTCAGCGTGATTTGACAGAAATTCAGAAATGGTTACAGTAAGACATGGCTCGTAACTACTTGGAGCACTATAAGTGTGAATGTGAGGCTTCCTTAAACCATATCATTGACTCACAAATGGCATACCAACCGAATGAATGGCATCTTTATGGGTAACCACAAAGAAAATTTTTTGTAAGAACATCAGCCATGTGATAGTTATGGTTATTCTCGGGTACGACTGCGGTGGTGTTATCCTAACGCATTATCTTCCTCCACAGCAGAGCATCAATGCGCAGAATTACTGTCCATTTTAACAACACAACCTACAACCTGTTTTGAGAAAGAAGCGGCGACATTTTCTGCAGAACCCATGCATCATTTTGCATGACAAGGTTCACAGTAAGAACAGTGCAAACAGTGGCTGATTTGTTTCATCAATGAGGCTGGAAATTGCTGTACCATCCGGCATAATCCAAGGACTTAAGCCCTTGTGACCCTCATATGATTCCTAAGATGATATGACCAATTCGGGACCATCGCTTCAGGACTGTTCCAGAGATTCGTCAGCAGTAGACCGCCATGAACACAAAAGGTGCTGCTATAGGTACCCCATACCCCCATATCACTGGCAACAGGTAGTACACAATGCTGGTGATTAACGTGAAGTATGAGTCATAATAAGAAAATAGCATTCATATAGGTCCAAACCCTTAATATATCCAAGAAGTTTCTTTTTACAAGTTGCTTTAAAACACCTGACACAGAGAAAGATTTGTGAGGTTGAAAATGGAAAAGCATGAAAAACATTTCCCAGGGCAGCCAACGGTGGGATAAAAACCCACTGATCTTGTGGATGGAGCTTATTAAAAATAGGGGAGTACTCCACACCAAGAACTGTCACCCACAGCTAATCAAGACAATTAAAATGAGGTCACTGGAATACATGGGTCACTTTGAGGACTACTGAAAAGAACAGTCTGCTACAAGTAATATTTCCAGGAAAATGTTTTAGGCAAGAGAGGATCTGGCAGAAGATGAACATCTAGGATTGACATTTGGAAGAAATGGGTTGGAGCTCTTTGACACATGACAAAAGGAAGATGGCCATGCTAGAAGCCCAAATGAGGTTAGGATAAAGTAGCAGTAGCAGTGATAAAGGCAGCTGCCATGCAGTGGAGGGGCTTTGAACAATAATAGCTGCTATACATTACCTAGCATTCAATTTAACGATGATGATTCTTGTTTAAGGGGGCCTAAAAGCTAGGTCATTGGCCCCTAATGGTACGAGGTGAACAAAATGAAAATTGTAACTTCGAAATGTGTCCACCGGCTGGAATCTAAAAGTAATAATGGTGAAACAATGATCATGAAACAAAATCAATCAGTGGATCTAATTCACAATGTCTTAATTACTGGGATGATACTTATCTAAATGGGTCCAAATCCATATCACTGGCCCCTTATAATGATACTCATCACTGGTAAAGCACAATCATGGTGTTCCTTCCACAGTGGTGCCAATCACAGGTAAGATAGTCTCATGGTTTTGGTTGCGTAACGGTACTACTCATGGGTAATGGAGACCATGGTATGTCACACACATTGGCACCACTTACAGGCAATAAAAACGCATGGTGTTTCACATATAAGGGTACTACTCACAACTAACACAGATCTATGGTGATCCTCACATAGTGGGATTAAACATGGGCACCACCCAAACCTGTGGTGTTTCTCACACTGTGGATACTAATCCCAAGAAACACAGACCTTCAGCGCATCACACATTATCGTAATGCTCACAGGCAACACAGACCCATGGTCTTCCTCACATAGTGATACTAATCATGGGCACCAGCTAAACCTTTGGTGTTTATCACATTGTGGTACTAATCACAGGCAATATATACCATGCTGTTCATCATAAAATGGTACTTTCTTCTTTCTTTATTCATGTCAGAAGTATCAACTTTACTTACAGATATTTAACAAAAAGCAACAAGATATCTACATTCCTACTATACAAATATACAAATCTATTATACAATCACAGATAGAGCAACAATATTCGAGAGCTAGATGATGCTTGCCCAGTATTGGGCGACGTCAATAGCGTTGGGGGAGGCTGCAATCAAGTCTTTCATAGTGCACATTGAAGGACATAAAACACACTGACATAGATGTTGGATCGTCTGCTGCTCTCTGCAATCACAAAGTGATGAATCACTCGAGAAGCCCCACTTCCGCAAATTTACTTTTGTTCTACCGACTTCTGTATGGAGTCTGTTGAGGGCTTTCCATACTGTCCACTTCTCCTGGTCTCCACATGTAAGACTTTCCTTTGGCTCTATCCAGTTGGATAGGTGGTGGATTCTTTCTTTCCACATTCTGACTCTAGCATTCTCTGCTTTCCCCTCAAGGTTAACTGATGTGCAGAGAAAACTTTTTCTAGATTATAAAGCGGTACTACTCAGAGGTATTACGATGGAACCAATCGGGTCAATGTACAAGATTAAAATTATCACAAACAACGCCCACACCCGTAGCGCTCCTCGCATAAATTTACTGTTCCTACATTATGCAGACCCATGGTTTTCATCATAAAGTGGTACTAGTCACAAGTAATAGTGACCGATGGTTTTCCACATATAATGGTACTAGTCACAAGTAGTCTCATGGTTCTAATTTCCTCATCCCTTGGTTGCCCCTTTTAGTCACCTCTTATGACAGACAGGTAACGTGAGTGTAGTCTTCTTCTGAATTGCCCAAACACAGAGGGTAGAAGAGAGAGAAGAAAGAAAAAATAAGGGATCTGATGCTAACAAAATGAAGTACTGGACAAAGAAAGACAGGGGCCATGAAAGGCATGAACATAATATACTCCCTAGATACTGAATAATCTAATACCATCTGGGTTGGAAAAGAACAAGTGTTGTCCAAGGGAGGTTGAACAGGATAGGTAAAAGTGAGGGGCCTGACACAAGTGGAAGCAACACAAGGACTCCGCTAAGATCCCCATGGTCGCTAAACCACGTTCCCAAGTTGGGAGCCCCTGGGACCCATTTTAGTCGCATCTTACGACAGTCAGGAGATACTGTGTGTGTGTTCTTCATCTGTGTCCCCCACCCATAGGCAGTAGCATAACATTTTAAACTACATGAAGATATATAAATATTATATCAAAAGGTTGGCAATCTCACTATAAATACCATATTTCCCCTTTAAAATGAAGCTGTTTATTGAAATCTATTCAGCAGATAACTCACAACTTTCATAGTCAGAAAAAGTTTTCAAAATATTAGATTATTTCAAATCTGTTCACCTGTGTTTGTCCTGGCTGTGCCAAATCTGATTCGGTTTCTTGTTTCAAATGAATCTCATCTGATGTAAGTACATAGTCGTCCTGTGGAAGAGATAAGGTATTAAGCACATTCTTCATACACATATGGAAATTTAGTTACATATGAGTGGGCTTAACAATTCATAATTTCCCAGTAAATGAGTCAGTTTCAAATTTTCACTATCATTTTTCAGAAAATTTCCATGTTGAGGTTCCTTAAACACATGATAACAAAAAAACTCAGGAATGGAAAAGTGTCCTGTTTGTACATCAGAGATATTTTTGAAGAGTGGAGAAAGTATACTGTATAAAATAAAAACTTCTAAAATAATGTTGAACCATCTGGAAAATGTACAGGCAGACTGAAAAATATTCTGCTCACCATAAAGAAACCAATTCAGAAATATTCTGAACTTAGAAATGTATCACTGTCATCTTACACCTGTTCTACCAGCAAATAGAAATCAGCACTAAATATGTATCGTTCATATCTCCTGTTGTCCATGAAGTGCTCAGCCTGAAGGTAGGGAGGATCCTCAACAGCTCTACCATCAGTTGCCAGAAAGAGCTAGGTGTCAATGAGGAGGCAAACTAAGGAAATGAAGAGTGAGTTGGTTTTCCATTGCTTTCCTCTCCTAGCCATACAGTGCTGTTTTATACCTGTCTCTCATGTTCACTGAAATGTACAGACAGACCAAACACATGAATGAAAATTTCACACCCTTTCCTACAGGATGTGGATGTATTAGGAATGGTGTTACTAGCACTGCTCATAACTCATATGTCATTTTCAGATCGTCAGACTCAAAGGTGGGATTGACACACAAAATACAAGTGACAAATTAATTTCGGGCCAATCTAGAAGACATCAGCGATCGCGCATGCAGTATCTCACCAGAGATGGATTAGGGCAGGTCACCTCATATGAAATTTGGAAAGGAAGTCATCAAGGACATAAGCCCTAAACCTCACGAACCATACAAACAATTATTCCTATAGGTTATCTGAACGACAAGAAGCTAGAATAACACACAGGGGCTGTATGTCTAACACCAGTGCTTTTTGTTGAGGCATGAGAACATATGATCAACTGATAGGGACATTGTGCTGGATGAATGGACTTTGTATGTTTTAAGAAGTGAAAAGTCAGATTGTCGCCTTCAACAATGCCAGCACAATGTTCAGCACATGGCTGCAGTAATCAGTGTAACTAAACCAAGAATATATTTTGTTTTAAGCAGGTATTACTGAGCCAGTCCCATGGTGTAGGGGTAGCGTGCCTGCCCCTCGATTCCCGGCCAAGTCAGGGATTTTTCTCTTGACCTGAGGGCCGGTTCGAGGTCCACTCAGCCAACGTGATTAGAATTGAGGAGCTATCTGATGGTGATATGGCGGCCCTGGTCTCGTGAGCCCAGAATAACGGCCGAGAAGATGCATCATGCTGACCACACGGCCACTCGAAACCTGGAGGCCTTCGGGCCGAGCAGCGGTCGCTGGGCAGGCCAAAGCCCTTCCAAGGGCGTTAAGTGCCATGGTTTTTTTTTTTTTAGGTATTACTGAATTACAATTATATTTATATTTATATTTATTTTCAGATTTTAGATTTATGTTTGTAATTAAACCCATTTTATTGTTTACACAGGGAAAGTAATGGGAGTCATGGTAATTATATATTTGAATATGTTTCTTATTTCCTTTAAAGACCAAAAATTAATTAAACAATGGGTTGTGAGGATGAAACGAGACAAATTGTATCCCAACCAATACAGTCACTCATGCTTACTACACTTATAAGATTAATGAATCAGTTCTCAATTTTTGGGTAGCTATTTCCAAGAGGTGATACAAGACCTTGTCAGGCTTCAGGCCAACCGATCTATGCATCAACATTCCCTGTATATCTACCTTTGCCACGGGGCAACATCTATTGACAGCAGTCCAGGTTTTACAGAGAAGGGTTTTGAAAAGAAAAGAATAAAAAGTTAGGGCTCTTTCAGAACCAATCCTCGGAACTTTGATGATTGATGATATGGCTATTAAGAAGGACTTCGTGTGGGACAGGCTTGTGGCAATGTTGACAATGAGCAGAATGAAGCAGCCAAGGACACATTAGGCTTTATGGTGGCAGCATTGAATAGGAGCTGGAAAATACCAGGGGTGGAGGGCCAAAAAAAAAAAAATGAAGTAAAATTTGGTGAAACAGTATTTGAAAAAACTGCAATGAGATAGGTTGAAAATTCGTACAGTCAACAGTTGTGACGGGGTTGGGACTAATAGCCTTAGAAATAAAGTGTGTTGGACTGAACTCCCAGTGTTATCTTTCCCATCTAGCAAACTCTGAGAAAAAGGTATTTGCTTTCCTTGATGCTGCTCACATTATAAAACTCGCCAGGTACTGCTCTAGACCAAAGAAATATATCTGAAGCAAATTACCTGGAAAAACTTGTAAATTTAGAAGAAGGGAAGGCCAACTCACTGATAATAGATTAAGGAGAAGGAATTTAGAGTAGGTGAGACAGAAGAAAAACGTTACCTTACGTGCATAACTTTCAGTAATTCTGCAACTAATGCCCTTAAATTTTGCAGAGATATGTGTCTTGAGGTGTTTGCTGATTGTGACAGTACCACTCAGTTTGTAATGCTCCTAAATCTTGCAAACAGATATTCAAGTAAGATCCAAATCTGAGCTGATTATCTTAAAAGTATCAGGTTAACTGATGGTTCGGCCCTCTGTAACTCTTTGAAAAAATTTAATGAATGGTATTTTTGATTTTTTAAGTGTGCAAGGTATAGCACAAACATTGTCTGGGGAGATGATTCTGTACTAGAATTCCTCCTAACATGCAGGTTAAGTCAGGTTCAATGGGAATTTTTCTTCTCATATGTTAGAAGGAAATAAAAAGCTGCTCAATTCAAAGCTCCATACAGGAAGTGTCTCACTGGTCAGATCGACCCATCTTCCAATTCTAATATGTTCTTTGAAAGACACTGTTTTGTTGAAACCTGATCTTGTACAGAAAATTCCATGTAAACTATGAACAACAAAGGTGAATGATTACAGCCTTATCTTACCCCTGCAAGTACATTCCACCAAGAACTCATTCAACATCAATTCTCACTGCAGCCCAATTGCCAACATAAAATCCTTTGATTGATTTTAATTATCTACCCTTAATCCCATAGTCCCCCAGTATGGTTAACATCTTTTCATGCAGTTCTGTCATATGCCTTCTCTAGATCTACAAAACATAAACGTAACTGTGTATCCCTATCGTAGCATTTTGCAATTACCTTCAACACACTGAAAATCTGATCCTGACAGTCCCCTTGTTGTCTGAAACCATACTGATTTTCATCCTACTTCCTCTCAACCACTGATCTCACACTCCCTCCCAAGGTGACAGTCAGCACCTTGCCTTGTATACCGATCAATGAGATAACTCGATACTTGTTGCAATCCCTCCCATTTCCTCACTTATGTAGGTAGGTGCAGTTAAAGCTTTTGTCCAATCTGAAGGTACCTTGTTAATACTCCATGATAACCTTATTACACTATGAAGCCCTTTCAACTCTGCCTTCTGAATATAATTCACCACTTTGAGTCTAATTTCACCTATTCCTGCTGCTTTCAGATGACTGAGTTTATTTGCCATGCTTTCCACTTCATTATGCGTAATTTCACCATCATCATTGCCCTCCTTATCAAATGTTCAGTTTTTCAAGACTTCTACAGAAAGATTTGAGTAGTCCAGCTGCAAAACCGTTATGTCAATTTTTTTTCTAAAAATGAGTTATCATCGCCATTGTATGCAGCTCATCAAAATACACAATCCAGTACTGTAATACGTGAGCAAAGGCCATTTAATCCATACATTTATTTATTTATTTATTTCATGCCTTCATTTGTGGCGAAGTTAAGGCTCACGGCCCTCTCCTACACTTAACCACATATCTAATAAACTTTATACAACAGAATAATGAAATAATTTAACAAAATATAAATCCTAACCTCATTCATTCTTCCATTCATACTGCCATTCATACAAGCTGGTTATACATTTAATAGGTAATCTCGGCAAGACCGCTTGAAAGAAGCTAAGGAAGCACAATTCCTAACACTAACTGGAAGGGAATTCCATAGCCTTGCACCAGACACTTGAAAGGAGCGGTTAAATGAAGATGAGCGATGCACAGGAATTGAGTGTGTCGTAGTCGATCATGTGTTGTGTTCATGAGAGAAGGAGAGTAAATTAAACTTTGAGGATAAATACTGGGGTTTAGATTCATTCAGCAGACGAAATACGAGAGTAGCAACGTGAAGATGTCGTAGTTTATCGATTTTTAACCAGGAGAGAAGTTCATAATAGGGGGAGATATGAGTTGAAAATTTAATTGAAAATATATATATATAAACCTAATGACGCCTGTAGTTAAACGTGTGTGAAAGTGCTCCGTAATTCGCCTACCGAATATCAAAATATATCACACATATTTACCGTGAGTGGGATCCACTAGATTTATAAATATATATTTCATTTTTAGTGCATCAAACATGACCCTCAAAGCTCCACGTATATTTTATGCTACGTCGAGGTAAGCCGCTATCTGTTTATTCTCAATTTCTGCCTGAGGATTTAAGTATAACAATGTCATTCACTTCTATTGCGAGCATAGACTTGGACACAGACACCACCCCTCCTTTCTCTTTGGCACCGACTTCTAGTTTTACTCCTCTTACCCCTCTTTCTTCCCAGATTCTCTCTTCAGATCTATCTGTTCGTAGTATTTTAGAAACGGAAGTGAAAGCATTTCAACATGCTTTGTTGTGTGCTCATGTTAACAGCCAATCTGTTGTAGCTCACCATGATGGACTGAAAGCTATATTTGAAAACATTTTATTTCATATAATTGCTGTACGTGAGAGTTGGCTATGTAGTTCTATTCCTTCCAGTATGGTTGAAATACAAGGGTATCGTATTCATCGATTTGATACGATGAGCAGGCGTGGAGGTGGTGTTGCATTGTTTTGTAAGCTTAATCTCAGGAGTACAGTGGTAAAAACTTCTACCACTACTACAAATCCTGTTCCTGAATTTATGTTTGTTGAAATTATTATAGACACTGTTAAAGTACTCATTGGGGTTGTATATAGGCCTCCAAATGCAGGTGGCATTGGTGAGTTAGAGGACGATTTAATGAGACTTTTACCATCTTATGAACACGTGATTATACTAGGCGACTTTAATACAAATTTGTTAACTCGGACTAGTGAAACAATACGTTTTCGAAATATTTTTCTCTCCTGTGACATGACAATATTGCCCTCGGAACCAACTAACCACATTCATACTTCCACCGTCTCTTCCGATACACTGATTGATCTCAAGATAACCAATAATCCACACAAGGTTCTTAAACACAGTCAAATACCTGTTCTTGAAATATCAACTCATGATCTTATATACTTAGCGTATTCGCTAAGAGTTCCTAAATATAGGTCAAAATACGTGACTTTTAAAGACTTTAAAAATATAGATTTCTATCACCTAAAAGAAGATGCATGCAAATGACCTTGGGGTGACATAATACTAATGAATGACATAGATGAAAAACTGGAAAAGATTAATTCTCATATTCATGGACTTTACAATAAGCATGCTCCTAAGCGCTGTGTGAAAGTAACACGGCCGCCCTGTCCGTGGCTGACAACTGAAATTAAATCTTTGATGGCTCAGCGTGATTCGTTATATAGATGTTACAAACAAAATTTATCAGCTGACATATTTGAACAATACCGTGTACTGCGAAATCGAATTAGACTTAATTGTGAATTTAGACAAATTATTCGCAATAAGAAATTCGATTACTTCCGGCGTCTATCCAATAATATAAACGCTGGTAGAACTTGGCGACAACTTCGTTCATTAGGTATTGGAAGGCCTCCTGTGAACCATGCTAAACCAGAAATACCGGTTGACGAGATTAATAGACACTTTTCAACAGATGTTTTTACTCCTGAACACGATATAGTGCAGGCCACCATCAAGTCTATAATACGACAACAATCATCTGATCGCCCATATTTTAATTTCGAACTGTTTCAGAGTCTGAAGTGAGACGAGTACTGATTTCAATTAAATCTCATGCAACAGGGGCTGATGAAATCCCTATTTTCTTTATTACTAACATTATAGATATAATATTGCCGGTTATTACTGACTTATTTAATGCATGCCTCTCCTGTAGTTATTTTCCGACAAAGTGGAAAGATACACAAGTTGTCCCAGTTCCAAAAAGGTTGCCAGCTAATGTAGCATCCGACTTTCGTCCTGTATGCATTCTTCCAGCACTGTCTAAAGCTCTAGAAAAATTGATCTATAGCCAACTTGAACAATATCTGGAAAAATATTCTCTGCGTGACCCCTTCCAATCTGGTTTCAAGAAAGGACATAGCACAGGGATGGCACTGCTAAGAATTACAGATGACAATAGACGAGCTATAGATGAGCGGAAATTGACTATACTTATTTTACTTGACTTCAGTAGTGCGTTTGACACAGTAAATATTGACATATTATTAGCAAAACTACAAAGATTTAATCTGAGTCCCTCTGCTATTCAGCTCTTTGCTTCGTACCTCTCCAATCGGCGACAACGTGTTGTCATAAACGGCATTAGCACAGACTGGAAGACGAAGCAAACAGGTGTCCCACAGGGATCCGTGCTTGGACCTCTTCTGTTTACTCTATATATCAATGATGTATCTTCTCAGTTCAGTAACTGTAAGTATCATTTATATGCAGATGATCTACAAATATATTATCACTGTAAAGCTTGAGTTTGGAATTCATCAGATGAATTCCATTTTAAATCTGATTAGCTCCTATTCTAATAAGAATTGTTTATTAATTAATCCTAAAAAGACACAAGCTATTATAATAGGGCAACAAAGGCAGTTAAATATCCTTAATAAGAAATTATTGCCTTCACTTTTGCTTTGTGGTGTAGCTATACCATTTCAGAAGTCGGTAAAAAATCTTGGAATTATTATAAGTGACACACTAGATTGGAGTGAGCACATAACAAGCATCTGTAGGAAAATTCACTCGTCACTTCACCCTATCAAAACTCGCCAATCACTTCTTCCACTAAGCTTGAAAATTAAACTTATCCAGACCCTAATATTTCCCATACTTAATTATTGTGATATTGTAATGATAGATGCCACCATGGAACAGACACTAAATTTAATGGTGACAAATAACTGTGTGTTATGCAGCAAAAGCTCGTTACGTCCCAGAACCCTGTAAGAGAATCATACTTACACGAAAAATATGGGCAACAGTGTGATAAGAAGTGAAGTTAACTATAACAGCAATTGTGGCAGAAGCAAAAAGCATACTGAAGCATGGAAAACCCTTTTCTGCTATTGGGCCAGTACCAGTGGAGGAAAGGGTTCCTCTTAAGAGAGAAAAGCTCAACGACCTGCACACATTGCTGACCAAATATTACGGGAAAGAGTGGATAAGGAATGATGACCTCATGTTCTACAATAAACTGTTTGACCAACGGCAAAATTTAAACAATGAAGTGTCAGACTATGACACTGATGTGGGAGATTTTGTTGAGGACAATAATGGATTGTCAATATAACTGTAAAAAAATGTTAAAGAACTTATAAAACATTTTGAATAAGTGATGATCTCTTGATGTAATAATTAAATCAAAGAGCGGGTATTAGATATGAAAACATTATATCCTAACATTAAATTATTTCCATTCTTGCTATTTTCATAGTATAATACATTCAAACATGGCAAATAAAACATGTTTACCGTAAATCTCCACATTCTATTCCATATACTGCTGCAAATATCTTTTATCTCCACATAACCGCCACAAAACTCGTTATGTCCAAATGTTTTTTGCAAAAAACTTGGGTTCTATAAGTAAAATTCTGTGGGGATTTTGCAGTGTAACAAAGATGAACGCTTAGTGTTTAATTACAAAATTTCTTTTTTTTTGCTATTTTGTTTTACGGCGTACCGACACAGATATGTCTTATGGCGACAATGGGAAAGGAAAGGCCTAGGAAGTAGAAGGAAGTGGCCGTGACCTTAATTAAGGTACATCCCCGGCATTTGCCTGGTGTGAAAATGGGAAACCATGGAAAACCATCTTCAGGGCTGCCGACAGTGGGGTTCGAACCCACTATCTCCCGATTACTGGATACTGGCCGCACTTAAGCGACTGCAGCTATCGAGCTCGGTTACAAAATTTCAACCTCCTATCTTTGTTGCATAGCAAATGACAGTTTTTTGTGCTTCCTGAAAAATTTGTTTGTCTGCACATAATGGGTTTAGCAACTCAACGACTCATTTCATCTTATGTAGACAAGATTTTAAAAATATTCCTTTCACCTATCCAGTGATTCCCTGGGATCTCAGAGTTCACCTAATTTTACCATAACACCATTCACTTCCTTTTTCCCTCCCTTTCTAAGATTATTTCTGTCCAGAAATGAATTTGTACTGCTTGACCTAATCTTTCCAGGTTATTAACAAAATCCTTCAACTACTTCTTCTTGGATTCAACAACAATTTGTTCCATTCTCTTTCCTTCATCTACATACAATTCCCTGTCTACATCAGTCCTTCTTTGGAGCCAATTCTGAGAGGCCTTTATTTTAACTTTACAAGTTGCTTTCACTTGATCATTGTTTTTTCCCATCTTTAGTCACAGTTGTTCCTAAGCACTCCACTGCTGTTTCTACTACAACATTGCTGTATGCCTCCCATTCTGTTTCTACAGGATGTACCCATGATGATGTTACAAAAACTCAGGGATGATGGACGATAGCAAATGGATCTATTAGAGATAAAAACCATTGTCTGGAACCACTTGAATAAATAGTTATTGATAATCCAAGTTGATTAACATTCGTCACTTTTTAAAAGAAGCTGGGGTGTTGGAATTTCATCCCACTGTAGTTCTTTAATGCACTGGAAGCCAACAACATGGGGTTGTCACCTTTTAACACCCTTAAAAGCCACTGACTGCAGTCTAGTTTGAACCCATTAACTTGGGGTTAGTGGACCAATGCTGTATCCACTAAACCACTGCGGCCAACAGTCAAAAAATCATGGCAAAAATAAGTCTGACACCTCTGACTGTATTGTACACTACATGTCAATCAATCAGTCACTACTGACCTGCATTTAGGGCAGTCGCCCAGGTGGCAGATTCCCTATCTGTTGTTTGCCTAGCCTCTTCCTGAAATATTTTAATGAAATTGGAAATTTATTGAACATCTCCCTTGGTAAGTTATTCCAATCCCTCAATCCCCTTCCTATAAATGAATATTTGGCCCAATTTGTCCCCTTGAATTCCAACTTTATCTTCATATTGTGATCTTTCCTACTTTTAAAGACACCACTCTAACTTATTTGTCTACTAATGTCATTCCATGCCATCTCTCCACTGAGAGCTTGGAACATACCACTTATTTTGCATTCAATTTTTTTCTATTCCACCCATTCAATACAATTGATTTTGTGTTGTTAAAAATTCATTTAACTAAAACACTACATTAAAAGGGACATGTAATGCTTAGTTTCCAAGCATCCTCAGCCTTTGTAACTTATCTCAACGTTAGACCTGTCAATGTTAATTTCCTTATAACTAATTTGTACTTAATTATGATTCTAAAAGCTAAGTGGTAAAATACGTGAACATAGGCATCTCTAAACACAATAGACAGTTTTACAATTTAAAATGACAGTGCTAAAATTGGGACAGACAATGATTCTAATACCACTCACATACAAAACCCAGTAATATCCTCATAGTAATGAGATATGGCTAAAATTCCCAAGCTTTTGGTTTAAAAAAAAATTGTTAGTTGACTTATTGCATACATTAAAATTTGAGTCATAAATCTTGTTAAAACTCAGTGGTATCTGAAGCCTTAATATGCATTTCAAAGAGGTTGGAAAACTATGCATTATGTATTGGTCTGAGGCATGCATCTGTAATTTATTAATTGTAAATGGTAAAATGCAACTTGTTGGTAGTTTCCTCAAACTGGTCTTGATTTGACAAGCAGACTTTATATTGGAAGCTCTTCGTTTTTATGAGAGCTTGGTCAAGGGATGTCAATCTGAAAATCTTGAAATGCTAATATATTATCCTTTTGCACAATCCTTAACTGATGGTGCGTCCCTTTGACAGCTACTGTAATCCCTCATGGTGCTTGTTACATCATGGTGACTGCTTGCTTGATCAAGTGGTCCTCATAAGGAACTTTCACCCCATCAACACAGCAATTAACACCATGAGGATTTTTTCTATTTGATACTCACAACCTGACTTTTAACCCCACTTACTACCATACCATTGTCTACTGTCCATCTCACAACATTATCAAAGTAATTTTGCAGTTGCTCACAACCTTGTAACTTATTTCTCTATGAAGAACAACATCATCTGCAAAAATCCTTACCTCTGATTCCACTTCTTTACTCATATCATTTATATATATGAGAAAACATAAAGGTCTGGTAATGCTGCTCTGAGGAATTTCCCTTACTTGCAATCTAGACCCTCCGTATAATTCCTGTACAGATTTCAATGCCCACAATACTCTGTGGTGATGTGAAGTAAATGACATTTATGGAGATGCTATTTTAGAATTATGGATGAATTCCTATTTCTATATGTTGAATGAGCGTTCACCAACGACTTCTACCCCTACCTGGACTGGACAAAGACCCTCAGCTGCTGAAGTATCTTCATGCTCAGCAATAATGTGTATGGACATTTCATGGAAGACGTTACTTAATCCTTTAGGTTCAAATCACTATACCCCATATTAACTGGCAGTGAAATGGAATATTAAAAAGCTGACTGGTCAAAATATTGAGGAAGAACAGAATACCTCATTACTACTCATTACTACAGGACCCAAACACTAAACAACTCATATCAGATTCTACTAAACATTGTTAAAGAATCAGCCTTAGCAGTGATGGCGCAGAGAAGAAGTAGAGATCAATCAATGAATCACTACTACTGACCTGCATTTAAGACAGTTGCCCAGGTGGGAGATTCCCTATCTGTTGTTTTCCTAGCCTTTTCTTAAATGATTGCCAAGAAATTGGAAATTTATTGAACATTCCCCTTGGTAAATTATTCCAATCCTTAGCTCCTTTTCATATAAATGAATATTTTCCCCAATATATCCTCTTGAATTTGGGGTTTATCTTCATATTTTGATCTCTCCTACTTTCAAAAACAACGCTCAAACCTATTCGTCTTCTAACGTCATTCCACGCCATCACTCCACAGACAGCTCAAAACATACAGCTTTGTTGAGCACTTCGTCTCCTTTCTCCTAAGTCTTCCCAGCCCAAACTTTGCAACATTTTTGTAACGCTACTCTTTATTACATTACTCTTTTGTCAGAAACCACCCAGAATGAATCAAGCTGCATTTATTTGGATTACTTCCAGTTCTTGAATCAAGTAATCCTGGTGAGGGTCCCATACACTGGAACCATACTCTAGTTGGAGTCTTAACAGAGACTTATATGCCCTCTCCTTTACATCCTTACTACAACCCCTAACAACCTCAAAAACATGTACAGAGATCTGCATACTTTATTACAACAGGATTATTATAATAGGGGAGACAATCCAAACGAGCAGAAGAGGCTAGGATAATAACTCAACAACTCCAATGCAAATGGCATTCCATGTACTGACGTAATCAGTGTGCGAAGTCAGTACAGTAAGCTTGAGTCTGTGTTGACCGGCTGAAGTGGTACATTTATTAGATCTATCCAAATGGAGTTGTACCCAGTTGCAAAACGTGCAGGTGTAATTTGACTTGACTGTTTCCTTATCTCAAACTAATCCATTTGCCATCCTCCATCATCCTTGAAAGTTTGTAACATCATCACCGATACACCCTGTATATCCTGAACCTGGATCTTTTAACTAATCGTATCCATATACTTCTAATTTCCTCATCCTGGAGATTTTCTACCTTTATTCCTCTAAAAACAGCTTGTACTTCTTCTACCCTAGGCCTAGAAATACTTAGGTCACTGTAAACCAGATAGTGGTCTGTATAATAAAAAAATCCCTGGAATACCAACACATTCCTAACAGATTTCCTGAATTCACAGTAGGTTATGGTATAGTCTAATATGGCTGTGGTGCACCTGCCTTCCCGTATGTAGCAGTAACTTGTCTTATGCTTGAAGAATGTATTTGTAACTGCTAATTCTATACTAGGACAGAGGTCCAGCAAATCTTTCCCATTCCTGTTAGCTTCCATAACTCCCCACACTTACAATCACCCATGCGTATCCTTCAGGTTAATTTCCAACTCTTGAATTGAAATCACCCATTAGCACTATCTTATTCTTGCTGTTTTGCTGCTGCTGCTGCTGCTGCTGATGATGATGATGATGATGATGCTTGTTGTTTAAAGAGGCCTAACATCTAGGTCTTTGGCCCCTAATGGTACGAAATGCAATGACAAATTAAAAGTCCAAAATCATCCACTGACTAAATGACTAAAATAAAAAATGTCACAAAGAATGAATGGTGGGATATGAATTTAAAACATTAAGTAGATCCAACCAAAAAACTAACATAAAAAATAGTATTACTGACCAAGCACCCACTTCTAATGCACAATAGTGAATCGAGGAGGCTTGTTGGCTAAAGGGGTCCAAAATCCAGGTTAACAGCCTCTCATACTAGTATTTATTGCTAGTAAAGCAGATCCATGGCATTTGTCATGTTGGGGTAATAATCAAAAATTGCGTAGTATTGCACACATGATGGCACAACTCACAAGGATTGTACGTCGCACAGGTAATGCAGACCTATGGTGTTCCTCACATAATGGTGCCACTCAAAGGGAAAGCAAACCGATGTTGCTCCTCATCTACGTGTACTAATCACGGACGCTGGTATTCCCCTGGTGTTCCTCATATACAGGGTACTAATTACAGGCAACGCAGACCCACGGTGTAATTCATACAGTGTTACTAATCACAGGCAATGCCCAGGCCCGTGGTGTTTCTCACAATGATACTAATCACAGGTACTGGAAACTTACCGTGAACCACTCTCTGCTACTACTAACCACAAACCTCTGGTGTACCTAATATCGCGGTACCACCCGCAAGTAAAGGCGACCCTTAGTGTTCCCCACGAGATGGTACTAATCAAAAGTAGTTTCATGGTTCTAACACAAATCATCCCTTCATCGCCTCTTTTTAGTCACCGCACGACAGGGGGTACCGTGGGTGTATTTTTCATTTGCATCCTCCACCAACAGGGGGTAGACAGAGAAAAATAAGGAGAAGAAGGGATCCATCTCTTCGAAAAATGAAGTAACGAACGAAGAAAGGCAAGGGCCATGAAGGGCGTGAAAATGAAAGACTCCCTAGGCCTCGAATGCTGTAATACCGTCCGGGTCAAAAAAAGAAGAAGAGTTGACCAAGGGAGGTTGGACAGGATAGATGAAAATGAGGAGCCTGGCAAAAGTAGGTAGAAGCAATGCCAGGACTCAGCTAAGGGCCCCATGGTCGCCAACCCACACTTCCAAGTTGAGAGCCCGTTGGGCCCCTTTTAGTCGCCTCTTACAACAGGGAGGGGATACCATAGGTGTATTCTTCATCTGCGTCCCCCACCCACAGGGGTATTCTTGCTGTTGACCCAGACTACGATGTCATTCAATGTTTCATAAAATTTGTCAACTTCATCCTTATATGCACCCTCACATGGTAAGTACACCGAGACAATTCTTGTCCTAATTCCACCAACTGCCAAATCTACCAACATCATTTGCTCATGTAGGTACTTAACAGAAACTATATTGTGTACAACAGTATTTTGATGAACAGTCCTACCTCATACTGTAACTTTTCCCTCTGAACACTCATCAAGTATATATTCAAATCTCCTCACCCTATATTATCTCCCTTTATCCAAATATAATTAACTCCTAGCACATCCAGATGGATCCTCTTTGCTGACTTAGCCATTCTACATTCTTTCTTGCTTCCTTCCATAAGCCCCATTAATACTGAGAGCTCCACTTCAAATTCCATTTCATTTGGAAAGTTGTTCCAAATTTGGGGAAAGATTTGGAGCCTAAAGGGAGAGACAAAACAGCAAGTGAAATTTTCTCAGCAGAGTCTCGAGTTTGGGGCCTGTCCTTTCCTTACACGCTGATGTGTACCTATGAGAACGTAAACCAGTTACATAACTTAGGATAAACTTTACAGGGTCCAATATTGAGCATGGATAAACTTTGAAAAGAAAAACAATATTTCATGCTAGGATTATTCCGGACTGTTGAAAAAATTAAAATGGAAAGGGAAAAGACTAACAAATTACTCAAAAAGTTTACTACAAATTTAAACAACAAAAACAATAGTGCGTATTATTTGGAGACATTCTGAAGTCCAGTGGCATGTGTATATTAATACTTCAACTCATGAGTAAGGTGAAGATTTGATGGCTCTTAACATCCCCACAATAGGGAGACAAATACGCCCTTAAAATCATAAGTAAGGAACTACAACCCTAAACATCCAGTTTAAAACCAAACATGTTCCAATCGAGATGCTTCGTTCTGAAGACCAAGGTTTTATTTTAATAAACAGGTCTACAAACCTCTGGACAGTTCTCCTGGTAAGTACTATCAGAGAGTAATCCTTGATATTATGACAGCAATGAACGGAGAACAAAATCACTATTTCAGTCTCTGTATAGAGCCCCAATGCATTCATGCATCTGGAAATGATATTAACCCTAAAAACTATCCAAATATATATCCTGTAGTTTTTCAGTTACAAGAACTCAAACAGAACAAAAAAAGGCAAAACACCAAAGCAAAAAAAATACATAGGTATCATTATTATACATGAAATGGATATTTATAAGAAAATGTTGCCAATATAATCAATGTGTATCTATATATACAAAATAAGCGTTTTGTCTGTACATTGCTCAGAATTTTAAAAAAGATGGCATTTATGTATCAGTCATGTCCACAGTAACAAGGAAATGCACTTTTTAATTTTCCGTAATTTCTGTCTGTCTGTCTGTATGTATGTATGTACATGCATCACGAGAAAACGGCTGACGAGAATTTGATGAAAATCGGCATGCTAAGTCGAGGAATAAGCCGCTACAATCTAGGCCATAAATATTTGTATTCACATTGCGTGAAATGGTAGTTTAGAGGAAGGCCTAAAATTTAATTCTCAAATATTTATCTTATTAGTGGTCGTACCTTAATGAAAATTGGTATGTAAAGTCGGAGAATAAGTAGCTACAATCTAGGATATAAATAATTGTCTTCATGCTGAGGAACATGGTAGTTTAGGGGAAGGCCTAAAATGTAATTCTCAAATATGTATGTTATTAGTGGTCCTATCTTACTAAAAATTGGTATGCAAAGTCGAGGACTAAGTCACTATAATCTAGGCCATAAACAATATTTTTACGCTGAGTGAAATGGTAGTTTAGGGGAAGGCCTAAAATGTAATCCTCAAATATTCGTTATTAGAGGACGCATCGATAACTACTACATAACTAAAGTTATATAGCATTAAATTTCCGATTATTTATGTCTTATACATTGTTACTGTACTGGCTATGATCACAAAAATATTCATGAATTTGGATTTTTGTTACTAAGTCCATATCAGCGCCGAGTCATGAGAAAGTGGGTAAACAGAATTTAATGAAAATCGGTATGTAAAGTCGGAGAATAAGGAACTACAGTCTACGCTATAAATAATTTTACAAATCACAGAGTCGAAAGAAAACTAAATCTGAAGGCCTACAATATACAAAGTTCATAACATTGATCAACAATAACCATTGTTTGTTTTGATATGCTTTGTATCTCCTGTTGCCACTCATATCCGGTAGATAGGATTACTGCTGCGTAGCGACTTTTTAAAAATTTGCTTTACGTCGCACCGACACAGATAGGTATTATGGCGACGATGGGATAGGAAAAAGCTAGGAGTGTGAAGGAAATGGCCTTGACCTTAATTAAGGTACAGTCCCAGCATTTGCCTGGTGTGAAAGTGGGGAAACCACAGAATACCATCTTCAGCACTGCCGATAGTGGAGTTTGAATCCACTATCTTCCGGATGAAAGCTCACAGCTGCGCACCCCTAACCACAGGGCCAACTCGCCCAGTCGTACAGAGTGTAACAGCCTGCCTGAATATTGATGTGAAGTAACTTGGGGAGTTAGATAACTTTCTTCTTTAGCATGCCATTCCTATGGTTCGTAAATTTTCTGATACTACTGGCACGTAACACACTGGTCCATCATAGCATTCGTTAAAAGTGATAAAATGTGTGGTTTTTCATTTGATTGAGTAGTTTATATGATAACATTGCTTTTAATTGCTACATTCCTACTGACGTTTTTGTAATGACTTATGTTGACTATGTTGACTTCAGTTAGGAAAACCACAAAGTCAGTCTTTCTGAAAATCCCGTAGCGAAGCACGGGTACATCGGCTAGTATGTATATATACACACACAGTTGTCACAAATTTATTTCTATAGACTACAGTCAATACTAATGTGTTTAGCTTATCAGTCCATGGTCTAAAATGATGCAGCTTTCCATGTCACTACCAGTTTCTAACTTCATGGCCTCCCCTACCACTCTAAACCTCTGGACTTGCTCCAAATCCAAACTGATGAAATCCTGCAGGATTTTGTTTATTAAGATAACAAAAATGAGGTTGTTGTAGATTTCAAAGAACATTAATTCAGGCGTTGCACTACCTACAGCCAATCAGTCAGATGATACTAGTGTTGTAATACCATCGTTGAAAACAAGGAGGTCAATAATTATGCCATTATCTGGTTTTTAAATGCAGTAAAGGTGACTTTTCATTTCAATGAAATACTCAACAATGTCCACATATGAGCCACATAAATTCCTTACTCTAACAGGGATTAACAATATAACTCTCCTAGATTTCTCTATTTGTGCAATGTCATACACAAAGGTGTACGAAGACTTAAGAGTATTGTGACAGGTATGAAGTACATTGATACAGTGCAGATGCAGTTGTTATAATTCTGGTAATTTCAATGCTTCAAAAAGTTGTGTCTCCATCTTACCGATGAACAGAAGTTGTATTGCTACCTGGAAGAGTAAATCTCAGGATGCTAGTGGTGTTTACATATCCTTCTAGGTTGCATAACATTTTTTGTTGTGGGGACATATTTAAGGCCACTAATTTTACAAATTGCTCCATCTGCTCCATCCATGCTGCAAACAAGCTATAATCTTTCTGAACAAGCTACAGGTTGTTCAAGAGGAGAAGTATAAATAATCATCATCCCCCTCCCACAACTCTTTCTTAACTTTGTTTTTCAGTGGCTTCCAAAACTGTTGGATGTTCTGGTTATTTTTCATTAATATAATTCACAAAAACTCAACAGAATGGTTCAGAATTAGACTAATGTAATTCTGACTTTGGAGATGGCTGTGCAAACTTTCAAATCAGGAAGTAAACAAATACATCATGAGAATGTAAAAAAAACTAAAAAATTCAAAAATTTGCAGCAAATATTTTCTTCCGCGACCAAACAAACCCATTATATAATGAAGTGGAAAACCCAATTATACAAGCTGATCATTAATGTCATAAAATCTACTCAATCAGGAGAAAATGTGAACAAAATTGAACAATTATCAAACTCCCCATACACACACCAATATAACACACAGCCAGTGAGAAAAGTAGCTGTAAATCTGTTGGTGCCAAAAAAAAAATAATACAGAATGATCTATACTGCATTAGTGGATTTGATCCTCTCGTTTCATGATTTTAGGTGAAAAGGATCTAGTCACTATCAGTTGTTTTACCAAATAAAGAACAGTAAGTCTATGGCATTTTACCTACACAGGCCCTGTAGGTAAGATGAACATGCTAATTTATTACACTGAAAATAATTAGTGTTAAGTAACCAAACTTTAAACTAACCATGGGAAAAAAACCCTGAATACAAGGTTTTTATGTCAAAAAGTACCCATTATTTCCAATAACACAGAATGACATCCAACATGCCATCACCACTCATCTGATGGCCAATGACAGCTACAACATACACCATACCTACCAGACTACCACCTAGATGTGTCGTACAATGAAACACCTGAAAAAGTACCTTTAAAAGTTGGAGAGTTTATGCCTGTTCTTGTTATACACTGAACATTATTCCATATGAAATACTTCATAACTTATACATCTGAAAATGTTTTGAATATCAGTTAAATTTTCATAACTATAAAAAGATCAGGAACAATACTTACGAAGGATGTACTCGCTGTGCCTTCATGCCAGACAGGTTCCTCCTTCACCTCTATTTTCAGATCCATTTCACATAGCAACAGAAGAATTTATATGGAAATGAGCTGAAAATTACTTCCACTGACTTTTTCTGAAAAAGAAGTGCAAGAAGTATATAACATCATCATCACCATCAGGGTCATAGTTTATAGACAAACCAAGTAAGCAAGCTCTTCATTATTGTCAATGTCTTTACCACAGCCATAGAGTCTCTAGCCTTCAATGGACACCACATCACAAGGACAGGAAGTCAGTGACAATGTCACTACACTATCAGTATACCCCCCTCTAGGTCCGTAGACTAGTTTGATACTGATCTCAATGTCACCATATTCTGTGCTACCCTCCAGGTCTGTAATTTTGTTTTATAAAGATCTCCACAATGCACTATCATGTCCTTACTTACCCTTTCCTACAGAACTATTACACCTCTAACCACCTCTGCACCATTTCGCAACTGGTACTAAATTCCTACTCTATGTACAGTACTTATCTTAGAAATCAGCTGAACCAAGTTCTGAATTACTCCACATCATGAATTTTTCCTACAGTCTACTTTTGCCAAACCTTTCCTCTCTTATCAATAGTATTCACAACTGCCTCATTTGTGACCTTAACTATCCTTCTGACTTTCAACACATTTGAGTAACATCACAATTCAGAGGTTTCTATTCTTTCTTTGTGTGTCAGCTGTTATCCATTTTTCCCCTCTGATACTGTGAATACTCCACAGTATTAAAAAGTCTTCATAATATATCTATGAGTCGAGTTCTGGTTCTCTAGTAATACTATTAATAAAACTCTTCAATGTGTGTAGGATATGGAAGCTAATAGGAATGGGAAGCATTTGTTGGGACATTGTCCTAGTTGGGATTGGCAGTTAAGAATACATTCCACAACATAATGGTATTTCTGCTGCACATGGGAAGGAAGGGCACCGGATCCATAAAATACTATATTATAACTAACTTTGAATTCAGGAAATCTGTTTGAAATGTGCAGGGTTTTTATCAGAGATTTTTCAATTATACGGACCACTATGTGAATTGTAGTGAACTAAGCATCTCTAGGCCTATGATAGACAAAGTGAAATCTGTCTGCAGAAGAATAAAGGTAGAAAATCTCCCGGACAAGGATATTAGACACAAGTACATGGATATGACTAGCAAAAGTTTCCAAACATTGGATTTTAAGTCGGCTCACAATATAGAAAGAGGATGGATGGCATACAGGAATGCTGTAGTAGAAATAACAAGGGAATACCTAGGAACAAAAGTGTGTAAAGATGGGAAAAAGCTAACACCTTGGTGGAATGCTGAAGTGCAAGCAGCTTGTAAACATGAAAAGAAGGCATACCATAAATGATCCCAAACAGGGACTGATAAATATAGGGATTTTACATAGATGAATGAAACAAAGTGAAACAAATAGTTGCTGGATCCAAGAAGTCATGGGGACATATGTCAACAACCTGGAAAGGCCAGGTCAAGCAGCATGGAAACCTATCTGGACAGTAATAAAGAACCTTAGAAAGAAAGAGGAAAAGAAAATGAATGGTGTTTTGAGTAAATCAGGTGAACTCATAATAGATCCCAGGGAATCATGGGATAGATGGAAGGACTGTTTTGAAAATACCCTCAATGTAAAGGGAAATTTTCATGGTGATGTCACAAATAACCAAGCTTACAGGGAGGACAATGATGGTGCTAAAATTACACTGGAGGATGTGGTAAGGGTGGTAAATAAAGTCCACTGTCATAAAACTGAAGGAATAAAATAAATCAGACCTGAAATTGTAAAATATAGTGGGAAGGCAGGGATTAAATGGCTTCTTAGAGAAATAAGATTATCATGGGGTATTAGTAAGGTACTTTCTGATTGGACAAAAGCAGTAATTGCACTTATCTATAAGCAAGGGAACAGGAAAGATTGCAACAATTATCAAGGTATCTCACTAATCTCTATATCAGACAAGGAATCACCACCATTTCAAAAGGAAGGGTGCGATTAGTGGTTGAGAATAAGTTGGAAGAAAACCTGTGTGGTTATAGAAAACAGAGGGGCTGTCAGGATTGGATTTTCAGTATGCACCAAGTAATTGAAAAATGCTACCAGAAGAATAGCCAGTTATGTTCATCTTTCATAGATCTAGAGAAGGCATCTGACAGAGTAGCAAGGTAAAAATTGTTCGCCACACTGGGGGCTATAGGATTAAGGGTAGATTATTAAAAGCAATCAAAGGCATTTATGTTGACAATTGGGCTGCTGTAAGAATTGATGACCGAGTGATTCCGTGGTTCATGGTACTTACTTGGGTAAGACAAGGCTGTAATCTTCAACTTTTTCTTTTTTACAAGTTGCTTTACGTTACACCGACATGGATAGGTCTTCTGGTAAAGATAAGACAGGAAAGGCCCAGGAGTGTTAAAGAAGCTGCCATGGCCTACATTAAGGTACAAACAAAAAACCCATGGCACAATAACCCCAAAGGGCCTTGGCCTACCAAGTAACTGCTGCTCAGCCCAAAGGCTGCAGATTATGAGGTGTCATGTGGTCTGCCCAGAAAGTACAGAAATAATGTAAATTTCCAAGAAATTGGAAAGACTGCAAAAAATGAAGAGTGAAGATGCTGTGCAGAAACATTATATACCGTACACTTGAGAAAGTGCTAAACAACAGACATATGGCAATGAGTAAGTTGGAAGTGCGCTAATAGGTGGCTCAATGAGAAAGGAAAGATTTTTTAATGGAAAAACTATTTATGCTAAGACAAGTGCTTCAATAACATTTGTGAATAATTTTAAAAGTAGTACAGTTCTAAAAAAAAAATCAGAGCCATTCATCCTGACCTATCCTGTGTGCTACAATAAATTGGAGACAGTCACTTTTCTGAATTATACTTTCTAGCAATAAAATTTACTCAGTGCTTATAGCATACTATTTGATGTTTCCTCTATATGAATACACTTGGCATCTATTTCTTGTTTTGTAAATACTGAGATGTATGTCAAATGTAGATGAATTAGGTGGCTTCATCCCAGCAGTGAACTGTGCCCATTGAGATACATCTTGTTCGGGGATTCTCTAGGAGATACATTTCCATATGTGTATGAACAAACTGGAGCTTCATTTCACTGAATGGAGATAAATCTCAGAACTTGAGACTGAGCAGTAAGTGACTCACAGTGATAGAGATCAGGCTCAAAACCTGATGGCAGACTTTACGATGGTTTTACAACGGAGATGAAAAATGTGGAAAGCACCAAGAGATTCTCTTGAACACAATTACAAATAAGTCTACAGGTTTCATGTAGAAAACATGGATTTTCACAATACCCAGGAGCCAGAACATGAGATAAAGATTGAGCTCAAACAAATAATGAGATATATATTTTTTCTGGCATAATGTACATAATGCCAGGTTGCCAAGTAGTGTGGTTTAGCTAAAGATAAAAGATTTAACCACAATGCTTGGTGCACAGTTAGAGCAATCTGGTCACAAGCAAAAGCATTGATGCAATTTCCAACAACCACACAAGTATTAGAAAATAAGATTGGGTGGAAAGAAAGTTACACATTTTATAATGCAATAGGAGCAGTTGATTGCACTGGCCATGTGGGTGGCACCAGTATCCTAGGCCTGTTGTAAAAGGTGCACTCGCAGCTCTTGTATTGGGAGAAGCAGTTAGTGACCATGAAGTCCTAATTGAGTCTGCCATTGTTTTGACTTACTGGTGCCAGGTTTTCACTTTAATCTACCCTATTCAATCCCCTTCGCTGAACTCTTGTTCTGTTTGATACCTGGGGAGAATTTTCACATCCCTCTTCGTCCTTACTTTTCTTTCTGCTGGTGGTAGCTATTATTGTTGGAAGAGAAAATGCAACTGAACAACCGCCCTCTCTTAACTCTATTTAGAAGAAAGAAAAAAAGAAGAATTGAACAAGTCCAATACTTAGAAGAATGAAAGGAAAGTTCTTTAAGAATGTTAAAATGAAGGAATAGGAAAACTAATACTGTAGTGTTCACAACAGAACAAGAGTCAACTGAAGGAGATCGGCTGGCAAACATTAACATGAAAAGCATGGCACAAGTAAGTAGAAGTATTACTGGACTCACCTAAGGACCTTGTCATAGCAGCCCCAAGTTGAAAGCCCCTGGGTTCCCATTTAAATGCCTGTTACTGGAGGCAGGAAATAATTAATGACAATAATAATAATTTGGCTACCGTTTGAAAGTATTTTAATTTTAAGCCAAGAAGGCTGCCTGTGCATCAATTTTGAAATTCCGTTTTTACTCCACCAGCTTCCTGCTTACAAAATTCCACTAAATTTTTTTGAGGTTTCAAGTCATGGCAATGCAGCAATCTAGGTGTAGCTAGTTTGTTACTTACCTGGAGACTCAGGGTTCAATTACTGGTTAGGTCATGGATTTTTATCTGAATAGAAGAGCTGATTTGATGTCCACTCAACTTATATGAGAAATACTGAAGAGCTATCTGAAGGAGGAATTTGTCACATAGAACATGCATCTCCTCGTAATCTGAAGGCTTCAGACTCAGCAGAGGTTGCCTCATAAGCCAATACCCAACAGGGCTATAGCATATAGAGTTTGTTTCAAAAGTCACACTTCATTATATGCAAGGATATTTTTCAATGAACAGGTAATATTATCACTCTATTCAATGATTTTTGCATTTATTACATTTTTTTAAAATTTTTATGCTGCCAACAACTCAGCACTTAAAAGATCGTGACATTTGTGACATATTCGACCCATTATGGCATTTTCCGTGAAGCAAACTGAGACCTTACCTTTGTACAATCTTGAACATATGAACCAGAACTTCTGCAATTTTTTTTTTTTCCATCACCAATTGTTTTGAATTAGAAGAGTTGTAAAAAACCAAGCAGGATCACAAGATGTTTACACAAATGTGGTGTCAGCTGACTGTGTGCGAGACACATATCAAGGGAAGGAGAAACATCTTGTCAGCAGACAACCAAATTTTATTTATCTACACAGCGAGATCTATCTTCAAAGTGACTTCAGCCTAAATCCTCCTTTGAGATATGTCTCATGAGAGACATCTCATTTGTACACATATCACCCAATGGACTGAAAAGGGACCGTGGTGGTGGATTACTGATTCAGTTAATCTGTCCTTTCTGAGCAAAATGATGAAAAGACTTCCTTGACTATGGCAAAACTGAGCACAATACTAAGTTTATCTACCACATACAGAGAACTGTACATGACTAAAGAAAAAAATTTATGCAAATCTGATATGTGAATATACAAGAATAAAAAATGGACAGCTCACATAAGGATATTAATTACCTATATAGGCCCTAACCACATGGTGCGGTGTTAAGAGGAATGCTGAAGGAGAGGAGGGTACATGTTAACACAAATGATGAAATACTGAATGAAATTGGTGAGAGGAAAACAATTTGGTGACATCTGATGAGAGGAAGGGGTAGAATGATAGGACACATCTTAGGATACCTAGGACTTGTTCAGTTAGCTTTCAAGGGAAGTGTAGGTGGTAAGAACAGTAGGGATACACCTTAGCATGGATATGAAAAATAGATTGGAGTAGTTGTTACAGAGAGTAGTTACATAGAAGTGAAAAAGTTAGCAGAGGATAGGGTAATATGGAAGACTACATCAAACCAGTCCACAGAATGATGACACAAACAACAAGTAATACCTTCCCAATCCTTTAAACACAATCAATAAGTGTTACATCCCCGCAGATGTTTTTCTAAATAATATTTAATACATCTGAAACAGACATTTGGGTTATTAAGCTGCATCGAGAACATCTAGTTTAGGTTATCGGTATATAAACTGCTGTACAAACAAAGTCAACTACACGACCATGGGAATGAAAGGCACTACCTCATGTCGACATCTAGAAGAAGCTGGCATTCAGGCAGCCGACATAGAGTTAAATCAAATTTTCAGCGCATGGTAGCTGAGATGGTTTGGCACATTAAGGCTGGTCTCCACTGATTAACATTTAACACCAACATGTTAAAGTGAACATGTTAGAATTGAGATGTATGTTGTCACTGAGTCTTCCAACTGACTTTGCATGTTAATTCAGAATGTTGAGGTTAACACTTTCAACATTTTGGCATATTTTCAGCTCCAAGTGGAAAACTTGTTAAGACAATTCATTGTTCGTAAGATGTCAGCACAGCTTCGGCAACTTCTGTGCTGTTTCCATGTCAACAGGTAGCTTAAACGATGTGCTTCTTGTGGAAAAATAGGATTATAGTTACAAGCTACAAATACAGTATGCACGCGTGTCTCTTCCTCTCTACACTATACTCAAATTTATAGTCAGAAATGGAGTGCTGCAAGATCACTCTGGACTTAATGATATAATAGAAAGACCTTCTTTGTGGAATGTCTCATCGAAATAATACTGCCATAAAACAAGGGAAGCTGACAGTTTCCACAGGAACTCGAAATTATCTATAATTATCTTCATTATAATTATCTATGAATGTAGCCTCCCTCCGCTCATAGTACAGTTGAGGATTGCAAAACGTTCAGAAAGTAGGAAGTCGGGGATGGGAGTGGTCAAAATTTTTACTGTACGGAAATACAGGGTTATCCCAAGACGCAGGTGAGGTGGAATAGCTGCTCATAACTATGTCTCCTCTATGGCAGGAAGTACTTTTTTTCAAAACAACATTAAAATCATGCTCAGACATTCTCAGAGAATTTTAAAAAAATAATCCAACATGTCCTCTACTTCTTCTACATTTAGCTCATTCAGAATTTCATCCATATTGTGCCTTTTATTGAGACACAGTCGTACCCACATTCTCCTTTCCTTCATTCTCAAGATCTTGTAGGGCCGATGACCTAGATGTTAGGCCCTTTAAACAACAAGCAACAAGATCTTGTACGAAGCAACAGTGCCAATACAAAGGCCAAATCCTCTTCACCTGAGTCCATTGTCCTTGTTTGAAAATACAAGACACCACCTGAATATATTACCACAAACTGATATGATGAACTACCTGTATACAAACAAAGGACGTCGAGTTTGATAATAATGTTATTTGCTTTATGTCCCACTAACTACTATTACGGTTTTCGCTGACGCTGAGGTGCCGGAATGTTATGCCGCAGGAGTTCTTCTACGTGCCAGGAAATCTACCGGAGCAAGGCAACTTATAAGATCACCTTCAAACACCACCGGAATGAGCTAGAATCTAACCTTCCAAGTTGGGGGTCAGAACGCCAGCGCCTTAAACGTCTGATCCACTCAGCCCGACGAAGTCAAGTTTAACATGTTCATAAGTGTGGACACAATGTTAAATGAAACAGTAGTTAACAGTTAACATGTTGATAGTGTCAACATTTAACAGTTTTAACATTTAACATATTGTAACATGTCAGTCAGTGGAGACCGGCCTTTTAGAGGTTATGCAAAAGTATGACGATACGTATATACAAAATACTCAATATTAAACAACAAATCTACCATTTCGAAACCGAACCGGATACAGGTATTGTCTTACTCGGAAACATATAACCATTATGGTACGCTTTGGTGGTACGAATATACCCTCGGTGCTTAATAATAATACCCGCTATGAAGTTGGGTTATGCTAAAGAAAAGACAATTTGAGTACCGAATGTAAAGCATCACTGGGGTATAAATCACAGAACAAACAATGTGTACGACCAGGTAACTAATGGAGATGAATATTCTACGCAATGAAAAACAGCATGCACTATTTCACTTGATATATGAATATCTGTACAGTTAATTTGTTGGGATAAGCGCTGAATTTTTAACACCCATGAAGCCTCTTAATCATCTCACTGCTAACAGAGTTCGAAATTTTATTGCACTCTAAATACCGAACGTGTATTTCTTTTCGGCTTACCGATCGACAAGTGTGGAGAAATACTACCAATGTCCTGCAGGTTACCTAAAGTTTTAATTAACAAATGTTTAATTATACAATCATGGAGTATATGTCAGGCACCTTCGGACAAGATTGTGAACTAGAGATGGACAAAAAATAACACAACAGTTATTTTGGAACTGTTCGGCACTCGGAACTGGTCTCTAAATGAATAGTACGCCCGAACATTCTGTTCCGAAAGAACAGTGTTCCGTATCGCTCTGTTTCATAAAACTAACTGATAATATTAGAACTTATAAAAAAATATTTATTGGTTAACCAAATTCTGTTTCATAAAGGTGTATACATGAGTAATAAAATTTCTTCACTCATAATATTAGTCATAATTAGTCAGCTGATTCAATTGGAGGTAGAATCGGTTTGTTGCATATGTTCTTGGTTTGTGTTTTTTCCCAGCAGTAGGCTATTGCTTGACTACAACTGGATATTAATCCATATGCTCAATAGGCTCACTTGATATTTTCGTGTTTCTGACTTTCGGTACAGAGGAGAAGGGGTACGGGTAAAAAAAAAAAAAAAAAAAAAAAAAAAAAGTAATGTGAGATAAATTTTTGGGTTGCAGCCTATTGGGCACTATATAACCCTCCTTGCTTTTTCTTTTTTACGTGCTCTTAAAAATTTATTGTTCAAGTCACTTGACCTTAGAGCCCTAGCATCGTTGACACTACCAGGCCAAATCTCACAACATAGTAGAACTCTAAGTGGTGGTGGTGGTGGTGGTGATGATTATTGTTTTAAGAGGAAGTACAACTAGGCATCCGTCCGCTATATAATACTGATCAGAGAGAAAAATGGAAGGAATCTGATACTTCGAAAAATGAAGGTATCGGCCAACAGAAGACAAGGGCCACGAAAGGCGTGAAAATTAAATACTCCCTAGGCCTCGCAACTTAATACCATCAGGGTCGGAAAAGAACAAGAGTTGACCAAGGGAGATCGGATAGGATAGATGAAAGTAAAGAGCCTGGCATAAGTAAGTGGGAGCAATGCCAGGACTCAGCTATGAGCCACGTGGTCGTCAAACTTCGCTCTCACCTGTAGAATTCTAAATTTGGTCCACATATGAGCGTTACATTCAAGGAATGTTTCCCATACCGATTAGCAAATGCTGGTTCATACGCACTTGGTCCATCAGTTTTTAGCGTTCCACCAAGTACTCCACAAACTAAAGGATGACCGCCAAGTTCAGTGAATATGACAAATGCAGTACTTCGCCATAGTCAGCCAACCAACATGCGACATAATGAGGAAGGGTGTCAAATGGCGCTGACATAGCTCTGCAGACTGTCTTTGAAATATCATGTAGACCTATATCAGGAACAGAATGCTATTGTGTACCAGTACCTAACCAGTTGAGTGCAATCTGAAGGTGCTGTCTTGAGGTTAGTGCTTCATTCCTTTCAGTGGAGCATTATAAGATATTTCCTTTCCTACCTAGCACATATTTAAATGTTCTGTAATCCAACGTAAATCTCTCATTGTATTCATTATGTTTCTTCCCTACCAGTACAGGTAGTTCTTGGCCTAAAATTTTTTGGACAGTGAATATACCTTACATTCGCTCCTCATCGCTATTTGAATCAGAGTCAACCATTTCACTTATCCTCACAATTTTATGCCAAAATATTAAAATACCACTCACTTTGGTTGCACTAATAATATAGATTATGAGTCGAAATACACTCATGGAAATAATCCTAATAATATGAGTAACTTGTATTAGTCATATTATCCTTGAAACTATTTACAAATATTATTAGGAATATCTTGATGATGATGCTTGTTGTTTAAAGGGGCCTAACATAAACTCATAAACTAATATTATTACCTAATAACTCTGTAAAACGTAATACTCATAATATAAGTTAATATTGTTGATTTCTTACTAATGTTAGTGAACAATGTTTTATGAAAGGGGGCTCTGCGCTCGGCGGGATTGGTCTAGAAACACCCTGTTCCGAAAGAACAGTGTTCCGTATCGCCTGCACTGGGCGGGACTGGTCTAGCAACACCCTGTTCCGAAAGAACAGTGTTCTGTATCGCCTGCACTGGGCGGGACTGGTCTAGCAACACCCTGTTCCGAAAGAACAGTGTTCTGTATCGCCTGCACTGGGCGGGACTGGTCTAGCAACACCCTGTTCCGAAAGAACAGTGTTCCGTATAGCCTGCATTCGGCGGGATTGGTCCATGAACGAACCCAACGGTCCTGATTGGTCTAGGTGTTTGAGAACCGCGCGTGTTCTGCTCCGTTGGTTGAGTGATTGTTCCGACTCCGGGAGAACGTGAGTGCTATATCTCTGCACTAGTTTCAAAGTTCTTTGAATCTTCACTGCACTGAAGCATCAAGGCAAGGAGAACGGTACCACGAAATATGAAACTGCAAGACGTAGCAGAGACGCGCATCTTAGTCAGCATTTTGACAGACAGCGAAAGTAGGCCTATGCATGGCACTGATTTTTAATCTTTATTCGTATGAATTCTTGCTGTGTGAAGCCGCGTGCATCGTCAAAGTATTTTTTATCGCGATTTACGGCTGTTTGTGTTGTGCTGTCCACTGCGATTTGTTCATAAGAAGTGTTAGAAATAGATTATTATACATGCCGGTATATGGAAATAATCCTAATAATATGAGTAACTTGTATTAGTCGTATTATCCTTGAAACTATTTACAAATATTATTAGGAATATCTTGATGATGATGCTTGTTGTTTAAAGGGGCCTAACATAAACTCATAAACTAATATTATTACCTAATAACTCTGTAAAACGTAATACTCATAATATAAATTAATATTATTGATTTCTTACTAATGTTAGTGAACAATGTTTTATGAAAGGGGGCTCTGCGCTCGGCGGGATTGGTCTAGAAACACCCTGTTCCGAAAGAACAGTGTTCCGTATCGCCTGCACTGGGCGGGACTGCTCTAGCAACACCCTGTTCCGAAAGAACAGTGTTCCGTATCGCCTGCACTGGGCGGGACTGGTCTAGCAAGACCCTGTTCCGAAAGAACAGTGTTCCGTATCGCCTGCACTAGGCGATGTCAATATACCAAATGTTATTGATCAAGACCTACATATTTCATATTCTACTGGTACCTGTCTCCTTAGTTAATCTATAACTGTTATTATGTCTGTCGAAACTAATTTATTTATTGGGCTATAAGGTACCTGAAAAAAAAGACATTTAACAACAGATCACACCTGAACATTAAATTTAATTTAATTAAGATGTTTCTTTTTCAGGTTTCATTAATACGCAATTTTTGTGATAAAAACTATTTTTCAGCGTTTTATGTAGACATTAAAAGTAAAGCATGAAACTAACAGTAAGGAAACAATTTTCGCGTATACACATGAGCATTCGCCCCGAATGAGCATGCGTTGCCGATGCGGGAGCGCACAAGCACGACTCGCGTGCCAATCTGTTGAGCAAGTTTCCACTGTGTTCGTACCTCGTGCGGACCGAAAACACAGTCTGTGTTTAGGTGTGGTATATTGTTTTACATGACCTGAGGCTACAATGGTGAATCGAAAATTGATCTCCCCAGTTATTGTTATATGTATTTATTGCATTCCTTGAAAATAAAAAGGAGATAGCGGTGGTGGCAAAGAAAACTGTACGAAGAGAGATGATTTTAAGGTATTGTAAAAGAACTCGTCCTTGGGGTTCCACAGAACGGGATACTTGTGGTAGTACCCCAGGATGATAAGAGAATTATCCTGGGACAATTCCATTTCAACTTGAAATTACTTTCACACTCTTCCTTCACTTCACTTGCACGAGCGAGATCGCATTTGCATAGGCGGAAGCAGTCGGCTCATACTGTTCGGGCTACCCCACTCGTCATCAGCCGTCCACACAGAGCACGTGCTCACTTTGAGGTACCGACAACATTCGGATCGGGCTGAGGCATGCGGATCCATTCGGTTCGCCCTGTACTCATCTGAGCAAAACTGGTCAAACGCATGCTCATTCGGGGCGAATGCTCAAGTGTATACGCGGCTTAAACCATTGACTATCGTCGCCATAAGACCTGTCTGTGTCGGCGCGACGTAAAGCCCCTAGCAAAAAAAAAAAAAAAAACACCTTTGACTGTTATTGTGGAACTGTTATTCAGAACATAATATTTCTTCGGAACCGCAACAACCGGAACTGTTCCGGAAAAAGAACAACTTCGCCCATCTCTATTGTGAACCTTCTTCTTCCTCTTCTTCTCCTTCCCTTCTTGAGTGGGTGGCGGTTGGACTCTTTTGAATATTGTCCAGTCACTAGTGCTGGGGACGGAGCGGTGCGGAGCGGAGCAGTTGTTGTGACATCATCACCCGGTTGTACTGAATGAACTACCGAGTGAATTTAATGTGGCGGCACGTTTAAATACGTTATTGGTATGGCAAAGTAAATTCATTGCCCTTTTCTCACAACATACAGCAGTAGTATAATACAGGGATTCCGCCGCCGACTCCGCCTCACGGGGGGCCCTCCCAGGGGCCTCCTCCACCTCCGCCTCCGCCTCCCGAGGGCCTTCCCAGAGGCCTCCTTCGCCTCCCGCGGGAAATTTGAATTTGTAAACAAAGCCACGTGCTTTTTGACAGCTGTCATCGACAACAACGCATCGCTAACCTCACTGCTGCCATCTTGACGGGCTTAAACCTCAGTGGTACCAACTTAACCTAACTAGCGCGAGGTAAACAAATGCACGTGTTTTTTGACAGCCACGTGCTTTTTGACAGACAACAACGCATCGCCAACCTCAGTACTGCCATCTTGACGGGCCTAAGCCTCAGTAGTACCAACTTAACCTAACTAGCGCGAGATTCGAATAGGTAAACAAATCCACGTGCTTTTTTGACAGCTGTCATCCGCCATCTTTAAACCACAGAGCACTGTGCTGCCCTCTTTATCGCAGTAGCTGCAAATTCGTCACCTGTCATCCGCAGTGCTGCCATCTTAACGGGCCTAAACCTTAGTGCTACCAACTTAACCTCATTAGCGCGAGATAAACAAATCCACGTGCTTTTTTGACAGCTGTCATCCCCATCATTAATTTATAGAGCACAGTACTGCCCTCTTTGGCTACTTACCTTTGAAATGTGGTGGCGGATAATTTGAAAAATGCTTTTTGACAGCAGCCATCTTTAATCTAGAAAGCACCGTGCTGCCCTCTTTAGCTAGATACCTTTGAATTCCACATGACAGCAGCCATCTTTAATCAAGAGAGCACCGTGCTGCCCTCTATGTGGTGGCGGCAATTTGAAAAATTCTACATGCTCTTGTTTGGAAACAAACTCACGCGCTTTTTTGACAGCCGTCATGAGCCATCTTTAATCAACAGAATACAGAGCTGCCCTCTTTAGCTAGATACCTTTGAAATGTGGTGGCGGCAAATTCCACGTGCTCTTGTTTGGAAACAAAGCCATGTGCTTTTTGACAGCTGTCATCCGCCATCTCTAATCAACAGAGCATCGTGCTGCTATCATGCGGGCAATTTCGTCAGCTGTCATCCGCCATATTTAATACACAGAACACCGTGCTGCCCTCTTTATGGCTACTACCTTAAGCACGTAGTAGCGGGCAATTTGAAAAGTTCTGTTAGCTATCATCCGCCATCTTTAATCAAGAGAGCACCGTGCTGCCAACTTCAGCTAGATACTTTTGAAATGTGGCGGCGGCAATTTGAAAAATTCTACATGCTCTTGTTTGGAAACAAACTCACGCGCTTTTTTGACAGCCGTCATCCGCCATCTTTAATCAACAGAGCATAGTGCTGCCCTCCTTAGTTAGATACCTTTGAAATGTGCTAACGGCAAATTCCACGTGCTCTTGTTTGGAAACAAAGCCATGTGCTTTTTTGACAGATATCATCCGCCATCTTTAATCAACAGAGCACCGTGCTGCTATCATGCGGGCAATTTCGTCAGCTGACCGTGCTGCCCTCTTTATGGCTACTACCTTAAGCACGTAGTAGCGGACAATTTGAAAAGTTCTGTTAGATATCATCCGCCATCTTTAATCAAGAGAGCACCGTGCTGCCATCTTTAGCTAGATACCTTTGAAATGTGGTGGCGGCAAATTGAAAAATTCCACGCGTTCTTGTTTGGAAACAAACTCACGTGCTTTTTTGACAGCTACTATCCGCCATCTTTAATCAACAGAGCATGGTGCTGCCCTCTTTAGATAGATACCTCTGAAATGTGATGGCGGCAAATTCCACGTGCTCTTCATTGGAAACAAAGCCATATGCTTTCTCGACAGGTGCCATCTGCCATCTTTAATCAACAGAGCACCGTGCTGATATCATGCGGGTAATTTCGTCAGCTGTCATACGCCATCTTTAATCTACAGAGCACCGTGCTGCCCTCTGTAGTAGCGGGCAATTTGAAAAGTTCTGTTAGCTGTCATCCGCCATCTTTAATCAAGGGAGCACCGTGCTGCCATCTTTAGCTAGACACCTTTGAAATGTGGTGGCGGCAAATTGAAAAATTCCACGTGCTCTTGTTTGGAAACAAACTCACGTGCTTTTTTGACAGCTACCATCTGCCATCTTTAATCAACAGAGCATAGTGCTGCCCTCTTTAGTTAGATACATTTGAAATGTGGTGGCGGCAAATTCCACGTGCACTTGTTTGGAAACAAAGCCATGTGCTTTTTGGACAGTTGTCATCTGCCATCTTTAATCAACAGAGCACCGTGCTGCTATCATGCCGGTCATTTCGTCAGCTGACATACGCCATATTTAATCTACAGAGCACCGTGCTGCCCTCTGTAGTAGCTGGCAATTTGAAAAGTTCTGTTAGCTGTCATCCGCCATCTTTAATCAAGAGAGCACCGTGCTGCCCTCTTTAGCTAGATACCTTTGAAATGTGGTGGTGGATAATTTAAAAAGAAAAATTCTACAGCAGCCATCTCTCGACGCTAATTGCATAAGATGGTGGCTATACATGACTCCTTAAGGGTGTTTATGCAAGATGGCCGCTATACGTAGGTTCTTATGAGACTCCCTTGGGATGCTTGCGCAAGATGGCGGTTATACAAGGCTCCTTATGAGACGCCCTAGGGATGCTTGCGCAAGATGGCGGTTGCTCTTATAGGACGGCTTAAGGGTCCTTGCACAAGATGGCTTGAGACTCCTTAAGGATGTTTGCGCAAGATGGCGGACGCAAGATGGCGGCTATACACAACTCCTTATGAGACGCTTTAAGGGTGTTTGCGCAAGATGGCTGCCACTCTTATGAAGAAAGCTAGCTTAGAGGCTAACGTGTCGTGCTAGATCGATTCATTAAATTCAGGGCTTACATGCAAAATGTCTCGAAAACGGTGCACCGTAGAGCAAAACGGGCAAAATTTTTCTGCCTAATACCTAGGTTCGCAGTATGAGGAACAAGAAAACCATAGTCTAATGATGGTATCAACGGTTCGGTTCCTATTTAGGCCCTTTGGGATTTGCTCTGTTTTAGCTTGTATTGAAGCGAGTCTTCGTAACATGATCAGGTCTAGCAATGGTAGAGAGTATAACGTACCGTGCTGGTTCGATTCATTAAATTTGGGGCTTAAATGCAAAATGCTAAATATCTCGAAAACGGACAAAAATTTTCCGCCTAATACTTAGGTTCGCAGTATCAGGAACAAGAGAAACATAGTCTAATGACGAGATCAACGGTTCGATTCCTACTTAAGCCCTTTGGCATTGGCAGCTATCTAATTCTACAAGATGGTGGCTGCTCTTATGAGACACAAGATGGCTTGAGACGTCCTAGGGATGCTTACGCAAGATGGCGGACACAAAATGGTGACTATACATAGCTCCTTATGAGACAGCCTGGGGGTGCTCGCGCAAGATGGCGGCTACTCTTATGAAGAAAGCCAGCTTAGAGGATACTGCGCAAGATAACAGCTGCTGTTATGCATGCGGTGGAGGGCAATTTGAAATTCTATGTGCTTAATCAACAGAGCACCCTGCTGCCCTCTTTAGCTGAAATGTGGTGGCGGATAATTTGAAAAATTCTTTTGACAGATG
Source organism: Anabrus simplex (assembly GCF_040414725.1). Lineage (NCBI taxonomy): Eukaryota > Metazoa > Arthropoda > Insecta > Orthoptera > Tettigoniidae > Anabrus > Anabrus simplex. The sequence continues at coordinate 37,327,225 of NC_090277.1, read as the reverse complement.
TCATCTTTAAACAATGGTGACTATACATAGACTGTTAAGGCCTTATAATTCTCCTCCTTCTCCTCCTCCTTCTCTACCTCCTCCTCCTCCGCCTCTTATGTCAAGGCATAGTTTTATATCGAACAAGTTTAAATCTGCATCGCGAAGGCAAGCGGGTGCAGCGATAATATTATTGTGCATCTTTAGACTTTCGAAACATAAGAAGAGTGGAATCAAACGCTGTACTCGACACAACATGTGATCAGAACATTGATTGAAGTGTTTAGAACACTAAATAAGTAGAACCGAACACTGTACTCGATACAACATGTGTTTAGAACATGTCAGGGGATACCTTTGTTGTAAGAATATTAGATTACCGCACATTCCTTGTAGGGCTAATAGGCTAAAGGGCTAATGGGCAAAAGGGCTAATGGGCAAAAGGGCTAATGGTCTAAAGGGCTAATGGGCTAAATGGCTAAAGTGCTAAATATCTAAAGGAGCAACAACCTCATCGATCGCTATCAGCAAGAACGCTTGTACTTTGTTAAGTGTAGAAAATTAATCTTTATTTGTAAATGGTTTCATGTTCAGAACAAGGAATGGAACCTAGGTGTTACGTCTTACCTAATAAAATCTCCGAGGAGCGATGAGTTACGTTTTTCGAACTAGTGTTTGGAACACTGAACTTTTCAAGATGATAGCAGAGAGTTTAGCAATGTTCTGTTGTTGGATTATAAATTCCGCGCTACAACATGCATAAGGTGGCAGCCTTGAGGTTTACCGCCGTAAAGATGACAAGAGTAAGGTTAGCAATGTTCCGTTGTTGGATTTTAAATTCCGCGCTATAACATGCATAAGGTGGCAGCCTTGAGGTTTACCGCCGTAAAGATGGCAGCAGTGAGGTTAGCAACGATCTATTGTCCTTCAAAGTGAGGTTAGGGTTCGTCAAGGAGACAGCTGTCAAAAAAGCACGTGGCTATGTTTACCAAACAAGAGCACGTGGCTGTGACGTCACGGTCACGTAGTATGCTGCTTCAGCATGCAAAGTTCAATGTCTACACCTACGTAGTAAACGCTCTGCTATGTTCACAAAATTTGTACTCATAACTATTTTTTATGCTTTAAGTTCGTGCACATAGATTATGTTAAAATAGCAGCACACGTACAAGCGATGGTCGCACGCTCGCGTAGAAGATGCATGCATTATCAAAAGGTGATATGTACACGCTTTTAAACCTTGCTATTCTTACTGCTACTATGTTCGCAAGATTTTCAAACATCGCTATTCTTTGTGCTTTAAGTTCGTTCGCATAGGTCATGCTAAAGTAGCAGCATAAACACATGTGAACGTTGTACATTCTAGCAGGATGTGTTTAGTACGATAGTTGATGCATGCAAAATCGATAGGTGATGTGTACAAGCTTTGAAACTTAACTATTCTTCGTGCTTTAAATTCGTGCAAATGGGTTATATTAAGATAGCAGTACACTCTAGCGGGAGAAGTTTAGTACTCTAGTTGATGCGTGTATAATCGATAGGCAATGCGTACACGCTTTTAAAACATTGCTATTCTTACTGCTGCTGCTATGTTCACAAGATTTTATACATCGCTATTCTTTATGCTTTAAGTTCATGCGTATAATTTATACTAAGTTAGCAGCATACTTATAAGGTTGTTGCACGCTCTAGTGGAAAACGTTTAGTACGAAAGACGACGCATGCAAAATCGATAGGTGATGTGTACACGCTTTGAACGTGGCTATTCTTTGTGCTTTAAGTTCGCGCAAATAGGTTATGTTAAGATTGCAGCACACACAAGCAATGATCGCACGCTCTAGTAGAAGAAGTTTAGTACTTGAGTTAATGCGTGCAAAATTGACAGGTGTAGTGTACACGCTATTCTTTACGCTTTAAGTTCACGCACATAGGTAGCAGCACACAATTGCGGACGTTGTACACTCTAGCGGCAGAAGTTTAGTACGATAGTCGATGCATGCCAAATCGATAGGTGATGTGTACGCCCTTTGGACCATAGCTATTCTTTGTGGTTTAACTTTATACACATACGTTAGCAATACACATATGCGATCGTTGTACACTCTGGCGGAAAAAAATAGTCCATAGGTGATGTGTACACGCTGTTAAACATCGTTATTTTTTGTGCTTTAAGTTCGTGCGTATAGGCTATGCTAAGATAGGAGTACAATCTAGCGGAAGAAGTTCAGGGTGATGTGTACACGCTTTGAAACATGGTTATTCTTTGTACTTTAAATTCATGCACATAGGTTATGCTAAGATAGCAAAAGAAGTTTAGTGCGATATTTGACGCATGAAAAATCGATAGGTGATGTGTACACGCTTTTAAACATGGCTATTCCTTGTACTTTAAGTTCATGCGTATAGGTTATGCTAAGATAGCAGTACAATCTAGCGGAAGAAGTTTAGTACTATAGCTGATGCATGCAAAATCGATAGGTAATGTGTACACGCTGTGAAACATGGCTATTCTTTGTACTTTAAGTTCGTGCGTATAGGTTATGCTAAGATAGCAGCACAATCTAGTAGACGAAGTTTAGTGTGATAGTTGATGTATGCAAAATCGATAGGTGATCTGTACACGCTTTTAAACATGGCTATTCCTTGTACTTTAAGTTCATGCGTATAGGTTATCCTAAGATAGCAGCACAACCTAGCGGAAGAAGTTTAGTACGATAATTGTTGCATGCAAAATCGATAGGTGATGTGTACACGCTGTGAAACATGGCTATTCTTCGTACTTTAAGTTCATGTGTATAAGTTATGCTATGATAGCAGCACAATCTAGCGGAAGAAGTTTAGTACGATATTCGATGAATGCAAAATGATAAGTAATGTGTACACGCCTTGAAAAATGCCTATTTTTTGTACTTTAAGTTCATGTGTATAAGTTATGCTAGGATAGCAGCACAACCTAGCGGAAGAAGTTTAGTACGATATTTCTTGCATGCAAAGTCGATAGGTAATGTGTACACGCTTTGAAACATGGCTATTCTTTGTACTTTAAGGTCATGCGTTTAGGTTATGCTAAGATAGCAGCCCGATATAGCTGAAGAAGGTTAGAACGAGAGTCGATGCGTGCAAAATCGATAGGTAATGTGTACACGCTTTGAAACATGGCTATTCATTGTACTTTAATTTTATGGGTATAGGTTATGCTAAGATAGCAGCACGATCTAGCGGAAGAAGTTTAGTACGATGGTCGATGCATGTAAAATCGATAGGTGATGTGTACACGCTTTGAAACATGGCAATTCACACTGCTGCTCAATTCTCAAGACTTTTAAGCATAGCTAATCCTAATGCTGCTCTTAACGACGTCGAGCTAAGGATTGATTACGTGACCGTGACGTCAAAGCCACGTGCTCTTGTTTAGTAAAACAAAGCCACGTGCTTTTTTGACAGCTGTCGTCTTGACGGGCCCTAACCTCACTTTGAAGGACAATAGAGCGTTGCTAACCTCACTGCTGCCATCTTTACGGCGGTAAACCTCAAGGCTGCCACCTTATGCATGTTAGAGCGCGGAATTTAAAATCCAACAACGGAACATTGCTAACCTCACTCTTGCCATCTTTACTGCGGCAAACCTCAAGGCTGCCACCTTATGCATGTTGTAGCGCGGAATTTATAATCCAACAACAGAACATTGCTAAACTCTCTGCTATCATCTTGAAAAGTTCAGTGTTCCAAACACTAGTTCGAAAAACGTAACTCATCGCTCCTCGGAGATTTTATTAGGTAAGACGTAACACCTAGGTTCCATTCCTTGTTCTGAACATGAAACCATTTACAAATAAAGATTAATTTTCCACACTTAAAAAAGTACAAGCGTTCTTGCTGATAGCGATCGATGAGGTTGTTGCTCCTTTAGCCCTTTAGCGCTTTAGCCCATTAGCCCTTTAGACCATTAGCCCTTTTGCCCATTAGCCCTTTAGCCTATTAGCCCTACAAGGAATGTGCGGTAATCTAATATTCTTAGAACAAAGGTATCCCCTGACATGTTCTAAACACATGTTGTATCGAGTACAGTGTTCGGTTCTACTTATTTAGTGTTCTAAACACTTCAATCAATGTTCTGATCACATGTTGTATCGAGTACAGCGTTTGATTCTACCCTTCTTATGTTTCGAAAGTCTAAAGATGCACAATACTGTTATCGCTGCACACGCTTGCCTTCGCAATGCAGGTTTAAACTTGTTCGATATAAAGCTATACCTTGACATAAGAGGCGGAGGAGGAGGAGGTAGAGAAGGAGGAGGAGGAGGAGGAGAATTATAAGGCCTTAACAGTCTATGTATAGTCGCCATTGTTTAAAGATGACATCTGTCAAAAGAATTTTTCAAATTATCCGCCACCACATTTCAGCTAAAGAGGGCAGCAGGGTGCTCTGTTGATTAAGCACATAGAATTTCAAATTGCCCTTCACCGCATGCATAACAGCAGCTGTTATCTTGCGCAGTAGCCTCTAAGCTAGCTTTCTTCATAAGAGTAGCCGCCATCTTGTGCGAGCACGCCTAGGCTGTCTCATAAGTAGCTATGTATAGTCACCATTTTGTGTCCGCCATCTTGCGTAAGCATCCCTAGGACGTCTCAAGCCATCTTGTGTCTCATAAGAGCAGCCACCATCTTGTAGAAATAGATAGCTGCGAATGGCAAAGGGCTTAAGTAGGAATCGAACCGTTGATCTCATCATTAGACTATGTTTCTCTTGTTCCTGATACTACGAACCTACGTATTAGGCGGAAACGTTTTGTCCGTTCTCGAGATATTTAACATTTTGCATGTAAGCCCTGAATTTAATGAATCGAACTAGCACGACACGTTAGCCTCTAAGCTAGCTTTCTTCATAAGAGTGGCAGCCATCTTGCGCAAGCACCCTTAAAGCGTCTCATAAGGAGTTGTGTATAGCCGCCATCTTGCGTCCGCCATCTTGCGCAAGCATCCTTAGGGAGTCTCAAGCCATCTTGTGCAAGGACCCTTAAGCCGTCCTATAAGAGCAACCGCCATCTTGCGCAAGCATCGCTATGGCGTCTCATAAGGAGCCTTGTATAACCGCCATCTTGCGCAAGCATCCCAAGGGAGTCTCATAAGAACCTATGTATAGCGGCCATCTTGCATAAACACCCTTAAAGAGTCATGTATAGCCACCATCTTACGCAATTAGTGTCGAGAGATGGCTGCTGTAGAATTTTTCTTTTTAAATTATCCACCACCACATTTCAAAGCTATCTAGCTAACGAGGGCAGCACGGTGCTCTCTTGATTAAAGATGGCGGATGACAGCTAACAGAACTTTTCAAATTGCCAGCTACTACAGAGGGCAGCACGGTGCTCTGTAGATTAAAGATGGCGTATGACAGCTGACGAAATTACCCGCATGACAGCAGCACGGTGCTCTGTTGATTAAAGATGGCAGATGACACCCGTCGAAAAAGCACATGGCTTTGTTTCCAAACAAGAGCACGTGGAATTAGCCGCCACAACATTTCAAAGGTATCTAACTAAAGAGGGCAGCACGATGCTCTGTTGATTAAAGATGGCGGATAGTAGCTGTCAAAAACGCACGTGAGTTTGTTTCCAAACAAGAGCGCGTGGAATTTTTCAATTTGCCGCCACCACATTTCAAAGGTGTCTAGCTAAAGATGGCAGCACGGTGCTCTCTTGATTAAAGATGGCGGATGATAGCTAACAGAACTTTTCAAATTGCCCGCTACTACGTGCTTAAGGTAGTAGCCATAAAGAGATCAGCACGGTGTTCTGTGGATTAAAGATGGCGGATGACAGCTGACGAAATTGCCCGCATGATAGCAGCACGGTGCTCTGTTGATTAAAGATGGCGGATGACAGCTGCCAAAAAAGCACATGGCTTTGTTTCCAAACAAGAGCACGTGGAATTTACCGCCACCACATTTCAAAGGTATCTAACTAAAGAGGGCAGCACTATGCTCTGTTGATTAAAGACGGCGGATGACGGCTGTCAAAAAAGCGCGTGAGTTTGTTTCCAAACAAGAGCATGCAGAATTTTTTAAATTGCCGCCACCACATAGAGGGCAGCACGGTGCTCTCTTGATTAAAGATGGCTGCTGTCATGTGGAATTCAAAGGTATCTAGCTAAAGAGGGCAGCACGGTGCTCTCTAGATTAAAGATGGCTGCTGTCAAAAAGCATTTTTCAAATTATCCGCCACCACGTTTCAAAGGTAAGTAGCTAAAGAGGGCAGCACTCTGCTGTATAGGTTAAAGATGGCGGATGACAGCTGTCAAAAAAGCACGTGGATTTGTTTATCTCGCGCTAGTGAGGTTAAGTTGGTAGCACTAAGGTTTAGGCCCGTTAAGATGGCAGCACTGCGGATGACAGGTTACGAATCTGCAGCTACTGCGATAAAGAGGGTAGCACAGTGCTCTGTGGTTTAAAGATGGCGGATGACAGCTGTCAAAAAAGCACGTGGATTTGTTTACCTATTCAAATCTCGCGCATAAAGAATAGTTGTGAGTAAAAATTTTGTGAACATAGCACGTAGGTGTAGACATTGAACATTGCATGCTGAAGCAGCATACTACGTGACCGTGACGTCATGACCACGTGCTCTTGTTTGGTAAACATAGCCACGTGCTTTTTTGACAGCTGTGTTCTTGACGAACGCTATCCTCACTTTGAAGGACAATAGAGCGTCGCTAACCTCACTGCTGCCATCTTTACGGCAGTAAACCTCAAGGCTGCCACCTTATGCATGTTATAGCGCGGAATTTAAAATCCAACAGCAGAACGTCGCTAACCTCACTCTTGCCACCTTGATGGGCTTAAACCTTACTGTTGCTACCTTGGTTATACGCTTTTGTGTTAGTTTACTGTTAATCGCTAAGCTGTTCGCATCATCGAAGTAGAGAGTAACAAATGTCGAGTAGATTTAAAGAAGAATCTGTTAGCAGAAGATAAAAGTCCGCCATGGAAAAACCTATTTCTACGTATATTTGCGAAGAGTGTGAGTAGTATAATGGGAGAGTTCGGCGGCACCTCCGCCGCCGCACGCCTCCGCCCGCCTCCTCCTCCGCCGCCTCCTCCGCCGCCGCCGCCGCCCGCGGGAAATTTGAATTTTGGCGGGAAATTTGAATTTTGGCGCGAGATTTGAATTTGTAAACAAAGCCACGTGCTTTTTGACAGCTGTCATCGACAACAACGCAACGCTAACCTCACTGCTGCCATCTTGACGGGCCTAAACCTCACTAGTGCCAACTTAACCTAACTAGCATGAGGTAAACAAAGCCACGTGTTTTTTGACAGCCACGTGCTTTTTGACAGACAACAACGCATCGCTAACCTCACTGCTGCCATCTTGACGGGCCTAAACCTTAGTAGTACCAACTTAACCTAACTAGCATGAGGTAAACAAAGCCACGTGCTTTTTGACAGCCACGTGCTTTTTGACAGATTTGTAAACAAAGCCACGTGCTTTTTGACAGCTGTCATCGACAACAACGCATCGCAAACCTCAGTACTACCATCTTGACGGGCCTAAACCCCAGTAGTGCCAACTTAACCTAACTAGCATGAGGTAAACAAAGCCACGTGTTTTTTGACAGCCACGTGCTTTTTGACAGATTTGTAAACAAAGCCACGTGCTTTTTGACAGACAACAACGCATCGCTAACCTCAGTACTGCCATCTTGACGGGAATAAACCTCGGTGGTACCAACTTAACCTAACTAGCTCGAGATAAACAAAGCCACGTGCTTTTTGACAGCCACGTGCTTTTTGACAGCTGTCATCCGCCATCTTTAAACTACAGAGCGCTGTGCTGCCCTCTTTCGTCACCTGTCATCGGCAGTGCTGCCATCTTGGCGGGCCTAAACCTTAGTGCTACCAACTTAACCTCACTAGCTCGAGATAAACAAATCCACGTGCTTTTTGACAGCCACGTGCTTTTTTGACAGCTGTCATCCGCCATCTTTAATCCATAGAGCACAGTGCTGCCCTCTTTAGCTACTTACCTTTGAAATGTGGTGGCGGATAATTTGAAAAAATGCTTTTTTGACAGCAGCCATCTTTGACCGCCGTGCTACACTCTTTAGCTAGTTACCTGTGGTGGCAGGCAATTCCACATGACAGCAGTCATCTTTAATCAAGAGAGCACCGTGCTGCCCTCTATGTGGTGGCGGCAAATTGAAAAATTCTACATGCTCTTGTTTGGAAACAAACTCACGCGCTTTTTTGACAGCCGTCATCCGCCATCTTTAATCAACAGAGCACAGTGCTGTACTCTTTAGCTAGATACCTTTGAAATGTGGTGGCGGCAATTTGAAAAATTCTATGTGCTCTTGTTGGGAAACAAAGCCACGTGCTTTTTTGACAGCTGTCATCCGCCATCTTTAATCAATAGAGCACTGTGCTGCTATCATGCGGGCAATTTCGTCAGCTGTCATCCGCCATCTTTAATCCAGAGAGAACAGTGCTGCACTCTATGTGGTGGCGGTAAATTCCACGTGCTTTACAAACCTATGTGCTTTTCTGACAGCTGTCATCCGCCATCTTTAATCTAGAGAGAACAGTGCTGCACTCTATGTGGTGGCGGCAAATTCCACGTGCTTTACAAACCTATGCGCTTTTCTGTCATCCACCATCTTTAATCTAGAGAGAACAGTGCTGCACTCTATGCGGTGGCGGCAAATTCCACGTGCTTTACAAACCTATGCGCTTTTCTGTCATCCACCATCTTTAATCTAGAGAGAACAGTGCTGCACTCTATGTGGTGGCGGCAAATTCTACGTGCTCTTATTTGGAAACAAATTCTACTCGCTCTTCAGCTGTCATCCACCATCTTTAATCAAGAGAGCACCGTGCTGCCCTCTTTGTGGTGGCGGATAATTTGAAAAAATTCTTTTCGACAAGCAGCCATCTTTAATCCAGAGAGAACAGTGCTGCCCTCTTTAGCTACTTACCTTTGAGGCGGTTAATTTGAAAAATTCTTTTCGACAAGCTGCCATCTTTAATCCAGAGAGAACAGTGCTGCCCTCTTTAGCTACTTACCTTTGAGGCGGTTAATTTGAAATATTCTATTTAACAAGCTGCCATCTTTAATGAAAAGAGCATCGTGGTGCTATCTTGCGGGTAATATTTTACGTCACAGCTGTCATCCACCATCTTGCATTGCTAACCTTAGTGCTGCCCTCTTTAGCTACTTACCTTTGAAACAAAAAATCTATTTGACAAGCTGTCATCCGCCATCTTTAATCCAGAGAGAACAGTGCTGCACTCTATGTGGTGGCGGATAACTTGAAAAAATCTTTTTGACAAGCAGCCATCTTTAATCAACAGAGCACCGTGCTGACATCTTTAGCTACCGCCATCTTACATCGCTTACCTCGCTGCTGCACTCTATGTGGTGGCGGTAAATTCGAACAAGTTTAATCACGCATCGGGAAAGCTAGAGTAAGCACGTGCTGCAGTGATGACGTCATCATGCATGTTTAGACTTGTCCGTTTTCTTAAGAGTAAGTCGGTGTAAAGGAATGTGGTAGCGGTAAATTCGAACAAGTTTAAACATGCATCGGGAAAGCTAGAGTAAGCAAGTGCTGTTGTGATGACGTCATTGTGCATGTTTAGACCTGATCGTTTTTCTTAAGAGTAAGTCGGTGTAAAGCAATGCAATAAGTACAACATTTTTTGAATGCGATCAAATATTTATTTACAAATGTACTACAACAGTGTTCGTTTTTGCTGCTGACAAGGTTGGTGTGCTTCTTAACAACGTATGCTTCTGAAATGCCTCCTGCAACATTCAAATTAAACAAAGCATTTAGAAATATATTATACTAAGTATGTTATGCTTTACAGAGAAGATCATATACTTCTTACCTTGCTGTTATTCCTTTTCGGAATCATCATCATCATCATGAGGTACTAGAGAAAGTTCATTCATACACTGTGTACAGTGTTCAATCCTAGGATTTGGTCCATCCCAATCATCATCACCATTTTCTCCTCGATGCTTGTAATGTCGTTCACAAGTTCTGCATAAAGCTACTTCGATTGACATCTTACTGTGTAGAGGAAGGATGTCCCAAAAATTATGTACGTAAGAGGCAGCGTAGGTATATAAAAATCCTGGTGGTAAGTATTGAATAAGATGTTTCGGCATCGACGATCTACGTTTATAGAACATCTTAATAGCCTCACTCACTCGTGAAACATAAAAAATGATAAAGATCTATTCTTATTTATAGTCTCGTAACAATATTCGTTAGCGGATGGTAAGTAACATCACTCATATGAATAATAAGACAATAGGCTGCTGTGTTAGCAGGAATGTTTTCAGATGTTTCAAATTATAAACGAATATCAACTGGAGATTCTTTTATAGATTCTTCGTGATAAGAGCAGTCTATAACTACAATCGGTGCTTTATTTTTAAATTCTTGAGGTGTAAATAGCGGACGATCTTCTTTCTGATAATACGATGATTGAAATTTACAAAACATGTCATAGAGCATCCCAAACTTATTTTTCTCAAAGTTAATGTCGATGTTTTCGTAGGGATACGTAATTCCATTGAGATATAGTCTAACGTGTCTTAATTTGCAGTGATCAAACAGTGAGCTATCTTTTTCGTGATTGAATTTACGATTAGTTTGAAATCCAAAAATAATGTACAAGGGCTTCTCAGTAAAACGTGATGTTTTAACAGCCCAGCTATGCTTGTTTGTAGGTGGTAACACAGGATATTCATGCAGCTCCCAACTTCTAAAACGTATAGGTAATGGTGTATCATTTTCTACAATCTTGAGCAATCGAAGTTTTTCACGATCAGATAAGGATACATGTGGGATCCGCCACAGTATACGATGCAGTGTTATTTTCGATTCTACAGGTGTTTCTACTGCTTTAAGAGAATTGTAATCACTTCGATCACGGATTAGAATAAGCTCTTGTTTTACGTTGATTATAATACGTGTAAAGTCTTCTGCGAATCCAAAAATATGTTTCAGTGATAACATACCCGTAAAAGTTCCATCCTCATTAATCATCCAGTTGTTAGTAGCTTTTGGACACCATCCAGCCATCCGCAAAAGATTACTTTCTTCATCACAGAAAGAAGGGTAGAGTTTCATTGCGCTTGTAATACCAACATTCTTCGTTCGATCTATTTCAACATTATTTACTTCATATCGCGCTTCAGAAAAGAGAAAAGCTAGAGCATGGTTGTTTAGTTGTGAAGTGCTTGGTCCACTTCCATCAGACTTTTCTAATCGTCCTTCAATATAGAGGTAGCTTTCGTGTGGTAAGGTGTAAACATCTTGTTGATTAATAATAAAATGAATTTCATCATTGTTATTTAATCCAAACGTAAAAGGTTGATAGGAATGAAGCTCACTTCGTACTACACCTTCACGACTTTCTACTGTATTCGTAATGTCTAGCATTTCTTCCATTCTGTTGTAGTAGTGTATATCCTAAATCTTGGAGTATCTGCTTATGGGTATCTGTTAACTCGATGAGTGTCTGCACACATGTAGTATGTCTTCGGAATGTACACCGTGTTTTATAGATGGTTTTCATACTGGTTTAAGATGTAGTTTGTAAGCTACGTACGCGTGCTGATCTAAATGAATAAGCTGATTATGTTTATTTACAAGTTTAAGAGTAATGTTGCTAATGTGTTTTACAGACACAGGATGATAAAGAACTACTGCTGGTTTCTCACAAATAGTATATCCACGTTCCTCTGTAACAATAAAGTCGTGCAGGACGTGCGAAGGTTGTAGATTACTATTCAAGTCTGTAATAATATTACAAGTAATGTTCACATTATAATCATCGAAGAGTTTTATAGGTTGATCAGACTCGTAACGTACGTTCGGTAGGAGCTCCCTCGATGAAAATCCAAGCAGTGATCCAATCGAATCAGGTTGTGATTTGAAGTCAATCTTAAATGATGATTCAATAACACATTTATGCGTAATGTTGCTTATAGTGATTGAGAACTTGTAATTATGATTACTAAAACTATCTTCCCCAAACTGATCAATTAACGTACTTTCAATATAGTCGTGAATATCATCTACTGTATAACTACCTGAGGGTAGTGTTAGCACATACTCATCGTAATAGAACTTGTTCAAACCATCACGCACATTATAGATTTTATTGTAGCTTTCAAACGATACTAGTCCAAGACTATGCGGCTGATAACCAAGTTCGATTGGTGGATTAAAATAGATGGTTGTTTCAGGTCCTTCTCCACGTACAGCAAACGTTCTTTCACTGTTCGTCATCACGTAGATACTAATACACTTTCTCTACTGTCTGGGTTTGATATAAGAACATAAGACATAATCGTCCGCACATGCGTGTATTAAAGTTTTGCACACGGTTTTTATTGTAAACAATGTCTGCACTGCTTCCGAAATAACGTATGAGCTCAAAAGGAGGAGGTAAATCTCCATAGCTATCAAAATACCATACTTTAGATTTACGTTTTACATAAGCAACGTAATGAGTTCCAGGTCCACGACTGTCGTCCAAGTTAATTACGGCACTTTCACGTTCACGTGGACGTGCTGGTAGTTGATCGCGCATATACACTCCTCGAAAATAATGAATTCCTAGTTGTTTAGCAAACGTAAAAACTTCATCATGCGTTAGAGCTCGATATGGCAGTGCATTCAGTAGACGTTTTTTGGAGAAATGTAGATACCAAGCCCTTTCTTGTATGGCGCTAGCTTCATGTTCACACCTTTGCCTCGTAACGCAATTGCCTCCATCGTCTTGTTATGACGTTCACTCTCTTTCAACAGTTGTTTCGCTTCTTCTACAGCTTTGACAGTTCTCGCTACAGCACTAGCACCACCTAGCAATGACCCTAAAGCTGCTAAGCCAGCAAACAGCGCAGGAAGAAATCCTCCTCGTTTTGGTACAGGAATAATTCGTGCACGTTTACTAAATATTGCTCTGCACTTTGGAGAAATTCTCGCTCTTGCTGCGCGTAACGCCTTAGTAATAGCTACACGAGGATTGTATTCCCCTCGAATAGCTTTTTGCGCTGCCTTTATAACATCTTTCCATCCAACAGTTTTTACTTTCTTCTTCTTCTTCATGTCGTTTGGATATCGTTGTTTCACCATGCTGGACACGACTTTACTAGTCAAGAGCAAATCATAAACTAACCGTTGCCTCTTGTTTCGTTTAATATATATATTACTATTACGTACTTTATGATTCAGTTATCATGAAGATTATAAAGCAGCAAGACACGCTACCTGTTACCGACATTGTACCACATCTCTTACCTAGTTCTCGTACAACTACAAGAAAACGTCATGGAACGTTGTTTCCTTTTACTGTTCGATGTATTATATCAGGTCCGTCGGGATGCGGTAAAACAAATCTTTTACTCACACTTATTACTTCTGTAAATGGTGTACGCTTCGAGAATATTTACGTTTTCGCAAAGTCACTCTATCAGCCGCTATATACTATTCTACAAACTGTAATGCACGATCTAGTTAAAGATGGAATAAGATATTTTAAATTTAATTCACATGAGCAAGTACCATCACCAGACGATGTGCTTCCTAATTCTCTAATGATCTTTGATGATGTCGCAACAGAACAGCAAAACGTTATTCGTGCATTCTTTAGTATGGGTCGACATAAATATGTTGATTGCATCTATTTGTGCCAAACCTATTCTCGTGTGCCCAAGCAGTTGATACGCGACAACGCAAATGTTATTGTGCTTTTTCGGCAAGATGAGCGCAACATGCGACATGTGTATAACGATCATGTTAACACTGATATGACATTCGATGACTTTAAACGTATGTGTGCTAAATGTTGGTCATTACACCGTTACAGCTTTTTAGTTATTGATAAAGAAAGTGATGTACAGCATGGACGATATCGCATGGGTTTCGATCATTTTATATGCATTAACACAGAATTACAGTAACTACTTGATTAAAAACCACCATCATGTTAACATCTAGCAAGGAGATCACAAAACATATCATCCAAGCTCGAAACAATATTCGACGGAAATTTAAAGAGCTTAAACGTATTCAAGCAGACACGGATTTATTTTTAAAAACACAACTAAGTACACCACTCAAAGAAATTTTTAATTCTACTTCATTACCGCAGTCTACTTCAAGTTTTGCTTCTATGCAAACATCATATCATAAAGAGAAGCATGAAGAAGAAAAGCATGAAGAAGATACGGAAGAGAAGAAGCAGGATGTAGATCAAGAAGAGGAAGATAAGGAAGAAGAAGAAGAAGAACTTAATGATGCATCACCATCTAAGCGTGTTGAGTTTTTAACTACAGATGTTATTGCAGAAACACCTACTACATCGACGCAAAATCTACCATCTTTGTCTGAGGTGATGATTACACCAGAGTATCGCAATCAGTTTAGAACGTTTATTCAAGATACCTATGGATCTCTCTTTGCACCTTATATAGAAAAACTTTTTACAGGACAAACTGACACTACCTATGGTATTCGCTACGAAGATGACTGTTTCCGGATAGGAAATTCAAATGTTAAGATTAATAGCAACAAACTCATTGTAAAAGGTGTTACCTATAAACCTACGAAAGGACTCTTAGAACTTCTTTTCTCACGAATACCTGACAAGGATATAATTTTACAAGATGATCTTAAAAAGTATAAAGCAATACTTTTTGCTACCGATGCAACACGACGTAATTACAAGAGAACAGAAGCTGTAAATGCGAATAAGAGTTACAAGTATCGTGAGTTTATTTCTAAGCTGTTTCCGACTGCACGTAGTCTAGACGTTATCTACAAGCCTTTGTTGCCGTATGTGGATGTAAGATACTGGAATGACCCAAACTTACTCGTTGAACGATTACAACTTTTAAGAGCATCGCAAGAGGCTAGTCACACTGGTCACGGATCAGAAATTCTAGAAATAGAAAGAGAACTACGTTATGCCGGTATTATTTTGTAATGGCTCGTCAAGAGAAGATCTCACCTGTAAAGGTAAACATCGCACATGAGTTACATAAACCAGCACGTCGCACCTACTGTCGCAGACGCGTTATTACACGAGGAAAAGATGATCTCTGGCAAGCAGACTTAGTAGAAATGATTCCATATGCTTCTAGTAATAAGGGCTATAAGTATCTACTTACTGTTATCGATGTGTACTCAAAGTTTGCTTTTGCACAACCAGTGCGTTCTAAAACAGCAGCTCAAGTTAAAGAAGCATTTAAACATATTGTTGAAGAATCGAAACGCTGCCCAAGGCTTCTTCAAACTGATCAAGGTAAAGAGTTTTACAACAAGGATTTTTCTTCTTACCTCAAGTTACTTGACATTCAACACTACTCTACGTTCAGTAATCTCAAGGCAAGTGTTGTAGAACGCTTTAATCGTACACTCAAAACAATGATGTGGCGAGAATTTACAGCGCAAGGTTCATATCGTTGGATTGATCTGCTACCTAGACTTTTATCTACCTACAACGATACATCTCATCGCACTATCGGAACAAAGCCACGTCTTGTTACAAAGAATACACCTCGTCTAGATGCTATTCATCTTGTAATCAAAACAGCTGATCCACGTCGCTATCGCTTTAAAGAAGGTGATTTCGTTCGCATCAGCAAACACAAGTCTATCTTTGCAAAAGGATACACACCTAACTGGAGCACTGAAATTTTTCAAATCAGAAGTGTTAAGCTTACTAATCCAGTTACGTATTTACTTCGCGATCTCAGAGGACAGCCTATTGAAGGAGGATTCTACATCGAAGAACTGCAGAAAACAAAATATCCTGATCACTATTTAGTTGAACGTGTTATTCGACGTCGTGGTAATAAACTGTATGTTAAATGGCTTGGTTTTAATAACAGCTTTAATTCATGGATTAATAAAGAGGATGTACTTTAAATCTTATGTGTGTTTTCTTTTAATCCTCTACGTTTCCTTTCTTCTAATTCACTAGGACATGCTGTAGGATTAAACAACACCTGTAATATGTTTTGACAATTCATATTTATTTTAGACTATATACATACATTTTTAACCTTTGTTTATGTTACGGTCTTTGACACTCAGTTTTCGTTTTATTGCACCAACAACGACAAGTGCTGCTATATTCTTCTGAGCAGCTAAAGCACTAGGTAATAACACACAGCATAACTTTATGAAGCAGATTTTAACAGCTACACGACATACTCTATGCAGGCAGCATGTAACTACATGTCAGGCGAACGTGTTCTAGGGCCGCAGGGGAGATGAAGCACGAAGAAAAGAAGATCAATCACTCTATTGATGAGTCCACGCCCAACATGCTTCCTCATCTTTCTCCCAGCACGTTTCTTCACCTTTTCCTTGTTTACTCTCTCCACAGCCATGATAAGTGTTTATAAGCGAAGACAACTCGTTAGTTTTAGGTCCGTGATACAGTTTAATTAGTTGACATGTACGGCACTGTCTCACAGAAGGTCTTCTAGCTAAACTCACGTGTTCATGATGTAAACTACACGTTTGAAGCTCTGACAAAACAGGATCTTGAGTCCACTCACGAGGCACCTTATCCCAAATCTTCTTTACAGCATTCGCAGCTACATTGACCAAAATGCCTTTGGTAATGCATTTAACTCTCCCTCAGTAAAAGTGTTTAGTTTCTTTTTGCATGCATAAAACTTTACGATCGCCTTTTCAACTGCGTTACACTTAGTATCTGTTAGAAATGACATGATGTCTTTACTCTACAAATGTTTCTTTTACACTAAGGTTATTTCGACACTGCAGTTTACATATGTTGTTCACTTCCCGGCATGCACTGCGACACAACCAATCAAAGAGCATGCATACATGTTGTAAAGACTGTTTAGTTGTTTCTCTACTATGCTCTTTCGGAAGAGTTTTAAATGATGGGCACCCCAATTCATGCATGTCGATAACTTCACATGATGATGGTAGAAAATCACGCAACCATTCTTTCTTTTCACAACCCTTTAAAAGAACAAGATCTGCTCTTGACAAATGTGCATTCATCATTAAAGGTAGAAAACGATAAGGTATTCCTTTTTCTTCCCACTTCAAACCTAAATTGTTTTCAATCCACTGAGTCTGCTTTTTATCTTCATCTGTTTGCAAACAGTAAGGGAACGGTGGACTAAATACTAAACTAACAAGTTTTGGTGCCCACAACACACAGCAATCTAACACAGCCACCTCTTTAAACACAAACTTGTTTCCGTTTACTTTAAAGCCTTGCACATCAACTATTAATGTTTTCGTCATGTTTGCACTCTACACTCTATCACTGTTTCCCGAAGACTAAAGCTTTTAGTCAACGAACGGGTTTAAACATGCATGATGACGTCATCACTGCAGCACGTGCTTACTCTAGCTTTCCCGATGCGTGATTAAACTTGTTCGAATTTACCGCCACCACATAGAGTGCAGCAGCGAGGTAAGCGATGTAAGATGGCGGTAGCTAAAGATGTCAGCACGGTGCTCTGTTGATTAAAGATGGCTGCTTGTCAAAAAGATTTTTTCAAGTTATCCGCCACCACATAGAGTGCAGCACTGTTCTCTCTGGATTAAAGATGGCGGATGACAGCTTGTCAAATAGATTTTTTGTTTCAAAGGTAAGTAGCTAAAGAGGGCAGCACTAAGGTTAGCAATGCAAGATGGTGGATGACAGCTGTGACGTAAAATATTACCCGCAAGATAGCACCACGATGCTCTTTTCATTAAAGATGGCAGCTTGTTAAATAGAATATTTCAAATTAACCGCCTCAAAGGTAAGTAGCTAAAGAGGGCAGCACTGTTCTCTCTGGATTAAAGATGGCAGCTTGTCGAAAAGAATTTTTCAAATTAACCGCCTCAAAGGTAAGTAGCTAAAGAGGGCAGCACTGTTCTCTCTGGATTAAAGATGGCTGCTTGTCGAAAAGAATTTTTTCAAATTATCCGCCACCACAAAGAGGGCAGCACGGTGCTCTCTTGATTAAAGATGGTGGATGACAGCTGAAGAGCGAGTAGAATTTGTTTCCAAATAAGAGCACGTAGAATTTGCCGCCACCACATAGAGTGCAGCACTGTTCTCTCTAGATTAAAGATGGTGGATGACAGAAAAGCGCATAGGTTTGTAAAGTACGTGGAATTTGCCGCCACCGCATAGAGTGCAGCACTGTTCTCTCTAGATTAAAGATGGTGGATGACAGAAAAGCGCATAGGTTTGTAAAGCACGTGGAATTTGCCGCCACCACATAGAGTGCAGCACTGTTCTCTCTAGATTAAAGATGGCGGATGACAGCTGTCAGAAAAGCACATAGGTTTGTAAAGCACGTGGAATTTACCGCCACCACATAGAGTGCAGCACTGTTCTCTCTGGATTAAAGATGGCGGATGACAGCTGACGAAATTGCCCGCATGATAGCAGCACAGTGCTCTATTGATTAAAGATGGCGGATGACAGCTGTCAAAAAAGCACGTGGCTTTGTTTCCCAACAAGAGCACATAGAATTTTTCAAATTGCCGCCACCACATTTCAAAGGTATCTAGCTAAAGAGTACAGCACTGTGCTCTGTTGATTAAAGATGGCGGATGACGGCTGTCAAAAAAGCGCGTGAGTTTGTTTCCAAACAAGAGCATGTAGAATTTTTCAATTTGCCGCCACCACATAGAGGGCAGCACGGTGCTCTCTTGATTAAAGATGACTGCTGTCATGTGGAATTGCCTGCCACCACAGGTAACTAGCTAAAGAGTGTAGCACGGCGGTCAAAGATGGCTGCTGTCAAAAAAGCATTTTTTCAAATTATCCGCCACCACATTTCAAAGGTAAGTAGCTAAAGAGGGCAGCACTGTGCTCTATGGATTAAAG
This sequence comes from Anabrus simplex, assembly GCF_040414725.1. Lineage (NCBI taxonomy): Eukaryota > Metazoa > Arthropoda > Insecta > Orthoptera > Tettigoniidae > Anabrus > Anabrus simplex. The sequence goes on along the minus strand of NC_090277.1, from coordinate 37,308,348 downwards.
ATGGCGGATGACAGCTGTCAAAAAAGCACGTGGCTGTCAAAAAGCACGTGGATTTGTTTATCTCGAGCTAGTGAGGTTAAGTTGGTAGCACTAAGGTTTAGGCCCGCCAAGATGGCAGCACTGCCGATGACAGGTGACGAAAGAGGGCAGCACAGCGCTCTGTAGTTTAAAGATGGCGGATGACAGCTGTCAAAAAGCACGTGGCTGTCAAAAAGCACGTGGCTTTGTTTATCTCGAGCTAGTTAGGTTAAGTTGGTACCACCGAGGTTTATTCCCGTCAAGATGGCAGTACTGAGGTTAGCGATGCGTTGTTGTCTGTCAAAAAGCACGTGGCTTTGTTTACAAATCTGTCAAAAAGCACGTGGCTGTCAAAAAACACGTGGCTTTGTTTACCTCATGCTAGTTAGGTTAAGTTGGCACTACTGGGGTTTAGGCCCGTCAAGATGGTAGTACTGAGGTTTGCGATGCGTTGTTGTCGATGACAGCTGTCAAAAAGCACGTGGCTTTGTTTACAAATCTGTCAAAAAGCACGTGGCTGTCAAAAAGCACGTGGCTTTGTTTACCTCATGCTAGTTAGGTTAAGTTGGTACTACTAAGGTTTAGGCCCGTCAAGATGGCAGCAGTGAGGTTAGCGATGCGTTGTTGTCTGTCAAAAAGCACGTGGCTGTCAAAAAACACGTGGCTTTGTTTACCTCATGCTAGTTAGGTTAAGTTGGCACTAGTGAGGTTTAGGCCTGTCAAGATGGCAGCAGTGAGGTTAGCGTTGCGTTGTTGTCGATGACAGCTGTCAAAAAGCACGTGGCTTTGTTTACAAATTCAAATCTCGCGCCAAAATTCAAATTTCCCGCCAAAATTCAAATTTCCCGCGGGCGGCGGCGGCGGAGGAGGCGGCGGAGGAGGAGGCGGGCGGAGGCGTGCGGCGGCGGAGGTGCCGCCGAACTCTCCCATTATACTACTAGTGTGGAAAAGCATTTTCCCGAAGCTATCACAGGAGACGTCATGAGATATCATGTAGGACGATTTTTCAATGCAAACATTGTAGAAGAGATTTCAAGAACGCATACAACGCTCAACGTCATGAAGCCGCGTGTAATGTAGCTTCATCGGGAACAAAATACAAAGAGCTCAACCATATTCCAGCGAACACTGATTTATGTTTAAAAAGTACACCTCTGCGAGAGATTTTTAATTCTCCCTTGTTGTCTAGGCCTGCTGAAAGTTCTGTTACTGAGCACAAACTTCAAGATAAAGAGAGGCAAGATCATGATTATGATAATAAGGATAATGATGTTGATCAAAAGAGTAGTAAAGGGAAAGTAGAAGAAGAAGAAAATTCATTGCCATTACAGCTTGATGATTTTACTTCATTTCCTAAGCCTACTACACGTTCTGTCGAAGTGCAAACATCTCAAGAAGAGATGCAAGGTAAAGACGAAGGAAATTTCAACGCTTCATCGCTATCGAAACAAGTTATGTTTGTACCTAGAAACGCTACTGCTGAAGCACGTATTACATCAAAACAAGTCCCTGCACATCAACTGTCTGCATATAGACTCAAAGTTCACAACAAGCCTCTGTTACCCTATGTAGATATAAGCTACTGTAAAGACCCCAACGTACTCGTAAAACGTTTACAACTGCTAAGAGCCTATCATGATGCTGGTTACACACAGTACAAAGAATATATTTTTAAATAGAGTATGAATTACGTCGTGTAGGTATTATTAAGTAAGCGCTTACCCTCACCTAAGTCATCCATCTGTACTATATAGTCGATCGAGTAGCTATATTCGTATAGATTATTTCCCAACATTCTCCCTTCCTTAGGGTGTTAACTCCGCCTCTAGTTGTAGAGCCGGTCTCAAGCCCAGATAAAGAGAGGAGAGGCGCCTTAGCCCTTTAGCCCATTAGCCCATTAGCCCATTAGCCCTTTAGCCCTTTAGCCCATTAGGCCTTTAGCCTATTAGCCCTACAAGGAATGTGCGGTAATCTAATCTTCTTAGAACAAAGGTATCCCCTGACATGTTCTAAACACATGTTGTATCGAGTACAGTGTTCTATTATAGTCTTGATCACTTATTTAGTGTTCTAAACACTTCAATCAATGTTCCGATCACATGATAAAGTTAACGGCATAGAGTGTGGTGTTCGATTCTAGTCTTGTTATGTTTCTTTAGTGATTTGCAAGTCTAAACATCTATAATGACGTCATCACTGCAGCACGTGCTTACTCTAGCTATCCCGATGCAGGTTTAAACTTGTTCGATAGAGCTATGCCTTGACATAAGAGGAGGCCTTACCAGCTTATGTATAGCCGCTATTGTTTAAAGATAGCTGCTGTGAAGAAAAAGCACGTCGAATTTTTCAAATTGCCCGCCACCACATTTCAAAGGTATGAGGTTTAGTGCTGTAAAGATACCTGCACGATGCAAAGCTAGCTTTCTTCATCAGAGCAGCCACCATCTTTTGTAAGCACCTCTAGACCGTATCATAAGCAGCTGTGTATAGTCATCGTCTTGCCGCTGCTACCTCCCGCAAGCACCCCTAGGGCGTCTCATAAGAGCAGCAGCCATCTTGTGCAAGCGCTCTTAAGCTGCCTCATAAGAAGCTATGTATAGCCCCCATCTTGTAGAATTAGATAGCTGCCAAAGCCAAAGGGCCTAACTAGGGATCGAACCGTCGATCTCATCATTAGACTATGTTTTTCTTATGCTATCATGTTCCTGATACTGCAAACCGAGGTATCAGGTAGAAAAATTTTGTCCGTTTTCGAGATATTTAACATTTTGCATTTAAGCCCCAAATTTAATGAATCGAACCTGCACGGCACGTTATACTCTCTACCATAGCTAAACCTGATCATGTTACGAAGACTTGCTTCAATACAAGCTAAAACAGAGCGAATGCTAAAGGGCCTAAGTAGGAACCGAACCGTTGATCTCATCATTAGACTATGTTTTTCTTGTTCCTCGTACTGCGAACCGAGGTACTGGGCAGAAAATTTTTTGTCCGTTTTGCTCTACGATGCGTCGCTTTCGAGATATTTAACATTTTGCATTTAAGCCCCAAATTTAATGAATCGAACTAGCACGACGCGTTAGCCTCTAAGCTAAGAGCAGCAGCCATCTTGCGCAAGCACCCTTAAGGCGTCTCATAAAGAGACGTGTATAGCCGCCATCTTGCGTCCGCCATCTTGCGCAAGCATCCTTAGGGCGTCTCTAGCCATCTTGTGCAAGGACCCTTAAGCCGCCTCATAAGAGCAACCGCCATCTTGCGCAAGCGTCACTAGGGCGTCTCATAAGGAGCCTTGTATAACCGCCATCTTGCGCAAGCATCCCAAGGGCGTCTCATAAGAACCTGTGTATAGCAGCCATCTTGCGTAAGCACCCTTAAGGACTCATGTATAGCCGCCATCTTATGCAATTAGCGTCGAGAGAGGACTGCTGTAGAATTTTCCTTTTTAAATTATCCACCACCACATTTCAAAGGTATCTAGCTAAAGATGGCAGCACTGCGTATGACAGGTGACGAATTTATATCTACTACGATAAAGAGGGCAGCACGGTGCTCTCTGGATTAAAGATGGCGGATGACAGCTGTCAAAAAGCACGTGGCTATGTTTACCAAACAAGAGCACGTGGAATTTGCCGCCACCACATTTCAAACTAAAGAGGGCAGCACTATGCTCTGTTGATTAAAGATGGCGGATGTTAGCTGACAAAAAAGCACGTGAGTTTGTTTCCAAACAAGAGCACGTGGAATTTTTCAATTTGCCTCCACCTCATTTCAAAGGTATCTAGCTAAAGATGGCAGCACGGTGCTCTCTTGATTAAAGATGGTGGATGATAGCTAGCAGAACTTTTCAAATTGCCCGCTACTACGTGCTTAAGGTAGTAGCCATAAAGAGGGCAGCACGGTGTTCTGTGGATTAAAGATGGCGGATGACAGGTGATGAAATTGCCCGCATGATAGCAGCACGGTGCTCTGTTGATTAAAGATAGTGGATGACAGCTGTCAGAAAAGCACATGGGTTTGTAAAGCACGTGGAATTTGCCGCCACCACATAGAGTGCAGCACTGTTTTCTCTGGATTAAAGATGGCGGATGACAGCTGTCAGGAAAGCACATGGGTTTGTAAAGCACGTGGAATTTACCGCCACCACATAGAGGGCAGCACGGTGCTCTCTGGATTAAAGATGGCGGATGATAGCTGTCAAAAAAGCGCATAGGTTTGTTTCCAAACAAGAGCATTTAGAATTTGCCGCCACCACATTTCAACTAAAGAGTGTAGCACTGAGGTTTGTGATGCAAGATGGCAGATGACAGCTGTCAGAAAATAGCACGTGAATTTGTTTCCAAACAAGAGCACGTGGAATTTCCCGCCGCCACAAAGAGGGGTAGCACTGTACTCAAAGATGGCTGCTGTCACGTGGAATTGTCTGCCACCCCAGGTATCTAGCTAAAGATGGCAGCACTGCGGTTTGCGATGCAAGATGGCTGCTGTCAAAAAGCATTTTTCAAATTATCCGCCACCACATTTCAAAGGTAAGTAGCTAAAGAGGGCAACACTGTGCTCTATGGATTAAAGATGGCGGATGACAGCTGTCAAAAAGCACGTGGATTTGTTTATCTCACAATAGTGAGGTTAAGTTGGTAGCACTAAGGTTTAGGCCCGTCAAGATGGCAGCACTGCCGATGACAGGTGACGAATTTTACATCTAAAGAGGGCAGCACAGTGCTCTGTAGTTGAAAGATGGCGGATGACAGCTGTCAAAAAAGCACATGGCTGTCAAAAAGCACGTGGCTTTGTTTACCACGCGCTAGTTAGGTTAAGTTGGTACCACTAAGGTTTAGGCCCGTCAAGATGGCAGTACTGAGGTTAGCGATGCGTTGTTGTCTGTCAAAAAGCACGTGGCTGTCAAAAAACACGTGGCTTTGTTTACCTCGCACCAGTTAGGTTAAGTTGGTACCACTGAGGTTTAGGCCCGTCAAGATGGCAGCAGTGAGGTTAGCGATGCGTTGTTGTCGATGACAGCTGTCAAAAAGCACGTGGCTTTGTTTACAAATCTGTCAAAAAGCACGTGGCTGTCAAAAAGCACGTGGCTTTGTTTACCTCGCGCTAGTTAGGTTAAGTTGGTACTACTGAGGTTTAGGCCCATCAAGATGGCAGTACTGAGGTTAGCGATGCGTTGTTGTCTGTCAAAAAGCACGTGGCTTTGTTTACCTCATGCTAGTTAGTTTATGTTGGCACTACTGAGGTTTAGGCCCGTCAAGATGGCAGCAGTGAGGTTAGCGATGCGTTGTTGTCGATGACAGCTGTCAAAAAGCACGTGGCTTTGTTTACAAATTCAAATCTCCCGCCAAAATTCAAATCTCCCGCCAAAATTCAAATTTCCCGCCAGAATTCAAATTTCCCGCGCCGCGGGAGGAGGAGGAGGCGGCAGAACCACCCTATTTACACTACTAAAGTTGTCGTCAAGAAGGAAAACAACTCGCATTAGCTTTACTACGTTGAGTTCAATAGTTAATAAATACAAGCACAGCGGACAAACAGAAAACAAACCCAGATCTGGTCCTCCAGAAGAGCTGACGGTATGGGAGCGACGCATTCTTGTGCGATCGGCTCGAAAGGAACCGTTCCGATGTGCTGCATCCATCGCTACAGACCTCACTTCAAGGTACAACACAACGGCGAGTGTGCAAACTATAAGGAACGTATTTCATAGTGCGAACCTGCGTAGTGGTTTTCCATGAAAGAAGCCACTTATAAGTGAAATAAGTAAGCAGAAGCTCCTATAGTTCGCGAAAGAGTATTGTGGAAAGACAATGGACTTTTGGAACACCATTATTTTCTCTGATCAAGCGAAGTTTACATAGTTTAGAACTGGTAGGAGCAGGAAAGTATGGCGCAAGCCAAACAACGAACTTGCACCTCAATATATAATCCCCACGATAAACACGGAGGAGCGAATGTGATGGTTTGGGGCTCCATGGCTGTGAATAGAGTGGGAAAATCTGGCATTTATTGACGGTATTATGGATGCCAGAAAGTACATAGATGTGTTGCATCATAATTTAAACAGCAATGTACACAAGTTTCATCTGGAAGGAGTCTTCCCCTTCCAACAGGACAATGATACTAAGCACCGTGCAATGAAAATCCGTGAATAGTGGTTGTACAATGCCCGAAGAAGACTTCTCACTCCACCGCAGAGTCCAGATCTCAATCCCGGAGAGATACTGTGGGATTATCTAGGCAAAAAAGTGCAAAAACGCCATCCTACTAATAGAGAATATCTTAAGGAGATACCCTCAGATGCACGATCCAATATATCTGAACAGTACACCAAACATTTAGTTAACTCAATGCCATGACTTCTGGAACAGGTCATCAAAGCTGAAGGCATGCATACAAAGTATTGAGACTGTGTTTGAAGAAAGACTTCGGCAAGTGCTTGAATTATCTAGTAGCGTACGAATACTTTTTGTTGTGTTAAAAGACGGGTTTATTTGTTTATTATGTTGAGTACTGTAAATATGATAGCAAATGTAAAGCGAGGTGCCTTTTCTTTATACATATGTCTCACTGGATGTGTTTATATTAGTTCATGGTGCTTAATATACGAGCTATACGTTAAAATGTTGGTGTACGAATACTTTCTCTGGCTACTGTAACTGTTTTGCTGAATACAGCAATATTGTTTTCTGCTGGAGAAGCCGACCTACTCATTTCATCCTTGTGATACCTCTTGATATGATCCCACAAATTTGATACTCCACCACCGACCGCAACAAAAATTGGCATTTTGCTGATTTTTATCATCATTAATTTAAAAAAAACTGCCATGCATCAGACGGTTTTCGTGGCATTTGTGGTACAAATGTCTGTAAACATGTATTAAGTTCCTTAAATATTCTAAAACCTCCGCCTCTGTGCTCTAGTGGTTAGTGTGATTAGCTGCCACACCCGGAGCCCCGGGTTCGATTCCCGGCTCAGCCACGAAATTTGAAAAGTGGTACGAGGGCTGGAACGGTGTCCACTTAGCCTCGTGAGGTCAACTGAGTAGAAGAGGGGTTCGAATCCCACCTCAGCCATCTTGGAAGTGGTTTTCCGTGGTTTCCCACTTCTCTTCTAGGCAAATGTCGGGATGGTACCTAACTTACAGCCACGGCCGCTTCCTTCCCACTTCCTTGTCTATCCTTCCTATCTTCCCATCCCCCCCCCCGCAAGGTCCCTGTTCAGCATAGCAGGTGAGGCCGCCTGGGCGAGGTACTGGTCATCCTGCCCAGTTCCATCCCCCGACCCAATGTCTCACGCTCCAGGACACTGCCCTTGAGGCGGTATAGGTGGGATCCCTCGCTGAGTACGAGGGAAAAGCCAACCATGGAGGGTAAGCAGATTAAGAAAGAAAAAAAGAAATATTCTAAAACGTGAATACTATGTAATATGGAAATAAATATCAAACTAATACCACAATTATTATCTAATATACTTTGCATTATCTACAAAACACAACAAGCGAAGGAAATACAGACGCAAATTAAGAAGCACAGACTGAATACAGGTGGATCACGGAGCATCTTCAGACATTGTACACATTTAGTAGAACATTAGGACAAGATAATGTGCAAGTAGTACTACGAAGGCGTTCTCGAGAAAATCGCAAAAGAAGTTTCGCGTCGAATATGTACCGGGTGCGTTGCGATCATCAGCAGGAAACGGCGGCGGTCGAGTGGTCGAGCTATGTAATATATATTACAATTCAAAGGTAATATAATGAAAAAAGGTGTATTTGAATAAACTTTTATTGGATTTCGGCAAAAGTTCAGAACAGGTTACATTTTCCAGCGCACGCATCTAGGCGCGATTGTACTGTCATTTGTTTCTCTCTCGCTCGCGTCTCGCGAAGGGCTTGATCGTGCGGTGGACAGAGCTGCCAACTGTTCATATAAAGAACTAGTCCTAGCGCAGCGGCGCTACTGGTGAATTTATGAATCTCGTGACAAAGCAATTGGTCTGGATTGGTTAGGCCATTGGTCTGGATGAAGCAAAGGGGGTCTGGGGACGTAAGCCCCCAGGTTAGAAACCGCGAAGCGGCCCTAGGACTTTAGTATCCCGCGTGACATAGCCATTGGTCTGGATTGGTTAGACCATTGGTCAGTGACAAAGCTATTTGTCTGGATTGGTTAGACCATTGGTCAGTGACAAAGCCATTGGTCTGGATCAAGCAAAGGGGGTCTGGGTGCGAAAGACCCTAGGTTAGAAGCCGCGAAGCGCCTCTGGGCCTCTAGTATCTCGCGTGACACCTCCATTGGTCTGGGCAGTTGTGTATTTCTTGTGCGCGGGTTGGTAACGGAATTCATTTTCTTTATTGCTACGCCCGCTGTCACACAGGTAGGGATGGGTCCAGTCAGTTCATTTGCTTGAACTAGTTCATTCGATACCGTTCATCGCCTTGAGTCGTTGAAATGAACTAGTTCAAATGAACGAGGTAGTTCATGAGCAGATGAGAAATGTGCTATCACGTGACCATTAACATGGCACGCCATTGGCCATTTTTGTGCGAGCTTATTTTGTCGTTCAAATGAACGAGGTAGTTCATTTGTGCTCTCGCGGCATTTCGTTCAAATGAACGAGGTAGTTGATTTGTGCTGTCTTCATGGAAACAGCTCTCGTGGCACGTCGTTCAAATGAACGAGGTAGTTTATTATGAGCTCTCTTAGCAACAGCACTAACGACGTGAGCAGAGGTAGTTTTCCGTACCGCACGCGAGCTAGTACGTAAGTTTTACAACAGATGGTACTTGCGTACGTCTTCGTATTCCTTTATTTGAATGGCAAACCATACAGCCTTGACCCCACCCCACCTCCTACGTTGTTTAAAGCTCGGCGGTTTTAAGGAGAGTATGAACCAGCTGTTTGAGAGAGAAGAAGCTATTTACTGCCTTTATCCACGGGAAAAAATTGCTCTAAGATGATAATTGTCCTTTTTATCTGTTAAAGAGCTGGGAGGACGAACCCTATAAAACGTCCTCTTTGTTTGGATTCCAAAACGGGTTCTGTCTCGTTATTTGCCATCGGAGTCATTGTGATGTGGGTTCGATTTCTGGACCCAACATCAGTCAAATTTTATTTTGATGATTATGATTTTATCCACTAGTGTTCGTTTATTCTTTCGTTTACTTATTCATTTAGTAGTATAATTAATTAGTTAGACGATCACTCCAAGTTGTCTCCAATTTTTCGCATAGATAATTGTTTCTTCTAATAGTGAAGAAGGCTTGTAATAAGAACCGTCGCATTTACAAGGATATTTCTGTTCTTAAAAAGGATTTTGTACCGATTATTTAATGTAACACTTATTGTCATGTCAAAGAGGGAATGGAACAAACAACTTCGACATTTAATCGATATATATATAAACAAACATGAATTATTATATTTTCTTAATGAAAGGAGTGACATCTCCAAATTTGTATTTAGTCCATCAGATATTGTATATTTTATTTTCATTATAGTATAATTATTCAGGGTTAAGTTCAATTATTCGATATGTTATCAAGAAATAATAAATAGGTTTTTAAACTTTTCTTTTATTGTCATTTTGCCGGAAAAATATTGCATCCTAAATTTCCCTCCGCCTTTAAGTTAGTTAAGTGTTATATTATGATCTCTTGTCGCGAACGCACCATGGCCCTGGGAGGCCATTGGTTTGATTCTTTGGAACGGAGGAGTGCAGTTGATCCTTGCACGGTCGAAAGAGCTTTTGCTCACCCATCACTTCGAAGTTTATTTTTCTTCGTTTTCTAGATGAGGTGGCATTTGACTCTAGACTAAAAAGGCGTGGGTGGTATGGTTGCAGTATCTTGCATAGGATCGGACTCAAACCAACATGCGCTCAGTTACAAAGCTAGGCGCTTAGTACGACATTCTATGAACTTGGTACTTCATCGCCTTGCGGAGCGCCTAGCACGAGCAGAAAACAGCTGTCCAGTGCCCAGCGGCGCCGCCAGCCTCCTTAGGCGGAGAAAAGGCATCTACGAGAGACAGATAAACTTTCTAATTTTTTATAACTCTTCTTCCTGCTCCATCACCAGTTGAGAAATGTGCTGTCATGTGATCATTAACACGGCACGCCATTGGTCATTTGCGTGCGTGCTTATGTTTCGTTCAAATGAACGAGGTAGTTCATTTGTGCTCTCGCGGCATTTCGTTCAAAGGAACGAAGTCGTTCAAATGAACGAGGTAGTTCATTTGTGCTGTCTTCATGGAAGCAGCCCTCGCGGCATTTCGTTCATATGAACTAGGTACAGCTATCTTAGCAACAGCACCAGCGGCGCAAGAGAGACAGTATTCCGTGCCGGACGTGCTAGTACGTAAGTTTTACAATAGAATAGATGGTGCTTGCTTACATCTTCGTCCTCCTCTAATATGCTGTATGCTCGCGTGAACGACTCGTTCAAAATATTTGAACGAACTCGTACTAGTTCAAATAAACGAGTCGTTCAAATGAACTAGTTAGTTCATGAACGACCCAACTCTACACACAGGGCATCGAACGATCAAGAGCGACCAACTGGCATCGAGTACTAACGACTAAATTAATTTACCTTGTCACACTGCTCATCGATCGAGAGGGATCGACTGCACGGAAACAGCTGATATTCCCGGCCAGTACCGTACAGGCTACAGATGTATTCATATTCACGAGAGAAAAAGAATGTGTTGTGAAAGCGATAATTCGGGTGGAAATATGATTCTAACCTATGAATATATTAGGAGAAAGGAAAGAACCAGACGATCGCAGTGGACAAGGTAAAGAGCCATGGAGAATTCCACCAAAGTGTGCCTTCGTTGTGGAATGACGAAGAAAAATTCAGGAACTAGTACCGAATGTTCATCAATAATTACGGTACCGTATAAGGAATTAGAGGAAAAAAATGTAGTCACTAATAAATATCAGGCAAACAAATTACAGGAAAAGTATAAGTTCTGAGGAAAGGCTGACACTATCGTTAAATTCAATATTCACAACGATTTTTTTAGGTTTAAAGTCAGAAGTGATGTTCACCTCCGAAACAACTACTGTATGTCCGTGGCAAAATATATCAAATAAAGGATTAGTGGCAGGTACATTTCTTTGCATTCTGTAGGATTCTAATAAAGTATTGATAAAAAAGGACTGAAAACGGTTATGTAGCCTACATCAATTTGAATTCATAATTTGAAGGTGCTACAAGGACCAGTGGAAATATATTTATTTAGGCCTACAGGTTTCAGGTGGATTTGTTCCTATTATATGTGATGCCATTCATAGAGCACTACAGCCAGAATTCTTGACAGGGTGAAAGTTCCAACAAAAGCCTCACAACAGTGGCTCATTGTACTTCAAATATAAGACTAATACCATTTATGCTTATTTGTTTTAATGATGCTGGATCTTGGAGCATAATTACTGTCTTTTCAAATGATATTTTGAGGTGTTTATTAGATGGAGGTTAACAGCTTTTTTTTTTCCATACCACTTGGTGAGATCCCACCTACCAAAACAATAGACATATCAAGAAATGCTTCCAGTCAAAATTTACATTACCTAATGTAGAAATAATGTGTCAAGTTTCATTACAATCCTGTAAATAATTTTGAAAGAAAGAAAAATGTACATATGCTCTGAATATTGTGAAAATGATAAAAGTATTGGAGTTCCTTACACTGTTTCTCTCCCTCATGATCCTCTGCAAATCTCTTGTTGCCTCTCCTCTTCTTTGTTATTGTGCCATGTTCAGAATAGTATCATATTGCTTTCATGACAAAGATGTTGCTGAATTTCTGTAGGCCTACTGTGTTTTGTGCAAAGAATCCAGGTTCATATCCAAACTTTGCAAGAATGACAATCCTGTCTTAATTTATATCATTGAAGACTACAGCAGCTTCAAAAGCAGCTAATTTTACCAAATGGCTGTGAAGAAAGGTTGTCTATGGACATCTCTTCCAAAGTAAATTCTCTTTGGGGTTCTGTGTATTCACATATGTGTACATTTCTTGAGGAGTTCAGGTGAGGCTAGTGCTCTACACTAGCTTAATAACTATAGGAAAAGCTTCTGGAATATTGTTCTAATAAGTTGGCAGTGTAATAGACTGATACTTGTCACAACTACATGTAAATTACCCACAAGGTCTTGTTTATTACCCTCATCACTAAGCATAAAGTACTGTCCCCCCAAACTTCGCACTGGCAAGCTGCTCTAATTGCTCACTTGACAATAATAAACCAATTAATATAAATCCTGCACTTCCATCCAAGTTACTGGTAAACTCCTTGGTACAGAGTAACAACTTTTTCCGCAAAGGTCTGGTAGGACTCTCTTTCTTACCTCAATGTTGATTTTGCCTTTCTGTGTATTGTTCATATGTAACTTGTTTACTGATATGAACACTACCAAGCCTATCTATCCCTCCTGAAATACTTTCCTTATGAATCAGTTCAAGGAAAATGAACACTTTGCCTTCAATTTAACCCAAAATGAGAACCAAACACTGCAAAAAATAATAGGTGCTAATAACAAGCACCTTGCCTTCTATTTTCAGAAGTGAAGAGTGTGCCTTTCTAACAACTAAATACTATTGCCATCTACAGTAAAATGTTATTTAGGCCTGTTGCTCAGGTGGTAAATGATTTAATTTTGCTATATCTTACACTGCCTGTCAAAACTGTTTGTAAATACCAATTATATAAATTAATGTTTGACAGAGTAGGGTGTATGGGTCTTTTAAGATCTTGGATTGACTTACAGGGTAATTAATCTACTCAACCTTTTATTACAAGCATGTAACTGTCATATGGATATATTTTTTATAAATATGTACATGTTCTGCCTTCATATCCCCTTAATATCACATCCCACAAAATACAGTTTTTTTATGTTGTAGATTAAAATCTACAAAACTTTGGTAGAAACACCTGTCAAAATAGTTACAAATGAATTTTTCATCTTTGTTTTTCATTGTTTATATGGATCTACAGCACAAGAAATAAAATAATCGGTCTACCTTGATGCCCCCTGTAGGCCTATATGTTATTAATAAATTATAAGTACGGTAACAGACATGAAAGTAGCGATTGCTGGTGCAGACAGGTACCAATGGCAGGAGAGTACTTGGAATGAGGAGATAAAGGCTACCTAAGTTACAAAGGTATAAGGTGGTAGGGAGGGATTCTGTCAGGTATAACTCTAGTAAGAATTTTGTCCTACGCAAACGACTTGGTCTATTGAATCTGTGCAATCTAATATCTTGCAACTTCAAAAAGGATGAAATGAATATGACATGAAAATTAGTTGTTTCAATTCTAAAGTGATGGCAGTAGGGAAGAGTAGTAGAACTGAATGTCAGGTTGAGAATACAAAATTGGAACAGGTAGATAATTTCAAATAGGTATTTAGGATGTGTATTCTTCCAGGATGGCAGTATAGTAAGCAACATTGAATATAGATGCAGTAAACCCAATGCAATGAGCTTGCAGTTGCGTTCAACAGTATTCTGTAAGAAGACAGTCAGCTCCTGGACAAAACTACTCATGTCTTTACACTGGTCTGGTTTCAGACCACCTGTGCTGTACAACTGCTTACTACATACACACAGAAGGGACCTACTACATGTATTTCAAAATACTCCTTTCCTTGTAAACCATACATGTTCTACCACATAAAATATACAAATTAAGATGTTGTAATAATGCTAATAATTTAAAAAAATTGGAGTTAAGGTTCTTTCCCATCAGGTGCTAATACACATAACTCACTGAGGATTCAAATAAATATTGATAGATAAGTATAACAAAAACTGATTTCATTAAAAAAGTAGAACATTTCTCAAGAACATAAATTTTATTAGATTCTTTCTTGATCTAACACTGTATACAACAGTTCCTGAATTTTAACTTTGAAAACCCTTCGACCTAGTACACTCATTCTTTCCATGTCATCACAAAGACACTAAAAATAACACTGATTACATTTTCTTTTCAGTTTTCAGTATCTTTTCTAAATATTCACTTAACACATCACTGTCACTGTCACTTTCACATTTCTGTTTCTTTTATTTTTAACTGCTGGCAGAGCTGGTTGTGGAAGCAGAAGCCACTGGACTGGAAGTTGAAGTCCCTTCAGTAATTTCTGATCTGTAGGAGTAAGACCCCTCCAACAAAAATTATTTCTGCTTCCTCCTCCTCTATTTCAGCTTGGTGAAAAGGCTCTCACACATCAGGTGCCACTTCCATAGATGTGTTTATTACAGAACTGAAAAAAATGAACAACATATTAATGCAATTCTTCTAAATTGGAGCTATATTTTAGTCTGGACACAAGCCTTCTGCTTAAGAAATTGTTACTTTCAATAATTATTTTAGTAAGATGATTGTTAGGTTGGATTATATTATATTACTTTCAGTTATATCTGATAAATTAATGAACAGATGGGTGGAACTTATGGCCTACATACTGAATCTTCCCCTCACTCTTTCACAACTAGAACACTGGTCTGTAGTGTAGGCCTACTTTTAAAAATAAATATTACAGAATTGTACCTTTTTCCAGCAATGAAGAGTTCCAGAAAGTTGAGAGCATTGAAGTAGACCCATTTTATGTTTTCTGTACAGCAGAACCTGGGAGGAGAGGGAGGATGTTATCTCTCCAAGTTCGATATCCAGGCTTCAGAATTTGCCTTGTTTTGGCACAATTTTTTCCTGAAACAATGAATCAGAATATTGTGACAAAGAAAATATACATGTAGTAGGCCTACTTATGGCATAGGCCTACACTTATTTGTCATTAAAGCGAACAATGGTAGGCCTATTCATTTCATTAGGTACGAGATGGAGGTTAGGAAAGCAATGCTTATGTTTTCCAAACATTTCTTCAATTAAGTTACAAGAATGATAATTACTAGTTCTCCTAGTGTAACTTTTTTTAACAATCTATTCCGTATAATATATTTTATCAATAAATAATCTAAGATAACACTATTCATAAGATAATCGTAAAAATATAATAATTACTTACCAGTTTTTGTCCCAGTTCTCGACGCTATAGAATGCCATACAAAATTCACGGTCTCCCTATTACTATATCCAGGGAGTCTAGGATTATACACCACTTTGTTTTCATACACCAAGCAAATTAATGTTTCGATTTCATCAACAGATGACTATGTTGCGTCCGCCATCATCGAACGACTGCGACTGAAAAACGGACACGTTTGTTTTCACAAACCAGTCGATCTTCATCGCTCGTAGTTGATCGCTGACGATCGATGCTGTGTGACTGGTGCCACTGCCCTCTGTAGGTTTGTTTTCTTAGTCGGTTGATCGCAGTCGTTCGATCGAGCCTGTGTGACAGCCCCCTACGAGTGACGTCATATCCCATTGTGTCTCACCCATTCGAAATGCTGGAACGTAGTTAGGCGATGGACTGTGGCGCGTGATAAAGAGAAATGGGAAACCACGAAAAACCACTTCGAGGATTGATGAGGAGGGAATTGAACCCCCTCAACTCACTTGACCTTCCGAGGCTGAGTGGACCCCGTTGCAGCCTCATACCACTTTTCAAATTTCGTGGCAGAGACGGGAATCGAACCCGGGCCTCCGGGGTTGGCAGCTAATTACACTAACCATTCCACCACAGAGGCGGACTGCAAAAAATAATATGTATAATTATCAACAAGTAAACGACCAAATGTATAAAGTTTTCCTGAAAATGTATGCCTGCCGTGATTTGTGAAATCCCTCATGCCTGACGGTGAAATCGGGAAAGGTACCCGGAATTGCATTGCACCTGGACGCTCTGACCTGCAATAACTTATAGGCTGTATGAAAGAATATGACCAGTGTTGAAAAAGGAAACCGATGAGCGGGACTCGATTCAGTGATCTAGCGATTACGGAGCTTGAACGCTAATCACTCGACCATCGCCCTCTCGCGCTCGTAATCGCAACGCACCGGTAAATATTCGACGCGAAAATTCTCTTACTATTTTCTAGAAAACGCCTAAGTAGTACGCCTTACTATTTGAACATTATATTGTACTAATGGACTACTAAAGGTGTAGAAAGTTTGAAGATAATCCGCAATCGGAACGTCGTGGTCTCTCCTTGTTAAACATAATGTATGTCGTGGGCTACAATGTGCTCTGGTCCTCCATGAGTACTTGCAGTTGTAAGCGGAAGGGATCCGTGGTGCGCTCTATCGCTACAACCGGATTACTCATCGGTATTACTCGCTCCGCTCCCAGCTCTACCAGTCACTATTTACAGCCCCATACGCGTGCAGACTTAGTCGGAGGTAAGTCTGCGCAAACCAGTCCATTCAGGCATGTCTCTGTTCGTGTGCCCGATAAGTCCGCCGACAAAAAGTCTGCAAGAAAGTCTCTGACATACTGTCCAGCCCCATGGCTAAATGGTTAGCGTGCCCATTGTTCACAGGGGTCCTGGGTTCGATTCCTGGCAGGGTCGGGAATTTTAATCTTTATTGGTTAATTTCGCTGGCACGGGGGCTGGGTGTATACGTCGTCTTCATCATCATGACATCCTCATTACGACGCGCAGGTCGCCTACGGGTGTCATATCGAAAGCCCTGCATCTGGCGAGCCGAACTCGATCACTCCCGGCACTAAAAGCCATACGCCATTTCTTTTCATTTCTGACATCCTGGCGCTGCTTGGATTCAGCCGGAGAATTTGCTACGAAAGCGCTAACTCAGAGTTGCGGCAGAAAAATGTAAACGCTGTAACTTACAACACGGCCGACTGGATCCCTCGCTGCGCTCCTTATATCGGCCTTGACAATCACTTGTGAAGCCCAGCATAAAGCTGTAATTGGAAAGTTTCACCATAATATCGCTGTAGTGCTGGTCTCCTACACACTGACAGGAAGCTGTATACCGCAAATTGACGCATTTCCAGTTTTATTTATATAGTTTTGCTGTCGTAAATGTTGGCAATGTGTTCACAATAAGGTGCTTGCTGGCTTGATAACTTGATACCAATATCATACCAACTTGAGCTGATCGTTATACTCTGGTGAGTTTAATTTTTTATTGTGTAGTGTGGTGATTATAGTTTTTAAATTGTGTTTACAACTCTTGAAATTTGTGACATTATTGTGCGCCTTTTTGTACATCGAGCAGAAATTTTCTGCAAACAAGAACAAATGTAATGAGTGTTCAAAGTGTTTTCTCGCTGTAGCTTTGCCCTAAACAAGAATTTTAATTTATGCGCTAATTCATTTTTTTATGTTGTAGTGATATGCTTTTCTCTAACTGTGTTTCGAAATATTCGAATATGTATTGCTGTGTGGCTTTTTGTATTTGAACAGGAAAAAAAGGGCAAAGGGACACTATCATTTCATGAATTTTCCGTAGACCAGGACAAAACTATGGATTGGCGCAAATCAGCTAGCACTTCCATCTTACTTTTCCGTTTCTATTTCGGGTATTTATCTTCTTTCTTTCTTTCTTAATCTGCTTACCCCTCCATGGTTGGCTTTTCCCTCGGACTCAGCGAGGGACCCCACATCTACCACCTCAAGGGTAGTGTCCTGGAGCGTGAGACTTCGGATCGGGGATACAACTGAGAAGGATGACCAATACCTCGGCCGGGCGACCGCAACAGCTATGCTGAACAGGGGCCTTGTATTGGGGATGAGAAGATTGGAAGGAATAAACAAGGAAGAGGGAAGGAAGCGGCCGTGGCTTTAAGTTAGGTACCATCCCCGCATTTGCCTGGAGGAGAAGTGGAAAATTATGGAAAACTACTTCGAGGATGGCTGAGGTGGGAGCCGAACCCCCTCTACTCAGTTTACCTCCCAAGACTGAGTGGAACCCGTTCCAGTCCTAGTTCCACTTTTGAAATTTCGTGGCAGGGCCAGGAACCGAACCCGGGCCTCCGGGGGTGGCAGCTAATCGCGCTAATCGGGTATTTTTTACCCTTTAATTTTCTTTCATTGAATAATCCTTTAGGCGGGGTCTTATTTGTCATATGACAGCAACACAACACATTTTATCCAAGTTAATCTGAACTTTAACATTTAAACACTGACAAGTAAGAACCATTACAGTTATGACGGTAATGCCAACGTATGACATGTTGTTACCTGATCAATGAACAGTTTACAATGTATTTACTCAAAATACTTTTCTCTCACTGAATTTTTATTAATTTTTTTTTTTTGCTATTTGTTTTACGTTGGACTGACACAGCTAGGTTTTATGGCGACGATGGGATAGGAAAGGGCTAGGATTGGGAAGGAATCGGCCGTGGCCTTAATTAAGGTACAGCCTGATGTGAAATTGGGAAAGCACGGAAAACCATTTTCAGGGCTGCCGAGAGTGGGGTTCGAATCCAGCATCTCCCGGAAGCAAGCTCACAGTTGCGATCCCTTAACCGCATGGCCAACTCGCCCAGTATTTAAAATTCTAGTGAAATATATGAATGAAATTTAATCTGAAATTATATATATCGAAATTAAAATTTAAACAGGTTTGAGTCAAAATACTTATGTTATCCATAGAACGAATGTAGAAAAAAGTAGGATTTTTATGTTTAGTCCAGCCCTTTTCCTGAGAGCAGCACTTGAAATATTTTAAAACTCTAATTGAAGAATGACTCTTAATATCAACGTTAACATCTGAAGACACAGGTATTGTTGTAAGTTCTGCTATGTATCTAAATGCCATGATAATAAAAACGATTACTAATATTCCTCACAGTTAAGGAACGTCAGTTGGACTACTCCATCTCTCCGCAGTTTCATTTCACGACATTATTTTGGCAAATATCAACGAAAGTAATCTTTAAGATATATAATTTTAACAGTATTAACCTATGTAACATTCTCCATAACTCAAAATTATGATAAATCGGCAATCAAAGTCAATATCTTCTTCATAAAGAAGTACGGTATGCATTTCTACCGCAAATAGATAGGGGGCCAGCGCCACGTGTCGAGCTGTGTAACTCCTCCGATCACAGCGCGTGGACCCGATTGCCAGGGGCGGTAAGGAGCTAGCTAGAGCGACGCATCAAGTCGGCCGTGCCTACAAATATGAAACTGCAATCCTTTCTTGCGCATCTTCTTCGTGCAGAGCGCTACATTATGTCCAAGTAAAAAGTCATCTTCTATTCCGACTATCTAATTAATTTCAATCCGTATACATTTTTCAACCATCCAAAGCGCATAATCTAAAACAGAAAACAGCTGAGCGCGTCGTATAACTTTCTCGGTAAATAATCATTTAGTCCGTGCGTGTGTGGGCAACTGCATACTTTCGACTTACCTCCCGGAGGCAAGTCTGTGCAGGTAAATATTCCAGAAGTCTGCGTGTGTATGGGGCCCTTATCACCTTGTTAATAAAAATACTCCTGCATATATCGTAAGTTGAAGTCTTGATTAATATGAACGTGGTGGGAGTAATGTTGAACCATAAATGACATAAGATGCATGTTACACACATAATTTGCTAGTTAAATGAGCATTATCACACGCATACGAAGCATGAAGTGAGAGACAAGTGTCACAGTGAAAGTGCTTTGCAGGAGTTAGTCATAGTAAAACTGTTATAATACTATTTGAGCGTCATCAAGAAACTTATTCATGCTATCAATAATATTTGGGGAAAATTTTGTTAATAAGCAAGCGATGCGGGTAGGAAATGGTATAGCCATCTTCGTTAAAAGAGATAAAATAATTATTTGAGATAAATCTTATACGGTACCGGACATTGAAAGATAATGTGATTGCTACCACCACTAGACTGACCACACACACAGGAAGCTTGTTGAGCAAGATGAGAACGTGCTTTATAATGCGGCGTTAGCGCATGACTGAAACGTAGCCTTATTATGTTTGTAATATGACGCCGTGCATAAGAACCGTAGAAATACCATGGTTTAAGTGGAATTATAGGTTGCAGCTGATAATAAAAAATTACCTTTTTTACGGAATGAAGTTTGCCAGTCATTTTTCCATGTCTGATAGGCGTCAATTTGGGATACCGACAGGTATAATCTAAAGGACGAATCGCGATGGCAAGAGGTGCAGTAGATTGTGTGCTTGCGAGTTTAGCGGCAGACTCAGCTTTTTCTTTGCCAGGAATTCCGGTATGTCCAAGGATCCATACTAGGGTTATACATGAACCAGATTGATCAAGACAATACAATAAATATTTCACATTATATAGGTACCAATAGTAAGAAGTCTATGAGAGAGTAAGGCTTGTAAGACATTTTAAGCATCCGTATAAATAGTGGCTTTTTTATAGGAGCGTTTCTTAATATGAAGGAGCGCTTGACGGATTGCAAATAATTCGGCGGTAAATGTAGAAAAAATATTAGGAAGGTGAAACGCTGTAAGGGTATGTGGCTTGGGAATAAAAATGGCTGCACTGGTTCTATGTACGGATTTAGCACCATCGATATAAATGCTATTTTCTACCTCAGATAAAGACATTTTAACTCTTTTTCACTGGTTTGAGGGATGGGAAAAATTGTTGAGTTTTACACGGAAAATGATCAATCAAAGAAAATATGATACATAGTATAAAACACAAACCCTCATGAGGTATGGTAATATGGGAAGTTTGGGCATACGTAGGAATTCAATTCGCTGTGTACTAATGTGCTTATATACGACATGTAATGCAGGGGTGCGGTCACCTCTTGGAGGTTGTTGTGAATAATATTCATGCAAGAGTTTCAACTTGGGGATAAGTGGAGACTGAGTCGTAGCAAAATGCTTGAGTAGATAGTTATTAGAGCTTGTTCGCCTGCGAATTTCTGAAGGATATTCGCTGTTTCAACCAGTAAAACGTTGGTAGGCGTGGTTTTGAGTGCTCCTATACACATGCGTAATGCTTGGAATTGAATAGAATTTAAATGTGAGAGAGTTGTGGCATATGCCCCCATTATTGCCTGGCTAAGCCCAGCCAGTGAGCGAGAGATCCCGAGGTGGGCCGTTTGTTCCTGGCTTTCCGTTTTTAGAGGCATTTAAGGGAAAAGGGGTTGACGACCATGATAATAAAATTTTAAAAACAACACTCTTACATTTATTAACACAAGCATTTCAAACACAACATAAAAATATCCTTGCTGGATTTCTTACAGGGAACTTTCATAATATCTCATTTTCCAGTAGTATTTTCTAACCAAATGTACTTCTCGTCCTCCAGCATTACTATTCTGGAATGAAAATTAACAAACAAAATTAGGCTTTTACTGCCTTTAAACAATTAAAGTATATGACTGAAAGGGTCCAAAGACTTCAATGAAGAACTGTACAAAATTAGTAGACAGCTGTCTCGCTTATTATTCCACAGAAAATTTGCTTAAGGCTTCATGAATTTATAATAAGCTCAATACGTGGTCAAAGGTGAATTCTGATGAATCTCAGTATTTAAAGTGTATAACATTCATTAATAACACCAGTCGAAGCTTTAATGAAAATCGAAATTGATTCAAAAATTTTACAATTAAATTATAATAATAATAATAATAATAATAATAATAATAATAATAATAATAATAATAATAATAATAATAATAATAATCTCTAACCTTAGCTGCCTCTGTGGATCAGCGGTAGAGTGTCGGCCTCCGGATCCCAAGATAGCGGGTTCAAACCCGGCAGAGGTAGTCGGATTTTTGAAGGGCGGAAAAAAGTCCATTCGACACTCCATGTCGTACAATGTCGGCATGTAAAAGATCTCTGGTGACACATTTGGTGTTTACCCGACCAAATTCATTAAATCTCAGCCATAGACGCCCAAGAGAGTTTCGGTTTACTCGGTCTGCCATCTAGTGGGGGCCTAGGGTAAAACGGAACGTCGAAATTGACGAGCAGACAGCCAGATGGCGTCAAATTGAAATGTCTGCACACGGTAGCTGAGGCCATACGATTATTATTATTATTATCTCTAACCTTGTCTGTGTAACATCTTGCTTTATCATCACAAGATCGCATTTTCCAACTAGTGTATTTCACTAAGTAATCCTCATGGCAATTATAATTCACATTAAAAAATCATTTTTCTTCAATTAATTATTATTACACATTATCCCTAGAATTCAAGTCCATTATGTCATTTGTGAACCTTTAATTTTATCTTGCATAGCATTCAAAGCTTCAAATTAATTTGAAAATATTTTGGAATTTGAATATAATTGATTTGGAAAATTTCTTATCAACGTGTGAGTTAACTGAAAATTAATTGACAAATCGCTTGCCTTTGCGGAAAAATAACGAGACGATCTTTCCCTTAAATCTTAATAAATAGCAAATTAAATTCTATTCTTGTCTTAGTTGACACTAATCTTATTAAACTTTTCCTTAAGGTGCGCAAAATAAATCCTCATGGGGGCAAACAACGTTGAACACAATCTGTGCCGTTGCCATAAATGCACGACCAGATTAAATCACATTGAATAATCAAAAGACATGGAAAATATTCATATTTACAACACACACACACACCACATTCATACAAGGTAACACGTATTTTTATATACATTATTTACAGCGAATCCTGCCCTTTTAACTTTATCCATTATTTTAAGCATGGTCACATCGATGGTTTCCTGAAGACGAATTCGTGTATAAAAATACTCTTTCTTCCATAGTGGCTAGTGATCGAAATTCGTGAGATCACTTAGGTTGAAATATTCCTCAAACAACGATGGAGACTCATCTACATTTCTGAAATGTATTTGAAGATTCCACAATCATCACCATCACATGGTTTACAAGTCGCAACTATCGCGTTCGTGAGCCTCAATCGCATTATTATTATTCCCTATTCGTGAAATATATACACAACATGTGCTTCACCAATAATAAATCTCATTGTGCTCCCAAAGACACAACAACAAGCCATTCACCAATTATAAATTCTCCAATTAATAAATTACTCAATTAACATCCCGCAGGGTAGCCGTATTCCAAGCACACCGTGAACTGAGCACATTAAATCTCACATATGAGGAATCTAAAGTAATTTATAGCTCACGACCGTTTAATTCCATTTTAACCCGATATTTACTTGATTTTATTATTATTCAAGTGATTATTATATTTATCAATCCTCATGAAATATCGTGAAATTAGACGACTCGATCCTAAAGAATACATATGATCTTAAAATGACACTAGGTTCGATCCTATCTCACAAATTTTACACGTACCTTCAATCCAGATTAATTCCAATATTACAGGTAAATAATTAAAGTTTATCGCGTGGTCAGTGATTTTTAGATATATCTAACTCTTATGTATGGGAACTCCCTCAATGATAGACTACACATCTAATCTAATAGGTTCCAAATTTCAGTTACACACATGTAACTCGACTACCATGACACCTCAAGAAATGGAAATTAAAATGCTTCTATCTACAACAAGAACTAATAATGCTACGATTTAAAGAAGAAAGATCCTCTAGTTTTACAAAGATGAGATAGAAAATAAACTTTTAGATGGTACTCAAGTTTTAGATGAGGTTCGATCCCAGGTTGCAGTCAATCATTCCAGCATTTCCGCGGCCAGTCACCTTCCTTGACCAGAAGCGCCTCACATACTTAGAAGATCATGGGGACAAGGTAGTAGACGTCCCGCGATGGAATTAAGATGCACATTGTAAAGGAGTGATCCGTCTTGATGTACACAGCGATCACTGGGATGAATGAAGTCACGTTCCAGAAGTGTAGGCTGTAACTGAGACAACAAATATGAAGATGACGACAAATATTAAGATATGCTCAGACACGCAGAATGACTGAATGTTCTCCTGGAGAAATACACTTAACTTAGATCTCCTATGTTGGAATTCACTCCGTAAGAGTTGTTAATAACGTTCACTAAATTCGGCAGAACGGACGTCGGCTTGCACGGCAAAGTTCTCCTCCACGTGGTTACGATGAATAGGAGACCAGAATAACGTAGACCAGAGTAGAGTACAGCAGAGTAGAGAGAGTAGAGGATGATTTACTTTGAACATGGCATTTTATAGTCTTGGCTCGGGTGGTGTGTACTTTTTGAAGACGATCATTGGTTCACGGGGTCTCTTATAATTGGCTACGACTATTCTCGAAGCTTGCTCGCAGTCCAGGTCGTCCGCGCCTGGCAGGCTAGAAACACAGGCTCGTCACGTGATCTACCTTGCACTCAGTCGAACGTGGATCGATACATCGCCCTTCTGAATGACAAAAAAGCCAGTTTGGAGCTCGCTGACTGCTTCCCAAATGATAAATACAGCTCCCGGCGAACAATAAATCTTTTAATGTTAACTTAGCGTAAATAATCTAAAGATCGCCAAATTTGAAGGGGACAGAGGCATATGCCATATCGATGAAAAACGCGCAGCAATCCATTATAGGTCTGATAGGAGCAGATAAAGAGTAATACCGTAGCAGTTTTGGGATCAGCACCCCTTTTTCGACATGTAACCGTGCGGAGAATTTTGATAATGCTATCAGTTTTTGGTAGAATCATAGAGATATGTCCTTTTCACGTTAATTTATGATGCAGTATAATACCAAGATAGCGATGCTGCGGTATGAAAGGTACTGAAAAGCCTTCGAAAAATGGGGGAGAACGATTATATGCACGTTTATGAATAAATATCATAGCGGGGAATTTCTTTATGGAAAGCGTGAAACCATGACCATGTAACCATATTATTATGTCACTCATTACCTTGACAATGATTTCCCAACATTCATCTATGTTTTCATGTGACCCATATAAGACGAGATCATCAGCGTATGCTAATACTCTTGCTCTAGATGTGAATATTCACTCATGAAAAACGCAAAAACGATGCCACTTCCCCCTGAGGTAGACCCTGTGAACTTTGGCGACCTTTAATAATCGTTGTTTTAGTACGAAGTGTACGGTAGTACGGTATGTATATAATTTTTCCAATAGGGCAATAAAAGTGTTGGGAATCCTTTCGAATCCAGTTGTGTCCATAACGTACTGAAGGGTACAGAATCCTATGTGCCTTTGATATCAAGGGAAAACGCAATTGTACTGTGTTTCCTATGCCTTGGTAATAACAGATCAAATATCAAAATGCTGATGGGATCTTGCGTGCTTCTACCCTTAAGGAATGCATATTGCATTTTGGGTAATAAGTTATAGTATTCCAATATCCACATTTATCGCTTTAAAATATTTTTCAAGAAGACTTTTCTGATACATGAACTTAATGCAATGCTTCTATACTGTGTTGGGTCTGTCGGGTCTTTGCCCGGTTTTTTTAAATCGGTACTAAATGAAAAATATTCCATTGTGTCGTCACATGTGAAATGGTTAAAATGCCATTAAAAAGGGAAAGCAGGACGCGGTGTGCTGAAGAGGTAACAATTGGAGCATAGTGTATGTTGGGTCTTTCATGAACGAACTGACTCTTTTGAACGACTCATTGGAGAGAGCATTCCCATACCCATTTACTCCTACCTCCCCACCCCCCAGCAAACTTCTCCATATACCCTAATCCAGTCTGTTGTAACCACTTTTTGCACTTATTCACCAAGTAACCTTCATTCGTCATACCTTTCTGAAAATAAGCGTTTCTTGTATTAATACCCCACCCTTCCCTTCCTCCAATCTAATCCAATACTTGAACTTACTTCTTTACAATATAATCTGGCATGGCCATTGGCTGTACAGTTCGGGAGGTCAATCATGATCCATGATCTTACTAAATTTCGCCGCCACCAACTGGTTTAGTTTACCCCCACCCTCCTTCATTGCCCAAATAGCATTTTACCCATTACCAGCGATTTAAACACCGTTTTATGAATTTTGTAATTAACATCTGGAATTTTTTTCTAATACCCCCATTGCCGCAAGCGCACCTCTTCCTTTAACTTTAGCCATCCTACACTGTTCTTTCCAAGAACCATCTTACTAATTATTACACCTAGATACTCAATTTTACCCCCTGGTCTAATTTCTTCCTGATCGAGCCTCCAGACTTCCTTATTCTTCCTCCCACCCCTTTTCCTACACACCATTATCTGAGTCTTTATTACATTTACTCTGAAAGGCCACTTCCTAGTATGCTCAACTACCTTGTCCAACCTTTTTTGCAACCCACTTGCCGTCAAAGCCAAAACCAATAGGTCATCCGCGAATAGAAACCCCAGAACCTCCTTTTTCCCTATCCAAGGACACTGCCATGCCTCTCCTACATGGCCATCTAAATATTATTTATAAATAATATTGGGGCTCCGGGAATTAACCTGGGGGGAGTCCATGTGACTCCGGAAAAAAGGGAGTGAAATTCGTCGTTGCTAGCCATCTGCAACATAACACATTGGATTCAGCAAGAGAATCCGACTAGCCTCTTTCACTCCAACCCCAGCACATAACCTGCACGAGGTGTCCCTGCTAAACTGAGCAACCCAGTGGAGGTTGGGTAACCAATCCCAGCGGAAACTGGGTCAGTGAACCGATCAGTGCTGGGGGCTTCAGGGCTTACAACCCTGATAGTTAACAACTCGTTACCTTCGGGTGACCTAACCTAATCACGTGTGTGATAGAGTGTATCAAACATGAAGTGCAAACTTAATGAACATAATACCTCAGGTGGTAGACAATCCACAAGTAGGTCATCGGATTCTGGAGGACCTACACCTTCATGTGACCCAGTCGGATCTAAACGAAACTTGAAATGAAATATTATGTATCTAGCCACAATAAATATAAACTCCTTGGTCAAGACCGGAAAGCTTAAGCATACACTTGATGTACTGAACGACAAGAACATCAGTATAGCAGCTCTCCAAGAGACTAGATTTCCGGATGAAGAAGCCATAGAGTCTCAAAGATATAGAATATATAAAGGGAAACCTGGTAATAGAGTAATGGAAAATGTACCATTCCTTGGGTCTGGGTTTGCAGTACACCATCGAATGGTTAAAAGTATACTTGACTCTTCATCACCAAACGAGAGAACATCGGTGATTTCCTTCAAATGCAAGAATAGGGGATACTCTATGATTAACTTCCACGCTCCTACCTATGACTCTAACAGGAAAACCCAGCAATGAAAAACCAGTACTGGGATGCCCTTGAGGACACCCTAGACAAAATACCAAATCACCATACGACTATATTGTTAAGAGATTTCAATGCCCAGATCGGTAGAGAACAGAAATACCGGATGATTGTCGGAAGATACCCTGCCCATAAGAGAACCAACACCAATGGGGCACGCTTAATCAGTGTCTGCACCAAGTATGGATTACTTTTGATGTCTACAGTTTTCAAACACCTTCCCAGAAAGGCAATGACATGGCGATGCCCAAATAGCATGATGGGTGAATTCTAAATCGACCACGTAGCAATAGACAAGCCGCACCACGGGGATATTATGAATGTCAAGGTGATACGAGGAGCCAACATTGACTCTGATCACTACCTGTCTCAGGTTAAAACGAACCTGAAACCATTAATAAATAGCACGGGTATGTTAGTAAAAACACGAAGATCCCTAGGTTTGATATCACCAAACTCAAAGAAGACAGCACTAGTTACCAAGAGAGACTGGTTCATAATAACAACAGGATTAACACATCTACAAAATGGGATCAATTTAGGGATGCCATAACAGTAGCGGCTCAGGAAATAATCCCAATAGACCTAAAAGGAACAAGCATCCGTGGTGGTCCAGCGAATGTGATAAAGCTATAGAAGCTACGCGGCTGGCGTGGATCAAATGGAATGTACATGAGAAAGAAACTAATTTACAAGCCTTTACTGCACAAAGGAAAACTACGTCGAGCAACATAAGAGGGGCCAAGAAGAAGCATAACCAGGAACTGATTAAGCAAGCAGAGGAGGTTTCTTTAAAGAACAACCCTAGAGATCTATACAAGGGCCTCAAGCAACAAACAACCCAATTCGCTTCCCCTGCCTTACGACCAGATGGATCCCTGTGTCTTAATGACAGCGATTGTACCAAGACACTAGCTAACTACTTCAAAGGACTCTTAAATGCAGAAGAACCTATTGAACGTCTCCAAGTTACAGAACCAACTAACCCTAATACTGAGTTTAGCCCTCCTCCAACCTATGAAGAAGTCAGGGTTATAATTAAACTACTCAAGAATAATAAAGCTTCTGGGGAAGACGGGATAGTAGCAGAAATGTTAAAACATGCTGGAGAACACACCTTCAGGAGCATACATAAAGTAATTCTGGACATATGGACTAGTGAGAGGCTCCCAGATGATTGGACGTCAGCCATTATCAATCCAATCCATAAGAAGTGAAGCAAAACAGATCCCAGTAACTACAGAGGAATATCACTCCTTGCTGTTACCTATAAGATATTTTTCAAGATTCTGGAACGCCATGTAACAAGACAGTTGGATAAAGGCGAATATCAAGCAGTGTTCAGAGCATCGAGGTCCTGTACCGAGCAGATACAAAATCTGAAGACCAAACTTCAATACAGCAAGTCAAGATCCCGGTAGCTATATTTGTCGACTTCCAGGAAGCATTCGACTCAGTAGACAGAATTACTCTTTATAAGACATTAAGAGAACTAGGACTTAACGACAAGATCAATAGGCTGGTGAAAGCCACCTTGCACAATACAACAGTCAGAGTAAAGTTTAGAGGACAACTCTCGGAGAGTTTCGCCATTAAAACAGGGGTGAGACAAGGAGATGGTATCTCATACATATTGCGTTCTGCAAAAGATAATTAGAGAGTGGATGAGATTCCTTCCAGAGAACACTGGATTACGGATGGGGATTAAAGCCGACAACCTAAAGATACCATGCCTAGCCTTAGCAGACGATCTGACTTTATTGGCAAATGACATACAGGAGGCTAGTACTCAGCTCCAAACACTGCACTCAATAGCGGCTAAAACGGGTCTTTTCATCAACATAGGAAAAACCGAGTTTGTTACTAACATCAAAGATGCCCCTGGAAAGATGAGAGTCAGTGATAATATCTACATCAACAGAGTCAAAAGTGTAAAGTACCTTTGGGAATAGTTCTCAGAGGACCTCAACTAAACAATGGCTCTTGAACACAGGAGACTCAAACTAGATAAGGCTTACCATGCCTGTAGAAAGCTATATGCTTCAAAAAATCTGTCGATGAATGTCAAACTAAGACACTACAATGCAGTAATCAGACCTTCAGTCCTCTATGCAGAAGAGTGTCTATATTTAACTAAGAAGACCACACTAAGAGCCCTCGAGGTACAAGAAAGAAAGTTCCTGAGACTGATAGTGGGACCAAGAATTTTACCAGATGGAAGCCGATGGTATCAACCAAATCGTGAGCTATATAAACACCAAGAAAATCTCATAGATGCCATCAGAAGAAGGCGATGGCTTTTACGGACACCTATCCAGAATGGACTCAAATAGGTCATCCCACAGGATCTTCAAGGCTGCTAACAAGGGCAAATCTACTGGATTCGTGTGGATAAAGCAAGAAGAGAAGGACTTTTCCGAACCCCATATAAATCAAAACGACATAGCTGATCCGAGTAACTATCATAAAACTCTTAAAACTAAATCCTTTGTAACATCCCTCACAGAAGTTACCCACAGACCAAAAGACGAGACCAGGAAATGCTCTGAAGAACATAAGATTGAATTTAGCCAGAAAATGAAGGACTACTGGTCCATCAGGAAAGCTCGAGGTACCCACAAGAAAACAGCTGCCAAACCAACCGCTATCAATCAATCAATCAATCAATCAATCAATCAATCAATCAATCAATCAATCAATCAATCAATCAATCAATCAATCAATCAATCAATCAATCAATCCTGATCTGCATTTAGGGCAGTCACCCAGGTGGCAGATTCCCTATCTGTTGTTTTCCTAGCCTTTTCTTAAATGATTGCAAAGAATGGAAATTTATTGAACATCTCCCTTGGTAAGTCATTCCAATCCCTAATTCCCCTTCCTATAAACGAATATTTGCCCCAATTTGTCCTCTTGAATTCCAACTTTATCTTCATATTGTGATCTTTCCTATTTTTAAAGGCACCATCCAAACTTATTCGTCTGCTGATGTCCTCCCACGCCATTTCTCCACTGACAGCTCGGAACATACCACTTAGTCGAGCAACTCGTCTCCTTTCTCTCACGTCTTCCCAGCCCAAACTTTGCAACATTTTTGTAACGCTACTCTTTTGTCGGAAATCGCCCAGAACAAATCGAGCTGATTTAAACAACACCAATTGTGGCAAACAACGACGATGACATTAAGAAACAGCTAAAACACAAGCACCGTGGTCCATAGATGGCCCTAACGAAATAAATAAATAATATTGGAGATAGCATACACCCCTGTCTCACCCCGCTCTTCGATTCAAAACACTTACTCATTCATCCATCCTGCAATTTAATCATCACCAACACTTCCTCATAAATTGTTTCTATTGCCACCCTCATTTTCTTCGACATGCCAACCTCCCTTAATCTCAAAAATAGCGCCTCCCTACTGACCGTATCGAAGGTTTTTCCTAAGTCGATCGCTGCTACATATAATGTGCGCCCTGCTATCCTCACATACTTTGTAATCAAGGTGTCCAGAATCCAAACATTATCAACTGTGTTCCTTCCTTTTCTAAATCCATTTTGAAACTCAGATATCGTACCATACTGTTCCACCCAATTTGTTATCCTATTCGCCAAAACCCTTGTGTGCACCTTCGCCAACGCGTCTAGGAGTGTAATTCCTCTATAGTTGTTAGGATCGCTACTAGTCCCTTTATTTTTAAAATGGGGCATTATACCCCTTCCTCCATTCCGTCGGAAATTTCCCCGTGTCCAGTAACCTATTAAATCCCTCTCAACATCGGTTCATTTGCCCCAACCTCCTTCCACACACTATTAGAAATACCGTTCACACCTCCTGCAACCTTGAGTCTAGCATTTTTAATACTCTCATTACCTCCTGCCCTGCTATCGCCTCATCCAATATTGGAATTTCAACTTCCAATTCACTTCTTACATATGACTTGTCTATTTCTCTACCCAAATTCCCCTCCCCTTCTAAAAGCCTTTTAAAATGCCTAAGACACTCGTTTTCTCCTATTTTATTCCCCTTCCCCACCAGTTTCGTTCTTCTAATCGTGTTTATTGATTCCCATATCCCAAAGTTTTTCTCTCTACAATATTTATTTTCTCAGCTTCCGCCTCCTTCCATCTTCTCTTCTTCTCATTCAATACCACCTTATATTCCCTTCTCAATTTACAATATTCCTTCTGTTTTCCTTGCTCCCCAGCCTTCCTAAACTCCGCTAGGGCTCTCATTACAATCTCACGTTTTCTCCTGCAGTCTTCATCAAAACATTCACTTTGTTCCTTTTTTCCCTCTATACTTCTCACTTTCTTCCCCACCCTCCATTCAGGGAGTTCTATTAATTTTAACACGCTGTCCATATCATTTCCTTCTGCCGCCCTTTCAATTCATACCCTTAATATATCTCCCTCCTCTTTCAAATCGCGGCTCAATTTCTCTTTCGCATTATCATCCCCTACATACTTCCGTCCTCCATTTCTATATCTCTCCCTACTTTCCTCCATCTTTCCCTTCACATCAGCAACCAAAGTTCACAATTTTATTTTGATAGGCATATGTTCCGTTAACCCACATTCTAACACCTCAAAACTTATTATTATCCTTAACGCTATCTCTGAGCTTATTCCTATATCCACTACACTCCCTCCATTTGTTGCAATATACGTCAAATCTGCCAGACTATCCCCCTTCATCCACCCATTTAAAATTAATAAATTGTTCTATAGCACGTAATTCCAACAACCTTTCTCCATAACTATTTACACCATTATCCTTACTCCTTCTTTGCAGCCCCCTCCTACTTCTTTTCCGTACACTGGTACCCTATTGCTCACTCTCGCACACCAACCCCCCAATAAAATCATCACATCTTTTACATACAGCCGTTTAATTATCTTTATTTCTTCAATCAGTTCGTCAAATATATTTATTTGCATAAATTGAATCACTCGGGTAGTTATAAAGCAGGGCCAAACAAATTCATTCCTCTGCCCCCTTCCCCATTTTACTCCCAGCCACACTACCTCCTCTACCTTACTCTGTAACATCTCCACCCATTCAGCTACCTCATTTCATATTAGAACTACTATGCACCCTGGGTTTCGGCCTCTCTTTCCTATTTTTTCTTAACACGTTGACTAACTTATAACCGCTCCATATAATTTTAACCCCTTTCCCTAACCACGTCTCCACTAGAGCAATTACCTCAAAATCTTTCACTAAGTCCACAATTTCCCAATTCCGTAACATCCCCATCAACCCTTCAATATTCAACACCCCTATCGCCATCTCTAGTTATTTATTTCCTGCCCCTCCCTCTCTATACTTCTGCGTTTCACCACTTCCCCCATTACTTCTCATAATTCTTCCTTGTGGTTCCTCTCCATCCCTCTTCCCTTCTCTCCCTTTCTTTTCCCCCATAAATCCCCTTTTTGTGCCAGACCTATTTATTCCTCCCCAAAGATCTTTTAAATTTAACGCTCTCCCCTTATTCAACGTCTGATTTCTCTCCAAGTTTCTTTCTGCATTTCTCTTATTCGGGGAGGTTAATTCATTAGCCTGACTCTTTTTCCCTCCCATCACCTCTTAACTCCCTGTACTCACTTCACTTCGTTCTAGTGTCTTATTTGTTGATCCACTCATTCCTGGGTGGTTCTGACTCTCCAAGGTCTCCTCTATCCTCACCACCTGACCGCTGACACCGCAGTCCCGTCTTCTCTCTTCCTTCTCCCCACTGATATCTCCCTGCTCTCGATTTCTGCAACTTATTTCCTCCTCACATTTTTCCATCCTCAGCAGTTCCTCCTGTGACCACGATCGGGACCAATTTCTGCCTGAAGTCACCAAACACCTCCCCACTATCTTGGCTCGCAATCCTGCGCTCTAGCCCGCCACATGTGCCGCTTAAGTATATCCATCCGCATCCTGTCTTCTTTCTCAGTCTCAGCCTTACAATAAATGTTCGATCCTTTCAAATTTCCAGCTTTCCCCAGGATTATATCTGCCATCAGGGTTGAAATTAATCTTAACTTCACCGGCCTATGTCCCTTGTTCCTTCCTACTCTATATATATCACCTATATCCCCTTAAGAAAAGTTTATCTTCATTTTGTTCGAAACTATGTCCACTACTTTCAATACTAACTCCACTTTAGATTTGTTCCTTCCTCTGGCACACCATACACAAACACATATGTTCTTGCTGATTCGTTCCTCGCTATCCTTACTTCCCCCTTCATTGCTGTAAACTCCTCTTCCACTAACAACACCTTTTTCCAGCTCCCTACCTCATCTTCTATCTCCACTAACTTGTCATTTACCTCTCCAAATTTCTTCTTTTATAAAAAATATAAGTCCTTCATCTCCTTCATTTGGGTTCCCTGTTGTTCCTGCACCATCTCCTTTATTTCTTCTCCTTTGCTCGCTTCCTTCACCACTCTCTGGATCTCTTCAAGTTCCTCCCAACCGAACGACCCCTGATTTGGACCCGGGTTATTTTCTATACCTCCTACCACCAGCAACATCGCAATAACCGTCGCACACAACATAATCTCCAACAGTCCTTTATAACCACTAATTTTTCTTCCTCTCTCTGCTCCACCTTTCTTCCAACACCAGCTCGCACCATACCATCCTCCAATTCTTAGACAGTATTACTGTAATGTTACTCCCATCTTGCACTCCTCAGCTCACACACACGTCTGCACTTCCCGATATCTCGCTCGTGACTGCCAAGTTGCTATATTTCTAGAAAATAGATCTCGGAAATTAGAGTAGGCGAAGCTTTATCAGACCCTGTAATAATTAAGAGGGGAATTACTCAGGACAGAATTATTGGACTTTTATGTTTTCTTATATATATAAATGATATGAGTAAAGAAGTGAAATCAGAGGTAAGGCTTTCTGTAGATGATGTTATTCTGTACAGAGTAATAAATACGTTACAAGATTGTGAGCAACTGCAACGTGACCACGATAATGTCGTGAGATGGACAGCATGTTGATAAACGGGATTGAAAGTCAGGTTGCGAGTTTCACAAATAGGAAAAGTCCTCTCAGTTTTAATTACTGCGTTGATGGGGTGAAACTTCCTTTAAGGGATCATTGTAAGTATTTAGGTGTTAATATAAGGAAAGACCTTCATTGGGATAATCACTTAAATGGGATTGTAAATAAAGGGTACAGATCTCTGCACATGGTAATGAGGGTGTTTAAGGGTTGTAGTAAGGATATAAAGGTGAGGGCTTATAAGTCCCTGGTAAGACCACAACGAGAGTATGGTTCCAGTTTAAGGGACCCTCACCAGGACAACCTGATTCAACAACTGGAAAAAATCCAAAGAAAAGCAGCTCGATTTGTTCTGGGTGATTTCCGACAAAAGAGTACCTTTACAAAAATGTTGCAAAGTTTGGGCTGGGAAGAATTGGGAGAAAGAAGACGAGCTGCTGGACTAAGGGGTATGTTCCGAGCTGTCAGCGGAGAGAAGGCGTGGAATGACATTAATAGAAGAATAAATTTGAGTGGCGTCTTTAAAAGTAGGAAAGGTCACAATATGGAGATAAAGTTGGAATTCAAGAGGACAAATTGGGGGCAAATATTCGTTCATAGGAAGGGTAGTTAGGGATTGGAATAACCTCCCAAAGGGATATTTTCAATAAATTTCCAATTTCTTTGAAATCGTTTAAGAAAAGGCTAGGGGAAACAACAGATAGGGAATCTGCCACCTAGGCGACTATCCTAAATGCAGATCAGTATTGATTGATTGGCGTACTGAGACAAAATTCATAACTCGTAAACAAAACCAACAGCACTTCTCTTATCTATCAACATTTACGTAATACAACAAAACCTGTCTTGTGCGAGAAAGGAAAGAATAATAAGGGAGACAGACGTCTTCAAGGTCACTAGCTTCTATATGGAAGAAGAACTGTTAAAATCACACTCGATAGGCGATTAGAGCATAATCGCTTCAGCTATTTTCTTTAACCACTCCGGTGATCTTCGAGTTAAAAAGTTAAAAATAAAATACCTATCGTTTAGGCTTAGTATGTAACACTCTTCTTCACAGTCCTTTGTCTATCAATCTGCCGTGGACTGCTTCCCTTACACATTCACGTTGCTAAATCTCAAGGTCGTTCTAAGTGATGAGGGACACACTTTCAGTTATATTGCTACTTGTGCTGCCTGTTTCTGGTAATATGTATAGTCCTTGTTATTTTAAATAGGTCCCTTGGTACGCATGTCAGTATTTAATTTTCTGGCTTATATCTAAAGAGTAGTCAAATTTGAACCTTTAACACTTTATTATTAAATAACTAAAGGAAGACAAGGAATTATAATAATTATTATATAGGTTACTTTAATTGATATTATTTCATAAGAAAATTAAAAAATCCATATTCATCCGTTCTATAGCATTATTTCATTGATGGTTTTATTAAAAAAAGTAAAATTAAGTAAACTATTACCTCATGTATTTTTATTGAAGTACCATATATGTTTATTGCAACCATTATTGTTTCAGATGGCGAGTATAATTTCAAGATACATTGCTAGATCAATAAGTATTAATCACGTACATTTCAATGACCTCCTGCCGTTCACGCCTCATTTTATTTCAATACTTTGTCTTGAACTGTATGAGGGAGAATCAAAAAGTAAGTTACACTTCCAAGTTATGGCCATTTATGAGACCACCTGCACATAGGTAACACGGCTATGACAACATACAGTATAATGTAAGTTCACTTTTCCACATAGTCCGCAAGAGATTGTAAACATTTCTCGGAACGGTCAACAAACATTTTGATTCCGGATGCGTAGAAATCACCTCCAGCGTTCTGTAACTACCTGAAGATAACTGCTTTCACCTCCTCATCGTTTCGCAATCGTCGCCCACCGAGATCCTTTTCCATCTAACCAAACACATGATAATCGCATGGTGCTAAGTCTGGACTGTATGGAGGATTTTGCTATAACTCCTACTTGAATCGCTGCAGCAGTTCGGACGTTTCGCGCGCCGTGTGGGGTGTTGCATTTTCGAGGAACAAAATCACAGTGGCGCTCAATTTTCACGAAAGCATATCTTTAATTGCCTTAGACAACCGGTTGAACGCTTGACGATACGAAGCCAAGTTGTTTGTCGTGCTTTTCGCCATAAATTCCGCATGCACCACACACTCCATGTCAAAAAAACGCTGTCACCATCACCATTCCTGCTGGAGGTTGGATCTTGGCCTTAAACACATTCCATCGAAGTTCATTTGATTCGGTGGTTTCATCCTCTGTGGTGATTCGCCGCAGAAACTCGTTGCCGTCCACAGAATACCGCTGCAAAAATTCCACTGACGATTGGAAACGTTGCCCTGTGTGAACATCCGTAAGCAGATATCGGTCCTATCCTATACACAGTTTACGACATCCAAGGTGCTGATGAACAATGGGGAATACAGTCATACGTAATGTCCAGCATGCTGGCTATTTCCTGCAGTATTATGCGCCGATTCTCTCTAATGGCAGTCAATATTTCAGTATTTATTAATGAATAAAACAGGCTTCCAGCCCAGATACATGTTCACAAAGCAATAATCCTATTAAATATAATAATAATAATAATAATAATAATAATAATAATAATAATAATAATAATAATAATAAACAAAAATCTATCTCAAAACAACTAATCTGGCCCTACCCTGACCTTGCATGCACCACATGACTCTACACTCCAAGACCTTCACAACAGATTATGCTGCAAGAACCCCTGACGGTAGTTTACAACAGTTTCGGCCCACACCCTTGTAATCACTACTGCTTACTCCGCATTCTTTTTTCCATGACCTAATTCCTCTGGATTCAAGTAAACCAAATGACAACAATTGCGTACAATACTCAATATCGCAATCGGTAAGGCATCTACATTCCAAGATACCAAAACATTTAGTCACTCACTACCTCGCCACCTCTACAACCTTTGTTATCACTTGGTCTTACTTAGCCTCCAGTCTCGAATTCAAACTACTTCACTATATCCACATCACTCACACTTCACTAGTTTCTAAATTTTTCAACAAACTCCAACAACTGAATATCCTCATACTCTTAACCACTTCTCCCTCACATCCTGACATATCGTCCTATGCCCCTTCCTCGAATATCACCGATCTTAGAACTAACCTCAGGGTTTTATAATTGATACCGGGATATTTAGCTAGCAAGTTTTCGACTGAGGCTAGGGCGGCCAAACCCCTGTTCCTCGCCCTCGTAATATGATCATTCCAGGTGCCTTTACTATTCATAATGACTCGTAGACATTCTAACTTGCTTACCAGTTCCAACCTTTCTCCCTGCACAACCCATTTCCCGTCATCCCTTCTTCCTATGTGTGTCTGGGCTATTAGCATTTTAGATTT
The DNA here is from genome assembly GCF_040414725.1 of Anabrus simplex. Taxonomy (NCBI): domain Eukaryota; kingdom Metazoa; phylum Arthropoda; class Insecta; order Orthoptera; family Tettigoniidae; genus Anabrus; species Anabrus simplex. The sequence goes on along the minus strand of NC_090277.1, from coordinate 37,270,829 downwards.
ATTCCCATTAATTTTCAAGGCCCATTTCTTCGCAAAATCCGACACTGCATTTAAAGCCTTCTGCATCCCCCTGGGGTTAGAGTCATCAAAATCACATCATCAGCAAAAATCAATCCTGGGACCTCCACCCCATTAATTACCGGCACTTTCCAATTGGTTGCCCCATGCCCCTCCAAGATATCGTTAATAAATAAAATAAACAAAATTGGCGATAATTTGCACCCCTGCTTTAAGCCCACCCTGGACTCTAATGGTCTGCTCAACCTATCGTCTCCCAATTTTGCACAGAACCTGACTACCCTATATATCCTCTCTACTGCCCTCATCATCTTTCCCGAAACCCCCAACCTTCCCAGTTTCTCTAATAGAACTTCCCTATCCACCTTATCAAACGCCTTTTCAAAATCGATTGCCGCCACACACACCTTTCTTCTTGACAGGCTCCTATACTTTTCCAGAACTGTCATCATTATCATTATATTATCCACTGTTCTTTTCTTTCTTCTAAATCCTCCTTGGATATCAGAGAATACTTCATTCTTTTCTGCCCATTCACTCAACCTGTTTGCCAACACCCCTGTGTAAATTTTACTTAAGGAATCTAACAGAGATATTCCTCTATAATTATTCAAACTGTTTTCATTACCCTTACATGTTGGACATACAATTCCTGTTTCCCATTCCTTCGGGTACTTCCCCTGTTCAAAGATCTTATTAAACAGTTTCACTATGCCCTCTACCATTGTCTCATTTTTGCTCATTTCTTTCCAAAACTTATTATTGATCCCATTACAACCCCCTGCTGACTTGCCCCTGATTCTTTTCATCACTATTAAGGTTTCCTCCCTCGTAATTTCCTTCTCCAAATCGTAATTTGCCAATCTTCTATATCTCCAAATTGCTTTATCCCCCGTCTTCCTCCAGCATTCTTCCTCCTTACCCCCGAGTAATTCACCAAAGTATCTCACCCACTGTACATCTTCAATGCTCTTTACCTCTAGACTCCTTCCACCCTTTATTATTCTGTTATCCTTTCCCAAACTTTTTCAATGCTGTTAGTCTTACATTCTTTATTTATGGCTTCAGTTTGTTCCTCTAACCACGCCTTTTTTACCTCACAAATTTTCTTTTTATACTCCTTCCTTAACTTACAGAAAACCTCCCTTTCTGCACCCCCACGTTTCTTTCTATACTCTTGTAACGCACCCAGCACCCTCCTCCGCATTCCTTCACACTCTCTGTTGAACCATTCTTCACACTCTTTCTTTTCCTTCCTTCTACATTCTACCTTCTGTGCTATCATCTTTATTGGATGTAGCATCAATTCCAATGCTTTATCAATAGTATTCTCCTCTAACGCACCTTCCCAACCATATTTCAGAAATTGTAATTCCTCTATTACTACCCAATCCCGTCCCATTTTCTCTGTCCATTTGTACTTGTTATATCCACTCCCTAATTTATCCTTCATCTCAACTTCCTTCCTTATATGCATCTCTTCCCCCCGTTTCAACATAACCCACGCTGGGAAATGGTGTGTTTCAAACCAGTCGCCTACTTCCATTCTTACAATATCCTCCAACATTCCTTCCGAGCTTAAAACCAAATCTATCACACCACCTTCCTTCTCAGTAACATAGGTCAATTTCCCCGTACTGTCTCCCTCCATCCATCCATTCAGAATACACAAATTTCCCGCAGCGCACATCTATAGGAGTTTCTCCCCATAGCTGTTGATTATTTTATCCTCACTACTTCTACTTTTCAACATACACCTTCCATCCTCCCTACTATATACTGGGCTCTGTTCCCGTATTCTAGCGTTCCAGTCTCCGAATAACAACATATCCTTTTCTCCTGCAAACTTCTCTCTTATCATACTAATATCCACCAATAAATCTTCAAAAAGATACTTATTTACATATTGTGAACTACTAGGATGGCAATATACGAACGCTAGATTTATTTTCTTCTCCCTTCTCTCTACCCCTGCCATATTCAATCTCAACCATATGGTTCCTTTCATATCTGTCTCTTTATCCTCCACCAGTTCACTGATTTCTTCCCTAATTAATACTATCATCCCTCCTGGTGCGCGTCCCTTAGTCCTCTCCTTTCTTCTATATTTATATTTAATCACAAACCCCTTCCATGAGATCTCCCTCCCTGTTTCTAGCCAAGTCTCCAAGAGTGCCACAACATCGAAACTTTCTATTAATTCCCGAACTTTCTTATTTCCCAATTTGTTCAATAGTCCCTCAATATTCACATATCCTATTTTCCAATATAGTTATAACTTTCCCTCCCTCCCTTCTAAGTTTCATCCTCTAATCTTACTCCTTGTAGTTATCGAGCCCTCATCCCTTGTCTCCATTCCTCCTTTTTTTACCAACCTATTTCGTTCCATGCCCTCCGTATCCTCCATCCCTTTACATACTTCACCCCAGGGGTCATTTAAACTCCTACTTCTTCCTTTGCTCAACATTGCTTTACCTTCCTGTCGATCAGTCTTCTCATGTCCTTTCTTGCTCACTAAACCACTGCACTCTGCTCTCACGGTTTCTTGCTGCTCACCCTCACACACCCCTTCACTGTTTTGATCTTCTGTATCCACACTGCACTGTCCGTTCTCACCTGAGCTGATCTCCTCTCCTTCTTCGTCTCCACTCCTCTTTGTTACTTATTTCTTCCTTCCATCTTGCATTGTCATCACTCCTCCCTCGGAACTAACGCATTCGTCCATCTCCTTTAGCTTCGCCACTGAGTGCTCCCTAACCCATCGTCCGTTTGTCACCACCAACCTCTGCCCTCTTATTCGGGCCTTTAGCCCCTGATTTCTCGCTCTCCATAGGTGTCTGTTCAAGATCTTCATATTTTCACTTCCTTTCCCATGTCTCTTTTCACCCCTATTGTCTGGTCCTGTAAATTATTACTGTTTCTTATCACAATTTCCGCCATTGATTCTCTCTAATGATGCCATCCACACCGTAAAAATTTCCAAAGGTACTGGGTGTTGCGGGCCTGGTTTCGCAATATTCGCCCGTGAGTTCCGTGCTTTCAGAGTCAAATTGCTGACACCACTTTACAATTGCACGCTCATCATATACAGCAGTGATTTTACGATGAATCTCTGTGCAACTGACCCGTTTATCGCACAGAAATCTGATCATTGTACGCACCTCCAATTTGGAATGAACATACAGTTGATGCGTCATGTAGCCTAGCCCTCTGTGCACACACAATGCGACGGGATACCACGCCAACTTTCCTGTCGGACGTGTCAGCAGTTACTGTAGCTTACTGCGCATTGGCCACGGTCACGCCATAAAGCGTGCGATTCGCACTCTTCTCCTTTTCTTCTGACTTGGTGGATTTGCAAGCAGTTCCAGCATTCAGGTAATATTACCAAATCTATCTTAACCTTGATTTACGGAAAGGCACTGTACTCTTGGACGCTTCTTTTGTCTACATGAGCTGACGGCAATTGGGGGTCTAATTTCTGCCTCGTAGTGATGAATACTTACCACTCTCTTCTCTTATCTCAGGATTGCATCAGTCTTTCCAGGGTACATAAGGGAACCTAATCTACGGGCTATGCTACTCGAAATAATACCAACCAGACTGGTGTAGATAACTAATTTATTAACAGAGACGAAATACAACAACTGAATCACCCGAAAGCATCATCAACTGAGATACTTGAAGTTAATTCAAAGAATTGAAAGAATTCAAATTACAATCAAGTTTGTATAGGCACTAAGTGTTACAACACTACACATTCGTTTAATAAAGAAATCAAAGTATTAAAATTTTATGACTCGTTGTAGTGCCTCCTGACTGGCTAGTCGTCTGTTATAAACTCAAATTATTCACATTTAAATCTTGAGATATTTTACTTAACTAACTGTGAAATACAAATAAAGGTCATTTCTCAGAGTGTAGAATAATCGAAAAATGTACAACTAGTAGAACGCGGTAGCACAAGTTCGTTCAATAAATACGCATACAGGCATAGAAATACGATCGAGGGAGGCAACTCCCTGTCTTGATAAACAACCAGACGAGAAAACTTAATATCCGAACGAGTTTACACAAGAAATCATTTGCTATTTACAGAATTTATGCATTTTGAGTCATACCCACTATAACCTACTGAATCCATGACCTTTGTGCCCTAAGAACATTATGCATAATGTAACAATTAAACTAAAAGTTGGATTCTTGATAGCATGGATTTGACACGTGACGAGGGGGTGATTACCTTCGGTCCCACGCTCTGGGGTACGTGACGTCAACCACACGTGTCGACGGCGGAAGAATCTCAAGTCATTTTTATGAACTATTTCAAAGCGCGTGTACATGGCGTGACCACGCCAAGTCAAAAAATATAGTGCCTATCAAAGGGGGTCAATCATCTCACAAATCGGACCCGTAAAAATTTTAAATGTCCATGAACACTACCGCCAGAAATGTAGCAAGCATGTAGTCACTTTCAAAACTCTTGAAACTGCAGTTTAGGTAAGTCAGAAAATTTATAGAAATTTTCTTGGCGGCAAAGGGAGAGATCCGAAGAGAGGGGGTAACTGCTATAAATATGAAGGGACGCCATGACGAAGTCTCCTTCTCCGGCATTTGTGATACAAAGCGGACGAAAAATTGTTGAGCTGCTCTGCGAAATCAAACCAACGAAAGTAGACTGAGTTCAACTGCAGATTTTAGCCATTGCGGCTAAGTCTTGACTCCATGAGGAGATAGTTTTCTTGAGTGAAATAATTGTACCAGATAGGACGGTCAAAGTACTGAATAAATTCTAATGTGATTAAGTAATTCGTGTGCGTAAATAACTATAGTCCATCGTGTGCACTCAACAAACAAGTGAAGGGTATTTTCTTTTTTTTATGCTTTATTCCAGGAAACCTGAAGAAAATTAATAATGAACTGTGAGGCCATGAATGTAAAAATGGCTAAATAAAATGCCAGGGTCACAGGTGGGCCCTATGACGAACACTGGCGTGACGACATGAGGTAGGTGACTTTCCATCTTACTACCTCTTATATCTTGTCTCGTGATTTCTTGTATTTGAATGGGGATATACGACGCAGTGGTCACCCCTACTAAGTTTTGTAAATGTGAGAGTACGACTAAAAGAGTCATTTGTTTTATTTTCCACTTGGATAAAATTTTGAAGTCTTGCGAGTGCCGTATAATGTTGTAAAAAGTTATTGCATAGGGTTCCGAAGTGATATCACGTCCAATGTAGATCGTCATCCGTGTGAGTGTACTGCCTGTATTTTGTGATGTCAAAGTAAGATATTCATTCGACGTAAAATTCTTCTGTCTGCAATTTGACGTTAATAATAATAATCCATGGTTACTCATTTTCAATCGAGTGGAAGCACGCTGTCGGGTGAGAACATAGGGAGATGAATTTGGTCACGAAGAGAAACGTTTTTCTATGCCCATTTTAAACTGTGTCTGACTGACAATAGAAGATCTAGTAGAATGTTTCAGTCATTTCTCGTAAAAATCAAGTTATTAAATACGATATCATTTATGCGAAGTTATTCATGATTAATGCATTGTGCGATATTAGACGTCGGGATTTCTAGTGAGGATTTTATTCCAGTTCTTTGTCGATGATAATTGTGGAGCTGGGAAACGGAGGTTAGTTTTGTGAATCAGGTTGGACCTGTCATTGAAGCCGGGACACGGAAGCCCGAGGAATGTTTTATATGAGTTGAGATGAGATGTGCGAATCAGGTTAGAGTCCTGTCATTGAAGCCGGGACATGATAGCCCGAGGAATATTTTATAATGTTTGGAATGGAAAGAAATTCATAGAAATCCATAGCGGTATCAATTGGCGACGCGTGTAATTAGTGTGGGCATCTTGAAGCATAATCTGTGCATTTTGTTGGTTAGAATATCGTATTTGTTTAATTATGTCGGCAGAGTTTAAAGGGAGCATTTTGAGAAGTCAGTCAACTGTGAATAAGCCAGGTGTTTCCTGTAACTGCCAAGCGAGCTTGGGGGGGATGAGAGGCCTCAGCTATGATAACTGGAAAGGAGTGGAGTTGAGATTGTACTGTAATTCTCGGCCAGGGGAAACGTTAAAATGCTGGATTTAGTTGAAATTCATAGCCGGTAATGATCTAAGTATTGTGAAATACTGTAATTGGGGACGTAATGAACATTTGAAATCACGAACTTTGAGTATAAGGAACAGAGTAACCCAATTTCAGGGTTGTCCAAAATATAGAGCGATGGTCGTGATGATCGGTTTGTCTGTGAGGGGTGTGCAAAATTCATAATGGTAATGACGAGATATGACATCGTAATTATATGGCGAGTTGTTTGGTTTGTGCGTAGATTATTAGGATATCCAAGTGTTAATAACGGTTAGGACTAGATTAGATTTTTAAGCGTGATATCACGAGACAGGATATATATAGCTGGACATGAATTATGTAAAATTCTTTTCCAGCCAGATAAACATCGCAATATTGAACTTACATCACAGCTGCGTAGAAATTTGTGAAGAAACCAGAGTCCGCGGAGATAAAATTTGTTGTTCGTTAATATTTCGTTAAATCATTTAAATTTATTTAATTATTAAATTCAGTGAAACCGCATTTGAAATAACTTTAATCAAGCGAATAACTTGGAGATGCATTCTGGAAATTTTAGTTTGTTTCTGGGGAATATAAAAAATAAAGTAACGATTAAGGGGACATATCCGAAGGAAATGGATTTTTCTGCCACAAAGTTTGTGAGCATTGCTATTGTTGTAATTATTGAACTTTGATTGATTGAGCAGTGAATGTGCTGGGGATAGTAAAGTGGAACTTTGGTCATCAACCGATGTAACTTAATTGTGTTTAGCCTTCAGCCTAGAAACTTGGATGGTCAGGGGGTCATCAACCTCAGTGACTTAGATTAGGGCCATATGCCATTGTAGCATCCTTTCCTTGCGGTCATCATCCACAATGACTTTAAAGTAACTTGGAAGAGTAGATGTCGGTCCATGACATAGACGCAGGTCACATCGATTCAATTAAGGGTCCATGCCGTAGAACCACTGTGTGGCACACACCGATTGGACGGCCTTAATTATAACCAGAGTCCAGAGTTCGTGTGACGAGAGCTGGACCATAACGAATCACTATGATGGTACATGTGGTCTCACATGGAAGCCGAATTTAAGGATTTCCAGACTTTCCTTTCTTAAATGATTAATAATTGAGACAATGGTTTCTAGTATGAATGCCCGTCAGGCAGTTACGTTAAAGTCTCACACCAGTGTTCTGACGTTTATGTAAAAGTGATTGTGGTGTCCAGTGGACACAACTGATTTCTCTGATACTGTTGACATACCATGATGCTTCAGAATTTTCCTGAATAAATAGGAATCTTTTAAATAGACCTTTCATTCCAGTAGATAGATTAGAATTACTGAACCCTACCTTTACCTCAGCAAGTGACGAAGAACCCGAAACGACCCAAGAGACAGATCGCATGAACTTTGCTGATAGGTAAGAAAGGTAGGTATCCCTCAATATGGACCAAAGGGTTCAGTAAAATGGCTTCCAACGTGGTGGCATCAGTCACTTAACAGTGGGGCCTAAGTCACGATAGCGAGGAGGATAATTGTACACGTTGTGCATCATTAAAATGTTGCCAACGTGGTGGCTTCAGTCACTTAAGACAGGGCCTAAGTACATCGAGAGAAGAACTACAAGTTAGGTTGGTTGACATCAGTGAAACGATGACCAATTTTAGGATTGTTATACGTTGGTCGACCATTAAAATGTCGCACCAACGATGGGGCATAAGTCACGATAACGATGAGGGAACCTAAGTCACGATAACGATAAGGATATTTTGGAAAAATCGTGTACTAGAGGAAATGAGTAATAATGTTGAGGCTATGCCACATTATGGATGATAAAATCGTGCGCCAGAGTTGATAGTGAACTCGAAGAAATAGATAAACGCCCGATGAGTAAGGCTAGGAGATACCACTATGAGAATAATTTATCTACTGAATGAAAGGTATAATTTAAGTGTGTTAGAGTAATTTCTCAAAATTTTGTATACTGGTTTGAGTGTTTTGGCTGATCACTTTGATCGAGTGAACATTGAATTTCACATTTTATGAAATTAAATTTGAGAGAATGTTGCATTAACAGTGTGATGTGTTAGATAGGAGGATGTTGTGATGTTTATCGTTGTAGTCCTATTATACGCCGTTGGAGTCTCGGGCTCACCGATGACCTATCGTTTTCTGTTAAATACAGTATGTTTATGCAGGAGGGAGAATTGGCCCAAGGGCAGGTGGTCCAAATGATGAAGGACTTTATGGAGAGAATGGAAGCCGATAGGAAGGTTGCGGAAGCCGATAGGAAGGACTTAAGTGAGAGTATTAAATCTATGGGTGTAAGGTTGGATAATAAGCTAGAGACAGTGGACAATAAATTAGATAGTGCGGATGTAGAATTAAAAGGTATGAAGGAAGTCGTAGGAACCATGGACAATAAATTAGACAGTGCAGATGTAGAATTAAAAGGTATGAAGGAAGTTGTTCAAAATGTTGACATTAAAGTGCAGGACACGCAGGATAGTTGTAAGGAAGCTAGCGTTGATATTAGGAAGGACATTGGTGACTTAAAACATGAAATAAATCAGCAGTTTATAGAAACTCGCGAGCTACATCGTGTTCTTAGTGAAAATCAGGACATAATTAGAGGAGACCTCGATAGGCACGTCAACGAAAGTAGGAAACTACATCAGCAGTTGATGTCAGATCAAGCTGAGCTTAAGGCCGATCTGAAGACAGAGGTAGAGAAGTTCAACATCATGCGTGAAGACGATAAGTCAAAGGTCTTCACAGCAATGAATGAACATAAGGAAATGTTGTGTAAAGAGATAGCCGTCGTAAATGACAAAGTAGACCAGGTAGCCGAAGACGTCAAGGCAACTGTAGACCAGCGTATTGAGGCCATTGAATTAAAATTAATCCAGATGAATAAAGAGGATATGAGAAAATTAGGTACAACTCAGGAAGAAACGGCTAGGAGTATTGAGGAGGTACAAGCAGATATTGAGGAACTAGGAAAGGATCTAGGCGATACAAGGGTAGACCTATCGAAACAACTTAAAGATACCCAAGATAAGGTCATAACACTGAGCGACGAGTTGACATCTGTTCATGAGGCTCTTAAGGGAGAAGTTAGTGCCCTGAAATTAGAACTGGATGGGTTAGTGAGCAATATCGTAGGAGTCCAGGCCAAGATAGAGGAAGTGGTTAGTAAATCTCGCCGCACCTCAGATATGTCGTTCAGTTGCCCTAGCAACGCTAGTAGTCCCATACATCCTACAGGGAACGGACACTTTGACAATTCTACCCATTCTCAGGGGCAAAACGTCACTGTTATAAACATGATTCGTCTTAAGGAAGATCACCTAAGAAATTCGATGGCAGTGGTACCCAGACGCCAAAGGGTTTTCTTAGAGAACTTAGAGAGTATATTCGCGATAATTGGATACCTGAAGAGAGGCAACTAAGGACTGTGGAACGGTACCTAGACGGAGTTGCGTCGTTGTGGTTCAAAGGTTTCCGATATAGCTTTGACACGTTCGAGGAATTTCAAACCGCATTTTTGGGCAAATTTTGGAATTCTGAGATTCAGCAGAACCTAAGGCTAGAGTTATATAGTCGCCGGTATAACACCGCAGGACCGCCGAAATTTTCGTTATATTTTACCGAACAATTAGTTAAGTTCAAGGAATTGGAATCAGCCCCAAGTCAGCAAGAACTGGTTCAGGCTATCCAGAAACAGTTCCCACCGGATATCCGGAGAATATTAATTGCTGCGAAGGTCGAAACCCCGATGCAGGCAGAATTGATATTGCGACAGCTGGACCAGACCCATTCGCATCAATCAGCCCCGCGAATAGTCAGGCATTCAGAGCCCCAGGTGAATGTCGTAAATCACAGCCAGGAGAGCGCGCCAGATAGGGAAGTTTCACGAGCACCGAGATATGAGAATGAGGGGCGGCGGTTCGACACCAGGCCATACCAAGGTAGGAAGAACTGGGAACAGCCCAGATACCATCACGAAGAGTGGGACAGACGCCGAGAACAATGGAGAAGAAACCAGGGTCGATACCAGGGGAACTCAGATCTAAGACGAAGGAACCCACGCGGGAATGAAGGCAACAGAAGAGGGGACGGTTACGAAAAATCCAGACGTTCTGACCGTTGGCACGGGCCGGAAGAGAGAAGGAGAGAAGGGGACCAGTATTTGAGAGAGCTGAGGTCAGGTACCGGACAGGACAAATGGAAGGACTGCATCCAACGAAGGGAAGTCAACACTGACTGTGTAGGAGCTCAAGACATGTCCCATACTGGAGCTATCCGAAAGACCTACCACCAGGATAGGGAATTAAACCCTAACGCGCCTCATTTCGACGAAAGTCTGAATTCGTCAAATGAGCGGAAAAAAACGCCAAATTTCCAGTAGTGGTTACGAGACAGGATTCCCACACACAGCCTGAATATGTTTCTCGCGACGGCTGGATAGTAGCCCAGATTGACTCCTGGATTATACAACCAGATGAATTAGTGGAAGACCACCTCAGACAGGAGGTTAGGAAAATAAGAGAGCTACCAATCATTAATGTCAGGATATGCAACTTTAAGGTGAGCTGTTTATTGGATACAGGCGCCAGCATCAGCTTAATTTCACAAAATTTCTTTAACGAATTGTCTACTCGGAAGAAATTGCCAGAAATTCCTGTAGCAAATATCAAAATTAGAGGAGTCATTCCCGACAAAACTGCCATTTGTAAAACGCAGACATTTTTGGATTTGCAGATAGGAGACATGACATTTTCGCATCCTTTTGTCATAATTTCAAAGCTGCACTATAATGTTATTCTGGGAGCAGACTTCATTTGTGAAAGTAATGCCGTCATCGATTTAGGAAGGAGAGAGGTGAAATTTAGGAAGGATGACGGACCGGAATTAGTAGCTCTAAACGAAGAATCATTGGGTCAGACTGGGAGAAGAATGTATGAGGAAGAAGTCCATTTCACTACCGTTTCTAAGGAGACAGAAGAGGAGATAGAACAGGGAACAGAAGAGGTCAACCAGGAAGAGTGGGATGTCCTCGAGACTGAATTGGGAAAGGCTGTAGAAGATTTGATAAATCAGAAAGTATCAGAATGCCCAGGGACGGCGGAAGAGAAGATGAAGTTGAGGGAACTACTTCTCAAATATCAGGATGTATTCGATTCAAAGCCAGGATGCATTCCAAATTTCAAATATGTGTTGGCTGTAAACAGTTGAGAGCCGTTCAAACGTAGGCCGTATCCCATTCCGGAGAAACATCGCCAGGAGGCTGGAAAAATTATTAAAGAGATGGAAGAAAGTGGGTTGATTTCCAAGGCAAATACCCCATTCGTTAATTCCTTAGTTACCGTTCAGAAGCCCGACGGGTCCCTGAGGGTATGCTTGGATGCGAGGGTCGTAAATGACAGACTAATCCCTGAAAATGATAGAGCTCCTCCCATCAAAGAAGTTATTAGGAGGTTCAGGGGCAAGCGCCGCTTCACTAATATTGATCTGACCTCGTCGTATCATCATATAATGCTCGATGAGAAGTCAAGATTGTTTACTGGATTCCTGTATGACCAGCACACGTATGTTTTTAACCGTCTCGCATTTGGAATAAAAAACGCCAGTGCAGCTCTCATACGCGCCCTAGATCGCAACCTCACCGAACAAGTTAAGGCCATAACTACGCGATATGTCGATGACATATTGCTTTCGTCGAAGGATTTCGAGGAAAATCTTCATCATCTCGAGTTGCTACTCGAAAATCTCAGGGTGGCTGGTTTTAAGATCAACTTGAAAAAATCAAATTTTGGACAGGAGGAAGTTCTCTTCTTAGGACACATCATTGATGGTGAAGGAGTACGCCCTAACCCAGTGAAATTGCAGGCAATTGACAACTTTCCAAGGCCTATCAAGGTAAAGAACGTCCGACAGTTCTTGGGTATGAGTCAATTTTTCAGTGATCACTGTCGAAATTATACGGAGGTTGTGGCTCCATTGCAAGATTTGCTAGTAAAGAACAATCGATGGAAATGGTCTAGGGAACATGAGATTTCTTTTCGGGATACTAAGGAGATGTTAGCTAGAAGTGTGAAGCTAGGGTACCCGAATTACGATAAGGCCTTTATCTTGCAAACTGATGCTTCCACCGTAGGGATTGGTGCAGTTTTATACCAAGAGGAAGGAGGAGAACCCAAGAAGAAGAACTACTTTGCATTCTTTAGCCGTAAACTTAGGAAACACGAGCTAAAATACAGTGTCACTGAATTAGAAATGCTTGCAATTGTTCAATCACTACAGCACTGGAGAAAGATGATTTTTGGATTCCCTATAACCATTAGGACGGATCACAAGGCCTTGACCTTTGTGATGAAGACGGTGGTTGCTAGCGAGAGAGTAGCTAGGTGGGCACTGTTTATCCAGCAGTTTGATCTGACCATCGAGCACTGTTCAGGAATGTCAAATGTCCTGGCGGATGCCCTAAGTCGAAACCCAAACGATAACGAACATGAGGTGAACTTCGTGGAGTTAACTGACGAAGATAGAACCTTTCTAAATGAGCTGACACGATTACCAGAATGTCAACGACAGGACCAGTTCTGTGGCAGGTTAATTACATTGTTGAAGGGAGAACTTCCACATGACGACCCAGGACGTGGAGAAGTTGAGAAGCTAGCTGAGAGCTATTTGTTTGTCGACAACACCTTGTTGAAATTCATAGACAAGGATCACACTAAATCTCGAATTGTGGTACCACCACCCATAGGATAACCGGTCATGGTGGGATTGACAAGGTCACCGCTACCCTTCAGGAAACGTTCACCTGGGTTCATCTACGAGAAGACGTGAGAAGCCTTGTAATTACATGTGACACATGCCAGAGGGTTAAGGCGAACCCGTACCTCATTCGACAGGCACCGATACCTCTCTTACCAGCTAAACCTCGTGAATTGTTCGCGATGGATATTTACGGAGTCCTTCCCAAGTCACGTAGAGGGAATAGATACGTCTTGGCAACCGTGGACGTATTCTCTAAGTTCACATCGTTATGTCCATTACAGAAAGCCAACACTAAATTGGTATTAAGAGCTATAAATAGGACCATAATTCCAGCTATGGGGAAGCCCATATTTTTATTAACGGACCACGGCACACAATTTACCTCAGCTCAATTTAAACAGGAGTTGCAAAGGCTTGAAATTCGACATATTCTTAGTTCAGTTCGCCATCCTGAGGGAAACCCGTCAGAGCGAATTATGCAGGTCATCGCGAAGTTCTGTCGGATCTTCTGTGCTCAAGAGCATTGTAGATGGATGGATGTGTTACCTATCATAGAAGATTGCGTGAATAACACAATCCACGAATCTATAGGATGCGTCCCAAATGTGGTTCATTCCGATATTTATCCTTTGAGACCATGGCACGCAGTGGTGAAGTGTCCGAGCGACCCAGGCCGACTCAAGCGATGCGCATTGAAGAGACAGCTAGGCATCTTCGTCAGCAAGCTGACCGACGTTTGAGACGCGTCAAAAATAAGAGATTTCATCGGCCCTTGAAAGAAGGCGAATATGTGCTTGTTCGTAAACCCGCTCTTTCAAAACCTGAGGACAAGTATTACGCGAAGTTTGCACCGTTGTATATGGGTCCATTTAAAGTCATCCAGAGTTTTCGAAATAATTCCTATAAAATCCAGTCGTTAGATGGACGCTCTGAGGCTATTTTCAATGCAGCCAACTTGAAGGTTTATCGCAAACCTGAAGATATGGTGGACCAGGAAGTTAACCTCATTGAATCAGTGGTGGATCAAGATGTGGAACCGCTCGAAGAAAAGCAGGATGACCCACTGAAACGATGTAGGGAATGCAGGCAAGTCCCAGACTCTGTGATATTGAGAGCATTTGAGGAGTATTGGAATCTTACAGAGAAAATCTCGATAGAACAGGGAGAATTTAAAGAAGGTTCTGAGGAGGAAGACTTTGACAGCGAGGAAGACTTTGACGGCGAGGAAGGGATAAATAGCTCAGTCGAAAATTCAGTGGAGAACTACCAGGAAGCTGAAGGCATCAACCAGTATCCGTACACCAGAAGATGAACAACTGCATAAGAGAGAGGAAAGGAATTTACGTTCAAAGGTCATGTTTCATCAGACGTCAAAATTAGAAATTTCGCCATCTGGAGCATTTTAAAGGATATTCCTTGTCACTGTGCGAAAGGAATTCGTGTCTTGGGGAAATATGAACCCATGACCTTTGTGCCCTAAGAACATTATGCATAATGTAACAATTAAACTAAAAGTTGGATTCTTGATAGCATGGATTTGACACGTGACGAGGGGGTGATTACCTTCGGTCCCACGCTCTGGGGTACGTGACGTCAACCACACGTGTCGACGGCGGAAGAATCTCAAGTCATTTTTATGAACTATTTCAAAGCGCGTGTACATGGCGTGACCACGCCAAGTCAAAAAATATAGTGCCTATCAAAGGGGGTCAATCATCTCACAAATCGGACCCGTAAAAATTTTAAATGTCCATGAACACTACCGCCAGAAATGTAGCAAGCATGTAGTCACTTTCAAAACTCTTGAAACTGCAGTTTAGGTAAGTCAGAAAATTTATAGAAATTATCTTGGCGGCAAAGGGAGAGATCCGAAGAGAGGGGGTAACTGCTATAAATATGAAGGGACGCCACGACGAAGTCTCCTTCTCCGGCATTTGTGATACAAAGAGGACGAAAAATTGTTGAGCTGCTCTGCGAAATCAAACCAACGAAAGTAGACTGAGTTCAACTGCAGATTTTAGCCATTGCGGCTAAGTCTTGACTCCATGAGGAGATAGTTTTCTTGAGTGAAATAATTGTACCAGATAGGACGGTCAAAGTACTGAATAAATTCTAATGTGATTAAGTAATTCGTGTGCGTAAATAACTATAGTCCATCGTGTGCACTCAACAAACAAGTGAAGGGTATTTTCCTTTTTTTATGCTTTATTCCAGGAAACCTGAAGAAAATTAATAATGAACTGTGAGGCCATGAATGTAAAAATGGCTAAATAAAATGCCAGGGTCACAGGTGGGCCCTATGACGAACACTGGCGTGACGACATGAGGCAGGTGACTTTCCATCTTACTACCTCTTATATCTTGTCTCGTGATTTCTTGTATTTGAATGGGGATATACGACGCAGTGGTCACCCCTACTAAGTTTTGTAAATGTGAGAGTACGACTAAAAGAGTCATTTGTTTTATTTTCCACTTGGATAAAATTTTGAAGTCTTGCGAGTGCCGTATAATGTTGTAAAAAGTTATTGCATAGGGTTCCGAAGTGATATCACGTCCAATGTAGATCGTCATCCGTGTGAGTGTACTGCCTGTATTTTGTGATGTCAAAGTAAGATATTCATTCGACGTAAAATTCTTCTGTCTGCAATTTGACGTTAATAATAATAATCCATGGTTACTCATTTTCAATCGAGTGGAAGCACGCTGTCGGGTGAGAACATAGGGAGATGAATTTGGTCACGAAGAGAAACGTTTTTCTATGCCCATTTTAAACTGTGTCTGACTGACAATAGAAGATCTAGTAGAATGTTTCAGTCATTTCTCGTAAAAATCAAGTTATTAAATACGATATCATTTATGCGAAGTTATTCATGATTAATGCATTGTGCGATATTAGACGTCGGGATTTCTAGTGAGGATTTTATTCCAGTTCTTTGTCGATGATAATTGTGGAGCTGGGAAACAGAGGTTAGTTTTGTGAATCAGGTTGGACCTGTCATTGAAGCCGGGACACGGAAGCCCGAGGAATGTTTTATATGAGTTGAGATGAGATGTGCGAATCAGGTTAGAGTCCTGTCATTGAAGCCGGGACATGATAGCCCGAGGAATATTTTATAATGTTTGGAATGGAAAGAAATTCATAGAAATCCATAGCGGTATCAATTGGCGACGCGTGTAATTAGTGTGGGCATCTTGAAGCATAATCTGTGCATTTTGTTGGTTAGAATATCGTATTTGTTTAATTATGTCGGCAGAGTTTAAAGGGAGCATTTTGAGAAGTCAGTCAACTGTGAATAAGCCAGGTGTTTCCTGTAACTGCCAAGCGAGCTTGGGGGGGATGAGAGGCCTCAGCTATGATAACTGGAAAGGAGTGGAGTTGAGATTGTACTGTAATTCTCGGCCAGGGGAAACGTTAAAATGCTGGATTTAGTTGAAATTCATAGCCGGTAATGATCTAAGTATTGTGAAATACTGTAATTGGGGACGTAATGAACATTTGAAATCACGAACTTTGAGTATAAGGAACAGAGTAACCCAATTTCAGGGTTGTCCAAAATATAGAGCGATGGTCGTGATGATCGGTTTGTCTGTGAGGGGTGTGCAAAATTCATAATGGTAATGACGAGATATGACATCGTAATTATATGGCGAGTTGTTTGGTTTGTGCGTAGATTATTAGGATATCCAAGTGTTAATAACGGTTAGGACTAGATTAGATTTTTAAGCGTGATATCACGAGACAGGATATATATAGCTGGACATGAATTGTGTAAAATTCTTTTCCAGCCAGATAAACATCGCAATATTGAACTTACATCACAGCTGCGTAGAAATTTGTGAAGAAACCAGAGTCCGCGGAGATAAAATTTGTTGTTCGTTAATATTTCGTTAAATCATTTAAATTTATTTAATTATTAAATTCAGTGAAACCGCATTTGAAATAACTTTAATCAAGCGAATAACTTGGAGATGCATTCTGGAAATTTTAGTTTGTTTCTGGGGAATATAAAAAATAAAGTAACGATTAAGGGGACATATCCGAAGGAAATGGATTTTTCTGCCACAAAGTTTGTGAGCATTGCTATTGTTGTAATTATTGAACTTTGATTGATTGAGCAGTGAATGTGCTGGGGATAGTAAAGTGGAACTTTGGTCATCAACCGATGTAACTTAATTGTGTTTAGCCTTCAGCCTAGAAACTTGGATGGTCAGGGGGTCATCAACCTCAGTGACTTAGATTAGGGCCATATGCCATTGTAGCATCCTTTCCTTGCGGTCATCATCCACAATGACTTTAAAGTAACTTGGAAGAGTAGATGTCGGTCCATGACATAGACGCAGGTCACATCGATTCAATTAAGGGTCCATGCCGTAGAACCACTGTGTGGCACACACCGATTGGACGGCCTTAATTATAACCAGAGTCCAGAGTTCGTGTGACGAGAGCTGGACCATAACGAATCACTATGATGGTACATGTGGTCTCACATGGAAGCCGAATTTAAGGATTTCCAGACTTTCCTTTCTTAAATGATTAATAATTGAGACAATGGTTTCTAGTATGAATGCCCGTCAGGCAGTTACGTTAAAGTCTCACACCAGTGTTCTGACGTTTATGTAAAAGTGATTGTGGTGTCCAGTGGACACAACTGATTTCTCTGATACTGTTGACATACCATGATGCTTCAGAATTTTCCTGAATAAATAGGAATCTTTTAAATAGACCTTTCATTCCAGTAGATAGATTAGAATTACTGAACCCTACCTTTACCTCAGCAAGTGACGAAGAACCCGAAACGACCCAAGAGACAGATCTCATGAACTTTGCTGATAGGTAAGAAAGGTAGGTATCCCTCAATATGGACCAAAGGGTTCACTACATCATGCAACTTATTTTATTAGCTTCTTTAGGCAATCGTACTGTCTGTAAAGAAGTAAATCTTTATCAAGAACTCTAAAATGAATCATTACACACTGTAGACGTGCTTGCTGGAACAGGTCCTAAATTACTATTTTCAAATCAAAAACGTCTGAACACTAGAGTTATTAGCCTAGTTTAAAAACAGATACCGTTTATTCTATTCAGACATCACGACTATAGGAAATCCCTTATGAACAGGAACAATATCAAGCCTCCTATTTCAAGCAGCCGTTTACCCAGATGTATAAATAACTTAAATTACAACAATTACTGTCGAAAAGGAAAACTTCAACAACCACTACCAACTGATTCAAAACAAGACTTGAAACCCTCGCACACAGCGAAAAGCTCACGTTTGGAATTGCCTTCCAGACAGCAAATAATTACATACAGTACGTATTTGTCTACGTAAGAACTGGTCACACCGTACCTGCAAGGTTACCGTATGAAACATGAAGTGGCAGCTCTGTATTCCAACAACCAGGAGGAAACAAGCGAGTGTTCATTTTATTCATTCCCACGAAACCTCTCATGTTCTTTCCCTCAACATCAGACTACACTTCCAGTAGCTGCCAGCTTGCTTGTTAAACAGCTTAACACCAACTCCGATATGAGAAACATTAGGAAACCTACGTTCTGCCGGGTAATCAAACCTCCTCGCACAAGTATACAGGAGTAAACTTCAAATTTCTGATTAGAGTCGCCAGCTGTAATGATTTGACCCTGAGTTTGCAGGTTTGGTTTTTCAACTCCGGGGTCAACTGCAAATTATCCGCGTAAAATATTTAATAAAAATGTTATTGATTATACGTAGCTAGCCTAGTAGTTATGATCGTTAAGACGTTGAAGTCTAAATGGTCTGATACCGTGGTTAGCCGACTTGAGTCACACTGGTCGAAAAAATGTTCACCTTCAGAATGTTGGCCGGTAGGGTAGGGGAGATTGTGGTATATAATTTCTAAACATTAGATTGCGTGCCAAAAGCCTGGATTCAATTCCAAAACTTTCCGCAGAGCTATATGGAGTGAGAGCATTTGACGCTGTTGATGGTGGGCTGAAGACATGCCCATGAGCAGATCTCTTGGTGTTATTCGACAGGAGTAGGCTATGTGCCGGCACCGGGATTCACCCTTTCCCTTTCCACTATCATATGTCACGTCATTCATTTCATCCCATTAACTCCTCTGATGTAGTTGATGTCAGGAAGGGCATCCAGACATAAAACACGCCACGACATATACATCTCACCTCTATCCGACTAAGTAGAGGAACGGACAAGGGTTGGACAAACAAAGTAAATATGTGGACTTACGTCCCACTAAGAGTAATATAGCAACACGAGTTCTAAAGCAATGGGTGATGCGTCAGCATTTTCCCACGAGGTCATTTACCCCTAGTAGTGGGTATAACGGGGTATGAGGTCACTGACCTTTAGTAGAAGAGTGGGGCAATGCCGATTCGCAGATTTTGCGTAAGGGAGGAAGCCTAACCTCATCGAGGGACCTAACCTCACTTTTACGGCCAGATGCCCTTCCCGACATCATCTTGAGTAGTAGGGCAATGGGGATTCTCGCGACACAATCTAAGTAGTTGCGCAATGCGGATTCACGTAAGAGAGCAAGCCTAACCTAATGGTGGGGCCTAACCTCATATTTACGGCCAGATGCCCTCCCCGCTACCATATTGCGTAGTAGGGCATTAGGGATTCGCAGATTTTTCCGACGCCATCTTGAGTATTAGGGCAATGAGGGATTCGCATAAGACAGCATGTCTAACCTCATGGATGGGGCTAACTATACAGGGCCTAGTTTACGGTCAGATGCCCTTCCCGACGCTATTTTGGAGGGTCTAACTACACAGGGCTGAGTTTTATGGTCAGATTACCATTTCCGTCGCCATTTTGATTCTCTCACCAGATGGGGCATATATGGCCTAGCATGCCCTTCCCGACCTCATCCTGGAGAGGCCTAACTACACAGTCGCTACTTTTGGCCCAGTTTTACGGACAGATTCCCCACCCGACGCCATCTTGGAGGGGCATAACTACACAGGGTTTAGACTCCCAGTTTTACGGTCAGATTACATTTCCTCCCCCATTCTGGAGGGCCTCACTACACAGTCGCCACCTTGGCCCATGTTCTAAAGTCAGATGCCCCTCTCGTTGCCATTTTGGAGGGGTCTAACTACACAGTCGCCATCTGTGATTTTAAAAGAGGTCAGCTCATGGCTTTACGTCTCCATCCGACAGATAATTAATTGTGCACCTGTGTTATTGTGGGGTCTGCTTATGGCTTAATGTCTCCATCTGTCCGACAAATAACGTGACGTCACAGTCATATCCTTGCGTACGAGAACAGGCCTAACCACACAGGTGCCATGTTGAAGGGGCCTATCCTCACAGACACTATTTTGGTAGGTTCTGGCCCAGTTTCACTCTGATTAAGGCTTTACGTCTCCATCCGACGGACAAATAACGTAACGTTACAGCGTGAGTGATTTTAAAAGAGGTCAGCTCAAGGCTTTACGCCTCCATCCGACAGACTGTCTCCGACGGGACTGAGCACGTGCCATACTGAAAATATTCTCTTTTGACATGCAGCGACGACGTCGACATGGCTATGCATGTTTAGACTTGTTCCTTATTAAGGTCACTCACTAGTAAACTCAAGCCCTTACGTTTCGCATAAGTGTGAATTTTTCTTTAGCCTCTGAGATACTGTGGTAGAGAGTAGAGCGCTTTATTCCACCATGACAAGAACATTAATAGTTGATGTACAAGGCTTCAAAGTAAACGACAGCAAATTTGTGTTCAAAGAGGTGGCTGTGTTGGATTGCACTGTCTTGTGGGCACCAAAACTCGTCAGTTTAATATTTAGCTCACCTTTCCCTTACTATTTGCAAACAGATGAAGAAACAAAAGCAGACACAATGGATAGAAAAATGTAGGACTGCAGTGGGAAGAAAAAGGAATACCTTATCGCTTTCTATCTTTGATCATGAACGCTCATTTGTCAAGAGCAGATCTTGTTTTTTAAAAGGGTTGTGAAAAGAAAGAATGGTTGCGTGAGCATCTACCATCAACCTGTTAAATTATCGACATGCATGAATTAGGATGTCCATCATTTAAAACACTTTGCCAGGAACATAGTGGAAAAATAATAATCAGTCTTTACTACATGTGTACATGCTCTTTGATTGGTTGTATTGCAGTGCAAGTTGGGAAGTGAACAACATACGTAAACTGCAGTGTCGAATGACGTCAGTGTGAAAGAAACAATTGCAGAGTAAAGGCATCATGTCATTTCTACCTGATACTAAGTGAAACGCAGTTGGAAAGGCAATCGTTAAGTATTATGCATGTTAAAAGGAAGTAAACACTTTGAAGAAGAGTTAAATGCATTACTAAAAGCATTTTTGGTTAATGTAGCTGAGAATGCTGTAAAGATGATCTGGGATGAAGTGCCTCGTGAGTGGACTAAATATCTTGTTTTGTCAGAGCTTCAAACGTGTAGTTTACATCACGAGCAAGTGAGTTTATCTAGGAGACATGCAGTGAGACAGTGTCGTACTTTCAACACATTGAACTCTATCATGGACCTAAAACGAACGAGTTGTCTTCGCTTATGAATACCTATCATGGCTGCGAATAGAGTAAACAAGCTGCTGCAGGAAAAGATGAAGAAACGTGCTGGGAGAAAGGTGAGGAAGCATGCTGGTCATGGACTCATTAATAAGTTAATAGATTTTACTCCCTTTGAGCTTTATCTTCCTACTTACAATTACCGCGGCTCTGGAACTCGAATTGACGTCCGCTTGGCACGTGGTGATCCTGGTATTAATATGTTCGATGCTGCCTGCAGAGAGCATGACATTGCTTATCGTCAAAACAATCCTGAACTAAGATGTGTAGCTCATGAAAATCTGCTTCTTAAGGCTATGCATCGTGTGTCGTTACCTAATGCTTCAGTTGCTGAGAAGATAGCAGCACTTGTCGTTGCCGGTGCAATGAAAGAAAAACTCTTACTAGGTAGTGGCATTAAACAGCGAAGACAGTAAAATAAAATCTATGCAAGAAAGGACAGAACAGATTTACTTGAAGCAAAAAAGTATTTCTAAAACAAATAAGAATTGTGAATCGTATTTCAGGTGCTGTTTTAACTTTTTAATATTAATTCTACCCCACAGCATGTCCTAAATTAACTAATAGTAATAATGTTGACTTGCATGTTTAATACTGTCTTATGACATAGAAGAAAGGAGAGGTAGGGGTTCGAGAATAAGAAACTCAAGTATAAAACTCTATCCTCTTTACTAATCCATGAATTGAAGTTATTAGAACCAAGCCATTTGACATGCCGTTACAGTTTATGACCACAACGACGAATAACACGCTCGATTAAATAGTGATTAGGATATTTTGTTTTCTGCAGTTCTTCGATGTAGAATCCTCCTTCAGTAGGCTGTCCTCCGAGATTGCGAAGTAAATACGTAACTAGATTAGTTGAAAAATTAGTTGATTTGGAAAATGTTCCTGCTTCAGTTAGGGGTGTATCCTTTTGCAAAGGTAAACTTGTATTTGCTGATGCTAACGAAATCACCTTTTTTAAAGCCTTTGTGGCGCTGATCACCCGTGCTCTATTCTTTGAAACAAGTCGTGGCTTTGTTTCGATAGTGCGATGAGGTGTATCGTTGTAGGTAGATACGAGTCTAGGTAGCATTTCAATCCAACGATGTGAACATGAGCGGTAAATTCTCGCCACATCATTGTTTTGAGTGTACGATTAAAGCATTCTACAACACTTGCCTTGAGATTGGTGTACCTAGAGTAGTTATAAATGCCAAGTATCTTGAGGTTAGAAGAAAAATCCTTGTTGTAAAACTCTTTACCTACATCGGTTTGAAGAAGCCTTGGGCAGCGTTTTGATTGTTCAAAAATATGTTCAAATGCATCTTTGAATTGAGCTGCTGTCTTAGGATGCACAGGTTGTGCAAAAGCAAACTTAGAGTGCACATCGATGACAGTTTATACCACTTATTGCTAGAGGCATATGGAATCATTTCTACTAAGTCTGCTTGCCAGAGATCATCTTTTCCGCGTATAATAACGCGTTTGCGACAGTAGGTGAGACGTGCTGGTTTATGTAACTCGTGTGCGATGCTTAACTTTACAGGCGACGTCTTATCTTGACGAGCTATTACTGAATAATACCCGCATGTCGTAATTCTCTCTATACTTCTAGAATTTCTGATTTGTGACCTGTGTGACCAGCATCTTGTGATACTCTTAGAAGTTGTAACCGTTCAACGAGTAAGTTAGGGTCATTCCAATATCTTACGTCTATATACGCCTACAAACGCTTGTAGATAACATTAAGACAACGTGCAGTTGGTTGATGTGACGCAAACAGCTTAGAAATAAACTCTCGATACGTGTGACCCTTATTTGCATTTTCAGCTTCTGTCCTCTTATAATTACGACGTGTTGTGCCAGTAGCAAAAATATTGCTTTACATTTTTAAGATAATCTGGTAGAATTATATCCTTGTCAGGTATTCGTGAGAAAAGAAATTCTAAGAGACCTTTAGTAGGTTTATAGGTAACACATTTTACGATGAGTTTGTTGCTATTAATCTTAACTTTTTGAGCGCCAAGGGATGATTTATCATTCCTCCGTGTACTCGCCGAAAGTGCCAGGAATTATATTTCATCCCTCATGCAGACTCGTTTAGAAACCGTTATAGCTCTTCCTTTTCGGTTAGGTGGCAGCATGTATCAGTATGTTCTTATCAAGGAATGTGTGTAGTCTCCAAATTTACCACTAGGAGTCGCATAAAGTAATTTGTTTTCGTGTGAAGAACATTTAAAAATGTGAAGGCTGTGTCCGCACATCATGTGCATTTGTCAGCAGTGATGGCGGACGAAACGACGTATTTACAAATAATGATGGTCTAGCTGACTACGTACATACTTTTGGGAATGGAGATAATTATTCCGAGTCAGAAAACGAATTGGACTTCGTAATAGTGTTTACATTACATCTAGTGTGGTTATAGTCAGTGAGAGTGATTCTGAAAACGACTTTTTAAACACCGCCAGTTGCCGAGGTTAGAAGTAATTTGGAATGTAACGAAGATGTCCACGGTAATATTGGTATTAACAATATCACACATTGCCATTATTCAGTGAAGTTACCCGTGATAATGATTTACCATACCAACCGCCTCACTCTTTCCTTGAGTTACCCTGACCGAAACATGCTCCTCTTCATGATGCTGTACCTGTACCTGATAATTAGACTTTTATGACATATTATAATTCCAAATAACGTCCGAATCGTTGGCTGAATTGTCAGCGTACTGGCCTTCGGTTCAGAATGTCCCGGGTTCGATTCCCGGCCGGGTCGGATATTTTAACCTTAATTGGTTCATTATAATAGCTCGGGGGCTGGGTGCCTGTCGCGTATTCAACATTAGCAATCATCCTAGCTAGGGCCCTCATCTTCATCTTCACAGATATGCAGGTCGCCTGATAGGCCGTCTACTAGGAAAAGACCTGCACCAGGCCTCTCCAAATAACATAATTTTGTCCAATACGACAGTCAACAGTCCGTGTTACAAAACATTCCACCAGTTAGTGTGTCATGCTGATTTTTAGAACTACATATTTGCCTTAAAATGTGGATTTTCATTAATTGTATTTTAAAATTTGATTTATTTTAATTTGAACTATCAAAGATTTTAGGTATTTACTGCCACTAATTCAAAGGGACATTCCTTCTATATAACAGAATAATTTTCACTGAGAATGGATGTAAATTGAGAGAGTGATTCATTTTTTCTAGAGATTTGCAAATCGGACAATACGCGCGGCACTGAGAGGGTTAACATTTCTATTACCTATCCAGAAACAGTTGTCTTCATAGCGAATACCGTAGGTTGTGTCAGTTTGTCCTGTAAAGAGTTTTTATATATAAGGAGCAACGAGAGATCCATAGGTATTTCGAATAAAAGTCTTAAACGGATTACGATACTCTGGTGTGATCATAACCTCTGACAAATCAGGTAGATCTCGTGTTGATTTAGTAGGTGTTTCAGCAATAACATCTGTAGTTAAAACTTAACACGCTTAGATGGTGAATTATCGTTAAATTCTTCTTCCTCATCCTCTTCCTCCTCTTAATCCCTATCCTGTTTCTCCTCTTCCTCGTTCCGCTTCTCTTCTTTATGCTTTTCTTGCTTATGCTCTTCTTCTTCATGCTTCTCTTTTTCATAAGATGATTGCATAGAAACTAAGCTTGTAGTAGACTGCCGCAATGAAGTGGAATTAAAAATTTCTTTCAGTGGTGTACCTAGTTGCGTTTTCAAAAATAAATCAGCATCTGTTTGAGTACGTTTATACTGTTTAAACTTCCTTCGAATATTGTTTCGAGCACGGATTATATGTTTTGTAATCTCTTAGCTGGATGTTGTCATGATGGTGCGCTTTTATCAAGGGTGGCAGTTACTCTGTATTAATGCATATAAAATAATCAAATACCATCACTTTCTTTATCAATAACTAAAAAGCCGTAACGATGTAATGACCAACATGTAGCACACATACGTTTAAAGTCACTGAATGTCCTATCAGTGTTAACATGATCATCATACATATGACGCATGTTGCGCTCATGTGGCCGAAAAAGCACAATAATATTTGCGTTGTCACGTACCAACTGCTTAGGCACACGAGAATAGGTTTGACATAAATAGATGCAATCTACATATTTATGTCTCTCCATTCTAAAGTATGCACGAATAACGTTTTGCTGTTCTGTTGCGACATCGTCAAAAATCATAAGAGAATTAGGAAGCACATCATCCGGTGATGGTACTTGCTCATGTGAATTAAACTGTAAATATTTCAATCCATCTTCAACCAGATCGTGCATTCCAGTTTGTAGAATAGTATATGGCGGTTGATAGAGTGGCTTGTTGAAAACGTAAAAATTCTCGAAGCGTATGTCATTTAAAGAGGTAATGAGTGTGAGTAAAAGATTTGTCTTTCCAAGTTCCGATGGGCCAGATATAATACATCGAATAGTAAAAGGAAACAACGCTCCATGACTTCTTTTTGTAGTTGTACTAGAACTAGGTAAGAGATGTGGCACAATGTCACTAACAGGTAGTGTGTCTTGTTGCTTTATAATCTTCATGGTACCTGAATAATAAAGTAGGCAATAGTAATATTTACACATACATCAAAGGAAACAAGGAACCGTCAGTTCATAATTTGCTCTTTTCGAGGAAAGTCGTGTACAGAATGGTGAAACAACGATATCCAAACGATATGAAGAAAATTAAAACTGTTGGATGGAAAGATGTTGTAAATGCTGCACAAAAAGCTATTCGAGGGGAATACAATCCGCGCGTAGCTATTACAAAGGCACTACGCGCAGCAAGAGCGAGAATTTCTCCAAAGTGCAGACCAATGTTTCATAAACGTGCAAGAATTAATCATGTACCAAAATGAGGAGGATTTCTTCTTGTGCTGCTTGCTGGACTAGCAGCTTTCAGGTCTTTGCTGGGTGGTGCTAGTGCTGTAGAAAGAACTGTTAAGGCTGTACAAGAAGTGAAGCAACAGTTGAAATATTGTGAACGTCATAACAAGATAATAGAGGCAATTGTATTACAAGGCAAAGGGGTACACATGAAGCTAGTGCCATACAAAAAAAAGGCTTGGCATTTACATACCTTCAAAAAACGTCTACTGAATGCACTGCCACATCGGGCTCTAACCCATGAAGAAGTTTTTACGTTTGCTAAACAACTAGGAATTCATTATTTTCGAGGTGTTTATATGCGCGACCGAATACCAACATGCTCACGTGAACGTGAGAGTGCTGTCATTAACTTAGACAACAGCTGCGAACCTGGAAATCATTATGTTGCCTACGTAAAACATAAATCAAAAGTATGGTACGTCGATAGCTACGGAGACTTACCTCCTCCATTTGAGCTCGTACGTTATTTCGGTAGGAGTGCAGACATTGTTTACTAAAAAAGGAGTGTGCAAAAATTCAATACACGCGCGTATGGGCGATTATATATTCTTATATCAAATCCAGACACTAGACAAAGAGCAACAGTGTACACGTGACGACTAACGGTGAAAGAATGTTTGCTGTACGCGGAGAACTACCTGAAACAACCGTCTACTTTAATCCACCAATCCATCTCGGTTATCAGGCACATAGTTTTGGACTTGTGTCGTTTGAAAGCTACAATAAAATATATAATGTGCGTGAAGGCGTAAACAAACTCTATTAAGATGAGTGTGTGCTAACGCTACCAACAGAAAGTTATTCAGTAGACGACCTTCATGTCTACTTTGAGAATACTTTAATTGAACAGTTTAGAGAATAAAGTTTTAGTAGTCATAATTGCAAGATCTCAATTACTGTCAGCAACATCACACATAAATTTGTTGTCGAGTCATCATTCAAGATTGACTTCAATTCACAACCCGATTCGATTGGACCATTGCTTGGATTTTCACCAAGAGAGCTTATACCGAACGTACGTTACGAGTCTGATCAACGTGTAATACTCTTCGATGATCATCATGTAAACAAACTTGTAAAATTATTACAGACTAGAATAGTAATCAACGATCTTCACACGTCCTGCACGACTTTATTGTTACAGAGGAGAATGGATATACCATATTGATGTACTATTCGTGAGAAACCGTCAGTAGTTCTTTATCATCCTGTGTCTGTAAAACACATTAGCACCATCACTCTTAGGCTTGTGAATAAACATAGTCAGCTTATTAATTTAGATCGACACACGTACGTAGCTTACAAACTTCATCTTAAACCAGTATGAAAAAATCTATAAAACAGGATGTACATTCCGGAGACATACTACATATTTGCGAAGACTCAACGAGATAGCAGAAGTCCAAAAGCAGATTCTCCAAGATTTAGTTTACACACTACTACAACAAAATGGAAGGAATGCTAGACATTATGACACAATAGAAACTCATTTATTTATTTATTTATTTATTCATTATGCCTTTGTAGGTGGCAAAGATAGGGCTCTTGACCCTCTCTTACACTTAACCACTGTAGCGATACATCATTGGGAGCAAAGTTTGAGTACATAATATTATACAGTAAATAATAGCCTACACAAAAATACATTACACTTTTCTAACTCACATTCAATCGATCATCCAGTCATACAAGTTAGTTACCTACATTCAGCAGGTAGTCTCGGCAAGCAGTCTTAAATTTGAGAAATGAGGTGGAATGTCTGACACTGACAGGCAGGGAATTCCAAAGTCTAGAACCCGTCACAACAAAGGAATTGTTGTACATAGAGGACCAGTGAACAGAAATGGTAAGGGATGATCCAGAGCAGGTATTACTGCTGTGAAAGGAGGACAAATAATTAAGCTGGGATGAAATGTATAGTGGTCTGCCTTCAGAGAGCAATCTGTATATCTGTATGTAATACGTTCGTCGTTTGTCAGGTTTCAGCCACGAAATAGTGCGTTAGTACGGGGTGACATGTGTATCATAATTCAGACTGTATATAAATCTAAGGGAACGATTAAGCACTTGCTGAAGTTTCGAAGTCTTCTCTTATGTTGCGGCTACCAGAATGACGTCAGTAGTTGACGACGGGAAGCAGTAGTGTTTCTATGAGTTTGACTCTCACATTACACGGTAAAATATCGCTGTTACTTTTAACCGAATGAAGTATCGAAAATATTTTTACACACATTGTACGAAGTGAGCTTCATTCTTATCAACCTTTTACGTTAGGACTCAATGACACTGACGAAATTGGCTTTATCATTAATCAGCGAGATGTATATACCCCACCAGACGAAAGCTACCTCTATATTGAAGGAGGCATAGATAAGGCAGATGGAAGTGGACCAAGCACATATCAACTAAACAACTATGGTCTAGCTTTTCTCTTTTCTGAAACGCGTTAGGAAGTAAATAATGAGGAAATAGATCGAAGAATGTTGGTATTACAAGTGCAATGAAACTCTACCCTCCTTATAGTGATGAAGAAATTAATCTTTTACGGATAGCAGGATGGTGTCCGAAAACTAATAACAACTGGATAATTAATCAGAACGGAACTTTTTCTGGTATGTTACAATTAAAACATATTGTCGGCTTTTAGACGTATTATAATCAACACAACACAAGAGCTAATTCTGATCAGTGATCGAAGTGATTACAATTCTCTTAAAGCAACAGAAACACCAGTAGACTCGAAAATTACACTTCGAGGAAAACTTCGATTGCTCAAGA
Organism: Anabrus simplex; assembly: GCF_040414725.1. Classification (NCBI taxonomy): domain Eukaryota; kingdom Metazoa; phylum Arthropoda; class Insecta; order Orthoptera; family Tettigoniidae; genus Anabrus; species Anabrus simplex. The sequence goes on along the minus strand of NC_090277.1, from coordinate 37,241,690 downwards.
TTGTAGGAACGGATACACCATTACCTCCAATAAGTTTTCGAAGTTGGGAGCTGCATGAATATCCTGTGTTACCACCTACAAACAAGCATAGCTGGGCTGTTAAAACGTCACGTTTTACTGAAAAGCCTTTGTATATTAATTTTGGATTTCAAACCCATCGTAAATTCAACCACGAAAAACATAGCTCACAGTTTGACCACAGTAAATTAAGAAATGTAGACTATATCTCAACGGAATTACGTAATCCTACGAAAGCATGGACATTAATTTGAGAAAAATAAATTTGGGTTGCTCTATGATATGTTCTGTAAATTCCAATCATCATATTATCAGAAAGATCATCCGCTATTTTTGCCTAAAGAGTAAATTTAAAAGTAAAGCACCGATTGTAGTTTAAGGCTGCTCTTATCATGAAGAATCTATAAAAGGATCTCCTATCGACATTCGTTTAGAATTTGAAACATCTGAAAATATTCCTGCTAACACAACAGCCTATTGTCTTATTATTCATATGAGTGATGGTACTTACCATCCGCTAACGAATATTGTTACAAGACTTTACATAAAGATACCCATTATCATGAACATTAGTGTGTGCTTCTACATCGTACACTACGGAACAGAAAGAAGAAAAACCGGGCGAGTTGGCCGTGCGGTTAGGGGCGCGCAGCTGTGAGCTCGCATGCGGGAGTTAGTGGGTTCGAACCCCACTGTCGGCAGCTGTGAAGATGGTTTTCGGTGGTTTCCTATTTTCACACCAGGCAAATGCTGGAGCTGTACCTTAATTAAGGCCATGGCCGCTTCCTTCCCATTCCCAGGCCTTTCCTATCCCATCGTCGCCATAAGACTTTTTTTTGCTAGGGGCTTTACGTCGCACCGACACAGATAGGTCTTACGGCGACGATGGGATAGGAAAGGCCTAGGAATTGGAAGGGAGCGGCCGTGGCCTTAATTAAGGTACAGCCCCAGCATTTGCCTGGTGTGAAAATGGGAAACCACGGAAAACCATCTTCAGGGCTGCCGATAGTGGGATTCGAACCTACTATCTCCCGGATGCAAGCTCACAGCCGCGCGCCTCTACGCGCACGGCCAACTCGCCCGGTGCCATAAGACTTATCTGTGCCGGTGTTACATAAAGCAAATAGCAAAGAGAAAGAAGAAAAAGACTATACAGTTACACAGACTTGATAACAAATAGAACTGTGAATGTGCACTTACCAGTGTAAGTAATATGCGACATCTTATTTATCTCACACAAGTGAGGCTATTAAAATGTTCTATAAACATACAATATTTTATCAGATGCCAAAACATCAAATTCAATGTTTGCGTACGCTGCACCTTTCGTAGATGCTTCTTGGGACATCCATCCTCTCCACAGTAAGATGTCAATCGATGTAACTGTATGCAGACCATGCCGACGTCATTATAAGCATCGAGGAGAAAATATTTTTTTTACAAATTGCTTTACGTCGCACCGACAGAGATAGGTCTTGTGGCGACGATGGGACAGGAAAGGGCTAGCAGTGGGAAGGAAGCGGGCGTGCCGTTAATTAAGGTACAGTCTGGTGTGAAGATGTGAAACCTCTGGAAACCACATTCAGGGCTGCCGACAGTGGGGTTCGAACGCACTATCTCCCGAATACTGGATACTGGCCGCAATTAAAAGACTGCAGCTGTCGAGCTCGGTAGGAAAAATCAGTTTGGATGATTGGAATGGACCCAATCCGGAGATTGTAAACTGTACTCAGTGTATGGATGAACTTTTCCCCTTCATTACAGTACCTGATAATGATTCAGAAAGGAACAAAAACACACGAATAACAAGGTAAGAACTGCATTAACTTCTTTTGTAAAGCGTAACATACATAGTATAATATATACTTTTAGGTTAAGTCAATATTCTACCTTTACAATACCATAAGTTTACTGTCTATTTATTTAAACAACATTATTAACTATTACTATTTTATGTAATAGTATAATATATTTCAAAAATAATTTCATAAGCAATAAATGTGTTCGTTTAATTTCAATGCTGCAGGGGGCATTACAATTTTGGATGCATGCTACCTCTTCGCAGTAAGCTGTTAAGGAATACTGCAACCTTGTCAGCAGCATAACCAAGACTGTTGTATAACAGGTAGTAGTTTTTATAATCATTATAAAATATCAAAGCCATCTCTTGACAGTGCTGATGTAGTTATTTTATTATTATTGATTATATACAGTCATATCAGCACACACCTTATTAAAACATAACCGGTTTTCGGACACTAAGGTCCATCATCTGTGTTAAAATTTAAAATTAATTTCACATAAGTGTGTCGTCAAAATGAGTTAAATTGTAGCCCTGTTGACATCAACTGTAAAAATTAAAAAATAAAAGTATTAAATTATGAAATTAATACCTATAAACTTACAATGTTGTTGTAAAAGGTATGGACATACCATAAGAAAGGCTGGCTTTTCCTCGTGCTCAGGCTGTTGGTCGAGTACTAACAAACGTTTAGCTTTGACTACGGAACCGCGCTGCAAGCACATGATGTTATGTTACCTCAAGGTTTCGTTGGAAGCACCTGATGTTACGTCAACTCAAGATTGTAAACAAGATGTTGCATGCGACAAAGGCAATAAAGTACAACAAATATTCAGCTTTTGCAGAACACATTTACAACAATAACCATAGCTTTTTAGGGATCGAAAAGGACATGAAGTAAATTTTTAAGGATAATTATGGATTTGAATTAAATACACGTGAAAACATTGAGATATTCTTGGCGCAGACAATGGAACCGGATAAAATTTTAGATGAAACAGTCGCAAGCAACATTGTAAGTTCATAAGTATTAATTTCATAATTTTACACTTGTTTTCTTTTTCTTATTTTTACAGTTGATGTCAACAGGGCTACAATTTAAACTCATTTTGACGACACACTTATGTGAAATTAAATTAAAAATTTTAAGACTGATGATGGACCTTAGTGTCCAAAAATCGGTTATGTTTTCATTAAGTGTGTGCTGATACAACTGTATATAATCAATAATAATAATAATAATAATAATAATAATAATAATAAAGGTAGTATTTTGTTTAACTTTGCAATTAATTACGCAATAAAAATTCATTAAATAAAAAATATTCTACTTATTGCATTCCCTCTGCCTCCTTACACCTATCAGAAATATTCACACTCATACTATCTGTAAAGGCTTGAGTTTCCTAGTGACTGATCTTGATAACGAATAAACCTAAACATGCATAACCAGGTCGACGTCATCTCTGCATGTTAAAACAGAATGATCTTAGTATGGCACGTGATCAGTACTGTCAGAGACATTCTGTCGGATGGGGCATATAGCCTTGAGCATAAGATCATGACGTCATGGTAACGCATGTTTAGACTTGTTCGTCACTGTCGGATGAAGACGTAAAGCCATGAGCTGACCTATTTTGAAATCGCTCACGCTGTGACGTCACGTTATTTGTCCGTCGCATGGCGACGTAAACCCTTAAGCAGAGTAAAACTGAGCCAGATTCCACCAAAACAGTGTCTATGATAGGCCCCTTCGAAATGGCGTCTGTGTGGTTAGGTTTGCTCTCGTACGCAAGGATGTCTGTGACGTCCCGTTATTTGTCGGACGGATGGAGACGTTAAGCCATAAGCAGACCACACGATAGCATAGGTGCACAACTAAGTAGTCTGTCGGATGGAGACATAAAGCCTCGAGCTGACCTCTTCTAAAATCACAGATGGCGACTGTGAAGTTAGACCCACCAAAATGGCAACTGGAGGGGCATCTAAAGGTAAAACTGGGACCATTAAGGCGACTGTGTAGTTATGTCCCTCCGAAATGGCGGCCGGAATGTAATCTAACCGTAAAACTGGAACTCCAAGCCCTGTGTAGTTAGGCCCTCCAAAATGGCCACTGGAGGTGCACCTGTCCGTAAAACTGGGCCCAAGATAGCGATTGTGTATTTAGACACTCCAGAATGACGTCGGGAATGGCACGCGGCCATAAAAGTATGCTAGGCCATGAGTGCCCGCTCTGTTGGGAGGATCAAAATGGCGTCGGTAAGTGCATATGATCCATTTAGTTAGGCCCCACCAAAATGGGGTCTGAAACGGCATTTGACCGTAAAACTAGGCCCTGTTTTAGGCACCATCCATGAGGTTATTTATGCTCCCTTATGCGAATCCCCAATTGCTCTATTTCTCAAGATGGCGTCGACAAAATGCGCGAATCCCCACTGCCCTACTACACAAGATGGCTTCGGGAAGAGCATCTAAATGTAAAGGTACGGTTAGTTCTCTCCATGAGTTCAGGCTTGCTCTCTTATGCTAATCAACTTTGCCCTACTATTTAAGATGGCGTCGCGAGGATCCCCATTGCCCTACTACTCAAGATGTCGTCGGGAAGGATACCATGCTGTAAAAGTGAGGTTAGGCCCCTTAATGAGGTAGGCTTGCTCTCTTATGCAAATCCATATTGCCCAACCACTTAGAATGGTGTTGGAAGAATCCCCTTATGCCCTACTATTCATGATGGCGTCGGGAAGGGCACCTAGCTGTAAAAGTGATATTAAGCTCCTCCAAGATTGTGACTGTTAGCGTCGGGGAGTGCAACTGTCCGTAAAAGTGAGGTTAGGTACCTCTAAGATGGCGACTGTGATGTTAGGCTTGCTCTCTTATGCAAAATTTGCGGTTGCATTGCCGCAGTACTATACTAGGGGTCAATGACCTCATACGCCCTTATCCTCACTAAATTGGGCTGTGAAAAACAAAACCACCACTGCAAAGTATTGAAAGCGCAATAACCCATCCTCTCTTAGACATCACTTGACCGCATGCTTTAACATTCCAGCTTACCTGTGATTTGGATGGTCCATGACTGGTTTAGTGAACTCCGGACTGCCCTACAGAAGAATTGCAAGTATAAGAAATGGCTCAATAACGTACGCCTACATTTCATTCATACAGATCTTCATACGATCCTCGAATTCATATCGGTGTCATTGCAATCATCTTCATTATTGTGTAGAATTCCGATGTATAACTACGAACAAACGTACATTATTGGAGAAAAACGACTGTCGCGTTGCAGCTTGAGGGAAATTTTCTCTAATCTCTTTGTCGTACAAATTGTCTGAATTCAGTTGTACAATTCTAATGGCAGCCGAGTCTTCAGAATTTAATGAACTAATGCCTTGCATGATTTGACTGTAATATTCTGCATAATACAAGTCAGCGTTAACTCATGTGCCTCATCTATTATGTGCAAGCTGAGCTGGGTGAGGAATATTCTGTGGAATTTTCTTATTAATAAATATTTTTGTTTGATTTTTTATATCATCACTAATTTTGACCATCATATTTCCACAAGAACCTGGTATTGCTGACGTCCAGAATTAACTCAAGGATTACAGAATTGCAATTGCAGCTTAGTCTTCAGCACATCATAAATAAATAACTTGTGAGTTTTCACTGTAATGCTCTATTTATTACAAGTCAGCTTTAAGCCAAGTGCCTCATCTTGTAACTACAGGCTGAGTTGGTAACTTGCATCATTGTATCGGCGCCCAAGTCCACGCGATCAATTCAGTGCGGGTGACCTTAGTGTAGTAATAATACAGAACATCAAAATTGTACCGAAGAAAAGAAGCAACTTTCGGCATTCACAAGAAAAAATATCTTCAAACCTATATTTTCTGTAGAAGTTTAAATTAAGGAGCGATCAGTTTCCGTTCGACGGCCGTACAGTCCTGAATTCTAAGGCCAATTGGGCAAAATCACCGTGAGCACTGAGGTACTCATCCTTCCGATGCAGCACATTGAAGATCCCCGCATGGTAAAACACTGTGTCCTGCTGTGTGAAGCAGACCGTAACCACCCTCCTGCACAACTCCGTCCCGACAAGAAGTGTCGACCTATGAAGGCCTCTTTATAGGACCGAAGGTGTGATAATTGCATGGTTGATAATAATAGTAATTATGTTATTGGCTTTATTTATCTCAAACTACTTTTGCGGTTTTCTGAGATGCCAGGATGCCGTAATTTAATCCCGCAGGAATTCCTTTGGGTGCCACTAAATTTACCGACCCATGTCTCACGTATCTGAGTACCTTCAAAAACATTTGACTGAGCCAGGGTCGAACCTCACACATTGGGGTCAAAAAGCCTGGACATTAAGCGTGTGAGCTACTCAGCCCGATTATTGTTTAACAAAAGATCTGCTAGAAAAGTGCGGGCTTTCACGTGAGATAGAGGACTGGTAACACCGACAATTGTACTACCGAGAAAGTTTACTATTGTATACATTGCTATGGATTGGCCTTAGCAGAGAGTGAGATAACAGTCATCAAACAACCTGAAACTTCGGACTTAAACATATTTGCATGTTGAACACAAGGTGTTGCCATTCTAATAGTGTAGTTTTTAAGATTAGGAATTCCTGAAAATAACGTTGAACATTCCATGGGCGTTATTGGTAATGTCAACCTGTGTTACTTGGGAGCGCAGTTTAAATAGAAAGCAACGACCAATAATACATTACATAAGTGTAGCTACTCAATAGTTAGAGCTACCAGGCCTGTTGGAAGACGAGACATGCGAGAAAACGTAACTCATGTATTACAATGGTGTGTCAGTTCCGCAGTGTCAGCGACTATGGTCTTCACAAGACTTCTAAGAAATCGTACTACCCCACCTCTTACACAAAAGTAGTTATTTATGAGATTGGGACAGAAGATATTAAATAAAACTAGCCCCTTTACAACAAACCTTCTACAACATTTGTAACAGCAGTGTGAGAGGGAGGTGTGTGAGAAATTTTTACCACTTTGGTTACAATAATGTGTTAGAACCTATTCTTAATTCGGAACTATAGTGTGAGAAAAGTTTATCAAAGCCGTTAGGATAATGTACCTGTCCTACTGTACGGGTCAGCATATGGAATTTAAATAAATGCTTGAGCAAATTTATCTTCACATGAATATCGACAGCTAGCTGTAGTGTGGAATGGCAGACCAGATGAATCTAAGACAAGCATTTTCACTAAAGCTCATTCCTGATTCCAACCAACCAAGAGCGTTTTCTGGTATAAGTGAGCAGGTGAGTTCGATTATTAGATTTCTGATTAAAAGTTACCACCACATTATTTTACAAGTGTGGCGCTATCAAGTATGAATAAACATGTTTTTTCGAAGATTATCGTTAAGGGAAAGTTCACCTCAACATTCATAATAAGAGAGCAGGTCCCCTTAGTATGTGTAAACAGTCATTTATTAATCGCCCTCTAAACACCAAACATTTTACCGTATTCATTACAATAACGTCAGCACAATTTATGTATAAGTGATTAGGTGTCTTTTAAGATCAAACTTAAGGGAAAATGTATTACAATAATCATCACACCAGTACAGATCCTATCGGGTATGTGTACGCAGATGCTTTATAAGCGTGCCCTTCAAACGAAACCTTATACCACATAGGTTACAGTTGTGAGGAGGCTCGGCACCATGAGTGATCATGTGAGTTTTAATATGGCTCTTTAGACGAAACCTTTTACCACAATAATTACACCCATACGGACGTTCACCACTATGAGTGAGCATATGTGATCTAAGCGCGCTTTTCTCACGGAACCTCTTACAACAGATCATACATTCGTGAGGACGTACACCAGTATGAATGCCACGGTGGTAAGCTAACCCGGCTTTTACATAAAATCTTCTACCACATACGTTACAGCCATAAGGACGGACTCCAGTATGGGCTAGCATGTGTTTATTTAACATTCTCTTTTCACGAAAACTTTCAAGACATTGGCTACAGGAATGGCGACGCTCTTCGGTGTGAGTAAGACGGTGTTTAATTAACGAGCCTTGTTCCGAAAACGTTTTTCCACATTGATTGCAGAACAGCAGACGCACTCCAGTATGTGTTCCATGGTGATTGGTTAAAGCCGTTCTTGAACGAAACCTTCTACCACATAGGTTACAGGAGTGCGGACGTTCTCTGGTATGTGTGCCGAGGTGATATGTAAGCGCAGTTTTTGAATGAAAACTTCTACCACACTGGTTACATAAAACAGAACGGTCTCCCGTATGAATGACAAGGTGCCTGATCAGGTGATCCTTCCTACGAAATCTTTTATTACATTCAGTACAACAGTGCGGACGATCTTCAGTATGTGTGAGGAGATGATTCCGGAAATGAGATTTCTGCGAAAACTTCCTATCACATTTATTACAATTGAGTACCAACTCGTTAATAAGATGGTTTGGCTTTTCCCTGAAACGGTACAAGAGCAGTATGTCACATACATTATCAGTTGGCAAATCGCACAGCAGCTGACCTCCTTTTTCCAATATACTACAGCTACTATCACCTGTAACCACTGGAACACTGGAGTAAAAAAAAGATAAAATTATACCATGTATGAGGACGACAAGATAAAATACAGAAACCAAAAGGAAACTCATATTGATACTATAATTTTTCTCTTCAAATCACAAAGCAATTCTGTCATGAGAATCTAAAGAGCCTGACACAACCATGGGTAGACAGATGCATATTAAAGTGAGGTTGTCTTGAAAGCATGCTTTCAGATATTGTATATTGTACAAAACTATGACATATTCCCACAGTATGAAATGGTACAGAAGGAAAAACTGATACTTCATACAATAAGGAGTTGGCAGGGTGGTAGGAAAATAAATATTTGACTGGTAGCTTCTATCTAAGATTTATTATCTAGTTGCTTATTCAACAAAATAAGGCCAGCTTACTGAGAACACCTCCCCATAGAACAGACACAAATATACACAGGTACACTCGCTACTCTTCTCTCTGTTGTTTCTACAATGTATTCAAATAGTGACCACACACTTTACAGCTAATACGCATCAAAACACAGACTTACATGCTTATGCAAGATGGTCCAATCACATCAAATGAAAATTACTTCATATGCAAATGAGGTGCCTACTTTGGTGGTAAATCATGCACAAAAATACATTATTATCTATTTTTAATTTTTCAATTTAAAAAAGAGAAAATTTCTTAAAGTATAGTAATATACAATTTACAGTAATAATTTGTCTATTAAACACACAGCCCATTTCTTATAACTTTATATTATTTACAAAATTCTACTCACAATACCTACTGAACATAAAATAATGAACTCCTATACAGTATGTAGAATAACATCAAGTAATACTATACAATGGCTATAAGATTTATATTACATTATTTTTTGGCATGTTCGTACCTATCATACATAGCGACATGCTATGTGTTAACAAGAGCCATTCTTGCCACCCCATTCCACAGTTCCAGAAGGGCTTTTACTGCTACCATACAGGTTCAAAGGCCCTCAAAGACATCACTGTACTTAACTCCTATGGGCAGTCCCTTATGGCAGCTGGTTAATTTCCATAAACAAAGGGATATAATTAATTTATTCACAAAATTACTATATATACCATTACATGCATAGGTCGATGCCCACAAATATTTCACTTCATTTCTCTGTTGCAGTTTATTCTTTTCTTGAATATCTGGACAGATTTTCGAAAATAATCACTTACCGTGGTAAAATATTCGACACATTCATGCTCTTCCCAATCAATGAAGATTTACCTCAATCACTTGTGCTGGAACCCCATGTAGTTCTATACTTGTGGTAAGCCACGTCATCATAATTATTTTCCAAATTAATACTGTCTTGTATATTCCCCCCACTTGCCTACTCTCCTGTATAGGCTCTATGTAATTCTTTAAGACTAGTCCTCTCACTTCTCATACTTAAAACTTCCCACAAAGTTTATCTAATTTTTCTGACACATTATATTTTCTACTAAAATCCCATTACAAATCTTATTGCTTTTCTCTACACACCATCTACTTCTTTCATTAGGTATTCCTGGTGAGAATCCCAAACACTGTTTGCATGTTTCACATGACGAACAGAACAAACCCAGAGTTCCATCTACCATTACAGCCAGAATCAGCAAGAAGAGACACCTACCAACACCATACAGGAGGCAAACAGGAACCAGAAAGCAGTGTCAACTACCAGCACTGAGCAGAAGGCAAACAGTAACCAACTACTGCATAACAATATAAGCGAGGAAACATACAGAACACTTGAAGACAAAATCACAAAAAGAATGACCCAGCAAATACGATCAATAATGGAAAATATCACGCAAAATATCAAAAAGATGACAGGAGAGATCAGATGTACAAATACACAGAATCTGACACCTCAGCTAGATAATTAAAAAACAAACCTTGAAATACCATGCCGCTTTGGAAGGAATGCGCAGAAGTCCAACATGCGAAGAGAAACACACCCTATCCCAACACTTATAGGAAGAAATGAGGATTACAACTTAGAGGAAGATAACTTCCCAGCAATAAAATATGACTCACCACAAGGCCAAGAACAGAAAACATCAACAGGCGAAACAGCCGGGGAGAAGTGGACTGATATAATCGGGAAAAGGAAGAGACAACCAACGCGAACACAAGCGTCTATAACTGGAACAGGATCAGAAGACGAAAACATACAAGCAGCAGAAAAGATGGCCTGGATCTTCATAGGAAGATTACAACAGGAAACAACAGCAGAGGACATGAAGAAATTCCTTACTAAGAAGGAAATTATAGGAAACGTAATCTGTAAAGAATTATCAACGAAGTATAACACAAAATGCTTCAAACTGGGAATCCCATTTAAATACCTTGAACGAGTAAATAAATCCAACTTCTGGCCAACAATCATCACAGTCAGTGGTTTTGAGTTTTTTCAGAGGAACACAGGGATAAACTCGAATAAAACACACAATGGACTTTGGAGTAATACAAAATACAGAGAAAATGAGAATAAAGGAAACATACAAATAATGTTATGGAACATTGAAGGCTTAAAGAACGTATTAAACATGTCGCCAGCAGACTGCCTAAAAGGATATGACATAATGATATTAACAAAAATATTCCTCGCAGTCTGCTGGCTACATGCAGAATACTATTGCATACATCCACAAACAAAACAAGGAGAAAGAAGAAGACCCATAGGAGGAATATCCAATAAAAATGATAATGCAACTGGATCACTCTATACTAATAGAAACAAAACACATCCCAATTATAGCCACTTATTTTCAACCACATACAACGGCCTTGGAAATAATAAACGAATTAGGACAACTAATAACTCAGAGCAAACAAGACAACCCCCTAATCATAGCAGGAGACTTAAACTGTAGGTTGGATGTACACAATTACAAAACAAAAGTAGTAATGGAAAAATTACAAGATGGCCTTCTCCTATTAAATAACAGAAACATTCCAACCTACATATCTCACAACTGAACAAGCGTGATAGATGTTGCACTCATAAAAGGACAAACAAAAGGAGAAATAACCCCTATCTGGTCAGCAAATCACACACCAATAAGAAGGCATATCCCCATGAAAATAAAAATTCATGGAGATTGGTGATCACCAAACAAAAAGAAAAATGCCTATTATCAAGAAAAAATGACCTCGAAGAAAAAACAGACGGACAAGTCGACCAGATAAAAAAATAGAAGCACTCACTAAAGAAACGAGACCAGAAGAAGCGGCACAAACAACCCCAAAGGACTGAAAAGTGAAACAATCGTTCTACCAGGAATGCTGCCTGCTAAGAAAAGATGTACATGAACTAAAAACGAACAAGAAGAACTTTACACTATAGCAGGTATACAACAGAATGCTAACACAGAAAAAGAAAACGATATACTGGGAGGAAGAAGGTAAACGAATAGTAGAAGAGGTAAAGAAAGACCCATATCTCGCTCTACGTCCCAGGAAGTAAACACAGACACACTACATAAACATGCAAGAATGGACGACACACTTTAGCAATATACTTAACAAAGAAGGAATAACAAACATCCCAGAAAATTACCAAAGTACTAACATACTAGCACCAATAGAATGGACTGCGCTGACAACAAATGAAGTCCAAAACATCATCTCATGCACAAAGACCAGACCTGACAACATATACAGTGAGTACATAAAAGACACTGCTCATCTCCTACTGCCTATACAATAAATGCATCAAGACGGCCTCAATACCAGAGAGATGGACACATTCAACTATTAAAGTACTCTATAAAGGAACTGGTGACCCATATCACACAAACACATACAGAGGCATCGCTCTGGCGAACATACCAAAAACAATCAGAGAAGAAATAGATGAATATCTACCAAGAAACCAATTTGAATTCAGGAAAGGAAGATCAGCTATTAACGGCCTACAATTACTACTCAATAACATATGGGAAGTCTTTGAAACAAGAGAAAGGTTTTACGTAAAGTTTATAGACTTCATAAAAGCATTTGACCTCATAAATTGGGAACTTGTGACCCAGAAGCTGGAAGAAGCCCTCAACACAAACAATGTGTGGACTAAAACCATAAAAATGAACTCTGACAATATATCACTCTCAGAACCGATACTTCAAATGAACGGGGTATTACAGGGTGACCCAATTAGCCCGTTACTTTGCAACCTGGCAGTGGAAGAAATAATGAGAATAACCCATAAGGAAGACACAGTATCATACGCCTATGCCGATGATATAGTAATCAGATCAAAAGAAATCATGAAACTACAAAACGTGATAAAAGATATGTTTGAAATTAATACATCAGAAACAAAAATGATGGTATTTAGGCAAGGAGGATAGATCCCAGCAATGGCAAAAATCTTCATAAAGAGGCAGAAAGTAGCCATACTAAATGAGTTCAAGTACCTTGGCATCACTCTGCAAACATGTGCCAATTGCTTTACAAAGCATGTAACAGAGAAAGCAATACAGGCGGTATGGGCGATCAATACACTAAATCAACTACATCAGAACACTCAGCCTTGAGACAGCAATGGCACTATTTAGATCAAAACTCATGCCTATACTAACATATGGGATAGAAATCATATGGCCGTACTTCACAGAAAAGAACCTATCCTCTCTAGAAAGAGTAAAAGCTCTATACATAAAAAGAGCGCTCGGAGTACCCAAGACAACAAGATCAAGATTCGTCTACCTCCTAGCATGAGAATCCTTCCTCATTGATGACTTCAGAACACACCTGACCCTAGCCAACACTAGAGCAACAGAAAATCTCCTAGCAATACTCACCAAAAAAAGAGAAGACATTCCTTCAGAATTCTTTGGAACTGGGGTTATGATAGACCAGACATGGTCAACATCCAACTTCGAGATGAGGCACGTGTTCACAAGACTGGCAGTACATGATTTTCACCATCTAATTTGTACCAACACCTCATACTATGAACTGACAGAGACATGTAAGTGCAAATAATGTGGATACATGTGTGAACGTTACCACGTAGAACTCTGCATCAAAAGAACAAAAACAATTAAAGAATATGCAATCCAAGGCGCAAATGCGCGAGTACAGTATATATATAAATTGTATTATTTTTTCCCTCTTTCTGTATGGCTATTTGGCTGCAATAAATATATTATTATTATAATCTAATAAAGGACGAACCATACTTATGTAACTTCACCTGTAGCTCCATTCCATTCAACTTCAAGCAAGTTTAATTCTCACTCAATTATTACCATATCATTATTATTGTTTTTATGAGCATAATCTATTAGTTTCTCAAATATTTCAATGTCTCTTTCTTATCTTCTAGGCCTGTATGTTCCAATAATTCCCACTTCCTTTCATATTAACACAAATAAATTTTATCCTTAATATTTCATCCCTTTCATCAGTAAACCATTCATGACAGAAATAAATTTCCTTCGCTAGAATAAACAGCCCACTTCAATATCATATACCCTCGGTCTCTGTGATAGACTGTATAACCATCTTGTAAAAATTTCTCTACTACCACCCCTACCCTCAACCATGATTTACAATTCCACTCCTATCACATCAATCTCACCAGATTCCACCAAAATACTGCATATTAATTGCTTATTACTACTCCTTGACAGTTTACCAAGAGCAATTTCGGAACCTGTTTCACCCTTAAAAGTGACTGCTGCAATTGGTACCTTAAAATTCCTTTCTTTCTTGGTTTATTTCCTGAATTTCTTGGTTCTCTTCTTCTGTATTCCTTTCACTGCCTTCAATAAGTTTTAAGTGTATGGAAGTGCAATTATATTCTGTGGTATCACAAACTCTTCAATACTTGCACATAGTTCCCTCACCAAGAAATTTCTACCCCATTGATAGATATGCATGCAATGCCTTAATATTATTAATGTGCTTATGGATACTAATATAAAATTGCAAGTTTTGCTCATTTCCTTATTTACACAACATTCTGGATGATCAAGCTTATAGGGTATTTTAGTAACTAAAAATTTGTTGAATTTAAGAGGGACAGAGTAGATTTCACGTGATGAATGTTTCTCCTAAAGACTTGCCAATATCACAGAAGTATATACAATACCTTGAATTGCACTGACACTATATTTCTAATAATGTAGGGTAATGTAGAGATCATAACTTACGATACTATATTTCTACTCAATTTTCACAGCAAGTCCTCTGCCATGACTGTCATTATAAATATCCACTGAAGGCCCTACTAGTTTATTTTCTAGGTCTATTGGGAACTACATCACTATCACAAAAGAAATCATCTCTGCTATCTAACACACCACGTAAGTCCCCCAAAGCAGATCTCCTCGCTTACATTGAACACTCAATAACACACTGCTTCAAGATACTAGGTCCCCCAACTCCTGGCTTACCAACTACTGATATGCATTTAGGGCAGTCACCCAGGTGGCAAATTCCCTATCTGTTGTTTACCTAGCATTTTCTTAAATGATTGCAAAAGTGGACAATCAACAAAGAGTAATGAAAACAATAATTTGAATATAAATTGGACAGGTAGATCAAGTTTTGATATCATTGGTGGATCAATTTTATCACAGTGCTGAAAACACCAGAATTATCAATAAACACCTGAATGTTGATTGAGTAACCCAACTAGAAAACACAAACACTCTTGATGATAGGTTCTGAACAACAGGAAGCACTAAAGAATGGATGTTACGAACATCTCATCCCAAAAAATTAAACATTTATTACAACACACAGTTCAGTGATATTGCATTAGTTAACAGCACAGTCGAGTAAAATAGCAGATTGAATTGACGGATTGGCCGTACTCCTGATAAAATTATAACGTTATTTGCTTTACATCCCACAAACTACCTTTACAGTTTTTGGTGATGCTGAGGTACCAGAATTTATTCCTGTGGGACTTCCTTTACATGCCAATAAATCTATCAATATGTGGATGACTTATTTGAGCAAATTCAAATATCACCAAACTCAGCCAGAATCAAGCCTGCCAATTTCGGTTCAGAAGACTAGCACCTCAACTGACTGAGCCACTCAGCAGGCCCCAAAGAAAAAAATCGAAGGGATTTACTTCAGGGCTTCGTGCCACCCACTGAAATAGATGATTTCAACCAATTCAATCATTCGAAAAAAGTTCTGTCTAAGTACTCCTGCATGACAGAGAAATGCATGAGTCATACAATCAAGATACCTCTTTGTATGTGCAGAGGAATGTGATTCAGAACCTCTGGCATTATTTCAATTAAGAGCTGCACACACTGTTGGCCTGTCAAAATGCAGTGGGAGTATGAATGACCAATGATTCTGTCCCTGCCTTCTACCTATACTTTCAATGAGAAGCTATGCTGAAAGTGACTGAACAACATGATGAGAAATTTCATCACTCCAGACATCAGTGTTAAGAAAATTATGAAATCTATGTTTGAAACATGATTTATCAGCAGGAATAATTCATGGGAGATAATACAGTTGTTTATTAAACAAATTTTGACAAAACCAATAGATATCACCAAAAGTAGATAAATGCGAAGTGTCACTAATATAAGAAATTAACATTCGATAGAAGAATGCACAGATATACAGAGGTCTGAAAGGAGACAGAATCACATGTCGAAATCACGAAATGTTAATTCACTGGAATGGCCATCTTGCAAGAATGGATAAAAGTAAGGCCATGGTCAAGCAGATACCTCCCACAAGGAACACTTAAAATAATATGGAAAACAGATTTGTGAAGGTAATATTAATAATCTTTTACTGACTCAGCTACCAAGTCATAACATCTAGGCAGCCTGCTAATCACTAGACATTATGGGCAGAGTTACTTTAATTCTGTGGAATTTTCTATCACGCCACCATCGAACCAGGATTTTTGGACTGTGAGTAAAGTACAGGTGACAGAATTCAAGAATGATGTGGATGGACCTGTGCTGGCATTGAACCCATGATATTGGGCTCTCAGTGTCTCCCCTCAACCACTTGTCTGAATATGGAGCTACTGAACACACAAATAGCAAATTCCATATTGTCGAGGGTTAGGGGTGTAAAATCTAATTAAGCTAAGCTGTACTTACTTTTCTTCTTTGAGACAGGCAACCAGCTGACCAACTGCGGGTTCAACTATGCTTATTTCCTGCTTAATATCAGTAGTAGACTGTAAGGAACAAATATGGAAAGCAAGATAAGAAAGACAGAGTAAGCAGATAACTAGAGTAAAAGTTTATACACATGATCTAGCTGACAACAAAAATTTCATAGTTGCAAAATAAAAACAGCAATATATTCTACCGATGTAACATAAAATGAACATGTGTCATGTCATAATTATATTAAGAATACGAGCAAGAAAAGAAACTCATAATAGGATAAAGATGACAGCTCTGGAAGATGTAATAGGAGAAGATAATCTAGGAGGACAATTAATAATCCCCTAATCCCTTTCTCTCTCTTTCCACAACATCTCAACATCAAGTTCATCCTACTTAGTCTTCTTAAACGACTTTTCACTTGTTTGTTCCTTGTGTTCCCAAACATGACTGATTGTCAAAGAGACATACAGTACATTGGATCTCAACCTCTTGCCTACCATGTCCAAGTTTGGATTAAAAAATGTCACTTCTTGTACTAAATACTGTACAGCCCTATATATTTCCTTACCCAGTGAAAAGAGAATCTAAACATTCAAGATGTGGATACAACAGTAAATGTTATAAAACGTGTGTTATTTTTATTAGTTGCTTGATGTTGCACCAACAGTGATAGGTCTTAGGGAGATGATGGGATAGGAAAGGACTAGACATGGAAAACAACAGATCTGGGCTTAATTAAGGTACGGACCCAACATTTCACTGGTGTAAAAATGGAAAACAGCAGCTAGACATCTTAAGCGCTGCCCGACAGAGCAGATCAAACCCACTGCTCTTGTGGTTGCAGCATAGTAAAAAAAAAAGTAGTACTCTAAACAAAGAACTCTTGACCTGAGCTCATTAGGACAATTAAAATGAGCAGGTTGGAATATATGGGTCACATTATGAGGACTCCTGAAAAGAAGAGTCTGCTTCAAGTAATATTTCAAGGAAAAAATTTAGGCAAAAAAAGGACCTGGCAAATGATGTACATCTTGGATTGAGATTTTGAAGAAATGTGTCGGAACTTTTTGACACGTGACAAAAGGAAGATAGCCATATGTGTAGCTGAAATCCAGTTGGGATAAGGTAGCAGTAGCAGTGATTAAACCAGCTGCTGCATGCCATGGAGTGGAGGGGCTTTAAACTATACTATATGCTACACATTGCCTAGCATTACATTTTGAACTACATGAAGAAAATGAAAGGTGATAAAATGTTTGATTACTTAAAATTTGTTCACCTCTGACAAATCTGATTTGGTTTCTTCTTTCAAGTGCATCTTGTCTGATTTAAGTTCATTTTGTCCTGTGGAAAAGTTAAACATATTAGGCACCTTCTCGGGACACATCTGGCAATTTACTTTCATATGTGTGGGCCTAACAATTCATTATTTCCTAATAAATGAGTCAGATTCAAATGTTCATTATTGTTTCTCAAAAATGTCCATGTCGAGGATCATTAAAATCATGACAACAATGAGAACTTCAGGAGTGGAAAGTGTCCTTCTTGAATACCCAGAGATATTACTGAAGTGAGGTGCAATTATACAACATAAAATCTTCTAAAATAACACTACATGATCAAGAAAATATAAAGATTTATTGAAAAATATTCTGCTCATCATAAACAAACCAATCCTTAGATATACAGAACTTAAAATTTATCACTGATATCTTTCATATACTGTACTGAAACCT
This sequence comes from Anabrus simplex, assembly GCF_040414725.1. NCBI lineage: Eukaryota > Metazoa > Arthropoda > Insecta > Orthoptera > Tettigoniidae > Anabrus > Anabrus simplex. Next base: position 37,223,436 of record NC_090277.1, on the reverse strand, counting down.
ACAGCTCAGCACGAAATACGTACTGTCCATGTCTCCCATTTTCCGTGAAGTGCTCAGCATGAAGGCAGGGAGGATCCCCAGCAGCTCTACCATCAGCTGGCATAGAGAGCTAGGTGTCACTGAAGAGGTAAACTAAGGAAATGAAGAGTGAGGTAGTTTTGCATTGTTTTCCTCTCCTAGCCAGACAATGCCATTACCTACCAGTCTTTTAAATTCGATGAAATATACAGACCAACCATATGAATGTCAATTGCATACCCTTTCTTACTGGACCTGGCTTTTTCAGGAATGGTGATACTAGCACTGTTCATACCTCAGTCTCTTTTATATTGTCAGAGTCAAGGATGGGACTGAGACACAAAATACAAGTAACAAACATGTCCTGGGCCAATCCAGAAGATATCAGGCATTGAACACACAATATTCTCAGCAGAGATGGATTAGGGCTGGCCACCTCACATGAAATTTGGAAATGAAGACATCAAGGACATAAGCCCTAAACCTCATGAACCATACAAAATACTATTCCTACAATGACTACAATGAGCTAGAATAACATAAAGGGGCTGTATGCCTGTCATCAATGCTCCTTGTGAAGGCAGTCATGTTCTGAGTTGGCATGAGAACATACGATCAGCTGAGAGGGAGACTGTGCATGGTGACTGGACTTCTTATGTTTTAAGAAATTAAAAGTTAGCTTGTCGCCTTCAAGAATGCAAGTGCTACATTCAGCATACATCTGCACTTACCAGTTTAACTAAACCAAGAGTATATTCTTTTTAAGTAAGTCTTAGTGAATTACAACAGAGGTTTGTTTTTGTAAATTCTGATTGTAATTAAATCCATCTTAATGTTTACACAGAGGAAGTACTCAGATTCACAGCAATTATTTATTTGAATATGTTTCTGATTTTATTTAAAGGACAAGGAATTGACTCAACAATGTGTTTTGAGGATGAAAATAGACAAGTGGAATCCCAAATAGACTCTCCCTTCTAACAACATGCACATGTGAACTGGCAAAAGGAACACAGCCTCATGTTAGTTCGTGATCTAAGGTAGTGCTGTCATGATGTTTTTGAAACAGGAAAAATGGAGTTGGATAAAGATTGATGACAGTGTCATCCAGATTTTCAACAGGCTTGCGGGGAATCTGCATATACTTACATGAGAGTAGCATGGTGGTAAAAGCCTTCAATGTATAATGCCAAAATGTGGCAGAGATGCATCAACCAGGTCGTATTAGTGCCAGTGAGGAAGAAGATACATTATTTCTGAGCTAGCCCGAGACTCCGGGTTAGGGAACAAGACTGTGCTTCATATTTGTAGGAATACCTAAGCATGAGAAAAACTGCATCACGATGGGTTCAGCGTGATTTGAAAAAATGCAGAAATAGTTACAATACAACATGACTTGTAACTACTTGGAGCATTAAAAGTGTGAAGGGGAGGCTTCCTTATGCCATATCATGATGCTGGATGAGACATGTAAATTGTATGACCCACAATTGACACGCCAATTGAATGAATGCCATTATCATGGGTAACCTCAAAGATCAAATTTCGTCAGAAACCCAGCCGTGTGAAAGTTATGGTTATTCTCGGGTAAAACTGTTACCCTAACATTATGCTCCTTCACAGCAGACTGTCAGTGTGAAGTACTACTGTTCAATTTAGGAACACAACCAGTAACCTGCTTTCAGAAAGAAGTGGCAACACTTTCTGCAGGATCCATGCATCATTTTGCATGACAAGGCTCACAGTAAGAACAGTGCAAACTGTGGATGATTTGTTTGGTGAATGGGGCTTGGAATACCTCTACCAACCACCATTATCCATGGACTTTAGCTGTTGTGACACATGTTTCCTAAGATGAAGGAACCGTACCAGGGCCTTCGCTTCAGGACTGTTCCAGAGATTCATCAGCAGTAGACCACTATGAACATAAAAGGTGCTGCTATAGGTACCCTACGACCCCCCACATCACTGGCAATGGGTAGTACAGAACGCTGGTGATTAGTCTGAAGGACAGTAAATCATGGTATAACATGTACCTCTTTTGTATGAGTTGTAATTAAATAGTTGCTATTCATAAAGTTCCAAACGTGGTATACATCCAAGAACATTCCTTTTACAAGTTGCTTTACAGCACTCCAATACATACAGGTCTTATGGTGATGATGGGATAGAAAAGGGCAAGGAGTGGAAAGGAAGCAGCCTTGGCCTTAACTAAGGTACAACTCCAGCATTAGCCAGGCTAAAACTGAAAACCATGAAAAATCTTCATCAGGGCAGTTGAGAGTGGGGTAAATCCTCACTGATTTTCTGGGTGGGGCATTGTAAGAATAGGAAAGTACTCAACATAAAGAACTGTTGACCTGAGCTCATCAAGACAATTAACAGCAGGTGGCTGGAATATGTGGGTAAGATTATGAGGACTAACAAAAAGGATGGTCTGCTACAAGTAATATTTCAAGGAAAAAGGTTTAGTCAAAAGAAGATCAGGGAGAAAATGAACATAAGGGATTGACATTTCAAAGAAATAGGTTGGAGCTCTTGACTCATGACAAAAGAATACAGCTATGCTCATAGCCTACATGGGGTTAGGATAAGGTAGCAGTAGCAGTGATGAAACCAGCTGCCATGCACTGGAGGGGCCTTGAACAGTAACAGCTGCTATATATTACTGACATTAAATTTGAAGATGTCTGTTATTTAAGGGGGCTTGACACCTAATGGTACGAGGTGAACGATATGAAAATTATAATTTCAAAATGTATCCACTGATTACAATCTAAAACAAATAATGATGAAAAAATGATAGTGAAACAGAAACAATCAGTGGGTCCCACTCACAATGCCTTAATTACCAGGAGGATACTTATCTAAAGGAGTCCAAGTACATATCACTGGCCCCTCATAATGTTATTAATCACTGGTCAAGCAGAACCATGATGTTCCTCCCATATTGGTGCTAATCAAAGGTAAGGTAGACTGATGGTTTTTCTTGCATGATGGCACTAATCACAAGTAAAGGAGACGCATGGTATGTCACACACAACGGCACCACTCATGGGCAACAAAAACCCATGGTGTTTCACACGTAAGGGTACTACTCACAAGCATGCATACCCATGGTATTCCTCACATAGTGGGAGTAAACATGGACACCAGCCAAAGTTGTTGTGCTTCTTACACTGTGGTACTAAACACAAGCAACATACATCCTCGGTGGTTCACACAATATGTTAATGCCCACATGCAACATAAATTCAATGTATTCCTCACACAATGGTATTTCTCTCAAGTAATACTGACCCATGGTTTTTCTCGTATAGTGGTACTAATCACAGGCAGCCAAACCTGTGGTGTTCCTCACATAGTGCTGCTAATAACAATGTAGACCCATGGTGTTTCTCACAAAGTAGTACTAAATATAGGTAACACTGTGGAACCAACCAGTTGAATGTACACAATTACACTTATCATAAACAATGCCCAGAATCATTGTGATATTCACATAAATTTACTGTTCCTATGTAATGCAGACGCATGGTTTTCCATCAAAGTGGTACTAGTCATAAGGAATGCTGACCCATGGTGTTCCACAGGTAATGGTACTAATCACAAGTAGACTCACTTTTCTAATTCCATCAACCCTTCATTACCACTTTTAATCACCTCTTATGACAGGCAGGTAATGTGGGTGCAGTCTTCGTCCATGTCCCCCAACCTCAGAGCACAGAGAAGAGAGAAGAAAGAGAAAAGATGGGATCTGATGGTAAGAAAAATAAAGTACCAGACAAAGGACAACGGCCATAAAGGGAGTGCACACCCTAGGCATCGAATCCTCCAATACCGTCGGGGTTGGAAAAGAACAACAGTTGACCAAGGCAGGTTGGACAGGATAGGTAAAAGTGAGAGGCTGACACAACTGGAAGCAATGCAAAGACTCAGCTAATGGCCCCATGTTAACCAGCACATGCTCTCAAGTAGAGAGCTCCTGAAACACCCTTTAGTCACATCTTATGACAGTCAGGGGATACCATGGTGTATTCTTCATCTGTGTCCCACACTGAAAGGGAGTAGCATAAAGTTTTTAAGTATATGAAGATATATAAATATTATTTCAAAAGATTGGTGATCTCACTATAAATACCATATTTCCCCTTTAAAATGAGGAATCGTTCATTGAAATCTATTCGCAGATTACTCATAATTTGCATAATCAGAGAAAAAGGTCTTCAAATTTTATATTACTTCAAAGGTGTTCACCTGTGTTTGTCCTGGCTCTGGCAACTCCATCTGGGTTTCTTCTTTAAAATGAATCTCATCTGGTGTAGATACATAGTTGTCCTGTGGAAGAGTTAATATATTAGGCGCATTCTTGATACACATCAGGAAATTTAATTACATATGAGTGGGGTTAACAATTCATAATTTGCTAGTAAATGAGTCAGTTTCAGTTTCAATTCCTAGTTTTCTTCAGAAAATTTGCATGTTGAGGATTGTTGGAAACATGAACGCAAAAAGACCCCCAGGAATGGAAAAATGTCCTTTTTGAATTCTCAGAGATATCTCTGAAGTGTGGAGCAATTATATAAGAACTTCTAAAATAATACTGAAAAATCTGGAAAATGTACAGACATACCGAAAAACATTCTGCTCATCATAAAGAAACCAATTCTGAAATTTGGAACTTCAAAATATACCACTATCATCTTTCACCTGTTGTACCAGCAAATACAGCTCAGCACAAAATATTTTATCATCCATATCACCTGTTGTCTGTAATGTGCTAAGCTTGTAGGTAGGGAGGATCCTCAACGGCTCTACCATCAGATGCCATAGAGAGCTAGGTGTCAATGAGGAGGCAAACTAAGGAAATGAAGAGTTTGGCAGTTTTTCATTGCTTTCCTCTCCTAGCCAGATAGTGCTGTTTCATACCAGGCTCTCATGTTCACTGAAGTATAGACACAGACCTTCCATATGAATGCCAATTTCACATCCTTTCCTACAGTATGTGGCTCTATTAGGTATGGTGTTACGAGCACTGGTCAAATCTCAGTAACTTTCATATTGTCAGAATCAAGGATAAGACAGACACAAAATACAAGTGACAAACTGGTTTTGGGCCAATCCAAAAGACATCAGGCATTAACCATGCAGTATCTCACTGGAGGTGGATTAGAGCAGGTTGCCTCATATGAAATTTTAAAAGGAAGTCATCAAGGACATAAGTCATAAACTACATGAACCACACAAACAATTATTCCTATACATTATCTGAACAACACTGAGCTACAATAACATAGGGGACCCCTTCAGAAGATGCCACAAGGGAAATCCCCAGGAATAATTGATGAAGTCAGTACAGACATGATTAAAGCAGCAGGAGTCCAGGGTTTACAGTTGCTACAGAGAGTCCTCAATGCAGTTTCAGTAAATGACAATATACCTACTGGTTGGAGCAAGCTTGTCACTATCCACCTGTTTAGGAAAGAAAATCACCAAAGATACTCCAACTACTGGGGAATAACAATCCATTCTCATTGACTTAAGTTTCTTGAGAAAATCTTAAGGGAGAAGATTGCGAGTCATCTTAGAGCCACAGTCAGAAAAGGAACTGTATGGCTTCAGGGCTAACAGGTCCACAACAGACCTAATCTTCAGTGTCCATATGTTAATGGAAAAATAGTGGGAAAAAGGGAAAGATCTGTTTATGGAATCCCTTGATAATGAGATGGCATATGACAGCATTGCGAGAGATAAGATGTGGGAATGCCTGAGGAAAAATTAATGTGCCAGAGGTATTGGTGAGGATAGTCCAGATGCTGTATGAGAACTGTACCAGCTGTGCGTGATTGGGCGAAGGACATTCATCCTGGTTCCAGACTAAAAGTAAAGTCCAGCAAGGCAGTGCATTATTCCCATAATTTTTTTATCAATTTCATGGATGACATAATAAGAACATCAAGAAAACCTCTGGTGAACTGAATGTGATGGCTTTCCCTGATGATGTTATAGTCTGGGGAGAAAACTGAGGAACAGGCAGTTGATACTCAATGAATGGAAGGTTAAGTTCCAGGAGTTCAATCTCAAGACAAGTGAACCCAAAACAGTAGTGATGGCAATAAATAGAGAGGGACTGCCAGCAAACCTCATGCTAGGAAACCATCCACAAAGAAGTGTGGAAAGCTTTACATGACTTGGCAGTATAATATCTTGAGATACACTAGCAACAAAGGAGGTGGCAAATGGAGTGCAGAAGAGCTCTCACTTTTACCAGCAACTTCGAACACCTCTCTGGGATACCAAAGTTCCAACAAAATTAAAGCTGGTGGTGTTCAATCATTACTTCATACCAATCATAACCTATGGTAATAAAAACTACACCATCACTAAGGAAGACTCATCAAAGTTGCAGGCATCTGAAACGAAGTTCCTTAGGTCCACAATTCAAAAAACCAAACTGTACAAGTGAAGGAATAATGTGGTTAGGAAGGAAGCTGAGTTTGTTACATCATTGTTAGATCAGGTCAGCATTACTAGATAGAGGTTGTTTGGGCACCTACTGAGGATGGAGCCGACAAAGACAGCATATGTTTTTTTTGCTAGTTGCTTTACATCGCTCTGACACAGATAGGTCTCATGGCGATGATGGGACAGGGAAAGGCTAGGAGTGGGAAGGAAGCCCCCGTGTCCTTAATTAAGGTACAGCCCCAGCATTTGCCTGGTGTGAAAATGGGAAACAATGGAAAATCATTTTCAGGGCTGCCGACAGTGGGATTTGAACCTACTATCTCCCGAATACTGGATACTGGCCGCACTTAAGTGACTACAGCTATCGAGCTCGGTGGATGACGTCATTACGAACCCAACATATCGCAATAAGACAGAATAAAAGAGGCTCACCAACAGTACCCAGAAACTGGAACTGTAAAATACTGATGATTAAAGTTTATACAGAGGAAGTACTGGGAGTCGCAGTAATTATTTATTTGAGAATGTTTCTGATTTCCTTTAAAGACTAAGGAATTAACTCCACAATGGGTTGTGAGGAAAAAACGAGACAAATGGTACCCCTACCAATACAGTCACTTATGTTCTGTACACTTCCAAAGTAAGTGCAAGTATCAAATGGCCAGGAGCAATTACTGCCAAATGATGTCACAACCATATTTCATTTTTCCCCACATTTGAAAAAAAAAATGAGTTCCCACTGCCAAGAAAACATAACAAAGAAAACCCATCAGAGACAAATGATAACATCCTGCTAAACAATTAAAGTATATAAAGTGGGGACTATTATATAATTTCAAGTTATTTATCCATAATCATTTGCTGATCTTACTGTGCAATACAAAATTGTAGTTGTCCGGGTGACATTCTTTTAAAATTATACTATTTTTATCATTTACATTACCAAATTAATGACCGAAACTACAACCTATGTCCCAGCCCGAAGAAATAAAACCAGCATTTGCTGCAGGCTATAAGGAAATAAAATGGCTTCAGTCATGGTACACCAAGCTCGATAGCTGCAGTCGCTTAAATGCGGCCAGTATCCAGTAATCGGGAGATAGTGGGTTCGAACCCCACTGTCGGCAGCCCTGAAGATGTTTTTCCATGGTTTCCCATTTTCACACCAGGCAAATGCTGGGGCTGTACCTTAATTAAGGCCACAGCCGCTTCATTCCCATTCCTAGGCCTTTCCTATCCCATCGTCACCATAAGACATATCTGTGTCGGTGTGACGTAAAGCAAATAGAAAAAAAGTCATGGTACAGCTAACAAAGAGGAGCAGCAGCAAATTCTTAAAGCAGCAAGAAATCATTAAAGGACTCCACAAGAAGCTTAATGATTCAGGTCACAAAATTTTGGGGAGCTATTTCCAAGAGGTGATCCATGACCTGTTCAGTATCTCTACTGTTACCTCAGGAAGTTTCTCACACCATCATATTCTCAAAATCTTTGTCACTAGGCAACATCTATTGATAGCAGTCCAGGTTTTACAGATGGGAGTACTGAAAAGAAAAACTAACCCACCCCTAACCCCATGGCACTACAGCCGTGAAGGGCCTTGGCCTACCAAGCGACCACTGCTCAGCCCGAAGGCCTGCAGATTACACAGTTTTGTGTGGTCAGCACGACAAATATTCTTGGCCAATATTCTTGGCTTCCTACACTGAGGCCGCTATCTCACCATCAGATAGCTCCTCAATTCTAATCACGTAGGCTGAGTTGACCTTGAACCAGCCCTCAGATCCAGGTAAAAATCCGTGACCTGGCTGGGAATCGAACCTGCGGCCTCTGGGTAAGGGGCACACAACCTACCCCTACACCACGGGGGCGACCAAAAGAAAAAAACTAGTTCGGGCTATTTCAATCCTAGAATCTTAAAGGTTTAATGAAATGGCTATTAATGAGGGCTTGGTGTGGGACAATAAGCCATTGTGTGGCTATGTTCACTTAGGTTAGGGATATTATGACACTAAGGAATATGAAGTGGACAAGGAGGCCTTAGACTTTATGGTGGCAGGAATGAATAGGAGCTGGAAAATACCAGTGAGAGAAGTGCCCAAAGAAGTAAAATTTTATGAAACAGTATTTGAGAGAACTACACGAGGCAGCTACAAAAATCATATATAGTCAACATTTGTGATGGAATTCAGACTAATCGCCTGAGGAATGAAGATTGTTCTCCGTGGTAGTTAGAGGTGAAAGAAGGTGCGGGGTGGTGAATAGGTCTCAGGCTACGAAATTAAAGTGAATTTAAAATTTAACAAGGTTATATTTTCTTTTCAAAATCAAGAAATAACAAACATGGCAGTGTTGTTTTCCCATCCAGCAGACTCTGAGCAAACAGATTTGCTTTCATTGATGCTACCCATACTATAAAACTTGCAAAGAATTTGCTAGCAGAATATCAGGCTATCAGTGTTCCAGACCAAAAGAATATAACTGAGGTGAAATACCTGAAAAAAAAAACATGTAAACTGACAGGAAGCGAAAGGCCTGCACACTGATAATATTTTAAGGAGAAAAATTCAGAATGGATGAGACAGAAGATGAACACTTCCTTAGCTGCATAAACCTTCAGCAATTCTGTGGCTAATGACCTTAAAATTTGCAGAGATCTGGGTTCTGAATTATTTGCTGATTGTGAAAGTACCAATCAGTTTTTAATGTTGCTAAATCTAGGATTTGATTTAACAAATTCATGCCATTCTATGGCAAGCAAACCAAGGCTGCAAACAGGTATTCAAACAAGGCCAAAATCTGAAATATTATTATAAAATGCATAAATAATCTTAAAAATATTAGGTTAAAGGAGTCCTCGAACCTCTGTAACTTTAAGAAAAAACTGCACAGAATGGTATCATTTTTGATTTGTTAAGTGTGCAAGGTCTGGCAGAAAAATATGTCTTGTGAGATGATTCCATAATAAAATACCTCCTCACATGCATATTAAGCCAGGATCACCTGGAATTCTTCTTTTCATGGACGAGGGAAAGAGCGGGAAACAAAGTGCTGCTCAATTCAAAGCTGCATACAGGCAGTGTCTCAATGGTCAGACCAACCCACCTTGTAATTATAATATGTTCTTTGAAAGACACTCTTTTTTGAGACCTGAGCTTGCACAGACAATTCCACAAGAAACCAATTTGTTATTATTATTATTATTATTATTATTATTATTATTATTATTATTATTATTATTATTATTATTATTATTATTATTATTATTATTATTTGCCTTTATTTGTAGTCGCGAAGTTAGGACTCATGGTCCTCTCTTACACTTGACCACACTTCATTAACACTGTACATCTGAGAGCAATACTCATAATCTTATCTTAAAACTACCATTATAAACTAGAAACAAAATATGAAACAAAATAACATAAACTCTATAAATATTCTTAGTCATGTCTTAAAACTATCATTACAAATTAAAAGTTGAATGACACAAAATACCATAAGCACAGTAAATGTACATTCATACACACGTTCACTCTACCAGATTCATTCAGCCTGGCGGCACACATCGAGGAGATGCTCACGGCAAGACAACTTGAAGGAATTTAAGGAATTTATGGCTCTAATGTTGTGGGGGAGAGAATTCCATATTCTAGCTCCATTTGCAACAAAGGAACGGCTAAATGCTGCTGACCTGCTGAGAGGGATAGCAAGTGTACTGCCGGAGCGTGTTATGCTGGTGGAAAAAGGATAGGAAATTGAGTTGTGAAGATAAGTAGTATGGGATATTCCCGTTTAATACTCGAAAGATTAATACTGCCACGTGGAGGTTTCTATATTGTTCAAATTTTAGAAGGGAAAGTTGTCGATAATAAGGGGTAACATGAACATCATAGCGTAAGGAAAAGATTAATCTAATACATGAGTTCATAGCACATTGTAATCAGTTTAGTTGTTCTCTCGTGGCATCAATTAGTACTACGTCACAGTAGGAAAATATAGGGAGGATAAGAGTATCTATAAGCCTAATTCTCATGTTTAGTGGCAGCATATTTTGATGATATTTTAGTGGGTGAAGGGACGCGTACACTTTTCTACAGATATTTGTAATGTGCTCTCCCCAGTTAAGATTCTCGTTTATAATTACACCAAGATTTCTTACCGAGTTTTTGTACGGAATAATTTTACCGGATAAAGTTAGTGGAGGAATGTTTTTGTTTTTTGCCGCAATGATTTGTTTTGTTTGCCCAACAATAATAGCTTTAGATTTTGATGTATTAATTAAAATACAGTTTTCATGAGCGTATGCACAGATATTATTTAACTAAGAGTTCATATAACCGTTGCTTGCTTGATGTCTGAAATTTTGGAATGATAATAAATCTGCAGATCGTCAACATACAAGTGGTATTTACAGTGTCTTAGCCGTGTCGATATATCGCTAATGTAGATAACAAAGAGGTGGTCCAACTACAGAGCCTTGTGGTACTCCTGAATATTTCATTACCCATTCAGATGACCTATTCTGAAGAATTACGCGTTGTTTTCGCTCCGTAAGATATGGGAGAAAGAATTCTAGAGCTGTCCGTCCAAGGTGAAGCGATTTTTCAATTTAGCAACCAGTACGTCTATATTTACTGTGCCAAAAGCGCTGCTAAAATCAAGGAGTGTAAGTAACGTCACCTGCCTTTCGTCCATAGCACGTCCCATGTCGTCTGTAACTTTCAGCAGGGCAGTGGCCGTACTGTGTCCCTTTTTGAAACCCGATTGTAAAGGGTCAAGTAGTTTGTATTTATTTAAATAGTCGGTTAAATGCACGTGGACTATGCGTTCAAGAGGCTTGGAGAGAGATGAAAGTATGAGTAATGGCGGGAAGAATAATGTCAATGATGTGTTGTATTATGAGTATCGGTATTTCATCAGGTCCTACAGCAGATGATGTGATTGATAATACCTCGCGTTTCAAGTCAATCTCTGTGACTTCGCGAAATTCAAAGAATGGCCTATTTTATGGTGGCTGGGTCAGAAGAGATTTTATAGTCTGTGATATTGTGTGTATTTCCGGTTTAAATTTTATTTCAGAAAAACCAGATTTGATCATGACTATATCACCAATGATGAAGCCCTTGATTATTATGCAGGCAGTGTGGTAAAATGTATCACTAAATCAATTACATGTGAGCAGTACTTGCGCAATTTGCAGCGCATGAGCACTGATAACATATGTTGATTGGCGCAGTGTAATGAGACGGGACGAAACACGACGCGTGTTTTTTTTATTTTTTAAGTAAGGTCCGTTTTGTTTTAGACACTAGGAGTTCACGTGCAATTCGCAACGAGCGCGTGCGTCGTGTACCGACATGCCTCGGGAACGACTGTGCTCAGTTTCACCTTGTTAGCTAACCTGTGCGGTTCTGTTCTGTGCTTTCAAAATGTTTAAGACTATCAGCTCACCCGCCGCGTGTGAGGTTCGGACAGTGATGCGGTTTTTGTCAGCAAGGAATCTGTCTGCTGCAGAAATTCATTGACAGATTTGCAAAGTGTACGTTGATACTGTTATGAGTGAAAGCAAAGTGTGTAAGTGGATACGACAATTCAAATACGGCCGTGACAACGTCCACTTCTGTCGCCCTTCTTTGATTACAGACGATTTGGTGACTTCAGTTGAAGCGAAGATTCGTGAGAACAGGCGCTTCACAATAACAGGTCTCTCAAACGAATTTCCTGATGTGTCGAGATCAGTGCTTTACAACACTGTTTCTGAACACCTAAAGTTTAGGAAACTGTGCTCCCAGTGGGTCCCGAAACTCCTAACAGAGGACCACAAAAACCAAAGATTTGAGTGTGCGATAAAGTTCTTCACCCGTTATGACAAAGAAGGTGACGGCTTCTTGAGTCAGATCGTACCCGGAGATGAAACATGGGTTTCGCATATCACGCCCGAATCGAAGCAACAGAGCATCGATGGGAGACACACACACTCGCCTGTAAAGGTGAAGACCAAACAGACTCTGTCCCAGCGCAAAATCATGGCGTCGGTGTTTTGGGATAGGCATGGTGTTTTGTTGGTCGACTTCATGCAACGAAGAACCACTATCAATACAGAAGTATACTGCCAAACACTGAAAAAGCTACGCACAGCGATTCAAAACAAAAGACGCGGCATGCTGACAAAGGGAATTCTCCTTCTCCATGACAATATAAGACCTCACACTGCAGGTCAGACGCGCGATTTATTGGACAGTTTTGGCCGGGAAGTTTTAGACCACCCACCCTACAGTTCTGATCTTGCGCCGAGCGATTACCATCTGTACCTCCACCTCAAACATCACCTCAGTGGCAACCATTACAATGATGACGACGACGTGAAAACGGCAGTGAACTCTTGGTTATCGAGCAGGCGGCAAGTTTGTATGAAGAAGGTATTATGAAATTAGTTACGAGGTATGATAAGTGTTTGAACAAACTTGGCAACTATGTCGAAAATAGATTTTTTTTTGCTATTTGTTTTACGTCGCACCGACATATATATGTCTTACAGCGATGATGGGACAGGAAATTCCTAGAAATGGGAAGGAAGCGTCTGTGGCCTTAGTTAAGCTACAGCCCCAGCATTTGCCTGGTGTGAAGATGAGAAACCACGGAAAACCATTTTCAGGGCTGTCGACAGTGGGGTTCGAATGTACTATCTCCCAAATACTGCTTACTGTCCGCTCTTAAGCGACTGCAGCTATTGAGCTCGGTCGAAAAATAGAGTGAAGTATGTACTTTCTGAAAATAATTTTACTTTTTTGAAATAGCCTTTCGTTGTATACTTATTTTCAAACGGACCTTACTTAAAAAAACACGCCTCGTATATCCTTCTCTGCTTTGGACCACAGTAAACAATTGACTTGCTGGTTAGGCCTGTTTCTTCTCAGAGAACTTCTCCATCATTTCTCTGTGGTTCGTCTTCCTCTCCTCTGACCACACGTTCTTGGAATTTGCTTTTCCTGGAACTCCTTGAATTTATCCGTTTTAACTCAAAACATGTCTCTATTAAAGATTTCTTTTAGACTGATGCCAACTTCCACCATGTCTTTTCTTAATTCCTCTGCCAATTTAGAAGTTGCATTTAATTTGATGATGTAGTTAAAGATTTTCTTTGTTAGTTGACTCTCGTTCATTCTTGTGAGGTGTTGATAAAACTTCGGTCTCCTCATACATATGGTGTCTGTGATCTTCTCTGTCTGTCTTTACAGATCTTCGTTTCTCCTATTCTTCCATATACGACTCCGTCTTTTTTTGTGTCCCGAGATCTTATTAATACTAAAACGACTAAATTTAGGTGAGAAGGAACATTACTGATGCTTGTTCTAATAGCAACACATTTTCTTAATGGGGCTGCTTGATGAAAAATCACCATCACATAAGTGATCTAATGTGAACCAACACACAAACAAGATACTAGCATTTATGTATATCATACAATAAAGACAAAGTATTTTAATGCATAAAAAATGAGCCATTTGAATTGGCTATTATCATGTGTACGAGATATGGTAGACATCTCGGTGTTGGTCACTGAAGGTCAAACTTCCTGCCACCTGGGAATCTTTTATCTCCTTGAGTCTACTGGTTTTGTTATTTTTGGGGAGAGTAAGAAAAATGGCGTCCCTGCACATTGGAGCAGCGTTTCTGATTTATCAGAATGTTTTTAAAAGCTTTAAGTGTATCTGCTACAACCTTACGTTTTTCTGTTTGAGTCCTTGATAGCTCCAAGTATTGGTTGACTTACTAAATACTCCTGTATTAGTAAGTTACCTTATATTTAAATTTGGCTTTTTCTTATTTTCGATATGCAATGTTTACTCCGTTGTATGAACGGACTGCCTGCATGTGATCTTGGCACTTGAATGATATTCTTTTTGATTATGATGATAGAGCACATACAGTATAATTGTGTCAGTTTTGATCCTTCCCATAAACCATCAGATTGTGATTGCCTTTCGTGTCATCGCAAGAATACTTTTGCCTTGTACGAATCGCAGTCTTGATGGGAATGCTTTGGTACTTTTGGGTTACACGGTCTTGCTGCCGTATTACCCGTGCATGTTTCTGATGCACGTTCCTTTGCTCATCTGAGTGACCCTTGGGCGTCCTTGGGGTCGTGATAATTGTGATGTAATATTACTGTTGTATCTGAGTGCCCAGTCTTGCGTTTGCATATCAGTGCCGGAATGTATGGCGGTGTGGGTGAAAGCGTGGGTGTGTTGGAGTACATGTCACATATCGATAATCCGTTTTAATTATTCATTTCCATTTTATCTTTTATGCCGATTCTAGGCTTGTTGTTTTGTGCCCGTGTTCGCTTCTCATTGTGTTATTTTCTTTTATTACCTACACGTTCAATTTATTTGGTCCCATCGTTTTTCGCACTGTTTTGATCTCAGTCATTTGTTTTGTTTTGTCATCGGTGAGCGAGCTCATTTACCTTTCTTTTAACTTCCTAGAGCTCTCAGAACATATATTACCTGTTCCCTATTCCTTGATGCCAGGAGCGGATAGCAAAGGTGATGGATTGTTGAAAAAAGATGTGATGTATGCGGGTGGTTGAAATTACTTTTTTTGAGGAATAACATATCCCCAGGAAAGTGTGACCTTCATGGCTCTGTCTTACAATTACTAAAAATTACCCCTTAGTGCGATTGTGTGAAGAATTTCAAATTGCCATAGGAATTGTTATCATGTTGATGATGTTTAATCGCACTACGTTGTGAATGACCAAGATACTAATCAAAAGCAGGAGATTGTAATACGGGTATGTGTGTACTGTATGTGCTCCTATCACTATGCTTCTTTTAATTTAATTGACCTTTTAATTTGTTTCTCTTCAATTGAATGAATGTAGTTGTTTTTATAATTCTTATTTAATTCTAGTAGCATTTGGACTCTTAACTGCTGTAAAATTAGAGCCCGATCTCCAGCTCGGGGCCTTAGTTTATCGGACTTTCCCGGTCACGGTCCATGGATTAGTATCCGCAAATTATATTCTGCCAATGTTTTGGTTTCTGTTGCTTATCGGGGAGTTATCTTGCAGGTGGGGTCTGGTTCAAATGGTAGCAGATGCACGGTTCTGACTGGGGTATCTCCCGCGAAAGAGTATCCAAGATAATAGACTGCAGGCCTTTGGCATAATCTGCCATTAAGGCAAATTTGCCAGCATAGGCCAGACTGCTTACTACATTTCCACCTGACTGAATTGCTCCCGAGCACTTTATACCTTTCAGCAGATGAACCATGTAACAACAAAGGTGAAGGATTACAGCTTTAATGCCAACATAAAGGCCTTTGTTTGCTTTTAATAATCTACCCTTAATCATACATTTAGCTGCTTCTGTGGATCAGTGGCAGAGTGTCGGCCTCTGGACCAAGATAGTGGGCTCAAACCCGGCAGAGATAGTTGGATTTCTGAAGGGTGGAAAAAAGTCCATTCAACACTCCATGTCGTACGATATCGGCATGTAGAAGATCTCTGCTGACACATTTGGTGTTTACCCAACAAAATTCAGTAACTCTCAGCAATAGATGCCCAAGAGAGCTTTGGTTTACTCGGTATGCAATCTAGTAGGCCTAGAGTAAAATGGAACTTTGAAACTGACGAGCAGACAGACACAGATGGTATTAAATTGAAATGTCTTCACAAGGTAAGTGAGGCCACATGATTATAAAAGTAATCTTACACTCGATCCATGAGCATAAGCGGAAATTATCAGGAAGGAGAAGAAGAATCACATAGTGCCTCAGTATTGGGTACATCTTTTCACTTGGTGGTATGTCATATGGCTTATGTAGGTCTATGAAGCACAAGAATTCCTCCTGTAGTTTATTTCATTACCTGGAGCATACTGATAATTTGATCCTGATAGCCACTTTTTAGTCTGAAACCACACTGAGTTTCATCCAACTTCCTCTCAACCACTGATCTAACCCTCCTTTCTAAGATGCCAGGGAACACTTGTCTGGTATACTAATCAATGAGATACCTCAATAGTTGTTGCACTTCTTCCTGTCCCTTGCTTATAGATACAGTATGTGCAATTACAGCTTTAGTCCAATCTGAAGGTACGTCACTAACACTCCATGATAATCTTATAACAATATGAAGCCATTTCATCCATACTATCTCACTATACTTCACTATTTCGGATCTAATTTCATCTATTCCCATGTTTTATGACAATGGACTTTCTTAACCATCCTTTCCGATTCCTTAAGCGTAATTTCACCAACATCACTGTTCTCCTCGACATGTGCTCAGCTATTCATGACATCAACAGGAAGACTCCTCTTACATTAACAACATTTTCAAAATATTCCTTCCACCTCTCCAGTATTATTATTATTTATCGTGTCAGAAGTACAAAGTAAGAGAGACAAAAATTAAACAAAGAATTAAACATTGGTTGACCAAAAATTGGCCACGACAAGCGCATTTGGAGTTGCCCTCATTAGATCTTTAGTGGTAGAAGTGGCTGGAGAAGATGGACACAGTAGAAGATGTTCGTTAGTCTGCTTAGTACCACACTTGCAGTAAACTGTCTCCACAGGAAGGCCCCATTTCTGTAGGTTGGTCTTGCATCTCGTGGTACTGGAGCGTAATCGATTGAGAGCCTTCCATGTTGTCCACTTTTCAGAATGTCCAGGAGGAAGTTCTTCCTTTGGAACCATCCATTCTCTCAAATGTTGACATTTTTCCCGCCACATTGAGATTCTCGTTTGTTGTGGAGTTCCTTTAAGAGCTTCAGTGGTTGTCAAGAAGCTCTTTCTTGATTTCAACCTAGGATGTGCTGGTTGACAGGCATACAAAGGATGGGCTTCCATAGTCATAGCCTTGCTTTTCTCGTGCCTAGCAGCAATCTCACGTCGGATTTCAAGTGGTGCTATACCAGCGAGACAGTGGAGTTTATCTATGGGAGTAGGTCTTAAACAACCCGTGATAATACGGCAGGTGTCATTTAGTGCTACTTCTATGTTTTTGGCATGGCTGGACTTATGCCACACGGAGCATGCATACTCAGCAGTGGAGTAGCACAGTGCTAGCGCGCTTGTTCTCACAGTGCAAGGGTGAGCTCCCCAGGTGGTGCCTCGAAGTTTCCGCACTATGTTGTTTCTGGCAGACACTTTTTTTTCACGTTTAGGCAATGTTTCTTATACATAAGCGTACGGTCCAGAATCACTCCCAGATATTTTGGAGTCGAACAGTGTTGAAGAGGGATTCCTTCCCAGGTGATTTGTAAGGTTTTAGCTGCTTTTTTGTTATTGAGATGAAATACACAGCTATAAGTTTTGGCAGGATTTGGCTTCAAGTCATTTTCATTGTAGTAGTTGGTAAATTCTTTCAGAGCTTTGGATAAAGTCTCTTCTACCTTTTCAAAACAGTTGGCCTGAGCAGTGAATGCACAATCATCAGCATAGATAAAACTCTGGGTACCTTCAGGTAGAGGCTGATCATTAGTATAGATGTTGAATAACAGTGGTGCGAGCACACTGCCTTGCGGTAACCCATTCTTCTGTGTTCTCCATCTGCTTCTTTTTCCCTGAAATTCCACAAAGAATCTTCGGTTTTGGAGAATATTTTTAATGTTGCACATTAGATGGAAGTCTTTGGTGATGTCATACAATTTTGTTAGAAGAAGCCGATGGTTGACTGTGTCATAAGCTGCAGAAAGATCAATGAAGACAGCGCCTGTAATGAGCCGATTCTCAAAGCCATCCTCAATATGCTGTGTCAAGTTTAATACCAGTGATGTGTAACTTTTTCCTTCTTGGAATCCAGCTTGCTGTGGTATAAGATACAACTCCACCTTTCCTATCAGTCGCTCAAGAATGAGCCTCTCCAGGACCTTGTACAGGTGACAGAGCAAGGAAATAGGCCTATAGCTTTTGGGATCCAGCCGATCTTTGCCTGGTTTAGGGATAGCAATGACTCTAGCCTTCTGCCAGATTTTGGGAATCTTGCATTCTTGGACACAGATATTCATTAATTCCAGTAGCCAACGCCTCGTAACAGGACCAAAATTTTTGATCTGCTCTACTCGAATGTCGTCTAGTCCAGCTGCTTTTCCCAATTTGCACTTCGTCAGTGCTGATTCCAGTTCAGCTTCAGTAAATGGTGGAGATAGTATGTTGCCCTCTTGGTTTGGCTTCCGTGTTATTGGTTTCTTATCTAGCTTTCTAGATCGGGTTGATTTTCCATTTAATAGCAACTGATGGGCAATTTGATCTGCCTTTATATTAGCATATGTGCTACCTTGGGTATTGTCATTATTGAGACGACGTAAAAGTCTCCAGGCCTTCTGACTGCTCTTGCTCATGTCACAATATGTCATTAATTTTATCCACTCTCCAGTGATTTCCTGGGATCTGTTTTGAGCTCTCACTATTCACTACCCTTTCTCCCTCCCTTTCTACAATTCTTTATTACTAGCCATTCCAGATTATTACCAAAATCTTCCCACAAATTCTTCTTGGATTCAACAATGATTTGTTTTGTTCTGTTTCTTTCATGTTTGTACAATTCCATGTCTCTATCAATCCTTGCTTGGAGCCATTTCTTACGCCTTCTTTTATTTTTATTTATTTATTTATTTATTTATTTATTTATTTATTCACGAAGCACAAGATACAGCTACACTGAGCAAATTTCACTTGCACTGTCAACAGACTATTTAACAAACGTAAACTTTCATAATAAAATATAACAAACATAACAAAATATAACAAGATCAGGTACACATCCTACTATTAACTGTCCAAATCGAAAACCATGAGAATGTCCATGTTCATAGCCAAGTCGTCGTTGATCAAGATGGCGGTATAATCCCTT
Source organism: Anabrus simplex (assembly GCF_040414725.1). Lineage (NCBI taxonomy): Eukaryota > Metazoa > Arthropoda > Insecta > Orthoptera > Tettigoniidae > Anabrus > Anabrus simplex. The sequence goes on along the minus strand of NC_090277.1, from coordinate 37,204,085 downwards.
CACATCAACTTATCTTTAAGATACTATTTACACACCTCTCGAATACACTTTTATTTGATGCTATATCAAGCTCTTGTCTCCTATTAATATTGTTAAAGAGTGTGGGGAGGCGGATTAGGAAAGATTGTTGAAGTATTGAGTGCTGAGTGTGGGGAATGTGGAGAAGGCCTTTGGTTCTGGTGGAGCGGGAAGGAACGCGGAGAGAGAAGAGAGAAACAAGATGTTCCAAGCGGTAATGTCCATTTAAGATCTTGTGGAGGAAACTCAGGTCAGCTGCCTGATGTGCAGCGGTGACACATTAATTGCCATTAATACCTGCTGCGTAGACAGATTTCTGAGCTTGGGCTTTCTGTTCCTTACAACTGCAGCAAAGAAGGACACTGCTCTGTCTAAGTGCTTAGTACTGTTGTCAAAATCGGAGAGCAGTAGTTTAAGAGAGGTTGAACGATCGTGAGGAAGAAGTGATGAAGAGCAATGGGGTCAGAAATTTCTGTGAAGCGATAGAGAATGCCTAGTAATTTCATAGCCTTGGTCGTATATGTTTCTATATGGGTCTTAAATTGTAATTTTGTATTGAATATTACACCTAGGTCACGCTGTTGCGTAACCACGGTGATGGGCTTGTCGAGTAGGTAATTTGATGTCGGTAAAGGAGATTTACGCAGTGTTATGGTCACTTTATCAATCCATCAAGATGTTTGTTTTCTCCCGTTCTCACACACTGTAGTTCCTAAGTATTCCCTCGCTGTTTCTACTACAGCATCTCTGTATGCCTCCCATTCTCTTACTGTCCACTGAATGGAACTTTTTACTAATCATATCCATGTATGTCAAATTTCCTCAGCCTGGAGATTTTATAGCCTTAGCTGCCTACAGTTCCACTTAAGCTTAGCGATATTTAGTTCACTACAGATCAGTTAGTGGACCGTATAATTAAAAATCCCCAGAAAACCCACAAACTCCTAACAGGTATCCTGAATTCAAGGTCAGTTATGATTTAGTCAATTATGGATCTGGTGCTCATTGCTTCTCATTCATGGCAGTAAATTGCCTTACAACACTTCCAATTCCTATTAACGTCCATATCTTCCCCACACTTAGCTATCAGCCTATCATATCCTTTAGTTCGATTTCCAACTACTGGGAGAGTTGGCCATGCGGTTAGGAGCGCTCGTGTGAGCTTGCATCCGGGTAATAGTGGGTTTGAATCCCACTGTCGGCAGCCCTGAAAATGTTTTTCTGTGGTTACCCACTTTCACACCAGGCAAATGCTGGGGCTGTACTTTAAGGTCAAGGCAGCTTCCTTCCCACTCCTAAGCCTTTCCTGTCCCATCGTCGCCATAAGACCTATCTATGTTGGTGCAATGTAAAGCAAATAGATATAGAAGAAGAAAGATTTCCAACTCTCACACTGAAATCGCCCATTAGAACTACCTTATCCTTGCTGTTGACCCTGACTATAATGTCACTCAATGCTTTATAAAACTCGTCAAATTCATCCTCATCTGCACCCTCACATGCTCAGTATACTGAAACAATTCTCTTCCTAATACCACAATTGCCAAATCCATCCACATCAGATGCCTCTTTGCTGAATCAGCCAGTTCGACTTTCTTTCTTCCATAAGCCTCTTTAATATGGAGGGTTCCCCAGTTAAAACAGGACGCAACCTTGAGCTAATGTGCCACACCTCAAAGCATCTGTATGTCATTTTTTTCTGCCTGGTGAGTGTGATTTAAAGAAATGCCGCGTACAGACAGATCATACCAATGTTGCCTCATAGCCTCCCGAATTGCAGATTTTATTTTTAGTAGTAGTAGTATTTATTCATTCATCATGTCGTTTACATATTTACAGGACTCTGTTTTATATATACATAACTCTTCTAATAACATTATTACTTGAGAAATATTAATCTTATAACTAAACCACATATATTACAGAAGTAGTAGTATTATTATCAACATATTAATACTTAAAATAAATTGAACTTGTAACTATCTCTTGCACACATTAAATAAATTATTATTATTATTATTATTATTATTATTATTATTATTATTATTATTATTATTATTATACAAAATCACACCAACCTCAACAGAGTCGAGTAGATATCAGTTAAATACCACGTAAGGTGAAACCTTGTGTGTGGTAATTTAGAATATTAATTACATAGTGAGAAATATATTTTAAATGATGCCTGATATACGAGTATGGGTATGAGTGAATGACGGATATGATCAACAGCACATGGTGGAGCATTGAATAGAAATTGGATATGGTGACGTGATATTCCCATTTAGTTATTTCTTCCATAACAGTTTTATTATCCCTGACAAAGGATTTAAGACACTTCAGACTCCTTTTCTGACCTAATAAAGTAGTTTGTAAAGAACCGGGAAGGACATTAAAGAATTTTGGAATGAAGTACAAGAAATTGCGCTTTGTTATGCTAAGTTTGGGTTTGTATAACATACAACGGTGGTACATCTTGCTGCGTGTTGAATATTCATGTTTAATGTTCTCAATTATATTTTTGTTTTTGTTAATATATTTGTATATTTCAAGGGCATAGAGCTGTTTTACATTAAATATATGGCCAGGCTACATTGTTGGCCTTTCCAATACAAATTTCTCATTATCGAGGATTGTACAACATTGTAAAACTGAAGGCCTCAACACTAGTGATAAAACTGCATCAGAATTGTTTCTCACCAGAAACAACAAATTTGAGAATCATGCTGCAGAAGAGTTCGACCCTCCAGGGCTCCGGACATCATTAAGAAGGTAAAGGCTGCTGTCCTGAAGGAAAATCCATTAACTTAAGACCACCTTGCCAGCTGCACAAGCACATCTACTGTATAATTCAAGAAGATCTGAAACTGGTAAGTGGGATAAGACACATGGAAATGCTTTGAAAGCAAGGCATATTAAAGTGTGGTTCCAAAATGCCAGAAAATTATACGAAAACAACCTAGCATGGTAAGTGGTAGTCAGTTGTTACCCTGGATGAAACTTTGGTTTATTTGTCTAACACCAACAAGCCCCGGGCAATTTACCATCACCCAAAATGCCAAAATGGGCACTTACACTTCATCAAGGAAAACAAAGAAAAGTTTGCTGGGGGGTTCATGGTAGTGGCAGGATATTGTGCCCAGGGTAAAGTCAGAATCCTCAGAGTGCCGAAAAAAGTGAAGATCAATGTTACCTTCTTCCAGAATAATGTCATGGATCCCTATTTCAATGAAGATATCCCTCGGCTGTACAGTAAGGATGCTTCAAATGTCTAAATACACATGGATAAAGCATCCAGTCATACCAACTGATCTTCAGTCACGTACTACGAGAGAAAGGAAGCAGACACAGGTGTCTGTGTCATAAAATTGAAAGACGTTCCTTTCAAATCCTTTGATGCCTCGCTGATGGATTTCTGTGCCTTTGGTCTCCTGAAAAGAGGGCTTTCTTCTAAAAGTCCCGCCACCACTGAAGGTCTTTGGAAAGTGTGCAAGGAGATGTGGGGCAATATTCCTCTTGCTGTACTTCATCAAATTCTTCTATGGTGTAAACCGAGAAATAGGGCAATAATCTGTGCCGTGATGGTCATACTGAGCATGACTGTGTCTGGTGAAACGAAACTGCCTAGGACAAGAGGTACGTCAAAATCGTCCAAATTTAACTGACGGAACACTCCATATAGATAACTCCCCATCAAATTCCATTTCATTTGTCAAGTTTTTTCCAAGGAGCATGCTCATAATTTCAATGTTTCAACAAGTTGGGACTCCATCTTGCCAATGATAGAAGTTTTATTGCTACCTGGATAAGTAAAGCTCAGGACGCTGGATTGGACTGAGTAATAAGGACAACCTGGTGGTGCTTCAGTATCCTTCTAAGTTGCATAACGTTTTGTATTGTGGGGACATATTTAAGGCATTCTTTAAAAAACACTACTGGGTACTTACAATTGTAAGAAAACTACTTTCAAAAATTGCTCCACCTGCTCCATCCAGGAGTGATGTCAGCATTGTCAACAAGCTATGATCTTCCTGAACAAGTCATAGGTTGATCAATTAGAAGCATACAGATAATCATCATCCCCCTTCCATAGCTCTCTCTTAACACTGTTTTTAGTGGCTTCCACAACTGCTGGACGTTCTGGTTGTTTTTTCATGAGAATAAATCACAAATACTCAACAGAATTGTTCAGAGTTTGGTCAATGTAGCTCTGACATTGGAGATGGCTTAACATCTTCCACCTGCCACTACCAACTCTCAAATCATGATGTAAACAAATACATAAATAAATTAGTGATATCTTAGAAAAGGATAAAATATGGTGGAGGGAATACAACATGAGAAATAGTACAAAAACAACTAAAAATTTGAAAAATAAACAGCAAAAATTTCCCTCGATGATGACGCAGGCCCGTTATACAGGGTGAAGAGAAATTCGCACACTCAGGCGTCGCAGCACGACTCCTCACATGCCAGCAATAAAAAAATGTCTCCCACTAAAGTTCGTCCTGCGAGGATATCCGGGAGAAAAAGGTCGTTGAAGAGTGGCAATCTGGCAACACTGTAACCAAATGTAGGGTAACTACCTTTGTCAGCACGTACTAGTCGTGCTGTACAATTGGTGCAGTGGATAGAGTTTTGGGTTAACATGCAGGGGGTCAAGGGGTCGATCCTGTGTTGAGGCGTATGTTTTTTTATTTCGTATATGTAGTCCAGGTGGTATGGTATCTGGCATCTTAATCGTCAACAACGACTGCAGCAGTCCCTTAGAAACCATTTACACTTACATACTATGATCTCAGAAATGGACGAACATTCTTTTTCTTTGGTCAGCTTTGAAAGACGCCCTTTCCACGTCGTGGGCGTGAATTTATTTGCACCACTTCATCTACTAGACGCATTACAACATGTTCAGCGTTACTGAATTTTGTAAATCTAGGATACATGTGACCTAAGAAACGGTGTCTTACTCTTTTACAGTACATAATGTCCGATGGAAATTAGCAAATAAAACAGGCGCCTCAACCCAGGATCGAACCTTCAACCTGCTGCATGCTAACCCAAAACTCTATCCACTCCACCAAATGTACAGCATGACAAATACATGCTGACAGAACTAGTTACCCTGCATGTGTTACAGTGTTGCCAGATTGCCACTCTTCAACGTTCTTTTTCTGCCGGATATACTCACAGAATGATCTTTTGTGAGAGGCATTTTTTTACTGCATGCATGTGAGGAGTCACGCTACGACACCCGAGTGCGCGAATTTTGCTTCACCCTGTATAATAGCCTGGAAAGACCAATTATACAAATTGACCGTCAACGTCATAAAATTTAGTCAATAAAGAGTTAAAGGTGAGCAAAAATGAATAATTAGGAAATTTCCTTTATACACACCAAAATAACCTTCCGCCAGTGTGAAAACTAGCAGTACATGTATTGGTGCCAAAGAAAATAATATAGAATGATAAATAATGATAGTGCATTCATTCTGCCTGTCTCATGATTTTAGGTGAAAAAGGCATGAACAGTTACCATTAAAAAATATTTAATGTCACTGTCAGTAGTTTCACCAAATGAAGAACATGAAATCCATGGCATTGAATGGATCCCGAATCAGCATTTAGTTTCACGTAATGATATCTCAATGTCACTGGGAATCTTACCAGAGCCCTGTAGGTAACACGACGGCACTCATTCTCTAAAGCATAGGGCCTGTTTATTTATACTGAAAATAATTAGTGTTAAGTAAACAATCTTTAAGCTATCCATGCAGAAAATAAATCCTAAATCTAAGGTTCTAATGTCAAAAAATACCCACCATTTCCAATAACAATTAATGACATCCAGTACGCCATCATCACACATCTCATGACCATTTACATCTATAACATACAGCATACCTACCAGACTACCACCTAGATGTGATGTGCAATGAAACATCTGATAAAAAATTAGATGGATGGCTTTTCCGGCGTTTGCTCTATTAACCAGCGTTTCGTCTTAGGTCTGACACTAGACTCTTCAGAGTGGGATGTGTCAGACCCTACCCACTGACGCTGGGGTGTATGCAGGTGAACTTATCAGAAGCTTATTTATTGAAGCACAGTCTGATAACTGCATACGGGAGATAAAACTCCACAATGGAATTAATGCCCGCCTAGCAATTCCAAATGGAAATTCTAAGTTCCCATAGAGGGAATTAGATTCTTTTCCACCAATAGAGCATATCAAAAATCAGATAAAAAATTAGATGGATGGCTTTTCCGGCGTTTGCTCTATTAACCAGCGTTTCGTCTTAGGTCTGACACTAGACTCTTCAGAGTGGGATGTGTCAGACCCTACCCACTGACGCTGGGGTGTATGCAGGTGAACTTATCAGAAGCTTATCCCACTCTGAAGAGTCTAGTGTCAGACCTAAGACGAAACGCTGGTTAATAGAGCAAACGCCGGAAAAGCCATCCATCTAATTTTTTATCTGATTTTTGATATGCTCTATTGGTGGAAAAGAATCTAATTCCCTCTATGGGAACTTAGAATTTCCATTTGGAATTGCTAGGCGGGCATTAATTCCATTGTGGAGTTTTATCTCCCGTATGCAGTTATCAGACTGTGCTTCAATAAATAAGCTTCTGATAAGTTCACCTGCATACACCCCAGCGTCAGTGGGTAGGGTCTGACACATCCCACTCTGAAGAGTCTAGTGTCAGACCTAAGACGAAACGCTGGTTAATAGAGCAAACGCCGGAAAAGCCATCCATCTAATTTTTTATCTGATTTTTTATATGCTCTATTGGTGGAAAAGAATCTAATTCCCTCTATTGGAACTTAGAATTTCCATTTGGAATTGCTAGGCGGGCATTAATTCCATTGTGGAGTTTTATCTCCCGTATGCAGTTATCAGACTGTGCTTCAATAAATAAGCTTCTGATAAGTTCACCTGCATACACCCCAGCGTCAGTGGGTAGGGTCTGACACATCCCACTCTGAAGAGTCTAGTGTCAGACCTAAGACGAAACGCTGGTTAATAGAGCAAACGCCGGAAAAGCCATCCATCTGATTTTTGATATGCTCTATTGGTGGAAAAGAATCTAATTCCCTCTATGGGAACTTAGAATTTCCAAATGAAACATCTGACAAAGTAGCTTTTAAAATTTGGAAAGTTAATGCTCCTTGTCATGTACCAAATAATATTCCATTAGAAATAATTCATAAGTTATAGATCTGAAAATCGTTTGGAATATCAATTAAATTCCAATCACTATAAAGTCATCAGGAATTATACTTATGAACGATGTACTTACTGTGCCTTCAAGCCAGACAGGTTCCTCCTTGATCTCTATTTTCTGGTCCATTTCACACAGCAACAGATGTCTTAATATGAAAATGAGCCCAAAATTACTTCCACTGATGTTTACTGAAAAAAAGTAGAGGAAATATATGATTATTATTATTATTGTTATTGTTATTATTATTATTATTATTATTATTATTACTGCCATCTTTACAGACCAAACAAGTAACCAAGCAAGCCTGTAGTTCTCCATTATTGTCAACTTTTTTATCACAGCCACACAGCTCAGTCTTCCAAAGAAATCAAATCACAGGGACAAAGCTTTTATTCCAAACATCTCACATGCACTGGCTGGGACTGAACCATAGGCACCATGGTGAGAAGCCAGTTACAATGCCACTTCACTATCAGTGCCTCTCCCCCCCCCCCTATGTCTGTAGACTAGTTTGATACAGATCTCCATGTCACTATATCCTGCACTACCCTGCAGGTCTGTAGACTAGTTTGATACAGATCTCCACGTCACCATATCCTGCACTATCTTGCATGTGTGTAGACTACTTTGGTATGGATCTCCACGTCACCATATCCTGCACTACCCTCCAGGTCTGTACACCAGTTTGATACAGATCTCCATGTCACCATATCCTGTGCTACCCTACAGGTCTGTAGACTAGTTTGATACAGATATCCATGTCACCATATCCTCCACTACCCTGCATATCTGTAGACTAGGTTAATATACATTCCCACTATGAACTATCCTGTGCTTACTGGCTCATTTATACAGAACTATTACATCCTTCATCTATTCAGATATGTACCATTTCCTGAGTGATAACAATTTCCTACCATATATACTTACCTTTGAAATTAGACAAATGAGTTCTGGGTTTTTCAACATGCATCCCATAAATCTAAACCTAAGGTTAACATTTGTCAAACTTGCCTTCGTATCAACCTGATTCATAATCTCGTTGTTTGTGACTTGAACTACCCTTCGACTTAACATATTCACGTAATATCACAATCCAGAGGTTTCTATTCTCTCTTTTTGGGTCAGCTCTTATCCATTTTTCAGCATGATAGTATGAATGCTTGTGTGTTTTGATAATATGAGTATATGATTTGAACACTGGTTTTATACTATTATTACAGTAAATCTTTTCAATGTGAGAAGATAGTGAAGCTAATAGGAATGGGAAGCTTCTGCTGGATATCTTTGGCAGTTGGGATTAGCACTTACAAATACATTCTTCAATGATAATGCTATTCACTGGTGCACATAGGAAGGCAGAGGCAATAAAATCCATAATATAACAATTTATAACCAACTAAGATTTCAGGGAATCCATCCAGATTATATGGTTTACTAAGTATTTTTCAATGATATGGACCACTATCTGATATGTAGTGATCTAAGTATCTCTAGGCCTAGGATGGAGAAAGTGAAACCTGTCTACAGATGAATAATAGTAGAAAATCTACATGATGAGGAAATTGGACATATTATGGTTAGCAAAAATTTCCAAAATACAGATGGTGAACAGGTTAAGGATATAGAAAGAGGATGGGTAGCATACAGGGATGCTGTAGTAGAAATAGGAACAATTGAATGTAAAGGTATGAAAAAGTTAACATGGTGGTAGAGTGATGAAGCTTGTAAACTTAAAAAGAAGGCATATCAGAAATGGTTCAAAACAAAGACTAATGCAGACAGGGACCTGGACATAAATGAATGAAGTTAAGTGATACAAATAGTTGCTGAGTCCAAGAAGTTGTGGGAAGATTTTGGTAACAAACTGGAAAGGCTCGGTCAAGCAGCAGGAAAACCTATCATCTGGACGGTAATAAAGAAACTTAGAAAGAGAGGGCAAAAGGAAATGAATGGTATATTGAGTAAATCAGATTAGCTCATAGTAGATCCCAGGGAATCACTGGAGAGGTGGAAAGATTATTTTTTAAAATCTTCCCAATGTAGAAGGAAATCTTCCTGGTAAATCGTAAACAACCAAGCTTCTGGGGAGAGGAAAATCGTGTTGTTGAAATTACACTTGATGTAGTGGAAAGGATGGTAAGTAAACTCCATTGTCATAAAGATGCAGGAACGGATGAAATCATACCTAAAATGGTAAAATATAGTGGGAAGACAGGGATTAAAAGGCTTCACAGAATAATAAGATTAGCATAGAGTGTTACTAAGGCACCTTCTGATTGGATGAAACCAGTAAATGCACCTATCAATAAGTAAGGGAATAGGAGGGATTGCAACAACTACCGAGGTATCTTAATAATCAGTACATCAAGCAAGGTCTTCACTGGCTTTCTGGAAGGAAGGGTGCGATCAGTGGTTGAGAGTAAGTTGGATGACAACCAGTGAGGTTTTGGACCACAGACGGGCTATCAGAATCAGATTTTACAGTAAGTGTGCACCAATTTGAAAAATGCTACAAGAACAATACACAGTAATGTTTTGTAGATGTAGAGAAGCCATATGGCAGACAACTGAGGGAAAATCTGTTCGCTGTACAGGGGACTATGTGAATAAGTGTACATTATTAAAAGCAACCAAACCGAGCTTGTTAGCTGCAGTCACTTAAGAGCAGCCAGTATCCAGTATTCAGGAGATAGTGGGTTCGAACCCCACTGTCGGTAGCCCTGAAGATGGTTTCCCGTGGTTTCCCATTTTCACACCAGGCAAATGCTGGGGCTGTACTTTAATTAAGGCCATGGACGCTTCCTTCCCACTCCTAGCTCTTTCCCATCCCATCGTCGCTATAAGACCTATCTGTGTCGCTGCGACGTAAAGCAGCTTGCAAAAAAAAAAAAAAAAAAAGCATTCAAAGGCACTTATGTTAACAGTTGAGCTGAAGTGAGATTTGATGGTCGAATAAATTCTTGTTTGAAGGTACTTACAGAGGTCAGACAAGGTTGTAATCATAAGCTATCAAATTCATGCAAGTTCGTATTGGATAGCAACTACAAGAAAAGAATTAATATAATGGTCCACGTGTTTAACACATTCTTATTGTGTAAATATTACACTGAATCAGCCATGAGACAATAATTAGCCAGACATTAGAACTACTCAAAGATGTATATACATACAAGTTGACATTGTAAAAGTGCATCAGATCGATAGTGATGACACTGTACAAACACTGTGATGGTACGTGATCCAAATTCGTGTAGTGGTATTAAAATTTAAGCCTATTAAACCTTAAAGGCCCGGTTTCATCAGCATATGTTAAATATATACTAACAAGTAGTTAGTTAATACGGGGTAAAAATTTAACATCTTGTCAGGTTTCTCGCGTTTCATCAAACTTTCCTCGTGAAATGTTAACTAATCGACTGTTAACTCTCCCAATATTGTGAACTGGTGCGAATCAAGGCGGCAGTGGTACGAGCATGCTGTTTTACAGCGCGCTCCAATGTGCTTTTGTTTGAGTACAGCTGTAAAATATGGTGCGTGAAGTGAAAGGGACTTACAATAATTTAAAATCTTCCACCTTTTTGATACTCTTTATTCGCTTTTTAGCAAATTAATTAATTGTAAACAGTACATGTTTCATTCTTATTTGAGAACATCTTCAGCTGTAGTATAGCTTAGGTGAATCACTGAGTTTTTGGGCACATTATTTTCAGGTACTTTGTTCCTCTTAAAAACTATTTGAATATAAATTGAATTAAAATGATGTTAAAACAACGTGGTGGTTAATGGGTTGGTGAAATGAGAAAGGATGAATACATAGTTAGCCTACTTAATAAACTATATCTATTCATTTGAATAGTTGTTGTTAAAAGTTTCACACTCTGTTACACTAAAAATATCTGTTTGTCTTCCAGTTAAATGTTTTTTTTAAATGTATGACTCCTGGACACTGTTCTAAATATTGTTGAGTGTTCACTTCTTTCACTACTTCCAGGTTGGCTGTCATTTATTTTGAGCTTACTTAACTCTCTTGGTGCCAGGCGGTAGTGCGAGCATCCACCCTTTAAATTGCCAGAGCCGATCTGGTCGGCCGTTAACAATCCAGTTGGAAGTTGCCAGAGCCGATTACATCGGCCGGCTTAAAATTCTGTGATATATGTAATTTTGAGGCAACCTATAGTGACGTGCATACTTTTGTTACAACCTGTAGTAAAGGGGCTACACGTCATTGTGTGCCTGGCCTTGCTTTGGCAGTTCTAAGAGGGTGTTATACCTTTCACTAGAGTCATTTCCTGTGTTTACAAATACCGCTAACCGGTCAGTAAGAGATTGCTCCTTGCAGTGAGTGGTTTTGTGACAGGAAAATGGCATGTTATTCACATGATAATTTTTCAGCAGGTATTGATGACAATAAATTAATGCAGTATTTAGAACAGTGCGAAGTTAACGCTGATGATTTATCGGATAGCGATAGGGAATTTAGTTCAGAGAGTAGCGACGAAATTATACCGGACACGTCCGCAGAATCACCGCAGCTAAAGGAGAGACGTTTAATTGTGTCTAACAGCACTAAAGCTGCTCTGAATATGGTGGTAGATGAAATTAGTGATAACGAATATGATGATGATGATGATGTCTCTGGAGAACATTTTGTGGAAATTTGTCCCAATGAACCCGACAACATTCCTCAACCTCCTGTCTCCTTCAAGAAAGTTCTTGGACCTAAACATGCCCTACCGTCTGAATCTCCACCCATATCACACTTCTATTTACTTTTCACTTACTCTCTGCTAAACCTTATAGTCACATATAGTCCTCTATCATTACCTAAATGCCGGACTCCGCGGGCGAAGTGTAGCGTGCCTGCCTCTCACCCGGACGTCATGGGTTCGATTCCCGCCCAGGTCAAGAATTTTCACCTGGTCCTGAGGGTTGGTTCGAGGTTCAGTCAATCTAAGTGACCCTAAATGACTGCAATTGAGGAGATATCTGAGGGTAGGGGACCCCGGTCTGGAAAACCAAGAATAATTACTGAGAGGATCTGTCTCACTGACCATGATTCACCTCGTAAAGTGCAGGTACCGAACTGAGCAGCGGTCACTTAGTAGTTCAAAGCAAATCATGGCTTTAGTGCCATACATTTCTTAATTTCGTAAATTCTGTTGTATTGTAAAATTATTTTTCTAATATATACTACAACAGAAAACGAGAAACTACTTTTTCTGAAAACAAAAAACTATAATATCAACTACTATTTTTTACTTATTTAATAATTCAGAATTATTTTAATACTGTGTTGTCCACACGTAGAAAATTTGTTGTCAGTATTTGCCAAACATCGATACATACACGCGAATTTTATCGGTGAGTAAAATTGTCTTGTTTTTATTAGTGACATATGTTTGAATTTTTATTTTTTACGTTTTTATTTTTCTCGTTCAAATTAGTTATTCTATAGAACTGTATTTAGAAATACATTATACATAATTACGTATATTCTTTTGTATCGTAAATTATTTTTTCAAAGTAGATATTGAGAGAGAAAGTGCGAAAATATTTTTCTCTTCCTAAAAATAAACGTTTTCGACAACTATAAATCAACAATAAAACGTTCTTGACTCTTTATATCACCCCAAACCAGTTTCGTATTCTGCGTAGTCGATATGTAGAAAATTTCATGCCGGTATTTGCTATACACCGGTAGATATACGCGAATTTTAAAATACATGTATTTCCACTGAAAACTGCCTGGCACTTTACAGTAGTAGAGTGGAGGTGGAGCTCTGGCCTCTTCCAGCTGATGGGGAGCGGCCGACTAGATTGGCTCTTGGCTCCAAGAGGGTTAATGTGTCTTAAATCGAGTCTAATGCGGAACTTTGAAGCCAATTCCTGTTCACTAATCGAGAAGGGAGCTTCATCTCATTTTCTTGCTGTTGTTAAACTCCAATTCTACCATGGCCCTGGAGGAGCTACGTTTGAAGCTGCTTTTCGTCTTGTATAATAATGTGTGTTGACACACATCACCAACCATTATGTGAAAAGAACCCATAGCAAAAAACCGTAATATTATCAGTACCTGCAACATTGGAGAAAGAGGTAAGTTTCTCTTCGTAGGATATTCCAACCTCACTCGAATTTCATCAACAACCTTAGCAACAACTATTTTCGATAACCTGTATCTATTAAGAAATTATGCATGCGTCAAATTTTCAAAGTCATTACGTCGCTGAACTCTTCTTCGATCAGGATTATTGTGTAAAAGATCTAAATATAGCAATTCCACATCTAAAGGGAGAGTCACAGCAGCCATTTTGGAACAGGTTGCTAAATGCTAATGTTAGCCATTTAATACGGGAAATGGTTGATGTTAACTTTAGTGCACAGTTTAACATATGTTAACGTTAACGGTTGTTGATGAAAGGCAAATTTTCTTAAATCGTATGTTAAAATGATTTAACACCTTGTTAAGTAATAACATGTGTTGATGAAACCAGGCCAAAATGTTTCTTGTGCGAGTTCAAGAAAACATCCAAAAAGATTTTCCATATAACGACATGCCAAAATCATCATATGTTATAGCTTCCACGTATGAGGTTATATGTATTCTCGAATGGATTAACCAAAATGCTGTGGAAATAAGATAGAATAGATTCTAAGTATAGTCCTTGTAAGGTTTCTCTGCTAGAAATGGAGCTTCATCTGGAAAAAGGAATATAGAACTGGCGCCTTAATAGATGGAGCATAAATGTCACACATATGAAACTTAAATAGGACCATTGCCCTATGCCGGATGTGCCTGTGATAAAATTTGCAGTTCAAAACGGAATGAAAACAATGATTATGAAGCTCGCCTGTAGTTGAAAAGTGCCGCTGTAAAACTCACACTGGCAAGCCAGAGTAGAGTTGGACTGTCGGAAGCAGAGGAGGAGACAAGCGACGGAGGAATGGAGAAAGGCAGAAGAGGGGAAAGGACGTCTGTCACTGTCTTATTTTCTTTTCATTCATTTTTGAATTTTGGCTATCATTTTCCAGATATACTCCGTAGTCTACAATCTGTTCTGAACAGTTACCAGGCTCCTCACTTGCATCTATCTTATCCGATCTCCTTCGGTCAACTATTGTTCCGTTCGAGACCTGGGGAGTTTTATCACACCCTTCTTGGCCCTTACCTTTCTTTTGCTGATGCCTACATTCTGGTGGTGGTAACAATTATTGTTTGAAGAGGAAATGCAACTCAACAACTGCCCTCTCTTAACTCTATTCAGAAGAAAGAGAAAAGATAGAAAGAAAGAAGATGTCTAACCCTTAGAAGAATGAAGAGACGAGAGAGTAAGAACATGAAAATAAAGGACTAGGAAAACTTATACTGTTGGGGTCACAAAAAAACAAGAGTTAACCAAAGGAGGTCAACTAGCAAAGTTGAACATGAAAAGCGTGGCATAACTAAGTAGAAGTAATCCCAGACTCAGCCAAGGACCTCATGGTTTCAACACCATATTGAAAGCCCTGTGTTCTGCTTCAAATACCTGTAACATCAGGCAAGAGATAATTAATGATGATAATTAAGCTACAGTTTGTGGTGTAGGGGGCAACGCGTCCGCCTGTCACCTGGCAGCCCCAGGTTCGATTCCTGGCCGGTTCAGAGGTTTCTAATTGTAAATAATTCATATCCCCTGCCTGGGGACTGAGTGTTTGTGTCGTCCTTAACTTTCCTTCCCTCACATTCAACACTCTACACTTCCATAATTACAATTACACGCAGGTTCATATCATATGGTGCAAGGAGGGGCAAAAGATCCCTATAGGTCAATACCGCAAACAATTAGCATAAAAAAACAGTTTGAAGGTATTTAAATTTTTTGCCATATAGGCTGCCTGTGTATCAATTTTGAAACTCCATTCTACTCCACGGGTTTCCCGCTTTCAAAATGCAACTAACTGTTTGCATGGTTTCAAGTCATGACTGCACTGTGGTCTAGGGGTAGCGAGTGTGCCACTTAACTGGAGATTTGGGTTTGATTACCAGTCAGGTCAGGGATATTTATCTGAAAGTAACAGCTAGTTTGAGGTCCACTCAGCTTACATGAGAACAACTGAACAGCTATCTAACGGTGAGATAACACCCCAGTCCAAATAATGACTGAGTAATTTGTTGTGCTGAACCCGCATCTCCTTGTAACCTGAGGGTTTCAGGCTGGGCAACAGTCAATTCATAGGCCAAGACCCGACAGGGCTATAGCACAATAGAGTTTGTTTAAATAGTCACATTTTGTTATGAGACGCGAGGATATTTTTCAAAGCACAAAATTACTGCTCTATTTACATAATTTTTGCATTTACTAAATTCTTTAGATTCGTCCCACTGCCAACTCAGTATTTAAAAGATTGCAATATTTGCTGCACATATGACCCAGTGCCTAAAGCACGTTTTGGGAAGTTCAGATCGTACATTAGTATAATCATAATTGAACCTCTGCTAATTCTCCTTCATCACCACTGTTCTGAATTAGGAGTGTGTAAAAGATCAAGCAGGATCACGAGATGTTTACACAAATGTGGTGTCAGCTGACAGTATGCCAGATACATATCAAGCGGAAGGAGACACATCATGTTATCGGACAACAAACTTTATTCATCTACATAGCAAGATCTATCCTGCCAATGACTTCAGTAATAATCCTACTTTGAGATACGTCTCATGAGATGCACCTCAATTTTATTCATATAACCCAACAGATTGAACTAATATAATAATTTTGTGTGGCTATTTCTAGCCAATCACTTGTAAGGCAGACCCTCCGATGAGGGTGGGCGGCATCGGCCACGTGTAGGTAACTGCGTGTTATTGTGGTGTGTGAGTTACAGAGATGTTGGGGACAGCACAAACACCCAGTCCCTGGGCCACTGGAATTAACCAATGAAGATTAAAATCCCCGACCCAGCCGGGACCCTCTGAACCGAAGGCCAGTACGCTGACCATTCAGCCAACGAGTCAGACAGCAGAGCAGTAACTTATACTTAGTTTATCTACCACATACAGAGGACGGACGTGGCTAAAGGAAAAAATTATGCAAATTTGCTATTTGTATCACAAAGATTAAAAGATGGACAATTAACATAAAGGATATTAACTACCTAATTCATATATAACCACAAAATGTGGTGTTATAGAAGAATGCTGAAGGAGAAAAGGGTAGATATTATCACAAATGATGAGATAATGAATAAAATTGGTACCGTAAGAAGAAAACAATTTGGTGAAATTTGATTAGAAGAAGGGATAGAATTGTATAACACATATTAGGACACCCAGGAATTGTTCAGTTAGTTTTCAAGGGAAGGGGTAGACAAAAACATGAATATGAAAAATAGATTAGAGTAGATTTAGAATGTAGTAGTTACATGGAAATGAAAATGTTAGGATAGGGTGGGATGGAAGACTGTATCAAACCAGTCCATGGACTGATGACAAACAACAATTAATACCATCAAGAAAACAATTCTTTAAACACAATAAATGTTACATTCCCACAATTTTTAAAAATTAATATTTAATATATCTGAAATAGACATAGATATTCTGGTTATTAGGTTGCGTCGAGAACATCTAGTTTAGGCTGTATACATTGCGGTATAAAGTCAACTATAGTACACAACCGTGAGAATGTAACGCACTACCTCATGTAATACGATGTCGACAGCTACAAGAAACTGGCATTCAGGCAGCCTAAGTAGAGTTAAATCAAAATTCTTGCAAATGGTAGCAGAGAAGATTTGAGGTCCGCAGTGAAAGGTTGCAGAAAAGAAACAATTCCGTAATGAAACGAGCCACAGATAAAAAACAGAATGATGGGAGTAAAACTGCATGAAGTATGGCGATACTATCAAAAACTCAATATTAAACAACAAAGCTGTCACTTCGAAACCAAAACAGATATATTTAATTGTCTTATCTGGAAATTTAAAATTATTACGTAGGCTTGGGCCATACAATATGTACCCTCGGTACTAATCGCTTAAAGCTGTAATAATACGCATTATGAAGTTGGGCAATGCTAAAGGAAACGGATTTTTGAGTACCGGTACCACAGTAAGGCATCACTGGAGTAAAAATCACACCACAAACAATGTGTAACAACCAGTTAACGAATGGAAATACATATTCTACAGACTGATGGAAATGCATGCACCATTTCACTTAACATAAAAGATCGGTACCATTAGTTTAGGGGGGCGGGGGGAGGCGCTGAATTTTCAACACCAATGAAGCCTCTAAAACATCGCACTGCTAACAGTGTTCGAACATTTATTGCACTATAATTACCGAAAGTGTATACACGTATTTTCGTATTTGCAGCTTACCGATCGACAAGTGTGAAGAAATACAACCAGTGTATTGTAGGTTACCTGAAGTTCCACTTAACAACTGTTTAAGTACACTACATTACACAGACTTTGCGGGAGCCAGATAAAACCGACCACACTTTTGTCGCTGAAATCGCAGTCGTCTTCTGTCATTAACACCGTTTCACTGCAGATGTCTTGAATTATTTCCCACTTGGTCGAAAAATTACGGGCAAATAATAATAATAATAATAATAATAATAATAATAATAATAATAATAATAATAATACAGCCCTTGAAGAGCCTTGGCCTACCTAGCGACCGCTGCTCAGCTCAAAAGCCTGCAGATTTCGAGGTGTCATGTGGTCAGCACGACGAATCCTCTCGGCCGTTATTCTTGGCTTTCTAGACCGGGGCCGCCATCTCACCATCAGATTGCTCCTCAATTCTAATCATGTAGGCTGAGTGAACCTCTAACCAGCCCTCAGGTCAAGAGAAAAATCCCTGACCTGGCCGGGAATCGAACCCGGGCCCTCCGGGTAAGAGGCAGGCATGCCACCCCTACACAACGAGGCCAGCCAATAATAATAATAATAATAATAATAATAATAATAATAATAATAATAATCACAGTTCTCTGACCGCATTAAACCTGCATCATCACACTTCAATCAGTCAGTACTGATCTGCATTTAGTTCAGTTGCCCTGGTGTCAGATTACGTATCTGTTGTTTGCGTAGCCTTTTCTTAAATGATTGCAAAGAAATTGGGAATTTATTAAACATCTCTCTTAGTATGTTATTCCAATCCCTAACTCCCCTTCCTATAAACGAATATTTGGCCCAATTTGTCCTCTCGAATTCCAGCTTTATCTTCATATTGTGATCTTTCCTACTTTTAAAGACACCACTCAAACTTTTTTGTCTACTGATGTCATTCCATGCCATCTCTCCACTGACAGCTCGGAACATACCACTTAATACCAATACAAATGGTCCGTTATTGGACATCATAAATTTTCCTGATAACTCATTCCTGGTTACCAGCGTTTCGCCCCCGTGTGCTAAGTTGGGCACATCAGTTGGCAAATAGCACACCCTCAAAGATGCACGGCTAGTCTATACAGTGGAGGCCACTGCGAAGGCTACATGGAGCCACCGGAAGTGCCAATGCACTATGAGAGACTTGGTCTCCTTACCAAACATTGATGACTGTCTGGCCATCAGATGATATAGATGTTGATTCCCTGGTACTGCCGGTGGCTCCATGTAGCCTACACAGTGTCCTTCACAGTATGCACTAGCCATGCATCTTGGTGGGTGTGTTATTTGCCAACTGATGAGCCCAACTTAGTCAGGTTCCCTATGGGAATCAACAACAATATCATCTGATAGCCAGGCGGGCATCAAATTTTGGTAATGAGACACTCCTAAGACAATAAGTTATTATCTCTAGAGATGAGTCTTGCACCTAGAATTTCATGTTTGTCATCTTTAACTTAAATTCTTCTTTCACCAGAATGAGTACTTGTCGTCCTACCAGTCTTGTCCTCTCTCTATGATACACACTCCACTTCTGTGAGAATATTTTTTGCATCCATTGTATCATTTCTCAGCCATGATTCAATTCCTGTTGCAATTTCTGGTAAGTATATGTATATCAATTAAATTACCGGTACCATACTTAATTCCCTTTCTTTACAAATCTTCTACAGTTCAGCAATAACCTTTCTATGTCATCCCAATTTGACTTCCAGATCCCTGTACCCATAACCGCTCCCTAGACCCTGAATGTACCTCCCTATAACACTTCTAAAAAAAAAATTCCTAACTTATATGTACCACTGCGGTTTAAGAGAACTACGTTGAACTACCTGCAATGAATTACAGAAATCAGCCATCCTGAGCACCTGCCATATATTGAGAATATTTTTAGGAATGTTCTTTCCTCTAAGTAACACCAAACAGCATCAAGTTCCAGGCGTCAGTTTCGGTGATACTGAAGGGCAGACTCCCAAAATAGAGATATAAAAAGTTGTATAGGGACATCGTCTGTGCACATTTCTTGTATATATACGTATATATATGTGCTGTAATTATTTCTGTTGTTAATACTTATAGAGTTTCATAATCAAGAGTGTGACACCTTGCTTAGGCAGAGTCATTCCATTGTGTTGCCAGCACAAGCCGAGCCTTCATGAATATAATAATAATAATAATAATAATAATAATAATAATAATAATAATAATAATAATAATAATAATTCGATAATAGCTTCAAACGGAATAACACGAGAAATTTTTGTACAAAACCTTTCGCGAAGAACTGACCAGCTACAAGCCACCCACTCTTGCTTTTCGACGCCCTGATGAAACTCTCGAGACAAATACAAAGGCTAACTGTGACATCCTGAAACAACACTTCAAAAAGTTACACAACTGCGAACCACCAACTGAGAAACTTCAATTCCACATACCCAGTCCAAACCCAGATTCACTTCCACCGACTCATAAGGTGCATCATATTACATCTCAAAAACAATAAAGAACCAGGAGAAGATGGTGTAATCGCCGAGATGCTGAAGATTGGAGGGGATGAAATGATCGACCAATTACAGGTCATCATTGCGGACATATGGAAAAGTGAAGTCAACCTGTAGATTGGAAAACTGACCTGATCCATCCACTGCATAAGAAAGGTGACAAGATGGATCCAAACAACTACCGAGGTATTTCTCTTCTCCCAATAGCATACAAAATTCTTTCACGTGCTCCGCTTACCAGATTGGAACAACAGACAGAAGATAAGATCGGCGAATACCAGACGGGCTTCCGTCCACATCGATCGTGCGTGGAACAGATCTGGAACCTGAAGATGATACTCCAACACCGCCAGTCAAACCGCACAGTGGTCACTTTCGTAGATTTTAAAAAAGCATACGACTCAATAGACCGTGGTACCCTGTTCAATGTCCTTCGAGAATATGGTGTTGATAACAAAACAGTCACGTTAATCCAACAAACCTTAACAGATACAACCTCTAAAGTGAAGTTCATGGGTGAAATCTCTGCACCCTTTGAAATAAAAATAGGTGTTAAACAAGGTGATGGATTGTCCCCACTTCGGTTCAACCTAGTACAGGATAAGGTCATTAAAACATGGGAGAAAGAAGTACCCGGAATAAACATGGGAACGAAAAGTAAACGGATTAACATTAAATGCCTTGCCTTTGCTGACGATCTAGCAATAATTACCCGGACTCCCGAAGAAGCCAGGCACGCCATCAAGAAGCTTCACGAGATTGCAATCAAAACTGGTCTCCATATCTCTTATGACAAAACTCAATACATGGACTCCAAGTGCACACACCTCACATCACTAGCGACCAAATATGGCAACATTTTGCAAGTCAAACAATTCCAGTACTAGGGTGAAATTATTGGTGATTCAGGCAATGAAAAAGCAGCCAACAAAATGCGCGCAGAAAAACTACGTAAAGCATACCTAATCACCTGGAACTTCTGCAATAAGAAATCAATATCCACAAAAGCCAAACTCCGACACTACCACACTGTTGTCCTTCCTGAGGCACTCTACGCAACTGAGACATCAGCACTTACCATTAACATCAAGGACATTGAGAAAATTGAACGACAGGTACTGAGGAAGATATTCGGGCCCAAGTTTCAAGAGGGTAAATGGATGCGAAAAAGCTCGGAAGAACTCTACGCATTAACTGAGCGATTCACTTTAGTCGCACGCAAACGGCGTATGAAATGCAATGGACATTTAGCACGAATGGATGACTCACGACTGACTAAGAAAATATTTCTTATTATCAATGGAAAGCGACAATCCAAAGCTCGCTGGCTAGTGGATGCACAAAAGGACCTCGCAGAAGTCGGCGTAGATCCAATGGCTACCACAAGGAATACATACAGACAAACGATCAACAGCCATAAATTTGCACCCAAGAATCCATCTGAGAAAAGCTTGAAACTCAAAAACTCGTGGACACAAGAAAGACGGCAGGCCCATAGTGAAAGGATGAGAAAGTTGTGGGAAGATAAGAAGAACAAGATGAAGAATACCAGTGCTATTTAATGGTTCCACGTGCTCCTTAAGAAGCTAAACGAATGTATATAATAATAATAATAATAATAATAATAATAATAATAATAATAATAATAATAATAATAATAATAATAATAATAATAATAATAATAATACACCTCAACTCCGCTCATTTGAAGTGCCTTAAGGAACGCCATATCTCTAACAAAACATGAAACACCTACGGCATGAAGTGGGGACATTGACCTGAAGATGTCACCAGTGTATTATTGAGTAATGTGTTATTTTGAAGTTGTCTAAACTGACTGGACTTAATTGTTTTTTGTTTACTTCAAGAAGTTTAGACTTTTCTCCATACACGTCATTACAAAAAGCTGAGGTAATGCACTCTGGTGCAAGGATGAATTAAGGAAGATTTGTGTTATTATGTTTTCTCAACTAAATTAATGTTCATTTATTTTCATATTTGAAGGTTTGCAAGACTTCCTTCTCATCCCGCCAGCATTTGAATCTGGCCAATAACAGTTTTCTGTAATTATTTTTAAGCCAATCTCTGGCTTCTTGTAGGTTTCTGGCTTAACCAATAAAAATTGGGAAGGTGCCCGGATTTTAGTCCATAACCCTCTCGAAACGTCCCCTCGCGTATATAAGCTGCAGTCTTTCAGGCTACCTTGTCTTTGGATCACCGATTTTCTGAGAGTGTGTGCGTGTTAAAACAGGAGGCGGGACGCCTCGTTCTTCGCCAGGCAGTTCATCAGCCCAGGTAATGGCTAACCGTCATATCTCTCTGTAGCTACCTCCGCAGACTTACACGAGGGGAAGGTTCTAATTTCTAACTATGTAACCTCATGTTTTCTAAAATGTAAACATTCTTTCGGCTAATGTAAAATTTCATAAAGATCTTAAACTGTAAATCGGGGATAGAGAGTGCGTTACACTCTCGAGTTCCCCTTCAACTTAGTTCGAGGTGACTATACGATTTTGTAAACTTTTCTTTTTCCTATGAAGTGTTAAATTAACCTCAGTAGCTTGGGATTAGCCTCTGCATCATCGGGTCGAGAGCCCAATTAGGGTTATTAATTTTCTAGGAGTTCAAGTGTACGCCTCCATTCATTTTGTGTTTGGGCCAGTAATTTAACCTGTTCTTCTTTCCACGAGGCCCAGTAGTTTGGGTAATAGATACCCCTGTCTAAAATTGTAACTTGTAGGTCGGGCCAAGAGAGGCCGGAAAATGTATGATTTTGTGTAATGTTGCCTTGAGTAGCCTGTAAGAAATTGGGAGCGCAGTCTCCTTGATTAATGCTGGAGAGCATGTAAGCTCTTTTCTGAGATTTCTGTAACATTGAGGGGTGCCTCTGGAAGGCTATAGATTTGTAACCTTTGGAGCAAAGTGCTCTTGAATTGGGAGATTTCTGCCCTTGTCCAAATAATAACACATTTGCGAAATTGTAAATTTGTAAACCAGTGGCTTGAAGCTCAAATCTGTTAAATTCTTTAATTTTGGGTTTTCCAGTTCTTGTTTCAAAATTGCTATTTGTACCTGTCACCGTGTTATTTCACGAAGTGAAAAATTTGTTAAGTTTGTGATTGAAAAAGAAATATAACCTACTGTATGTTAAAGTTTTAAACTTAATCTTTGATATAGTAGATAGACTCATTCCACCCAGCACCTTCTTTCAGCTTTTCTGCTCCACGGAAACTCCGTAATAATAATAATAATAATAATAATAATAATAATAATAATAATAATAATAATACGGTGTTATTTTCTCTGCTTTGGCCAACTTAGGACTAGTAAAATCACTGTCTCATGCTGCACAGTTGGTCACTTCTCTTGCATGTTTAATATTATATCCACCAAGGTGATTCATTACACTCATTTCTGAATAGCTCAAAGGAACTGTTAGTTCATCTTTCCAAATGGATAATGGCGGCTGGTCAAAAGTTAGCTTGCTGCGAATTTTTTCTGAGCTGTACCGGTACTAGTAAGTTTGGACAATTGAGTGGGATTTTTGGGACTGAAATGAAGGGTCATTTTTCATCCGACTATTTATCGTAACCCGACTTGAAACCCGGGACTTACGTTGTAGGCGTATCCACATGCGAAAGTATTCTTAAAAGGCAAAACATACGTTCTACTTCTCAAATACTTAATATTTCCACTGCACAGTTCACGAGATATTAATTCCAGATACTTCGCGCAGTTTTGACTACCGAAATAGATCGGAAAATATTCACATTTCGGCTTTAAGCCGACAAAACACGCACCTGCTTGCCTTTAGAACGACAGCAGTGCTGCAGGTGGCGGAGAACATTCACGCCGTGCCTGTTAACACGTGACACATAAAGAGTCGTCACACTAGGTATGTCTATTCGTCCTGGCCTTAGTGTAGTCCTACTTACTACTTTCTAGTAATTGAGTACCTATACATCGCACGGAAATAGAAACGTGTGGGGGGGGGGGGGGAAATAAATGATGATGAGAATTTCTAAAACCAGTTATTTTGTCTGTAAAGTAACTGGCATTTGAAATGCTACAAGTCAATAAGAATAATGTTGTAATTTGGATATTGTATGGTAAATTGAGTGTTATTGTGAGAGTCGCATTGTCCCTCAGACAAGGAAATTAACCATTCAAGTTCTAAAATATCCAATCCGGTCGGGACCATTCAGCCAACCGGACACAGAATATTGTGGGAGCTAAATATAATTTTGAATGTTTCAGTCTATCACGTTTGATCTCACATAGTGATGATCTTTATGCTACGAAAAATATATTTTCCATGGAAACTTTGGAATTGTTACAGCCCAATGTTAGGAGCATTCTGTAAAGTAATTGTAACTGAGTAAGACATTTCTCAGATAACTCTAATTCAGCCCGATTACTTCCTCTATTATACCCGCTATCTTTACACTTTACATTCACCGATTGCCATTGTAACTCTTGTAAACATGATTAAAAATTTGTTTCTTGAGTTTGCCATATCCATCCTCATTATGTGACCAAAGAACTTAACTATCCTCTTCCTGATCCTATCAGACAATCTCTCAATTCTTTTATTTTTCCGGAGCTGCTTCATTCTTCTTGTGTCTGACCCCCCCCCCCCCATTTCAGTTTTTAATGGGCCCCAGATTTTTTTAAGAATCTTTCTTACCTTTTTATCCAACTTTTTTATGTCTGCTATTTTCATGGAGAACACACACTCTGGACTGGCTGAAAAGTCTGGACATTAAGTTTTGAATGCTGACCTGTAAATTACATACTTATATAAAAAATATGCATTTATATGTATTTATAAATGTATCCTAGTTTTGCTATATGAAATAATAATAATTGTCCTGTAACACCTCATTTTAGTTTTGATGGAGAGACTCTTATTAATTCAGGTTTGCTTGGTCATTTGGTAAGCTTGTTCCAATTTCCTTGCTCTGAATTTATTTGCTTCTTAGTGCAGACCATGGGTCGGAAACCCGCAGCGCGCAGGGCTTATACAGTTTTCATGATATACTGAGTAAAAGTTCCATGAACCTTGCACTGAATAAAACACTTCAGATGTCCTGCGATTGTTAGAGAATCATAGAAAAGATCTCAGGCAAAGCGGTAGTGTGAAGTAACTCGAGAGTTTATTAGAAACTTCATTATTTACCAAGGTAAGAATATGTTAGATTAGCAGTGAGGAAGGAAAGTGATAGCTACTCTGGTGTGTATTTTCGTTTGTTCATAAGAGCATGAATGATAGTTCTCATATTTGTGGAATGGGTCCCAATGTCGCAGCGATTCGGCAGCAGCATGTGCTATTCCACTCACTTCCTGACATGTACAGACAGTGGCTGGAGGTTGCGGGAAAGCAACTGGTAATAAAATGCCACCCCTGATAAAAGTAAGTAAGCCATTATTATTATTATTATTATTATTATTATTATTATTATTATTATTATTATTATTATTATTATTATTATTATTATTATTATTAGCCCGCCTTGTGGCCTTGATCGTTAAAGCGTCAAATCTGTACGGTCTGACACGGTTCGAGTCCCGTTGGTCGAAAGAACTTCACATTTAAAATGTTGGCCAGCAGGGTAGGAAAGGTGGAGGTATACAATTTCTAACCACTAGATTGCGTGCCTGAAGCCTGGATTCAATTCCAAACCTCTTTGCAGTATTAATATGGAATGTTGGGCGATATTTCACGAATTGTGATTTTTCGGTGATATCTAAAAATTGTGATTTTTCAGTGATATCAAAAAATCACAAGTAACAACTCTTAATTTCTACCCTGTCACTGTGATAAGACGTGTGTTGACGTAACGGTATCCGTGTGAAAACAGAAGCATCAGCATGGTTGCCAACAGTATGTTCTTTAAGATTTTTAACCGACAAATTATTGTAATTATAAATGTTGTGAACATTGATTCCGAACATAAAATAAGTTAAACCCAGTGTTATCAATTTTACGATATTGTCATGTTGAACAGCAGTGAGTCCTACTAGGCAGGACGAGGAGAATGTCTCAAGCCCTTACAAGCACTAAAACACTGCCAAATATTTTTATAACAGGTTGAAGGCACTCTCGTGATCACAAGCATCACGAGCGGTCCATTGGTTGTGAACAAGTCACTATTAAGAATCACTAACATTCGAAAATCACGGTAGAGTAGAGGACTAGGCATATGACGCTGTTGATCGCGGCCACCAAACGAGATGGGTGAGGAAAACTGGGCTGTCGGCAAATGTGGGAACGGCGACAGTCTAATATACCGTACACAGTCACGAAGTTCGTCTAACTTTTTTCATCAATGTACCGGTAACTATAGAGCTCCACGTGACCACCAAGCATGTAGTAATTCTATTAGAGAAGAACTGTTTTCTGTTAATTAAATTAACTTGGTATTTAAGTAGAATGTAGTGTCGTATGGAACTGTAACATGGAAATTAAGAAAGAAACAAACGAAGTATTTAAAAAAAATTGAAATAGGGTTGTGGAGAAGAATGGAAAAGTGAAGTGGACAGATAAAGTGAGAAATAATGACGTGCTAAGAAAGGTAGGAGAGAAGAAACCACCTGACTAAAAATATAAAGAAGAGGAACATATATCCCTGTTGGATCACGTACTACGTAGAAATTGTCTTCAACAGAGGGTGATGCAGGGGAAAATGGATGGAGGAAATGGAAGAGAGAGAAGAAGGTTTCGAATGTTAACGGATGTCAAACAAGGGAGAAGGGAGAAGAATCACGGAGGCTGTCCAGCTGATACCTGTCTGGAGAAAAATTCACGGAAGAAGAAGGCATTTAAGAAAGGAGATGTGTGTAGCAAAATACCCTGCTCAACTGCAATAAGACATCAAAGGAATCATTCTTTAGGTTTCCTAGAGATCCCGAAAAGTAAATTAACTTGGTATTTAAGTAGAGTGTAGTGTCGTATGGAGCTGTAACATGGAAATTAAGAAAGAAACAAACGAAGTATTTGACGTTTCAGATGTCGTAACGGAACAAGTGCGAAAGTGTAAGAATGTAACTTCGAACAGAAATTGTTGAGGAATGCAAAAACAGGTTTGTACCTTTAAGGGTGGTAAGGAATGGTAAAGACCCACCTTATTATAATAGAGAAATAAAGAGACCAAGAAGGAGGTGCAGACTGGAAAGAAATAGAGTTAGAAATGGCTGTGGAAGTAAGGAGAAATTGAAGGAACTTACTAGAAAATTGAATCTAGCAAAGAAGGCAACTAAGGATAACATTATGGCAAGCATAATTGGCAGTCATACAAATTTTAGTGAAAAATGGAAGGGTATGTATAGGTATTTTAAGGCAGAAACAGGTTCCAAGAAAAACATTCCAGGAATAATTAATGAACAAGGGGAGTGTGTATGTGAGGATCTTCAAAAGGCAGAAGTATTCAGTCAGCAGTATGTAAAGATTGTTGGTTACAAGGATAATGTCGAGATAGAGGAAGAGACTAAGGCCAAAGAAGTAATAAAATTTACGTATGATAACAATGACATTTACAATAAGATACAAAAGTTGAAAACTAGAAAAGCGGCTGGAATTGATCAGATTTCTGGGGATATACTAAAGACAATGGGTTGGGATATAGTACCATATCTGAAGTAGTTATTTGATTATTGTTTGGCCGAAGGAGCTATACCAGATGAATGGAGAGTTGCTATAGTAGCCCCTGTGTATAAAGGAAAGGGTGATAGACATAAAGCTGAAAATTACAGGCCAGTAAGTTTGACATGCATTGTATGTAAGCTTTGGGAAGGCATTCTTTCTGATTATATTAGACATGTTTGTGAAATTAATAACTGATTCGATAGAAGGCAATTCGGTTTTAGGAAAGGTTATTCCACTGAAGCTCAACTTGTAGGATTCCAGCAAGATATAGCAGATATCTTCGATTCTGGAGGTCAAATGGACTGTATCGTGATTGACATGTCTAAAGCATTTGATAGGGTGGATCATGGGAGACTACTGGCAAAAATGAGTGCAATTGGACTAGACAAAAGAGTGACTGAATGGGTTGCTATATTTCTAGAAAATAGATCTCAGAGAGTTAGAGTAGGTGAAGCTTTGTCTGACCCTGTAATAGTTGAGAGGGGAGTTCCTCAGGGCAGTGTTATCGGACCTTTATGTTTTCTTATATATATAAATGATATGAGTAAAGGAGTGGAATCGGAGGTAAGGCTTTTTGCGGATGATGTTATTTTCTATAGAGTGATAAATAAGTTACAAGATTGTGAGCAACTGCAACGTGACCTCGAAAATATTGTGAGATGGACAGCAGGCAACGGTATGTTGATAAACGGGGCTAAAAGTCAGGTTGTGAGTTTCACAAATAGGAAAAGTCCTCTCAGTTTTAATTACTGCGTTGATGGGGTGAAAGTTCCTTTTAGGGATCATTGTAAGTATCTAGGTGTTAATATAAGGAAAGATCTTCACTGGGGTAATCACATAAATGGGATTGTAAATAAAGGGTACCGATCTCTGCACATGGTTATGAGGGTGTTTAGGGGTTGTAGTAAGGATGTAAAGGAGAGTGCATATAAGTCTCTGGTAAGACCCCAACTAGAGTATGGTTCCAGTGTATGGGACCCTCACCAGGATTACCTGATTCAAGAACTGGAAAAAATCCAAAGAAAAACAGCTCGATTTGTTCTGGGAGATTTCCGACAAAAGAGTAGCGTTACAAAAATGTTGCAATGTTTGGGTTGGGAAGAATTGAGAGAAAGAAGAAGAGCTGCTCGACTAAGTGGTATGTTCCGAGCTGTCAGCGGAGAGATGGCGTGGAATGACATTAGTAGACGAATAGGTTTGAATGGCGTCTATAAAAGTAGGAAAGATCACAATATGAAGATAAAGTTGGAATTCAAGAGGACAAACTGGGGCAAATATTCATTTATAGGAAGGGGAATTAGGGATTGGAATAACTTACCAAGGGAGATGTTCAATAAATTTCTAATTTCTTTGAAATCATTTCGGAAAAGGGTAGGAAAGCAACAGATAGGGAATCTGCCACCTGGGCGACTGCCCTAAATGCAGATCAGTATTGATTGATTGATAACAAGTTAGTGTTCCGTTTGTCGAAGTACCAGAAATTTAACTCAATGGGAAATCCTTCTCATCATGAAATTTAACAACAATTTAACGCAATCGTTACATCTAACACGTAACAGTGTTTTAGATTTCAACGTGTAGATATGGGCTTGTCAATAGTAGAAGTTTAAGGCAGCAAAGAAGAAGAAATTACGGTAGTATGAAATGCGATTCCATTTCAAATAATCCTCCTCGGGTTTCTTCAAAACGAAAGAGATGATCAGCCCATCTCTATGGGGCAGAGATTGTCTTGAAGGAAATTGAGAAGCATTGAGAGAACATGGGCTGTTGTTAGGAGTTTCCTGAATGTTTAAAGAGATGCTCACCAGCTTGGATGTGGTGCACTGTTAATACACAAATGGAAAAACTGTATTTTTCCGCATGAATACTGTGAGGAAACTAAGTCATTACTTTAGAAATTATTAATGAAAGATTATAATCTTACCGGTATATTATATTGTCAAGTTTTGCAATGAAAGTTTTCACTGCCATAGGAAAAAGCCACGAAGTACTTAAAATTCAGGCATTTAGTTGCTGAGATTTTTTAATATTCTTTGAATTGCTTTAGTACATTATTTTTGGTGTTTTATGTTAAAATACCTTTTTTTGTTCAAAGGCTAAGACAGTGGAGTGATCAGTTAAGTCATTCCTTCGAAAAATATACCATTGTCGTTCTCCTTCGTTATTATTACAATATTGTTCCTTGATGGTCATAAATGGTTTAATAGTGTGTTTTTACAGGTATCCTCTAGTGTAACATTTATATTGGACTTATGCTTTCGAAGACTGAAAAGCATTAAAGCTCAACTTGACATAGAACTCATTCACTCTTGTATGTTGCATTTTTTTAAGAAAGTACTTTCATTTTGTATCTTCTAGTTTATGACAAGGATCTATAAAAGTATCTTTGGGGTAAAAAAGACTTGTGGGGAGGAAAGGGAACCAGGGTAGTGTTATCCAAGAATTAGGTTAAGGCAGACGTTGAGGAAAGTAGAAGAGAAGGAGGAGAGAAAGAAAAAGGTGGTAGTGCTTCACGTTGGAAGCAACAATGTAAGGCAAGCAGGTATAAGTACCAACATAGTTGGGGATGTGTGGGATCTGGTAAATGCAGCATGGGTGAAGTTTAAGGAAGCAGATAATTTTATCAGTAGAATACTGTGTAGGAGGGATACTGACTGTAAGGTGATTGGGGATTTGAATGAGACTAAGTAGTGGGTAAGTGGGAAACTGGGAGTGAGGTTTCTAGATCCTAATGTGTGGGTAGGAGATAGGGACATGTGCTCAGATTGACTTCACTTAAACTGGAGTGATACCCATAAGTTAGGAAATTTGTTTAGAATTGTTATGGGGATATACGTTTAGGGAAACAGGGTGGTCTGGGGAAAGGGATCTGGAAGTCAAGAAGGGATGACACAAAAATGTTAGTGCTGAACTGAAGAAATATCGTAAAGAAGGGAATAGAATTAAGTAATTTAATAGATATATACTAAGCAGATATTGTAATAGGAGTTGAATCATGGCTGAGAAATGACGTAATGGATCCAGAAACTTTCTCACGGAATGGAGTGTGTACCGTATCAATAGGATAGGATAAGAAAGGTAGGAGAGGGAGTATTCATTTGTAAGCTACAAAAAAGTTAAAGATGACATACATGAAATTCTAGGTGTAAGGGTAATTTCAAAGGATAATAGGCAACTTGATGTCTTTGGAGTGTACAAACCGGGAAATGGTAGTGCTGACGCTGATTCAGAATTCTTTTATATGATAATGAGCCAAGTGGGAAGCGATATGAAAAGGAATGTAGGTAATCTAGCCGGAGATCTCAATTTAAAACATGTCAATTTGGAAGGTAATGCGAACGACAGGAAGCATGAACAACAAATAGCAAATAAGTAAATATGGGAGGGACAGTTGATTCAGAAAGTGATGAAACCAAGTGGAGGGAAGAATATTCTGGACGTGATGCTGGAAAAACCAGATGAGCACCAGAGAGAAATCGAAGTAATAGATGATTTTACTGATAACGAAGCTGTTTTTGTTGTGGTTAAAATAATTGTGATAGAAAGGGAGGTCTCAAAAGTAGGACTATTAGGCATTACCGTATGGCTGATAAAACAGGCATGGGGGAGATTTCAAAATGTAACTATGATCGGTGGAAAACGGTAAATTATAATATAAACAGACTCTGGGATGTGTATGAAGCAATTGTTGAGGAATGTGAAAAGAGGTTTCTATCTACTATATTATAACAGAGAAGTAAGGAGACTAAGAAGGAGGTGCAGAATGGAAATAGGGTTAGAAATGGCTGTGAAAATAAGGAGAAATTGAAGGAACTTACTAGGAAATTGAATCTAGCAAAGAAGTCAGCTAACGATAACATGATGGCAAGCATAATTGGCAGTCACACCAATTTTAGTGAAAATCGAAGGGTATGTATGTATAGGTACTTTAAGACAGAAACTCGTTCCAGGAATCTTTAATGAACAAGGGTAGTGTACTAAGGACCTTCGGAATGCAGAAGTGTTCAGTCAGCAATATGTAAGATTGTGAGTTACAAGGATTATGTCTAGATGGAGGAGGTGACTAATACTACAGAAGTATTAAAATTTACCTATGATAACAACGACATTTACAATAAGATACAAAAGTTGAAAAGTAGAAAAGCGGCTGGAATTGATAAGATTTGCGGGGATATTCTAAAGACAACGGGTTGTTATATAATACCATATGTAAAGTACATGTATGATTATCTTTTGCATGAAGGAGTTAAACCAAATGAATAGAGAGTTGCTATAGTAGCCCTGTGTATAAAGGAAAGGGTGATACATATAAAGCTGAAAACTGCAGGCAAATCATTTTGATACGCTTTGCATGTAAGCTTGGGGAAAGCATTATTTCTGATAATATTAAACATGTTTTTGAAATTAATAACTGGTTTGATAGGAGGTATTTCGGGTTTAGGAAATGTTATTCCACTGAAGCTCAACTTGTAGGATTCCAGCAAGATATAGCAGATATACTGTATTCAGGAGGTCAAAGGAATTGTATTGCAATTGACCTGTCTAAGGCATTTGATAGGGTGGATCATGAGAGAGTACTGGCAAAAATGAGTGCAATTGCACTGGATAAAATAGTGACTGAATGGGTGGCTGTAAAAACTACAACCTGTTTACTAGTCAATGACCAGATCAGGGATGGAATGCAGGAAGCCCCATCATGCGGTGACGATAGGAATTGTGCTGGCTGCTGAAGCCTGTCGCACTCCTTTGGGACAATTGTTAATGATTGACAGCTGAAATAATATTAGAGAGTGGTGTTGGAATGAAAGATGACAGGGAAAACTGGAGTACCCAGAGAAAAACCTGTCCCACATCTGCTTTGTCCAGCACAAGTCTCGCATGGAGTGACCAGAATTTGAACCACGGAATCCAGCGGTGAGAGGTCGACACGCTGCCGTCTGAGCCACGGAGGCTTAGAATGGGTGGCTACGTTTCCAGAAAATATATCTCAGAGAATTAGATACCAATTAGAATCATTAAGAAGGGAATTCCTCAAGGCAGTATTATTGGTTCTTTGTGTTTTATTCTATGTATATAAAGGATGTGGAATCAGAGATAATACATTTTGTGGCATGATGTTATTCTCTATAATAAAGAAATAAGTTACAAGTTTGTGAGCGACTGAAAAAATGACCTTGAAATTGTGAGAAGGGCAGTACGCAATGGCATGATGATAAACGTTGTTAAAAGTCAGGTTGTGAGTTTCACAAATAGGAAAAGTCCTCTCAGTTTTAATTACTGCATTGATGGGGTGAAAGTTCCTTATGGGGATCACTGTAAGTACCTTAGTGTTAATTTAGGGGAAGATCTTCGTTGGCGTAAGCACATTGTTGAGATTTATTTACATAAGAGGTACAGATCTCTGCACATGGTTATGATGGTGTTTAGGGGTGCTAGTAAGGATGTAAAGGGGTGGGCATATAATTCTCTGGTGAGACCCCAATTAGAGTATGTTTCCAGTGTATGAGACCTTCACCAGGATTACTTGATTTGAGAACTGGAAAAAATCCAAAGAAACGCAGCTCGATTTGTTCTGGGTCATTTGCGACAGAAGAGTATTGTTAGAAAAATGTTGCAAAGTTTTGGACTGAGAAGACTTGGGAGAAAGGAGACGAGCTGCACGACTAATTGGTATGTTCCGAGCTGTCAGTGGAGAGATGGCGTGGAATGACATTAGTAGATGAATACGTTTGAGTAGTGTCTTTGCAAGTAGGAATGAACACAATATGAAGATAAATTTGGAATTCAAGAGAACAAATTGGAGCAAATATTTATTATTTTGGGGCCGATGACCTTCAATGTTAGGCCCCTTAAAACAACAAGCACCATCATCATCAAATATTTATTTATAGGAAGGGGAGTTACGGATTGGAGTAACTTACCAAGGGGGATGTTCAATAATTTTCTGATTTCTTTGCAATCATTTATGAACAGGCTAGGAAGGCAAAAGATAGGGAATCTGCCACTTGGGCGACTGCCCTAAATGCAGATCATTAGTGGTTGATTGAATAAAATACTTTCGAAGAGCAGGACTTAATTCTGTGGTTTAAAATGCATGGAGACATCTACTTCAGAAATGTAAGCATAACACCACCATGGCACAGCGAGACGCACTCAAGAAATTATCGATAGAGGGCGGTGAATCAGCAACTTCCCTCGCAACCACCATAGCAGAACGCAACAATCCCTGAGTCTTGTTAATGAAGGGGGGGGGGGAGTGGGGGCATGGATAGTATGGTTATGACTTCCACGTTCCTTTCAAGAATTTATTTGCTCACTGTCGGAGGCTCTGATGAATGCCAATGTAATTTGGGAGAAAGCTAGGCTTAGATAAATAAATATAAATGGCTTTAATCCAGTTTGCATATTTATTTAGTTATTTATTTTAGTATTCTCTAGTTTAATGAAATTTTCCAGAAATGTCCAGAACAATCACTGATTTTTAAAAGTATATAACCATATAAGCTTCTACTTTTCTTAATAATTGTGTAATGTAGCAAGTAATTTTACTGCCTAACTTACGTAATTCAAAATGGAATTCCCACGCAATTTATCCTTTTACCAGAAACAAGAACCTCACTACTCAAAATTTGTAGGTATAACTTTTACAGTTGGGCATGAAAAAGCATTATTTATTTATTTATTTATATAGCCAGTCTGTACAGAGTTATCCACCATTTACAACAGACCTATGAATGAACTGAATAAATGAATTAATGATTTTAATGAATAATTTGCTAATTGTTACATGACTGATCATACGACAAACGGCAGATTTATATACCGTACATGTTAAGCCTTGGTTGAATCAGCGTGTCTTGTCATCCAACTCTAGACTCGCAAGCCACCACCTAGAACACTGCATCACCCCGTTCTGGAATCATATTTCACTGATTCTCGACAAGGCTGCATGTTTTCTGTCTTGACCCCCCTCACTCTCTTGCGCAGACTTCCTTCGTTATCTAAGACCATTTGCTTATTCAACCAACTTCTCTCCCATATGCCTGCTGAGCCTCACTGTCCCATATGTCTCATCTGATCTTTCCTTACTTACGCGGAACCCAAAATATCGAACAACAACCCAAAATATCTAACAACAACACACAGGAAAACCTATCTGACCTCTATGTACAATAACAGTACACATAATTACATCATTGCACTAATACAACTGCAGTACTCACACACGATAACTTCCCTTTGTGTCCATGAGTCTCTTGCGCATTAATCACATGTCCACTTCGTTTATTTTCATTAAACATAATTTCCTCACTGCACATAAATACAAACTTAAATTACCTACCCTTTTTCCCCTCTTTTACCAACCATCTAATAATTTTTTGTTCATTACCAGGCTGCTTTAAAATTGCCGCTGCCTCCCACTCAATATTTTCCCCCTCTCATTTTGCGTTTCTTCACATATTGATAACATTGTAGATCTCCCCTGACTTGATGACCCAGTATACATAAGGTATTGTCCTTTATCGGGATCCATCCCTTCTTCTTGTATAAACCCAACATCCCCCGTAATGAACTTCATCTCGTAGCTCTATCTACATTACTAATACTTTTCCTCGTTACGTGGCTTATCCTATTAGACAGACTTAGGGACGATCTCCTCCGACATACCTCCATCTGACTTTGCATTTGTATATCCTTTACTCTCTTCGTTATAATTACCCAAAACCTTCTTCCCCTTTTATTCCAATACTCGTATCATATGTATGCTAGTCCCAGCCTTTCCACATACATTCTAACCTTCACCTACCAACTCTCCACATACATACTTTTGAGCTGTTGCTGATAATCAGCTTGCAGCAATATGCCCTTTTCTCCTTTCTTTCATCTCATCCAGTAATTAAGTACTCTCTTCACAATTTCCACTTCCATATACTCCCCACAAAGTACTGTCGCTCCCACGTTAGCTGTCTTACTAAATTTACTTGTTATCTGATTTAGAGTACCCCTTCCTTTCTCCAAACACTAAATTCAGCTCCGTTCTCCAAAATCATGAAAACTGAAAGAGCCGCCACCCCCTCCCATTTCGCCCTACTAATATGATCCTCGCAATCTCCTGTTTTGTTTATAAGAACCCGCAGATATAACAACTTTCTTGCCTCTTCAATAGGCAACTCATTGAACAACTCATTTCCTCCTTTTCTTTCCCATTCTGTTCTTTCGGCCTACCATCACCTTCGTATTATTACAGTTGATTTTCAGGGACCCGTTACCTGCATACTCTGAGGCTGCGTTTAACCATCCTTGTAAACCCCACCCTGTTAGAGTCATTCATGCAAAAGCATTAAATAGTGTGCAAAGGTTTTGTAATCAAGAACCTGCAAGACTGGAAATTCCGAGATCAAATCAGTGTGCAGGTTGGGCAGTCAAATGTCTGCTATATATTTATGACATTCGGAAAAAGGATAAGTTAGCCTATAGTTTATATAAACTTGGTCGAACAAAAAATAAAGACTTTAAATTATGTTATTATTACGCAAAATACTCATTTTCAGCTATTACAGATCAATATAGCTATTGGTACTTATGTAATCGATATGTAAGTGTGTGGTTTCGTGATTCTTTGTAATTTTGTGTGTTATTCTATAACAATAAATTGTTAACTGCTTCAAAACTACGTGTTATACAATTGTATCAGAATTCAAATACCATACACCAATGCTAAAAGCATTTCGATTTTTTTACCTCATACGAGTGCCAGTATATTGTCAAACCAATTTCTAGTTTCGAGGGCACCTTTTACAAATGTTAATTAGAAATAATGTCTTGTTCTTTCCTTCTGAGCAAAAGTTTATCGATCTTTGGGTAAGGAACCTTGGGTCACAGGAAAGTGATAACCATAGTACGTATACAAGCGGAACACCATGCTTAAATTGGAGACGAAGTTGTAGCGCTAGAGTGGAAGAATCAGAGGTGTGTTCAAAACAGTGTAGTGGGTGTCTAGGATTGCGACATGTGAACGTCATTATATCAAGGACACTTGCTCGGTGTGTGGACCTTAATCATAGTGATGTAGTTCAAACATTGGATGGACGAGGACACAGGGACTACAGCCTGCCCTTAAAGGAAGTTGTATATCACGTTTGGCAACTTTACAGGAATGAAAAATTAGGCAGTTCTTTATATACGATTCAGTCAAATGAAAACAGAACACCTGTTGCCACGCGATCATGGAATGGTATTGTACCAGGAAAAGTTCGTGGGTATTGGGCATGAGAAGGACCTCAGGTAGTGGAAGGTGATTTTGGAGCCGATACAGAGCAGGATAGAATCGCAGGGCGAATAATAGACGGTTATACTTTTGTTAACAATTTATTTAAAATGTTCATAGATTCATCACCCTGCAATATTAATACAGGACTCAAATCTTTCATCAAAATCAAAAGTTTAAACGGAGATCTTCTTGAAGTCAGTTCGAGAAAAAATAAGTGAACATCACTGATCCTATATTCTTTTAAACTTTTATGAAAACACTAAGTATTTGTCTTCAACCTAGAGTCTTTCTAAGTATTAAATCCAAAAAAATTAACACATCATTATTATTTAAATGTTGAAATAAAAATTTAACTTCTTGATGAATGTTTCTCAGTTCGTTAGCATTGAAATTAAGGATCATAAAACACTTGAAAACCCTAAAGTTCTTCTACGTAATGTGAACATGAATTAGAAAAATAAATCTATCACTAAATATGAACTTCTTGGTAATGATGAAAAGTTATGAAATATTGTTCACACGTAGCACTGAGAATATCACTGCTCAGGATTAATGAAAAGAAAGTCAGTCAGTCTGTGACTACTCACTTAGAAGAGGAGATTTTGCTTACAAATGTTGAATGGGAGTCTGGAACATTCCGCGGAGTTCCATGAAGAGACCACGTTGACGTCCCTCGATGGGTACCATAGATGAAATGATGTCTGATGTAACTGGATCTTGAAGTATTTCACCAAGACTTCCGCTGCTCTGGGAGGTGATATTTGAACACGGAAAGTTCAATTGGCGCGATTAGTAATCACAGACATTATCATTCACTGTCGTAAAACACAGTTTAGCTCGTATTCTAATTTTATGATGCTAAGTGAATAATTACAGTCCTTGCTGCATAAGGCACTAT
The DNA here is from genome assembly GCF_040414725.1 of Anabrus simplex. Classification (NCBI taxonomy): domain Eukaryota; kingdom Metazoa; phylum Arthropoda; class Insecta; order Orthoptera; family Tettigoniidae; genus Anabrus; species Anabrus simplex. Next base: position 37,166,136 of record NC_090277.1, on the reverse strand, counting down.
TTAAAATCGTCACTGATAACGTCTATAAATACACAGTTCGAACACTTGAAAATGCAACGTGTAATAATTTTCATCACAGTCTCTGAACCAATATCGTAAACAGATAAAGCTGATTTTCTGATCGTGATTATATTATATTAGCATGAATTTTCTAATAAAAAGTTCTTAATATTCACGAAGTTTATTACTGGAGAAAGTCGTGTCCTGATATGGCACGAACACTGAGTAAATAAAGAGACACAGTTCAAGGATGTACTGTTTTAAAAGAAATGAGTCCTAGAATGATTAGGGTTATCGTAACTGATGGTGTCTGTTTATCACACACGACAGTTTGAGAAATCGCAGTAGTTCACTATTATGCGAAATTAACAAAGTTCACATGTCATGCGCTAGTCTGTGAATATCAAATACTTGACTTCTCACTTCAATAAGTTCACAAGTGTGATCTTCCGAAATGTCCTGAATTTTATCATAGTCGCGGCTGGATAGAATAAGTACGGTGCAACGTCTTTTACAAGTTCACCGGCGATCGATTATGGCCATCATTACGGACTCACGGAACGCGACAGAGTGTACTTTCTTCGCGAACGAGACTGCACTGACAGACTGTACGAGGGTCAGACTGCTCTCTCTTCCTCTGCCTCTCTCTCACACACACTGCTTGCCGGCCTTGACATAGGGGCACATATATATCCCCGCCAGGAGGGGTGGCGCTATGAATCATGTGACTGAGACTGCACATTCTTCTCAAATTTGAAATTGTAATAATTCAAAAACTACTTGACAGATTGACTTGAAATTTGCTGGGTTTTACTTTTGTTAACAGCAGCTACAATTTAGCGTTGGTCCTGTTGCAATCGGTTAAGGCATTAAGAAGTTCATGAAAGAAAAAAAACTTCGAGAAACGTCTCTAGGGGAGGCAAGTTACAAGCGGCAGGTGACGTCACTTGAACTTGCCTGGCTTGCTCGTGGAGTCTGGTAGTTACTGGAATATTTCTTCGCTCAGCTGTTCACATATCGGAAGGGAATTGTGCGCTGAAATAAAGTTTTTAATCCATACGTGCCAGGGCCTAGGCATTCCTGGTATAGTATTATTCAAAAGTAACTTCCAAACGCGTTAATACATTCATCCCACTGGGAGACGAGATGATCAATTCCAGTTTTGTAGAAAGAGGTAGGTCGCTGACGGATCCACAACCGCACCTACTCTTGTACCTCCTCGTCCAAACGAAACCGACGTACACAAATATCTTCCTTCACGTCGCCAGCACAACATTCCTGTCATGCAGGATGCATAACTTCATACTCACTCACGCGCCCATCATCTCGGTACAACAGGAACTGGGACTCATCGGACAATACCACACGCCACCAAAGTTCCATGGTCCATTGTCGATGTTTGCGGGCCCATGCACGTCGTTGAGCTCTGTGTCGAGGTGTCAGCAAAGGAACACGAGTTTGTCATTGGCTGGTGAAGACCATGCGGTGCATTTGCCTCCTTACAGTCCTGGTAAAATATGTCCCTGACTCCCGACATTCAGCTGGGCGTTGATCTGACTCACCGTAGGCCGCCGAGCACCCAGTATGGTTCTGCGGAGGTGACGCAATGTCCTTTCGTTAAACATCTGTTGTCTTTTCATGCGGCAGTTTACGCGGGTGATAACATTCTCTCCGCGATATTGAAGCTCTATCCTGGACACTGTTGATCTTGGAAATCCGAATTCGCGTGTAATTCCCGCAATGGTATGACACATGCGCACTGCGCCGAAGATCATCCCACGTTCAAAGTCGGTTAACTCGCGACTTGTGTTGCGACAGACTGCTCAGATACGCCGTAGCTAGCCGCAAGGCCCAGGGGTCATACATGGCACATTTTCTAATGGGACACCCTTTCTCGAGAGTTCCGGGAAGAGATATGTAAATATTTTGCGTGAAATTCTTTGGGAATTTTTGAATGAGTTACGTTGGAACTATCAGAAAATGCTACTGACATTCTCAGGGAGCCATTGTAAATTGAAAAACACCATTTGTTAATAATATTATTTGCTTTACATACCACTAACTACTTTGATGCTTTTGGAGACGCCGGTGTGCCGGAATTTCGTCCTACAGGAAATATTTAACTTGCCAGTAAATCTACCGACACGAGACTGACGTAATTGAGCACCTTCAAATACCTCCGGACTGAGTCAGGATCGAACCTAACAGATTGGGGTCAAAAGGCCAGCGCATCAACCGTCTGAGCCACTCAGCCCGGCAAATCACCTTTTGTATAGCACGACAATATTTTAATTAGTTTGCATATTCCTTGGCAGTTTAATGCTAGAATTCACTTGAGGTGTCCGACGCGGTACGGAATTGACGACTGTGGTGACCTTCACTTTCACAGTTCACGGGGTATAGCATTGACGAGACGTCTGATTTATTTACAATAGTGCCATTCATTCTCTGTTCAATTTCTGTTTGCTTATACCTATTAAATATGGTTATTACACTAAAACTGTTTTCCCGACATCTGTCTTTCTACTGCATGTTTTTAGAGTATGGTATAAGGTATACAGTTGGACATCCCCGAAATACGGTTGTAACCAACAAACTCTGAAAATATGTTAGTGGAAGTAGTGTGTTTGAACACGCCTCTGTGCCAGCAGAACTTTGACCTCCGTGGTGTAAGGATGGAACATCAGTCAGTGCTTGTGTATGTTCATCATCAGGTGTCATATGTCATTTAAATAAAGGCCATAGACCAAATTACATCTATATTTACATTCTTACTACAACCGTGTGAAGAAATATGTTACGTTTCTTAATTGCCCCAACTTCCCCAAAGAAGATCATTCCTTATATTAACACCTAAGTTCTTATATTTTTCCTTTCTTAATTGCCCCAACTTTCCCAAAGAAGATCATTCCTTATATGAACACGTAAGTTCTTATATTTTTCCACATGAGGTACTATCACACCATCAACACAATTATTAAAACTCAAAGGAGCTCTCCTTTGGTGAAACTGCAACTCGACTTTTCATCCCATTTATATTCATACCATTGTCTGCTGTTCATTTCACAACATTGTTTAATTCTTCCTGCAACTCATATACTACTCTATACGTATATCATCATCAGTAAATATCCTTATCTGTGATTCCACATATTTACTCGTATCATATATAAGAACATATAAGGGTAAATTAATAATACTGCCCTAAGGGAACCTCATCTTAATTATTGCAGGATCAGATATCGCTTCACCTATTCTAATTCTCTGAGTTCTATTCTCTAGGAATTCAGTCATCTATTCAGCCACTCTTGTCTAGACCATTAGCTCTCATTTCCCTCAGCAATTTCCCATGATCTACCCTATCAAAAGCCTTGCATATCTCAAATATGTCAGCCTCGTGTCGGTAGATTTACTAGCACGTGCATGAAGTCCCGCGGGCCTAAATTCCGGCACCTCGGCGTCTCCGGAAACCGTAGTAGTTATTGGGATTTAAAGGCACTCACATAATTATTTCTTACGTATTATTATTTATAAATGATTAATTCCTCAGGGTGTTCGGCTCCTTCACTGAATGGTCATTGTTGAGACCTTCGATTCAGAGGAAACCGGGTTTGATTAATTCTTCTGGCTCGGGGACTGAGTGTTTGTGTTTGTCCGAACACTCTCCTGTTCATATTCAGACAACACACTACACTACCAACCACCACCCAAACATATCCCTGCACGTAGGGTTGGCGTCAGGAAGGGCATCCGTTCATAAGACAAATCCAAATTCACAAGTATTGCAGAGTTCACACCCACGGCACCAAATTATGCAAAAATGCGCTAGAAAAAAAAAAGCAGAATCCTTAAGTGTGTAAAATGGGAGTTGAGACCCAAAAATAAAAATACTCATTCCTCCTAAATTATTTATCGTAGTAAGACAAAATTGCCAACTCTTAAAAAAATCCAAAGCGCTTCTACTCTCTATCATACATTTACGTAATAAAACAAGACCTGTCGTGTGAAAGAAAGGAAAGGATAATTAGGAAGAGTTTTTAAGCTCACAAGCTAATATGTGGAAGAAGAACATGTGTTCAATTCACACTCGTTTGGCGATTAAAGCAGACTCGCTTCAGCTATTTTCATTAGCCTCTCCGGTGATCTTGGAGCTCAATCAAAGTCTAAAGGCAATGCCTTGTCGATTCAACCATTATCTTCTGCCTTCAACTTGTCGTTTCATCTCACAGTAGGAACTACATCCAATGTTCAGCATCAATATTTGAAGGAATTGCTTCCTAGGTCGACCTCTTCCCTTCTTTCCTAAGATCTTTCCTTCATGTAGATTTGTTAGAAAGGTATAACGACGGACTGTGTCCATTGAATTTAGCTGTTCTTCTATGTACTGTTATCATCAGCTGTTTCTTCTCTATTTCTTGCAGGATAATTTCGTAGGCACTTTTTTCAGTCCAACTGACTTTTAGCATTTTCCTCCAGACCCACATCTCAAATGCTTCGAGCTAAAAATAAAATACATATCGTTTAGGCTTAATATGCAACACTCTTCTTCACAACACCCTGTCTATCGAACTGTCGTAAATTGCTTTCCTCACACATTCACGGTGATAAATCTCAAGCCCGTTCAGAGTGATGTAGGACACTGTTCCAATTCTACTGCTACTTGTGCTAGCATTTTCTGGTAGTACGTAGCCCTTGTTATATTACAGTTTGGGGTCTCGGTACGGACATCAGTATTTTTTTTTTTGCTAGGGGCTTTACGTCACACCGACACAGATAGGTCTTATGGCGACGATGGGATAGGAAAGGCCTAGGAGTTGGAAGAAAGCGGTCGTGGCCTTAATTAAGGTACAGCCCCAGCATTTGCCTGGTGTGAAAATGGGAAACCACGGAAAACCATTTCCAGGGCTGCCGATAGTGGGATTCGAACCTACTATCTCCCGGATGCAAGCTCACAGCCGCACGCCTCTACGCGCACGGCCAACTCGCCCGGTACATCAGTATTTAATTTTCTGCCTTATACCTAAAGAATAGTCGATGTTCTGAACCTTTATCATTTTATTATTAAATTACTAGAGGAACGTAAGAAATTCAAACAAATATTCCTTAGGTTCATTTCACTGATATTATTTCATCATGAAAAATTTAGAAAATTTAATTCGTCTGATCTATATCATTATTTCATTGATGGATTTACATTAAGTGGATAAAATGAAGTAAATTATTACCTCATTTATTTTTATGAACGTACCTTATATGTACACTATAATACAATAAGTACTGTTCAGATGGCGAGTATAATTTCAAGATATATTGGCAGATCAATATGAATTAATCACGTAAAATTCCACGCCCTCCTGGCTTTCATGCGTCATTTTATTCACTACTGGTCTTGAAATGTACGAGGGTGAATCAAAAAGTGAGTTACACTTCAATGTTTTGGCCATTTATGGAACTAGCTACACATAGTTAACACGGCTATGACAACACTTTTCCACATAGTCCGCAACAGACTGTAAACATTTCTCGGAATGGTCAACCAACTTTTCGGTTCTGGATGCGTAGAAATCACCTACAGCGCTATATAACCATCTGGAGACAGCTGCTTTCACCTTTTCATCGTTTCGGAATCGTCGTCCACCGAGATCCTTTTTCAACTTACCAAACATGATAATCGCTTGGCGCTAAGTTGGGACTGTATGGAGGATGTTGCAATACCTCCCACTTGAATCGCTGCAGCAGTTCGGACGTTTGGCGGGCCATGTTGGGTTATACGTTATCGTGAAGCAAAATCACACTGGTGCTCAATTTTGCTCGCAACATTTCTTTAATTGCCTTAGGCAATCGGTTGAACGCTTGACGATACGAAGCCGAGTTGATGGTCGTGCGTTTCGATATAAATTCTGCTTGCACCACACCTTCCATGTCAAGAAACACTGTCGTCATTATCTTTCCTGCTGACGGTATGACCTTGTCCTTGCACCCATTCCATCGATATTCTCTTTGATTCGGTGATTTACATCCCCTGTGATGATTCACCACAGAAACTCGTTGCCCTCCACAGAATACTATTAAAATACGGTAATCCCAGTGACGATTGGAAACGTTGTCTCTAGTGAACATCTGTGAGCAGACGTGGGACCCATCTTTGGCACAGTTTACGAAATACAAGGTGCGGGTGTACAATGGAGAACACACGGTCATACGAAATGTTCAGCTATTTCCTGCAATGTTATGCGCCGATTCTCTCTAATGATCCCACCCACACAGCAAACATTTCCAACGGTACTGGACGTTGCGGGCCTGCCTTCGTGATATTAGTCCGTGAGATCCGTGCGTCCGGCGTCAAATTGCTTACACCACGTTACAATGCCTGGGCGAGAAGATGCACACTCACCATATACAGCAGTGATTTTACGATGAATGTCCATAAAATTGGGCCGTTTAGCACATAGAAATCTGATTGTTGCACGCACCTGCAATTTGGAATGAACATACAGTTGACGCGCCATTTAGCCTAGCTCGCTCTGCACACGCAACACGACGGGATATCACAATAACCTTCCTATCGGACGTATCAGCAGTTACTGTAGCTTGCTTCACATTGGCCACGGTCACAACACACCGCGTGCGAGCTAGTGTAACGTACTTTCTGATTCGCCCTCGTATTTATCTCCATTGCTTCTGACTTGGTGGATTGCCAAGCAGTTCCAGCATTCAATTAATATTACCAAAGGTATTTTAATCTTCATTTATGGAAAGGTACTGTAGCCTTTGATCCTTTTCTTATCCGCATGATTTGGCGGCAACTGGGGTCCTGGTTTCTGCCTCGTTGCCGTGAATAACTACCACTCTCTTCTCTTATCTCAGTATTACATTTTTCTTCAAAGGGTACATAAAAGAAACTATTCTACGGGCTATGCTATTCAAAATAATACCGATGAGTACTTCAATGCTGACGCAGCTCCCATTGTTTCTGAACACTCACTGCCCCTGTACTTACACTAATGACTAATCCCTTTTTGTTACAACTCGGCACTATACTGTATTACTTTTACCTGCTTTAATTATATTTATATGCTTTATTCATAGGTTTTTAGGCTACATCTTATTTGAGGGGGCCCGAATTTTTATGTTGGCAGGCAGGCCCGTATCGCATTTGCTACGCCCCTCTAACCAACTTATCCGGTTGATAATTTCACACTTCTGCATCGGTAGCTGGTGGTAAATTAACGTGAAATCGTCTCGGTGATCAACTCCTTTTGGATTTAGCGCTCCATCATGTAGGTTTGTTGTCTAGTTTTCCTTTAGGTTCCATGTTGTAGAATTGGCACTGCTATTTCGAAAATACATCATCTTACTGGGCTCACAAATAAATCAACACACGTCACTTTGGACACAGACACTTCCCTCACAAAATAGAGAATCCAACCTCCAGGTTGTTCCACCTGCAAAAAGTAGCTTTGATTTACATTTCAGCATATAATTCACAATTATCCAATAATGACGCACAATATCTAAGCAAAAATTCACAATCATTCGCACTTCTCAAAACGTAGTTCGTCTCCATATATGCGTATTAGCTTTATAACAGCATGAGGTACTTACAAATACAGTAGAGATAATACGCGACACTTACGGATTTCGCCTTGCTAAAATGGGAGACAATTCGGCGGTGGCGCTCCTAGTGACTTGACCTGAACAAATCGCGCTAAATTCAAATATCAATGGAAATGTATATACGGAAATGGATAAATAAATTACGTCTAGAAAGACAGTGGTATTGAGATATTAACTTCTAAGTTGCTAAAGCAATTCTGGATAAATGAATGAAGAATTATTTAAAAGGCTATTATTCAAAGACTGAAATTAGACATACAAACAAGAAGTGAAATGGACTGCTGTGAAATGGCTTGATCTTTCATTTATGCATTACTTTTTTAGCTTTAGCATTCCTGCCTGAACTCTTACGGTTGGATTAGTCTTTTTCTCATTTAAAAACATTGTATCATCACATTAAGACACTTGTCAATAAAAATATCGGCACATTCCTTACATATATGATGCAATGAATTAACATTTAATAGCTGGACAATTTTCCTCTTAACATGAAGCCTACTAACAGAAAGATATTCCTTACACATAATGCAATGAATTAACATTTAATAATAATAATAATGTTTTTGTTTTACGTCCCACTAACTACTCTTTTACGGTTTTCGGAGACGCCGAGGTGCCGGAATTTAGTCCCGCAGGAGTTCTTTTACGTGCCAATAAATCTACCGACACGAGGCTGACGTATTTGAGCACCTTCAAATACCACCGGACTGAGCCAGGATCGAACCTGCCAAGTTGGGGTCAGAAGGCCAGCGCCTTAACCGTCTGAGCCACTCAGCCCGGCGAATTAACATTTAATAGTTGGACAATTTTCCTCCTAACATGAAGCCTACTAACAGAAAGATAATCTATAAAATCCCGGCTTTAATCTGAGAAGAGGGATAAAGAAAGAAAATGTTGTCGATAGTGATGCTTTAAGGAATATTTACGTACAATTAGAGCAAAAATGTAATATACCGTTGGGTGTATTGTCCAAGATTTCTGAAGTCGCTGGCCTGGAAATGATCTGAATAGATCTTATAATTCTTATATAAGCGTAACGTCCCTTCTTTCTTGTACACCTTATCCAAATCGCTTCTGTGACATTTCAAAACCCACAGATCACACCTACAACACATCGGTATTGAAGGTTAACTGCTGCACTATAGAATAAAATATGCGTAATACATTTTATGCCAGTTAAAATATGGGTCGAGCAGGTCAGATGCTTATGAAGTACTATAAAAATCTCTGTCACTGGAAGAATATATATGCAAACACAATATTACTTACATGTTCTTGTCACGAGGGAACCTGAAGAACGACCGTGCATTTTTCTCTACTTCGTAATTACTGCAGCCAAACACAGCACATACCTTTCGCCTCATGTTGAGAGGAGATATCAAGGAATGACACACACTACTATTTATTTATGTCAACTAACTAAAAACGCATAAATAACACCAAAAACTTCACATAAAAATACACGTGCTCTTATGAGAGAATCAGTACTGTTCAGGTCTATCCGCTGGAGTGAGTTCTAGTAGCTGTCCCTCGATATCTCGCTCAGTGTCACGTATTATCACAACTGTATTTGGTACTTAGCACCACCACAGTTGAGAAGAGCGGTACTTTTGCAAGTTGGATTGCACACTAAACATTTGTCCCACCATGATGTCATTCCTAACGTAGGATTAATTCTGTTCACATTAACATAAATATAATAGTATATAACGATTTCCTCCTGCATAACAGAATTTTGATAGTTTCAATTTCTTTCATTCTACAATTTAACTCCCGTAACGTCTAGTTTGTTTGTTTAAATGCTTGAATCGATGTCAGCATCAGCTGATGATCCCATCATGTTTTATGATACTCCAGAGCAATGTCACGACCAACGAGCACCGAGTCACACTTCTGGTATTAGTCCGCGAGATCCGTGCGTCCGGCGTCAAATTGCGTACACCACATTACAATACCTGGGCGAGAAGTTGCACACTCACCATATACAGCAGGATTCTATGTTTTCTAATAAATACAAAATAATCTGACACTTTATAATTTTCTATGTAAACTATTCATTTGAATCACTTGTTCTCTTAAGGTTGACTGCACTGCAATGTCAAAAAATGCTCTTCCAATACACCCAATTTCACGATTGGTAATCTCACTTGGCCTGAGTTGCAACTTAAAATTTTTTAGCCATGTTCTCAGACGTTATGTTGGACCTGAATATGGAAGACATCATGTACTTCACATGTCGACACAACAATATGTTTTGCAGTAATATATTTTTCACAATACAAATTAACTCAATAGAAACTCTCATAATTTCACTGAATTACAAGTTCAGACAATCACGACACTATACGACCCTTCAGATTTTTTAATTTTCACCCTTGTTTTAGTGGTTTAATATTTTCTTCCTTTACCACACTAATAATTGACAGCAATTTTTCTCTCATGGCTTCGCATTCTTGGCAACAAATAAAAGATTCTTCTTCTTCGCTTTCACAATCGGTGTCTTCTTAATAATCGACTTAGTAGGCCTCTTATTCAGCTATATGATGTAACATCAGATTTCCTGCGTTGTAAATATTACAATTAACTCCGTAAAAACTTCGAATTCTATAATCATTGTTCAGAAATACCTTTGTGGTTAGATAAGTTCCAGTATGGTACACAAATGAGAAAATGTTGAGATAAATATTGTTACTGGATTGGATATCGAATGCTTTTTAACTAGGACTGGGCTATTAATTTCAACGGTTCCTAAAATTTCCGCTGAGATATCCATTTCAGGCGTCGATCTGGTTGCCTTTTCATGTGTTCCATTGCATTCCAAATCCAATAAGACCTTCAAGCATAGTTTTTTTACTGTCAAGCTACAAGGACATATGTGATGAGTGTTACACCAATGATTTCATATTTCTCATCCTTTGTCATAAATTACAGAACCTTTTTTTTTACCAGTATGAAGATCCATTCCCTTCAGACCTTCGATTCTGTCCTATGTCTACAATAAACACTCTAGTTCTGGGAGAAAATTCCCATATCAATTACAATATTATTACAATTTCTCATGCTGGCACTAGTCAGTGCAACCAACCACGAGAAAATATTATTACAATACTAGGGAATCTTCCACCTGGGTGACAGCCACAAATACAGATCAGTGGTGATTGACTGATTTTCTTGTTACCCCCCGTTGATTGGGGATGCTGATGAGGAATACACACATGGTATTCCCTGACTGTCGTAAGAGGCGACTCGAAGGGGTGACCAAGTGATGATGGAATTAGAACCACGAAACTACTTGCCATTAGTACAATTCTTTGATGAACACCAGAGGTGTGGGCATTACCTGCGATTAGTACCATCATGTGCATCCCACCAAGGTGGGGGAGTTTGCAGTTGGCTGCATTGACTACTGTCCATGCGAGAAAAGGTGCCATGTTCTGCGCTGGAATATGTTGTTTCCCTATATTCAGGATGGGTCATTATGTATTGGTAGTACCACTATATGAGGAACACCATGGGCCTGCATTGCTTGTGAGTAGTAACCCTATTTAAAGTTAAGAACTTCATATTTAGGTTCCGTATTGAAGCAGAATTCACATCAAAGAAAAGTACAATAAGTTCCACCTTTTCAATACATTATATTATGTGACAGTTTTACGTTACAGTTAAACCTTCACATTTTTATACACTCGGGACCGGTTTCGACAGTGTACCTGTCATCATCAGCCAAGAACAATTAATCGAGGACAATAAACCTTATAATACTTCAGGTATGATATAACAGTGAATATAAAATTATACATTATCTATCTACAAAAAGGTGTGAACCTTAACGCACCTTAACACTATTGATACAGACATAAAATTTACACTGGAATCCGAAGCCAATAATACTATTAATTTTCTTGATCTCACTATCACCAGACTTCTATCTTCCTTCAAATATAATGTCTACAGAAAACCTACACATACTGCCACTACAATACAAGAAGACTCTATTCACCCCCTAAGCCATAAACGGGCCACTTATAATAGCTTAGTACATCGAGCATTTAATGTCCCAATGTCGAAATCAGACCTCAACAAAGAATTAAATACCATACGCAATATCGCAGCTCATAATGGATACAACAAGAATTTTATAGAAAATATAATCAGTAAATTCAGACATCGCCCAAAATCGAACCTAATTAAAGAAGCTACTAAATCGAAATCTTTTTCAACCTTTACCTACAACCGTAATATTCACAAAATTACAAATATATTTAAGAAACAGAAAATTAACATCTCCTTCAAAACTAATAACAGAAATCTAAATATCCTATACAATTCTAACTCAATCAATACCTCTAACCCTTCTGACAAATCAGGCGTCTACAGATTTCACTGTAACGACTGTCTCAGCACCTACCTTGGACAGACCGGTAGATCGTTCAAAATTAGATATACTGAACACGTAAATGCGATAAAATACAGAAAATTTTCCGCAATAGGCCAACATATACATGATTATAAACATAAATTTTATGGTATGAATAACGACATAGACATCATTGAAATAATAAACAAAGGCCCCATACTCGATTTCACCGAACAATTCTACATCTCACTCGATCAATACCATAACCCAAATTTTAACCTTAACGATCTCTCCGAAAAACCTACAATACTTTTTGACACTTTTATCAAAATAATGAACACTCTTAAAATACCAAAAAACCGATCCATCTTCAAAACAATACACAACACGCTTACATATTTCCCCTACCATCGCACGCGCCCACCTGATCACAGTCCCGCCTCTACCGCGTTGCCTCCTTCCCCTAACTCAGTAACTCCGCCCCTCCCTGCTCCCTTCTAGGCCTCGTCTCTCCTCAGCCTGTCAGTTCCACTACGTTCCGTCTACCATCAACTTGGCACCTGAGGTGAGTTTCTCATTCACTAATACTTCGCGAAATTTAACTCCCTTTCGTTTCTTAAATACGGTAACTTTATATCGCGTTTTATTTCTTATAGGTTCCGACTTGGATCAGGATCCCTTCTAGTCAATTTATGTAATCACAACCTACAACATAAGATCTACAAGCACCATTTTAGCCAGGACCTTTGTTACTTCTCAGCAAGATGATATACAACCACATGTCGACATGTATAATTGTTTAATAGGACTCGCTGATCATCTATATCAACAAGCAGTGACCCATTCAAATTGTTCATTTCTACTTATATTGATACTTTACATAATTATCTGCTCCTCAAGTCCAAGTTGTAGCTTCAGCTGAACTTTACCATATATTTTAAGTGGAACACCATTAACTAAATGTTTTATCAACTTTTAACTTGTCACACATGGCTATATGTCCCGAGTGTTAAAATACCAAAACTAAGCCTACAAACATATTACTATAACCTTAGCTGAACTGTATCACATATTCTAAGTGGAACACCATTTAACTAAATGTTTGAACACTTTAACTTGTCAAACATAGCTATATGTCTTGAGTGCCAAAACTCCATAGATTTACACCTATAAACATCTCTGCTATAGCTATAATATAGCAGCAGGTTTTTAACACGTTATTTTAATTAGAAATTTTATAAGTGTACACCCTACAGGACTATGATTTTTCTTAAATCGTGATTTTTTACCTGGACATGTTCACACCCTTTTGTAGATAGATAATGTATAATTTTATATTCACTGTTATATCATACCTGAAGTATTATAAGGTTTATTGTCCTCGATTAATTGTTCTTGGCTGATGATGACAGGTACACTGTCGAAACCGGTCCCGAGTGTATAAAAATGTGAAGGTTTAACTGTAACATAAAACTGTCACATAATATAATGTATTGAAAAGGTGGAACTTATTGTACTTTTCTTTGATAGTAACCCTATGTTAGCAACACCATGAGTAAACCTAGCCAGTGATTAATACTACTACATGAGGAACAACACAGATCTAGCCAGCGACCATGATTAGTCCCACTATGTGAGGAACATAATGGGTCTGCATAGCTTGTGAATAGTACCCCTGTGTGAGGAACACCATGGGTCTGTGTTACCTGTGAGTGTTGCTGTTATGTGTGACATAGCATGGGTCTACCTATCCTGTGATTAGTACCAGCATGTAAGGAACACCATGAGTCTACATTATCTGTGACTGGTACCACTATAAGAGGTACACCATTGTTCTGCTTTTCCAGTGATTACTATTATTTTGAGCGGCCAGCGACCTGGATTTTTGACCCCTTTGGACAACAATCATCACCTCAGAAAATAAGTCACTCTGAACTGGACTGACTGATTGTTTTGGATTCATGGCGGTTTCTTTCATCATCATTTGTTTTAGATTCTAGTCAGCGGACACATTTTTAAATTTTAATTATCGTTTCATTTTGTCAGACCTCATACCATTAGGGGCTGATGACCTAGTTGTTAGGCCCCTTTAAACAACAAGCATCATCATCATTGATTGTCTTATTCAAACTATGCAAGGCAGATAAACTCACGACGAGTGTTCAAGCTGCAGCCCAATGTTGGAATGTATGCAAGGTGTAAACCTAGAAGATACTGTGGCGTATCTTCATATTTGTTAGGAGGTAGGCAGGGCATAAATACACTTAACTGTAGTATAATAAGTGTTGGAACCCAGGATTAACAGTACGGCGGGATTTAGAGGCATCATCGGTCCTAAAATTCCAGCACATTTCTAAAGAATTTGTGCATTACTGTAAATCTGTTACCACTTAACACCATCCTGTCAATCATTGTGGATTATTTTTAAAGAAACAACAACAGTAATATATAATCTCTCCATTTTGGAATTTTAAATGACTATTGTACATTTGACCTGGCGTAAGCAAGCAATTACAAAGTTTACACAAGGAGTAATTTTAATACCACCTATTCAATACAATTTATTCCACTACTGTGTGGTCAAATACACATAGAAATTACCAGAATTTTAAAGGTACATGTTTTGCCCACTATTTATAGGGCACCATCTGACTCATTCAATCTTAAAACACACACTGGTCTGAGGAATCTTAACAATTTACATAAAACGTATTGATGAACACTTACAGGTGTTGATACTGTGGTTGCATAATGTTTACAGCACAAAAAATATTGAATAAAATAGATACATATAATAAAATCACTTTGAAAAGTTCAATTGTTCATCTAAAAGTAATTGTCATACATTGTTTTTAAAACTAATCCATGTCTGACACTGAAATGGATCTTTTTGATAAAAAGCTTGAACTATATATATCACGCCTGGAGAACAGATTATCAAAACCAAGGCTTCACAGGACAAGAACAATACAGTTAAGAGATATAGTATATGATGAGGTTAAAGTCTAATATTTAAAATTAGAATGAAAATACTTAGTCGAATTGGAGGCGGTATAGATTAAGAGATCTTGGAATGTTGGATAAAAATCGTAATACGTTGAGAAGCGCTAAAAAACACCAAAGAATTTGTTGAAAACGCTGCTAAAATTATGCAAATAAAAGAAGGTAGGTCAAATGACAATTTAGTGTAACCAGAAAATGCCTCATGTAGACGTGGATGTCCATAGTAAACAATGCTGTCATTTCATTCTCAAGATGTAACGTATGTCCTAATGTATCTGCAGTGTTAGTCTCAAGATCTGTATCTGGCAACCAGGAGTGAGTTAGCTGGAAAATTTATAATGTCCAATAATGGACCATTTATGTTGGTATTTAAACTGTAAAAGACTTAAATTATCAAAACTTACATTTTCTATAACTTTGGTCAAGTGATATTATTGATAGGACCACCAATAATACAGATATTTGAAAAATAAATGTTGGGTTCCCCTAAACTACAATTTCACCCAGAATGAATACAATTGCTGGTCTTTATAGCCTAGACTGTAGTGCCTAAAGGCGGCCACAGAAGAGCGATCAATTTTGCCGGAGTCCATTTGACAGCAGTCAAAATTAGGTAGGCACACATGAACGCTCCACGCTGAGCCAAGCTCCACGAAGTCGTGATTATCTGCTTGTGAAGTTCACACGTTCTGAACATGGATAATGAAGAATTCATCACCTTAGCAGCCACAGCTGTGTGCATTAAGTTGAAGATAAAAAATCCTAAGAGCAAATGGCAAAAGGAATGGTTGCCTAAAAGAAGGAAATTTACTTGAGCAAATCTGTTGAATCAGCTTTCATTCGAACCTTCAGATTGGCGAAATTACTTGAGAATGGATAAACAAACTTATCATGTTTTACTGAAGAAGCTTACCTCCATGATCAAGAAAAGGGATACAAATATGAGACAAGCTATCAGCACTCACGAGAGACTGACTGCTACTCTCCGCTACTTAACATCTGGATGCATCTATGAGGAACTGAAATTTGTTACTGCAATATCGCCTCAGGCTTTAGACACTATAATACCAGAGAAGTGAAGAGCGATTGTAAGATGTCTGCAAGGATGCATGAAGGTAGGTAAAAGTTAATTTCTATATCAGTAGCAAAACTATATGCACACCTACGAAAATGTAGTTGTTCAGTCATAAAATAGTGCACAGGGTAAATGATTTTCTAAATAAAAATACAATAATAGCAGACTTACTCTTATTTATTTATTTACAAAAATAATTAAGCGGAATTTCAAAACATGCAAGAAAATTATGAAATGAATAACCGTCAGGTCAAAGGAGAAGAAACAACAGTTCTAATAATTGGAAAAGTCTAGAAAAGAATTGATTGTATGATTTAAACTTCAGATGTTGTAATACTTAAGGATACTGCTCAACAGCATTGACCCTCATTATGGGGTCCTGGCTTCCTGAGGAAGAGGCAGGCAGACACACTTCATCTGTGATGATTCTGAAAGTGGCGCTTGGCACTTCCATTTCAGCATCAAAAATAGCATCATTTATGACTTTTTTGGCAAAAAGGTGTCATCGAAGCCGGAATGAACCGCTTTTTTCGGTAATATATTCCCCAAACGCATCATAAGGTTGTCTTATTTTTACAATTGGTGTGGGAATGGTGACAGGCTGGTCCATTCATTTTGATATTTTGTCTAAAACTTCATCCACTCTTGGAAGGGGTCGCTTGAAAGAATGAGATGATCTGGATGATGCTCAACATTGATTCCCAGTGCTCATGTGATCACCATTATCTGCCGAATCTCCATCATTACTCTGAAAAAAGAAATTAAAAATGAAAAAATTCAATAAATAAAGAAATCATGAAAAACAGTAACCGAATACAAAAACAAATATCTTCTTACAATAAAAATCCATTTATACAAAAGGTGATGATATACGTTATATATTTTCCATCACATTGTAATGTTTTATTGTTCATGTTTTCCTTTCAGATGCCTCATACTGAAAAAGAATAGAGAATGATCACCAGTCGATTTGAGGATCGACCACAGTTTCCCCCACTGCCTTGGGGCGATCGACGGGAAGCACATTTGGATCGCCCCCCTCATGTAAGTGGTTCTTATTTTTGGAACTACATACATATATTTCCATTCCATTGTATTCATGGCATGTGCTAATGCTGATTATGAATTTACTTGGTGGGAAGTTGGCACTAACGGTCGGGTATCGGATGGTGGAGCTTTGAAGAATGCCAAATTTTTTGAAAACTGAATATGTGCCAGCTCAACATCCCTTATCAAGAGCCTTGTTCGGGCAGTGTGACTAGTTTACGATATGTTTCGTTGGGGATGGGGGCGTTTGTTTGAGGAGTGATTTTTGGAGCCCTATCGTGAAAAATCTTTAACAGGGGATCGTAGAATTTACAACTACAGTTGATCGAGGGCTAGGAGAATTGTGGTAAACATTTTCAGGATCAAGGCTAATTGTTTCAAGATCTTTCATATCAGTATAAATTAATCGTTGGCCCGAAGAGATGTTGTAGTAGTGAAGCGTTGTGTCTTGCACAATTTTCTTCGGAAAACCTGCCCAACTTATACCATGCAGGAAATGCAGTTTGAAGAAGGGATGTCACAAGCTAAGTAGCTGATGCCACTACAAACTTCCGCATCGCAGAATTTACCTGTATCTGCGAAGTTCGTTCGAGTGTTATTCAAAGAGTACTTTGTTGGTGATGGTGAAGTGCCTTGGCAAGATGAAGGAATATGAAATGTCATGTTGTGCAGAAGACCTGTTTTAGTTCTACAAACTTACTGTTTAAAAATAATTAATGTTGAGTGACATGGTTGATTATGAATAGTTTGACATAGAAGTTACAAATAAAATGTATTACTCAACTATAGTCACTTATAATAAATTTACCTCATCTTCCCCAAATAGCATATCATCCAACACCGAAGTTACCAAATGACTTCTTCGTGGTATATCTTGATCTTTTAGGAAGTTCAGTTGGTCGTAGTAGCAGGGTTTAAGAACCTGTACACTAAACGGTTCTGTCCTGTGGTCTGAGATGCCTTTACCTGAAAGTCAAATGTAAGATATACCATTGGAAGAATTCAATACAACATTCTTTTATATTACCAGTGCGTAGCTGGCAGAAAATGTGTTAACAATATATAGCATATACACAGATACTACCACGCATAACCATTATGTATTTAAGAATATAAATCATAATAATAATATAAAGAAGAAAAGAAATAAAAAAGAGGAGAGGAAGATCATTAGGAAAATCTTAGGAGCAAGATACACCCAAGACTGTTACTGGATACAATCAATCAAAACAACAGTAAAGTTCTCAAACATCGAAATTGACATTAGGAAAAGACGAATGAAATTCTTCGGCCATGTGACTTACCAGAAAATCGATTGACAAAAAGGATACCATAATAGATTACGTAAACTCGCTTAAGAACTCAACACCCTGGCTTAGCAAACTTCAAAAGGACCTCCAAAATGTAACCATAAGTTCAACAGACCTCCTAGAAAAAGACATCTTTTGGTACAAAGTAGACAATTGGGAAGCTACATCAGAGCAACCACAACAAAAACAGTATAGACCGAAGTGGTCGGCAGAATGTAAACAAGCATTCTCGGAAAGAATGAAAACCTACTGCAAAAACAAGAAGAACCCACAGAAGAATTGTACATTGAGTTATTTGCTTAACGTCTTCCAATATTGGGAGAATTCTCCAATAATAATAATAATAATAATAATAATAATAATAATAATAATAATAATAATAATAATAATAATAATAATAATAATAATACCGTAATAATAATAATAATAATAATAATAATAATAATAATAATAATAATTAGTGCGGCACTCACCTTCCTCAGGTCTTTGTTTTACGACCCGCGTAGAAGTAACTTGTCTTTAGCACTGTTTCCCGGTTCGTTTCAGGATCTTTCGTTTTAAATAACTGCACAAGTTGGTCAAGAGCGTTATTGCGATTCGTGCACGAGTCATTTGCCGAAGGCAAGGATGATTGCGATAACTCTCAATCACCTCAAGTACGAAATCACGCCCGCTAGTAGGACCAGACATTTTGTGGGAGATATGTTGACGACAAGGAGTCTCTTTCAATACTAACAGCAATTTGGCTCAGTGATTCCATACACACAGTGAGGCCAACAGAGAACAGATGGCTCGAGTCCAATCGGATCTTCGATTCTCCAAGCACGAGTAGTCCAACTGATGGCTCGGCGCGGTTGATTTTCGATCGGACGGAAATCCAGCTGTGCCTACCGAGCCACGCCGATCCATCTCCAATAGGATTCCCTACACACGATAGGTTTCTGGATCGGCACCGGGCTAATTGGACTGATGGCTCGCTCGTCAGTGGCCAGCTTTATTCTCCGACTATACACACCGATTTTCATTAAATTCTGTGTAGCCATTTTCGCGTTCATAAATACATACATGTAGACAGACAGAGGGAGAGAGATGAAGGAAAATTAAAAATTGCAGTTCCTTCTTACTGTTGACACGACCGATACAGAAATACCATCCCTTTTTAATTCTTAGCAAAGTACATATTATAACACTTTATTCTGTATATACAGGCCTAGATATTAACAATTCTCTTAGGTAAATCAGAAACATTATGTAGATGTTATGAACCATATAATTTTTGGTAGCTCTCTCAATAGCGGGTTACTTATATGTGTACATCTCCTTCGAACTATGCGATGTGTTAAGTCAGAATATCTTCGCCAAGATATGGCGTTCCACAGGGGTCAGTATTAGGGCCGATTCTCTTCCTAGTCTACATCAATGATATTGCAACTTGCCGCTTGAAAGGACGTATCACACTGTATGCCGACGACACAAACTTGTTCTATACTGGTAGTAATATAGACTCCATTGTTAAGGATATGCAGGAAGACCTCAATACTCTGTGCTTTTGGTTTCAAGCAAATAAATTAACTATTAATGTGCAAAAGACTAATTATATGATAATGACAAAACAAGGTCAGAATGAAATCCCACACAGTAAAATATATATGCAGAATACTGAAATAAAACTAGTTAGAACTGTCAAATATCTTGGGTTGGTGATTGATAGGAACTTGAACTGGACAGACCATGTTGAATACATTACTAAAAAGATCACACCTGTTGCAGGAATTTTAAAGAAACTTAGTTATCTTATCCCACAACATCTTCTAAAACACATCTACTACTCTTTAATTCATAGTCACCTACAATATTTGAATGTAATCTGGATGCGCTGTAAGAAGTCCGACTTGAATGAGCTAATGGTAGTACAAAATAGAGCTGTTAGAAATATACTTAATCTTCCCTACTTAACACCAATAAAATATCTATACTTAAGTGCTAAAATACCACCCCTAAGCATGAGTGCAGAATTTAATACAGCTGTACTCATGTATAAAATAAAACATAAATTTATACAACACAACACTACATATACTCTGAATTCTGACAACCATCCATATAGTACTAGGCATGCAAATGACTTTGCCTTATACAATGTTTGCTCTTATAAATATGGTATAAACAGCTTGAAGTTCTCTGCGATCCAGTTATTTAATAACATCCCTGTGGAGATAAAAACAGCATCAACTTTGGCAAAATTCAAACAAAGAGTCAAGCATTATTTTTGGGAAAGGTACAGTGCTGTTTAAATCAAAATATCAGATGTCATTTAAGGCATTCTCCCAAACAATCTTGCAAACTGTCCGCAACTATTCTTGTACATCTACAACTTTTATGTTAGGTAAATGTAAATACTCTGTAATCTGTTCTTGTACCTCTGCAACTCTGTGTTATGTATATATACTGTAAATACTCTGTAATCAATTCCTGTACGTCTGCAACTTTTGTGTTACGGTATGTAATTGTAAATAATCTGAAATCTATTCTTGTACTTCAGCAACTCTTATGTAAATGAAAATACTCCATAATCCATTCTTGTACCTTTGCAACTTTCATCTTACGTAAATGTAAATACAGTCAGAAATAATTCTCTGTAATCCTCATATTGATGATGTACATATTTTATATATTGTATGTGTTTATATGTTCAACCATTTACTAATTATCTTATATACACAAACTATATTTTGATGTGTAAGTGCCCGCCAGTATGTAATGTCCTGTACAATTCCTATGTATGAGCCTGCAGGCTCGTTGGAATTAATTGAAATAAATGAATGAATGAATGAATGAATGAATGTTTTCGGTCTATGCTGCCGTGGCTCCCTTCACCTTCTAAAATCTGCACGTGCATCCCTGGTCGAAAATGAAATATACCATTATTGAATTCCTTTCGGGTATAGAGGGTGAGTAAGCTGAAAGGTTCAATTTTGATAACTCGTTAACTGGTAAAGATATCGAAATTCTCTTTCCTCTAATCGTAATGTTATCATGTAATTCTGAACAATGTACAGACAAAATTCTCTTAAATAAATCCGAAACTTTATGGTAATATTACAATTAGAGGTACCGGTAAGGGATATTCGGTCCAAGGTACAGAGAATCGAAAATGCAGTACTTTTCTTGACTGAGAGTGTACTGAAATAACGTTACAACAGTACTAACCTGTTTTTCTGTGCTTCTGTTTTAACGTAAACACACTGCTTTCTAATTATTACCTCAGAGAAACTGGTATTGTTTCCGCACCCGGCGTGCGTATTTAGTAAAGGGAAAAAGCATAGAAAAATTGCGTGGAGATACCTTAATGAACAGAAGGGAGAAATCCTAACTTTGTGTTTGCCCAGGACCCTCATTGTGTTCCATAAAGAATTCTTACTTTTAAAGAAGAATTTAAACTGTGACTGTAAATCAGTGAAATGCGAACATTTTCTATTTTGCTATTGGCCGGCGAAGTTTCCTAAAGTCCCCGATAGAGCTCACGCTGTGTACAGCCACAGGGTCGTCAGATTTTTGGGAAAAATAAGTCTATAAGCCTGACGATTTAAATGATCCAGTGTAATGGTTGTGTTGAGACCAAGTTTCTAACTATGGTTTCGTCATTGGATACCAGATGCCTGTACGCCACTTTGCTGCCTAATTTGGGGGCTTGCTTATGTCCCCAGATCCCCTTTGCTTGTGCAGCAATGTAAGTGAGCTGCTGAGTTATGCCATGTTGGATCTCTAAACTTACTTTTGCCCACTGGGTATGGAAGCTTTACTGAGGAGTGTACCCCCTTTTGCCAGCTGTGGGCTGCCCTATTTGGAAAACAAGTCACTGAACAGTCAGCTGAAACACAAGTTACGTATGAATCCTGAGGTTATAGACAGAGAAATCCTTCTCTTTTGACAGCTAGGTATTTGTCAACGAGCTAGAAAGAGGACTACAGAGTGGCTATTGGACCGCCATATTTGAATCTACTTGAAAGCCCCGTCCACCATATTGTAAGCGATCAAATCGAGTGGGCGTGTGATGAAGCAAGTACAGAAGCTGCGGGAATAAATACAGTTTCGCAGTTTTCTTTATTAGAGAAGCACTCAAAGATGCATAATGCCTGTTTAAAAGGACATTAAAAATACAAGGTACAGACTACATACTTACATTTTTTTTTTTTTTTTTTGCTATTGGCTTTACGACGCATCGACACAGATAAGTCTTATGGCGACGATGGGGCAGGAAAGGGCTACGAATAGGAAAGAATCGGCCGTGGCCGTAATTAAGGTACAGCCGCAGCATTTGCCTGGTGTGAAAATGGGAAACCACAGGAAACCATCTTCAGGGCTGCCGATAGTGGAGTTCTAACCCACTATCACCCGAATACTGGATACTGGCCGCACTTAAGCGACTGCAGCTGTCGAGCTCCGTCTTACATATTGTATAAAGAAAGAAAATTAGTGCATTTCCAGTACGGTAGCCCTAATTACAAAACATATCACAATAGTACATTGCCATTAAACAAATTTAGACCTACATACAGGGAATGAAAATATAGAACAGAAAACCTTGAACAAATAATTCATATAACTTTAATGAATATGAAAACCTACAACCTGTTTTCCAGTCCTTGACCGGGTCAGGAATGTAATGAATGAACCAGATGTAGGCTGTTAGTGCGATGGGGTCGCCACTCCCAAAGTGATTTACTAATGACTGATGGATGCTATGAAATGAGAATGGAGAGTGTTGCTGGAATGAAAGATGACAGGGAAAACCGGAGTACCCGGAGAAAATCCTGTCCCGCCTCCGCTTTGTCCAGCACAAATCTCACATGGTGTGACCGGGATTTGAACCACGGTATCCAGCGGTGAGAGGCCGACGCGCTGCCGTCGGAGCCACGGAGGTTGCTATAACTTTAATAATAATAATAATAATAATAATAATAATAATAATAATAATAAATCCTGGTTTTTTGCCAGTTACCTGGATTTGGCATTTGTATGGATTTAGCCTAATTCTACGACCGGATACCCTTCCGGACGACGACGCCAACCCTAGGTGGAGTGATGTATTTACTATTACGTGTTTCTGTGGTGGTTTGTAGTATGTTCTGTTGTGTGTAGATGAAGAAGGTTTTCCAGTCGCCGATCCAGAGGAATTAACTGTCAACTACCCGGTAAAAACCCTCAACTCGGTCGAATCCGGGACCCTCTGAACCGAAGGCCAGCACGCTGATCATTCAGCCAAGGAGCCGGACACAAAGCAACTTGGCAGGTTCGAGCCTAGCTCAATACGATGGTATCTGACGGTGCTCAAATCCCTCAGCCTCGTGTCAGGAGATTTACTGGCACGCAAAAGAACTCCTGCGGGACTACATTCAGGCAACTCGGCTTATCAGAAAAAGTAGTTAGTAGGACGTAAAACTAATAATAATTTACGAAAAATAAGTATTTGTTCACATTACTTCTTTTTCAAAATGCTGGGGAAATGTGCTCTGTAGGATACAATGTAATAATAAATAGTGTTATTAGTTTTTCGTCCTACCAACTACTTAGTACGGTTTTCGGAGACGTTGAAGTGGCGAACATATGTCCCGCCGGAGTTCTCTTACGTGCTAGTAAATCTACTGATAGAAGGGTGACGTATCTGAGCACCTTCAAATACCAAATATGCCAACTTAGCTCAGAAATCCAGCGCTCTACCGTCTGAGTCACTCAGCCAGGCAGGATACAGTTTATCATGTCTGGCTGTCTGGTCAGTTCCTACACGAAAATAAAAGTAGGCCTACCCTACACGTGCTGGATTGTGCTACACAGGCAACGTAATTCTGCTAATCGCCCATAACTGTGTACTTTAGTAAAAAAAAAATCGTATTTGAGATATGATTACATTCGTCGTGTTTTTCCTACAATTTATGCATTAGCTTGCCACACACGTAGAGAGCATAATTTATTCGATCTAATCTATTAAAAGTAATGCATCGTAAGCGGAAGAAAGGCGCTTAAACTATGGAGTCGCTATTTCGTCTTGGCACCACCCAGAGCGCTGTAGCAGCCATGTTAGCCACTCTATAGTCCTCTTTCTAGCTCGTTGGTATTTGTCCTTCCCTGCATGTGAATACACTGTGACTGCTTGTGGTAGAACTGCTGGGAGATGCAAACTTCTTTTGAGCAGAGTACTCTCCAAACAAACATAAATAC
The DNA here is from genome assembly GCF_040414725.1 of Anabrus simplex. Taxonomy (NCBI): domain Eukaryota; kingdom Metazoa; phylum Arthropoda; class Insecta; order Orthoptera; family Tettigoniidae; genus Anabrus; species Anabrus simplex. The sequence continues at coordinate 37,141,508 of NC_090277.1, read as the reverse complement.
ATGTGCATGCAGAAGTATTTTGCTAGGGATGAGACTCCATCTTTATTATATAAAATAGTGGTGTTTATTAGTTGTTGTGAAAACTGTCTAGAATATTGTGGCTAACTTGTAATTTTTTCATTTGGTACAAATTTGAATGCCAGTCATGTCGTGTGTTTTTCAGCTGTGAACAAACTAATCAAATAGGCTTGAAAAGTTTTATTGATAATTTTGTTAATCTCCCAAGATTTAAGTTTTTTTTTCTTTGTAGGTTTATGAATCAGCATGCAGGAGCCACATTTCATCAAATGTGAGGCAGGATTACTGTCAGATCCAGGAGAGACTGCTCTTTGTGTAAGTGAAATTTCAAGTAGAGATATGTTCTGCTGGTGAAACTTCCAGTTGGGAGAACTCTCTTGATGTGCTACTGATGGAAAATAAATATTTAATAATCATACCATGTTTATTGTTATTGACTGTATTAATATTATATTTTCACAACAAAAATTGAAACTCTCCCTCCTGTTTTTGGTCACTACACTTACAGTGGAACTGTAATTAATGCCAGACATTCATCCTTCAGGTTTAAAAATTCAAGCATAGTGCTCAACTAAGAATTTCTTGTCATCTCCACTACCAGCAGTACTTGTTTGAAAGGCAGCATCACCTTTGATGATGAAAAGACAAGAATCATTTGCATTTGGGAGATCGTGGTTTGAATCCCACTGTTGGTAGCCCCAAGGATGGTTTTCTGCGGAATCCCATTTTGACAGCAGGTGAATGCTGGGGCTGTACCTTAATTATGACCACAGTTGTTCCCATCCCAGTCCTAGTCCTTTCCTATCCCATCAGTGTCATAAGATGGATTTGTGCCAGTGAAATGTAAAAAGAAAAAATAGTTGTATAGATCTGACTAGAGTTTTACGTTTTTTGTCCACACTCCCGTTATTGTTGTAAATCTGTTTGTTTCCTCTGCAGACACTTGTGCCTTCTGAAATGTACTATTATCTTCTCCTTTGCCCTTCTGTGTGATGAATGTAATAATATACCTGGATGAAATGGCATAAAGTAAGCATATCTTTGAAATTGATCGTCCCAACTATTTTGAGCACTTCTAGTGCCCAAATTTGCAGATGCCAATAGTAAGCTGTGGTATGCCCTTTTAATGTTGAAAACATTTCTTAGCAGACAAAGTAGGGGTCCCCAAACTATGAAAAACATCAAATTAACCAATTTCCTGAATTGTAAAAAAAGTTAAGGGGCTAAAGGGCCCGCTAAGGTTCCAGATTGTTAGTCTTGAATAGCTCTATTAAACTAAAAAAAACAAGTTTCGAAAATAACATCCACCCTAAAAGTCAGTTCCGGAAAAACAGACTATGCTTGTTTCTTTACTTGTATTCTCTTTGACTCAAATCTTAGGCAAATTAATTTGTTTACATAATTCTTTCTGTAGTGTGTTTCTTGGTTCAATACCCATCAGCATTTTTGATTTTTTGAAATATTTGCACAAAAATAAGAGCTTAACTGAAACTCTGCATTGACTCACGTTAGTGCTCGTGGTCGTAGAAAAAGGCAGACAGCTAGTCTAATAGACTGGATAATGATGATTACAAAAAGGATTGTAATTTTTAGGAATAAATAATGAATATATTCTCATACTTTATTATATTTTATTTATCTAAAATTCGTAGCTCATATCCCTAGGATGTACTTTGAATTGAGGATTCCTGTTCTCTGAAGACTGAAGTCTTGTACAGCTTGAACAGCCTCCTTCAGCGGCAGATTCTTCCCCTCCTTCAGAATCTCTATATCTAGCATAACATCATGGATTTCTTTGTCATCCTTATTACATTTCTGCATTATTATGCTATATAACATACTCCTGAACTCCATATTCTGGACTGCAATTGCATTTTCCAACACAGCATGTTACAACCTTTTCTCTAATATTTCATCAACATTCATGGGTTTAATTATTCTCATGATGTCTGTATACACAGTTTATACTGTAACCCGCAGCCAAACACCCCAAGAACTATACTGTAGCTATACTTGTCAGTGCAGATAGAGTATGTAAAAGTCATGGATCGCTGTTTATTGTTATGTCTGTTGGTCTGCCTTGTCATCAGCTCAGAGGCTGGGATCTTCAGTAAGACAACTGAAGATTATGCAGTTATAACAAAACCTCAAAAACCAAGGGCAGTGCCATAATGAGGCATACCAGGCAAGATGAGTAATGAGATAGATTGCCACTGCTTTCCGTACTGTTATGAATCTATATTCTAAGCGTCTTTTAGTTCATTTCAGAGCGTTCAACTTCAAAGTTTCTTCCTGTGAGTGATACTAGACAAAATGTGTAGGCCTTTGTGTAGATCTGAAGATATTTGTTTACCATCACTGAACTGTCATCACCGAGCTTGATAGCTGCAGTCGCTTAAGTGCGGCCAGTATCCAGTATTTGGGAGATAGTGGATTCGAACCCCACTGTTGGCAGCCCAAAAGATGGTTTTCTATGGCTACTTCCTTCCCCACTACTAGCCCTTTCATATCCCATTGTCATGAAAAGTCCTATCTATGTTGGTGCTGCAAAAAACAAATTGAGAAGAAAAGTATGTGGGTCAGTCAGCTGTTCGTACTATGCTTGGCAGAATTCAAGGCACCAACTTCTCGTGGCATCTCCACAGGCAGTTTGAAATATTTGCTCATGTTCTGGGATTCTGCAATGGTTTTGCACTCTAGAAAATTTGTATTTCACACTGCTGGATGAGATGTTATCTCTGCCTTGAAAGAGAAGGATTTAATGTCTTTGCATGCACTAAAGTAATTGATCACACTATTAAATTTGAGACTCAGCAACATCAAATTCAGGAATTGAATGCAGCCAAAATGTACATCTACCAGCCTGCTTTCAATTTCATTCAGAAAACTACCATCTTGAATAAGTAGCAGTTACAAAGGGGATCATTCCCGAATGTTTACAATTACAAGAACTGGATTGGTCCTACAAAAGCCTTCATAAACCCAGTTACCAATACTGCTTTCATGTTCATGTTTAGAAGTCATGCCTATGGGCCTTAACACTTTTAATTGATTTTAACTCAATTTTAAAGTGTATGAGGTAACTTAACTCCTTTGCTTTCTATACAAACACGTGCTCTGAATCTTCGATTTACCATTTTAATTCTGATGAAAATGAGGTTTACACATGGCTGTATTTAAATATTAATATCTCTTCAACTATTTGCTCAAATAATGTGAAACTGATATATAAATACTCAAAATTAAACAGACCTCCACTGTGGTTCCTTTCTAGAATTCTACTGTCTCATTAAGGCAACTTGGGTTTGATTGTTGGCACCGACAGCAGTTTAGAAATACAAGAAATCTTGAAACAGCATCAACCATGCATCATGAAAACAATTAGGGAGCTGCTGTGAGTAGTAGCACCTAACAAAGTATCAAAAATGCATTTGCTTCCCCCCCCCTCCCCGACATCTTCAAGTCACAGACTGGGCAGGATCGCAGTCATTAACTAGTAGAATATCCACAACTTCCTGCTCGGTTATAGCTTTGTGCGTGCTCTTTTTTACTGAGTGTACAATCATGACAACAGTTGTTCAGCTATCTTCAGATACAGTGGTTATTCACTGAAAAATAATGTAAATACAGCGATAAGAGATTTCCTTGTAATATAATGAAACATTTTATTGCCACCTGCTGAATTAATATGTAATTACTTCACCGTTTCATCAATAACACAGGGCACTGAATTGCTCCGTCGATTGGGCGGCTATGTAAGTCAAGTCCAAGGTAGCACGCTCTGTCGATTCAATGATTAGGTAACCCAGGGGTTAAAACCAATATATTATTTTTCCATAGTACTTGGATTTCATATCCATGGCAACCTGGAAATACTGCATGAAGGTCATAATAAAAAGTTACATTGAAATAAGATCAGAAATATATTGGTACTACTATTGAATCACAAATTCTAATCATATACTTGATTGTGTTTTGTTGTTCTTGCAAAATCATGAGTTTCTCTTATGCATTCAATTTCTGTAGGCCTATTCAGTTGTGGAATTACCAGTGTTACCACTTATGTTGCAATTGAACTAACAAGCTGACTGTTATTCTGGGGTGAAATGCTAGTAATTTTGCAATTGAAAAGACCTAAAGAGCTCAAATATTTTTAGTATTTGCAATTTTTATATAAAAGAATTGGTTTCTCCTGTGAACCCGGTTATTATACAAGTCTCTTATGTATTTCAGCGTGGAAGAAGCTTCAGGATTGACTGTACGAGCGGTGCAATCCTGTGATTGTTGCAGCAAGATATTTAAACGAAAATGTGATCTGACCCATCATTTGAGTACTCACTCAGTAGAGAGGCCTTTCCATTGTACAAAATGCAATACTAATTATGCACTCAAAAGTTGTCTTAAAAGATATCTGCTAATCCACTCTGATAAAAAAAAGTGTGGAACAATATTGAAATCAGTTTCTAATTTAAAGTGTGCACGAGATTCAGCATATGGAAGATAGACCTTAATTATGTTCAATTTGTGGAATGTGTTTTAAGCGACAGTCAAATCTTAGAAGACATGAGAATATCCACACCGTTTTTAGACCTTTCTGTTCTTCTACTTGTTCGGGTAGTTTTAGAAGGTTGTCAGACCTTAGAAGACACAAGAATACACGCACTTAAATCAGGTACTTGTCTCTGATTTGAGGGAATATTTTCTCAAGTTCTTCATCCATTTTAATGAAGGAGACTATACATGATGGATACATTGTTGTTAATTTTTCTGTTTGTACATATAGTTTTAAATGTTCATCGCGCGGCTGTAAGCTTGCATCCGGGAGATAGTAGGTTCGAATCCCACTATCAGCAGCCCTGAAGATGGTTTTCCGTGGTTTCCCATTTTCACACCAGGCAAATGCTGGGGCTGTACCTTAATTAAGGCCACGGCCGCTTCCTTCCAACTCCTAGGCCTTTCCTATCCCATCGTCGGCATGAGACCTATCTGTGTCGGTGCGACGTAAAGCCCCTAGCAAAAAAAAAAATGTTCATCACTCTTAAGAAGACATGAGTAAACATGCAAAATGAGGCTCCTTTTTGTTGTCCATTTTGTTGGCTTACTTTTAGGAAGTTTTGTATGTAGAAATATTTTCTAATTCTAATTCTATGGTAGTTTACAAATGTAGAAAGTTAAGTCAAATTTATTAGTCTATTTTTGCACACTGTGGAATAGTATCTGTCACATTTTTTCCAAATACACTACTCAAGGAGTTCGGACACTTCTGTGTATGTTCATAATTACATATGATGAGTGTGTATTGAGATTGTCAATGATGTGTCCTGTTTATATTACAGGTGTATCTAATGTCACCGAGATGTTCTTGAGGAGCCTGTGTCATTTGCAAGATACAAGTGCCTCAATTCGAAATATGTGCAAAGGAATGTTGGTTTGTATGGGGTGTAGTGTTTACAAGTCATGGTTAGTTTTGTGGACTAAACCATTGTGCACTTACACTGCTTTGGTAAGGATATTCACAAGGTACATTACTTGACTGCAAGGGGTTCACAGTTTGATTTGTTATCTACGGAAACATTTTCAGGAGGCAGGAAGTGTTGCCAAGTATGTGCTACCAAAGAAAAACAACCCCAGGACTGGATTGCTTTTTGCATCTGAATGCTCTCAGAAAGCACTAAGTTATGGTCCAAATACCACAGATGAACCTGCAGCAGGCTTCTGGAATAAGAGTGTGACCAGGCAGTCAGAAACTGGATTTAAGAGGCCAATTTAAATTTCCAGTGGCCTGTTCAAGTGCTTCCATTTGACAGATGACATAATTGCAGTAGACAGCTGCTTGCTGGAGATCATCTGCACTGGCATCTAAGATACTGTCATCCTCTCCTGTTCTCAGTTCAATCCTCTTTCAGGTAATTATCTGGGAGTGTGAAGAAGATGAGGGAAGTGATTTCATCTGACAGTTGTACCCACTACAATTGCTTATGTTGGTGGATCTGTTATGCTTTTTCTTTACAGTCTGCTTTATGTCTCTCCAACAGACATATGTTAGACTACACATTTAAAATTGGAATTAAAATAAAACATAAAAACTGTTGTGAATGATGTTACTGGACTATGCCAATGTCTTTATAAATAAAGAAGTTATTCTTGAAATGATCTTGAACCTGATGTTCATTATTTGTGTATATTGTGGATCCATTTGATCTACAGATCATGCCTTAATGAATAGAATGTATGGGTAGCAGTTTATATAGCATTGAAGGGGAAATTCACAACTTGAATAAGTGGCCTTTCCATCAAATGAAAGATCTTTGTTTGAATTCCAAGTACTCTAAAGTGAATGTCTGGAAAAGAAAGAATGTTTGAAGTGAAATTTGAGAAAAGAATGGAAGCTAAGAGATTAAGAATAACGTACAGCTAAATGAGACGCTCCTCGTAATTTATGTGCACTTGGCACGGACACCAACACCAAACTGAATAACAGGAGGGAGCGGAGACATAGCTTATGATGGCAGGGGTTGGGGGAGGAATGTGCGAGGAGGGGCAGGTGGGAATGAGTATATTGGTGCACTTGACATTGTGTCTTTATTACATTTAAACATTGCATATATGGGAATGATTATGACAAACAGAATATTTGGTTTTTTATAGATTTCATTAATATTATAGTTAGGATTCATGTACCGTTTTAGATGAATATAACAGTTCTCCAACATGTTGAGAATGGTGCCCTTCTTATCCACTTTTAAAATTCTTTAATCTTTGTCAACTGATGAAAAACTATGCTTAAAGTCTGGCATGTGTTATGCCATGGTGGAGAACCAAATATATGTTGAAGCATTAATCTGTCCCATATATCGCATCAAAAAACTGCGGCCCATTGGCCTACATATGTTATTTTCCAGCTATTGCACTGTAGTTTATAGACATCTCATTCGGAAAATGTATTAGATTTATTAATAGCTTGTGTATTATAGATATTGGGAAATATTATTATTAGTTTTAAAAGCTAATTTTTTGGATGTTTTGCTTGAAAATATTAGTAATTGGGTGTATAATTGCACTATTGAATGTAAAGGAGGAATAAGTTGTTTTGGATGTCGACTCTCTGGTTAAATTGGAAATTTGATGTCTTTTGGTTGTATTGTTGATCTTATTGATAAATTGTGCATTTTTTGCTAGTTGCTATACGTCACACCGACACAGATAGGTCTTATGGCAATGACGTGATGGGAAAGGGCGGAGATTGTTATCAGTGGAATACTGTGTAGAAGGGATACTGACTGGAGGGTGATTGGGGACTTAAATGAGACTATAGAGTGGGTATGTGGGAAACTGGGAGTGAGATTTCTACATCCTAATGGGTGGGTACAGGATAAGGATCTGCCCTCTGATAGCTTTCACTTAAACCGCAGTGGTACGTATAAGTTATGAAATTTGGTTAGAAGCTTATAGGGAGGTACATTCAAGGAGTGCTGATAAGGGTACAAGTTTCTGGAACTTAAGTAGGGATGACATATGAATGTTAGTGTTGAACTGTAGAAGTACTGTAAAGAAAGGAATATAATTAAATGATTTAATAGATGTATGCTTACCAGATATTGTCATAGGAGTTGAATCAAGACTGAGAAATGATATAAGGGATGCAGAAAATTCCTCACAGAACAGGAGCATGTAATGTAGAGATAGGATAGGAACAGTAGGAGGGGGCGTATTCATTCTGGTGAAAGAAGAATTTGTGAGCTAAGAAAATGTTAAAGATGAAAACATTAAATTCTAGTGTAAGGCTCTTCTCTAAAGATAATAGGCAACTTGATGTCTGGAGTGTACAGACCGGGAAAGGGCAGCACTGATGCTGATAAAGAATTATTTGATAGGATAATCAGGCATGTGGGAAATGGCATGGAAAAGAATGTGATTGTAGCAGGAGACCTGAATTTACCAAATGTCAATTGGGAAGGTAATGCGAATGAAAGGAAGCATGGCCAACAAAAGGCAAATAAGCTAATATGGGAAGGACAGGTGATTCAGAATATCATGGAAACAACTGGGATTACTGGACACTGGCCGCACTTAAGCGACTGCAACTAGAGGGAAAAATATCCTGCATGTGGTACTGATAAAACCAGGTGAGCTTTATAGAGAAACTGAAATAATAGATGGTATTAGTGATCATGGAGCTGTTTTTGTCATAGTAAAAATAAATGTGATAGAAAGGAAAGCATTCAAAGTAAGAATTTTAGGCAGTACCATATGGCTGATAAAGCAGGCATGAGGGAGTTTCTAAAATGTACCGGTAACTATGATCAATGGAAAGTGTTAAATAAAGATGTAAACAGACTCTGGAATGGGTTTGAAGCAATAGTGTAGAGGAATGTAAAAATAAGTGTGTACCTTTAAATGTGGTAAGGAATGATACAAACCCACCTTATTATTTGAGAAATGAAGAGACTAAGAAGGAGATGCAGATTGGAAAGGAATAGAGTTAGAGATGGAACTTACTAGGAAATTGAATCAAGCAAAGAAGTCGGCTAAGGATAACATGATCAAAAGCATAATTGGCAGCCTTACAAATTTTAGTGAAAAATGGAAGAGTATGTATAGGTATTTTAAAGCAGAAACAGGTTCCAAGAAGGACATTCCAGGAATCATTAATGAATGAGGGGAGTGTGTATACGAGAATCGTCAAAAGGCTGTAGTATTCAGTCAGCAGTATGTAAAGATTGGTGGTTACAAGGATAATGTCCAGATAGACAAGGTGACTAATGCGAAAGAAGTATTAAAATGTACATATGATAACAATGACATTTACAATAATATACAAAAGTTGAAAACTAGAAAATCGCCTGGAATTTATAAGATTTCTGGGGTTATTTGAAAGACAATGGGTTGGGATGTAGTACCATATCTCAAGTGCTTATTTGATTATTGTGTGCATGAAGGAGCTATACCAAATGAATGGATAGTTGCTATAGTAGCCCCTGGTATAAAGGAAAGGGTGATAGATGTAAAGCTGAAAATTATAGGCCAGTAAGTTTGATATGCATTGCATGTGAACTTTGGGAAAGCAATCTTCCTGATTATATTAGACATGTTTGCAAAATTAATGACTGGTTCAATAGAAGGCAGCTCGAGTTTAGGAAAGTGTATTCCACTGAAGCTCTACTTGTAGGACTCCAGCAAGATATAGCAGATACCTTGGATTCAGGAGGTCAAATGGACTGTATCATGATTGACCTGTCTAAAGCATTTGATAGGGTAGATCATGGGAGACTACTGGCAAAAATTATTGGAGTTGGACTAGACAAAAGAGTGACTGAATTAGAATTTTGTAAAACTGCACCACAATAATCCTCTTAAATACAAAAAAAAATATTCTTATGAGAAAGAAATTTTAACCAACTGTAAAATAACAAAATGTTGAAGATATATTTTCAAAATCTTAAGAAATTGGTATAATGCAGCAGATTCTCAGATAGCATGCTCTATTACTGCAGATATTGTCAACTGTTTTATTATCCCTCCCTTTTATGACCATTCATCGAATTTGGACAGTTACAACAGTCCATAATAAAATATTTATTTAACCCAAATTCCTTGTATCATACCATGCTAGCATTCACAATCCTGAAATTTAAAAAAAAGCAGTATTTGAGGAATGAAACGAATTACAGTCTATGAATCTCATGTTAGATTTATATTGACGGTTGAAATTCTTACAAAATTGTACAAAATTATTGTGATACACCCCTAGACAATATCTTACGTCCAATTAAAACGAGACTTTACACAGACATAGACATGTTTTGACTCGGCACTGGATAAGACATTATATACTACATCAATTCATTTACCATATGAAAGAAATAAGTAATACAGTATATAAGATTTGGATATGGGTGAGGTCAAATTTTTACACAAGAAAAGGTTGATTTTTAACAACGGACTTCACGAGGCCCACTTGGAAATTACCACAGTTTCAGGCCCATTAGAATGGAATTCACTACAAAAACACGTCACAAATTAGCTATAGAAAATACCAGTAAGCAAAATACACTAGACAAAAAGTGGAAGTCACTAATAACTCGAAAAAACAGAACACAAAAATTTTGCAATCTAATGAACACAACTGAAACCAACATTGAATCCAAAGTTTTTAATCCACCAGTTCATACATTGGTATTGGATAAGATACATATTACTCATCAATTCATTTTCCATATTTCATATTTAAGAAATAAGTAATATAACATCAAACGGGGTTGCTTTTAGTGTCAGGAGTGTCCGAGGACAAATTCGGCTGGCCAGATGCAGGTCTTTCGATTTGACTCGCATGGGCGACCTGCGTGTCTTGATGAGAATGAAATGATTATACACATACTCCCAGCCCCGTGCAAGCGAAATTAACCAATTATGGTTAAAATTCCCGACCCTCCTGGGCATCAAATACGGGACCCCTGTGGCCAAAGGCCAGCATGCTAAGTATTTAGCCATGGAGCCGGACTGATCTTACATAAACCCTAGTGACTGTACGTTGGTGTTCGCATAAAATAAATTTCACTATACAGCCCGTGTTGTTGTACGTATAATTAATCAAAAAGGTGCCAAATGGAAAATGTTCCACATTTACAATACTTAAAAATGTTTATTTATTTAAATAACATATAAAATAATCGAACATGTTTCATCTATCCTTTAGACATCAAAAACCGGAAAGTTTTAAGATTAAGAAAAATAGGACAAGGACAAAATATATTTTTAAAAAATTGGAATACCGAATGCATGAGTTAAAATGTTGAAAATTTATGTTATTAAAATAAATAAAAAATAGTATTTTAGAGGTGGAACATTTGGCCATACTTTTTTGATTAAGTGTATGCTTGTGACCATTTTCATCAGTTAATTAATGTATGGCTTTTGATTTTACCCAAAACATACATTGTGTTACTGTCCCAAGTTAACCTCGGGATGGTTTAACTTGGGACAGTAACTTAATGTTCAAAATACTCTTCTGTTATGATGTCTGTGTCCTACGTTGAATAATATCAAGGTTAAGTGAGACACTATAGTGACAAAGTGGAAGGGAATTAATACCGGTAGTCAAAATAAATGCATATATCTTCTAATTATTATACAGTTTCTTAATACAGACATAGGTACCACAGCCTAGTTGATTCAAAAAAAGGCAGTCTGAGACGCGATCTCGAGATTTCTCGAGACTAGCGCAGGCACTATTTCTCGTGAGAAATTTCGACAGCGTTGTCCCCGCATTGTGTGCCAAGCAGCGTGTAGTAAGCCTACAGGTAGTCGGAGCTGAATGCTGGTTGTGCCGTGTGTGCGAATAGCCAACCACGCACCTTCTCCATTCCACAAATGTGTGTCAAGAAGCGACTGGGACGTTCATTTCTACAAAGGTCTATTTTGACGCAGTATAACAAAATTGTAAAAGATACACATTCTGGAATTGTATGCACTTGTACACGAAGGACTAGGCTAAGTACAGAAAATGACGGCTACTGTAGGTACACATACCTGGATAATAGAGGCGTGCATTATTCGAATTTCAGACTAGGTATAATGAGCCTTGCTGCATGTGTAACCACCATTACGTGTGAGTGGAATGTGTAATCTAAAATGCTATAGTTTGATCCAATTCTTTCGACAGGTAGATGTACATCGTTATCAGACCCCACATTCAAAATCATATGACCACTGCTTGTGTTTACGGATATTTTGGTGGCGTCATAATTAGGTACTTCACTATATGACGGTGCAATGTGCAATTGTGTCTAGTTGTACCCGACAAACTGAAGACGATGTTCGAAGCGCAACGCAAGCCGTGGATGTCGGTTATTTTGAAGAGATACAACATAGCACAGCCCGCTGTGTTGCTTGTTCAAGTGAAGTAAAATACATCACCAGAAATACTTCTGGGATTATCCGGCACTTAAAAACGCATAATATCAATGAATAGGAATCGTCACAGAAAACCTCCGGCCCGGTCTGCATCACAAGAAGCTACCCTGTTGACAACGACTGCGAGTTATCCAGGTAGATGTACATCCTATCTTCAGTTATTAACAAATTATACGGGTTATTCAACTAAGATATCAACCTGAAATAACTCGTGAACAGTTTGAGACACTGACATTCTGTTTTCACTTTCATTAATGGTATAAAGTCGCTCATAGTCAAACATGCAGTGCTTCCCTAGGCTTTTGACAAAATTTATCGTCACACACGTTTCCATATGAGAATTGCTGATGATATACTATGAAGCTTACGCTCATAGTTTCTGGGACGTCACACAACTCGCAGCACACGACATTCGGTCTCAAGAGCGTTGCCCATCCCCAGTGTCGAAAGAATTGGAGCAAAATCGGGCATTTTAGATTACACGCTCCAGTCATGTGTAATGGTGGTTGCATATTTAGTAAACTCAGTTCAATACGGATAATTTAAAGTGAAATTTCTTATGTTAAATGATAAAGCTAAATGACGTCGCACCCAAATCACATAAATATGCGACATATAATAGCCTGGTAGATCGAGCGTTTAGGGCACCAATGTCTGGATAATTTAAATTAAGAACTGAATATCATCTGGTTAATGACCAAGGCTAACTGATTTAAAGAGGACTTCCTAGAACGCATAATTAACAAGTATAAACATCGCCCTTGCATCACTTTGATCAATGATAAACCACACATAAAACGTGTTTCGACATTTACATTTATTACCGATGTTCATTAGATCACTAAAATCTTTAAGAAGCGTAACATTAGGATCTCATTTAGAACAGATAATAGAAGCACAGTGGTATTACATAATGCAACAGCAATTAATATAATTAATCCTTACGCAATATTTTAATGCCAATCTTAACCTAAATTTCAGAAAAACCTATGGTTTTATTTGATTTTCGATTACGTTGTTGACAAATATAAAATTGCCAAGGTATACTACTGTTCTTCGTGTATTACGTATTTTTTTTCGTTTTATTGGTTTCATCCGCAACGTCCCCCGGACCCCTCCTTCGCTATCGCTCCACAGGCGACTCGTCCTGCTACCCTTCCTTAACGCTTCTCGGCGTCAAGCACATGACACAGGACAGGCCCTACTTGTTGTGTAACAGTCGCCGAGTTAGGTCTACGGCCGTTTGAGATAAGTTCTACAAAGAGAAAACCCAACATTTTTGACAGAGTTTGTAATACATCTCCCTTTGTTTAATTTGGGTTTTCATCATTTTCAGGTGTCCAGTACTGAGCTGGGAAGTATAGTCTTTATGATATACTTGTTAAAATTGTGCCATTTCAGGTCACAACACAGCTAAGCATAATAAGAAAATATTTCTGCCTCTGGCACCCTGTTCTAAAGGATGGCGCATGTTATTGTATTATCACCAACGAATTTCAAAACAACGAATTTTCACTGGTGTATAGTTTTTAATGTAAAAAACATTTCACTATTAATTTCAGTAGCAACAAAAATTGAATATAGACTTTTTTTAAATGAGTGTTATTCATGATCTTGAAGATTATAGACGTTGAAGTGTCACACACGGTGTAAAAATAGTAAATTTAGCAACACTAAATGAAAAAAGTGATCAAACTCGGTACATAAAGACGGAAAATCTTTTTAATATTTTTAACTGTTTTAGACTTATAAATTTGTTAACTCGTTGTAATACTAGTCAATTTTATTTATAACTTAATGAAATGTCTAAAGGAGCAATTTGTGTAACTAGTGTTGAGATGTATTATATTAAATGCCAGTTTCTTTTTCCTTTAACGCAGCTGATGATGGTGTTGTAAAAACATCAAAACTAGTACTGCTAATTAAAGTGCTTATGTTGTAATACAATCGGACAACATTGTTTTTGTATTGAATACGTGGAATCTATCAGATTTCATAAGTTTTGTATATGTAGCAAAGCATATCCATCAGATGTACATCATACCTAGAATTATTGACACATTATACAGGGTTATTCAGCTAAGATATGAATCCGAAATAGGTCTAACCGTTTAAGATCCTGACATTCTGTTTTCGCTTTCATTAAAGGTATTAAAGGGTTCATAGTTGAACATGCAGTACTTTTCCAGGTTTTAGACAAAATATATTGGCTCCCACGTTTCTATATAAGAACGTCATTCCAACCTCATCCAGATGCACATAGACATAACCATGCAAATGCACAAATAACAAAATGAAAACAAAACACAATTAGTTACCATCAGGGCAGTAACACAAAATAAAACGCGTGCAGGGCCGGAACACAGGATAAATGGCAGGATCTTAACATTAACACTTGAAGGCTTGCCAGATCAATATTATTACCTACTAAATAAGAGGCAAGATTAAAATTACATTAAAAAATATTCAAAAAGTTAAATATGAAAATTCATAATATTTATGTACAATTAAATATATATAGTTTTAAAACCCAAAACGCAAAGAAAATGAAAACGTGGAATAATATTTCATTACGAATTTTAAATTGGGGATAAATGAAGCTGATATCAATATAGGCTTCTTCAAATAATCGAATATTGGAAGACTTAAAACTTATATCGTTAAATAATATAGTAAATAATGTTTAGTTAGGGTACCAAAAGATTAAAATAATAAAATAGGAAAAATTGGTTGCAAACAGAATTTTTGAATGATAAACACTAGATGATTGCTACAAGGAAATTCATAAATAAGTTCCTTGGATGATGATCAGTATGCGGGCCCACTATTACAAATACTGTTTAAAATTGAAATTTGCTACACTACCAAACCAAATAATTACAAGCCACACACACAAGGAAGATAGTGGCTCTAACCGCTGATAAAAATTACGCAAATTAACTGAACAGGATTAAATGGTAATAAAATAAATGTGGTAAGCAATCCCAACAAAGATCAAGAATATGCAGGGGGAAAATGAATATTGCGCCGTTCCCGCGTCCAGGCAAGGACACAAGAGATCCAGACTAGCTCTAACTTCAATAAATCAGGTGACTGAGTTCTACGGGTGTGAGTTCCGCAACGGAAAAACAACGGTATTCTCTAACTAACGCAGAAAGACGTCTCTTACTCGTATTTAGCTAGGTACCATTCTCATTAATTCTTAAGAAAATCGTCGTCGATCGTTACTACTACAATCTTACAACTAAACCTTATGCTAAGAACACAGAGAAAGAGTTTTTAGGTTTCACAATTCAAAATTTATTTAAATATTAAATCAGATATTCAAGCAATTAGTTCAAAATTTTATTAATGAAGTAGCCTTAGTATTACTGACTCATCGTCGACCTAGTAATCCATATCCGTCGATAACGTTGGAAAAATCACGTCTTTTCACTTCACCCTAAGTGATTGAATGTCTTCTCGGCTTAAATAGCTTCCTTTCTTAGTACTCATTCATCTCCGAAATCATCAATTAATATTGTAAATGATATGACACATGTGGGAAGATTCTTAAAAATAAACTGCCCTATCCTTCTCTTACAATTCACCTAGCGAGTTGGGTGATAATTAAATAAATTAAATTGGATACAGCTACTAGTATTTACATGTGCCTTCTTGGCAAGAAAATAAAACATGAAAATTATTTACATTAAAAATATAGGATGCATCCACAGAAAAGAAAAGAAAACTCCTATCAACTATTATTTATAGTCCTTCTAGTTGTATTATTTTGAGAAATAAAGAAACACATGTGGACTTTCTGAGCCATTCTTCAGTCAAGAAATGGAGTTCTATTTGTTTAAGTTAACCATCCTTGGAAATCGCATTAGATTATGTTAACTAACACTTGATATTTATTCTAAAAACTATCACAGTACTTAAAATTCAACTGACTGATTTGACTGTCCGTAGCTTTAAGACTATCAATGAGGATATTCTAAACTCTTCTTGCGTTGTTCTGACAAGTACACACATATACGTTTTACGTCTTAAATATTGCTCTCTGCCTATTTAGTTGCTTTTTAGACACTCATATTTCCTTGTGTTACACATCATGAGCTAAGCTACGTCCATTGTAAGTCGTAATCATCCAATAAGTAACATCTTCGCAAGATTTAATTCATGAATTTAAGGTAATATGACCTTATCTTATTGACATAAACTACGTGCGTACGAAATGGCAAGAAACGTCATCACACTGGTTCTACAAGGTTATAATAACACATGCTACCAACGGAAAATCTACTTAATCGGATGACAATATCTCCAGCTAAAAGAAAATGATTCTTTTTCGAAAACCTAGGTCACCAGTGATCGGCCTATAGATTGAAATTCATACAGAAATGTAATCATTCAGTGAGTTCTCGAGATCTTCCTAATCGAATCAGTGAAGGCTCCAAACTATCCAGAGTAAACATTTGCTGCTCCAAGTAACTTAATATGGATAAAGAAACATTGCACTCGACGTCCTGAGATCATGTCCTGAGCTAGATAAAATGCGTAGGCTAAAAATCATTGCGTGGAATTGGCGAGAAATCAGTGATCTTCTCCATTATAACATTTGAAATCACGAGACGTTATTTCATGCAACTATGACTCTCTCTCGAAGAAACAATAACTACAACCATTATACATCATCAACAACTCTATATCATACCCATGACGCGTTACTTATTACACTTATTTCATATAACCGCACTATCACTTCATCACGTAATTCATTACCTTGGCTTGCACATGAACGTGCCGCGACATTACTAAAATGCCTACTTTATTTGCTACAGTCATAGTGCCAAATTTAACGTAACTTGGAATAGTCTACTGCCATTCCTTCATAACACAAATCCTATGCATGATCTCGTACAATTTGACGTTGCTTAAGTTTATGACACGCAGATATAAATGCCTACTTCATTCTTACACATCACTGGTAATAATAATAATAATAATTTTAGCGATCTCTTCACGCATGTCTCTGGAAAACATTACGAACGAACATCACTTGGTGACCACGCCTACAAATGGAATTGACGTTTCGTACAGATGAATACCTACTTCCAATGAATTTAGCTAGATGTTTGTTTACGCACTGTGTTCGCACCAATAAATATTACTAAGCAAAATAAAGAAAACAACATCTTCTTACTTACGAAAACGACTTGGATATTGGACTTAACTTTGCTCAAGATGGTCTAGGCGTTTCCTCCTCTCCGATCATCTGAGACTATGAACTGGTCATCTGGTTCCTCCTCAAGTGGTTGGGTACATCGTGGCTTCTCATCATCGCTCACTGGTCATCCGGGATAGCCAACATCGTCTCGCCTCGTCAGGATCCAAGCAGCATCGCCTTGCTTCCTTACAGACCCATGATGAAGACTCGTGCGTATGGAACAGAACAATGATAGAATGTTTGACTCATTGGTGACATTTTTCAAATACTATAGCTCTTGCGTTACTCAGATTGTACAGGTTTTTCCTGGAAACAGTTAGATCAATAAATAGTCCAGAATTGTCTAAGACTTATATTCAGTATATTGTGATTCGAAAATAAATTTCTTTCCGCCGTCTTTTATCAGCTTAAATGCATTTAATTTACTGGTCCGTAAGTGTCTTTCAATGTTAACCGGTGTCGGGCAAATTTCATCAAGGGCTTGCGTCACTGCGTGACGTAGTTCCACAGTAGTATATCTTATCTTATCTCTTATTGTTTCTCGTATTAAATCTCTCGCGCGGCGTTTAAATCTTGATCTCTGCCAGATAGAGTGTAGTCGGGAACTAATCTTCGTTTCCAAATCTCCAATATATCGCTCCGCTGAATAATTCCTTTAAAATTGAGTTCTGCGTCCTGTTAATACACCGAAGTCAGATTAGATAGTAAAAGATGAGCATCTTTTTTCTTGAATAATGGTTTCAAATAATGTCCATCTGTCATTTTTTTCTGCGCCTTCTAAACGCGGCTATTACTGTAACCGACTGACGAAAAGACTTATAATTTGGCCCGTACTGACGTTAAATGTATTTTATTCGAGATTATGACCGCAGAGACTCCATCTTTGTTGCTCTAGCTCTTATAAAGAATTGTGAAACGGCACAATATGAAACGCTCCGCACTAAATAACAGAACTCGGAAGCACACAACAGAAGCTAGCAGTTAGCGACACCAAAAACATAATCCCATAAAATTCATCAAAGCCACCAGAATTAAAACCTGTCCATCAGATAAGATGAGATGACACATTACGTAATAATAAACCAAGGTAAGGAACCCCAAACAATGAGTAGTATGTGACAAGAAAACTTTAATAGAATAGCATATATTAAGTTAAATATCGACCAGCAAATTTCAATTTTCACAGACTTGACATTAATAATAATAATAATTTATCCAATAGGTGATATTACAAAATTACATTAGCTTTTGTTAAGCAGTTCCCCAACAGCTTAGATAATTTGGAATGGAAAGGGCTTTGGATTACGCTAAGATGCGCAACTGAGGTGTCATTATGTAATGGAGTTTGAATAACTACTCGCCATGGTACTATGTTGTCTCCATTACATTCATGCGTTCATATCATTTGTCTGCATCTCCGCGTGTTGAATATCGTGACTATATGGCCTTTTCATTAATTGCTGATGGTGAGCCATCTTGTGGTGGATTTAGTACTAATAATTCGAAGTGACTAGTTGGTGCTGCTATCTGGCCGCCAAAATATAAGCTTGCTCGGCCGTGAACGGTGGCTCTAACAATCAACGTGGGCAGTTGTTCTAATTCTTGGCTTTAAACTGGAAGACGCGTTGAGCTAATATCTGCTGGTTGTGCTTTAAAGATACAAATTATCTTACAAGAAGGGAAGATGGTGTGGACATTTGACCCCGGTTGATGGATTCTACATCTGGCATAAGTGCCGAAGATCTGTTTTTTTTTTGAATGATTTAATTTCTCGTAAACACCGACCTCGTAAGTAGCTTCATTGGATGTCATGACTGTTTTAAACTGAGGGACTAATCCTGTTATTTAATGATGTTAAGACGCTGAGTACTTAAGTCTACGATATGTGAGAATTGCTAAAAGTGATTTGTGGGTCATTTGTGGTTTAAAAAAATTTTAGAGTCTAAAACAGGTCTTAGTCGTCAACTTGTAATGTGACAATGTTTGGGGTTTCAATTTAATTTAAGAAGATAATTATATGTTAATTTTAGCTTCTGCATTCAGTTATATTAGGTTTCGTGCACGAAAGGAATAATTATGTTCAAGGAGCTCCGACAAGATGGTGTACGAATTAATTGTATAACCTTAAAAGCTTGGTTTTATTTCATTTCCTGTTTTAAAACATAATGAAATATTTATTATTTAAAATATTTTCAAGCCATTTCGGGCTATTAAAAGAAAAACTAGTGGCTTAAATGAAAGCTGATCTAATGACTAACTCGGTACATCGTGTTCTCATTTGATCATGGCGGTCGTCTTGTATAACACAGCTGTGTAATAGAATGCAAACGCAATGGGGGCGTAGGTGTGTTGAATCTGACATTTGAGTATCAGCTTATTATTGTGGACTTGACATTCATCTGATTTGGAATTTTTGCGTGCATGGGATGATTTCTCCTGGTTTGACTTACTCTTTCGAATTTAGTTATCGTCTCTGGCCGATATTGGATTATTTTATCCTACTTCTGGATTTTATTGCACGTTCGTGTATTATTTCTTCGATTTCTGACATAGTGTGCTTCGTGGGTTCATACTGTTTTCACGCAACCTTGAAAACCGAGATAGTCCATTAGATAGGTTTTCATTGTCCATATATGATGGTTGATTCAATTATTTAATTTTCAATCGAACCACGTTTATTTATTATTCTAAAAAGGTTTTCTGTTTTCATTCAATAATTGTTGATGTAAAAAAAAAAATTCAACTGGGTTATTTTTATTGATCTGAATAGTATTCAGTATTTATCGTATTATTAATTTTAAAAAGGGTAGTTTTTGAGGTCGGTAAATTATAAATGTTTTGAATTATTAAAGGTTTCTTTAAATTGATCAAGGAATTATTATTTCAGCCAATTAGTTAAGCTTATTTTAAGTTGATTCGCTTGGCCTCTTGTGTCCAGTGTTTCCTCAATCAGCGACGGCCTTTTGGTTGGGATGATTTGTAAGTATTTCCTTTAAATTTGCTTATTTATCCCTGGTCGTGCTAACACTCTTGACTTTTACCTTACGTTGTGAGAATTAATTAAAGTCCCGAACAATGCAAATAACCCGCCAGCAAGGCAACAGCAACACATTTAGAAGACAAATTTGAACAACGAAGAAAAATTAGGGAGGAAAATCAACACCAAATAAATAAAAGAATAATAATAATAATCCCAAAGTATGAGTAGACAAATAAGGTACGAACGGCAGCACAGTAAGTTTAAACAACTCTCACGAAATACAATCTCAGACGCATAACTAGCGATTCCAAATTCCCACACAATTTAGTTAGTCTATATTGCTTTTACGGATTCAGTCCAAAACCGATACAAAATGTTTACGAAGTTTTACACGGTAGTTTAACAGACGTTGCAAATAAGTGCGTTTATGATGTTGGTCAAATCCACGATAAGATCACTCACTTTTAATCTATGGTCGTACGAGTTCGCGCGAATTATTTATAATTTACAGTACTTACCTGAGTGGAGGTATCCAATATAAGAACTTACATTACTACTACAAGTGGTATGTCAGTAAACGGCTAAAACACACACACACAGTTTTCTTCTTACACTAGTGCAATAAGTATGGGTTGGAGCACTCCGAAAATATATACAGCAAGACCAAGGCATGCCCTAGCTTATTTACACTCATCCCGGAGAGTCACACTCCATGTCTAACACTCTCCGACTACGGCAAGATGTCTTTTTAAGAGCACGGCTAAACACAGCCAGGTTGGATGGTGTAACTCTTGTCTTGTCTTGATAATTTGATCGGCATCGCGATGGTTTAACTCAACAGACTGCTTCATCTCTCAGAGCAGGCGGAAGAGAGAAGCTCCCGGCATTCAAAGTTCCCACTGCGCAAGCGCGCAGCAATCGATCGATAAAAGAGCGAATCAGAAAGATACAGCAAAGACGTAATAATGGGATATACAGTTTTGAAATTAAACGTGCCTGTTAGATTTCACAATTCAACGATTGTTCCAAACAATGGGCGATAATGGCAGATAACATCTCGATACACAAGTAGACAAGCCAAATAAATAAATATTCGTAGATGTTACCATGTTACAGTTCAATTATGCTAAATAAATATTTGTTGACATTTTCACGTTGCAGTTATTTCACGCAATAAATGCTGATGATATACTATCAAGTTTACACGTAGTTTCTGGTACGTCACACATCTCGCACTACAGGAGAATTGGTCTCGAGATCTGTGACGTCAGTCTCGAGAGTCTCGAGCGAGAACGTTGCCCGTCAGTACCTCTGCTCACTACATTAACTGGCACAATAACCTTCGAGATTTGCTTTTTATTGGCATCGTCTACGTCATCAACTGTACGAAACACATTTTTTTATTATTTTTCTTTCCTTCATAGGAACTGATGGGTTCTATCATTTTCTATTGAAAGTATTTGCACTATAAACAACTTTCTTTGTGTTTTTTGTCGGACATTTTGTGAGCAATTGTGCTCATAGGAACACCGTACATATCATCAGCTTTCTGCAATGGCATTTTCTTTCCTTTAATAGCATCCAAGGCAAGTTGCAGACATTCCTTCGAAAAATCATGGCATTTTCGGGCTCCTAACTGCCGCCGGTACTGATGCGCCATGGTATTCAGCCTTGAAATATAATAATGAAACCAGTTTAAATTAATTTTGTAGCACATTCTAAAACAAGTGTAACTTTGGACATTGTCCCAAGTAACCCCAAAATTGCAATTCATGACTTGAATAAATTTTACTTACTTAGTTTGGCAGCAAAACAAAATAAAATGGATGTGCGATGTTGTTGAATAGTGCGGTTACTAAACAACGATATGTACAATTTTCCAATTTCAATGTCTCAGCTCATACACACACAAAGTTTTTATGGTAATTTTCTTTGAAAATGATCCACAATATATAAATTCAACCTCAGTAATACCCCTACCTTAATATTTCCTCGGAAGGTAACGCCCTACACTAGGCACTCCAGTATATTACATACAACTTCGCGAAGAAATATGTATCAATTGTACCTTAAAATCCTTTTTAGAAGAGAGATGCGTTCATTACCAATGCCAGCGACCCACCAACCCGCCGAAAAATGTATGTTTACTTTTATAACACACCGAAAGCTTTCAGGCGTCATCGACCATTAGCCGGCAAGCTACGAGCACGGCCAGTTGTCAACATGACGTCATTCCCATAATTCGTAACTCGCTGGTTCCGTTGCCAACCGTACTCACTGAAGCAAGTGTCGACAAAGAGCACCCAAAATATGGGTTCAAACCAAGGCCCTACACCGCTGGCTGCGCAGTAGCGTGTGACAAGGGAAGAGCTGTCCATGCGCGTATCGCCATGCTGCGGGCACACCACAGCTCGCCGAGTATATCGTAGTATGAAATTCACGCATTAACTTCAATTACGCACGAATGAAAACACCTCTTGACAGGTAATTTTTTTCCTGCGATACAGGATAACACGGTAAGAAAAGATGTTCATTAGATGCATCTGAAATGAAATGTTAAAAAGGTGCTGCTTTAGAAAGCAGAAGATCCGTACGGAAATGTTGCATTCCAAGCATCAGGGAAAATTAGCTATTCCCAGGTCCTAAATCATTAATAATAAACGGCACAGCTTACAACGACTAACGTAAATACACGCTATAAATATAAAAGAATCAAGGCGGCAATAACACGAAAATGATATTTACGCCTACAAACTGAACACATTTGCAACGATATTGAACAAATCTCCACAAAACATGTGGATAGCTAGTCTATAAGTAACCGACGTAATGGAACAAAATTTAGAAATCTGGATAAGAAGACTTCAAAATACACTGCTATTGATAGTAAATATATACCTACGTAGATAAACATATGTCCAAGAACAGAAAAACATTGTATACCAGTACATAAAATTAAAATCTTCAAGAAAGAATACGTAGCTCACATTATGCCTACTACAATGATAATGTTTGTAACTGATTTGTTTGCATATCCGGAGTAGACACATGCAATTAAATCCTAGACTCGGCAGTTAAGCTTTAATGAAAATACCAAGTCATTTTCAAATCACAGCAGTTTACATCTTCAGTATGATTTAAGGTTCATGAGGAGAAAAACAATCTTTTATCAGTGACTTTGATACTGGAGAACATCAATAATCCATCAATTATTTCAATATTTACAAACAGTTGTCTCAAAAGCAAGAATCTGTAATATTGGCAAAAATAAAACCTGTGAAATAGAGTGGTCTCTGTGAAAGTTACATGGCAGATCTTTTATTTCTGATGAATAATCACAGCAGGTATTATTCAGTACTATTAACAGATTGTTGAAAAGGTACATGACTGCAGAAATCTGTAAAAAAGAGAGCTATTCTCAGTATTCACCACAAGTAACTTTACTTACTTTACTAATTCCTACCTGAATGAAATTTTCCTTTTTTTTATTATTTCCAGGATATGAAATAGGTATACGATTTCTATATGATTTGGAAAGCAGCTATCTAAAATCTACTTAGATATGTTTTGTGGGGCTATCTGCACTAAAATAATTGCGCTCAGATAAAATGCACTATGTAACAGCACTGACTGAACTTCTACATGGACTGGGATCAATGGTGTTATGCTGTTCATTTGTCCCTCCAAAATCTAACTTCTTTTTAAGATTCTACGGGGAGCCTTTTCAGTCTGAAAAGAAATTAAAATATATAGGCCTATTGGGTCTACCATAAGCAAAACCTTATCATTGATTAAAAAAATAAAAATAAAATGAAGTGATACCATATCTAATCCAAATTACTTGACTACAAGTACCTATTTTAGATGATCTGGAAAGTCAAACAGTGTTGGCACTGCATCATCTTTCAGAATTTTGTTCCCTTTAGATTTCCAAAAACTTGCTTCTGTGAAATGAACTGAACATAGTCTGTGGGAATAAGATGGAACAAACTTGTCTCTTTTAACAGCAACAAGCCACTTTGGCAGAAGTTCAGACTTATTCAATGGAAACCTGTAACAATATGTCTAAAAAATAGCCATGTATTCAAAATCAAAGAAATGTATATATTTCTATCTCCTCCTTTTTTCTCAACCATTCCTGGCACATTGACAGAACATTCTCCCCATTGATTTTTCACAAAATATTCTTCTGCTTCATAAATAGAACCTCATGTGTATATTTCAGAACAGAACGGTGGAGCCAGCAATCATTCATATTTCACTACATTATTTTACAGTTTGAAAATATTCTTCCTGAAAAAACTCAAGTGGCGCCAGCAATCATTCATATTTCACTACATTATTTTATATTTTGAAAATATTCTTCCTGAAAAAAACTCAACCTCATACTTCTAAATGTATCTAACAATGGGCATGATGATCTCTGAATTAAATATATTTTTACCATTTGGTTAAATTTAACAGAGGAACAATATATCATTTAGGGTGCGAAATTCCCTCTCATACTATTCTCATCTTAAATAACAATATTAGGCCTACTGATTTTATAAACTCAAACAGGTAGTTTGATTAGTGTTTTCTAGTGCAAAGTAGGAGTCAGCCTAGTAAAACTTCTCTGGAACAGCATACTTAACAATTATTTTATTATAAAGGTGATGTGAAAACATGGATAATGGTATTAATAAATCATTTTTCTGATAATTGTCAATAAACTGAAGCCATAATTTGACCTAAAATAGATGGGTTTACCAAGCTTCATCAATCATATTTTTCGGATTCTACGCCCGTGTTTATCGGAATATTAACACGGGTGCACAGACTGTAAGAACAAAATGTGCGCTTTTCCAGAATAGCTGTTTAAAGCTTAATAATTGTCCCTAATGAAATGAAAAACGCTAAGGAGAAGAAGAAGCCTAAACATTGAGAATGCCACGTCCATACATCGCTGAATCCACCACTCTGTAGGCTATTCTCGATTATGGAAATTTGATAACACTTCAATTTCTACTTACTTGTGAAGAGAAATACCAGATCCTTTCTGATACCGATTTGTGCAATTGAAAGCTGCGCAAGAGGTCACCATCGTGAATAGTTCTCCACTCCGCACTTACGGGTTTAACTTAGGCCTACTCTCCTTTAATATCGCCGATCAATGTAAGCTCGCACTTATCACTAAAAAAAGTTGCAAATACTATAAATTATCACTTTATCACATAACACAACCGCAGATCCGCTAACCGATAGGAATCATCATGAAAAAAACACACAAGAAACTGTAAACATCACCACGTGTTAATCATGCATTCACACCTGAAGTGCCCGCAACATGGCTATTTGCGAGGATATTAATTTTTCCGCATAGCACCAGCGCGCTCTGTGAGTCTAGATAAGTAATATTAAAGTCTTTAGTTCAAATTGTCCCAAGAACTCGAGATACTGACGTAGAAGAAATTGGTAGTACTTCTTCACACTTGTCGATAGGGAAGCAGAAAATAAATATATTCGGCTGTTACAGTGCTATCAAAGTTCTAACTCTCATTCGGTGTTCGGCTGTTGTGCAGTGCACACGTCTTTCTCCGGTCACTGGTGCAGCGGCTTTTTCACGTCTGTAGATAAGTAGAGTGTTTTATGTTTGTGTTTGTATCCTAGTACTTCTTCTCTTGTGTTTGTTTCGGGGCTAGTATTGTGTCCTCACCTTTCGGAGTACTATGTCTATAGATAGTGGCGGTGGCCCTTTAGGAAGACCACCTGATATTGGCAATGGTGCCATGCGTGAGAACTTACCCATGGACGCTAGTAATACTGATACCCAACGAGACCGTTCTCAAGATACAATACGTGACATGGATCAGCGCCAGCACGTTCCTATATCTACATATTCTAACACTCATCTTGGCCCCTACATAGTATATGTAGAATCGACCTAATCTCAAAATAAAATAGGACATATTCACCCTATGACTCTGGGTCGGATTTTCTTTGAGAGGCAAATTGGTGAAGTCAAGGCCATCCATAGGAAGGGAAGAAATAGGATCCAAATTACTTTCATGCCTAGTAAGGCTGCAAACGCCTTTCTTTCTCATCCCATTCTTAAGGAAAAGAAATTGACAGCTTTGATTCCGTCCTCGAATATTCATCGAGTAGGGGTAGTACGTGGAGTAGACACTACTATTTCCGAATCCGACATTCTCACCTATTTAGAATCGCCATATCCTGTAGTGAAAGTACAACGTCTAAATAGACGATCATCCAAAGAGGGAAAAACTGAATATATCCCTACAGGCACTGTAAAGGTTGTATTCGAAAGTCAACAACTTCCGAAAAGTGTGTCCATTTTTAAGGTCATTTTAGAGGTTCAGGCCTTTATATTCTCTCCTTTATTATGCAAACGATGTCAGCGGTATGGACATACCGCTACTAATTGTCGTTCCAGGGAGCCGAGATGTGGAAAATGTTCCCTTAATCACTCTACCGAAGATTGCACTCACCACCTAGTTAAATGCGCTAATTGTGCAGAAAATCATCCTGCGGGGACTGAATGTTGTGAAATCCACCAAAAACAGAAAGAAATCAAACGCATTATGATTGTTGAAAACAAATCATATTTAGAAGTGAAAAACTATTTTGCCCCATTACAGTCCATATCCAACCCCCTTCTGATGCCACAACATTTCCCTCCTTTACCCAATAGACCTTCCCAATCGGAAGAAACTCTCCCTCGAAAGCGTAAATTTACTATGGTGGTTAGTAACCCTCCCCGTCCACCCGTTAAACCAGGTTATGACAGGGCATCATATCTGAATTTGATAAGCAATCCGAAGACGGTTCCAGAACATTTTGGCACTCCAGTAGTGCGTTTGATACCTGCTACTCCTAACGAGCCTGCATCTACATCACGGAAGTCAAGTCCCCAAGGGCAACCTTCGGATTCCCACGCACAACTATCAGCATCTCCCTCTGTCACGGCTTTACACTGTAATTCAAATGTTACTTCTACCGACAAATGTCACAACGTCTCTAAGAAATTTGAAGAGTTAATAGAAAACATGGGACAAAATGTCCAAGTGAAGCATCTGTTAAAGTCCTTACAGGATGAGATTCTTCTTTTATTGGGACACTCCACTCCTTCCAAGTAAAACATACGGCTATTGCAATAGAATTGTAGGAGCATCCTACACTCATCCGACTCCGCCTAAATCATGTCTGTACGCCTATACATCTCTATCGCCTTACTCTTCTTGAAAGTACCTTATGTCCTTGTGGCCGAGCAGTCAGTACTGTAACTCCCATCTTTTTTCAGTCAGACGTATGAACATCACCGTCGCGAATTCATAGGTAAGCTTTTTCATGCGGGTTACAACTGCCGTTAAACTTTTCGTATTTAGTGTTCTAAACGACTTTTCACGTTGTAGACTTAATCATCCATTTTTTAGTTACAGGTAACATCCATTTGTAACCTTTTCCTTTCCTCTAGGTACGGACTTGCACATACTAACCCTTATTTGTGGTCCGGTCTTGTTTGTTTGTAGTAAGACGTCGTGACAGACCACACAGACGTGAAGAATTAGAACCCTGTGCCCCAGTGTTTTTGTGTTATGCCCTGATAGTTTAGCCTATATATCATTGGTATTTTCCTAAGTTTCATCATTACCTGCTGCAATTAGATTCATTACATAGCTAACCCTCCTCTTTCGTAGTGTACTATTTTCTTCTAATGTTGGCACCTATCCCAGACATTAATTAACCCGCAAACCAGTGACTGAACGTAGCGTCTTACGACGATGTCCAACAACTAACCGAGAAGAAGAAGAAGAAGAAGAAGAAGAAGAAGAAGAAGAAGAAGAGGAAGAAGAAGAAGAAGAAAGTTCTAACTCTGCTAGTAGTGCTACGTATCATTCGGTGTTCGGCTGTTGTGCAGTGCACACGTCTCGCTCCGGTCACTGGTGCAGCGGCTTTTTCCCTTCTGTAGATAAGTAGGGTATTTTATGTTTGTGTTTGTATCCTAGTAATTTTTCTTTTGTGTTTGTTTCGGTGCTAGTATAGTGTAATCCCCTTTTGGAGTACTATGTCTGTAGATAGTGGCGGTGGCCCTTTAGGAAGACCTCCTGATATTGGTAAAGATGCCGTGCGTGAGGACTTACACATGGACGCTAGTAATACTGATACCCAACGAGACAGTTCTCAAGATACAATACGTGACATGGATCAGCGTCCGCACGTTCCTGTATCTACCTATTCTAACACTCATCTTGGCCCTTACATAGTATTTGTCGAATCGACCGAACCTCAAAATAAAATAGGACATATTCACCCTATGACTCTGGGTCGGATTTTCTACGAGAGGCAAATTGGTGAAGTCAAGGCCATCCATAGGAAGGGAAGAAATAGGATCCAAGTTACTTTCATGTCTAGTAAGGCTGCAAACGCCTTTCTTTCTCATCCCATTCTTAAAGAAACGAAATTGACAGCTTTGATTCCGTCCTCGAATATTCAGCGAGTAGGGGTAATACGGGGAGTAGACACTACTATTTCCGAATCCGACATTCTCACCTATTTAGACTCACCATATCCTGTAGTGAAAGTACAACGTCTAAATAGACGTTCATCCAAAGAAGGAAAAACTGAATATATCCCTACAGGTAGTGTGAAGGTTGTATTCGAAAGTCAACAACTTCCGAAAAGTGTGTCCATTTTTAAAGTCATTTTAGAGGTTCAGGCCTTTATATTCTCTCCTTTATTATGCAAACGATGTCAGCGGTATGGACATACCACTACTAATTGTCGTTCTAGGGAGCCGAGATGTGGAAAATGTTCCCTTGCTCACTCTACTGAAGATTGCACTCACCAAGTAGTTAAATGCGCTAATTGTGGCGGAAATCATCCTGCGGGAGCAGAACATTGTGAAATCCACAAACAACAGAAAGAAATTAAACGCATTATGAGTGTTGAAAACAAATCATATTTAGAAGTGAAAAACTATTTTGCCCCATTACAGTCCCTATCCAACCCCCTTCTGATGCCACAACATTTTCCTCCTTTACCCAATAGACCATCTCAATCGGAAGAAACTCTCCCTCGAAAGCGTAAATTTATTATGGTGGTTAGTAACCCTTCCCGCCCACCCGTTAAACCAGGTTATGACAGGGCATCATATCTCAATTTGATAAGTACTCCGAAGACGGTTCCAGAACATTCTGGCACTACAGTCGTGCGTTTGATACCTGCTACTTCTAACGAGCCTGCATCTACATCACGGAAGTCAAGTCCCCACGGGCAACCTTCGGATTCCCACGCACCACTATCAGCATCTCCCTCTGTCACGGCTTTACACGGTAATTCCAATGTCGCAACTTTTCTAAGAAAATTGAAGATTTAATAGCAGACGTGGGACAAAATGTCTGCTTGAAGCATTTGTTAAAGTCATTACAGGAAGATACTCTTCTTTTATTGGAACACTCCACTCCTTCCAAGTAAAACATACGGCTATTGTAATAGAATTGTAGGAGCACTTTCCACACATCCGCCTCCGCCTCAATCGTGTCTGTAAGCTTACACATCTCTCTTGCCTTACTCTTCTTGACAGTACCTTCTGTCCATGTGGCCGAGCAGACAGTATTGTAACTCCCATCTTTTTTAACTCTCAGACATATGAACATCACCGTCGCGAATTCATAGGTAAGCTTTTTCATGAGGGTTACCAACTGCCGTTAAACGTTTCGTGTTTAGTGTCCTAACCGACTTTTCACGTTGTCGACTTAATCATCAATTTTTTCGTTGTATGTAACATCCATTTGTAACCTTTTCCTTTCCTCTAGGTACGGACTTGCACATACTCACCCTTATATGTGGTCCGGTCTTGTTTGTTTGTAGTAAGACGTCGTGACAGACCACACAGACGTGATGAATTAGAACCCTGTGTCCCAGTGTTTTTGTGTTCTTCCCTGATCGTTTAGCCTATATATCATTGGTATTTTCCTAAGTTTCATCATTAACCGTTGCAATTCGCTTCTTTACATAGCTCTCCCTCCTCTTTCGTAGTGTACTACTTTCTTCTACTGTTGGCAGCTCTCCCAGACATTAATTAACCCGCAAACCAGTGACTGGACTTGGCGTCTTACGACGATGTCCAACAACTAACCAAGAAGAAGAAGAAAGTGCTACGTATGATTAAGAGGCCTCATTGGTGTTACAAATTCTGGACTTTTCCCGACAAATTAACGGTACAGTTCTTCATATATCAAGTGAAATAGTACATGCATTACTTTCAGACAGTTTCTCATTGTGTAGAATATTTATCTCCATTAGTTACGTGGTCGGTACACATTGCTTGTTCTCTGATTTATACTCCAGTGATGCTTTCTATACTGGTACGGTACTCAAATGCCTAATTTCTTCAGCATAACCCAACCTCATACTGGGTATTATTATGTTAAGCGATCAGTAAGGAGGATATATACTGTATGGCCAAACCATACCGTAATAGTTATACATTTCCAAATAAGTTAATTACCCATATCCGGTTCGGTTTCGAAGTGGTAGGTTTGTTGTTTAATATTGAGAAATAGATAGGGCGCACCGTATGTTTCTACCGGCCAAGCGTGGCACCAACATCAAGCTCTGAGCGATCAGCTGATGTAGTGCAAAACAAGGCGGTCTTCCATAAGAAGAGCATTGCGGAGTGTTTTTAAATCCCGATTTAAGCGTGCTCCTTAGGATTAATTGATTTAAACTATTGAAGATGGTGATAAATGCAATTGCCTAGGAATATTTCCGTTCCTTTTTGTATGAAAAATGTTAAGTATAATTTTATATGTGTTGTATTCTGATGTGTTTATGTATCAGTTAAGCGATAGGGTGATGTGAATAGGTCTCACAAGTTGTTAACCTATTTTAGTTCTCTTAATTTCACAAGTTTAATTTTTCTCTGTAATATTCATCTGAAATAGTTATTTTTAAAATATTTTCACAGTGCTGCAAATAATAAACTCAACAAAACATACCAATAACCTGCATTTCTAATAATGCCAAAAATAATGCAATCGTCCCCACTGCACCTATAATAATTATGATCAAAGAAAGTTTGAAATTACCAGTACTAAATGCAGGTGATAACCTCAAGGTTCTGTTATTTAAGAAAAAAGCAGCTATCACCATCATCACACTTATTCACAGAAGACCTTCACATTTAGTTTACAGATGAACATTTAGTCATGATGATAATTGTTTTACAGGGCCTAACATCTGGTTATCTGCCACTATCATGCATGAATGCACATAGAACAACCTAACATCTAGGTTATCAGCCACTGTCAGATATGAATAAGTGCACACACACCAAAATTTGTTTAACTGTTCTAAATACTCAGGCTATATCAAACTAAAACTGAGTTAGTTAAGCCAAATGAGATGTAACATTCACAAAACTGTTCTTAAAATGTACAATATGATGAAAGACAAGAAGTAATGTAGGCTACAACTTACCAAAACAGCTTCAGCCAGTTAATACACAAATGTACGATAGAACACAAAACTACAACTGAGGTAGTTAAGCCTAATAAGATGTAACATTCACAAAACTATCCTTAAAAATATACAGTAACATAATTTACAATATGATGAAAGGCAGCAAGCCATGTAGGCTACAACTCACCAAAACAGCTGCAGCCAGTTAATACCCAAATGTACGATAGAACACAGGAACAAATATTTACACGTAAGTTATTCGCCATTCTTCTCCAGGCTGTTCAAATGCTGGATGAGTACAGTAGTCATGATCAAAATCTGGAACGAGTGGGATATCTGCATCTCTATCCTGTGATACGGCGGGAATTGCATGACACTGTAAATTTGAACTAGGCTTGGAGCTAGATACACTCAATATATTAATTTGATCCAAGGCAATGGAGTTGCTTGAATCTGCTCCTTTTACCTCATGGTGAACCAGCAATCTTTTGTATGCAGCTTTAAACTGAGCAGCAGTAGGGTTATTGTTATCACCACCTCTTCGTCTAATGGTCCTGACTGAATTTCTACAATAACAAGTATTTTAGTTTAGGCTGCTCTCTGAGTACTAAATACTTATAGAGGCCAAGTCAGCTTCTTATGCACACCAAAATTACAAAAAATCCAGTCTTCTTTCTTGAGTGAAGAACAGAAGAGTCTAATGAACTTGATGTTAATAGCTGCATGGTTTATGATTCTGCCTTGCTGAGGAAATCGTGAATGAAACCACCTACACTTCCCTTGAAAACTAACTGAACAAGTGCTGGATGTCCGAAGATGTGTTCTACCATCTATCCCTTCTTATCAAATCTCACCAAATTGTTTTCCTCTCATCAATTAGATTAATTACCTCATCATTTGTTATAATATCTATCACATCTCTCATACAGCATTCTTCTGCAACACTGCATCATGTGATTATATAATTTAGGTAGTTAATATCCATTATGTGAACTTTCCATTTTTAATTCTTGTTTATACACATATCAAATTTGAATTCGTTTCCTTTAGTCCTGTACAGTCCTCTGTATGTGGTAGATAAACTAAGTACGCTCTGTTTTGCCATGGTCAAGGAAGTCTTTTCATCATTTTGCTCAGCAAATGCACACTAACTGAACCAGTAATCCACTAGACAATTCACCACCAAAGTCCCAGTTCGATCCAGTAGGTGATATGAGCAAAAATGAGATTTATCTCATGAAGCATAGTCTATCTCAAGGAAGGATTGAAGTCACTTGTGAGATAGATCTCACTACGTAGATGAATAAAGTTTGTCCGCTAGCAAAATGTGTCTCTCTCGGCTTTATAAGTGTCACACACACTGTCATCTGACTCCACAGTTGTGTAAACATCTCGTGGTCCTCCTTGGTCTTTTACAACTCTTCTAATTCAGAACAGTGACGATTAAAGAGAAATTGCAGAGTTTCCGGTTCATTTTATGAAGCTTATACAAATATACTGTCCCCTTCAAATTTGGCTATCTTTAGATTATTTATGACAAGTCAACATTAAAAGTTTTATTGTTCACCGGGAGCTGTATTCATCATTTGGAAAGCTGTGGGTGAGCACCAAACTGTTTTTTTTTTGTCGTTTAGAAGGACGATGTATTGATCCGTGTTCGACTGAGTGCAGGGTAGATCACTTGACAAGCCAGTGTTTCCAGCAAGCCACGCACTGACAACCTATGCTACGAGCAGGCAAACTTCTAAAAACAGTCACATCCAATTACAAGAGACCCCGTGAACCAATGATCATCTCTAAAAAGTACACGCCTTCCGAGCGAAGACTATAAAATGTAATTATTACAGGAAATCGCTCTCTGCTGCTCTGCTGCTTTGTTCTACTTTGCCGCTGCTCAGGTCAACGCTACCTTTTCACCGGAACCACGTGGGAAAAACTTTCTGCCGTGCAAGCAGATATCCGCTCTGCTAGAATTAGTGTAATTTTATTATCAAATCTTTTGGAGTGAATCTCAACATCAGTGAACCAAGTTAAGTATATTTCTCCATGAGAACATTAAGTACTCCAGCGAGTGTGTTCACATTTTAATATCTGTTGTATTAGTTATAACCTATACTTCTTGAGCGTGACGGAATTCATCCCAGTGAATCGCTGTGTACATCAAGATGGATTCTTCCTCTACAATGTGCATCTTGATTTCATCATGGGACATCTACTGCCGTGTCTCCAGGACCTAAATATGTGAGGCGCTTCTGGTTGGAGAGGGTGATTGACCGGGAAAATGCCGGAATGACTGACTTCAACCTGGAATCGAACCTCAGTTAAACTTCAGTAACATTTAACTGTTTATTTTCTTTTTCATCTTTGTAAAGCTAGAGGATCTTTCTTCTCTAAATTGTAGCTCTATTAGTTCTTGTAGTAGATTGAATTATTTCATTTTCCATTTCTTAATGTGTCGTGGTAGTTGAGTTACATGTGTATGACTGAAATTTGGAACCTCTTAGATTAGCTGTGTAGTCTGTCTTTGAATGAGTTCTCATACATAGGATTTAGACAGATTTAAAAATCATTGACCATGTGATAAACTTAAAAATGAGGGTCGAATTTAGTGTTATTTTCAGATCACTTGCATTCTCTAGTATCTAGTCATCTAATTTCACGACATTTCAGCAGGACTGATAGATCTAATAATCACTTAAATAATAATAAAATTAAGTAAAGATCGGGTTAAGAATGGAATTAAATGGCCGTGAGCTATAAATTATTTTAGGTTCCTTATATGTGAGATTTAATGTGCTCAGTTCATGATGCACCTGGAATACAGCAGTCCTGTGGGATATTAATTGAATAATTTATTAAGTGGAGAATTTATTAGCGAATGACTTGTTGTGTCTTTGGGAGGACAATGGGATTCATTATAAGTGGAGCACACGTTGAATATATTTCATGAATAGGGAGTAATAATAACGTGATTAAGGCTCACGACCGCTGCATTTGTGACTTGTAACCCATGTGGTGGTGATGATTATGGAATTCTATTAGAATCTTCAAATTAATTTCAGGAATTTTAGATGAATCTCCGTTGATGTTTAATGAGTATTTCATTCAAGTGATACCACGAATTACGATCACTAGCCACTATTGGAGTAAGAATATTTCCAGACACAAATTCACCCTCCAGATATTATTGTCGCGACCGTGCTAAAATTAATTAACTAATTTATAAGGGCAGGATTCGTTGTAAATAGTGTATATAAAAATTACGTGTTACCTTGTGTGAATGTGATGTGTGTGTGTATGTGTGTGGTGTTGTAATTATGAATATTTTCCATGTTTTTGATTGTTTAATGTAATTTAATCTGGTCGTGGATTTATTGCAACAGCACGGATTGTATTCAATGTTGTTTGCCGGCATGTTGCCTTGTTTAGCCCAACTTAAGGAATAATTTGATAAGATTAGTGTCGAGTAAGTCCGGGCTAGGATTTCATTTGCATTATTTAAAGATTTAGGTGAAAGATCATTGAGTTCATTTTTAGCAAAGGCAAGCGATTTGTAAATTAATCTTCGACTAACTCACACGTGGATATGAGAAAACTTTCAATGCATTTTTATTAAAATTCCAAAATATTTTTAGACTGACTTGAAACTTTAAATGCCATGCAAGCATAAATTTAAGGGTCACAAACGGCATAATCAGCTTGAATTTGGGTGATAACAAGTAATGATAATAATAATTAATTGGAAATCTACTTAATTAGGAAAATGTGTATTACAATTACCATGAGAATTAGTTATTGAGATACACTCATTTATAAACTTGACCGTGTGATGATAAAAGTAAAATGCTACGCAGATAGTGTTAGAGAATAATAATAATAATAATAATAATAATAATAATAATAATAAATTATAAATTTTGGAATTAATTTTGATTTTCAATCAGAATTTCTACTGGTGTTATCAATGAACATTATACACTTCAGTTAGTGAAATTCATCAGAATTTAACATTGACCATGTGTTGAGATTATTATAAATTAATGGAACCTTAAGTTAATTTTGTTGTGGAATAATAAGCGAGATAGCTGCCTACTAATTTTGTGTAAATCCTTATTGAAGTCTCTGGACGCTTTCATTTAAATATTTTAATTTTTAAAGGCAGTGAAGGCCTAATCTTTTGTTAATTTTCATTCTAGAACAGTAAGACTGGAGGACGGGGATTACATTTTGGTTATTAATTGCTACAGGAGGACCCGACATTATGAAAGCCTATTGTAATAAAACTCCAGCAAGGATATTTTTGTGTTTCTGGATGCTTATGTCAATAAATGTAAGAGTGTTGTTTTTAAAATTTCATTTTTGTGCTTGGTTGTCACCCCTTTTCCCTTAAATGCCTCTAAAAAATGGAAAGCCAGGAACAAACGTTCCACCCCGAGATCTCTCGCTTACTGGCTGGGCTTAGCTTGGCAATAATGGGGGCAGTACGATGTGAACTTCCCGAAATGTGCTTGAAGGAAAATGCTGCACTTGGTCATATGTGCCACAAATATTGTAATCTTTTAAATACTGAGTTGGCAGTGGGATGAATCTTAAAAAAAACTACTAAATACAAAAATTGTGTGAATAGAACCGTAATTTTTTCCTTTGAAAATATCCTTTCATCCTGTAACAAAGTGTGACAATTGAATCAAATTGTATGTTGCTGTGGCCCTGTGGGGTTTTGGCCTATCAAGTGTCTGCTTACGTTACCTTACCTATGGCGCGACGGCCCGTTTTCGGGTCATGGCCTCCCCAGTTGCTCTCCGCCAAACTTGTCGATCTTGTGCAGCTACTCTCCAATTCCGGATCTTGAGGATATGTGCTGCGTCCTGATGTACACCATCTTCCCATCTGTTACGTGGCCTTCCCACAGGCCTTCCTCCTCCAAAGTCTCCTGAGAATACCTTCTTTGGGATTCGGTGTTCTTCCATCCTAATTAGATGACCTGCCCATTTAAGTCTCTTCATTCGAATGGCATGCGACAGGGGTGCCTCCCCATACAGGGAATATAGTTCATTGTTATATCTAATTCTCCACTCCCCTTGTACGCATATGGGTCCATAAATTCTCCTCAGGATTTTCCTTTCGAAGGAATCTATCTTCTCCATGGCTTTCTTTGGGAGGGACCACGTATCACTTCCATACATCACTATACTGCGAATGAGGGTTTTGTATAGCATAACTTTTAAGCTCTGATTTATATCTCTACTTCTGAAAAGTGGTAGTACTGCAAAGTATGCTCTGTTGGCAGCTTGAATTCTTGCCTGTATTTCCACCATTTCCTCATTCTTGTTGCTCAGATGTACACCAAGATATTTAAATTCACCCACCACCTCCACTTTGGATCCTTCAGGGACAAGTTGGTCATTTGTATACTTCCTTCTCCGAGCCTGCACCATTACCTTCGTCTTCTGTTCATTGATCTTAAGTCCAATTTCTTTGCCTTCTCTACTCAAGTCTTCAAATGCTTCTTTAACTGTCCTTGTTGTTCTTCCCATCAAATTTATGTCATCAGCATATCCAACTAGTTGAGCTGTTTTGTACAGAAGTGTTCCACTGGTGTCCACCCTTAACTTTCTAATCACTGACTCTAGTGCCAGGTTAAATAGAATTGGTGCTAAGCCATCTCCTTGCTTCAATCCCTGATTCACTTCGAAGAAGCTGCCTACTTCAGTCTGAATTTTCACTCCCACCATCATATTTCTCATAGTCAATTCCACCAGTCGCACCAGCTTTTCTGGTATCTTGAACTCTCCTAATATCTCCATTAATTTATCCCTGTCAATAGAGTCATATGCTTGTTGAAAGTCGATAAACATCTGTACCACATCTATGCCCCGTTCCCAACACTTCTCCAACACTTGTTTCACAGTAAATATCTGATCAATAGTGGATCTTCCCTTCCGGAACCCTGCCTGGTATTCTCCTAGAATTTCTTCCACCAGGGGTTCTAGTCTCTTCTTCAGAGTGGAAGTGACCAGCTTATATACTGTACACAGCAGTGTGATCCCTCTATAATTGCTACATACCAACTTATCCCCTTTCTTGTATATTGGGCATATGATGCCTTTGCGCCAGTCTTCAGGCATTTCTTCTGTATTCCACACACTCACAATTAGATAATATATAGCTTCTTGTAGTGTGATTGCTCCGTATTTCCACAACTCTGCAGGGATTCCATCGATACCTGGTGCTTTATTGTTTTTCAGTTGCTGTATGGCTTCTATCACTTCTTGCATAGATGGTGCTGTGACTTCTGATTCATTTGTCTCAGTATTATTCCTTGAGGTAGTTGGTGTTTCCCCTTTCATTTCTACTGGGTTCAGAAGGTGTTGGAAATATTCCTTCCATCTCTCTTGGATCCCTTCTTTATCTCCCAAAAGCTGTCCATTTCTGTCCTTACACATGTTTGTTCTTGCCTTGAATCCTTCTTTCACTTCCTTAACTTCTCTGTAAGCCATGTAGCTATTATCTCCTTTAAATTCCTCCACTATTTTAGCCATTTTCTCACTTAATTTTCTTCTCTTCTTTCTTTGACATACATTCCTTACTTCTTTATTCTGGTTTACAACCTCTTGTTTCTTCACCCTTGTTGGTCTCTCTAGGTATGCTTTATATGCTTTATCTCTTTCTTCTATGGCTTTTTGGCATTCCTCATCAAACTATTCCTTTGTGTTCCTTTTGGGTACAATGTCTGGTGTGTCCTTTGCCACGGCCTTAACGCTTTCCTACAGAGCAGTCCATTTGGTCTTGACTATTGCTGTTTGGTCCTTATTATATTTCTCTACCAGCACTTCTGCCATTCTTTTCCCGTATCTTTCTGATACTTCCTTATTCTTCAGTTCACAAGTATTGTACTTTTCTATCCTACTCATTCCTTCCTTTCTTGTTTTCATAATGGGGCACCTTAAGATTGCCTTAACTAGAAAGTGGTCGGAGCCACAACTTGTTCCTCTGAATGATCTGACATCCATGATATTGGATGCCCATCTTTTCTCCATTATTACAAGGTCTATTTGATTACAGGTCTTTCCATCCGGCGATATCCATGTTTGTTTGTGTACCTCTTTATGAGGGAAACAAGTTGACATCACTTTCATGTTTCTGCTGGTAGCAAGGTCAAGCAATCTCTGTCCATTATCATTAGTAGTGTTGTGTAAACTATGGATCCCTATTATTCCTTGATATATCTCCTCCTTCCCAATTTGTGCATTTAGGTCTCCTATTATCATCTTAGCATCATTCGATGGGATTGAATCTAGCACTCGTTCCAGTTCAGCATAGAACTGATCCTTGACTATCTGTTCCTTGTCTTCTGTTGGTGCATATAGATTTATGATTGTTAAGTTGTAGAATCGCATTTTAACATGCAATGTTGCCAATCTTTCATTTACTGCCAAAAACTGTAGTACATCATCTTTAGCTTGTTTTCGTACTATAAATGCTACTCCTCCTTCTTGTGCATTCCTTGACTTCCCACTACTGAATATTGTGTGGGTTTTGGTGTCCCATATCTCATCCCTTCCTGACCATCTAGTTTCTTGTATGGCTGCTATGTCCACTTTGTTGACTTCTAGTTTCTGCATCAGTACTTCCAGTGCTCCGGCTCGTAGTAGTGTGCGTACATTCCATGTACCAAGTGCGTAGTCCATTGCCTTTAGCTTAGCTCATCGTCTATTAAATCCACCATTCCAAGGCATATTCTGGGGCTTCGCAACAGTTGGTTTTCTGGAGCGAGGTTGTTAGCCTTGCTCCAACCCCCAGCAATCCTGGAGGACTGATGTTTTCTGATAGGGTTGTCTCCCTTAGCTGATTGGTCCCCATTTAAGCGTCGGGAACTCGGTTTCTGCCCTTACATAACTTAATCGTGTACCTTAAAGAATGTACCCGTTGCCCAGAGGCCACGGCGTGGACGTGCATGTATCGGACTTGGTAGAAATAGATGGCATTTCCTGCGTTTTACTAGTACACTCCCATCAGCAAGAAGTGCACCCACAGGACCACATACTACCCCTTTGACCCCCATCAAGTGTCTGTTGCCCAGCCCAAAATCTTCAGTTTATGGGGAGATGCATGTTCAGTGCCACAAATTCCTCAGTCATTATTGTTTAGACTGGGGCATTATTTCACCTTTAGATAGGTCTTCAGTAGTTCCCATGTAGGTTGAGTGGACCTAGAACCAGCCCTTATATTAAGTTAAAAATCCCAGACCTAACCGGTAATTGGACCCGATTTCCCAGTTAATTGGCAGACTCCCTACCCCTAAAATGCATTGCCACCATTACTTGAAATTATGATAAAGCAGGTAACTGATGGAGTATAATGGAGTTCCAGAATTGATGGAGAGGCAGCCTACATGGCATTGAATTAAAATATCTTCGAACTCTAGTTGAATTATCATCATCATGAATGATCTCCTACGTAATATAACAAGTATTTAAAGGGGAGACCAGTGGCTTTCAATGTGGGTTTGCTACCATGAGGTCTTTACCTGAGCCTGGGATTACTTCTACTTAGTTGTGCCATACTTTTCATGTTCAACTCTGCTAGCTGACCTCCTCTGTTTAATTTTTTGTTCTTTTCTCACCCCAACAATATTACATTTCCTACTCCTTCATTTTCATGTTCTTACTCTCCCATCTCTTCATTCTTCTAAGGATGGATCTCGTCCTTCCTCCCTTTCTTTCTTTCTTTCTTTTCTCTCTCTTCTGAATAGAGTTAAGAGAGGACAGTTATCGAGTTGCATTTCCTCTTCAGACAATAATTGCTATCACCACCAGAATGAAGGCATCAGCAAAAAAAAAAGTAAGGGCCAAGGAGGGTGTGAAAATACTCCCCAGGACACAAAATGGAACAAGAGTTAACTGAATGAGATCATATAGGACATGTGAAAGTGAGGAGCCCGGTAACAGGTCAGGACGGATTGTAGACTATGAAGTATATCTGGAAAATTAAATTCAAAATTAGAAAATGAACGGAAAGAAAATAAGACAGTGAGAGAGACCCCTAACCCCTATGCTCCGTTCTCCATCCCCCTTTGTCCCCTTCTCCGCTTCCCACAGTCCAGCTCTACTCTTGTTTTCCAGGGTAAGTTTTACTGCAGCACTTTTCAACTAGAGGCAATTCTCATAATCATTATTTTCATTCCATTTTGAACTGCAAATTTTATCATAGAGACATCCCAAAGTATAGGAATGGCCTGATTTAAGCTTCATCTGTGTGAGTCTATGCTCCAGCCTTCGAGGTGCCACTTCTGCTTTCTTTTTACCACATGAAGCTCCATTTCTAAGAAAGGAACCTTACAAGGACTATATTTACAATCTAATATATCTTACTACCCAGACATTTTTTGTTCTTTTCTCACCCCAACAATATTACATTTCCTACTCCTTCATTTTCATGTTCTTACTCTCCCATCTCTTCATTCTTCTAAGGATGGATCTCGTCCTTCCTCCCTTTCTTTCTTTCTTTCTTTTCTCTCTCTTCTGAATAGAGTTAAGAGAGGACAGTTATCGAGTTGCATGTTCTTACTCTCCCATCTCTTCATTCTTCTAAGGATGGATCTCGTATAACCTCGTACATGGAATCTATAAGATATGATGACTTTAACATGTTGTTATATGGAAAATATTTTTGGACAATTACTTGAACTTACGCAAGAAACTTTTCAAGTTTCAATATACTTTAATTTTAATACCTCTACATGAATTTGGATCATGTGCCTTCACACTGTTTGTACAGTATTATCACTGTTGGTCTGATGGACTTTTGCAATGTCTACTTGTGATTGTACACTTATTTGTGTAGTTCTAATATGTCTTGTCTAATTATTGCCTCTGACTGATGATGGTCACATGTGACCGGAATTAGTACCACCAAAATAGACGTAAGGCAATATTTACACAATAAGAATGTATTGAATAGGTGGACCATTATATTCATTCTTTTCTTGTAGTTGCAATTCAGTATGGAGCAACAGGAAGTTGATAGTTTATGATTATAGCATCGTCTTACCCATGTAAGTACCCTCAACCAAGAACTCATTTGACGACTGAATCTCACTGCAGCTGAACTGTCAACATAAATGCATTTGATTGCTTTTAGTAATGTACACTTAATCACACAGTCCCCAGTACAGTGTACATCTTTTCCCTCAGTAGACTGTCATATGACTTCTCTGGATCTACGAAAAATAAACAGTACTGTGTATTATTCTTATAGCATATTTCAAAATTGTGCCCACTTAAAATCTGATCCTGATAGCCCCTGTGTGAGCTGAAACTGCACTGGTTTTCATCCAACTTACTCTCAACCACTGATCACACCCTTCTTTCCAAAATGCCAGTGAAGACCTTGCCTGATGTACTGATTATTTGAGATACCTCGATAGTTTTTGCAATCTTTCCTATTCCCTTACTTATAGATAGGTGCATTTACTGCTTTTGTCCAATCAGAAGGTACCTTAGTATCACTCTATGCTAATCTTATTAGTCTATGAAGCCATTTCATCCTTGTCGTCACACTATATTTCACCATTTCATGTCTGGTTTCAACTATTCCTGCAGCGTTATGACAATGGAGTGTATTTACCATCTTTTTCACTTCTTCAAGTGTAATTTCAACAACACCATTGTCCTCTCCCCAGAAACTTGGTTGTTTGCAAAGTCACCAGGAAGATTTCCTTCTACATTGAGAGGATTTTAAAAAATATTCCTTCCACCTCTCCAGTAATTCCCTGGGATCTATTATGAGTTCATCTCATTTACTCAAAATGCCATTCATTTCATTTTGCCCTCTCTTTTTAAGTTTATATATTACTGTCCAGATAGCTTCTTTCTGCTTGACCTAGCCTTTCCAGTTTATTACCAAAATCTTCCCACAACTTCTTCATGGACCCAGCAACTATTTGTATCACTTAGTTTCATTCATCTATGTATAGGTCCCTGTCTGCATTAGTCCTTGTTTTGAACCATTTCTGATACACCTTTTTAAGTTTACAAGCTGCTCTCACTTCATCACTCCACCACCATTTTTGATTTTCCCCATTCAGTTGTTCCTAGGCATTCCCTTCCTGTTTCTACTACAGCATTCCTGTACGCTACCCATCCTCTTTCTATATCCTTAACCTACATATTATCCATTGTTTTAACTTTTTGCTAACCATGTACATGTAGTTATGTACAATTTTCTCATCATGGAGATGTTCTGCCATTATTCATCTGCAGATAGATTTCACTTTCTCCATCCTAGGCCTAGAGATACTTAGATCACTACAAATCAGATAGTGGTCCGTATCATCAATAAATTCTCAGTAAACCCGCACATTCTGAATGGATTTTCTAAATTCATTGTTGGTTATAATATACTATATTATGGATCTGCTCCCTCTACCCTCCTAGGTGCACCAATGAATAGCATTATCATTGAAGAATGTATTTGTAACTGCCAATCACATGTAGCACAGATATCCAGCAGGTGCTTCTCATTCCTATTAGCTTCAATATCTTCCCTACATTGAAGAGTTTTACTACAATAATTGTAGAAAATCAGTGCTCAACTCATATACGCATATTATGAAAATACACAAGAATTCTCAGTATCAAGGTTGAAAATGGGTAACAGCTGACCCAAGAAGAAAGAATATAAACCTCTGGAGTGTGATATTACCTAAATATGTTAAGTCTGATGGATAGTTCAGGTCACAAATAATGAGATTGTGAATAAGGTTAATAAGAGAAGAAAAATTTGGCAAAAGTTGATCTTAGGCTTAGATTCATGGGTTGCATGTTGAGAAACCCAGAAGTCGTTTGGCTAATTTCAAAGGTAAATGTATATGGCAGGAGTTTGTTCAGGAAATGGTACAGATCTGAATAGATGGAGGATGTGATAGTTCTTTAGAAATGGGTAGGTAAGGACAGGATAGTGCATAGTGCAGATATGTATTAAAGTAGTCTACAGACCTGCAGGGTAGTGCAGGATCTGTATCAAACTAGTCTACAGACCTGCAGGGTAGTACAGGATATGGTGGCATGGAGATCTGTATCAGACTAGTCTACATACTTGCAGGGAAGTACAGGATATGATGACATGGAGATCTGTATCAGACTAGTCTACTGACCTGCAGGGTAGTGCAGGATATGGTGGTATGGAGATCTGTATCAAACTAGTCTACAGACTTAGTGGGGGGTGTGGCACTGATAGTGAAGTGGCATTGTCACTGGCTTCTCACCACAGTGCCCAATGCTCAGTCCTAGTCAGTGCATGTGGGAAGTTTGAAATAAAAGCCTTGTTCCTGTGATTTGATTTCCCTGGAAGACTG
Organism: Anabrus simplex; assembly: GCF_040414725.1. Taxonomy (NCBI): domain Eukaryota; kingdom Metazoa; phylum Arthropoda; class Insecta; order Orthoptera; family Tettigoniidae; genus Anabrus; species Anabrus simplex. Next base: position 37,097,564 of record NC_090277.1, on the reverse strand, counting down.
AGCTGTGTGGCTGTGATAAAAGTGTTGAGAATAATGAAGAACTACAGGCCTGCTTGGGTACTTGGTTGTTCTATAGATGATGGCCCTATCAATAATAATAATAATAATAATAATAATAATAATAATAATAATAATAATAATAATAATATATTTCCTGTAATTTTTTGTTTTCAGTAAAAGTCAGTGGAAGTAATTTTCAGCTCATTTGCATATCAAGACATCTGTTGCTGTGTGAAATGGACCAGAAAATAGAAGTCGAGGAGGAACCTGTCTGGCTTGAAGGCACAGCAAGTACATCATTCGTAAGTATCACTCCTGATTACTTTATAAAGGTCGGAATTTAATTGATGTCCCAAAATATGTTCAAATCTATAAGTTATAAAATATTTCATAAGGAATACTGTTTGGTACATAACAAGAGGCTTAAACTCTCAAAATTTTCAAAGCTACTTTGTCAAATGTTTCATTGCATGACACATATAGGTGGTAGTCTGATAGATATGCTGTATGTTGTAGATGTAAATGGTCATAAGATGTGTGGTGATGGCATGCTGGATGTTATTGATTGTTATTGGAAATGGTGGGTAGTTTTTGACATTAGAACCTTTGATTTATGATTTTTCGCCATGGGTATTTTAAAGATTTATTACTTAATAATAAATTATTTTCAGTGTAAATTAACTGAGCAGGCCGTATGCTTTGGAGAATGAGTGCCTTCATCTTACCTACAGGGCCCTGCTAAGATTCCCAGTGTTTTTGAGATATCATTACTTGAAAAACTAAGTGCTGATTCGGGATCCATTCAATGCCATGGACATCATGTTCTTCATTTGGTAAAACTACTGACAGTGACATACACATTTTTTTAATGGTAAATGGACACTCCCTTCTCACCTAAAATTATGAGCCTTGAGGAATGAATCCGCTATAGCATTATTGATCATTCTGTATTTTTTGTCACGAACTGATGTACTGCTGCTTTTCTAACTGGCTGCAGGTTATGTTGGTGTGTATATGGAGGGGAGTTTTCTAATTATTGATTTTGCTCACCTGTAACTCATGATTGACTAAATTTTATGACGTTAACGGTCAGTTTCTATAATTGGCTTTTATCCAATTCATTATATATTGGGCCTGTGTCACCATGGAGGGAAATTTCTGTGTTGACTTTTTCAAGTTTTTAGTTGTTTTTGTACAATATATTGTATTCCCGCTACTTCCACTCAGTTTATCATCTCCTTTTTTTTATATTGATAATTTATTGATGAATTTGTTTACTTCATGATTTGAAAGTTTGTACTGATGGATGGAAGGTACAGCCATCTTCAAGGTCAGAGCTACATTAACCTAATTCTGAAAAATGTTGTTGAGTTTTCTTTGTGTGATTTATTCTCATGAGAAACAACCAGAACGTCCAGTAGTTTTGGAAGCCACTAAAAAACAAAGCACCAGGCGAGTTGGCCGTGCGCGTAGAGGCATGCGGCTGTGAGCTTGCATCCGGGAGATAGTAGGTTCGAATCCCACTATTGGCAGCCATGAAGATGGTTTTTCATGGTTTCCCATTTTCACACCAGGCAAATGCTGGGGCTGTACCTTAATTAAGGCCACGGCCACTTCCTTCCAACTCCTAGGCCTTTCCTATCCCATCGTCGCCATAAGATGTGTCGGTGCGACGTAAAGCCCCTAGCAAAAAAAAAGTTAAGAGAGAGCTGTGGAGTGGGGGATGATGATTATTTGTACTCTTCTAGTTGATCAACCTACGGCTTGCTCAGGAAGATCATAGCTTACTGGCAATGCTGACGGCACTCCTGGATGGAGCAGGTGGAGCAATTTTTGAAGGTAGTGTCCTTACAATTGTAAGTACCCAGTAGTGTTTTTTAAAGAATGCCGTAAATATGTCCCCATAATACAAGAAGTTATACAACCTAGGAGGATGTGTAAACACCACCAGGTCGTCCTCAGTACTAAATCCAAACCAGCATCCTGAGGGTTGCTCATCCTGGCAGCATTCAGTGGCGAAGCTATTAGTTAATTAATGGGTGGGCAGGAAATCTTACCTTAAAGTTTCTTGTAGAGTAGTTCCAAACAAGTTGTCTTGGTTGCAAAATGGTCAACCACAGGGTCCTTCAATACTTGATCACTCATCAATTTCTTCACAAGCATTTTCTTGACAGAAATCTTTCATTATTCATTGAAATACGCAAGTATGTTTTATCCTCTTCAGAGTGCTCATACTCCCTTCATAGGAAGCCGTGGTCACAGGAAATATTAATATTAAAGGAATGACACTTCCACATACACTGGTTTGAGGTCATCGAGGGCAATATAATGTAAAAGTTTTAGGGGACAAATGTTTGTCTATATCAGAATAAATGTTAATTAATTCATTTTCCAGTCTTTCCCTATTAAAAATGCAGTAACTGAACAGTCTTATGTTCAGTTTAATAGCAGCGAAGCTCTCTTTGTAAACTATGAACTGAGTTGGATCCAACAACTTAAACTGGATGCTTTCAAAATCGCCAAACCTTATTTCCATTTGCATAATTAACGTGTCAAGAACTTAATATGTTAACATTTTGAGCTTTTGGAATGTCCTGTCATCTACACTTATCTAGTTATTTATTTTGCGACGTTTTACAACGCAAAATAAGACTGTATTTTCTGATCGCAGGACCTTGAGGGTACCAGTGGTTTTTCTAATTTTAGTATTGCACAGAATTACATCAGATGTGCTTTTATGTTGTGGTAGAGCAACGAGATGGTCTCTATAAAAAAAAAATCTCTATAGAGATAGAGCAAATAAATTAATTGTGTCTTCTTGTGTATGGCAAGCAACCCAACAGCTGAATTATACGACTCACTGTCCCAATCCTCATCATTCTCTGCAATGTCTTCAAAAACCTGTCTTAGATCATCATAGTGTGAAAATATTGTGTGGACTGCTCTCGAATGAAAGCTCCAATGGGTAGCGCATGCTTTTGGAAGTCTGAATCCTTTGAATTCTAGAAGATGAGCTCTTTTTGAGGATATACTAAAAAATGAATGAAACGCTGTCAGATTATGAAAGAAGAGCCTGACTGATATTGTCTCGTTTTACACAACTAACAGTCCATATGTGAATTGTCACAAATACAGCCAATAATGCATTGACTGCCTTCTAATTCAAAAGAAAAACACACACTTAACAATAGGGTACTTCATTGTCACCTTCGCGCGGGGACTTACTACACTCTCAAATAGCAAGGAGGCTTGCCTCTCTGGGGTCTAGACGTTGAGGAGAGAGGAGTGCAGGTGGTAAACCAACCCTTCCTCCATCACCCCGCGCCATTCACAAGCTGACGGAAGGGAAATAAAACAAAAAGTCCTAGGTGAGACAAGTTACAGACTGCCTCCCTGTCAGAACAAGTAGTCTGCTGTCGCCATCTAATGGGGCGATCGCAAAGCACATCATCTGCTGTCATCATGTAGCACATATCAAAAACAGTTCATTGTTGATATAACACAATTAACAACAGCAGATGCATTTGTTACTATATTTATGTTTAATCATATTCCTTAGGGTAGGCTTTGCCTCAAACAACTCCAAGTAGTTTCGCCACTGGCAGCATTACAACTTCTATTCATCAGTATGATGGAGTCCCAAATTGTTAGAACCTTGAAATTATGAGTATGCTCCTTGGAAACAAGTTGGCAAATGAAATGGAATTTCTATGACTTGGACACTCGTCTCTGCTTCTTTCCTCTCGTAGTAGGTGACTGATGATCTGTCGGTATGACTGGATGCTTTATCCATGTGGACCCAGACATTTGAAGCTGAGGGATATCTTCATTGAAATAGGAGTCCATGACATTCTTCTGAAACAATGTAGCATTGATATTCACATTTATTGGCACTCTGATGATTCTGACTTTACCCCTGGCACAATATCTTGCCACCGGTTGAGTTGGTCTTGCGGATAGGAGCACGCAGCTGTGAGCTCGCATCCGGGAGATAGTGGGTTCGAACCGCACTCTCAGCAATCCTGAAGATGGTTTTCCGTGGTTTCGCATTTTCACACCAGGCATATGCTGCGGCTGTACCTTGATAAGGGCCACGGCCACTTCCTTCCCATTCCTAGGCCTTTCCTATCCCATCACCACCATAAGACCTATCTGTGTCCGTGTGACGCAAAGCAAGTAGCAATATTCTGCCACTACCATGAACCCCCTAGGAAACTTTTCTTGGTTTTCCTTGATAAAGTGTGAGTGCCCCTTTTGACATTTTGGGTGATAGTAAATTGCCTGGGGCATGTTGGTGTCGTACAAATAAACCAAAGCTTCATCCAGGGAACAACTGACTGCCACTTGCCTCTGCTAGGTTGTTTTCGTATAATTTTCCAGCATTAGGGAACGTCTCTTTAATGTGCCTTGCTTTCAAGGCATGTCCATGTGCCTTATGCTGATTACCAGGTCCAGATCTTCTTGAATTATACAGTAGATGTGCTTGTACAGCTGGCAAGGTGTTGTTAAGTTGATGGAGTTTCCTTCAGGACAGCAGTCTTTACCTACTTAATGATGTCTGGTGCCCTGGAGGGTTGAACTCTCTTCTGCAACAGTTTTCTCGAAATTGTTGTTTCTGTTGCAAGTTGTCCACTTCATGACCGTATCGATGAGTATAATGAACAAGTATAATTAAAGAACCACCTAATCGATACTTTATTTTTTGCGTTGGGCAAAATTAAATATACATTATCACTCACAGAACATGTTTCGATCCCTTAGTGGTCATCATCAGCTGTATAAGGAAAACTTAGATGAAAAATATTGGACAATAAGCACAAGCATTAAACTTTAGGTTATGGAAAAAATATTTGCTGTGTTGATTGATTGGTAAAAGTTCTTTGGTATCTTCTCTGTTATAAAATGGATGGCAGTCATCTGGTTAGGGCAGCTTGCCTCACGTTATCATATCTTGGAAAGATGTTTATTCCGTGCTGCCTTGGGGATCTGTCTTGGTGCACGACCTAGTGTAGTAGCGATGTGACACGGTTTGATTGTTCTTGCAATCCACAGAAGAAAAGGGAAGTGGAGTTGTGTCATCATCTAGTACGTCATTTGAGGGAGGAGGGAGACTCAGCAGTGATTCCGCGATGTCGTGCTTGATTATTTCATTTTTACGTCTTATTTGTTGTCTATCAACCCATTCCATGTATTTACTGATGTGCTCATATAAGAGGTCTTTTTGCTCATTCATTTCGTTAAGATTCCGTTCCCCATTTTCTAATTTATCAAGAATAATGTAGATGTTTTCTAGGTTGTTCATTAGTGTTCCTTTATAGACCTTATGATTTGAAGGTCCTGTTTGATATTAGTGAATTTGTGGTTCACTTCTTTCATATGAGCTCCCATAGCAGAGAATCTTCTGTATTTCTCTGCATTGACATGTTCTTGATATCTAATTATGAAGCTCCTTCCTGATTGTCCCACATATGTTTTTTTACACTGAGTACATGTCAACTTATAAATGCCAGATTCTTGGAATTTGTGATCTTGAAGTTTATTGGCTCTATTGTGATTAAGGGATCTATGTTCCATAATGTTTTTGGTTGAAAAAGCTACTTTGGCATGGTATTTCTTAAACAAATTCATGATTTCATAAATCCTCAGGTTATTAAAGGTGAATTTGATGTACCTCTTAGTCTTTTCTGATTGCTGTTTAAGTATAATGAGTTGTTGATATTTGCATTTAGAGATGATTTTGTTGATGAATATCAGACTGAAACCATTATGCAAGGCTTGGTGACGAACTGGCTGAGTCAGCAAAGCGGATGCATCTAGATGTGTTAGGAGTTATTGATATTTGGGTAAGGGGAGTAATCCAGGAAGGGGTAGAAGGTTATAAATTATACTTGACGGGAGTTAGAAAGGGAAAGGCAGAGTGTGGGGTGGGACTGTCCATCAGGAATACAATTACACACAAAATAGTTTCTGTTAGGTGCATGAATGAGTGATTGATGTGGGTAAATTTAGCAATTGTAGGAATTAGAATGAGAATTGTCTCCCTGTACTCAACATGTGAGGGTGCAGGTGAGGATGAAGTTGAGAAGTTTGATGAAGCATTGAGTAACATCATAGTCAGGGTCAGCACCAAGAAAAGGATAGTTCTAATGGGTGATTTCAATGTGAGATTTGGAAATAGAACTGATGGGTATGATAGGCTGATTGGTAAGTGTGGGGAAGATATGGAAGTTTATAGGAATGAGAAGCATCATAAGGCTATTTACTACTACAAACGAGAAGGTAGGGGCACCAGATCCATAATAGATTAAATCATGACCAACCTTGAATTCAGGATATCTCTTAGGAGTTTGCGGGTATTTCAGGGATTTTTTGATGATACGAACCACTATCTGATCAGTAATGAACTAACTAGGCCTATCTCTATGCTTAGAATAAAAAAAGTGAAGCTGCAGACAAATAAGCTATAAAATCTCCAGGATGAGGAAATTTGACTGACATACATGGATATGATTAGTAAAACGTTCCATTCAGTGGACAGTAAGAGAATGGGAGGCATACAGGGATGCTGAAGTAGGAACAGCAAGGAAAAGCTTAGGAGGTACTGTGTGTGAAATCTTGGTGGATTGAAAAAGTGAGACGGTTTGTAAACATAAAAGAAGGCATAAAGAATGGCCTCAAACAAGGATTGATTGAGATGGAATTGTACATAGGTGAAAGAAACAGAACAAAACAAATAGTTGTTGAATGCAAGAAGAATTTGTGGCAAGATATTGGTAATAATCTGGAATGGCTGGTTAAAAGCAGCAGGGAAATCTTCCTGAACAGTAATAAAGAATCATAGAATGTAAGGGAGAAAAGGAAATGAATAGTCTGACCTCATAACATCCCAAGGAAGCACTGGACAGGTGGAAGGAATATTTTGAAGATCTTACTAAAGAGGAGTCTTCCTGTTGATGTTGCGAACAACTGAGCACACTGGGAGAAAGACAATGATGTTGGTGAAATAACGCCTCAGGAAGTGGAAAAGATGGTAAATAAAGTCCATTGTCATAAAACAGCAGGAATAGGTAATATTAGGTCCAAAATGGTGAAGTATTGTGAGATGGTATGGACAAAATGGCTTGAAATTGTAAGAAGAATTGCATGGAGTGTTAGTGAGGTACCTTCAGATTGGACAAAAGCTGTAATTGCACATATCTAAAAGCAAGGGACAGGAAGAATTGTAACAACTATTGAGGTATCTCATTGATTAGTATTCCAGGCAAGGTTTTACCTGGCATTTTGGAAAGGGAGAATGAGATCAGTGGTTGAGAGGAAATTGGATGAAACTCAGTATGTTTTCAGACCAGAATGGGGCTGTCAGGATCATATTTTCAGTATGCTCCAGGTGATTATATAAAGCTACAAGAGGAATAGACAGTTATGCTTATGCTTTGTTGATCTAGAGAAGCCATATGACATACTAACAAGCAGAAAGTTGTTCCCCATGTTGGTGTACTATGTGATTCTTCTTCTCCCTGGTAAGTTTCCACTTATGCAGATCATTCATGTGTAACATTGTAATCATATTCCTCAGCTACTGTGTGCAGACATTTCAATTTGGCGTCATCTGCTTGTCAGCTCGTCAGTATTGACGTTCCATTTTACTCTAGGCATACTAGATGGCATACCGAGTAATCCGAAACTCTCTTGGGTGTCTGTGGCTGAGATTTAATGAATTTTGGCAGGTAAGCACCACATGTGTCACCAAACGTCTTTTACATGCCGACGTCGTATGACATGGAGTGACAAATGGACTTTTTACCGCCCGTCAAATATCTGACTACCTCTGCTGTGTTTGAACCTGTTATCTTGGGATCCAGAGGCTGCCACTGTACCAGTGATCCAGCTAAGTATAAGATTAAGGGTATATTATTAAAAGCAAAAAAAGGCCATTGTGTTGGCAATTGCCCGGCAGTAAGAATTGATGGTTGAAAGAGTTCTAGGTTCAACCAAGGCTGTAGTATTTCACCTTTGCCATAGTTAATATGGTTCATATGCTGAAAGGTATAAAGTACCAGGGAGAGATTCAGTCAGGTGGAAATATAGTAAACAGTCTGGCCTATGCTGACAACTTTGCCTTAATGGCAGATTGTGCCAAATGCCTTATTTTGGAACTTGAAAGTAGGTGCAATGAGTATGCTAAGAAAATTAGCCTTTCTAAGACTAAATTGATGTCAGTTGGTAAGAAATCTAAGAGAATTGGGAATGCAAATTTGGAAGAGGTAGATAATTTCATATATTTAGGATGTGTGTTTTTCCAGTTGGTAGTGAACTTAAATCGATGTGCAGTAAAGCTAATGCAATGAACTCGCAGTTGCAGTCAACAGTGTTTTACAAGAAGGAAGTCATCTCCAGACGAAACTATCTTCACATTGGTGTGTCTTTGCATTATGGAAGTGAAAACTTGGTGGAGTCATTATATCTTATTCACAAGTTAGAAGTAACAGACATGATATTGGTAAAAATGTTTACCTGTACAAGCAGGTGGGAACAATGACAGAAGGGTACTTAGAATGAGGAATTAAAGGCTATGTTAGGTTTGAACTCAACGCATGTCACTGTAAGAATGAAGTGGCTTTGGTGATGGGGTAAAGTGAGCTGAATGGATGAGGATAGGGTAACTGGTAGTATAATGGACTCTGTTATGGAGGGTAGGAGAGTATAGGCAGACCAAGGCGACGATGGTTAGACACAGTTTCTAACGCTTTATAGAGAAGAGATATAAAACTAAACAAGGCCACATAACTTGTTAGAAGTAGGGTATTATGGTGGCGATTACTAAATTTGCAGAGGCTTACAGACTGAACATTGAAAGGAATAACAGCCTATGATGACAATGTATGTATATATGCATGTGGTCCTTTAACAGGACATTTCTCAACATGCTTATAGATAACAATTTTGCATTAGCGTAGTGTCCGTGTGTGCCACTATTGGCAGCATGCCTTGAATTGATTCAGAAGATAACTTCAATCTTTATGCAATAAAATACTTTGCCTTTATTACATGATATACATAAATCCTAGTATTTGTTTGTGTGTTGGTTTATGTTTGATCACTTTCGTGATGGTGATTTTCGATCAAGCAGCCCCATTAAGAAAATGTGTCTTGCTATTAGAACAAGTAATGTTCCTTCTCATCTAAATTTATCCGTTCATATTAATAATAATAATATCTCAGGACCTGAAAAAATGAGAGTCATACATGGGGGAATAGGAGAAATGAGACCTATAGAGGTAGACAGAGAAGATCAGACACCATATTGACACCGCACAAGAATGAACGAGAGTCAGCTAACAAAGAAAATCTTTAAATGCATCATCAAATTAAATGCAACTACTAAGTGGGCAGTAGAAACAATAAGAGATACAGTGGAATTTGGCACCACTTGAAAACGAATCTTTAATTGAGATATGTTTCAAGTTAAAAATTATAAATTCAAGCAGTTGCAGGAAAAGCGAAGTCCAAGAACGTGTGATGAAAGGAGGGGAGGAGGTACCAAAGTGAAATGATGAAGACTTTCTGGGAGAAGAAGAAAGGCCTAACCAGCAAGTTAGTTGTTTACTGTGGTTCAAAGTAGAAAAGGATATCTTTCATCTAGTCTCATTACACTGCACCAGTCTATGTGTTTTATCACTGCTCATGGACTGCAAACGGTGCAAATACTGCTCATATTTAACTGATTTAGTGATACATTTTACCACACTGCCTGTAATATAATCAGCATATTCACTACACAATGAAAGGGCTTCCCAATTGGTGTAACATGCTTCTCTTAATCTTCAAGTATCTACATTTTATGTTGTACCTTTTTTATCTGCTCCATTTACAATCATCTCTTGTTCCTGCTACTACGTATATATTTACTACCTGCTTGCCTGCCCCATGCTCCATCATCATCATGCTCCTGCTACATAATGAGCAGGCTGTCTTTCCAGCTGTTACGGCGCCGCGTCATCTGTGACGTCATCGAACCTTCTTGATGCTTCCTTCCTGTTCAAGGTCGATTCTCGTGTCCTCCTATAAAAGGGCCAACTTTTCCCAGTGAAATCATGTCTGGCTTCGACTGTGGTTTGTAGTGGAGGGAGCTCCAATTTTAATGCATTTTCCTTGCATGGAATTTTTTTTTCCTGTCAGTCTGGAAAAATCCATCAAGCATGAGGTCTGGGTGAGCTAATGAACTTATTTCTCACTTTCGCACAGGAACTTTTATATTCTTGTCGCCCTTCTGGCGTTATCAATAACCTTCTATCTTACTGCCTTTTGGTGACTTGGGTTTGCCTTTTAATAGTGAGAACTTATACTCTCCATTCTCTTTAAAGTTAATTTTGCAACGTTGCACTGTACGTCAAGATTTTGTTAAGAACTTTAACACTTTCTAAATTCACCTAAAGCAAACTTACTGTTCTTTGTTCGTGTGCTCTACTTTAACTTTTTAGCCTATAATTAAATTCATGCAGGATTTGATCCCCTTTCTCCCTCTCCCCCCACCTCTCCTTTCACTGTTCCTTTCTTTGTGACATTTCTCTCTTTTAATTGTACGTGTTCACTGGCAAAATGCTTTTTAAACACCCTGGAGGTGTGATCCTATTGTGGCCTTTGGTCTTACATCTTGGATATCAAATTGTAAAACTCTAATTCTTTTAAAATTATTTGTGGTATCTAAACTAAAATGCATCTTCTTGATGTTAAATTGTTACAATCTAATTCTTCAGAATCTAGTCATTGTATTCAAAAAGCTTTATTGTCATGCACTCTTTCTTGGTGTCGAATGAATAGAACCTATACTTTTGAAAACTGGTTATTTTCAAAAATTTCCGTTGTAACTGTTTTCTTTTGTTATCACTCTTTATGAAAACAAAATATATTTGTTAGAATATGTTTGTTGTAGGTCACCTGTTCCTCTTCAATATTTTTGATTTCCCTTTTTTCAACCTTTTAAGTGCTGAGTGACTGGTTGACTGCTTGATACCTCAGTGCTGAGTTTTTTCATTCTTATGTAAAAAAAAAATTGTAGAAGCCTCAATTTTTAACCTAGCAGTGGGATGATTAGCTTAAAATGTTTACGGATGTTGGTTCTTTATAAATCTAAATACAAATGGCAAATCTTACACTTATGTTCAGTATTATTCTGAGAAGAAACAAAATTGCACTTTTTGCACCCATGCGTATGCCACATTTATACAAAATAAAGAGCCTGAAATAAAATTATTTTTCAAAATCTGTGGGCATGGAATATATGTAACTCATTACAAGTACATAATTTGATGTTTTAACAAATTCAATGTAAACTGTAATCTTGTGGTATTCATGGACATGACAGTTACTAAATATATAGGGGTGTCTACTACAGAAATATAATTACCATGTATTGTTAACATTTCTCCGGTACATGTTTCACAGTATGAACAGTCTCTTTGACATTTGATACCTTTAGAAGGTTTTCTTTGTGTGAAACATTTCAAAACATGGCACAATGCATAGCCCTTTATTGCACAACCGGCACTAATAGCGGCTTTCTTTCCGCTTCACAGGCTACTGGGTCGAGTGAGCACATACATGGCAGATCTTCTTACCTGGTTTACCAGAGGAGTCAGGGGGAACCTTATTAGGGAAATGTCACTCTGTAAGGTGGAATAGATTTTCCTCTAGAGACGGTCGACCTCCTTTATGCAGTTTGCCAGGTGTGTGGTGGTTTTCAGTCAGCTCTCGGATAACTTCCAATTGGAACTTTGTGAGGACATATGGCTACCAGTTTGAAGTTGCTACAGAGTGAATGCATTCAGAAGACACAGAGCTATGATATGGAAAAACATTTTTTGTACCCTAGTGGTTTTCCTTACACATTCAATGTATGGCAGCATCATGTCTTTCTTATCAAACCCACCCATACCGTTATTATAGTCTAAAACTGTAGCTGGTTTCTTCACTGTCCCCTGTTTTGTGACCAGTATTCTCAGTTGCTAGTATTTCGTTGCAGTGAAAGGATGAAAGCATGTAAATTTCCCTCTTATCCTTCCATCGCAATACCATCATATTGTCAGTGTGATGCAATTCTATGTCCCCTTTCTGTAATGCCTTTACAAACACAAGCATCCTCTTTTGGTTCTTCCGAACAGTACTGCGCACATGAGTCTTTCTCCTCACAAGATGGTCAAGTAACAGTGGGCTAGTATACCAATTGTCTATGAACAGCTTGTGTCCCTTGTCAAGGTAAGGTTCAAGTAACTTGGTAACAACACTTCCTGACACTCCTTGTATTCATTAGTGGAGATATCTGTATCAGCACCCGTGTACACAATACAATCTAAAATATATCTGGTTTCCACATCGCACAAAACAAAAAGTTTGACACCAAGCCTGTGATGCTTAGATGGAATGTACTGTCTGAGGGATAACCTCCCTTTGAACAACACCAGGGATTCATCAATACACAGGTTGGTGAATGGCTTCAAAGATTTTCTGAATAATTTTCTTACAGAGTTCACTAACTCTGTAATTTTGAAGAGTTGATCCCCAGGAAGCTGAACATCATTGTTACACATTTGTAACATTGAGAGAATCATTTGAAATGTGTCCCTAGGCATCAATTCTGAATAAATTGGCAAGTAGAGCAACCTATCAGATGACCAGTGTTCAAATATAGTCTTCCTACTGTTTCTTCCCATCAGCATACACACTGCAAGGAAAGTGCACATTTGATCCACTGTTACATCACTCCACTTTCTAAACCTGAAATGTGGTGACAGCTCAATGCTTTCCACCAGTTGTTTATGATACCGATTTGTTTCAGCAACAACCTGCTGCACCAGCTCCACTGGGACAAAAGTTTTAAAAAATTTAATGATTTTGGGGTTATCATCAAATACTACTTGGCTCCCAGAGTCTGTTACTGCCATTCGACATTCTGTTGGAGAAAAATCATCAATCCACCATGAGAATAGTAATTAAATAGCTTTTGAACTCATCGTGTCTTTCTTCTTTTGTTTATAAGGAAGCTCTTTTTCTTTCTCACTTACGATATTTTCAGCACTCTCTGAATCGTTTTCACTTTCAAAATCACTTAACAGTTCATTAAAATCATCATCTTATCATCACTGTCCACTGTAGTTAATAACTGAAAGATTCTTTGATCCAAAATAACATTGCGGCGAGAGCAACAAGCTGGTTGCTACTCCATGTTTGTTTACATCACAGGTGCACTCCACAGAGGTCTACAAAAAGCTCTGTAAGTTACTTCCCAAAGCTATAAACCGTGATCGAGTAGTTCTACATAATACCCAACAGATGGCAGAAAATGCCAGAAACCAATTCGGCACCCAAAAGTGATGTGGAAAATTGTATGTGATGTGAAGCTGGAAAATTTATAATGTCCGGTTACGGACCATTTATCTTGGCATTACCCAAAGGTGAACCAAAAGACTGAAAAAATATTAAGTTCTCGCACACAGTCTATAGATGGGTGTAGCAGTGGTGGACCGGCCGCATCAGCCCATCTATAGACGGGCGTAGCACTCATCGGATTAATCATTTTTTACCTACCATGGATTTCTCTCCTTTTCCCCAGCACTGCTTCCTTGCTCTGCTATTGCTACAAGTTTGTGATTTCCAATAAGGCGGTTGAAACTTCCTTTTATATAATGGAGTTTACTGACTTCATCATCTTAGGTACTATGGTCTGGTAGTTCGTGCCAAAATGAGATATTAGCTTCTCCCAAAATACTTTAAGTTTAGTGTCTAGCATCATTGACTATTCTTCTTATATTCAACTTTCCACCAATGGTGATAATATCTTTGGTTCTTTGCATAATACTGTAATTATATTCTTCAATCACCTTCTCATTTACCTTTTCAGGCTTCAATTACGGACTCTTTTTCTTTTGTAGCCCACTTCACATCTCATTGTTACCATTAGTAACATTCCGTCAATTGCTCTCTTGGGTTCTGTAGCTGCTGTCTCACTAATTAGTTTTTCTTTCTCTAAATTGCTTCAAGATATTCTCCCCTCGTCTTCAAGTTTCTCTCTCCTATGCACGTATTGTTTCTGCCTCTAATCATCTGTTGATACTATTGGCAAAATCTCCCTTACTGTGAAGATTCAGCATTTTTTCTTGGCCATTTACATTCCTTATTTTACAATATTTGTCTTCCCCCATAATTTTGGGCTATGCCTTTTTTCTCACACAGGGCTTTTTCTTGATTCTCTTAATTCTCTTGTTAACTTTCATTTTTCTTCAAAATTGGTTCCATGAATAAATTATATTAATTATACCTCACAAACCTTGTCAACATGTTTTAATAACTCTTTTTCAATTAGCTTTATTCAGTTAGATCAAATTCAGGGTTTGGTTAATGAATTTTCTGATGTTATCACTCCTTTCCTTGGTATTGTGAAAAACTTTCAAGCTTACATTGATTTAGCTTGTACAACCCCTGTTTGTTCTCCTTATTTTTTAAGTCTTCCTCGTATGAAAATTTTGAACCATTTAGTTGATAAACGGGATGGATCTTCTTGATTTATTGTTGACTATCATAAACTCAACTCTTGCATACTTTATGATGATTATCCCATGCCTAAAGTAAAGTCCTCCTTTCAGCATTTTTCTAACTCTAATTATTTGACTATTTTTGATCTTAATTCTGCATATAATCAAATTCCTCTGGATGAAAATAGCTCTCATTATACTGCTTTCATCACCCCTCGATGGTTTATATCAATTTAAATAAGTTCCCTTTGGTCTAAATCTCGGTATTCAAAGAACGCAACTCTTTGTTGATTCTTTTTTCTCTGATATCAAATATAAATAGTTATTTCCCTTCATTGATGATATTCTTATCAATCCTCCAAAGTTTGAGTCTCATCTTCAGCATGTTCATGAGGTTTAGATGCATGTACGATCTGTTGGTCTGACTGTCAATCCCTCTAAGGTTTTGATTGCCAAAACTTCCATTAAGTTTTTGGGTCATATTCTAAGTTTACATGTTGTTGCTGTTGATCCTGACAGGGTTTCTGTTATTCTTAAGGTCGACCCACCCCCCACCCCCCGACCAGAAATTTAAATCAGTTACGGTCCTTTCTTGGTATGGTTGGTTTTTACGGCAAATATATTCCTCATTTTTCTCAAATTTCTGAACGCCTTAATTTATTAAAACGCAAAGGCATAAAATTTCATTGGCATGAATCTCAACAAACTGCCTTGCGTACTTTAAAAGCTAAACTATCTCAATCCTCCCTTTTATAGCTTCCTGATTTTGATCTGACTTTTGAACTTTCCACCGATGCTTCTGATGTTGCTATTGGTGGGGTTACAACAAACCAAGAATAGCCAAACTCTTCCCGTAGTCTACTTTAGTTGCATATTATCACCCGTTGAATGTAAATATTCTGTTTATGAACATGAAGCTCTTGCCTTGCTTTCATCCATCAAACATCTTGCCAATTATCTGGACCATAGGGAATTTGTAGTAAGCACCAATAATCAGGCTCTTTCTTGGTTATTAAACAATGCTACGAAAATTGGTCAAACTGGTCGCTGGCTACTTCGATTATCTCGTTTCAAATTTTTTCTCAAATTTGTATCAGGTTCCAAAATTCTGTAGCTGATGGCTTATCACACCTGTTTGATGATCATCATGAAAATTGTTCTGGGATAAACCAACTCCCCATCGACATTATCAATACTATTCCTTCCCTTACTGACTTCCCATTATCCTTTCAATCTTGTCATCACCATAGAAATCTTGTTCCCTATTGTCAACAAATTATTATGGCCCTTTTTTATCTTTTTAACCAACTAGTTGTTTTCAAGCCCACTCTTCAGTCCATTCCGGGACTCATTCTTCTTTCTGCTTTGCGATCAGTGGTTTTTCAGTATTTTCATTTTAACCCCACTGGGGGATGTTTTGGTATGGCCTAATCATATTCTCATCTTGCTTCACAATGTTTCTGGCCTAATATGTGTAAAGACATTTAATCTTGGGTTCAATCCTGTGACTTGTGTCAAAAATATAAGCCCCCAAATGCTCAACTCTTTGGTCCTTATGCTGCTTCTCCTTCTACCTAGCTGGCTGAGAAATTTTATATTGTGGCCTTGTCAGATGCTCTAAATCCAATTCTTATATTTTTACTTTATTAGATGGTTTTTCTAAATTCCTTATTGCTCACTCATTGCAAAAAATTCTTATTAATTTATTAATTAATCAATCAGATTTTCCCTCTTACTAGTTTTCCTAAGTTTTTGGTTTCTGATAACGCAACTGTATTTAACTATAAAACATTTTATAATTTTCGTTTTTCACATGGGATTAAGAAAATTTGTAATCGAAACAGACTTTCAACGTATTAGGTAGTGTTACGTACATGTAGTACGTGTTGAAGAGATGTTAAGTACAGAACAAAAATGGGCAGCCGGACACCAGTGGGATCCAAACCCATATCATCCTCAAGCCAACATTGTCAAGCGCTACCATCGAAATTTGAAGTCTTTTCTGTTCGTCTTTCACTCTCGTGATCAAAAATCATGAGATTCTGTACTCCCTCAGTTTGCTTTGGCATTGAACTCTACAGTTAATAATTTTACCTCCTTTTCCCCTGCTAAATTATTTTGGGTTGGGGATCTTCAAACACTGCTATCATTAAATTGGGATTTACCTACACTTTTGGATACTCTCCCTCATTTACTTACTAATTCTCAACTCCAATTCGCTCTCCAAAAGTTACATCAGGCAAGGGATGTTGATAAACGGACTTGTAACGCTAGTCTTCATGCTGTCCAAGATAGGTTTAGATTATTTGACCTATTCCTTTTAAAAACCATCCCATAAGTTCTGCTCAGCAGCAGATATCTGTAAAGGTTTGCTCTCATTGGCTGGGCCCTTACCGCATTCTTTCTCTTCCTTCCTCTGTCACTGCTTTGCTTCACCTTGTTTCTAATACAGTTGATATTAAACAGGCACACTTTTTACAGCTAAAGAAATTTTCATCATAACGCTTTTGCTGTATGATCTCCTTTACTTTTTCTGGGACGGGGTGGGCGGCGGAGAGGGGGGTGTGAGTTAGTGGAGATCCGGTTCTTGTTTTGTGTACTCTCTTCAAATGAATTGATTTATATATGTATATATATATATATATATATATATATATATACATTATATTTAATTATTGTTCATTTCTTGCTCACCCAGTCTCCTCCCTCCTCCCACGCCCTTCTGAGCTGGACACTCCCATGAATTTTTCATGTAATTTAATGTTTACTTTTTCATATCAATATTGTATTTCATAAAATTTCTCTTATTTGCTGCCTATAATTGAGATTTTAATCTTGTACTTTTCATGGGAATCTTTTTTGTTTTGGCCACAATAATTCTTGTGTTTGTAAACATATTTAACACACAAAAAAGTCAATCAAACTTTTGTAAATGGTCCGGACTGTCTTTTTTTAGTGGTACTTTTTATTTCCATCATTTCCCTCCCCTCCCCCTCTTTACCCCTTTTATTATCTTTTCCTGCATTATTTGGAACTTTTTCTGCTCCTGCCTTTGTTCTTTCTTCCCGTTATTACATCTGAATCTCCGACGATCATTGCTCCCACGAGAAGGCGCCTCTCCTGAACTTCGACTGCTCATCATCTCTTATTTTTCGCCGATCCTTCGGATTTCACCTGGTGGCGAGAGTATGTAATGTGCTCCTAATCTACAAGAATCTACATTTTGTGTTGTCCGTGTTTTCTGTTTCATTCACCGTCATCTCTTCTTCCTGCTACTACGTATATTTTTACTACTTGCTCACCTGCCTCCTGCTCTGCCATCATCATGCTCCCGCTACATACTGAGCAGGCTGTCTTTCCTGCTAATTCTGCACTACGTCACCTGTGACATCATCGCACCTTCTCGACGCTTCCTTCCTTTTCGAAGTCAGTCCTCGTGCCGTCCTATAAATGGGCCTAATTTGCCCGACTGTGGTTTGGAGTGGAGGGAGCTCCAATTTTAGTGCATGTTCCTTGTGCGGACTTTATTATTTTTCTGTCAGTCTGGAAAAATCCATCAAGCAAGAGGTCTGGGTGAGCTGATGAAATTATATCTCACTTTCGCGCAGGAACTTGTACATTCCTGTTGCCCTTCTGGCTTTATCAGTAACTTTCTATTTTACTGCATTTTGGTGTCTTGTATTTGTCTTTTAATGGCGAGAACTTAAACTCTCTGTTCCCTTTAAAGTTAATTCTGCCATGTTGGGCTGTATGTCAAGACGTGGTTAAGAACTTTTAACACTTTATAAATTCACCTAAAGCAAACTTACTGTGCCGTGTCCATGTGCTTTCTTTTAACTTTTTAGCCTATAATTACATTCATGCAGGATTTCATCTCCTTTATCCCTTTCTCCCCTCCTTTTCCTGTTCCTTTCTTTGTGACAGTTCTCTCTTTTAATTATATGTGTTTGCTAGTAAAATCGTGTTTAAACATCCTGGAGGTGTGAGCCTATTGTGGCCTTTGGTCTTAAATCTTGGATACCTAATTGTAAAACTCCAATTCTTTTTAAATTAGTTGAGGTACCTAAACTAAAATGAGCTTTGTTTGATGTTAAATTGTTAGAATCTAATTCTTCGAAATCTAGTCATTGTATTCTAAAAGCTTCATTGTGATGCGTTCTTTCTTGCTGACAAATGGATAGAATGTATACTTTTGAAAACTGGTTGTTATTTCAAACATTTTGATTGTAACTGTACCAGGTGGTACACCCCCACGCCGCTAATTCAAACTTTGCGCCAGTTGAAACTCCTCTACTGGAGGAAGTCTGAACTTTATCTACTGTGTTAATTTTCAAGTTTCTCAGAAGATGTCACTACTTGGAAATTTTGAAGTTTCTGAACTGGGTCGTTTTCGATGTATTTTTGTTTTGCCTGTAGTATGAAGTGTGGACATTCTCTTCCAGATGGCACTACTGAAGAACTACAATTGTGCACCCTAGTGCGAAGTGAAAGAACTATGTTTTTGGAGAAATTTTGAATTCATAAGTTTGTTCTTTGTTAAATTTCTTTCAGTTATTGTTTAAGTTGGCTATATTAACCCTTTCTTTCTGCCAGTTTTGAAACTGGCCAATCATAATTTTCTGTAATTAATTTTCCACCAATAAGGTGTTTCTTCCTCATCTAGTGTAGGGGTTTTCGTCGTTAACCAATAAAATTTTTGTGGGAGGGTGTTCTCATTCCTGAAACGCCTCGAACTTTCCACGAGGGTATATAAACTGCTGATTTTCGGGTCTCCGGGCCACTTCAGTAACATCTATCAATGCGTAAAGTACGTAGCAGGTGGCGGGAAGCGCCTCTTTCTTCGGGCAGCAGTTCAGCCACCAGGTAATGGCCGTTTAATAACTTCTTTTCTTGTCAGCTCAGCAGTTTAACTCTCGGGGCAGGTCTGAAGCCTTTCCACCATGTAACTTTTCCCTAAAATGTAAAGACACTTCGTATCAATTCTATCTTTTGAACTACATATTGGGATAGAGAGTGCTTAACCCTCTCGACCTCCCACTCATATTGCGTTGAGGTGAACTTATTTTCTCAACCGTTTCTTCCTTTATGTTATGTAAATTGTCTTCTTCTAAAAGTCACCTCTTTAGTGTGGGATTAGCCCTTGCAGTAACGGCCTAGTGCCAAGTAGGTTTTATATAAAGTGTATTAGGAGTGCAAGAACGCCTCCTCTCAAGTTGGTATTTTCGAGGCCATGTAATTTACCTGTTTCTTTACTTAAGAGGCCTCAGTAGGTTGGGTATTTTTACTCCTGTTTTCATGTCCTTGGAGGACAACTTGAATGTGGAGTTTGGTGTGGCCTTTGATAGGCTTAAATTTTGAGAGCGAGTTGCTCTTTCTGGAAAATTGAGTTGTTGTATGCCTCGAGGAGGCTTTACCGTGTAAAGAGGAGCAAGTGCTCCTAGGCATGATTGGGGTCTTGCCCCTTTGTTGAATTCTGTATATCGTAATGTTGGGCTTATAGCTCAAGAATTGTGTGTCTGGCTCTCGGAGCCCAAATCCTGTAATCACTGTAATTGTATATTTTCGAATTGTGTTTCGGCTACTGAGTACCTGTTCTATTTGTTATTTCTTAATCTTGAAAAGTAAATATAACCTTGTTAAATTTTATCTTAACTTTAATTTTGTATTTTGAGACCTGTTCACCCCCGCACCTTCTTTCACCTCTGCTAATCCACCAAACCACGGTAACAGTAACTGTTTTCTCTTATTATCTCTCTTTATGAAAACAAAATATATTTATTAGAATATGTTTGTTGAAAGTCACCTGTCCCTCTTCAATATTTTTTATTTCCCTTTTTTAATCATTTTGTACCTAGCACGGATTTCTCTCCTTTTTTCCAGCACTGTTTCTTTGCTCTGCTATTGCTACAAATTTATGCTTGTGATTTCCAAGAAGGAGTTTAAAACTCCTCTTTGTTATAATGTAGTTTACTGAGTTCATCGATTTAGGTACTATGGTCTGGTGGTTCATGCCAAAATGAGATATTAGCTTCTACCAAAATACTTTAAGTTTGGTGTCTACCATCATTGACTAGTCACATCACCTCACGTGCCAATACTGTACTGTTCAGGTACATGCACTACAAACATCATTATGATATAATCATGATAAAATCTGTTAAAATAAATTTCTTTTGGAAACATCTGTACAAGATCAGTATAAAAAAACAGTGTCTTTCAAAGAACACATTAGAATTACAAGGTGGCTCGATCTGACCATTGAAACACTTCCTGTGTGCAGCTTTGAATTGAGCAGCATTTTTATTTTCTGCTCTGTTCCTCATGCACGAGAAGAATAATTACAGGTTGTCCTGGTTTAATCTGCATATGAGAAGGTATTTTATTACAGAATCATCTCACCAGACATATGTTTCTGCAAGACCTTGCACACTTAACATATAAAAAATGATACTATTATTTACAGATTTTTGTTAGAGTTATAGAGGGGCAAGGACTCAATTAACGTAATATTTTTAAGATTACTTATGCACTTCATAATATCATTTCAGACTTTGGTCTTCTTGGAATACCTGTTTGCAGCCTTGTTTTGCTTACCATAGGATGGCATGAATTTATTAAATCAAATCTTAGATTTAGTGACATTATAAGCTGACAAATAATTCAGGACCAAGATCTCTGCAAAATTTAAGGTCATTAGTCACAGAATTAATGAAGGTTTATGCAGCTAAGGAAGTGTTCATCTTCTGTCTCATGCATCCTGAATTATTCTCCTTAATCTATTACCAGTGTGTAGGCCTTTCGCTTCCTGTAAATTTACAAATTTTTCTGTGTATTTCACATCAGTTATATTTTCTTGGTCTGGAGCACTACTATCTGTGACAGCCTTATATTCTGCTAGCAAATACCTTCCAAGTTTTATAATGTGGGCAGCATCAAGGAAAGCAAACACCTTTTGCTCGGAGTCTGCTGGATGGTTAAAATAATGTTGGGAGGTCTGTCCAACAAACTTCATTCCTAAGGTGATTAGTCCCAATCCCATCACAACTGTTGACTATATATGATTTATGTAGCTGCCTCATGCAGTTTTCTCAAATAAAGTTTCCCATAATTTTATTTCACTTCTTTGGGCCACTCACTCACTCACTGGTATTCTCCACCTCCTATTCCCTGCTGCCACCATAGAGTCTAAGGCCTGCTTGGCCACCTTATATTCCTTAATGTCTAAATACCCCTGACCTAAGTCAACATAGCCAGAAAACTGCTTATTGTACCACACCAAGCCCTTCTTAATAGCCATGTCATTAAACATCAATGTTTCTAGGATTGGTTCTGTAATAGCCCTAACTATTTCTTTTTCTTTTCAATATTCCCATCTGCAAAACCTGGACTGTCTGATACTGCCCAGTGACAAAGATTTTGAGAATATGGTGGTGTGAGAAACTTCCTGACGTAACAGAAGTGATATTGATGAGGTCTTGGATCACCTCTTGAAAAAAGCTACCCTTAAACTTTGTGACCTGAATCATTGAGCTTATTGTGAAGACTTTCAATGACTTCTTGCTGACTTAAGAATTTCCTGCTGCTCCTCTTTGTTTGCTGTACCATGACTTCAGCTGTTTTATTGTCCTTATAGCCTGCACAAAATGCTAGTTTTATATCTTCGGCCTGGGACATATGCTGTAGTTATGGTCATTGGTTTGGTAATTTAAAAAATAAAAATAATATAATTTTAAAAGAACGTCGCCCAGACCACTACAGTTTTGTATTGCACAATAAATGTGAGTAGCAAGTGATCAGGGTTAAATAATTTGATATTATATAATAGTCTCCATTTCATATACTTTTAATTGTTTAGCAGGATGTTATTTATCAACTGCCTCTGCTAGGTTTTCTTCGCTATTTTTTCTTAGCAGTGGGAGCTTAATTTTTTAATTTACAAATGTGAGGGAAATGAAATATGGTTGTAACAGCATTTGGCAGTGATTGCTGCTAGTTACTTGATAAGTGCACTTAATTTGGAAGTGTACAAAGCATAAGTGACTGTATTTAAGTCTGTTGTGGACCTGTTAGGCCTGAAATCATACTGTTCCTCTTCATCCATACAACTCGTTCTGTAGTTAATTTGATTGTCTTTAAAGGAAATCAGAAACATAAGCAAATAAACAATTACTGTGACTCTTAGTACTTCCTCTGTATAAACCTTAATCATCATCATCGTACAGTTTCATTTTCCCAGGTAATGTTGGCAAGTCTCTTTTATTCTGTCTTACTGAGATACATTCTGTTGTTAATGATGTCTTCCAGTGTCCTTCCCTGATCTGCAATATTCATCCGGTAGGTTCTTGGCCTTCCTACCATCCGTTTTCCTCCCACATGTCTCTCCAAGTTAACATATGCTGTCCTTGTTGGGTCCATCCTCATTAGGTGCCCAAACCATCTCAGTCTGGTCATGCTGACCCAATCTAACAATGATGTAACAATCCCAGCTTCCTTCCTAACCACCTCATTCTTTAACTTGTCCAGTTTGTTTTTTTGAATTGTGGATGTAAGGAACTTCATCTCAGATGCCTGCTATCTTGATGAGTCTTTCTTACTGACGGTGCAGGTTTCAGTACCATAGTTTATGATTGGTCTATCTTGATGAGTCTTTCTTACTGACGGTGCGGGTTTCAGTACCATAGTTTATGATTGGTATGGACTACTGGTTGAATATCGCCAGCTTTAATTTTGTTGGAACTTAGGGACCCCAGAGGAGTGTTCATACTTGCTGGTAAAAGTGAGAGCTCTTCTGCACTCTATTTGCCACCTTCTTTGTGGCTAGTGTATCTCAGGATATTATACTGCCCAGGTATGTAAAGCTTTCCACACTTCCTAGTGGATGTTTTCGTAGCAATATGTTTGCTGGTCATCCCTCTCTGTTTATTGCCATCACTACTGTTTTGGGTTGGCTTATCTTGAGATTAAACTCCTCGAATTTCAGCTTCCATTTATTGAGTATCAACTGTACTTGTTCCTCAGTTTTTTCCCCAGATCATAACATCATCAGCTAAAGCCATCGCATTAAGTTCACAAGAGGTTTCCGTGATGGTCTTCATTATGTCATCCAGGAAGGTGATAAACAATAATCGGGATAGTGCACTGCCTTGCTGGACTCCACTTTTGTCTGAAACCAGGATGAATGTCCATCGCCCAGTCACGCACAGCTGGTACAGTTCTCTTACAGCATCTGAACTTTCCTCACCAGTACCTCTGGCACATTCCTCTTTCTCAGGCATTCCCATAAACAGATCTCTGCCTTCTTCCCAATATTTGTCCATTAAAATATGGACACTGAAGATTAGGTCTGTTGTGGATCTGTTAGGCTTGAAGCCATACTATTCCTCTTCAAACTGTGGCTATAAGATGACTCACACTCTGCTCTGTAAGATTTCCTCAAGAATTTTAAGCCCATGAGAAAGGAGTGTTATTCCCCAGTAGTTGGAGCATTTTTGGTGATTTCCTTTCTTAAACAGGGGTATAATGTTACCCTTGCTCGAATCAGTAGGTATCTTGTCATCTTTCAAAATTGCATTGAAGACTCTATGTTGCCACTCTACACCCCTGAAATGGGAGGTTCCTCTGTGCAGGTTTAAATAGGTGGTTTTTTGTTCTCTTATCTGCTTCTGTCCTTCTTAATAGGTGATCATAATTATTCAGCAGAACCTCTCTGATATCTTCTTCTTTCATGGCCAGTTTTCCATTTGATCCAAATTGCTTGGATAGTTTCAACTGAATTCCTTTTGTTTTGATCTCACTGAACAATAATTTCATATTACCTCTGTTGTCTTTATCCAGTTTTTGAGTACATTTCTCCCAGGACTTTATCATCTCCTCTTCTACTACTCTTTTAACTCTCATTTTCTTGTCCCGGTAAACTTGCTCGAGCTCTTCAACTTCACCACATTCCTTATCTGTTGTCGCTTAGATTCCTCTCTATCTCATTCTTTTTGTGCTATATTCCTTTCCTTTATTGAAGATCTCACTCTTTCAATCCACCAGGGCTTTTGTTTTTCACTTACACTCGCACTTCTCTTCTTGCAAACCTCTATTGCCTCCTTTATCAAGGTGTTTTTAAATCTTGTCCACTCTACATCACCACTCTCCACTTCTGTAGGCAGTTGTCCTCTTATACGGTCCTGATAGTCGGTCCTTTTTCCAATATGTTGTAGTTCCCAAACCTTAGGTAGTTTCATAGTTGTTGTCTTAGGTATGTTAATGTCTTTCAGATCTGCTACTAACAACCAGTGGTCGCTTTTGAGGTTCTAACTTGCAATCATTTTGACATCAGTTACACGTCTACTTCTTTCTTATCTGTAATGACATAGTCAGTGACTGTCTTGCTCTTTCCATCCCAGCTGTAACGGGTAATCATGTGACTGACTCTTTTGTTGAATGAGTTTTTTACTACCAAACAGTTTCTTATGAAGAAGTCTAGAAGATGTTCCCCTTTTGAATTCCTTTCCCCATAGCCATGTGGTCCCATCACTTTCTCATAACATTTCCTGTCTGTCCCGAGCTGTGCATTGAGTTTCCAATTATTGCCCTTTCTTCACTGATGGTCCCTTCTCGGTTTTCAAGAAATTTGTTCTTTTCATCTTGACTGCTACCCGTCTGAGGGACATACTTTTACACCAGTGAAGTGAAAACCTACAACCTGTTTTCCAGTCATTGACCGGGTCGGTGATATAATGAATGAAACATATATAGGCTGTTATTACAATGGGGTCGCCACTCCCAAGGTGATTTATTAATGAGTGATAAATGCTATGAAATGAGAATGGAGAGTGTTGCTGGAATGAAAAATGACAGGGAAAACCGGAGTACCCGGAGAAAAACCTGTCCTGCCTCCGCTTTGTCCAGCACAAATCTCACATGGAGTGACCGGGATTTGAACCACGGTATCCAGCGGTGAGAGGCCGACGCGCTGCCGTCTGAGCCACGGAGGCTCTTTTACACCAGTATCAGCATCTTTTTCCCAAATTGAAGTGTTGCCTTTATAATTCTCTCATTGATGTATTGGATCTTGGTAATACCATTTAACTCTTTGACAACATCAATCCTACTCCTTTTCTCATCTCTCTGTTATTACCATTCCAGTAGAGGGAATAGTTTTTCTCAACTCTTTCTTCCTTTTACCTTTCCATTTAGTTTCACTCAATCCTAGAATTGATAAAATCCTTCACTCCATGATGACTTCACATTTCCCAGTCATAATCAGTACAATGATTGTTCCTATTAGAGTGTATTGTGTTCTCCAGGGTTGTTGCACAATCGCAAAGCCAGGCCTATCATCAGGCTGTAACCCAGCATACCTGTCATCGGTCTGCGGGTGCTGTTTTCTACTTTTGAGTTCTTTGTTTCCATCCAAGGCTCGTAGTAGTGTGAAAATGATTCCATTTACTCTCCAATTGACTTGCTAGGCATAACGTTAGAGAAGATTTTCTGTCAGGGTTATCTCTCTTACTGTTTAACAGTCCCCTGCCACATCTGCAAGGCAGCAGCTTCCAGTTGAAATTATGTGTCATTTCCTACACATTGGCTTCAACGAGCCTCCTAAGGGTGAACTCCTCTGCCCATAGCCATTGATTCTTCCTTAGTTCGTCAGGTTCGGTAACGGCCGCACAACCCTCGACTACACAGCTGCAGGTAGTACTGTCTACTGTTGCATATGGTAGCAGGATGTGCCTGACCTGATATAAACCTTAAAATGAGTTGAATTAGAAACAGGAATTACAAAAGCAATCTCAATTATAATTCAGTAATATTTACTTCAAACAAAATATGTCCATGGTTTAGTTACACTGATTAGTGCACCTTTATGCTGAACATAGGGCTGCATTTCTGAAGGCGACAATCAAACTCGACCTCGACATCATGGTTTATTGTAACTGGTCCAATGTCGAGGTCACCTCGTTCTATTTAAGAAGTTACTTATTGAAGTTCTTTGATATGATTGAGGTCTGTCAATATCCCTGAATTTTCTAGAGCAAATTTTTGTGCACAAAGAAAGCCATTCTCTTATCTTCATGGAAATAATACAAGATATATATAGCCATGTATCGTCATGGTTACTAACGGCCTGTCACCTGTGTTTTCTTTACATTGAGTAGTGTTGTACACGTGTTGTACTAAGCGTGTTTATCAGTGAATGCGTATTGTCTCAGTTGAATTTGTGATATAAAAGCAGCAAATATGAATGAAGAAGATATACATATGCACCTTTATTTAAAGAGCAGTGACAATGATTATTTCTTTGAATTACACAAAGAGTTAGGGAACTGTCAAGTGTAGATGAAGATGTAGTGAACTCCAGCATTGCAAGTGAAACTTCAGCGATTAGACCTGTGCGTAAAAAACCATGAAAAGATACCGGACCATCATATTCTGCTTCTGAAGATTCAGAAGAGGAAATTCGAGTGACTGCTACAAAAGCAAGGAGATGCACGAAGCTAATGGACCGGGTCTAAGAGGGGATGCGGCAATGATGATGCTTCTCAGGTCAGTGTTGATAAATGAGTAACAGTGATGCTGAAATTACTTCTACACATACAAATGGGAATACAAACTACAATAGTGTTTACCAGAATGTAACATTTCATGATAGTGAGCCTCCTAGACCAAGTTATTCGTCAGGACTAGAGGACCTCAGGTTCCTCGTAGCTTCATCACTCCCCTTCAGTTTTTATGTTATTTTTCACTCCTGCACTGATGACTTTTGTGTACAGCTGTAAGTAACTCACTAGACTCGTATTTATAGAACATAATAATCATAATAGTAATATAATTATGTTTACCAATAAAAGTTCTGAGTTTAATCTGACAAGGTAAAAATGTGCAAACTTTATTTGGACCAGACTGTTGGAACATGTGACAGAAGATTAGGCTGCAAAGGGTTAAAACATATGAATTATATTCTCATGCCTCCATAAGGAGTGCTGATGTCAGGCATACAGCCCCTCTATATTATTGTAGCTCGGTGTGGTTCAGATAACCTATAGGAATAATTGTTTGTATGGTTCATGTTGTTTAGGGCTTATGTCCTTGATGACTTCCCTTCCAAATTTGATATGAGGCTGCCTGCCCTAATCCGTCTCTGGTAAGATACTTGCATGCTTAATGATTGATGTTTTCTGGATTGACTCAGAACAAGTTTTTCACTTTTCTTTTGTGTCTCAGTCTTATCATTGTCTCTGACTATATGATAGATTCTTTTGCTAGTGGCTTTAAGTCGCACCCTCACAGATAGGTCTTATGGCAACTAGGGGTAGGAAAGGCCTGGGAGTGGAAAGGAAGCAGCCATGGCCTTAATTAAGGTACAGCCTCAGCACTTGCCTGGTGTGGAAATGGAAAACCATGGAAAACCATTTTCAAGGCTGCCAACAGTGGGATTCGACCCACTATCTCCCGGATACAAGCTCATAGCCACGTGCCCCTAACCGCATGGCCATCTTGTCCGGTAATATGAAAGTGACTCAGATATGAGCAGCACTAGTAACAGCATACCTAATACAGCCATATCCTGTAGGAAAGGGTGTGAAATTGACGATCATATGGTTGGTCCGTTTGTATATTTCAGTGAGCATGAGAGACTGGTATGAAACAGCACTCTCTTGCTTGAAGAAGAACACATTGGAAATCTACAAAACTCTTCATTTGCTTAGTTTGCCTCACCAGCGACACCTAGCTCTCTATGGCAGCTTATGGTAGAGCAGTTGAGGATCCTCCCTACCTTCAGGCTTAGCACTTCACAGACAACAGGAGATATGCACAATACTTATTTTGTGCTGAGCTGTATTTGCTGGTACAACAGGTGAAAGATGTCAGTTATAAATTTTGAAGTTTTGAATATTTCAGAATTGGTTTCTTTTTGATGAGCAGAATATTTTTCTGTACATCTGTAAATTTTCCAGATTTTTCGGTATTATTTTAGAGGTTCTTATTTTATACAATTGCTCCACACTCAAAAAAAATCCCTGAACATTCAAACAGGACACTTTTCTATTCCCGGATGTCTTTTTGTTGTCATGTTTTTAGGGATCCTAAACATGGAAATTTCTACGAAAATGATATTGAAGAATTGAAACATAAACTGAATCATTTGCTAGCAAATCATGAATTGTTAAATCCACTCATATGTAATTAAATTTCCCAATGTATGTTAAGAATGTGCCTAATATATTAACTCTTCCACAGGACAGCTATGTACTTGCATTGGGCGAGATGCATTTTAATAAAGAAACCAAATCACAGTTGCCAGAGTCAGGACAAACACAGGTGAACACATCTGAAGTAATATAATGTTTTGATGATTTTTTCTGCTTATGCAAATTGTAAGTGATCTGCTGAATAGATTTCAATAAACAACTCCTCATTTTGAAGGGGAAATATGGTGTTTATTGCAAGATTGCCAGGCTTTTGAAATAATATTTATATATCTTCATGTAGTTCAAAATTTTATGCTACTCACTATGGGTGTGAGACGCAGATAAAGAATACACCCATGGTATCCCCTGACTTTCATAAGAGGTGACTAAAAGAGGTCTCAGGAGCTCTGAACATGTGAGCATGGTTTGGCGACCATGGGGCCCTTAGCTTAGTCCTTGCGTTGCTTCCATTTATTTGTGTCAGGCTCTAATTTTCACCTATCCTGTCCGACCTCCCTTGGTCAACTCATGTTCTTTTCCAACCCGTCAGTATTACAGGATTCGATGCCGAGGAATATTAATTTGTATGGTTCGTGAGGTTTAAGGCTTATGTCCTTGATGATTTCCCTTCCAAATTTCATATGAGGTGGTGTGCCCTAATCCATAAGTCATGAGATACTGTTTGCTCAATGCCTGATGACTTCTAGATTGACCCAGAACAAGATTGTCACTTTTATTATGTGTCTCAGTCACATCTATGACTCTGACGATAAAAATGACTGAAATGTGAGCAGTGCTGGTATCAGCATTCTTAATAAAGCTGGATCCTGTAAGAAAGGGTGTGGAATTGACATTGATATTGGTTGTTCTGTATGTACATTACATTGAACTTAAAAGACTGGTATGTAAGAACACTGTCTGGCTAGGAGAGGAAAACAATGGAAAACTACCTCACTCTTCATTTCCTTAATTTGCCTCCTCGGTGACACCTAACTCTCTATGGCAGCTGATGGTAAAGCTGTTGAGGATCCTCCCTGCCTTCAGCATGAGCATTTCACAGGCAACAGGAGACATAGAGGATACGTATTTCGAGCTGAGCTGTATTTTCCAGTGCAGGATGTGAAAGATAACAGGGATAAAGTTTAAGTTCTGAATATTTAAGAATTGGATTGTTTATGAAAATCAGTATGTCAGTATGTCTACATTTTCCTGATCGTTCAGTGTTATTTTAGATGGTTTTATGTTATATGATAGCTTCTCACATCAAAAATATCCCTGAGCATTCAAACAGGACAATTTCCACTCTTGAATGTCTCTTTGTTGTCATGATTTTAACAATCCTTGACATTTTCTGAAAAACAGTAATGCACATTTGAAGGTGACTCGTTTACTGGGAAATAATGAATTGAGGCATCTAGTATTAGAACCGGCCGAGTAACTGAAGGCATATTTTTCAATATGGATGAAAAATCTGTAGAGACAAAGCAACGATAGCCACAAAAGTTTTTTTCGTACTTATATCCTTAATGGTATAATGTGTAAGTACTGCTGTTTAGAGAAATCTGACTCATAATGAACCCATCTTTTTTGTTAATATAAACTTTGACTTGACCGTTTTTGTTGCAATATTGTATAATTTTACGCTTTTTTTCTAAAACTGTATTCAATTTAAATTCCAAACCCTTGTGAAGAAAAGCAATTTAATTAAAATAAATTGACATTGTAATTACTTTCCTTTATCACAGTTTAAAAAAAGCATTTCAGCATACATGGGATAATAATATATGAAGAAGAACATTAAAATGCTGAGGAGAATACAAAACAGGATTTCTCTCACTAAAATTTTGTAGTTCACTTAGATTTTGAACACAGCAAAAGAAAATGATCTGCAATAATGGTCACTTATATTAATAGAATCATTATTAAGATAGGTACTGTTCACACATACTAAGTAATATTGTTGTTTTATTTATTTATTTATTTATTTATTTATTTGGGAAACCAAAACAGCGAGAAGCCGAATTACAGAGTTCCACAATGAAATACATATTTACAATAGAGTAGCACAAGGCAAGCATAAAGAAAAGTGGAAGAATAATGACGAAAAAACATCTAACGATAAATATAGAGGAAAAAATTAAAAACTAACATAATTAGAGACACAATATAACAAAAACAAAAAATAAAGGCTAAAGAAACGAGAAAAATTGTTGAACGTAAAACGAAGAGAAGAACTTATAGCTAGGCACAGTAAGATAAATACAGACATAACACTTAAGTAATGGTCTAGCACAGTAAAAAATAAATATTATATTATGTACAAAAGAGAGGACAGCAATGAGAAGAGAAAAAAGGAATATGAAGAAAATGAACTAGGTTAAGTTAAGGAAGAATCGATTAAAGGAGGCATACGAAGAAAAAACGTCCAAGTTCCTGTCAGATGATAAAGAGTTAAGGAGGGTTGGTATGCGGATAAATAAACTTCTTTGAACGAGAGAGAGGCGGGAATACGGAATATGAAGGGGCGTATTAATCCTGGTTTTGCGAGTTGGAACATGTATGGAAAAGAAGGATGCAGGTTCAGGAGAATGAAATAAACCGTTAACAGCGTTATATAGGAATCTAAGGTCGGCTACTTTCCTGCGACTAGATAACGGGTGAAGGTTTAACTTGTCTAGTATCTGATTACTGCTCAAGTTTCGACAATCAGATACTCTGGCTCTAACAATGGCACAGAAGAATGACTGCACGCGGTCAATATAATTCAGATTAGTGGGTGAAGAGGTTGACCAAATGGGAGACGCGAATTCAATAATCGGTAGGATGCAAGATACATAGTAGGCTCGGAGGGCGTGGATATCGGTGATGTCAGAAAATCTATACAACAAACCGAGAAGTGACATCGCTCGCGCGGTTATCTTTTGTATATGGGGGACAAGTTTTCAGTTTGCTGTTATTTATGATGCAATGTCAGGCATTTGACATGGACTTATTGATGTAGACTTGAGAGATGGTGTTGAAACTCTCATGACCAGTGAAAGCTGTTCCACTTGCTAATATCGTAGTTTTATAAAACTGCAGTGATGGATGACCTTGCCATGTTGAGCCAAGTGGTTCTGCAGGAAATTATTTTATGTCTTCTGTTTTTGAGACAGGAAGAGTACTGCCTTTGATCACTGTGAGAGGTTTCATTTGAGATAGCAATTTTCCCCTTTTACACAGACTTCAGTACTTCCAGGATCATTATTGTAAAATACCTCACCATTTACACGAGCAGAATGTTGTGCGAAAAACTATGATAATCTGTAGTAAAATAAAATGAAATATTATTCTTACCACTCTCGCTTTTGTTGTTGTGATTTACAATGTGATGTATCTCTTGTTCTCTTTCTTGCACTTGATCTGGGGGATAGCATCTATTGATGTTTCCATTATGTAGGACAAGGTATGAAAATAAATTTTTCGGTTCACCACTCGAAAAAATATACACGTTATACTACACAATAATGGTAAAATACGAGCACACAAGAAATAGGTTTGCTTTCACGCAAATGAAGGTAAGGAGCCTGTGAATACGTAAATCAGTGTTGCGAACGAAGAAAATATGAAATATTATGACTTTAAAGAATATACAATATAAGGACCGATTTTGCATTCTGAGCCACACCCTCCCTAACTAAAGGACACACATGGTGAATCACGACCATCGTAGGGAAACAAATTTGCCGTGGATCCCCGATCAGGAAGGGCGAAAGACATAGCCCTGAGCTGAAAACGTTATTCTCCTCAAACAATTAAAGCTAACAACTAACACTACTACGAGTAAAAATCCGTGTAAATGATAGATGAGAATTTATTGTAATGTAACGTAAATCAAAGGGATTAATTAGATGAAATAACCAGTAATAATAACAAGGTAATACATACATATTTGGCGTCAGCCCAAAAGATAATCGTACCAAGGTCTCGTGACCTCATCTTTTCTTACATGCATAGGGCACAGTTACTCTTGAGATGATAGCATTTATTCCACCACTGACCTCGCTACTAAAAACTGCGAGCTTAATATCATTAACTCAATCTTTATTCAATCTTTCCTTCGGCGAGGAATAGAAACGCAATTCCAAGCGTGGGAGTCATTTTCAATATCCACACTTATTTTAACAATACCCTTCTCATATCGATTCCACACACCAAGGAGCAGATAAAATAATAAAGTGATTAAATCAGAAAACTGCCAGACCAAGGAAATAATCCACGAGGGGCAAAGACAATGCTCCATGGAGCAATGAACGCAAAGCAAAACAATAACAGAAAACATGGACCTGCACACGGCCATGAAAGAAATAAACCAACATGGCGAGCTCCAGGTCGTAAACAACTAGGATGCACACCATACAAAATAAAGACTTCGCACCCAGGAGAAAAGAGGCGCGAT
Organism: Anabrus simplex; assembly: GCF_040414725.1. Lineage (NCBI taxonomy): Eukaryota > Metazoa > Arthropoda > Insecta > Orthoptera > Tettigoniidae > Anabrus > Anabrus simplex. The sequence continues at coordinate 37,064,415 of NC_090277.1, read as the reverse complement.
AGGGAACAAATAGGCATAAATTCAACAGATCGATACGTCATCTTGGCACTCAGCTCATTCAACTACACATTCATTCAATCACGCGATCCTTTTGCCCCCAAAGGCAAATAATTCCAGCAGATTGGAGCGAGTAAATAAAATCAAGGCAACTCGTGGAGTGCAGTTCAACATTTCATCAATAAGGTCTCACGTCAGTAGTAGATATATAGCACACCTAGGGCAAATGACAGTAGGACGTTTGTGACCCCACGGTCACACGTAGATCCATCACCTACATACTGCGTACGGCTAGAATAGACCTGGCCGACACACAGACCATACCTCCAAATAATGGCAAAATGTTTCATCGAGAAATTCATTTAAAATAATCAGAGACCAGATTTTGACGCACCACAATCACCTACACAACTCATACACGTGCCATTCTCGCTTCGAGTACCGAGATGGACTTCGGTCGGCCATAATAAAAAGGAAGATAATACATCAAATAAATTTAAAACGTTACATTACCGTCAATATCATTCATCGAAGCATGCAAATGATGCAGCAGTTTTGCATAGTTTTAAACTTATAAAACCACCATAAGAAAAGCAAAAACGCCGTTCCTGTGTGTGTGTGACACATCTCTTCTTTCCCTAGCATAAACAGCCCAACATTACTTCAAGGAGAAGATATTAAAAAGGTCTCGCCGAGGAAAGATCCTTCACGCTCGCGACAGAGGGAGCTGCCCTCTGTCGACAGAAGGTTGAAATACAATAACTATAGGAACAGCCAGATATCTACTCTTGGAGACATCGGTATAATCACATTAGAAACCATGATAAATTAGCATGTTTCAATACTGATATTATCACATTGTTGCATAATGTAACAACACAAGATTCCAGACAATAATGCTGCAACGTGACATGGCCAGTTATAATTTCACTGCCTGCATGATTTGGCCCATTCTTTTGCACGACCAAGAATTCAGTGCTCAGTAACATGAAGACATGGACGATTTTATAGCATATTCTTATTAACTCATTGTTGTAAATTTTGTGACTTGGCTGGTTTTGATACTAGATGCCTCACTTGTTAAGCCCACTCATATGAAAGTGCAATGCCAGATGAGTCTGAAGAATGTGTCCAAAATATTAACTTTTCTGCAGGACAATTATGAACTTACATCAGACAGGATGCATTTGAAAGGAGGAACCAAATCAGAGTTGGCAGAGCCAGGACAAACACAGGTGAACAAATTTTAAGTAATCTAATATTGTGATGATTTTTCATTTTCTTCATATAGTTCATAATTCAATGCTAGGCAATGTACAACAGATAGTATTGTTCAAAGCCCCTTCACTGCATGGCATCTGGCAGCTGGTTTAGTTACTGCTAATGCTCCTTTATCCTATCTGGATTAGGCTCCAACATGGCTATCTTCCTCTTGCCATGTCTCGAAGAGCCACAACCCATTTCTTTAAAATGTCGATCCGAGATGTATATCATCTGCCAGGTGTTCTTTAGCCTAAATTTTTTCCTCAAAGTATATCTTACAGCAAACTGTTCTTTACAGGAGTCCTCATAATGTGACCCATATATTCCAGCCTCCTCATTTTAGTTGCCTTGATGATATCAGGTTGACAGTTCTGTGTGTGGAGTACTTGTCTTTTTTTAATTATGCTGTGACCACAAGATCAGTGGGTTTGAACCCCACTATCGGGAGCCCTGAAGATGGTTTTCTGCAGTTTTCCATTTTTGCACCAGTCAAAATCTGGGGCTGTACCTTAATTAAGGCCACACCTGTTTCCTTCCACTCCTAGTCCTTTCCTATCCCACCATCTCCCTGAGACCTATCTCTGTCGGTGCAACATAAAGGAACTTATAAGAAAACACAAGATTTATAACATTTACTGTTGAATCCACATCTTGAAAGTTTAGATTCTCTTTTCTCTGGATAATGAAATATATATTGCTGTACAATATTTAGTCCAACAACTGACAGTTTGTTAACCAAACTTGGACATGGTAGGCAGGATGTTGGGATCCAATGTACCTATGTTTCTGTGACAATCAGTCATCTGTGGGAACACAAGGCACAAACAAGTTACAAGTCATTTAAGAAGACTAGATAGGATGAACACGATGACAGGATGTTGTGGAAAGAGAAGAAAAGTGATGTGGGGATTTTACTTGTTCTTCTAGTTTGTCTTCTATTGCTCCCTCTTCCAGAGCTGTCCTCTTTATCCTAGTATGAGTTCCTTTTCTTGCTCCTGTTCTTCATATAAGTATGACATGACAGATGTTTTTCATTTCATTTCTAAATTGGGAGAATATCTTGATATTTTTATTGAGCAACTATGAAATTTATATTGTCAGCTAGGTCATGTTTATTTATAAAATTTTGCTCCAGTTATCTGTTTACACTATAGTATTTATTTATCTTTGCATATTTGTTCCCTACAGCCTTCTACTGATATTAGGGATGAAATAAGCATAGATGAACCCAAAGTTGGTCAGCTGCTTGCCTGTCTCAAAGAAGAAGACAAGTAAGTACTGTTTAGCATTATTTTATTTTAAAACTCTAATCCTCGACAATATGGATATTTCTATTTATGTGTTCAGTAGCTCCATCTTCGGACAAGTGGTCAGGTGAAGATCTCGAGAATCCAATATCGAGGGTTCAAAGCCAGCACGGGTCCATCAACACCATTCTTGAATTCTGTCCCCTGTACTTCACTCACTGTCCTAACCTGTTGGTTCGATCGTGACATGGTAGAAAATCCCACAAAATTAAAATAACTCTACCCTTAGAATCTTGTGATTTGCAGGCTGCCTAGATGTCACCACTTGGTAGCTGAGTCAGTAAAAATTTATTAATATTACCATCAAAGTTCTGATCTCCATATTGTAATAAATGTTCCGGGTGGGTGGGTTGGTATCTGGTTGACCATGACCTTGCTTTTGGCCATTTTTTGCAATAGGACCAGTCCTGTGAATCAGCCTGCCATGATTTAGACACGTGATTCTATCTCCTTTCATCTCTGCAGTCTTCTATCGAACCTCTTCTTTTACTAATGACCCTTCGCAAATATCTTCTTTCAGTGATATTGATTGGTTTTTGTGAATGGTTCTTGAAAAGACAATGGGATTTTCTCACAAGAACTGTTCCTGCTGATGAATCATGTTTCACACATTACAGAATTCGTAATTTTCTGTACACTGATATCTGGAGTGATAAAAATCCTCATCATGTTGTTCAATCATTTTCAAGATAGTTTCTCATTGAATGTATAGGTAAAAAACAGGGACAGAATAATTGGCCATTCGTACTCCCACTGCATTTGACAGGCCAACAGTACTTGCAGTTCATAAGTAAAACGATGCCAGAGGTTCCCAATGGCATTCCTTTGCACATACAAAGAGGTATCTTATAGACATGATACTATACAGGCTCTTGGGCCTATGCCATGTCAAGAAAATGAGGTGAATTTTCTTTACATTTTGCAGAGAACTGTGCTCTGCATCATCAGAAGAAAATCTTGACTGTCCACAAGAAAGGGTTCTTAAACAATGACTTTTTGAAATTAGACATTATAACAGAAGTGGAAATGGTACGTTTATTCATCACCAGATCGCTCTACAGACATGGCACAGCACTAGCTCTCAAAGCAAAAGCTGACCAAACCATCAGAATTGCTTTGGCGCCTGTCAAACATACGATATGGTGGAAGTATGTTGGTGATGCATTTGTGGTCTGGAGAGAAGGTCTAGAGAAACTTCATTTATTTCTAAACCACCTCAATCAGCAAGATCCTTCAATTAAATTCACTATGGAGATGGAGTCTGACAGATGCCTTCCTTTCTTGGATGTTCTATTAAGAAAGAAACTGGACGACTCCTTAGGGCATACCTTCTATCGTAAGCCTACCCACAGAAATCACTATCTTCATGCAGATTCTTACCACCATCCAGCACAAAAACAAGGCATTCTCACAACACTTGCCAAGAGGGCAAGACGAATTTGTGAGGCATCGTATATCCAGGTGGAGATGGGCACGCTCAGTGTCACATTCAAGGGTAATGGTTACAGCGATTTGCAGATTCGTAGAGCCCCTGCATCCCAGAGAAATGACCAAGCAAAGCTCACAGAAGGAAGAAGTGAAGGGAACTGCCTACTTGCCTTACATTCACAATACCACAGATCGAATTGCCAAGGTCCTCCGCAAACACAATATAAAAACCGTGTTGGCACTGCCAATAAAATTGCTCACAGTGAGAGTAAAACCAAGGACAAATTGTCCCCACTTCCACATCCTGGGGTATACGAATTTCCCTGTACTTGCATTAAGTTATACACCGGCCAAACATGTCGGTCAATTAGTACACGTGTTAAGGAACATGAACTTAATATTCGTCTCAATCAGCCAGACAAATTGGCAGTAGCTGAGCACACTCTATCGTCAGGTCATGATGTTATGTTCCGAGATGCTCGAGCTCTTACCCACACTAGGCACTACAGGTCCAGGATTATATGGGAAGCTGTGGAAATATGTAGAAATTCTAACAGTTTCAACAGGGACACTGGATATCAATTAAGTAATACCTGATTGCCGGCCATTAATGATTTACGTAGGTAGTTCCCTCCCTTGTACCTCCACTATTTTTGTTTTGTTTCGGTGTTTTCCAAATCCATATGTTCCTCATCGCCAGATGTTTCATTTCAGGCTTGTGTCACTGTCATACACCTGTCAATATCATATGTTATGTACACATGTTATGTGGCCCTCTGAGACTGATTCAGATAGTTCGGTCAGCTTTCACTTCAAGCGCTAGTGCTGTGCCACGTCCGGAGAGCCATCTGGTGATGAATGAACATACCATTTCCAGTTCTATTATAACGTCTCATTTCAAAAAGCCATTGTTTAAGAAGCCCTTCTCATGGACAGTTAACATTTTCTTCTGATGATGCAGAGCACACTTCCCTGCGAAATGTAAAAAATGTAACTTTTTTTTCTTGACTCGGCATAAGCCCAAAAGCATAAACAGTATCATGTCTGTAAGTGCGGAGCGTGAATTCATCAATGGCAACAAAGAGGTATCTTGTTCCGTCATGATTTTGTGACCCTCGCATTTCTCTGTCGTGGAGGAGTACTTCAACACAGCTTTTTCGGATGATTTAATTGGTTGAAATCATCTATTTCAGTGTGTATCATGAAGCCTTTCATTTTTATGATTAATAATGAGATGTTATTATATAAGTAACTGTGTCAGGGGTGAGCCGTAGAATTAAATACAAAAAGGAAATTGTCATGTAGGGGCGAAAAGCACGATGAAAATTCAATGCCAGGAAATATTCAAAATGGGTTCATCATATTGAATATGATTAATAATGAGATTTATAATAATAGCAATTGGTCTTCTAAAATTTGTTGTGTTGTCTGAGCTCATCACATATTTACTGTTGGTAAAGACGTAGATATATTGGCCTAGTTTACCTGAGCCACTATGATCCTTGCAGTTCCTATGGGCCTTTGATTTTTATTTCTAGGGGCCTGCTGAGTGGCTCAGGGTGTTGAGGTACTGGCCGTTTGACCCCAACTTGGCAGGCTCGATCCTGGCTGAGTTTGATGGTATTTGAATGTGCTCAAATACATTAGCCTCATATTGATAGATTTACTGAATTGTAAAAGAAGTCCTGCAATGCTAAATTCTGGTACCCCTCCTTTATCTCTGAAAACTGTAAAAGTTGTTAGTGGGACGTAAAGCAAATAACATTATAACTGTACATGGGGTATGGCCTATCCGTTAATTCAAACTGCTGCTCTTCTTGACTATGTTGTCATCTAATTATAAATCATTGAATTATGTGTTGTCATTAACATTTTATCTTTTGGGATGAGATGTTCCTCGCATCAATTTTTTAGTGATTCCTGGTCTTTGGAAACTCTATCATCAAAAGTGGTTGTGTTTTTAAGTTAGGTTACTCAATCAACATTCAGTTGTTTATTGATAAATCTGGAATTTTCAACATTGTGATTAGATTGATCTGCAAAAGATATGGTTTGATATAACTTTATCATCCTATCAAATTTAAGTTCAAATTATTATTTACATTACTTTTCTGTTAACTGCCCAATTTTGCAATCATTTAAGAAAAGCTAGGAGTACAAGAGACAGGGAATCTGACTACCTGAAATGCATATCAGTAGTGGGTGGGTGGGTGGTTGGTTGGTTGGTTGGTTGGTTGAGATTATTTTTTTTAGTGATGATGTAGTTCCCAATAAAACTAGTGAAAATAATTTCATAGAAAAGAAGCTACAGTTAAACCTTGTTAATTTGGAGTCATTGGGATGCTAATTTCAGACTTTGAATTATGTAATTTTGAATTAACCGCCGCCAACTCAGAATTCAAGAATGCCGAACCTTGCTGCATCACAAAATATTCTAAAATCGTTTAATGCATGAAATCAGCTTGATTCACAGTAACCATTCAAATGCCTTGGAAAAATTATATTTTTGAAATGTATCCAGCAATGGGCATTTATTCAAATAATGCTCTTAAATAACACCATATATTGTTAAACATAACCTCACACCCTGGAAAAACAAAACATGATTCAAAGGCAAAGAGTAATCTACTGTATACACATGACGCAATACAAGTACAGTGTGAAGCACTTTCATAGAGGAGCCAACAAGACTGTCCAGTTGAAAATACACGACACCAACAAAACAAACTTCAAAAACCCAGACATATATTTAATAGAAATATCAAGCATATTAGATAACATTTTACAGTACCTTGAAAGTTTGCAAGTGTTTAATGGTCCAGTAGGGTTTTTTGGTCACACATTAGGCTTATTGCTTTTAATTGTAATATCATCAAAATCAATTGCACTTATCACAGAATCCAACATTGCTAAAGCGGCACGTACATAATTTTTTGTTGTAATAGTTGCTGCCTGCTCCATATCTTCATCTTGTTCAACATCAGCTATAGCTGCATCTCCCTCTAGCATCATATGATCACAGCTGATCATCATGGCAGGATCACGCTCTTCTGGTCCAGTTTCCACATGGTCTAAGGCGATGCATTCGGTGAAAGTTATACTGCACCATTTCTTGTCCTTAAATCTGACTATCTCACTGGGATTGGTAGAGTGCATGGTGCTGTCTGAGAATGGCCAAAAGAAAATCTTTAAATAAGCTTATATATATATATATATATGGGATAGAATGGATTTATTTGTCCAAAAACATAAATATGGTCCATACTAATTGAAAAACCAAGACTAAAATTGGGAAACTTGACCTCAAAATCGGTCGTAAAAATGCGACTCGCATATGAATTGAAAATACATGACAACAAATATAAAAGAAATCTAAACAGAAAAAGCAGACAACGACCCAGAAAACTAAGTTGCAAAGTCTATTTACATGGAGAATTGGTCCCTGTTACATAATAATTTTGTAGTTGCGCCAGTGAAGACCTAAGTCCATTTGCCCTTGGGCATGGATTATAAACCCTTCATGTGATGTTCTGGAAATGCTAATGAACTAGTACAAACAGATAACAATCTATATTTACTCTCCAACATATTCAGACACAAATAAAGCCTTTTGGTACAGGGTGGCTCCCTCATATATCTTAGAAATAAGCACTGATTCTATTGTAGGAGTCTGCACTCATATGCAAATTAGACCAGACAGAACTTGATTACCAATGAAAGATAGCTATCAAGCTAATTATGCCATAATTAAAACAATACAGGACAAATTATAACAAGCAGACACACACATAAATAGCACAAACCTGTGGACAAAATATACATACACAAAATATATAAATCACAAAGATATCGGGGATCGAACCAGACATTGGCAGGTTTCACGGGCTTGCGTCTAAAACAGACATAGTCGTCCATCACTCTCGCTCCACGTGGTTGGGTTGATCAGCTGTTGGGAAAACTAAACACTCTCTGACAGACAAGGAAGACATCACTCAGAGATATAACGGGACCTTGAACTCCACTTTCACTGAGAGGGTGCTAATATTATACCTGGCAGCACACTCGCTACCCAGGGAGCTAATTCACTTGTCGGGGCTGGCCAACTCTCTTTTCTTCATTCTCTCACTAATACAAATGGACAGTCTGGGCATAATCAAGTCAAATACAGGCTCCGTTCACAATGCATTTCAAATAAGTCCTCCCAGTAAATATCACGGCTCAATGGCCTATCTCGTATAAAATCAGCCCTCATAAATAATGCATGGCAACACTGGCTTTTCACATCGCAATATTGTGTCTCAGTCGCCTATCTCGTATAAAATCAACCCTCTTTCATAGCGCATGGCAACACTGGCCTTTGACATCACATATTATTTGTTCGAGCCTCCTCATGTTCCCGAACTTGCATTCTCACCAATATAAATGATCCTATCATGACCCAACTCTGAACATATTGTCACTGCACAACATGTAGGCACTGAAAATATCCATGCAGCATGCATAAAAGGAAAACACCCTATCAAATTCTCATGTCTAGTTATCTGAATTTAAACCAACACAGCAGGCGTATAGCCTGTTTGACATTTTAAAGAACTCTATCTGCGACATCTCTAAGAAAAACACACAAAAGAAAATGGAATACTCTAATCAAGGAAATAAAACCAACAACAATAATCCTATCATGCCCCCTTTTTCCCATCTAGCTAAATATGTACACTTCAAATGGGCTAAATTATGCATAGCAGCCCTGACCAATAATTTAACTTCAAATAAATTGAACAAAACTTTAGCCACTCTTGCTGCCACTTAATTACTAATATATTGAAATTTACCCTACCCTAATGGACGTGCTTAAATGGACATTGGTGCTTAAGTTTTGCAGCTAGCTGTCATTCACCACGGATCACATGTCCACTGTGTCACAATCGCTTAGCACACCATGACAGGAGTGAGCGAAGGTTGACTGGTCCTGGCGTCAATTCCTCATACAGCCATCATCGTCTTCTTCTTTGCGTTCCTGAATAAGTCTACAATGATGTGGTGGATTAAGGTCTCCTCGTAACCGCTTATGCATGCATGAATACAAAATATTGATTCTAATGCTTGGCAAAAATTGGCTTAGCCTATGCGCAAATATGAGTTCCGACCTGTGCATCGTTAGATTAAGGGTATTTACCCACTCAATATTCATCCTTCTTAGCGGCTCATAATATACGAAACGCACACGAGATATGCCTGACTCGCGAATGTGTACTGACAGAAGTTGCTAATTACTGCTTGAATGGTCCTACTACTTCACTCACAGGTCTCGAGCTATTACCAATCACAGATTAGTGAATATATTATATCTGCACGGTACCAAACCGCACTTGGTATTTCAAAGTATTTCAAAAAGACTAAGACGGAGGCAACTATCTTTTGAATGTTCTGCTAATTACAGGTGAAATGTTAATTATGAATGTGCACATAGCGTGTAACTGACTTTGATCTACACAAAGAAAGTATCACCTGTCATGGAGATCGATATGCACAACGTGCACTTCACTGAAAATACTTCTGGCGAATGAGAGAGTTTCCCCCACCACAAGTAGTTTAAATAGACTGACATTTTGTCCTCTGCATAAAGTGATTCACCGGCTAACAGAGACAGTAGCCTGCTAACGGCTCTCCTGAAGTCCAACGGTTTTACGTTCCAATGAGTCTTAAGACGAAAAGTGCTCAAGTAGTCATTATTACCACACAGAAGTTAATGATAAATCTATGTCCAATTTCTTGTTATTTCATACCTGTGGAATTGTAGCTTGGTGATGAATATTTCTACTTAAATTCAAAGATCCCAGTCCTGCAAAGATGAAGTGTGTCAGCCTGAATTAGTTGTCTTAGGATTCCCGACGTTCAAATATTACCCCCCCCTCCCAGCTTATATCATTGAATTTGAAAAGTGGATTGGGGTCAGCGTGCTGGGATAACTAGCCAATGGCTCTATTTGAACTTAATAATGTTCGCTGCTGATAGAAAAGTACTGCGTGTGCCTCGCCTATATTGCGCTTCAACTGACTTCGTGCCTGCATTCACAGCTCCTTGAATATGCATAAAATAAATGTTTCCACAGTGTTATGATTTATTAATTAAGGCATATATGGAATGGCTCAGTACCGACATTGGATTTTTACCGTAACGTCTCCCATTTATCTTCATTGTTGTCTTCTTCTCCTAATTCTACATCATTTAACAAACCAAAACCACACTTCAAGAAGTTCTTGATTGTTGCTGAAAGATTAGCATACCAGTCAACTGCCACACTCTGCATTGCATCCATCACGTTCCACTTGCATATTTCTCCTGCTGGAATAGTTCTAGCTGCTTCACGGAGAAAGTAACGCACCAGTCGCTTTCTGTAGGTTTGTGTCAGAAATAAAAATTATACCTTAATCTAGGGACTGCAAGTAGCTCATAGTGTAAGTTGTCAGAAAAAGAAGACTTACATTTTAAAATTAAATTATATTTGTGTGCATTGCACTGATCCAACAACAGAAGTACTTTCTTTTTTGTCTTGCTATGTCATTTTGCGGTCAAGGCATACCAGCATCTCTTCAAAAATTTTGCCTGTCATCCAGGAATTTTTAGATGCCGTGTATTAGCATGGAAAGTGCCTGATGCTCTTAATACCTCGTGGATTCTCAAACTTGCCTATGATGAGGGGAGGAAGTCCCTCGCTTCCATCGACATTGCAACACAGAAGGACTGTGACCCTAACCTTGTAATATTTCCCACCGTGGCACTTCTCCCCTTTAAAACCGCAAGTCCATTTGGGCTCGGCATTAAAAAACATCATTTAACAAACCAAAACCACACTTCAAGAAGTTCTTGATTGTTGATGAAAGATTAGCATACCAGTCAACTGCCACACTCTACATTGCATCCATCACGTTCCACTTGCATATTTCTCCTGCTGGAATAGTTCTAGCTGCTTCACGGAGAAAGTAACGCACCAGTCGCTTTCTGTAGGTTTGTGTCAGAAATAAGTCTCATTGGCATTGAAGAAATTTCTTGGTGCATATGAATTATGTGAGCCACACTTTCTCGCCAATTGTCTGCACCGCTAGTGTTCACTGATTCTTCTCCTCCACACACCCCCTCCCACATGATATTGCGCTATTCCTTAAAATGCTGAAGCCACCCATTTGAACACCGAAACTCCAGCCCCATCTTTAGTGCCTGTTCATTTGCTGTCCCATTTAATAATCTCACCAAAAAATAACTTTCATCCGGTAGCTGTTATATAAGATCACACATATTGGGCTACAGTAAACATATCTGCATGAAATGGGTCTGAGGTTATGATGGAGTAGAAGGAAATGAGAGAGCTGATGAACTTGCCAAAGCAGTTACTACTTCTTCTGGTGCTTTATTTATATTTGAAAAGTGCCCTGTGTCTTATGTAGAAAGGAACTGGTAGAATATACACAAGATATATGCAACAACCAATGGATCACCAGCACAAATGGCTGTCTAACAAGGGACTTATTCTTTCTAAATATTCAAGACAGACTACAAAGTATGTTATTGCAACATGAACATATTATAACTCGGTTTCTGACAGGACATTTTTAACTATGGCATTTTAGAGAAGATGCTGTTATAAAGTGTTTGTTAAATTTCTCCTCCTCATTTGTAAGTCATCTCCATTTTAAATTCAATTGTCGTATGTTAACTTAGTCTCACTATTTATAGCCCTAATATATTACTTGTAAAATAGGGTCTATAATGGGATATTCAATAATAATAATAATAATAATTAATAATCTGACCATCACTTGAACATGCCAAAACCACTTGATCAATTCCACTCCAAATCAGAGTGCTTAACTCCTTGAATGTGCATTCGCTTTGCTCTACTTACATGCTGAATTTCTTGAGCTCCTATGCTCTCACGTTTCTGTTTTAAAGTTGGAAGCGTTGACACTGGAATTACACAGTCTTTAGCTATTTCAGTTTTTGTTTCTGGTCCTTTGTTGACCTCCCTTATAAATTTCATCTTCTCACTCAGTGTCTTTGAAAAAATACTTATGCTTAGCCATCTCGCAACACAAAAAAGGAACACATGTGCCCTAAACTAAAATAACATAACAACAAAGTAAAACACAGTATAAATAACATATACTAGGTTATAAATGCACACTAGAACTTAAAGTAAACTGAGTAAGTACAAGAATAAAAAAGAACTATTATTTCACTAGAAATTGGCAACTCTGAAGCACACTGTTGACACATGAAAGACAAAATGAAAGTGCGGAAATATACCCCTGCACAATCCGGAAGACGCGTTATGTCATGAGATGGAGATTTTAAAAATTGAAATTACACCGTAAAATATTTTTAACATAATGAAGGACAATTTCAAATTTAAAGTCTGAATTTCGATAATGGGATGGATGTTGTTCTTCGAATGATGTATTAATTGAAATAAACCATGCCTCGTGCTTTCCAGGAACGAGATACTCTTCAAATTAGGAGGCATTTTGAATTAACCGATTCTGAATTATCAAAACTGTCCTGTAGAAATTCCTTCAGTGGATATTTATAATGACAGTCATGGCAGGGGACTTGCTGTGAAAATTGAGTGGGGATGTAGTGTCTGGACAATTCAGGGTAGCGTATATCCTGGGGCTACTACTTCTGTGATAATGGCAAGTCTTTACAAAAAGTATTAAACATATGAAATGAAGTTTGTCCCCCTTAAATTCAACCAATTTCTTAGTTATGAAATTTACCCAAAGGCATGCTTTTTCAGAATGGTCTTGTTTGAATAGGGAAATTAGCAAAACTCACAACTTTTTTTATTAGTATCTGTAAGCATTTTAATAATATGAAGGCATGTCATGCATATCTATAACTTAGGTAGAAATTTCTTGCTGAGAGAAATATGTGCAAGTATTAAAGTGTCTACAGTACTACATAATATAATTGCACTTCCATACTCTTAAAAACTAATTGATGGCACTGAAAGGAGTACAGAACAACAAAGCCATGCAATTCAGGAAACATACCAGGAATGTAAGGAATTTTAAGTTACCCAGTTGCCACAGTCAATCCCTAAGGAGGTAGGTGTTCTGAGATTGCTCTTGGTAAACTCAAAGAGTGGAGAATAAGCCATCAATATTCAGTATATTGACGGAATCTGATGAAATTAATGTGATAGGATGGGAATTGTACATTTTGCTTGAGTGAAAGGGTGGTAGTAGAAGTATTTCCAGACAGTTATTCTGTCTCACAGAGACTGAGGATGTAATATGTTGAAGGGGGAATGTTTATTCTGGTGAAGGAAATTTATTGCCGACATGAATGGTTAACTAATGAAGGGGATGAAATATTAAGGATAAAATTAATTTGCAATAATATGAAGGAGTTGGGAATTATTGGAATGTACAGGCCTGGAAGAGAGGAAAGGGACATGGAAATAATTGAGAAATTAATAGATTATACTCATAAAAACAACAATAATAAATGGTAATAATTGAGGGTGATATAAACTTGCTTCAGATTGAATGGAATGAGCTGTAGGTGAAGTTACATATGTATGGTTTGTCCATTATTGGATATGCAAACAGTGTTTGGGATTCTCACCATGAATACCTAGTAAAAGAAATAGATTGTGTGGAGGAACACAGCAAGATTTGTTATGGGATTTCAGGCTAAAAGGTAATGTATCAGAAAAATTAGATAAACTTTGTGGGAAGCCTTAAGTAAGAGAAGAGAGAGAACTATTCTTAAAGAATTATAGACATCCTATACAGGAGAGTAGGTGAGGGGGATATCTGGCAGTCTTCAGTTGGAAAGCAATTATGTTGACATGGCTGACCACAACTTTATAGTTACATGGGGTTTCAGCACAAGTGATTCAGGTAAATTTTTTATTGATTGAGATGAGCATGAATGTGTGAAGCAGTTTACCAGGGTAGTTGTATTATAGTTTTCCAAAACCTGTGCAGATATTCAAGAAAGAATAAACTGCAAGAAATAAATAAAATGAAATATTTGAGGGCATCCATCCTGTGCATGTTATTGTATATAAAGAATTTTTGTTAATAAATTAAATCCATCCCTTTCTCTATGGAGATCGAATAGCTGCAGTAAGGGACTGCCCATAGGAGTGAAGTACAGTGACGTCTATGAGGGCCCTGGGACTTGTACGGTAGCTGTAAAAGCCCTTCAGGAACTCTGAAACAGGGTGTAAGAAATGGCTCTGATTAGGACAAAGTAAAAAGTAATGCAACTTAAATGTCATAGCCGTTGTATTATATTACTTGATGTGATCCTACGTACTATATATGAGTTTATTATGGGTAAATAAAGTAAATATTATGAGTATAATTTTGTAAATAATATACATTTATTAAGAATGAGCTGTGTGTTTAATAGAAAAATTATCACTGTAAATTGTATTCTACTATATTTTAGGAAGTGGTGTTCTTTTTTCATTTAAAAATTTATGCTTGATAATAAAGTATTTTTGTATATCATTTGCAACCGAGGTAGACACCTCATTTGCAAATAAAGTAATTTTGTTTTGATCTGATTGGACAACCTTGCATGTGCATGTCGTGCATGTCTCTCTGTGTTTTAATGTGTAATAGCTGTAAAGTTTGCAGCCACTAGTTGAGTAGATTGTAGAGAGAACAGAGAGAAGACGAGAGCCCTAGCATATGTAGCTGTATAAATGCGCATCCTGTTATATGGGTGTGTGTTCTCAGTAAGCCTGTGTTATTGTGTGGAATAAGCAACTAGATAATGAATCTTAGATAGAAGCTTCCCCAAGTTACAACACTAATTAAACCACCTTCCAATACATAACAATCAATATATTTAGGGTATAACCATTACACAGATTTTAGAACTAGGACATACTTCACTTAAGCACTATCAGCGAGATAAAGACTTAAAACAAAGGTAGGTCACGGCCCTGTACCTGGTCCCATATAATATAGAATGTTCCATAAGATCTAATATTATATTGTTAAAAAGTAATTTTAACAATTTAAAACCAGCCAATAAGACTATATTGTGTCTCTTAAAAAGGAGTGGTAACAATAAAATTGCTGAGATACATATGAGGTGAGTGAAATGGGATTGTTGCAGTAAGATACTATGAGTGATCCTTCGTATAATGTTTGAGATCACGACAGTCTTCACACGGTGGCATTTGAATACTTATAATTGGGAACAGTTTATCCATAAGAGTGGGCTGGTGTAGGTTTACTGAGCTATGATCTCTTCTGACAGTTTAAAACATAGTTAGGTATGTGGAAATCACATCATGGGTTGATTGAAACTCTAATGTTGTGATGATAGATAAAAATGTTGTCTCAATCAGCGTGAGCACAAGGGACTTTCTTGCTGATCTTCAGCTGTATTATCCTGTGCTGGCAATCTATAATCCTGTGCTGCATGTGGGTCACAGTCTATTGGTCATAGTGACCGATAGACCTTTTCTTTCTTTTTTTTGCTAGTTGCTTCACGTCACATCAAAACAGATAGGTGTTATGGTGACGATGGGAGAGGAAAGGCCTAGGAATGGGAAGGAATTGGGCTTGGCCTTAATTAAGGTACAGCCCCAGCATTTGCCTGGTTTGAAAATGGGAAACCATGGAAAACCACCCTCAGGGCTTCACAAAGTGAGGTTCGAGCTCTCTATCTCCCGCATGCGATCTCCCAGCTGCGGACCCCTAACTACACGGCCAACTCGCCTGGTATAGACCTTCTTAAACAACAAAAGGGACTAATCAGCTCACAGCCAACATAAGGGTTGAACCTGTTTTTGATTCTGTTAATTCACATTAAAAGACGATCTGAACTCCCCCACATTGAACGTATGATAATAGATTCCCAACACAGGATAATACAGCCCAAGGCAACATAAGGAAGTCCCCTTGTGCTCACTTCGACTCAGGTGGCATTATTACCTATCTTCACAACATTCGTTTTTCAAGCAACACATTGTGTGATTTTTAAGTACCTGCCTACTTTTTAAACTCATAGTAACTCATTGCAACATTTCCATTTCACTCATCTCGTATGTATCTCAGTAATTTTACTGTTACCACTCTATTTTAGTAGACACAATATAGTTTTATTGACTGATTTTAATTTGTTAAAATTACTTTTTATCAATATAATATTAGGCATTAACGAACATTTTAAATGGAAACGGGTACAGGGCCCGACCTATCTTTGCTATAAGTCCTTTTCTAGCTGATGATGCTTACAAGGTATAAGTGAAATTTGTCCTAGATCTAACTTTTTTATAATGGTTATACACTAAATATAAGGATATTTATTTTCCCTACCACCCTGCCAACTTGTTGCTGTATGAAATATCTGTTTTCCCATCGCGCTTTACCTTTGGTACCATTTCTTGATGTGGGTAAATATTGTAGCACTGTACAATATCCAAGGGTATGCCTTCAAGTAAACCTAGTGTTTATGTGCATCTGTCTACTCATGCTGGTGTAAGGCTGTTAAGATTCTCTGTGACAGAGTTGCCTTGTAATTTGAAGAGAACAATTTTTGTATTATGTTGCATTTGCTTTTGGATTCTGTATTTGATCTTGTTGTCTTATCCACAAAATGTATTAGATTAAAGTTTTCCCTGTTCTAGTGTTCCAGTTGATCCAGGTGATGATAGCAGCTGCAGGATATTGGTAAAAGTAAAAGATCTGACGGGCAATTTGCCACCTCATAATGTACGCGACACGCTGCCCTTGTCCCGGTCTGAGGAAAGGCCAATCCACCCTATTAGAGAGTTGTTATTCTGTTGTAATGAATGTGGTAGAAACTATTCAAAGAAACATCACCTTCGACAACATCTGCTCACTCATACTAGTGAACGTCCTCATTGCTGTAAAATATGTGCCAAAAGATTTCGTGAGAAGAGCCACCTCAGTAGTCACCTCCTTTCCCATTCGGATGAGCGTCCGCACTACTGTAATCGATGTTGCAAACGTTTTCGTCGAAAATGTGAGTTAAATAGACATCTTCTGACACATACTGGACAGCGACCACATTGCTGTAAGGAATGTGGTAGAAGGTTTCTTGCTAAAAGTACGTTGAAGAAACACCGTGTTACTCACACTGGTGAGCGTCCATTCTCTTGTAAGGTATGTTATAAAAAGTTTACTGAAAAGCACACACTTAATAAGCACGTACTAGCTCATGATCTAGATCGCCGTGTCTGTTGTAAACATTGTGGTGAAAGTTTTCGTGGGAAATCCGCTCTTCAAACACACCTCGGAACTCACGCTGCTGAGTTTCGTTATGAATGTAGGGTATGTAATGAAAAGTTCCGTGTACAGCATCTGCTTATACGCCACATGCTACGGCATACTGCAGAGCGTCCGTATGAGTGTTATGATTGTGGTAAGAGGTTTCGTCGTAAGAGCACTGTCAATATGCACATGTTAGTTCATAGCGGGGAACGACCGTTCCAATGTTACCATTGTGGAGAATGGTTTAATCGAAAGAACACTCTTCAGAAACACATGCTAATTCATACAGGTGAACTTCTGTATGAATGTAAAGAATGTTATAAAAAATTCCGCGAAAAGGTCAGGCTTATAAGACACATGGTTATCCATAGTGGAGAACGACCACACGTTTGTACGGAATGTGGTAAAGGATACGTTTATTCGAGATCGCTTAATAGACACGTTCTCACTCATAGTGCAGTGGCCTCCGCAAGATTGAAACCGATGTAGTAAAAGGTTTCGTATGAAGTGCACGCTTATGAAACACTCCGTACACATTTCGGGAAACGCCCGAACTAATGTTATAAATGTAAAAAAACCCGGCGAGTTGGCCATGTGGTTAGGGGCGTGTGGCTGTGAGTTTGCATCCGGGAGCAACTTGGTTCGAAATCGACCCGTCGGCAGTCCTAGAGGTAGTTTCGCATTTTCACACCAGGCAAATATTCACAAATGCTTAGGAGCGTGCTGATATGATTATAGTAGAATATGCAATTAGAGAACAATTAATAAACAGCTGTTTACAAATACTGGTGGGCACTCACGCACTCTCCTGTCATAAATGTTGAGGTGCACTTTGCTTCAATAATAATATTTAAAAAAAATTGTTCACCCATACTTGATAGCGCCCATACTTGTATACGTATAAAAGTACGTTTAATCAGAAATGTAATCAGTCACGCACCTGCTCACTTATATCGGTAAACGCTCACGCTCGGTAAGAATGGGTTGTGAGCTTTAGTAAAAATATTAGTCTTCGATATATAAAGTCTGTCATTTCACGCAGTGGCCAAGCTGTTGATATCCGTGTGATGACAAATTTGCTCAAGCATGTATGAAAGTTACATATGCTGACTTGCACTGTAGAGAGGGGAAATTCTCCTAACTTTTCTCACAGTTTCGGTCCGAATTTGGTAACATGTTCTCACACATTCTTGTAACCAGAAAGTAGAAAAAATTCTCACACACCTCTTCTCTCGCACTGTTGTAACAAATGTGGTAGAAGGTTTATTGTAAAGTCTAATGTTGTTTAATATCTGCTCTCTCTCTCTCTCTCTCTCATAACTACCTTTGCGTAAAAATTGGGGTTGTACGTTTTCTTATAAAAGCATATTCGCTAACACTGCAGAACAAACAGAGCATTTAAATACATGATTTAAAAAATTCTTCCAAATCTCATCTTCTAACAGACCTGGTAGCTCACTCTAGTGATTACCTAAACTGATATAATGTATCATTTGTCGTTACTTCTTTTTGGAACTATGCTGCTGATCAACACAGGTTTAAACATTACAATAACGTCCATGGTATTGCACCATTCATTGTCCTTAAATCCGACTAATTCAGGGGGATGGGCAGAGCGCGTGATTCTCGCCAAATGTGGCTGAAAGAAGATTTTAAAATAAACTTATGCAGATTGGTATATGGAGGCATATCTTGAAATGACAAATGTATAAAAGGGTAGATTATTTTATTTGTCCAAGACATTGATATGGTCCATGGTAATTCAAAACAAAGAATAAAATTAAAATTATTGACGCAAATCAGTCGTAAAACTGCGATACGTGCATGAAGTTAAATGCATGACAATAAATGAGAAAATCTACACAGAAAAGCTGGCAACGACCCGAAAAACATAGTTACAAAGTCTATTTACATGGAGAATTGATCTGTGTTAAGTAATAATTTTTAGTTGCGCCAGATAATTATCGAAATCCATTTTGCACGGGGCATCGAAGTAAAACCGTTCATTTGATGTTCTGGAAATGCTAATACACTAGTATTCATTTATTTATTTATTCATTTTGAAAAGGGTCTATACAGAGTTTACCTCCAAATTATACCCTATGATTGAACAGAACAAAATTAGTATAAAGGTATGAGTACTAAACGGATATGTACAATGTGAAGTCATTTGTGTAACCTGTAGACCGAAGGTTACACAACCTAAAGTTCAAACAAATAGACTTAAATTAGCTAAGTCGGCACTTGGCCAACAAATGTGAAAGTTGCTACAATCAGGTTATATAACCAGGAGAATGAAAGAAAGAGCAACCACGTGCAGACCCCTTTCTTCACGTTTATTTGATTTAGTCAGCTTGTCTGGCATTGCTACTTACCACTTTAAACTGACTTAATCAAAACAATATGTAAAGCTGAGTGCATATCGACTTACTGCTCTTCTTATGCTGGTGCCTATCCCTAACCATCTGCCTTAACATACAATACCTTCCACTTTTCTCAAACATGATTTTTTACTGCACATAAAAACGTATTCAACTTTTCTCTACTGTTCTGCTGTTTCACTATAGATACTAAACATTTTTGTTCATCATTTTTCTACACAACTCCTGTTGCTTAGGCTTACAAACATTGTCCTTAATTTCTCTGTTTCATTACAAGAGCTTATCAAATTCATGCCATCGGTCTTTTTCTCACATAGGATACACTGTGTGCCCTCGTTCGTAATCCATCCTTTGTTTATATACAAACCCCATAAGCCATCATAATTGACCACTTTTCGTGATTCTATCTCCATATCTCATGTTTATTTTGGAGAAGTGGAATTCCTTGTAGAATAAACAGAGCGAACCTCTATCCCTACATTCTTCAAACAATCTTTGTATTTGAATATCCTTGATTCTTGATATCATGGCCCTTTGACTTCTACTATATTTTTCCTTGCATATCTCTAGCCTAATATAACCCATACCCAAATTCTCGAAATAGGTTTTAATTTTTGACGGCCAACTATCAGCATATATACCTATCATTTCTTGCTTGTTTGCCTCCTCTAGCAAAAGACCTCCCCCTCCTCGTTTGAGTCACATCCACTAGTTCAATACTCTATTAGTGCTCTCCACTTCTATATATTCACCACATATTAATAATGCCCCCATATTAGCTGTACATTGTGGTAGTCCCATAACAGTCTTACTAAATTTGTATATAATTCGGTTCGAAATATCCCTTTTCTTTTTCAGTCCTCATATTTCTACCCCACATAAAGCTCTACTTAGTGCTAACATCTTTAACACTAACCTCAGTACTTTATAATTTTTCCCTAGGTATTAAGCCACTAGAATTTTCACCGCCGAGAGAGCCTCAACCCCTCTCAATTTAGAATCTTAATATGATCATACCATTGTACCATCATCCTCTACTATTTTGCAGCACTCCTAAATATTCCAACCGCTCAACTTCCTCTATTATCTCTTCCTGTATCATCCATTCCATTCAATTTTTATCCTCTTCCTCTTGCACATAATTAACACCTTCAAATTGTTACAGTTAATTTTAATGACCACTTCTTTGTGAATTACACTAATTTACCATACTTCTCTGCAATCCCCCTGTTAGAGTCAATAATATTATATCATCTGCAAATATCAAACCTGGTATCTCTAAATTATGCAATACTGGTACAGCCCAAATTGCTCCTTCGTGTCTATCCAACACATAATTTATAAATAATAAGAATAATATTGGTGATAATTTGCAGCCTTGTTTTAAACCAACCTTGCACTCGATCGGCCTGCTGATTAAATTTTCCTCTACTTTGCAATATACCTTCCGGTATATCGCCTCAAGTGCTCCTATCATCTTTCTAGAAACTCCCAACCTCCCTGTTTTTTATTTAATGCTCTTCTACTCTTCATGTCAAAAGCTTTTTCGAAATCAATGGTTGCTTGGTATACACTACCACTTTCCCTACTCATATATTTATCTGTTATCAACTTGACGGACATGATGTTATCTATTGTTTGTCTCCGTTTGATGAAACCCACTTGGAACGTGGATAATATCTCATTCTCTTCGGACCAATCTCTTAAGCCATTTACCGAGACTCCTGTGTATCTTGCTCAAAGATTCTACGAGAGTTATCCCACTGTAGTTCATCAGGAGGTTCTTGTTCCCCTTCTTTTTATATATTGGGGAAATAATCCCGGATTCCCACAATTTGGTACTCTACCCCCATTAAAAATCCTATTAAATTGTACTGTTCTCCCTTCATCTGGCTATATTTCCTTAATCCTTACTTCTATATTGCAACATATGAGCTGCCTCCTTCCTCTTTTCACCCAGTTATCTCTACCTCATAATAGCTTGCTAAAGTATATCACACACTGATCATAATATTCGGTTTATTGTGACATTCTTCCTTTGTTAATTATATTTATTCTCTCCCGTATTCTCTCCGTTTGGTTCATTCTGCATTCCCTTTTTATTATCTCTGATTGTTCCTTCATTCGCAGCTTCTTCCTCTCAGCAATTTTGAGTTTATACTCTTTCCTTAGTCTATAAAAGACGTGTTGTTCTTTATTCCCCCCTTGCTATATACTCTTTTAATGCTCTCATCGCTGCTCTTCTACGAACCTCACATTCTTCGTTATACCACCCTTCACCTTCACTCTTTTTTCTTCTGCTACATTTAACTCAGTGCCACCTTTTTATTGGATATTCTATTAGCTCCAATGCTCTATCAATAATAGTTTATTCTAAAGCTATTTACCATCCACTTCTAAATATTTTTATCTCGTTTTCCATAAAGTCGTCTAGTTCCCCTTTTTGTTCTCTGTCCAAATATATATATATATATAGTGTAACCAACACCCTTCATGAAATTCTCTCCTATAATTTCTCTATCCTTTTCACTATTCTCACCCATACCGGTGCATGATGAGACTTAACCCAATCGTCAGCCTCCATCCTTTCAATATTTTCTAACATATCTTCCGAACTTATTACTAAGTCAATAACACTACCCCCTGTTACGTAATATATGTCATGTTTCCTTCTTTGTCACCCTTCCAACAACCATATAAAATGAAAACCTTCCCTACTTCACGTAATTCCAGGAGTTTTCTACCGTAACTATTAATTTCCTTGCCATTACTTCTTCCTCTCCGTATTGTCATCCCTTCTTCCTTACTACACAGTGGGCTTCGCTAAACTATTCTGACATGCCAATCTCCAAGTAATAATATACATCCCTCTAATAACTAATCTCTACTAGTAATTCGTCATGAAACTTATCGTCTGCATATAGGGATCCCTCGCAGTGAAAGTAGGCAAAAGTCAAGCATACTTGTTTTTCTCCTCTACTTCTTAACCCATGTTAAATCTTATCCACAAAACTTCTTCCAACTCGCTCTCAGTGACCTCTACTAATTCGCTAATCTCTTCTGTAATTAGCACAACAATTCCTCCGGGCTTTCTATTAGATTTTCAATTCTATGTTACCTATTTTGCCTAATAGACCTTTGATATTAACAAAGCATATCTTCCAGTCTAGTTACAGCTTTTTCTCCCTCCCTTGTCCAATTCCATCTTTATTTTAGCTTCTCGTCACTACCTCCCTCACCCCTTCTACCTCCATTTCGTCAGACTATGTCCCTTCTTGTATTATCTTTCCTATCGTTTTCCTCTATAACTTTGCTAATCTTACCCCACAGGTCCTTAAGGCTCCTGCTTCTCCCTTTCATCATAGTGTCTCGACCTTTCTTATCTACCCTCAAACTATCAAACACTGTATCTGTTTTTTCTTGAGAAACACTATCAAACAACACTTCCGGCTTCTGAAGACTCACATTTGCACCCTCAATGCACTAACCACTTGACCCTTCATTTGACCTTTCCACGTTACCACTCTCCTCTTGAACGACAACCTGCCTTGTTGTTAGGTCATCATCTTGTTTGATCACCTCCTCCATGCCTTTCAATTTTGCCACCGACCAGACACGCCACCAGTTACCATTAGCAACCACCAACTTTTGGTCCTTAGTATACGCCCTGAGACCCTGAGGCCTGGCTCTCCCTAAATGTTTCTGCTGAATTTTCATGTTCTCGCTCCCTTCTCTTCTCAGGTCTCCCTTGACCCAATTTTTTTCACCTTGCAAGTTCTTCGTATTTCTTAGCACTGTGTCCGCAATTACAGGAGATATTAACTTCACTTTAATCGGTCTCATTTCTTTAACCTTTCCTACACAGTCTACATCGCTAATGTCCGCTTCACTAAAATTAATTTTCACTTTATTTTGTATGACGTCTACCACTTTGTATATAATGTTCACTTTATTCTCACTCCTTTATTCCTGCAGCCCATATATGAATATGCATTTCTTCATCCTATCTTGACTGACGTTTTCCGTCTCCTTCATAATATACACCTCCTTTTCCAGGTTTTTTACTTTCTCCCTTAATTTCAATCTCAATCTTATTCCTTCCTACCTTTTCGACTCTGCCTCTCAATTAACCTTGTAGCCGTACCTCCATATTTTCGAATTTCTTAACTTGGCCTTTTATCAAATCCTTAATATCCTTGATACTGTCGTTTTCTTTAATGACTTCTCCAATCGCCTTCTTCATATTCTTCCAGTCCTCCAAACTGATGTACATTTGGCCGGGGTTCAACACCACACCCGCTAAAACTAGCAGCATGGATATGACCGCTGCTACTAGTAACACCTCGTTCAACTTCCTCTCAACACCCTTTCTTGCCGATGTCATCGACGTCTTCACCCTTCGCTGCCAGCTACCGATCGCCGCCCGGTATTGCTCAATGCCCACCATGTCTTTCCGGACTCCCCACTCAACACGTCTACACTTGTCGCTTGCTTAAGTTGAACTGAATAATACACTAGTCCAAATACCTATCATTCTGTATTTACATTCCGACATATTCGGGCACAAATAAATAAGCACTTTTGCACAAGGAGGCTCCCCCCTCTATTTTATAAGTAACACTGATTCTACTGTATGAGGTGGAGAGCGGACAATGGTATGTATGTAAATGGGATGAAAAATCATGTTATAATTTCACCAAGCGGATAAGTCCTCTCAGTTTTAATTGTTGTTCGATGCTGGCTCAGGCCAGTGGTATTTGAAGATGCTCAAATACGTCAGCCTCGTGTCGGTAGATATACTAACACGTAAATGAACTCTTATGG
The DNA here is from genome assembly GCF_040414725.1 of Anabrus simplex. NCBI lineage: Eukaryota > Metazoa > Arthropoda > Insecta > Orthoptera > Tettigoniidae > Anabrus > Anabrus simplex. Next base: position 37,039,950 of record NC_090277.1, on the reverse strand, counting down.
GACAAAAATTCCGGCATTTCAGCGTCTCCAAAACCAGTAAAAGTAGTTCGTGGTACTTAAAGCAAATAACATGATTATATATTTATTATTATTAGTAGTAGTATTAATATTATTATTCACAAATGCTGTTATGAAATTTACAATGAGTCCCGCACAATATTAGTAGCATTTTCTGACAGTTCCAACGGAACGCATTCAAAAAGACCGAAATAAATTCACGCAAAGTCACGAGAAGGGGTGTCCCATTAGAAAGTATGCAGTGTATGACCCTTGAGCATTGCGGCTAGCTACGGCGTAGCTGAGTGGTCTGTAACAGACACCATTGTCGTGAAGATGGCAACACTTCTCGATTTAACCGACTTTCAATGTGGGATGATCATCGATGCACGGCGCATGGGGCATAGCATTGCGTAATTTACACACGAAATCGTGTTTCCGAGGTCAACATTGTTGAGGGTAGATTCTATCGCGGAGAGAATGTTATCACCCGCAGAAATCGCCGCACGGGAAGACCACAGGTGTTCAATAAGCGGACATCACGTCGCCTCCGCGGAACCATTCTGGGCGCTCGACGCGCTGCTGCGAGTCAGATCACCACCCAGTTGAATGTTGGGAGTCAGGAACCCATTTCTACTCGGACTGTAAGGATGCAACTGCACCGTATAAGCTTCACCAGCCGAATACCAACTCGTGTCCCCTTGCTGACACCTCGGCACTGAGCTCAACGACATGCAGGGGCACGGAAACATCGGCAATAGGCTATGCAACAGTGGCGGCGTATGGTATTGTCCGATGAATTCCAGTTCTAATTGTATCAAGCAGATGGGGCGCATGAGTGTGTGGCATATGCCCCATTGAAGCTATTTATCTTGTGTATCAGCAATGTGGTGTTCGGGCGGCAGGTGGCTCATTTCTGGCCTTCTGGCCTTCTTCTCATGGTCGCATTTAGGCCCTATTGTACAGCTGGACGGAGCGCTGACAGGTGCTCGTTATGTGGACAATCTTTCAGACCACCTGCATCCCTTTTTGGTCCTAGAGTACCCCAATGAAGATGCCACGTTTCAGCAGGACAATGTGCTATGTAACCGCTCTGCGGTTGCTTGCAAGTGGTTGGTGGAGCACTCTTGTGAAGCTACGACCATTAATTGGCCCCTCCAATTCCCGCGATCGTAATCCAAACGAGCATTTATGAGATGCCGTCGAGGCTGGTGTACGTCCCATGATCCCCGCACCAAGTACACAAAAGTAATTGTGGGGAGCACTGAAAGATGTGTGGGTCCAGATCCCTCCAGAACACCTTGTAGAGTCGATGCCTCGCCATATTGTTGTTTTAAGGAGGAACTAGTTACTAACATCACACTCACTGTTTTCCTATGACTTTTGGCCACTCAAAGTATTCCTCCTCCAGACGTTTGAAGCACGGTTCGTGAAGCCTTTTCTTCTCAGCATAAACCTCTTCGGCTTGTGTGTTTCCTCCTTCAAACTTTACAGTTGGATCGATAACGGAGCTGATATTTCTTGGCTATATTTGAAAAACGTTCACTGCTGAAATATCTGAATAGGCTTGTATTTGAACTGAATAAATTTTTTTAAACCGTTTAGCAAAACCTGAGACCAAAGATTTTCTGTCACTTAAAAAAACTAATGAGAGACATAGAAGTATCATATCATCATTTTTATTGCCCTACAAAACAACAAATGAGAGCTTTACTTTCTCAACAGAGATGTACTGAAACACAACCGACAGATGTCTCACGAGCAGTAGATTGTACACACCTGTCGATTGTCATTTGTTCTTCTAAGTTTTTAATGGAACATTCAGTGTTATTTGATGAAGTTCACATTTGATTATATCGTAATCACGGCAAAGAACAACGAAAGGCTCTGATGCCTACTATTGCAGCATTTCATTTTGCCAAAATCAAGATCAATCCTATTCATACCATCAATTTCCTAAGCATTAGGGCCTTCGTAAAAACTGGTTGTATGAGCTTCATCGGTAGTTCTAAGAAATAAAAGTGTGACTCGTAATATCAAGGTCTGCTCGAGGCAATTTTCAGTTGACGATGTTTTCACCAGTGTAACGGGGTAAAAAACTAATTAGTAGCGATTTCATAGATCTCGAGACCGATTCTCCAGTGCTGCGATCTGTACGACTTTCCAGTAACTACGAGTGTAAGAAGAAGATGCTACATTTAGTCATTATCTTTCAATCAACTCTTCCTTCTTTCCGCACAATTTTCCGCCCCATTCTTTCAATTCCACTTTGAAATCCGCAACCGTCATTGCACCAATATTCTTTCCCATTTCTTTGAAGATATCAGCAGAAAATGGTAATTCGATTTCCATGCTTTTAAAGTAATATTTCCGATTTGATTATCATAAATTTAGAGCCATTCCGTATGTCTCCTGTAAAACAATCGAGGAGCGGAAAGCGCATTCCGCCTGTGACCATCACGCTGCCTACCGGTCAAGTTTTGTGTGATACACCCCTATATGAGTTACTGAATACAGCAGACACCAACTCAACTACTCAACAGATTTGAAATTTATCCCATAACATTTAAAAATAGGCTAATCATAACCAATTTGCATGAGCTGAACACGAAAGTGGCAGTGAAAATTTCGTAACGCGTCATGTTTTTGTGTTATAGAATTTACATTATACAGTGAATAAATCAGGATTTTCGATCTATTGAATATTAGTTTGTTTTCATTTTTTATGAAAATGTTCAAGGGTAGTTTGATAATTAAAGAACTAGTATATTAATAAGTGACCAGCTATTAAGACTTATGAAATCTACACTTCATGCAATAAAATTGAGGAAAATACCTTATTTTTTCTTTTATTGAACTGGAATCTTCCCATTGTAATAACCAGCAACAATCGTCCCTCTTCGGAGGATCCCATTTTCTTTGATACCGTTGCTCCATTGTAGCAATGTCTTGGTGAAATCGCTTTCCCTGTTCATCACTTACAGTCCCAATTTCTCAAGAAAGAAGTCCAAAAGTGAAAGTAAGAAGTGGATCTTCAGTGGCATATGGCAGCAAATTTCTTTGTAGTTGATGAATATTGAATTTTCACGACCGCATTGTAGTAGAAACCGACTTTCAACCTATTAGGTCGTGTTACGTACATTTGGTACGTGTTGAAGAGATGGTAAGTACAGAACAAAAATGGTCAACCGGACACCAGTGGGATCCGTACCACGACCTAATAGGTTGAAAGTCGGTTTCGATTCTTTGTAGTTTCTTAGTAACCTCTCTATTAATTGGTAGTACTTTTCTTCCTTGCAATTCCCCAAAAATCCTTTGACAACAGATGCGAAAGATTTCCATGCTCGTAATTTCTAATTTGTGGACCGACAAATATGCCTTCTTTTAAATAAGCATTATTGATTTTACGGAAAAGTCTTTAAGAATTGAAAGGCTTCTACAACATTATCAAGAGCTTTCACAAAAATTTTAATTAGTCTTACTTTTATATGCAGAAGAGGGAGTAGTACTTTTTCACGTTGCACTAGTGGAGGATATCTAATACTATGTTCTCCAAGAACATAACCTTTTCTGATCGGCCAGTCCTTCACCGCCTAATGCTGTGCTGTTGCTCGACTGTCCAACAAAAGTTAGTATACACTCCTTGTAATTCAAGCAACAAAGCTATTGCCTTCATATCGCCACAAATTGCCCAGCGATGTGTATTATAATTTACTGCATTCAATATTAGTGACATGTTTTCATAAGTTTCTTTCATTGCGACTGAATGAGCCACTGGTGTGGAAGGTTTTGTATTGCCATTGTGTAAAAAACTGATCTCAAGCTTAGTTTTGAAGAATCGATGAACAGTCTCCATTCTTCTGGATTGTATTCAATATCTAATTCATCCATCGGCTCGATCTCATTTTGCACGCACAAAACAAAATTTTCCATTGAAAAATCAGTAGACAGCTTATCATATCATTTTCATAACAACGGAAACTTGGTATATCTTCCTAATAAGTTCCATTCCTGTAATCTAGAACCTAATAGTTCAACATGTTGCTTGGAAAGACCATTAAGTTCTGCCCATCGTATCAGATGAGATGTTTTAGGATGTTCGGGAATGCAGGTATGATCACCGAAAGTTGAAGTGTAGTCCGACGATTCTGATTGTTCGTGTTCCTCTGGAATGGTATAATGTTTCCCACTGGGGGGAGAGGTAGGGACGGGAAGCTCTGGACATTGTGGCACGCGTCTTGTGCCTGATGCCAGATTAGGATGCACAATGTTACCTTTAGTTTCCCTTGAAAATCCCACTGTCTTGGTGATACAGAAATAACAATTTTCCAGATGACTGGAGGTCTGTCGCCAAATCATTGGAACAGCAAAAGACATATTGTTATTTTTCCCCGCAACCACGATGTTCGTAACACGTTACACTACACACGTGTGGTGACCAATTTTTATCCTAATCACCTACTTGACAGCCAAAATACAAGTAACATGCCTTTCTAACATTGTTTGTAATTGATCGACGTTGTGATTTCAAAGTTAATTCCCCACAAGCATAGCAGAAACTATTTGGAGAATTTTTACATGTACGACGATTGCGATTCATTTAACACTATTGTAGTATAACTAGTACCGCTCACAACACTTCCACAATCAAAATTGAACGCTTCTTGTCTCACAATACAACAGCAAGCAACCGTATTTTCACAATACGAGGGCAAACAACCTTTTTTTTCTCTCCATTAGTCAGTTATAGCCCGATGTGCCTACCCTCCGTGCAGACTCATAATAATGGTAATAAAACAATAAACCACCGTGAAGGGTAACACTCATTCAACCCACAAAAGGAAGTTATGTTTCAAATGGTACTTAAAACAACGGAAATTATACGTATTTGTGTAAAAGATCTATATTAAAGGACATAACCTCTTTTAATGAGGGTAGGTCTTAAAACTTTTTTATAGATTCACTTAATAATAATAATAAGAGTTTATAAAAATGTGACGTGTAGGGAATTTTCCTAAGCCATATTCGTAATCAGGACATACAAATTACCAAAAAAATAGTTATTTTTATCCAAGTTATGAAAACCTTGTTGATGAGTAATTATAATTGATGCATACCGGTACCTGAATTTCTCTTGTCCTACAGTCCACCAGCTCATCAAGGTAATGTAGCAGAGGCGTATGCTGGGATAAAGTAGTGGGCTACCCCTAGACTTAGGCTACCAGTTTTCGATGGTTGGTTTAGAGAACGTCAAGCCTGAAGGACTTTGAGCTGCAGCCTATGCCAACGGAGAAGCCTGCTGTGTTGTCAAGACTGCTTCATAAGCTACTGTCCTGGCCTCTGCCACTAACAATACTCAACATCTGATCAGTGGAGATGGTAGCCTAAGGTTAGCAAATGTAAGTCCGTCTTTGTGGCCATGTGGATAGAATGCTTGTCTTTGGTCCGGTATTATTACTATTATTAAATAAAAATGTTGAATTTTACAGCGGTCGTACTCATCGTTCACTGGTTATTTAGCTTTCTCGGGAGTTCAGTGGTGGTGTCCGACCCATGATAACGTGTTCGATTCCAATGAACAAAAGAGAACAATAAACTTGAAAGATTGCATTTCATTTTAGCCGATCTGCCAATAAAAAGAAAACTATATTGCTCTTATGATAGCAGCCCTGAAGTGCCTTCTCTCAAAGATGTAGAAGTAACCGGGAGTGTTTGTGAGTATGAGCTGAGGAAGTATATACGATGAGTAACGCATGGTTGATAGCAGTGGCGATCTGATGGACCGAAGCCTAGCACACTTATACCCCCGTTCCCCACTCCAAACCGATATACAGCAGCAAGCCGCGTGGGGCGAGTCGAGGGGAGAGGGACGCGAGTGTGGGCTGCAATATCAGTCTCCAATGCCTTGCTCTGAGAAATACGTGCGACGCTTTTTATCAAAGCTTTCAAGTTTTGTAAATGGTATAATGTGTCAGAAGCTTGCATTATAACAGGACCTCTCAAACGCCCAAAATCTCACGCGTGCAAATTGAGGCGCAGAGTTCTTGTGCAGAGTGCATCGGCCCCACTCGGCGGGGCTCGGCTCAGACTACCGCTTCGTCTCTGGGCTACTCGGCTAAGCTCGGCTCGGATTTGGAGCGCTACAGAGCAAGTGAGGAAGGGGGAGTCAGGCGTGAGGAAAGAGAGAGACAGCGCTATTGCTTCAAGTCGAGGAGTAGGCGACTGCACTCTGGTCAACCAAGTGAATTCGCATTTTGCACCGCGAGAGGCCCTGTATTATAATGTGTATTGGGCTTCCATCATTGTCAATTGTGATTCAGCTTCAATCTCGTAGAGTGGTTGATGGGTTGTGAAGTCTTTAATTTTTCCTAGGCATTTTCCTTACGGTCCATATTACTTGAGCGACATCGTGATCACGGACGTAGTCATTAACGACAACTACAGTATGGATACACGCATTACCGTCCATTAAGACACACACTCGTCCAAAAGTGCTGGTGATTGGGTGCCACTATGGGTTCCTGCGTTGTACAGCAGTGACGCACGGTGTCCCTGATAATGCCGCTTCAAAGCATCAGGGAACCACCACCTTACTACACGTCTTGGGCAATATGTCCGAGGCGTGAAGCCTGATGAGATTGCCTCCAGACACGTTACCGACGATCGTCAAGTCTTGTGCGACTGTCTTAGTCGAAAAGGACTTTATGCCAAATCTGAAGAGACCATTCCGCCTATCTCTTCCGTAACCGACGAGAGTGTACATATGCCTCGTGCAACTTGCTCCTCACAGGTTTAGCTGAAACGCGGTGACCTCGGCTGCTGGAGGTCACTATTCCGAACGATTGTATAGTGTTCAGGGTTCCTGTGAGCTGAAATACGACGATAACGGTCATCGACTAAAGTCACATCCCTTGGACGGCCTATGCGAGGCAAATCATCAACAGTTGAAGCCTGCCCTCAAAGAACGTTGTGTATCGATATTTGAAAAAGTTGAAATTTTCTTGGAATAAAGTTGTATACCATCCGAATGTAGCCTTACACGAGTGGGATTCCCTCAAGTGTCGGCTTCGACAGACCAAGCCTTGAGGAATTATCCAACGCATGTGGCGGCGTCCTTGAGGCCGAGATGGGTGAAGAGAGACCCAAAAACCTCGAAAAAATATCAATTGTTTTTCCACCTTGAAGCGGGATTTTTCCAGTCTCTTGCTGCGGGTGCGAAGCCAAGAATCTCAATGTTGTAATGAGTCTTTCATGGGGAGAATGGCTTGCTTCATAACCGTACCTGCTCTAGAGATAAAAGCGGTGACCAATGAAAGAAAATGTAAAATGTATCGTGGGCCATCCTCAAATACTTGTGGAAACCTTTCTCGAAGACCTCCAGTTCAGTAATTAGATTTTTGAGGGTACACAGGCTTCTCTTCAAATCTCACTCCTTGCACTATACACGTTTTTGTGCGTCTTTTCTTGCGAAGGCAATCTCATGCAATCGCACAACCGACAGGCGCTAGAATAGAATACGTTGAGGCAATGATGAAAACAAATGGCAAAACCATGAGAAGAACCAATAATCACCACTGGTGAACCCAGAACTTGTGTGTAGACTTGGAGTTGAACCTGGAGGAAATCTCCAAGGTCTTTTCCATGAGGAAATCCTCTCTGTGTGTGAGCGAGGGTTCGGTAGAGGAAATCCCCAAGGAAAACCCGGAAGAGTTTTCCTTGATTATTTCCTGTACGTGCATGCCCATCCTGGCACTAGAAGATTACTCTGTATTCGAATAAATGGGAGAGAAATACTTGTTTAAAAATTTGCTTCTCTCCAAGAACGTTGTACATTAACGTCAGTAATTTGAGTGTGTCACCTGGATCGATGTTAATACTGAATAAGAGCAGGAAGAGAAAGATTAATCAACTGAAGTGGAAGGACAACGTACCCAAAAGAATAAGGGACAGTGGAAGAAGCTACACATCAACATCAAAGCGTGTAGTGGAAGAAAAGCAACGTCCAACGCAGGTAAGAGAAGGATGTATATCACGTAGCTTATTGTTTAAGGACTATATTCGCTTAACGCGGTTTCCAGTACAATATGTCAGGTAATGCGTATACTATTTAAAAAAGTCCTTTATTAATGAAGTGTTTGTTTCATTTTAGGGCCAGGTGTTCAATCCAACGTCAACGTTTTTAAGAGGATTATTGTGCCTGCATTTCGAGGCCATTTCAGTTAAAACAGTACACACGTTCCTTTCATGGTGCTGTGTGGTTTTACAAAACAATGAATATTTCGAGATTTCGCGTATGTAAAACATAAAAGTACTACAGAACTCTTGATGCGATGTTCAGCGTTTTTCCTATCTGTTAATATACAACTTCCTTCCAGGGAGTTTGCTGTTCCCTCGCTGTAATCCTTCTATGATACCATTTACATGAAAATATATTATTTAACTAAAAAGGAGAAAGTGTAATTTTATAGAAACAATCAAACCCAGACCTCTATTACATAACGTGAAGTCAAATGAGAACAGAACACCTTTGATAACACACATTCTGGATGAAATGTGGCAACACTGTTATTACGTATTGATACTGCCATCGCTGGGGTAGGAGAACTGCATAGTGACAATTCGCAGGTGTACGCAGTTGTTGGGTTATGTGTTTGCTGGTGCGCGGACTGGTCTGGTGTGTACGGCCAGCTGTAGAAATGGAGGCCAGAAAAGAAGAGCAGAAAAGTGTGGTTCGTTTTCTGAAGGCTGACGGGTTGGAGTTCGCGAACCTGCTGTGTATGGGTTCCGCATCAGCTGACGCTGGGACAAAAGACTGACAGAATAGCGTCATGTCTGATTCATCTGCAGTGGTACCACGAGGAAGTGTATACGGTTCTATCTCGTATCGTCTCAGGGGACGAAATGTTGTACCACCACTTGGAGCCCGAGTGCAAACTGCAAGGCCAACAACGAAAACATCGCAATTCTCCCGCACGATTAAAATCCAAAGTTCTTCACACAAGTTCCAGTAAAGTCATCATGACCTTCCCCTTTGACTGTAGGGCCTCTCTGGTTGTCAACTTCCTCGAGTGTGGAACCACAATAACTGCGCAGCACTTGCGACACGCCATAAAGTCAAAACGCCCAGGAATGCTGCCGGAAGGAATCATGTTGTTGCATGATAATGTTCGCCCTCCATAGCTCGAATCTGGTGAAGGCTACGCTTCAGCGATTTTTCGAAAATGACTTTAACATCCTCCGTGCAGCCCAGATCTTTCGCCTTGTGATTTTCACATTTATGGCGATGTGAAGAAAGTGATTCGTGTACGTCGGTTTAGTTCATACGAGGAAATACAAGAGTGGGTGTGGTTGTGGATCCGTCAGCGACCTACCACTTTCTTCAAAACTGGAATTGATCGTCTTGTCTCCCAGTGAGTTACTGTTGAATAAAACGATTTCCTGGTCACGTTGCAAATAGTGTTTGGTTTTCCATTGACTGAACCTTATATAAAGAACTACAATTTTTTTATTCCTGTAAAGTTCCCTAATGTGATATACAACTTTCTTTGAGGGCAGGTTGTAGTCTCTGTGTCCCCGTGCCGCATCCATTCTGTTCGAACTATATCACTATGATTACGGTCCACAGATCGAACAAATGGCCTTCTTGATGACGTTCACATGTCGACATTGTACGTTGTCCCAATCCAGACGCCACTACGCTGCTTTGAACACACCTTTAAATATCCTACTCTAGTGCTACAATTTCAACTCTCATTTGAGCGTGGATTTCTGCCTGTATGTTTACTAGGGTTATGACCCTTTTGTGTCTACATGTTCCTGTGCCATAGATGGATGAACTTTTGAGCAAAAGTAAAGAACAAGAAATTATTTCAAATTGATGTTTGAAAAAGGTGACCACCACACCAACACATATTGATACACGTATAATATAACACAATCGTAATGCATTTTTAGCAGTGATATACTTAAATTATAATTATATCATTCGTAATTTTGAAGCTGTTAACTATTTATTCTTATAGATTAACACACGAAATGACTCAGAATCACAAAACCAGAAATTTACATATCGATTATGCAAGTACTAAATGATGTATTGAGCTGTAATGGTTGAAAATGATTATTTAGCATAATAAGAACATAATGTAAAGTTTCATTTTTGGTTATACAAACTGAATATATCATGTACCTTACCTTTCTTTTTACAGATGTCATAAATATCTTGAAGACCCTTCACTGCCCATTCTGCAAACTGATTTGAACTCACAATATGAACATAAAGTTGGAATTCAAGAGGACAAATCGGGGCAAATATTCGTTTCTAGGAAGGGGAGTTAGGGATTGAAATAACTTACTAAGGGAAATGTTCAATAAATTTCCAACTTCTTTGCAGTCATTTAAGAAAAGGCTAGGAAAACAACAGATAGAGAATCTGCTACCTGGGCGACTGCCCTAAATGCAGATCAGTAGTGACTGACTGATCTCTGGAATTTCCAGTCTAGGAGGTTCTTGAAAACTTAAATTTTCCACACTACTCAATGCTTTTTCATGACCATGCAAAGTGCTGCATAGCTTCTGAGAATTATCTGAATTTTACATTTAGTTAGTAAACAATGATCTGCCCAACTGTAAGAATTAAAGCAACAAATTTTGTGTAGTGAGTTTCTTCTTTCGGGTAAAATAATAAATGACAAAATAGCTAGTATTGCTCAGGAGCTCAGGAATTCCATATTGAATTGCGCAAATTAGGTAATGAACATTACTTCTTCAGTTATTCAAGTGACTTACGACATTACACAATCACTCAGAAAAACACAAGCTAATATAATTTTATACTTTTAAAATGAGTGATTTTTCTAGAAATTTCTGGACAAAAAGTTCAATAATAAAATAAGTAAATAAATAAATATGCAAACTGTATTAAAGCTACTTATATTTATATAATAAATCCGAGTTTTCCATCAAATTACACTGGCCTTCATCAGGGCATGTGAAGGTGTGCCTCCACCAGTGAGCAATAAAATTCTTCAAAGGAACGTGGAAGTCACGACCATACTACCCACACCCCTCTCACCCCACTGACAGTAATTAGGGATTGTCACGCTGGGCTGTGGTGGTTGGGAGGGAAGTTGCTGATTCACAGCCCTCTGTCGGTAGATCTTGAGTGAGTCACGCTGTTCCCCTGTACCATTGTGGTGTTATGCATATATTTCTGAAGTACAGGTCTCCATGCATTTTATATCAGATAAATAAGTATTCCTCTTCAGAAGTATTTTATTCAATCAATCACAACAGATCTGCATAAAGGACAACCGCACATGTAACAGATGCCCTCTCTATTAGTTTCTTAGCCTTTTCTTAAGTGATTTCAAAGACATTGAAAATTTATTCAATGTCTCCTTGGTAAGTTATTCCAATCACTAACTTCCCTTCTTATAAAGGATATCTGCCCCATTTTTTCTCTTGAATTCCAACTTTTGTCTTCATATTGTGATTTTCCCCTTTTAAAGAAGCCAATCAAACGTATCCATCTACTAATATCATTCCACGCCATCTCTCCACTGACAGATCGGAACATACCACTTATCTCACTAAGTTTACAAAAGGAGTATTTCATTACCTACACCAGTTGAATAGGTGGGATAATGGAATGCTCCTTTTATAAACTTAGTGAGATAGGTGTTTCCAATACGGAACAAAAAAGCGAGTAATGGTTTGTAACACATCGCTTAGTCGTGCAGCTCGTCTCCCTTCTCCCAAGTTTTCCCAGCCCAAACTTTGCATAATTTTTGTAACGCCACTCTTTAGTTGGAAATCACCCGGAAGGAATAAAGCTGAATTTCTTTGGATTTTTTCCAGTTCTTGAATCAAATTATCCTGGTGAGGGTCCCATACACTGGAGCCATTCTCCAGTTGGGGCCATACCAGAAACGTGTATGCTCTATACTTTACATTTTTACTACGACCCCTAAAGACCTTCATAACCATGTGCAGAGAACTCTACCCTTTATTTACAATCCCATTTATGTGATTACCTCAATGAAAATCTTTCCTTATATTAACATCTTGGTATTTACTGTGATTCCCATAAGTAACTTTCACCGCATACATGCACTAATTTAAACTGATAGGATTTCTGTCATTTGTGAAACTCACAACCTGACTTTTAACCCATTTTATCATCATACCATTGCCTGCTGTCCATCTCACAACATTATCAAGGAAATTTTGCAGTTGCTAACAAACTTGTCACTTATTCATTACTCTATAGAGAATAACAACATCCGCAAAAATCCTTATCTCTGATCGCACATCTTTACTCGTACACATATATATAAGAAAATATAAATGTCCAATAATACTGCCTTTAGGAATTCCCCTCTTAATTATTACACGGTCAAATAAAGCTTCGCCTACTCTAATTTCCTGAGATCTGATTTCTAGAAATATAGCAACCCATTTAGTCACTCTTTTCTTATGTCCTATTGCACTAATTTCTGCCAGTAGTTTCCCATGATCCACCCTATCAATTGCGTTAGATAGGTCAATCGCGATACAATCCATTTGACCTCCTGAATCCAAGATATCTGCTATATCTTGCTGGAATCCTACAATTTGAGCTTCAGTGGAAAAACCCTCCCTAAAGTTGAACTGCCTTCTCTCGAACCTGTTATTAATTTCGTAACCATATCTAAAAAAAATCAGAAAAAATGCTATGCCAAAGCTCACATGCAATGCATGTCAAACTGACTGGCCTGTAATTTTCAGCGTTTTGTCCTTCAACCTTTCCTTTATACACAGGTGCTACTATAGCAAATCTCCATTCATTTGATATAGCTCATTCATACAAACAAAAATCAAATAAGTACTTCAGATATGGTACTATATCCTAGCCCATTGTCTTTAATATATCCCCAGAAATCTTACCAATTCCAGCTGCTTTTCTAGAATTCAACATTTGTATCTTATTGTAAATGTCATTATTATCATGTGTAAATTTTAATACTTCTTTAGCATTAGTCACCTCCTCTATCTGGACATTATCCTTGTAAGCAACATTCTTTACATACTGCTGACTGAATAATTCTGCCTTGTGAAGATCCTCACATACATTCTCCCCTTGTTCATTAATGAGTCCTAGGATGTCCTTGATGGAGCCTGTTTCTGCCTTAAAGTACCTATACACATTCCTCCATTTTTCACTAAAATATGTATGACTGCCAATTATGCTTGCCATCATGTTATCCTTACCTGACCTTTTTGCTAGAGTCAATTTACTAGTAAATTCCTTCAATTTCTCTTTACTTCCACAACTTTCTCTAACTCTATTCATTTCCATTCTGCACCTCATTCATAGTTTCCTTGCTTCTCTGTTACAATATAGTGGGTCTTTACCATTACTTACCGCCTTTAAGCAAACCTGTTTTCACATTTCTCATCAACTGCTTTACATCCATCCCAGAGTCTATTAACAATATTTTACCGTCTTCCACTGATCATAGTTACATTCTAAAATTTCCCTCATGCCTGTTTTATCAGCTATATGGTACTGCCTAGTAGTCCTACTTTTAATACATTCCTTTCTATCACAATTATATTTAAATACGACAAAAACACCTTCGTGATCACTAACAACATCTAATACTTTGGTTTCTCTATAGATCTCATCTGGTTTTACCAGCACTACGTCCAGAATATTCTTCCCTCAAGTTGGTTACATCACTTCTGAATCAGCTGTCCTTCTCATGTTAACTTATTTGCTATTTATTGTTCATTCTTCCTGTAGTTCCCATTACCCTCCCAATTGACATTTGGTAAATTGAAATCTCCGGCTACAATCACATTCCTTTCCATATCGTTTCCAAGATAGCTAATTATCTTATTAAATAATTCTGAATCAGCGTCAGCGCTACCTTATTCCGCTCTGTGCACTCCAAAGACATCATGCTACCGATTATCTTTTGAAATGGGCCTCAAACGTAGAATGTTATGTATGTAATCTTAGGTTTTGCGTAGCTTACAAATTATTGTTTCACCATAAGGAATACTCTCTCTCCTGCCATTCCTGTCCTATCTCTACGATACACACTCCAGTTCCGTGGGAAAATTTCTGAATCGTTTATATCATTACTCAGTCATGATTCAACTCCTATTATATTATCTGGAAAGTATACACCCATTAAATTACTTTATTCTCTTCCTTTCTTTATAATACGGTACTATTACAGTTCGAAACTAACATTTTATCCCATCCCTACTTGACCTCTAGATCCTTATACCTTTATCATCGCTCCCTAGACCATCCCGTTTCCCTGAATGTGTGTCCCTTTACGACTTATAAGCAAATTTCCTAATATATACGTACTAATGCGGTTTAAGTGAAGGCCGTCTGAGCACAGATCCCTATCTCCTACCCACCCATTAGGATTTAGAAATATCACTCCCAGTTTCCCATACATAGTTTTATTTAAATCCCCAATCACCTTCCAGTCAGTAACCCTCCTGCACTGTATTCTACCTATAACAATCTCCGCTTCCTTGTACTTCACCCATGCTGCATTTACCCCATCTCACCCATCCCCAAATATGTTGGTACTTATAACTGCTTGCCTTGCATTGTTGGTACCAATGTGAAACACTAACACCTTCTCCTATCCTTCCTCCTTCTGTCCTACTTTCTTCAACATCTTCTTCTTGAGGTGCCTTCTCCTAGCAGAGGTTGGCGGTCCACATAGCCAGCTCCGGACGTGATGTTGCATCGCGGAAAGCATCTTCTGAAGTGCAGTTGTGCCATCTTCGGATGTCCTTCAGCCATGAATTGGTCCTCCTGCCAACAGACCTCTTTCCCTGTATTTTACCTTCAATTATGAGTTGTAATAGCTGATACTTCTCGCCTCTCATAATGTGCCCTAGATATTGGGTTTTCCTTTTTTACAGTAATAATAGTTCTTTTTGTTTCTTCATGCGACGAAGGACTTCGTCATTTGAATTTTTCAGCGCCCAAGGTATTCGGAGTAGGCTGCAATATAGATACATTTCAAAAGCATCAATTATTTTTTCTAGATTTTGGACAAGGGTCCAGCTTTCACATCCAAAGAGATAAATGGAGAATACATAGCACCGAATCATTCGCATTCTTAATTGCACACTTAGATCCGATTTTGTAAATAGCTGTTTCATGCCAAAAATACCTCCTGGCCTGTTCTATTCTAGATTGTATCTCTCTCTTGGAATCACATTCCTCATTTAGCACAGAACCCAAGAATTTGAAGAAGGATACTTGTTCAATCTTACTGTTTATTGACAGGGTTTATGGAATTTTTCTTTTAGAGAAGACTACAACTTTGGTCTTGGAAGCGTTGACAAACAGGCCAAACTCTTCACTGCGCTGGATTAATTTGGCTATCATGCGTTGGAGCACATGTAATTCATTTCCTATGACAACAGTATCATCTGCGTACCTGATATTGTTAATTGCCTGTCAATTTATAACTATCCCGCTGTTTTCCTCGAACAACACCTCCCTAAATATTGCCTCAGAATAAATGTTGTATAAGAGAGGTGACAGCACACAACCCTGACGAACACCTTTTCTGATTGTAGTCGCTTCTGATGTTCTTTGGTCGATTTTGACATCTGCGCTTTGATTCCAGTACAGTGCGCTGATAATGCGTAAATCGCATTGGTCAATACCAGTCGATCTTAATATCTCTACCATCTTTTCATGTTTCACACAGTCGAAGGCTTTCTTGTAGTCAATGAAACAAGTATATACATCGACATTCATGTCTCTGCACCTCTGTACTAGTACATTTAAGGAGAAGAGTGCTTCACGTGTTCCGACCCCATTTCGGAAGCCTTACTGCGTCTGATCCATATGAGATTCACATTTCTTTTAAATCCGGATGTGTATGATTCGCAGAAATATTTTGAGGACATGGAACATCAAATTAATCATACGGTAATCATCACACTGGGAGGAGTTCTGCTTCTTCGGCATTGGTATGAAAGTTGATCTCAGCCATTCAGAAGGTATCTTTCCTGATGTATAGATGATGCTGAACAACGATGTTAGTAGACTGAGGCCGGTTGAGTCCTGTTCAGCTATAACTTTAGCAACTTCAGCGTAAATTCTGTCTGGAGCAGTGGCTTAACATTCTTCTGAAGTTTAATGGCATTCAATACTTCACTCTTTCTTGATTCATTGATTCTTTCGTCAGGTGTTGGAGGGCCATCTCTATCATCTTTGAAGAGATATTCGACGCATTCCTTCCATCTTTTAAGTTTCTTCTTCAACTCCTAAAATAATCTCATTGTTCGCGTTCCTTAATATTTGTCCGCATCGCTTCTTTTGTAGACCATTCAGCTCTTTCACCTTTTTTTTATAGGTTAAAGTGATCATACCGGGCGAGTTGGCCGTGCGCGTAGAGGCGCGCGGCTGTGAGCTTGCATCCGGGAGATAGTAGGTTCGAATCCCACTATCGGCAGGCTTGAAGATGGTTTTCCGTGGTTTCCCTTTTTCACACCAGGCAAATGCTGGAGCTGTACCTTAATTAAGGCCACGGCCGCTTCCTTCCAACTCCTAGGCCTTTCCTACCCCATCGTCGCCATAAGACCTATCTGTGTCGGTGCGACGTAAAGCCCCTAGCAAAAAAAAATAAAGTGATCATGTTTCTCCTGAAGTTCCTCGATTTCCTTGCATTTGTCAGACATCCAGGATTTCTTTGCTTTTCTGCATTTTCTACGAATTCTGTTTGTGTAGAGTTTTGTATTTAACGGGGTCTTTACCTTTATATATCCTTCTTTCATTCATAAGCTCCAGGATTTCATCAGTCATCCAGTTTTGCTTTTTGCTGCTGTTGACGTATCCTATGTTTTTTCCTGGACATGAATTATGCTATATCTTATGGAGTTCCATGTGGATTCTACTTCAATATGTTGAGGCTGTTTTATTGCTTCCATCTTTTCTTCCAGAGCAACACCATCACTAGTTCTGACATCAGAACTGGCCAATTTTCTGATGTCTAAGGGGGCTGTCACACAGGCTCGATCGAACGACTGCGATCAACCGACTAAGAAAACAAACCTACAGAGGGCAGTGGCACCAGTCACACAGCATCGATCGTCAGCGATCAACTACGAGCGATGAAGATCGACTGGTTTGTGAAAACAAACGTGTCCGTTTTTCAGTCGCAGTCGTTCGATGATGGCGGACGCAACATAGTCATCTGTTGATGAAATTGAAACAATTAGCTTAGTGTATGAAAACAAAGTGGTGTATAATCCTAGACTCCCTGGATATAGTAATAGGGAGACCGTGAATTTTGTATGGCATTCTATAGCGTCGAGAACTGGGACAAAAACTGGTAAGTAATTATTATATTTTTACGATTATCTTATGAATAGTGTTATCTTAGATTATTTATTGCTAAAATATATTATACGGAATAGATTGGTAAAAAAAAGTTACACTAGGAGAACTAGTAATTATCATTCTTGTAACTTAATTGAAGAAATGTTTGGAAAACATAAGCAGCGCTTTCCTAACCTCCATCTCGTACCTAATGAAATGAATAGGCCTACCATTGTTCGCTTTAATGACAAATAAGTGTAGGCCTATGCCATAAGTAGGCCTACTACATGTATATTTTCTTTGTCACAATATTCTGATTCATTGTTTCAGGAAAAAGTTGTGCCAAAACAAGGTAAATTCTGAAGGCTGGATATCGAACTTGGAGAGATAACATCCTCCCTCTCCTCCCAGGTTCTGCTGTACAGAAAACATAAAATGGGTCTACTTCAATGCCCTCAACTTTCTGGAACTGTTCATTGCTGGAAAAAGGTACAATTCTGTAATATTTATTTTTAAAAGTAGGCCTACACTACAGACCAGTGTTCTAGTTGTGAAAGAGTGAGGGGAAGATTCAGTCTGTAGGCCATAAGTTCCACCCATCTGTTCATTAATTTATCAGATATAACTGAAAGTAATATAATATAATCCAACCTAACAATCATCTTACTAAAATAATTATTGAAAGTAACAATTTCTTAAGCAGAAGGCTTGTGTCCAGACTAAAATATAGCTCCAATTTATAAGAATTGCATTAATATGTTGTTCATTTTTTTCAGTTCTGTAACAAACACATCTATGGAAGTGGCACCTGATGTGTGAGAGCCTTTTCACCAAGCTGAAATAGAGGAGGAGGAAGCAGAAATAATTTGTGTTGGAGGGGTCTAACTCCTACCTACAGATCAGAAATTACTGAAGGGACTTCAACTTCCAGTCCAGTGGTTTCTGCTTCCACAAACAGCTCTGCCAGCAGTTAAAAATAAAAGAAACAGAAATGTGAAAGTGACAGTGACAGTGATGTGTTAAGTGAATATTTAGAAAAGATACTGAAAACTGAAAAGAAAATGTAATCAGTGTTATTTTTAGTGTCTTTGTGATGACATGGAAAGAATGAGTGTACTAGGTCGAAGGGTTTTCAAAGTTAAAATTCAGGAACTGTTGTATACAGTGTTAGATCAAGAAAGAATCGAATAAAATTTATGTTCTTGAGAAATGTTCTACTTTTTTAATTAAATCAGTTTTTGTTATACTTATCTATCAATATTTATTTGAATCCTCAGTGAGTTATGTGTATTAGCACCTGATGGGAAAGAACCTTAACTCCAATTTTTTAAAATTATTAGCATTATTACAACATCTTAATTTGTATATTTTATGTGGTAGAACATGTATGGTTTACAAGGAAAGGAGTATTTTGAAATACATGTAGTAGGTCCCTTCTGTGTGTATGTAGTAAGCAGTTGTACAGCACAAATGGTCTGAAACCAGACCGGAGTATTGATAGTTCTGTCCAAGAGCTGACTTCCTTCTTACGGTACCTATACTGTTGATCACAACTGCAAACTCATTGCATTAGGTATGTACAGCACAGGTGGTCTGAAACCAGACCAGTGTAAAGACATGAGTAGTTTTGTCCAGGAGCTGACTGTCTTCTTACAGAATACTGTTGAACACAACTGCAAGCTCATTGCATTGGGTTTACTGCATCTATATTCAATGTTGCTTACTATACTGCCATCCTGGAAGAATACACATCCTAAATACCTATTTGAAATTATCTACCTGTTCCAATTTTGTATTCTCAACCTGACATTCAGTTCTATTTTAGGTGTCTTCCCTACTGCCATCACTTTAGAATTGAAACGACTAATTTTCATGTCATATTCATTGCATCCTTTTTGAAGTTGCAAGATATTAGATTGCACAGTTTCAATAGACCAAGTCGTTTGCATAGGACAAAATTCTTACTAGAGTTATACCTGACAGAATCCCTCCCTGCCACCTTATACCTTGGTAACTTAGGTAGTCTTTATCTCCTCATTCCAAGTACTCTCCTGCCATTGGTACCTGTCTGCACCAGCAATCACTACTTTCATGTCTGTTACTGTACTTATAATTTATTAATAACATACAGGCCTACAGGGGGCATCAAGGTAGACCGATTATTTTAACAAAGATGAAAAATTCATTTGTAACTATTTTGACAGGTGTTTCTACCAAAGTTTTGTAGATTTTAATCTACAACATAAAAATCTGTATTTTGTGGGATGTGATATTAAGGGGATATGATGGCAGAACATGTACATATTTATAAAAAATATATCCATATGACAGTTACATGCTTGTAATAAAAGGTTGAGTAGATTAATTACCCTGTAAGTCGATCCAAGATCTTAAAAGACCCATACACCCTACTCTGTCAAACATTCATTTATATAATTGGTATTTACAAACAGTTTTGACAGGCAATGTAAGATATAGCAAAATTAAATCATTTACCACCTGAGCAACAGGCCTAAATAACATTTTACTGTATATGGCAATAGTATTTAGTTGTTAGAAAGGCACACACTTCACTTCTAAAAATAGAAGGCAAGGTGCTTGTTATTAGCACCTATTATTTTTTGCAGTGTTTGGTTCTCATTTTGGGTTAAATTGAAGGCAAAGTTTTCATTTTCCTTGAACTGATTCATAAGGAAAGTATTTCAGGATGGATAGATAGGCTTGGTAGTGTTCATATCAGTAAAGAAGTTACATATGAACAATACACAGAAGGGCAAAATCAACATTGAGGTAAGGAAGAGAGCCCTACCAGACCTTTGCGGAAAAAGTTGTTACTCTGTACCAAGGAGTTTACCAGTAACTTGGATGGAAGTGCAGGATTTATATTAATTGGTTTATTATTGTCAAGTGAGCAATTAGAGCAGCTTGCCAGTGCGAAGTTTGGGGAGACAGTACTTTATGCTTAGTGATGAGTGTAATAAACAAGACCTTGTGTGTAATTTACATGTAGTTGTGACAAGTATCAGTCTATTACACTGCCAACTTATTAGAACAATATTCCAGAAGCTTTTCCTATAGTTATTAAGCTAGTGTAGAGCACTAGCCTCACCTGAACTCCTCAAGAAATGTACACATATGTGAATACACAGAACCCTAAAGAGAATTTACTTTGGAAGAGATGTCCATAGACAACCTTTCTTCACAGCCATTTGGTAAAATTAGCTGCTTTTGAAGCTGCTGTAGTCTTCAATGATATAAATTAAGACAGGATTGTCATTCTTGCAAAGTTTGGATATGGACCTGGATTCTTTGCACAAAACACAGTAGGCCTACAGAAATTCAGCAACATCTTTGTCATGAAAGCAATATGATACTATTCTGCACATGGCACAATAACAAAGAAGAGGAGAGGCAACAAGAGATTTGCAGAGGATCATGAGGGAGAGAAACAGTGTAAGGAACTCCAATACTTTTATCATTTTCACAATATTCAGAGCATACGAGCATTTTTCTTTCTTTCAAAATTATTTACAGGATTGTAATGAAACTTGACACACTATTTCTACATTAGGTAATGTAAATTTTGACTGGAAGCATTTCTTGATATGTCTATTATTTTGGTAGGTGGGATCTCACCAAGTGGTATGGAAAAAAAAAAGCTGTTAACCTCCATCTAATAAACACCTCAAAATATCATTTGAAAAGACAGTAATTATGCTCCAAGATCCAGCATCATTAAAACAAATAAGCATAAATGGTATTAGTCTTATATTTGAAGTACAATGAGCCACTGTTGTGAGGCTTTTGTTGGAACTTTCACCCTGTCAAGAATTCTGGCTGTAGTGCTCTATGAATGGCATCACATATAATAGGAACAAATCCACTGATGTATTGTGAGCAATCCTAAATCTGTATGAGTCACCAATGTCGAGAAACCAGTAGGCCTAAATAAATATATTTCCACTGTTCATTGTAGCACCTTCAAATTATGAATTCAAATTGATGCAGGCTACATAACAGTTTTCAGTCCTTTTATTAATACTTTATTAGAATCCTACAGAATGCAAAGAAATGTACCTGCCACTAATCCTTTATTTGATATATTTTGCCACGGACATACAGTAGTTGTTTCGGAGGTGAACATCACTTCTGACTTTAAACCTAAAAAAATCGTTGTGAATACCGGTATTGAATTTAACGATAGTGTCAGCCTTTCCTCAGAACTTATACTTTTCCTGTAATTTGTTTGCCTGATGTTTATTAGTGACTACATTTTTTCCTCTAATTCCTTATACCGTAATTATTGATGAACATTCGGTACTAGTTCCAGAATTTTTCTTCGTCATTCCACAACGAAGGCACACTTTGGTGGAATTCTCCATGGCTCTTTACCTTGTCCTTGCCCACTGCGATCGTCTGGTTCTTTCCTTTCTCCTAATATATTCATAGGTTAGAATCATATTTCCACCCGAAGTATCGCTTTCACAACACATTCTTTTTCTCTCGTGAATATGAATACGTCTGTAGCCTGTACGGTACTGGGCGGGAGTATCAGCTGTTTGCGTGCAGTCGATCCCTCTCGATCGATGAGCAGTGTGACAAGGTAAATGAATTTAGTCGTTAGTACTCGATGCCAGTTGGTCGCTCTTGATCGTTCGATGCCCTGTGTGACAGCGGGCTAAGCGTCTTGATATTTTATCACACCCTGTAGCGTTTCTAAAGCGTTGCATTTTAAAGTGCATTACTACTGCGTTGTGGTCACTGTTAATGTCGGCACCAGGATAGGTTTTTACTGATTTCACGAATTTCTTCAGCCCTTGGTTCACCAAAATAAAATCGATCTGATTTCTGACAGTCTTTTATTCATTATCTGCAGGTGAAGTCCATGTGTATAGCCTCCTAGGGTGAAGTTTGAAAAAGGTATTAGAAACGATAACTTCATGTTCTGTGCAAAACTGCACCAGTCTGTCTCCCCTTGTGTTTCGCTCACCAAGACCACAGCTCCCAACAATATCACAAAATATACCAACATATTTGGGGATGGATGAGATGGGGTAAATGCAGCATGGGTGAAGTGTAATGAAGCGGAGATTGTTATCGGTAGAATACAGTGCAGCAGGGATACTGACTGGAAAGTGATTGGGGATTTAAATGATATATATATATATATATATAAAACCTAATTCCAGGATAACACTCTACCCTGTTTCCCTGTCCTCCACACACTTTCCCCACGTGCCTTTTTAGCCCAAAGGTACGATATTTATATCTTTAAAATCAACTAGAAACTAAAAATTGATGAGCATTCTTGAAAAATTGCAACATACATGAATGGAGTTTTATGTCATGTGCAGCTTTAAATGTAACTTTAAGGCTTTTCCGTCTCAGAAACGCATAAGTCCAGTATAAATAATACACTATAGCGTACCTGTAAAAAACATATTAAACAAATTACGACCTTAAAGGAACAGTATAGTAATAATACCGAGGAAAACGGCAATAGATTATTTTTCGAAGGAACGAATAAACTGATCTTAGGCATTGAAGAGAAATTGGTAATTTCTCATAAAGCAGTAAAAATAATGAACTAAAGCAATTCAAATAATATTAAAATATCTCCGCAACAAAATATCTGAATTTTAAGTACTTCGTGTTTTTTTAACTGTGGCACTGTAAACTTTCATTGCAAAATTTGACAATGTAATATAATCTTTCACAATAATTTCAACAGCAATGACTTAGTATCCTCACAGAATTCATCTGGAAAAATCTAGTATTTCCATTCATCCTGATACAACAATTAACTGAATATCGGCGCGATAATATTACATCACATTCGCGAAGATTACGCCTATTATAAAAATATAATCTCAGATGGCTCTAACTCACGCACATATAATTACATCACAAATTCTTTCAAATAACATATATCTAAACCATAAAAGAAACTGAAGTTCATGTTTCTCAACACACGCGTCGTCCATGCCTGAATTTTAAATGCATAATATCTACTATTGGCCGCTGAGATCCCCATAATATATCGTACGGTGGATCATAATTTCCAGGATTATTCACAATAAACTCACAACATTCCTACCCATTATGAGGTAATGATCGACAACTATACCGTTGCATTCATGTTGTACGTTTAGGCATCACATTTCTAACACTATGAAATTATACTACCCTACCTTAAGCAAGTACATAGCAGGATAGATAAGACATATATTTTGAGTATTTATCGGGCCGTTGACTTCAGGAAGAAGACACCTCTCATTTTCCGGTCTTGGTTTTATCCATTGCTATCCATCTCGTCACTCTTCAAATCCGTCAAGACCACATTTTATGTTAGTACCGCGTGCTGGGAATTATGGACATCTTATAAATTTCTTCGGTGATACTCGACATCATGATACCTGAAACTTGTAACATGATATTAGTATACTGCCACATGCATAAGTATCATTTAAAATATTATTAGCTAACACTCACCTTAGTATTTTGGGGAGAATAGCAGATTTTATCTTTTCTCTTTACAATATATCATTTGTATTACTAATAAAAATCTCGCGATTAAATTCACCTTTCATTATGTGACTCTTTCTTAATCGTGTGCGGCACTTCTAGAGCTTACAGATTCCCTTCCTCAACAAACTATATTGTTCTTTTAAAAACAAACTCTAATGCTAGACTGCAATAATAAAAGTCGGTTTTAATTTGAAGACCCTCCAAGTTTCGTAGCCTCCCATATGTTTTTCACGTTAAATACGCAACCTCTTTGATACAGAGTGCTCCTAAAAATCATTGACATCGGCAAAGGAATTCATTTAACAATCCGTCACCTTACAGTTTGACGTGCCAGTCGACTATTTCATCACAAAATTCGATTCTCGAATTATATCGAACTGGATAGATAAGGTAATGCCACCATATGTAAATTGAACTTGGCCCATTTGATTCAACTCATTCCAAGGCCTCCGATACACATTTCTGCTGTTGATGTCTCTCGTCATTTATTTACATTTATTCATCTGCCTGAAGAAACTGCAATGTTTATTCAATACTGTACTTCATGCTACGACATCCCAATATCGACCGTAATTTAATAAGATACCACGGGGTTCTGAGTTTATTATTTTAACGGTACCTTCAATCCGTTGTCTGTTATGTGTTCAGTTAAGCGAGTTATTTGAATTACTGGCGTACTTGGATGTATAAAAACTGGACGTACGATTTAATTAACTTTACATTAATATACCAGGCTCGATAGCTGCAGTCGCTTAAGTGCGGCCAGTATCCAGTATTCGGAAAATAGTGGGTTCGTACCCCACTATCGGCAGCCCTGAGGATGGTTTTCCGTGGTTTCCCATTTGCACACCAGGCGAATGCTGGGGCTGTACCTAATTAAGGCCACGGCCGCTTCCTTCCCACTCCTAGCCCTTTCCTGTCCCATCGTCGCCATAAGACCTATCTGTGTCGGTGCGACGTAAAGCAACAAGCAAAAAACATTAACATAAACTTCCTATGTTTCCTTTAACTCTAATCCAACAATCATTGGAAGGTCATAATATGTTTTACACTGTAGGAATTTAAAACAGTATCTAAATCTCGAATTAAAATTAACAAAAAATGTACATAGAGTTTTATCGTTGAAACAATAAAATTGGTTACAAAAATATATAGACTTGAATACAGAAATGAGAACGAAAGCAATTAA
The DNA here is from genome assembly GCF_040414725.1 of Anabrus simplex. Taxonomy (NCBI): domain Eukaryota; kingdom Metazoa; phylum Arthropoda; class Insecta; order Orthoptera; family Tettigoniidae; genus Anabrus; species Anabrus simplex. Next base: position 37,014,883 of record NC_090277.1, on the reverse strand, counting down.
TGATTTTGAAAATGATTTCTATAAATTGTCTAATTATGTCTTCGGTAACACAATGGAAAACATTAGAAATAGACAAAATATTAAAAGAATAAATGACCCAGAAAAATGTACAAAATATGTTTCTAAACATAATTATAGCCACACAATATTTTCAGAAAATTTAGTTGCTGTTCATAAAAAAATAAAATTTGATAAACCAATTGATATTGGAATTATTATTTTAGATATTTTAAAGATAAAAATGTATGATTTTCACTATAATATTATGAAACCAAAATATGGAAAAATATTGATTTGTGTTATATGGATTCCGATTCATTTATATATATATATGGTATAATAACTGATGATTTTTATAGCGATATAAAACAATGTTAAATCAATTTGATACAAATGAATATGGAAAAGATAAAAAATTTGGAATACCACAAATAAACAAGAAAGTAATGGGATATTTAAAGATGAAAATTGTTGGAAAATAATGCCAGAACACGTTAATTTGAAATAAAAAATGTACCCTTATAGAATAGAAGACAAAGAATATAAAACAAATAAACACGAGTTAAAAATCAGTAGTTAAAATGAAATTACTTTTGATGATTTTAATAAATGTTTAAAAGAAAAAATAAAACAATATAGAACAATGAATTTAATTAGATCTTATAAACACGAATTATATTCTGTTGAATGTAATAAAATAGTTTTAATCCCTCATGAAGATAAGAGATATGGAATTGATACATGGGGTCATTATAAAATAAATTAAATAGAATGTTTATCTATACAAGTAAGTCATCATATAGGTAGGAAAAGCCCCTTACTTTACTTTATATAGGTACGAAAAGCACTGCATGATGCTATCAACTACCATGTTTCGGCTACCTTCGGAAAAAGCCGATTTTTATTTTATTTCTGCTATTTTATAAAAATATACATTTTTGATATATTTTTACTAAAATAGGTATTTTTTATTAATTTTACAAACATTTTATTGAAATTTTTACTTTTTTATTTTTGCAAAAATGGGTGATTTTTGTTGATACTTATTAAATTCTGGGAAAAAATATGCGAAAAATTGCGAAATATTGCAAAAAGTTGAAAGTGCGCCAGAATCCGCATTTCTCTACTTCTCTCCCCCTCAAAATTCCTTCCTCGCGGTGACAGATTAAATTTTAGTTTCTTAAAATTTAAGGCTGGGTTTTACAGATAGAAAATTTATTGATGAATGTTCATTTGTAAGAAGTCCTCTTGCAGCCGTACAAGTCCGGGATGTACAGTTCAAGTTCGACGTCAAGAACGGCTGCCGCTGCCGATACCCGGGCGGGGTCCCCCGGGCCCCAAGAACCCTCAGATACAGCTCTCCCGCTACCTTGAGAGGGGTAGCAATGGTGATGGTCGCCACAGACCAGATATAGAGACACGGCTCCAAGTTCGGTAGGCGGGTGAGTTACCGCACCTCAGCCCTCGCCGGAAAGGATGGTGCTCCAGCACGCCGTTATGAAGGAGATTGGGCCAGGGCAGAGAGGGCCCTTACCCCACGCCAGAATCACTCGTCGGATGTTGTAAATTGGCCACAAATGACAGAGAGAGCACTGAAACAGTAATTTACTTGGCGACAGAGATAGTTTGATGGAGAGCGGGGGTTTGTTTATTCTTTAAGCTGCAGATTCAGATGAAGCGGGGGGCATTAAGGATGAGTGTGTGAACAGCAGGCTTGGTTTTCTAGGCGGGGGAGGTAATAGCAGCCTGGAAATGGAATAAAAGTAAACCTTACTAGAGGGGAAGGTTTGTACACAAGGGGAACAATAAAAGGTAACACACTAGCTATATCCGTGAGGCAGAAGACCTCCATATCATAATTTACCATTTTTCTAATTAATTTTTAAATGTCTAGGCTGTTCGTGAAAGAAATATAACCTATTCTGACTGCCATTATTTAGTGGCCCATATTCCAAAAACATGAAATGTATACAGGTTTAATCTGGGAGATATGCACTCTAAATATTCTCTCATTTGCTGGGTTGCTCACCAAAAGGGTGGCCGGTGTTAAGAAATCCAAAGTAACACATGGCCCATGAAATCTGTGGGCAAGCTTGCCTGCAGGTACGAAATTCTTAACCATGACTTGATCTCCGACCTTTAAATTGGTGGGCCTTCGTCCGCGATCTTATATCTCTCTACCCTTTTCATGAGAAACCTTAATATTACTTTTAGCCTTCTTCCACAGATCCCTAATATTATCGGGATCAACTGGCTCAGGCAATATGTCACTGAGTGATAAAAGGTTAGAGAGCGGCGTGTTGGGATCAAACATGTACATGAGAGAGGCAGGAGTGAACTTGTGGGACTCATGAATGGCCGAATTTAGACCAGTGCAGAGAAGTATCCCACCTGGAATGATCTTCAAGATGAAATGGCGTATGGTTTTTAGTGCCGGGAGTGCCCAAGGACAAGTTCGGCTCGCCAGATGCAGATCTTTTGGTTTGACTCCCGCAGGCGACCAGCGCGTCGTGATTAGGATGAAATGATGATGAAGACGACACATACACTCGCCCCAGTGCCTGCGGAATTAACCAATTATGGTTAAAATTCCCGTCCCTGCCGGGAATCGAACCCGGGACCCCTGTGGCCAAAGGCCAAAGACCATTCAGCCTTGGATCCGGATATCTTCATGATGAAAAGCTATCAAATAAGATTGAAGATTACGATTGACCTGCTCAGCCAGAGATGGTTGAGGGTAATAAGCGAAAGTAGTTACATGGGATACGGACTGATCAAAACAGAATGTTTCGGAATAAGTTAAGGTGAAAGCCTTTGCATTGGCAGAAACTGTGTATTGACAGGAACCAAAAGAAGCAAAGATAGTATTAAGACAAGAAATGGTAGACTGAGCGGTAGCCAGTTTAGTCGAAAATAAACATGAATATATAGTGAAGCCGTCTACACATACAATAATAAATTTATTCCCGTTCCCGTTCGATTGAGGGAAAGTTCAGGGGTAGTCTACGTACAAACGCTCCATGGGGCGAGATGCTTGTTGAGATAACAATAGCCCTAGCTCAGTAGATAATGTGGGCTTATTAAGCAAGCAAGGTTTTGTATGCTTTAACCATTTCCCTGTCTTCACCGTCCATACTCTTCCAAATAAATATCTCTCTGATTTTTTCCTTGTTTCGAAGATGCCTAAATGCCCCGTAATGGGGTTTCATGATATTTCGGTATTTGAAGATTATAGGCACAAGAACAGTTGGAACCACAACTTTCATCTCCTGATCGTGCCTCGAAGGGCAACACAAAACCCCGTTCCAACTAGCTTAGAATCCAATATTATTCAGTTTAATGGTCCAGGTAAAATCTATGTAGACTGGTGAAACATGCTCGTTTAGCATGTTCATAACATGTAGGTTTATCTGTGATTGCTAAGAGCTTGCATTACCTCTCGTTTGATTTCACTAAACTGACTATTAACTATTTCCCAAACTGTACCGCAGAGGGCAGTGCCCCTGCTTTGTAAACGGATGGTCCTTCCTTCCGCGAGTCTTTGAATTTTATCTCGTTGACTTGATGTCTTTTTTGTTGTTATGACCTGAAGGAAAGAAAAAAAGATGGTGTCGCCTCTAATCGGAGTAGCATTTTTGAATTATCGATGGGTTTTTATCAGGTTTAAACTCTACCTGTATTCATATTCAGATTTTTAATTGGTCAGGTTTAACTACAGGTATGTGAGCTGTGTTTTCACTTTTTTATTTTATGTTTATCTTGTGGCTGTTTCAAGTGCCTTGTAATCGCGACTGACTGATATACGTCTTTGCCCCGCGATATGAATGGGTGTGTGTTTGAGGGCATTATTGTGGTGGTGGTGACGAGGTAACTGAGTCTCTACGAGAATTGTCCTTATGTGCACGACATTATACTTCTTTATTGCCACCAAATGTTAGTAGGCTCTGGGTGTCGACACGGAGATACGTCGTACCCAGTACGTGCGTTGGTGGGCTCGTACGTGGGCCATGGGTCCATTTCGTCCTGCTTATAAAATATTTGCAGTGTGCACGTTTCTACGTCGTGTGTGGGAACTTACTTATGGCCAGGTGAGTCATACTACATGTGTTTGCGATCTGTTTTGAAAAGAGGTTATTGAACCTATTGTTGCCCGATGTCGACAATGCCTGAATGTTTGTGTGTATGTGTGAGAGCGAGCGAGGGGCTAAAGGGATGTCGTATCGGTCAGTTAATTTATGTTCCTTTTCATTTATTCCTCGTACACTTGGTTTTCACTTCGAGTGCGGTGTTTATTATTTTGTCATGGTCTGTTTTATGACCGTTTTGCTCGTTCTTATGGCCGCCATTTTTGTTTCATCTTAATTCGGGTGATGCGCACACCCACTTTATTTTCTTTGCCTTTTGTGTGCTCTTTGGTACTGAGATGCTGCACTTCTGGCCATCTCGATACCTACATTGCCTTCATGTAACTATTGTTCGCTCTCCTCCGAGAGGCTGTGTGATCTTTATCCTTGTGAGGGTCATTGTTGATGCTGTAATAATGATGGAGGCATGAGTAATGTTTGGTAAATAGAACGTGAACTACTTCGCGGAAAGAAATGACCAAAATAAGGTGTTTCAATATGTTGTGAAAATATCAATTAAGCAGTGAGCACGTCGTAAGGTATTGTTTAGCCATATATTTATGGTATGTTGTGCTCGAACGGTTACGATGCTAGCTTCTACTAACCTGAAGGACAAAAGCACGTATGTAATAATGTTTTTCTTTGGTGGCTTCTTTTCTTGCATTTACATTTTTATCTTAATAAACCCTCATATAATTTTATTCGATTTTTATTGCTGGTAGTTAGATTTGTTTCCTTGTCATGAATTATTATTGATCAACGCCTTCAGTTCGAGGCTGTTATCTGCCTCTCCTGATCGGAGTCCACGCCCTCGAATCTCCGTCGTGTTATATGTGTGTACAGTATTTACGTCTTGGGTCCGGTGCACTGGATATAAACTACTTCTTGAAAATGCTGCCTATGTTGAGAGGTGGAATTCTCAGTCAAAGATGGGGTCAAATGGAACCTGTTGATGAAAGAAGAAATTGGAGTTAACGCAAATTTCTCGAAAGAAAAAGAAAGTGGATTGAAAATAATAATGGAGCGGAACACTCACCTTGCACGGCGATGTGCTGAGCTTGACCGGTAATGTGCAACCAATGTGAGTGTGTAATGGAAACAGGAAGGAAGGAGGAGAACTGGGGTGGGTGATGGGAGGACTGCCTGGTTAAGCGGGCAATGTAGGGTAAGGGAGTGAGGAGAGGAAGGAGAGGAAAGGCGGCCAACTTAAGGCGGGGATGAAGGGTGTGGGAGTGATAGAAATTGTTTCGGCGCGGTACCTTTCATTGAATTTAAAAACGAGTCTTGATCAGCTAAATTATTATTTCTGAGAAAAGAAATGAATAGATCAAATAAAGTGTTTGATTTCTCCGTGATTTCGTTAAGGTCGTAATTGACATTAAAATACTGATCTAGGTGTAGGTAGTAATTTTCCATTACATTGAGTAAAGGACCCTTGTTTACTTTTTTGCAAGAATGTCCATGTCCTGTTCAATGTTCGTGAAATTATGACTAAAATCAACCATGTGCTGGCCGACAGCCGCTAGAATGGCATCCACTCAGGCAATGATGCAAACAAACGGAAGAACCATGAGAAGAACCAATGACCAACACTGGTCAACACAAAACTGGTGTGTTGACCTGGAGTTGAACATGGAGAAAATCTGCAAGGTCTATTCCTAGATGAAAATCCTCTCCGTGTGCGGGCGAGAGTTAGGCAGGGGAAATCCCCAAGAAAATCCCGGAAGCATTTTTTTGAGGATTTCCTGTACGTGCATAGCCATTACGGCACTAGTAGGTTACAATATATTCAAACGAATGAGAGAGAATTTCTTGTTTAAATTTTGCTTCGCTGCAAGAACGTTGTACATTAACAAACATGGCCGACGTAAGTAATCTGAGCGTGTCACCTCGATCGATGTTATACACGGAGTAAGAGTAGGAAGAGGAAGATTAATCAACTGAACTGGAAAGACATATGCAAAAATAATAGGGATATCGGATGAAGATATACATCAACATCAGAGCGTGTAGTGAAAGAAAAGCAACGTCCACCTCATGTAAGAGAAGACTGTTGTATTTCACTAAACATGTTTAAGGACTATTTTCTTTTAACTTGCTTTTCAATGATCGACAACGTTCTACCTATCTGGTGATATACAACTTTCTTTCAGAGAGTTTGCTGTTTTCCCGCTGTAATCCTTCTATGATACCATTTGCATACAGATATATTATTTAACCAAGAAGGAAAAAGTGTCAGTTTTATTTATACAAAGAATTGAGCCCAGATCTCCATTGTATTGCGGGCAGTCATTAAAACTGAACACCCGCCAAACCACACATTCCGCGAGAAATATGGCAACACTGTTGTTACGTATCTGTACTGCAATCTCTGTGGTAGGAGAAGTGTATAGTGACAACGCACAGGAGTGCGCAGTTGTTGACTTATGTCTTTGTTGGTGCGCGGACTGGTCTAGTGTGTTCGGCCAGAAATGGAGGCTAGCAAAGAAAAGCAGAGAAGTGAGGTTCGTTTTCTGGAGGTTGAGGGTACTGGAGTTCGCGAACATCGTCGTCGCATGTCTGCTGTGTATGGGTTCCACATCAACTGACGGAGGGACAAAAGACTGTCATAATGGCGTCATGTCTGAGACATCTGCAGTCTGTTATTGTACATAGGCCTGGTATAGGGATGGGAAGCCTGCTAGTATAACGGTTGTTGAACGCTCTCTATCCCGTTGGCCCTAACAGTTTGGTATAGAAAAAGTGCAGCCTGCTTGGTTGAACACCTGTTACGAGCTCCCTACAGCATTAATCCTAATAGTCTGACGTCGGGAAGGGCAGCCTGCTGAAGAGGAGGAGGAGGCGCTAGCTCTCTCACAAAACAACTGCTACCGGGATATATACTAACTGTAATAAATTTGTTATAATAATACCAAAGAATTCAAGCGGGCGTGTGAACGAAGCACCTATCGCAGACCCTGCTAAAATGGGATTGGTTAAGGGAGGAAAATAATTCATTGATTCCTTTTGTAGTCATAGTCGTCAAGAGTTTTTTCGTTCTAACACCGAAATTAAGCGATCCGAGTCCCGATATTAAAAATAAAAGTTCATTGTCAGAACGTTAGTTGGCAGAGTAATTTCAAATCAGGATTAAATTCTAAACCCTTTCGTTGGGGAGTATACGACAGACAATGTAAGAAGTAACTTCGGATAGCGAAATAAAGTGACGAGCAGCTAAGCCACCCCACTAGTATTCGACAGGGGTGGGATTCCAGTTTTACTCACCGTCCTATATTTCACCCTCATCCGAGAACAGAACTAATGAGCAGGAATATTTTCTTTCTTTCCTAGATCTGTATTTCGAAGTCGTTTGCAGTTAAACCGGATTTACGTAAACGCAAAGCTCGACATCACTGCGAGCATGTATTAGAACAGTAGAATATGCAGATATGTGATACGGTTGACTGTGAGTAAACGAGGAAGCCGCCTCACACCCCCTGCTCTCCTGTTCCTAACAAGCCATAGTTCAGTCTTGGTATCGCCACTGCCGGGTCTGTAAACCCATTTTTGTTTGGCTCTTGTGACTGGGTTCGAATGCATGACACCTCACCTCCGATCCCATGGAAACATTAATAATAAAACCGTAAAAATTCCTTCATCTATTTTCAATCTAACACGCGAGTTAGCTCGTTTGAGTCCCAATGCTAGAAAAAAATATTGTTCATTATGGGAATATTAGTCGGCAATTTAAGAGCGGTAGCAGTACACAATTTCAAGCCTTGATTAAATTCCAAACCTTTATGTAGTGGGGTATACAACAAAAAATTACGGTAACCTCGGAGAGGGGCATAAAGTGTCGAACAGCTCCCTCTTAGTCTTATTCGACAGGAGTATGCTATGTGTCGGCACCCTCTCTCTTCCCTGTCATTCATTTTACCTCATCTGAGTTTAGCGTCAAACACTCATATTCATCCCACCTCATACCCGATCCCGCATAAGTGAACGGGACTATAGAGCAGGAATATTTTCTTTCTTTCCTGGAACTAGGGCCAACCCTAGACGAGCAGTGGTCGCTCGGTCAGGTCAAGAGACCCACATGTACCCTACCGCATTACACCCAGGTTAAAGCACAGCGTCTTGGCGAGAATTCGACCAGCCATCTCCCGAATATAGGCTAACGGCTAAACAGCCGCCGAACTCTGAGAGTTATCTACAGCATGGTCCTAAGCCTCCATATTCCCGAGATTCCTCTGAAGTTGTACTGTATTCATGAACACGTTACAACTCTGTTGAAGGCAAGACAGCAGGCCATCTCAGATCTCCTGCTCCCCTGTTACCAACGGAAGAGAATTGCCTCAGTTGCATCTCCCAAATTTCATGACGTCTCATCAAAGGACCATTTATGTAGTTAGGTCCTTTGATATTTCCACTGTTTTCAGTCTCGGAATGTATTAATAAGCTGCTATATTGTGTTTCAGCTTGAATTTGTCTAAATTCCGGGATTCATATATAGATAATATTTCGAAAATGGTTGGTTTTAGACCAAAAAGGAGCGATTTTTTACCACCATCTCAATAACCCCACACGAGTATTGACTAACAAAATAAGTTGTGTTAAGGCCTGGAAGGTCCAATGGCTCGATTCGTCACTTAGACCCTTTGGCATTTCCAATGTTTTCAGTCTCAGAATGTATTGATAAGAGTTCCAATTTAAATTTGTCAAAATTCTTACTTTGAATAGAGAATATCTCAAAGTCAGTTGGTTTTACCACCCTTTCAGTAACGCCATACGAGTATTGACGAACATGATAAGTTGTGTTAAGAACCTGAAGGGTCGACGGTTCGATGCTTCGTTTACGTGCTTTGATATTTCCACTATTTTCAGACACAGAATGTGTCGATAAGTTGATATATTGTGCTTCGACTTCAAAATTATTTGATCAATGGACAATATCTCCAAAACGGTTGGTTGAATGTTATGTCAATAAGGGTAGCGAACTGTAAAACTGAAGCTAGCGGTAAATCTCCTCACCACCTTCAAAACCTAGTATTTTTACTGGAAATTTAGAATGCTCGTAGCCGAATGCATATACAGTAAACGGTTATACACTTAAAGTTCTAGTGAGATAGCTCTCCAGGTAGCTCTATACGAATAGAGTATATAGCAGCTATCTTGCATAGCAGCCATCGGTTCACCTTTCACCAGCACGTGAACTTTAAGGCAAATCTAGTCGCCTCCCCATGGTCACTGCCACAATTACCTTCAAGAAATAATTGCTTCTTACGTAAAGACCTGCATGGCCTTGCTGGCCGTGGCTTTACATTCCACACTCGCCTAGCCCCCTGGTCAGTGAGAGGCCCCCGCAGGGGTGGCGCGCTGGAGCTAGCGCAGAGACTGAGGTGGTTCAGACCCATCACACCTTGCCTACTTGAATAATCTCTTGAACAATTTTAAGAAAAATTCCATTATACTTATTTCATGCCTACCTCTCCTCTCTCTAAGAATTCAGATAGAGACCGGACACACCCTGAAAAGTCTCATAACTAGCTAGCCTACTTGAACAATTTTCCTGTTACACTAGTGTTGTCATTTATGTGACTCCATACTCCTGTGATATAGATCGATGAGCTGAAGTAGTTTACAATTTATAGTTATAGAATAATACACGAAACTACAAAGAATCACAAAAGAACAAACTTACATATCGATTCTACAAGTACCAATAGAAGTGTTGAGCTGAAAAAGCTGAAAATGAGTATTTAGCATAATAATAACAACACAATTTAATGTATTTATATTTCGTTAGAGAAAATGAATCTAAGCTGTAGCTTATATTTTTTACAGATGTTATAAATATATTGAAGTCATTTGACTGCCCATTCTGCACACCGATTTGATCTGGGAATGTCTAGTCATGAAAGGAATTGATTCCAAACATTTCCACACTATTAGGAGGGATGTAACCGACGAAGGGTCTAAAAAATCGAAATTTTGAAAAGTATTTTGCTGTATGTATGGTCTTATATATATATATATATAGTGTGAAACTTTAAAGTTCATAACTCAACTAGAAGTATTTTTAAAAATAATTTGTATATGATGTTGCATACATATAGCCACACCCCATTTTATGTCATTCAGTAATCTTATATTTATTATATTCTACTCACTGGTCATAAAATTATTTTTCTATACAGAACATCTCCATATGTGGGTTCTCTTTGGAATATGATGTGTAGTTTTGGCACTAGGTAGCAGTGTGTTTTGTTTTGGAATCTTCCATGCTACAGATGTGTTGATATTTAGGTCTATATGAGGTTTTGTTGAACTGTGATCTGTGTTCTGCACTTGTGAAGTTATTATTAAACATGCCAAGAGTCAAATCCGGTTTCAATAAACAGAAATTCAAGGGCAATGTTCATACCAGGAAGGCAATTCAGCCATCAGAACTATCACCTCAAGAACATAACCTATCAACTTCATTTACAAAACTTTGCTCTTGCTTTCGTGGCCAGGTACCGGTACAAGGTGAAAGTGAACAATTTTCTACCTCTGGATATAGATTGATTAATCTGAAATTGATGTCACATGCTATTAGTTTTTCATGTGTGTGTGTGTGTGTGTGAATTGTAAGAATTCAATGTGTCTCATTTTTGTAGAAGAGAAAAGAGTAGGTTTAGCTTGTGGACTGACAATTTTTTAGTGAATTGTGCAATAACAGGTCATCATTTGAGACATCTTCAAAGATATCCTCTGGTATTTATGACTGTAATTACAGATTTACTTATAGTATGAGGTGTATAGGGAAGCTTGTAATATATTTTATGGTGTGATGAATATGCCACCACCAATTGCAAGGTTTGATAAAATAAAAATAAAAATATTTTGAAAGATGTCAGTGATGTGGTCAAGGAAAGCATGGCAGTGGCTGTGAAGCAAATTGTAAAAGACAGAGAAATTGAACTATAGGTTTTGGAGGAGAGGACTGAGGTTCCAACAGCTCTCTGTGTTTCAGTCGATGGTTCATGGATGAAGCGTGGGCACACTTATCTCTATGGAGTGTCATCCATAATCAGCATTGACTCAGGGAAACTTATAGATGTTGAGACAATGTCTAAATATTGTCATGAGTGTTCTGTTAGGAAGAAACTAGAAAATATTGAATTAGAGAATGAATGGCAAAAAAACCACTCTCATGTTTGTTACAAAAATTACAGTGGATAAAGTAGTGGTATGGAGCCAGCTTCTGTAGTGAAAATGTTCTGTCACTCACAAAATATGTATGGTGTTAGATATACTTACTACCTAGGTGATGGTGATTCTAAATCTTTTAAATCTGTAGTTGACAGTAAACCATATGACTGTGAGGTGACCAAGTTAGAATGTGTGGGTCATGTCCAGAAACATGTTGGATCCAGGCTGCGTCATTTACTGAAGGAAAGTAAAGGCCAAAAATTAGAAGATGGGAAACTGCTTGGTGGGAGAGGGAGACTTACCCAGAAGAAAATAAACTCTTTTCAGGTTTATTATGGAAAGGCATTTAGAGAAAACAACAGCAGTGTTGATGCTATGAAATCTGCTGTTTGGGCCACCTTTTTTCCACAAAATATCCACTGACAAAAATTCCAGTGCACAATCTGTGTCCCAAGGAAGGGTGGTGCATGTACAACAGAGATAGCCATACCTACAAGCACAATAATTCACTTCCAGAGGCTGTGATGCTAGCCATCAAGCCCATATTTAGGTCCCTTGCTGATCCAGAACTCCTGAAACGTTGTTTGCATGGCAAAACTAAGAACAATAATGAGAGTTTTTATAATCTGGTTTGGTTGAAATGCCCTAAAACAACATTTTGTGCCTTGAAGGTGTTGAATATAGCAGTGTATGATGCTGTTCTCTATTTTAATGAAGAGAACAGGGGTAGAATTGAAGTCCTAAAGAGGGCTGTAATGGATCCTGGTGTTTTCACTACACACTCCTCCAAGAAATTGACTAGCGAAGGACTGACAAGGCTGAAGTATCACAAACTCATCTAAAAAAACAGAGCAAACTGGATAAAAGCTCCAGAAGGAGAGCACAAGAAGATGAAGTTGAAGACCAGGGTTATCATTGTCGTAGCTTTTGAGAGGCAAAGTACCTGAGATCCAGGGGCGGTGCATGGTATTGTTGCAGGGTTGAACGACTCCCAACAATTTTGCACTTCATTTGTCGTCTTTTCTTCTAATGTTTTAGCTTAATAAAACTAACTTTCCGTGGTTTCCCATTTTCACACCAGGCAAATGCTGGGGCTGTACCTTAATTAAGGCCACGGCCGCTTTCTTCCAACTCCTAGGCCTTTCCTATCCCATCGTCGCCATAAGACCTATCTGTGTCGGTGCGACGTAAAGCCACTTGAAAAAATAAATAAAACTAACATGTATTCGAAAACACGTTAAAATCAACCGTCTTCAGTCGTTCGCTGTACCAATGCTTCGTAACGGACCAAAAATGCTGCTGCCTTCGAATCAAACACAGGGGGTTTGTTTTTCCTACGGCAACTCCCTAGCGGACAGCGCGGCGCAATGCACCTCAGCAGGAACGAGCCTGAGCCTGCATAGCATGAGGTAGCATGCTTGCCAGTATCGGTCTCAGGGAGTTACACGAGACTAGCAAGTCCCCTACCGAGAAACAGTTCCAAATGTCCCCGTTAGATTGCGCCACTCTGCGGAGATTACTTCATTTCTGCTTTCTCTCCTCTCGCAAAGGTAATTCATTTCCATTTTTAAATTTACAGATTTATTTACGTTGCAACGACGCAGATAGATCTTACGGTGATGATGGGATAGGAAAGGGCTAGGAGTTGGAATGAAGTGACAGTGGCTTTATTAAGGCACAGCCACAGCCTTTGCCTGGTGTGGAAATGGGAAACTGCGGAAAACCATCTCTAGGGCTCCCGACGGTGGTGTTCGAACCCACTATATCTCGAATGCAAGCTCACAGGTACGCGACCGTCACCGCACGGTCAACTTGCCGGATAATTTCTTTTTCTCGCCATACCAGACCACCCACAATATTACCAATAACTTGCTTAAATGAAAAACAACGGCAAAATTTTCAATTCCAGTTAAGCAAAAGTAACTGTGCCAGACTGAGTGGCTAAGACGGTTGAGGCGCTGGCCTTCTGACCCCAACGTGGCAGGTTCGATCCTGGCTCAGTCCGGTGGTATTTAAAGGTGCTCAAATACGTCAGCAACGTGTTAGTAGATTTACTGGTATGTTAAAGAACTCCGGAACCTCAAAAAGTCGTTAGTGGGACGTAAAGCCAATAACATTATTATTAAGGGTAACTGTAGTTACATTGTGTACTTAGCCTCTTATTTCCTGGATTGTAATTGCCAGATATATTGCAGTTTTACTGTAGTAGGAATGTAGTTCATTACTTAACTATAACGGTAATAGAGTTTCTTGTTATTTCTGTTAAGCTATAAAAATGTGATACTGAAAATGTTGGTGCAACACCCAGCTTCAGATACCACCAGCCGCCACTGCTGAGATGTGAGTAACAGTACATCATCAACTTTCAAGTGTTGTTTTCTCGACTTCAATATTTTCACCGCAAAGGTACAATTTTTTCTGAAACTCCAAGAACTAATGTACCGGTACTGAAATATTCAGACACTGTATATTGAGTGACAGTACACATATTTATGAAGAATTATACTTCTGTCTAATCATCTGTTCAATCTGCAAGCATTTACATTGATTTTTTACCTATCGTTTACAACATCCTAACTTAAAATTACCATAAAAAATACATTTCTGATTGTATTTCCATAATTATTCACAAAGTTAGATATAATGTCATGTACATAAAGGTGTGAAAAAATCAACCCAGTGTCTTTTGCAGTTTTGTTTTAAAGTGAACCTAAATAAGGGGATGTAACAAACTTTTTAAACTGACTGTACTGCTGCCATTTTCACAACATAGATAGTTCTTGTTTGTTGTATAATAGCCCAATCATTTATAATTAAGTATGCAAAGTTTCATCTTTCTATGTCTTATATTGTGGACTCAGTGAACTTTTAAATCCAGCAATGCATTCTCGGTTACATCCCCGCTTAATGCTTTGCTTCTGAGAATTATCTAAATTATACATATAGTCAGTGAACTAAAGGGCTGCCCAACTGTAAGAGTTATACCTACCAATTTTGAGTAGTGAAGTTCTTCTTTCTGGTAAAAGAATAAATGACAAAATAGCTAGTATTGCTCAGGAATTCCATCTTTAATTACACAAGTTAGGTATTAAAATTACTACTTCAGTTTTTCAAGTGACTAGCAACATTACACAATAAGTCAGAAAAGCACAAGGTTATATACCTATATACTTTTAAAATTACTGATTGTTCTAGACATTTATGGACAATTCTATTAAACTGTAGAAAGTTCAATACTACAATAAATAAATAAATAAATAAATAAATAAATAAATAAATAAATAAATAAATAAATAAATTGGATTAAAGCCACTTATATTTATTTAACAAAGCCGAGCTTTCCTCCAAATTACATTGGCCTTCGTCAGAGCATGTGAAGGTCTACCCCCGACAGTGAACAAAGAAATTCTTCAAACGAACATGGAAATCACGACCATTCTATCCACGCCCCCCCCCTTTATAACTGGACTCTGGGATTGTCGCGCTGTGCTGTGGTGGATGGGATGGAAATTGCTGATTTGCCACTCTCTGTCGACAGTTTCTTGAGGGTGCCTGTGCCTTGGTGGTGTTATTTCTGAAGTACAGGTCTCCATGCATTTGATAACAGAGAACTAAATCCTGCTCTTAAGTAATGTGTTCTAAGTTTTACCCCAAATATACGGTATATAGATCCCTAACAATCAACTAGAATCTGCGAATTGATAAGTACTTTCTTTAAAAAATGCAACATACAAGAGTGAATGGGGTTTTTGTCAAGTGAAGCTTTAAATATAACTTAAAATATTTTCAGTCTGTCGAACACATAAGTTAAATACCGTATAAATATTGCACTATAACATACTTGTAAAAAGACAAACAATTTAAAACACGTTTCGTTCTGAAAAGAACCTTAACATAACAGCGTGGCAATAATACCATACGAAAACGACATATTTTAGAAGGAAAATTTAAACTGATAATTCCACTGTAGTGAGGGTGTTTGCCATTGAACGTTTTAGGCAATTTCACATAAATCAGAAAAAATAATAATGAAACTAAAGCAAGGCAAATAATATTCGAAACTCTCTGCAGTTAGAAAACTAAATTATTAAGTCCCTCGTGTCTTTTCTAAGGCAATGAACACTTTCATTGCAAAATTTAACAATGTTTTATGATATTTCACAAATAATTTCAACAGGAATATCAGACCTTCACAGAATTAATGTGGAAAAATCAAGTACTTCCATTGGGTATTAACAGTGTACCACACCCAAGGTGAGAGCAAATATGATAGACAAGATCATTCAAAATTATCGTAGGTCCCATCATTTTCAATATCCAGTTGGCTGAATGGTCAGTGTAGTTCTCTTGTATTCAGAGAGCCCCGGGTTCGATTCCCAGCCTAATCGGACATTTTAATTCTTGAATGGTTAATTCCCTTGCTTCAGGGGCAATGCGGCTCACACAATAACACACAGTTTCCCATACATTAGCACATTACATTATTATTGTTATTAACTTGTTGCCGTTAAAATAATTTGCCATTTACATTACAGATAAAATAACTGGTTCTTCAAATTCTCATCATCATTTTTCCCCCGCCCCTGCTTCAGTGCGATGTATATCAACAAATAGGTTATAAAGATTACAACGGAATGTAGGCGCGAAAACATGCGACAGCGATTGTATCTCACTCTGGTGGTTCACATTGCAGACTAAAAACCAGACATCAACAACTGTGGAAGTAATAAGTGATCATGATCAATTATTAGTATAATATTTTTACTAATTCTATTATTGGGATTATATCACGAATGAAACCAGGGGGCCCTAGAATGAGCATCTTAGGGTTGTAGTTAACTATAACATTTGATTTGCACTCAAAAAGTATTGATCTATCAATCTACCTTAAATAAGAAGCGATAAATTGCAATCAGTTTCGACCTGATCTTAGATGTCTACATCCTTATTTATCTTAATTGAAACCAAAGTAGAGGTATATTACTGTTAATAATATTATTGAAATTTATTTCCAATTAAAGAAATGTGTTGATCAAATTAAAGCTGCTAACTTTTTATTTTAATGGTTTAATTCCATTAACATTTCTCCATTTATATAGTTTAAAATAAAACAATACATTTTCATTGTATAAATAATATAACTATATTTATAAATACTTAAAAGTTAATAAACTTCCTCAACATCTTCAGTGTCGTGCTCTACATAAGCTATTTAAGTATAAAATCAACATAATCAACATAATCATTCACAAGACAAAACTAATTAAATAAATCTTAATTCTATTATTCTGTCAATCCTGAATTATCTGAGTATATCGAACAGATTGTTTATAGATTATCTGACCACCTCAATCCTCACTTGAACCTTGATCCATAGTTTTAAAAACTTGTTTCCCTAAAAATAAAGGTAGATAACTGACCCCATATGTTCTAATAAAAGGTATAAACCATATTGATCCTAAAAAATTAGATATCATAAATGTCTTTAAGGATAATAAGTTATAAGTCAAAGAAAACTTAGATACCTCATACCCAAATCAACCTCCTAATACTCTTACAATCAAAGCTAATAATTTTAAAGTAGTTGGTAAACAAATCATAGAAGGTGATGGAAATATAACTCAACTTAACATACAACCTCCTAAAATTGCCATCATGACCAACACTAATATTCTCTTCAACATAATTCATCCCTCATCATTTAATGGGTGAAATGATGTGGAATTAAATTCACCTGTTATTGAATAATACACCAATCGCAAAGAATAACATACAGTCAACCCCGTAGAGAAAAAATATATATAAAAAACTAAATATATTAATTTAAGACAATCTAACAATTTCTAAAATTAAATCCTTGGAGTAAAAACCAGCCAAAAAAGGTATACCACAAAGCGCAAGATTAGAAATATTAAAGCAAACAGCCGTCAGTGGTATTTGACTACAAATATTTCCTATAAACCGAATATCTTGGGAATCCTTCATATTATGAATTAATGAACCAGCACATATAAATAAGAGAGCCTTAAATAACGCATGTGTTAAAAGATGAAAAAAACTAATTTAGGAAAACCCATAGCTAAGATTCTTATCATTAAACCTGTCTTAAAGTTGATAAAGCAATAATCTTCTTTAAATCAAATTCAAAATTAGCCCCTAGACCCGCCATAAATATAGTAAGTCCAGCTATGAGCAATAAAAACTTAGACAATCAAGTATCCACAAATGCTCTATTAAATCGAATCAACAAATAAACCCCTGCAGTAACCAATGTTGATGAATGTACCAAAGCTGATACAGGTGTCGGGGCTGCCATAGCCGCTGGCAATCAAGAAGAAAATGGAATTTGAGCTCTCTTAGTTATAGCAGCCAATACCACTATAGTACTAATTAATATTATAATAAAAGAATCCTTACCAAAATCCAAGTAATACACATAATTTCAACTCCCATATGTCATTATTCACGCAATAGCTATGAGCAAGGCTACATCCCCAATCCGATTAGATAAAGCTGTCAATAAACCCGCATTATAAGATTTAACATTTTGCTAATAAATAACTAAGCAATAAGAAACAAGTCCTAATCCGTCTCAGCCTAATAGAATTCTAATTAAATTTGGTCTAATAATCAGAAATATTATTGATAATAGAAACATTAATACTAAAATAATAAATCGATTGATAGTTAAATCACCATGTATATATTCATCTCTATAAAAAATTACTAAAGCTGAAATAAACAATACAAACCCTATAAATAATAATGATATTCAATCAAACAAAAAGGTTATAACAATTGAGCTTCTATTCAAACTTAACACTTCTCATTCAATAAAAACCACTAAATCATATCTAATAAAATAAAAGCCTATAATTAGCAAAATTATTGCTACAATAATCAAAAATTAAAAAACTTAAAAAACAAATAGATAATGACCATAAAATGGTTTAAAGTAGTCACCTACATCACTGGTATCACAAACCAACATTTTACTTTAAACTATTTAAACACAATCACAACATACATAAATCTCCCTTTAATACTAAAATATTTAATGGTAGTCAATGAAGTAGGAGTAAAATAAATTCACGACTATAGCCGCTTGAACAAGAATAAATTCCAGAATATATCATACCATGTTGACTATAAGCATATAAATATAAAGTATACACTGCTCTAAAAAATTATAATAACATTAATATAACCATACACACTCATGATCAAGCAACTAATCTATTAAATAAACTAATTTCACCCATTAAGTTTAAAGAAGGAGGCGCAGCCATATTAGAGGAACTAAGGAGAAATCACCACATAGCCATTGAAGGCATAAAGTTCATTAAACCCTTGCTTACTAGCATTCTTCGTCTTCCTAGGCGCTCGTATGTAATATTTGCTAAAGCAAATAGACCAGAAGAACATAGTCCATGGGCAATTATAAGTGTATAACTCCCTCTAAACCCTCAAACTCTTAATGTTATTAAACCTCCTAGGACAATCCCTATATGAGAAACCGAAGAATAAGCAATTAAAGCCTTTAGATCCGTCTGATATAAACATACTAAACTAACTAATACGCCCCCTACTAAACTAATAGCAACTCAAACGTAATTATACTTTAATCCCAAAGAAACCATTATTGTATAAACACGTAATAGTCCATATCCTCCTAATTTCAACAATACACCTGCCAAAATTATAGACCCGGAGACTGGGGCTCCCACATGTGCCTTTGGTAATCATAAATGAACAAGAAATATTGGGATCTTTACTAAAAAAGCCAAAATTAAAACCAAGTAAAACATAACATTAAACAAACTTACATTTCTCAACAAGCTTAAATCCAAATTACCATAAATTCTATACACATTAAATAGTCCTACTAATAAGGGTAAGGAAGCCAATAAAGTATAAAACAATAAATATACCCCAGCCTGTAATCGTTCAGGTTGATATCCTCAACCTAAAATCAAAAACAAAGTAGGGATTAATCTACTTTCAAAAAATAAATAAAAATAAAATATACTCATACTTCTAAAAGTACAGTATAATATCAATAATAAAAACAAAACATAAATTTGAAATAATTGATTATAAAATTTAACGCGATAAACCGACTCTCTAGCCGTAATCATCAGTGCACAAATTCAAAATCTTAATAAAATTAATCCATAAGATAAAATATCCCCTCCAAAACAATAGCTTAAATTACAAAAGTCACCTGATAGGGTACCTCCCACAAAAAATATAAAAGTTATAAAATATATCAAAGATTGAACCACCCATCAATAATCAATTAAAACATAGGCGGATTAAAAATATGATCATAAATATAAATTTTAACATTGTAATACTCTAAATGTTTGAAAAAAATCACTACCATGAGTTCGAATTATTGAAACTAACACAGATAATCCTAAAGCCCCTTCACAAACAGAAAATGTTAAAAAAAACTATACTAAAATACAATTCATAATCAAAAAAATTCAAATATAAATAAAGTAACCCAAACAAACTCAATACAATAAATTCCAAACTCAACAATATAGATAATAAATGCTTTCGTTTAGAACAAAAAATACTAAAATCAAGACAACTCAACTTATATTTATTACCATTGTTTTAGTAGTTTAATAAAACACTGGTCTTGTAAACCAATATTAAGATTTTCTTCTAAAACTCAGAGGAAAGAAAAATTCTTTTCACTAATCCCCAAAATTAATATTTTATGTTTAAACTACCCTCTGAATTTTAAATTTAAGAATTCTTGTCTTCAATCTTCTTAATAGTATGATTTTTATACAAGCCAATCATCCTCTTGCTATAACCCTCATCATTATTGTACAAACATGTATTATCTCTATAACTGTTGGATTGATATCCTCCTCCTTTTGATTTTCCTACATCCTATTCTTAATCTTCCTGGGAGGTATATTAGTTCTTTTTATTTACATCAATAGTTTGGCTTCCAATGAACTATTTTATACTTCTATAAAAACCCTTGTCATTTCTTTACTATTTATAACATTAATTCTAATGATTTCATCCATAAGAGATCCGTATTTTACCAATATACTTACTAAAAATATGGACCTTACATCAATTGATCTAATATATTACTCCTTAAACACAGAGGCCACCCCTCACTTAATTAAACTTTATAATAAACCCAACCACCTCATTACCTTAATATTAGTGAACTACTTATTTCTTACCTTAATCGTAATTGTAAAAATTACAAACATCTTCCAAGGTCCTTTGCGACAAAAATTTTAATGGCCAAACCTATACGAGTATCCCATCCTCTTTTTAAAATTGCTAATAACGCTTTAGTAGATCTGCCTGCCCCCTCAAACATCTCCGCTTGATGAAACTTCGGGTCACTCCTCGGTCTTTGTTTAATAATCCAAATTGCCACAGGTCTTTTTTTAGCTATACATTACACTGCTAATGTAGATTTAGCTTTTTCTAGTGTAGCCCACATCTGTCGTGATGTCAACTACGGTTGACTACTACGCACTTTACATGCTAATGGTGCTTCTTTCTTCTTCATCTGTCTTTACCTCCACGTAGGACGGGGAATATACTATGGTTCATACAATTATATACACACTTGATCTACAGGTGTTGTAATCTTATTTTTAGTCATAGGAACAGCTTTTATAGGATATGTTCTTCCTTGAGGTCAAATATCTTTTTGAGGGGCAACTGTAATTACAAATCTTCTGTCAGCTGTTCCTTATTTAGGTATTGATTTGGTACAATGAGTTTGAGGGGGATTCGCAGTTGATAATGCTACCCTCACTCGATTCTTCACCTTCCATTTTGTTCTACCATTCATTGTTGCTATAATAGTTATAATTCATCTCTTATTCCTACACCAGACAGGGTCAAATAACCCTTTAGGTTTAAATAGAAACTCGGAAAAAATTCCATTTCATCCTTATTTCACCTTTAAGGACATTTTTGGGTTCATCATTATAGTTGCCATTCTACTATTATTAACTCTTCTCGAACCTTATATATTAGGAGATCCTGATAATTTTACTCCTGCTAACCCTTTAGTTACACCTGTTCATATTCAACCCGAATGATATTTCCTTTTCGCATATGCAATTTTACGATCTATCCCCAACAAGTTGGGTGGAGTAATTGCGTTAGTAATATCCATTGCGATTCTCCTCATTCTCCCCTTTACTGCAAACAATAAATTCCGTGGAATCCAATTTTATCCAATCAATCAAATTCTATTTTGATCTATAGTTTCTATTGTCATCCTTTTAACATGAATTGGTGCTCGACCTGTAGAAGATCCTTATATTCTAACCGGCCAAATCCTCACCGTCCTATATTTCCTCTACTACATCTTAAACCCTTCAATCTTTTATATTTGAGATAACCTAGTGAATTAGTTATTAAGCTTATGAAAGCATATGTTTTGAAAACATAAGACAGAAGTTCAATTCTTCTATTAACTTTACTAAATTAAATCCATTAAATAAATAAAGAATGTATAAAAACCCTCAACCCTAGAAAAAATAATAAAAAATTAAGTGATAAAGGCAAATAAGCCTTCCATGCTAAGTATATTAATTTATCATACCGAAATCGTGGGAGAGTTCCTCGAACCCAAACAAATATAAAGGCTAAAAAGGTTAACTTAAAAAATAAATAAATTGATAAAACATCTCCACCTAAAAAAATTACACAAAACTACATTCTTATAAATAAAATACTAGTATATTCAGCCAAAAAAATTAATGCAAATCCACCACTTCTATATTCAACATTAAATCCCGAAACCAATTCAGACTCCCCTTCTGCAAAATCAAAAGGAGTTCGATTAGTTTCCGCTAAACATGATGAAAATCATGCTAATATAAAAGGAAAAGTTAAAAACATAAATCACACATAGCCCTGAAGACTTATAAATCTTATTAAACAATAATTATCTACCAAAAAATAAATCTTAATAAAATCAATGCCAATCTCACCTCATAAGAAATTGTTTGAGCAACAGCCCGCAACCCCCCTAATAGTGCATAATTAGAATTTGATGATCACCCCGCAATCATTACAGTATATACTCCTAAACTCGTACATACTAAAAAAAATTCCCAAATTAAAAGTAAACAAAGTTGTTAAAAAAAGATAAATTATTCAAGTCACCAAAGCCAAAAATAATCTAAAAACAGGAGAGAAATAATATATTAAATAATTTGATACTACAGGGTATGTTCCCTCCTTAGAAAATAACTTAATTGCATCAGCAAAAGGCTGCGGCAACCCAATAAACCCTAATTTATTAGGCCCTTTACGAATTTGAATATAACCTAAAACCTTCCGCTCTAATAAAGTAAGGAAGCCATCCCAATCAATACACAAATAATCAACATAACAACTCCTAACATTCTTATTAAAATCTCCGTTAACAATACTACTTGTAATACTCTTACATTTTTGAATTCTAAATTCAATGCACTTCTCTGCCAAAGTAGTATTTAATGTTTATCACCTATATTAAAAATTATTTTGAATATTTGGTCCTTTCGTACTAAAATATTCACTTATTATAAAGATAGAAACCGACCTGGCTCACGCCGGTCTGAACTCAGATCATGTAAGGATTCAAAAGTCGAACAGACTTATTAATTAAACTTCTACACCTAATCATATTCCTTAATCCAACATCGAGGTCGCAATCTTTTTTGTCGATATGAACTCTCAAAAAAATTACGCTGTTATCCCTAAGGTAACTTTATCTTATAATCGCTAGTAACGGATCAAATATTCATAAATCAGTGTTTGTAAAACAAAGAGTTATCTTTATCTTTGTGTCACCCCAACAAAATACGGTAAAATACATATTAATAATACCACCAAACAAAATATGTACAATTCCATATAAAGATCTATAGGGTCTTCTCGTCTTTCATATTTATTTAAGCCTTTTGACTCAAAAGTTAAATTCTATTTATTACACGGAGACAGTTAATGTTTCGTCAAACCATTCATTCCAGCCTTCAATTAAAAGACTAATGATTATGCTACCTTTGCACGGTCAAAATACCGCGGCCCTTTAATTCTACTATCAGGGGGCAGGCCCGACCTTAAATTCATCCCAAAAGGACATGTTTTTGATAAACAGGCGAACATTAAATTTGCCTAGTTCCTTCATGTAAATTTACATATACCAAATATCTTACACTTTTATATACTAATTTTATCATTATTACATTTACATTTATATTACGTAAATCACTTCAATATTCAACTTAATATTATTATAAAATCATATTACAATAAAATAACTTATAACATTATTCAACTGATGGCTAATTTAAAGCCTACACTTCTTTATAACTCCCTAATAATTATAAGTTCTATTCTAAAGCTTATCCCTTAAAATATTATACTCAATTAACAGTTAATATATTAATATAAAAACTACTATTAAATACTGAATTAAATTCATTTCTTGAAGAACCAGATATCTTAAAAACCGACTAATATTTCATTACAAATTTGCTATCCTTGATAATAGTACCACATTAACCAACATAACAAATTAGCTCTTTTTAATTCGGGAAAAATAAATCTCTATTTCAATTTTAATAAACCCTGATACACAAGGTACAATATCAATTTACTTTTCTAAAAATTTATTTTCAACTTTTTCAATTTCCCTTCACAGTACTACTCCACTACAAATAAATAAATTTGTTCTATTACTATACTAAAACATATACAATTAATGTTATTTCAATTAGATCAAAATTCTCCATTCATTAAATTTTAAATTGATACTTTCAAAATAATTCGAATCGCACGAACATCCTCTCAGTGTAAATGAAATGCTTCACTTTAAGCTTTATTTTGCATTCTAGATACACTTTCCAGTACATCTACTATGTTACGACTTATCTCACCTTATAATGAGAGCGACGGGCGATGTGTACATGTTTTAGAGCTAAAATCATATTATCATAATATAACAATATTACTTTCAAATCCACCTTCAAACGCACTACCTTTCAATGCAAGATCCATTTAAATTTTTCTATTGTAATCCATCTCTTACAAAATCAAGTCGATTATAACGTGTACTATCGATTACAGGACAGATTCCTCTGAAAAGACTAAAACACCGCCAAATTCTTTGAGTTTCAAGAACATAACTATTACTACTCAAGTAATGATATTTACAATTGGAATAATAGGGTATCTAATCCTAGTTTATAATCCAATTTTCAAAGCTTCGTATACTAATTCTAAACCCTAAATAAATTCAAAATTCTACCTTAAATATTTACATTCAAGTCTATCAAAAATTTACTAACTCCTACACTAATAATGTTCACTTTAACCCTACGTATAACCGCGGCGGCTGGCACGACTTTTGCCGGCTACATATTATATTACTAATTCCAAGTCACCTTGATAAATAATATTAAATACTGCAAATATATTTACTATTTAAGTTCATAAATCTATAATCACAAAAATTCACATGTAAAACATATAAAAAGTAAACAATTAAGCAAGAATAAAACTTTCTAAATCCATTATTAAACAATGGGTCAAGTATCACATTACCAATAATAACATAATATCACATAAGTATTAATATATAATATAATGAACTCATTTTGAGTATTTCCTGGCGTTGAATTTTCATCGCATTTTTCGCCCCTATACAATGAAAATATTCACTTATCTACAAAATAACATATGGGACCTATTCACCTAATACTAATAATTTCACCTTATAACCTCACTAATACTGTAGAAACCACCCCCCACAGTGACAGTAATAAATATTTAATTAGAATATTAATCATAGTATATTTGTTTTGTGTGTATATTTCTTGAAATATATACTTAAATAGATATATATTAATATAATGCATATTTAAAATAAATACTTTAATTTGTTACTAAAGATTAAATAGATAATGAATATAGGTTGTTATATATTTATACCAATATCTATGTATATATTATATAAACATTTATTAATATATAAATACATATAGAATATATATGTAGATATGCTAGAAATATCTATAAGATCCTCTTTTTCTCTCTCAAGTATATTTGTTATTAACATTATCGGGGGGTTGTATATCAATAAGTTATTATTTATTAATGTACCTTTTCTATATGTAATTAATATTATATAAATGTATATATATATATATAACTATTGTAACTGACCAAATTTTCTTACTAAAAATTAACTATTTCAAAAATAATCTTAAATAAAGCCTTTATTTAAAAAATTTTAAATTTCAGAAATTTTCAAAATTGTTACTAATCTTTATCAACTAAATCTATTTTAATTATTTTTTCACTAACCTCAAAATTTCCAAAAATTCTTTATTACCAAAAATGCAAAAATTGCGCACTTTCAAAAAAAATCTAAAAAGGAAGTACCACATCTCTTTAAATAGTTATTTTAATACTAATAACCACTTTGCACCAATTCTTACTATTCATACGTTAAAGTTTTAGTAATGAAGTGCCTGATAAAAAGGATTACTGTGATAGAGTAAATCATGTAATTTATTTACCTTCATTATATCTAATAGATTTAAACTATTTCCTAAAGTATCAAAAACTTTCGTGCTTCATACACCTAGATATATTCATAAACTTTAACAAAAAGGTAAGCTAAATATAAGCTAATGGGTTCATACCCCGTAAATAGGATTATCCTCCTTTTTAATCTTCACTACTCCTGCTAAAACTTTATTTACTACAACTTTAATTTTAGGTACACTCATTGCCTCTACATCAACTTCCTGATTGGGGGTTTGAATGGGATTAGAAATTAACCTCCTATCTTTTATCCCTCTAATAACTGATACAAAAAACCTAATATCAACAGAAGCTTCCCTAAAATATTTTTTAGTGCAAGCCTTAGCATCCGCTGCAGTACTTTTCTCTATTATTTTAATATTTGCATTCTCTAATAATCCTTTTTATATAAACACCGAAATCTTTTCAACCCTGATATGTTCAGCATTGCTACTAAAAATGGGAGCCGCCCCCTTCCATTTTTGGTTTCCAGCAACAATAGAAGGTTTAAGATGAAAAAACTGTTTTGTTTTAATGACCTGACAAAAAATCGCTCCCCTAATATTGTTAGCATATATTATTGAAATAAACATTTTCATTAGAATAATTATTCTATCCTCAGTACTAATTGGATCCTTAGGAGGATTAAATCAAAGCTCTCTACGGAAACGAATAGCTTATTCTTCTATTAACCATATTGGTTGAATAATTGCCGCCATAGTAGTAGGAGAAAACCTATGGGAACTATATTTTATTATCTACACATTTCTCACCTTATCCATTATTTTAATGTTTAATGTTCATCGCACTTACCATATCAACCAAAACTTCTTAACAATAACTAATAACCAAATTACAAAATCGTGTTTATTCCTCCTTCTTCTTTCTCTTGGTGGTCTGCCTCCTTTCTTAGGATTTCTACCTAAATGATTGATTATTCAAACCTTAGTTGATCTAAATTATCAATTCATCGTCATCATCATAGTAGTTATAACTTTAGTAACACTATTTTATTATCTTCGATTAACATTCCTTGCATTCCTATTCTCCTACACTAAATTAAAATTAACTTTAATTGGTTCTTATAATCACACCTTTTTACCCCTCCTATTAACCTTTACTGGAATTTCAACATTGGGATTACCCTTCTGTTCTGTTATCTATTTTATACTTTAAGGCTTTAAGTTAATAAAACTAATAGCCTTCAAAGCTATAAATAAAGATAGTGTCTTTAAGCCTTAATAGGTTTTACCTACTCCTTTAGAATTGCAGTCTAATATCATTATTGACTATAAAGCCTGGAAGGGGAGAAGAAATCTCCTAAATAAATTTATAGTTTACCACCTATAATCTCAGCCACCCTACCGCAACAATGACTTTTTTCAACTAATCATAAGGATATTGGAACATTATACTTCATTTTTGGTGCCTGAGCAGGAATGGTAGGTACATCTCTCAGCTTATTAATCCGTGCAGAATTAGGACAACCAGGTTATTTAATTGGTGATGATCAAATTTATAATGTAATTGTCACTGCTCACGCATTTGTAATAATTTTTTTCATGGTAATGCCCATCATAATTGGAGGATTTGGAAATTGATTAGTTCCTCTAATACTTGGGGCCCCTGATATAGCCTTCCCTCGAATAAACAATATAAGTTTCTGATTACTCCCCCCTTCACTTGTCCTATTACTTAGAAGCAGTTTAGTGGAAAGCGGTGGAGGTACTGGTTGAACAGTTTATCCCCCTCTTTCCTCAGGGATTGCTCACGCCGGTGCTTCTGTTGACTTAGCAATTTTCTCTCTCCACTTAGCAGGGGTGTCATCAATTCTTGGAGCCGTTAATTTTATCTCCACAACCATCAATATACGAGCCCCTGGAATATCACTAGACCAAACACCTTTATTTGTATGGGCTGTAGCTATTACCGCTCTTCTTCTCCTCCTCTCCTTACCTGTTTTAGCAGATGCTATTACTATATTACTCACTGACCGAAATTTAAACACCTCTTTCTTCGATCCTGCGGGTGGGGGAGAGGGAAAAAAGAGAAGCATTTGGTACTTTAGGAATAATTTACGCAATAATAGCAATTGGTCTTCTCGGATTCGTCGTATGGGCACATCATATATTTACTGTAGGAATAGACGTAGACACACGGGCCTACTTCACATCCGCCACTATAATCATTGCGGTCCCTACAGGAATTAAAATTTTTTGTTGATTAGCTACACTTCACGGAACCCAATTAACTTATAGCCCAGCTTTACTTTGAGTATTAGGATTTGTTTTCCTTTTTACTATCGGAGGACTAACGGGGGTTGTGTTAGCCAACTCCTCAATTGACATCATTTTACACGACACATACTATGTCGTTGCTCACTTCCACTATGTTTTATCTATAGGAGCAGTATTTGTAATTATGGCTGGATTTATTCAATGATATCCATTATTTACAGGTTTAACCCTAAACCCTAAATGATTAAAAATTCAATTAACACTATATTTGTAGGAGTAAACTTAACATTCTTTCCTCAACACTTCTTAGGACTAGCTGGTATACCACGTCGATACTCTGATTATCCAGACAGTTATACATCTTGAAATGTTGTTTCAAGCCTAGGGTCAACTATCTCTTTTATTGGAATTATCTTCCTTATTTTCATTATTTGAGAGAGTATAATCTCAAATCGAACTGTTTTATTCCCTATAAACATGGTCAGTTCATTAGAATGATACCAATCCTATCCTCCGGCTGAACATTCATATTCTGAACTACCCATATTAACTAATTTCTAATATGGCAGAATAGTGCGGTAGATTTAAGCTCTACATATAAAGTTCACCCTTTTATTAGAATATTAAAAATATGGCAACCTGATCGAATTTAAATCTACAAAATAGTGCCTCTCCTTTAATAGAACAATTAATTTTCTTTCATGATCATACACTTTTTATTTTATTAATAATTACTGTTCTAGTAGCTTATATTATAGGAAGTTTATTATTCAATAAATTTACACATCGTTATCTACTTGAAGGACAAACAATTGAAGTAATTTGAACAATTCTCCCTGCAATTACACTTATTTTCATTGCCCTTCCATCTCTTCGACTTCTCTATCTACTTGATGAATCAATAGACCCTCTTATTACAGTAAAAACTGTGGGTCATCAATGATATTGAAGTTATGAATATACAGACTTTACTACTCCCTATGAATTTGACTCATATATACTTACTTACAACGAAATGCCTACAAATGGTTTTCGGTTATTGGACGTAGATAACCGAACTGTACTTCCTATAAATACCCCTGTTCGAGTTCTAGTCACTGCCGCTGACGTCCTCCATTCTTGAACAGTCCCAGCCTTAGGAGTAAAGGTTGATGCTACCCCAGGTCGATTAAACCAAACAAGTTTTTTTATAAATCGACCTGGATTATTTTATGGTCAATGTTCAGAAATCTGCGGGGCTAATCATAGCTTTATGCCCATTGTAATTGAAAGAATTAATATTAACTCATTTATTAAATGAATCAATAACATAATAAATTCATCATCAGATGACTGAAAGTAAGTACTGGTCTCTTAAACCATTTTATAGTAATTAACACCTACTTCTGATGAAGAAATTAGTTAATTCATAACATTAGTATGTCATACTAAAATAATTAAATACTTTAATATTTCTTTATTCCTCAAATAATACCTATAAATTGATTAATTTTATTCTTTATATTTTCGTCTACTCTTATCTTATTCGCGATTATAAATTAGTATATTTGCGTTCAATAATTGCAGAGAGCAAAGTGCGTCAATGTCTTTCTAGAGATTTCCGAAAAAATGAAAAATGTAAGCACGGTGTGTGTTCGAAAGTTAGGTTAGATTCCTGTATGTTAACTCAACTTCAGTTTATACAGAATACTTGATTTTACGGAGGTAGACAATGATGTACTAACTGATATTACTAATTTGATTAGATACAAGCAGTGGGTTATTCGGAGCAGACGAGCATATCTTGATGATATAGTCTAAGAGGTGCACCAGAATATTTAGCAAACGTTATGTTTAATGTTGACAATTTTGTACAGAAAGACATGTGATTTCATGTTTTCGTGCATTTGGAATTACATAAAATAGTATTTTGTGACGGGATTTGTGCGTAGTTGCCACTACATGTGGTTGCCTAGCTAGCAGTTGTGCGTAAATTGTTACAGGAAGTCATACGTATCTAAACTTCAATTTGCCGAAAATGAAGGGTGTACAGCAGGCTAATTTTATTTTCTTTTTTAGAATGTATATAGTTGTCACCTTTCATGCCTTACCTGAAAATTGCAGACAGCATCTGGTGTAAGTGTAACAGGTTCTTATCTAGCTGTACGCTGAAATTGGTCACTGTTTGTGCCTTACCTCGTGACTAATAAAGTGTTGTAACTACAGACTTGATAACCTGTTCTTTGATTCTTTAACATAGAAGAGCAATACATTTTCGTATACAAATGAAATTTCGAGGTCTCTGGTTCAGTTATGACGTCATAGCAGCCAACAAGTGCAGCTGGCAGCTGTTAGTAGTTATAACCAAGAGTCGCTAAATAGCGCTATCGGCGCTGTATCATCCGAAAGCTATGCATTTTTGAGAGATTTTCCGTTATTATATTTGTAACCTATTTGATATCAATTAATATGAAGTAATGGCCGGACTACACTTAAGGGGGCTGTCACACTGGATCAATAGAACAACCGCGATCTACCGACTAAAGAAAAAAATCCCTACAGACGACAGTCGTACCAGTCACACAGCATCGATCGTCAGCAAACAACTACGAGCGATCAGTTCGGTGTCAGCAGTGAGGCGAGCAAGTTGTTTCAGTTCATGTGCTACGTGTGAAAAGTGTTTGCTTGTTCCTGTCCTCTTTTGTGATTTCCGTTTTTCTTATTAACTACTTGTATGAAGTGTATAGGATGACAGCCTCCAGTGGAGGAGATGGTCAAATTACAGGGGATTTTATACCAGTTAGTAGGGAAGAGGAATTACCTATGAATGTAGAATCTTCTGTAAATTCTACCTCTCAACAATCTACGAATTATCAGACATCGCTACAACGAAATAATAATGATAGTAACATTTTCAACGTCCAAGTCGAAAAGGAATATTATACCCATTCCCACCGTGGACCATACCTAGTCTTTATTGAATCTACCGAAAACAAGAATCTTGGTCAGCTTCATCCTATGGCGTTGGGACGTCATTTCTATGGCAATCAATCGCACGTAAAGGGAGAAATCGCTTACAAGCCGTATTTGATAATGCCGATCAGGCTAACAATTTCTTAACTTATCCTATACGGTACTTGACACATTAAATCTCAATGCATATATTCCTTCGTCCAACGTTGTAAGTGTGGGCATTATTTGCGATATCGATAAAAGCTTAACTGATGGAGACATTCGAACATACCTCACATCGACTGTTCCCGTTAAATTGGTTCAAAGTCTTAAACGTAGAGTAGTCCTAATGAGGGTATAGGTTATGTTCCGACAGGTTCTATTAAAATCATATTTCGTACTCAACATTTACCACAGCACGTGTCACTTTTTCAGGTGTATTTACATGTTGAACCGTTTATTTTTTCTCACACTCTCTGGTGTACATGTTTACGATACGTTCATACCTTTCGATGCGGAAATTGTACACTTGGACACACCACTGATCAGTGCACGGAACAATACCACAAATGTGCTTATTGTAAGGATAACCATTTGACCGGATCATCGTTATGTCCAGAGCAGAAAGATCAGCAAGAGATCAAAAAAGTGATGTGTGTAGAACATGTTTCATTTACAGATGGTAAAGCGAAAGTCGCACTACAGGCTTATTACCCACAACAAAATCCAGAGGACTTCCCTTCCCTTACTCAGGACAACCGCTCCATTTTCCAGTTATAACGAAAATCCACGAGAAAGGAAGTTTACGCACGTTCTCATGAAACGTTGCGGCCCATGCCAGCACTAGGCTTTGATAAAGAGGGTTACATGGTTCTCCTACGTCACAGAAGTCCAGTTGTACCGCCTCCACCACAGACCACAGCTCTACCTTCTACTGTTTCTAATCCGCCGAATACGGTTCATAGTTACGCGACCGTTCATAAAACATCAGCATTTACAAATGCAAAGGACGCATATACAAGAGGAAATTCAGAGAATTCTGTTTCTGCTACTAAAAAATTTGGGAGGAAAATCACGAATTTCCCCTGTTATTTATCAGCTACAAGAGAGGATTGCACATACGTTAGCACTTAATGACCTACCGGTACGCGTTTTACAGTGGAACGCAAGGAGCCTAATACCTAAAATTAATGAATTGCAATTCTTGATAAACGAATTTTTACTAAT
The DNA here is from genome assembly GCF_040414725.1 of Anabrus simplex. NCBI lineage: Eukaryota > Metazoa > Arthropoda > Insecta > Orthoptera > Tettigoniidae > Anabrus > Anabrus simplex. The sequence goes on along the minus strand of NC_090277.1, from coordinate 36,982,608 downwards.
AAAATTGTCTTACAAGAAACCTGGTTTCCTTCTTCCATCAATTTTCACCTACCGGGATTCAATATCGAATGCCAAGATAATAATGGAACTACAGGGGTAGCGACCTTCATTCATAATAATATTCCCTACCAACATTTCAATGTTACGTATCACATTCATAACATGTTTTGCTTGGAATTATTCACAAAAGTCCCATTTAATTAACATATACTGTCCTCCGGAAGTGTATATTACTGTACAGCCTCTCAATAGTCAAAGTTTTTTTGGTCAGTTTGATAATTTAGAGCCCCTAATTATATTGGGAGATGTAAATTGCCACCATACTTCTGGGGGAAGTGAACGGGACACTGCTAAAGGAACACATCTACTTGAATCTCAACTTCATGGTTTAATAATGCTGTATAACGGTTCTCCAACGAGAATATCTCCACCTGGTGCACCACCAAGTGCTGTTGATCTAACTCTTTGTAGGTCTCGTATGACCCCGAATACAACATGTCAGACATTTGCCGACACTCACTCCAGCGATCATTAACCAATATACTTCTCATACGGAACAGGTACCTCCCGCTTGACTTCCAATATGAACCAACATCTTAGCAATGAGCGGTATTTTCGTAATTTCGACGAACAAACTTACTGCACATTTGTCCATGACCACCTTCGCAATAGGCGGTAACAGATACTACATATTCCGACCTCATACTTATGCTTTATAATTATATAAAAACGTTCATCCCTATAAATTAACTGTTCCTAAATCTTAGCGTCCATTTCAGTTTATCGATTGGTGGGATGGTGAAGGTCATAACATGATTCTACAGCAGAAACTCTTATTTCAATGGTATAGAAAGGCTATGATATTACATAAGTATTTAGAGTTGAAAAGATATAACGCGTTCATCAAGCAATTTTTAAATGGAAAACGACGAGTTTCCTGGCGATCATTCATATCCTTGCTCGATCAACACACATCCTGTCTCAAGAACGCCATCCGCACTCTTACCCGCCTTGCACATAATAACACTCGCTCTGTTATACTTCACGACATTCTTCTCCCATTTCCTACCTCTCTTACACCGGATTATCGAGTTCCCCGTCCTATTCATTCTCCTCGTAACTCATCTTCTCAATACACCACCTTATTGAATCCAATCAAGGTCAGTGAACTACAATCTCTACTAGCCTCCGCTAATGGTACCTCCCCCGGCCCTGAGGGATGTACAAACTATTCTTGCTCAAGCAGCAGAAATGATGAATAGTGTTCCAATATACTTATGATTAATTGAAAAGGTCATTGTTGCGGGAGGGTGGCTGAGATAAAAAGCGGTAAGCTGTAAATTTATTTAGATACATTATGCTTTAATTTATTGTTACCTTCGTCAGCACATCAGGTCCTGCTTTCCTTTTAATGACATTTTAACCACTTCACATATAACGGCATAATGGAATATTTTCCATTTAGTACCGATCCTCAAGCCAGGAAAATCCCCGACCGACCCAAGGATTCATCGAGGCATTGTATTAAGTTCATGCACCAGAACAATCTTCCTGGAAATAATCTTAAAGCGATTAGTGTGGATACTGGAACATTATAACCTACTTCCGAAAACCCAATATGCTTTCCTTAAGGGTAGAAGCACGCAAGATCCTGTAAGTATGTTGATAATTGATCCTCTATTATCACGACACAGAAATCACAGTAAAATTACGTTCTTTCATGATATTAAAGACGCATATGGATCAGTACCCTTGAGCCTGTTATGGACACACCTGGCTTCGAAAGGATTCCCGAACACTTTTATTACACTTTTGGAATAGTTATATACGTATCGTAATCTTCTTATTAAAACAACACTCACAAGTATTCACGGTCGCCAATGTTCACAGGGTTTGTCGCAGGGGGATATACTCAGCCGGCGTCCTTTTTGTGCTTTTTATGGGTGAATTAGAGCGAATAATTACATGTAGAGCAAGAGTATTAGCATTTGCAGATGATTTCGTCCTATATGTCTCGCATAAAAATATAGATGAATGTAGGAGGATCATTGTCCAGGTAATGAGTGACGTCATAGACTCGTTACACGGTCATGGTTTTACACTTTATGACAATAAATGCGTGGTTATGCATTTTACTCATAAACGTGCCTACAATCGTTCTCCCCTATCTTTCGAAGGATTTTCAGTACCTTTCGTTTTACAACATTTCTATCTTGGTATTATATTGGATCACAAATTGACGTGGAAACACCATGTATATATGATTCGACAAGAAAACGGATAGCTTTATTAAAATATTACGCAGGGTTACACGTCGAAACTGGGGTGCTGATCCCATAAATGCTAGTACCCTTTATCGTGCTACCGTCCGCTCTATAATGGATTATTGTGCGTTCTTCATCGATATGGCACCCTCTTCACCGCTCGCACACTTAAATACTATCCAATTCCAAACATTACGAGTATGTATAGTCGCACTCAAAACCACCCCTACCAACGCTTTACCGATTGAAACAGGCTACCTAGACAAACTCTCGCTAATAAGTACATTGACTGACAGAGCAAATGCAACACCAAGAAGGAGTGGTCAGAACTTTATGCCAATTGCAGGGTAGACTGACGTCACTGAGGTATGCTCATGATGTGAAATGCGCCGCTGTGCTGCGCACGTAGCGAACGATAAATGGGACACGGCGTTGGCGAATGGCCCACTTCGTACCGTGATTTCTCAGCCGACAGTCATTGTAGAACGTGTTGTCGTGTGCCACAGGATACGTGTATAGCTAAGAATGCCAGGCTGCCGTCAACGGAGGCATTTCCAGCAGACAGACGACTTTGCGAGGGGTATGGTGATCGGGCTGAGAAGGGCAGGTTGGTCGCTTCGTCAAATCGCAGCCGATACCCATAGGGATGTGTCCACGGTGCAGCGCCTGTGGCGAAGATGGTTGGCGCAGGGACATGTGACACGTGCGAGGGGTCCAGGCGCAGCCCGAGTGACGTCAGCACGCGAGGATCGGCGCATCCGCCGCCAAGCGGTGGCAGCCCCGCACGCCACGTCAACCGCCATTCTTCAGCATGTGCAAGACACCCTGGCTGTTCCAATATCGACCAGAACAATTTCCCGTCGATTGGTTGAAGGAGGCCTGAACTCCTGGCGTCCGCTCAGAAGACTACCATTGACTCCACAGCATAGACGTGCACGCCTGGCATGGTGCCGGGCTAGAGCGACTTGGATGAGGGAATGGCGGAACGTCGGGTTCTCCGATGAGTCACGCTTCTGTTCTGTCAGTGATAGTCACCGCAGACGAGTGTGGCGTCGGCGTGGAGAAAGGTCAAATCCGGCAGTAACTGTGGAGCGCCCTACCGCTAGACAACGCGGCATCATGGTTTGGGGCGCTATTGCGTATGATTCCACGTCACCTCTAGTGCGTATTCAAGGCACGTTAAATGCCCACCGCTACGTGCAGCATGTGCTGCGGCCGGTGGCACTCCCGTACCTTCAGGGGCTGCCCAATGCTCTGTTTCAGCAGGATAATGCCCGCCCACACACTGCTCGCCTCTCCCAACAGGCTCTACTAGGTGTACAGATGCTTCCGTGGCCAGCGTACTCTCCGGATCTCTCACCAATCGAACACGTGTGCGATCTCATTGGACGCCGTTTGCAAACTCTGCCCCAGCCTCGTACGGACGACCAACTGTGGCAAATGGTTGACAGAGAATGGAGAACCATCCCTCAGGACAGCATCCGCACTCTTATTGACTCTGTACCTCGACGTGTTTCTGCGTGCATCGCCGCTCGCGGTGGTCCTACATCCTACTGAGTCGATGCCGTGCGCATTGTGTAACCTGCATATCGGTTTGAAATAAACATCAATTATTCGTCCGTGCCGTCTCTGTTTTTTCCCCAACTTTCATCCCTTTCGAACCACTCATTCTTGGTGTTGCATTTGCTCTGTCAGTCAGTGTATATACTCAAGCATTTAGCACTGGTACAGTCTCCACTTATCCCCAAGTTGAAACTATTGCATGAATTATTCATAACAATTGTCAAGAGTTGAACGAACCCCTGCCCTATATAATGCATATACGTTCATCTGTACGCAACGAATTGACTTCCTACGTATGCCCAAACTTCCCATGTATTCCACACCTTTTGAGAGTTGGTGTTTTATACCTACTATTATATTTTTTTCGACTGAGGCTTTTCTGAGTAAAAAAACGAAATTTTACCATCTCTTATTTAAGTTCAAAAGAGTTCAAATCTCCTTATCTGATGTTGAAGTTAGCACTGCAACCGATGGTGATAAATCAGAAAATGGAACCGTCGCAGCCTTTTTTATTTCCAATCCAAATACACTTACAGAGTTCCACCTTCCCTACCATTGTTCTATATTTACCGCCGAATTATTCGCAATCCGTCAAGCTCTCCTTCACATTTAGAAAAAATCCTATTAAAACGTTACTATATATTCGGATGCTAAAAATGTCTTAGGAGCCTTATTCTCTCATTCGCCTTCACATGTCAATTACTTATTATATTATCATAACCAGGCTGGTTCGTGCATAGCCTTTTCATGGATTCCTGGCCATGCAGGAATTCCTGGTAACGAGAAAGCTGATTGTGCTGCTAAACTCGCAAGCAATCAATCTACTGCACCTATTTCAATCGCGATTCCCCCTTTAGATTACCTATCGGTAACTCATACTGTCGCCTGTCAGTCATGGCAAGAAGAGTGGCAAATTTCTTCCAGTACAAAATGTATATTTTTATCAACTACAACCTATAATCCCACTTAAACCGTGGTATTTATATGGATCTTATACACGTTGGCATATCACGAACTCCTCAATGTAAAGCACGTTTTCATCTTGCTCAACAAGCTTCCTGTGTGTTTAGTTAGTTTAGTGGTGATAGCAATCATATCATCTTTCAATGTCCAATTAACGATTTATCTCGAAGAACTTTCTTGTCTTGTTTAGAGAAGGTGGCTATACCCCTTCCTATCAGTATATCTTGCTTGTTATCAACACTTTCTCCTAATCTCATTGATAGTTTAAAAAAGTTTCTTGATGACGCTAAAATAGTGTTGTAATAGTTCTACTAGCCTAACTTCTGCAACTCAGTTCCACCGCGAAACGTGTCTCTCATTTCATTTTTCGTATGCGTATTATAATGCCCACGTAAATAGCCAATTTCGTGTCATATATATACTATATTATGTCATTACTGGATTATCATTCACGATCTCCGAGTGCATATTAATCAATAATTCAGCTTATGATATATGCAGGAGTGTATTTATTAACAAGGTTATACTGACTGGGCGATAATCAAGAATCCAACCCCTTTAGAAGAAGAAGACGGACTACGGGCGATGAAGATCGACTGGTTTGTGGAAACAAGCGTGTCCGTTTTCAGTGGCAATCGCTCGATAATGGCGAACGTAACATTGTGCTCTGTTGATGAAATCGAAACATTAATTTGCCTAATGTATGAAGCAAAGTGTTGTATAATCCTAGACTCCGTGGATAGAGTAATAGAGAGACCGTGAATTTCGTATGGCTTTCTATAGCGTAGAGAATTGGGACGAATACTGGTAAGCAAGTATTGGCTTTATTATGATTTTCGTTATGACTAGTGTTATCTTAGATTAATTATTGATAAAATATATTTTACGGAATAGATTGGTAAAGAAAGTTACATCAAGAGAAGTAGTAATTATAATTCTTATGACTTAATTGAAGAAATGTTAGGAAAACATAAGCATTGCTTACCAGAACCTGACCTCCATCTCGTACCCCTAATGAAATGAACACCATTGTTCGCTTTAATGACAAATAAATGTATGCCATTAGTACTACCGGTACATGTACTACATCTATTGTACCAGGAAAGCCTAGGTCCTGGTCCATATTAATTGAAAGAAACATTACTTCAGCATAAAAGATCCGACCGACGTACGAACATCTATGTAAAGAATGTTCCAGTATGTGCCAGACCCTACGAGTGCACTAGGCGGAGTCAAGTGACGTCACCTGTCGCTTGAAGCTCACCTCCCCTAGAGATATTTCTCGAAAGAATTTTTCTTTTACCAGCTTTTTAACACCTTAACCAATTTCAACGGGACAAACGCTGAATTATAGCGGACGTCATAAAAGTTAATCCCTGTGAATTTCGAATTAATTCTTCCCATGGTTGTTGAGTTATAATAATTTAAAATTTCAACGAAATTACGTAATCACGGTCACATGGCCGAGAGAGATGCTACCCCTCCCAGCGCTGGTATCTATATATGCCAAGGCCAGCCAGCCAGCAAGCCAGTATAAGGACGAGTAGACAGCTGTGTGAGTGAGACAGAGGAGAGACCGGCCCGCGTACAGTATGCTCGCGCAGTCACGGTGAAAGTACTTTCCGTCGTATTTCCGGAACGCGAAATTATATCGCTGACAGAATTATAAAAGACGTCGCATTATATTTAGTATATCGCGTCGCGACTACAGTCTAATCCTAAAGACATTTAAGAATGTAATACGAGTGAACTTATTGAAGTGCAAACATTAACTATTTTACGTTCACAGAATATGTCATTACGTGTAGACTTATGATTTTGAACTTCTGCAGAAACTAATGTGTAGAATCACCAGAACTCGTTTCTTTCCGAGTATTGAACTGTATTCCTTTATTCATGCCACGTCAGTATACGACTTACAGTAATTTGAGTGAAAATTAAGCACTTTTCTGAGGTAATATAACATTATAATAACAGGATAAGCAGAAAATAATTCTTAGTGACTTAATGACTGTGTTCAAAGACTGTGATTATCGACTTGCCTTTTCAAGTGTGAACTGTGCATTTATGAACGTTTCAATAACGACTGTAAATAGTAATTCATACAGGAAGGACTGTGATTCTTTCAATTACGCCATAAATAGTGTTCAACAGTCAATGACAGTGTCAGTGTTAACTACTCGCACTAAGTGAATTTTTCGTGTGCGAAAAATCACCCTAACGAGCTGCAATTCTACATGATCCAGTTCCAGCCGTCATCACCTCATCGGGAACGTCAACATGGTGTGTCAAGGGAACATCGCCGATCCTGATTCTCCACGGAACATTCCAGATGTCCATCCTTCTACATTTTGTAGCAACATTTCTTGTCATAAGTGAGTAATAACAAACTGACTAAATTTTTTTTTCTTCATTAATTTGTGAACAGTGGAAACTTCAGTGTCGCGTGTGAACAAATATTTCAGAGTTTTCGTAATTTCTCAGAAGTGATTAATTTAATTTCAAATTTCAGATTCATATCTCGTAGAAAGACTCTAGGCTTTTCAAGTGTGCTATATATCAAGGGTGACGAACTGAGAACTGAAAACTATTAACCAAAATTTAATTTCTCATATCAACTTACAATTATAAGTGTGCTTAGGTTTAGAAAGACTTTAGGTGGAAATTCAATACCTCATATTCTCACATATGAAAGACTTTGAAATCAGTAGTATTTATGCCATTTTCATGAACAGAATTCAGGAAGATTACTTTCAAACTTTTAATTTCAATGCCAGATTTGAATCAAAAATCATATCGTAGGGTGAAGAATTAATAAATTGTTTTGAAAAAGATTTTTTAACAATCTATTATTCGCTCTGCGAGTCTATCCTACTCTGTATCAGCTCCAAAACCAAGTTCCACTCCCTGAGGTCCTACTCATGCCCTTTGCCCACAACTTTTTCTGGTACAGAGAGGATAGTAAAATAAGAGATGGCGCCGCAACTTTAGGGGCTCGATTTTGGAGCCGTGCTATAATAACAGATGACGTCGCAACTTCAAGGACTTGATTTGGAGCCGTGCTATAATAATAGATGATGCGCCAGTAATAATCGCAACATTCAGGGTTCGACTCAAGTCATAATAAATTGCATTTTGAGTACAGGATCCGACTGCAACTATTACGAACACGAAGAACTTGTTGTATTTGACTTATTCGAATATATCGGAAACATGGATAACTTACTTGCAGCAATCGAAGCTCTCAGGCTTAGCATTAACGATCAGAATGCTAAGATTGATAGGTCTAATTCTCAACTACAGGCGCAGATGGCAGAGTCTAATAACCAGTTGCAGGCTCAAAATATTCAACTTCAACAACAAATGCAGGCACAAAATACTCAACTTCAACAACAATTGCAGGCTCAAATAAACACACAAATAACCGCACTACAATCACAAATAGTTGACTCTAATTCTCAACTTCAAGCGCAGTTAACTGAGTCAAATAGTAAGGTTGAAGACTTAACTTCTAAAATTGACAGGACCTTGGACACTAAGTTTGCTGAAGCGGATAAAGTCATTAATAAAAGGCTCACTGAATCTAGTGCCCTTATCGAGCAACGATTCCGTGAAGCTGGAACTCGCCTCGAAAAGAAACTTACTGATTCTAGTGCACAAGTCGAAGCCACATTGAAAAACATGCGGGATCAGTTTGTTGAAAACTTAGAGTCTATTAAGGAAGAAATAAAGACAGAGGTCGTCAAATCTTTAGACAAAGATCTTAGAAATGTTCCTCCTTCCGTTCAAGCATTTTCCACTGAACTTAAAGATTTACGGACTGAATTTCAAGAATCCCATGGTAACATCTCACAAACTCAAGTAAAGCTAGCTCAGGTACAGGAAACCTTACGAGATGCATTAAAGAGCGATGTGGGTAAATTACGAAGCGAGATAGGATTAATTAAGAACACGCAAGGAGAACTCGACAAGCGTATTACAGGACAGCTAGACAGCACGCATACCCAGATAGCTGCTTTCTGTAAAGACGTACAAGTCATTAAAACTGACTTGAGAAATGAAATAACAAATTTAGACACCTCAATTAATTCTAAAATTAAAAGTTTGTCTGAAGAAATGAATCAAATTAAACTCAAAGAACAAACGACTGACGTCACAATTCCTGGTTCGTCGAGGGAAGTACACAGCACAACAACACTTATTAAAGTACCAGATGACAAACCAGTCAAATTTTCAGGACGTGACGAGTATACTGCTCGAGAATTTTTGTTAAATGTCGACGATTACCTGGAAGAGAATAGGGTAGATGATGATAGGAAACTTAGAGTAGTATCCAAACTTCTAGAAGGACGAGCCTTATCATGGTTCATAGCTTTTAAGAGCAACTTTAAAAACTATGACGACTTTAAAAAGGCACTTCTTAAACGCTTTTGGGATTCAGAAAGACAGCACCTTGTCAAGATGCAACTCTACTCTAGTAAATACAATACTTCAGTCAATACTTCCCGATATTCCGATTATTGCCTAATGCAATTAAAGAAGCTCCAGTTTTTAGATCCACCTTTGCCAGATATCGAACTTATTCAGATCCTGACACTTCAATATCCGCCTCATGTTCAAGAAATACTAGTCGCTGCCAACATTAAAACATTGGAGCATTTTGACGCTACTTTGCGTAGGTTAGATACGGCTAATACCCAATCTAGTCCGAAAACTAACAGGAGTCGAGAAATAAATACGAATTCTGCGGAAATAAAACCGCCGGAGAGAGAGGAACCCAGGACACGTGAAGAAGGCAGATTAAGCCCTACCAACCCAACCAGATTCCGGAATTTTAGACGTCAGAGGAATCAGGATAGACACCCTTACCAACCTAGGAATTTATGGAGACAGCACGAAAGCACTCCTGAAGAAAATCGTGAGTCCAGACGACGAAAACTTGAAAGTAGATGGAAGGATACACGGGAATACATCAGGGAGAGAAATCGTAATCCTGATGAGCCTGGAGCTACATCCCTGGAATACCAACGTCAATTCGGACCAAGAGAACAAAGATCACCTGATCCTGAATCAACAGGCGCTATAAAAAAACGCCGATCTCGCAATAGGGAGATTAACTACAGAACACGATGAGGACGAAATTTCAAATTATTGTACTGCTGTTATCAATTACTGGCATATTGACGATTCCGAATTATTATTCGAAGACGCACAAACACTAAGGCCAATTATTACACGTTCACTACCTGTCATAACAGTACGCACAGGCAACCTACAGGTGATTACGCTCATCGATTCTGGAGCGCAAGCTTCTTTAATTTCTGATAAGCTTGTAGACTCGCTTAAAGATCAGAACAATGTTTTGTTATTGCCTGCAGCTCAGATTAAAGTAAGAGGGATAGTTCCTGATAAAATTGTTAAATGTAAATCCCAGGCATTTTTAGAGTTTGAAATTAACAGTCAGACATTCGAACACATATTTTTAGTAGTATCACGTCTTAACTTCAACTTAATACTTGGATCAGATTTTATGATCAAATACAAAGGAACCATTGACTATGATGCCAACCTCGTAAGATTCAAGAATAATTCCGTAGGACTACAGCTGGTAGGACGAAGTGACCTGGAAGTTCAAGAGAAAGGAGCCCGTTTCGAAGAAGCCGGTGGTGACATTATTAAGCCCGCTGTAAGTGAGGTTGCGCCAGCCGTAGCGGAAAGTAGAAAGGGTGACCAAAGTGAGGACGATGCAGAGTCCCTATTCAATGAGAACTCCATCATAGGTCCGGACTATATAATGTCAATAGCCAGTGTGGTTGAAGACCCGGAAATTAAATTAAAATTGGAGGAGGCTAAAAATGACGTTCTACAGAAATTTGCATGTGTATTCGATGACAAGCCTGGAGAGGTAGCTGGCTATGAATATCATCTTGATGTAAATGACTTGTCCCCTTATCAGAAGAAACCATATCCCGTACCCGAGAAATATCGAGAAGAAGTTCGCAACTTAATTCATAAAATGACAGATGATGGGATAATTTCGCCTTGCGTAACTAAGTACTTGAATCCATTGGCCATAGTGCGTAAGCCTAACGGCAGTATCAGAATTTGCCTCGACGCAAAGGGTCCTAAATGACCGACTGACCTTAGAATATGACCGTCCTCCATTACTTAGGGATATTATCAGAAGATTCCACGGCATGAATTTCTTTAGTTGCCTTGACGGAATTTCTTCATACTATCACATAAAATTGGATGCTGAAAGTAGGCTATTCACAGGCTTCTTATTTGAAAATAGGACCTATGTTTTCAACAAAATGCCCTTTGGCATTAAGAACTCGGGAGCTGTTTTGATCAGAGCCTTGGAAAAACACTTATCAGAGGATGTAAAGGACATAACTACGATTTATGTTGACGACATTTTGATTGCCTCGAGAACTTTCGAAGAGCACGTGAAAGATGTCAATCTGGTCCTGCAGGAATTGGAGAAGAAGAATTTCAAGATAAATGCCCAGAAAAGTCAACTTTTTCAAACATCAGTATTATTCTTAGGACATGTAATTAGTGGTGATGGAATTCAACCCAACCCTGCCAAGATTAAGAGTATCATTGACTTTCCTAGACCTCAGCGCATTAGAAACGTGAGACAGTTCCTAGGACTTTGTCAGTTCTTTTCTCAACACTGTCCAGATTACACTGAGACGGTAGCTCCTCTTCAGCAACTGCTACGTAAGAATAATAGATGGAAGTGGACCGAAGAATGTGAACGAGCTTTCCTTGCCACCAAGGACATGTTGAAAAACTCTGTTAAACTAGTTTATCCGGATTTTTCTCTTCCATTCTTCATAGAGTGTGATGCCAGCTCTGTAGGAATAGGCGCAGTACTGTATCAAGCGAGACCTGAAGATCCCGATTACAGACTTTTCATCTCGTTTCTAAGTAGAAAACTACGACCTCACGAAAAGTCTTATACTATAACTGAACTCGAAGCTCTGGCCGTTGTTTTTTCTCTCCAGTATTGGAAGAAAATTATCTACGGCTATCCCATTACGATTTACACAGACCATAAAGCTCTGACATTCATACTGTCATCTGACATGACGAATGAGAGAGTTTCCCGATGGGCTCTTTTTATTCAACAATTTGACCTCACAGTAATACATAGGCCTGGCCGGAAGAATGCATTAGCAGATGCCCTCAGCCGTAACCCTGCTGAAGTTATAGAAGTTCACGAGGTTAACATCATGACTGATGATGACGAAGAATGTCTTCGCAAACTTCGTTACCTTGCCCAGATGCAACGAAGAGACGCCAATTGTAGGGAATTAATTCGATTTTTATCAGGTTCGATTCCCGCCAATGATGATGAATTCCCACGTCTCCAACGACTCTCTTCAAACTTCTGTTTACGGGATGGGATTCTTATGAAATACATTGATTTAGCCAAGACGCAATGCAGGATTTATGCACCTGTTAAAATCAGGAAGGCTATTATATGGCATTGTCACTCAATTTCAGGTCATGCTGGTACGGATAAAGTTCTCAACCTTATTAAGGAAAGGTTTACATGGGAATATCTTAGGCGAGACATTAGGAGAATTTTACGGTCCTGTGATTTATGCCAGCGGATCAAGTCAAATAATTATCTCCTCAAGGAATTTCCCAAACCGCTGATCCCGGAAAAGCCCGGAGAAATAATGGCAATCGATCTGTACGGCCCTTTGCCAAAGGCGACCAGGGGGAACAGACATGTCATTGTAGTTGTGGATGTCTTTTCCAAATATACTATGTTATTGCCTATCCAGAAAGCTAACGCCGGTAACATCTTAAGGAGGCTGAAAAAGAACATCATCCCCGAGATGGGAAAGCCTGAATACCTACTGACGGATCACGGAACGCAATTCACTTCCGTAGAATTCCAACAGGCTTTGGAAGAACTCAACATTCGACATATCATGAATTCTATTAGGCATCCGGAAGCTAACCCTGCTGAAAGAATAATGAGAGAACTCGCTAAATTCTGTCGAATTTATTGTAGTGAACATCACTGGAAGTGGATCGAGGTCCTGCCAGTAATGCAAAAAATTATGAACTCTATTGTGCATGAATCTACTAATGACATTCCTCTCAGCCTGCATCATGGGTCAAAACCAGAGCGACCTTGGGACAGAATTTTACCAGCTCTACCAAATGTTATTGTGCCGCAGCAAGTTAAGATCAACGACGCGCTGACCAGGTTAAGACATGCAGCCGCCCTCAGAGAACGACGCCAGCGTAATAGGAAGTTCAGAAGACCATTGAATCCTGGAGACCTTATTTTAATACGGAGACCAGCTACTTCCAACCCTGAGAGAAGGATTTACGCTAAGTTCTGTCCACTATTTGTAGGTCCTTACCGTGTCCGCACTGTATTGAGAAACGGGGCTTATGAAATTGTGAAACTGGACGGCACTTTCGAGGGTATTTATAACTCAGCCAATTTAAAACAATATGTACCACAGGAAGAGTAAAGCCTGGAAAAGAAAATCCTGCGTATTTTCTTTTCGTCCAACCAAGGGGAAGATGTACCAGGAAAGCCTAGGTCCTGGTCCATATTAATTGAAAGAAACATTACTTCAGCATAAAAGATCCGACCGACGTACGAACATCTATGTAAAGAATGTTCCAGTATGTGCCAGACCCTACGAGTGCACTAGGCGGAGTCAAGTGACGTCACCTGTCGCTTGAAGCTCACCTCCCCTAGAGATATTTCTCGAAAGAATTTTTCTTTTACCAGCTTTTTAACACCTTAACCAATTTCAACGGGACAAACGCTGAATTATAGCGGACGTCATAAAAGTTAATCCCTGTGAATTTCGAATTAATTCATCCCATGGTTGTTGAGTTATAATAATTTAAAGTTTCAACGAAATTACGTAATCACGGTCACATGGCCGAGAGAGATGCTACCCCTCCCAGCGCTGGTATCTATATATGCCAAGGCCAGCCAGCCAGCAAGCCAGTACAAGGACGAGTAGACAGCTGTGTGAGTGAGACAGAGGAGAGACCGGCCCGCGTACAGTATGTTCGCGCAGTCACGGTGAAAGTACTTTCCGTCGTATTTCCGGAACGCGAAATTATATCGCTGACAGAATTATAAAAGACGTCGCACTATATTTAGTATATCGCGTCACGACTACAGTCTAATCCTAAAGACATTTAAGAATGTAATACGAGTGAACTTATTGAAGTGAAAACATTAACTATTTTACGTTCACAGAATATGTCATTACGTGTAGACTTATGATTTTGAACTTCTGCAGAAACTAATGTGTAGAATCACCAGAACTCGTTTCTTTCCGAGTATTGAACTGTATTCCTTTATTCATGCCACGTCAGTATACGACTTACAGTAATTTGAGTGAAAATTAAGCACTTTTCTGAGGCAATATAACATTATAATAACAGGATAAGCAGAAAATAATTCTTAGTGACTTAATGACTGTGTTCAAAGACTGTGATTATCGACTTGCCTTTTCAAGTGTGAACTGTGCATTTATGAACGTTTCAATAACGACTGTAAATAGTAATTCATACAGGAAGGACTGTGATTCTTTCAATTACGCCATAAATAGTGTTCAACAGTCAATGACAGTGTCAGTGTTAACTACTCGCACTAAGTGAATTTTTCGTGTGCGAAAAATCACCCTAACGAGCTGCAATTCTACATGATCCAGTTCCAGCCGTCATCACCTCATCGGGAACGTCAACATGGTGTGTCAAGGGAACATCGCCGATCCTGATTCTCCACGGAACATTCCAGATGTCCATCCTTCGACATTTTGTAGCAACATTTCTTGCCATAAGTGAGTAATAACAAACTGACTAAAATTTTTTTTCTTCATTAATTTGTGAACAGTGGAAACTTCAGTGTCGCGTGTGAACAAATATTTCAGAGTTTTCGTAATTTCTCAGAAGTGATTAATTTAGTTTCAAATTTCAGTTTCATATCTTGTAGAAAGACTTTAGGCTTTTCAAGTGTGCTATATATCAAGGGTGACGAACTGAGAACTGAAAACTATTAACCAAAATTTAATTTCTCATATCAACTTACAATTATAAGTGTGCTTAGGTTTAGAAAGACTTTAGGTGGAAATTCAATACCTCATATTCTCACATATGAAAGACTTTGAAATCAGTAGTATTTATGCCATTTTCATGAACAGAATTCAGGAAGATTACTTTCAAACTTTTAATTTCAATGCCAGATTTGAATCAAAAATCATATCGCAGGGTGAAGAATTAATAAATTGTTTTGAAAAAGATTTTTTAACCATCTATTATTCGCTCTGCGAGTCTATCCTACTCTGTATCAGCTCCAAAACCAAGTTCCACTCCCTGAGGTCCTACTCATGCCCTTTGCCCACAACTTTTCCTGGTACACTATATTTTCTTTGTCACAATGTTGTAATTCCATGTGTCAGGGAAAATTTGTGCTAAAAAATGGCAAATTATGAGGGCAGGGTATCGATCTTGGAGAGATAACATACACCCCCCACAAGGTTCTGTTGTACAGAAAATTAAAAGTGGGTCTACTTTAGTGCCCTCAACTTTATGAAACCCTTCATTGCTGGAATAAGGTACAATTCTGTAATATTTTTTAATAGTAGGCCTACACTACAGACCAGTGTTCTAGTTGTAAAATTGTGAGGGGGAATATGCAGTGTGTAGGTCATAAGTTCTATCCACCTGCTCATTAATGTATCAGATATAACTGAAATTAATATAATCTAACCTAACAATCATGTTACTAAAATAATTATGGAAACTAATAATTTCTTAAACAGAAGGCTTGTGTACAGGCTAAAATTTAGCTCCGATTTAGAAGTATTTGCTAGATCTTCGTTTATCTTAGTGATTGAATTAAACAAAGTCAGTATCCAGTATTCGGGAGACAGAAGGTTCGAACCCCACTGTCGGCAGCCCTGAAGATGGTTTTCCGTGGTTTCCCATTTTCACACCAGGCAAATGCTGGGGCTGTACCTTAATTAAGGCCACGGCCGCTTACTTCCCACTCCTAGCCCTTTCCTGTCCCATCGTCGCCATAAGACCTATCTGTGTCAGTGCGACGTAAATTAACTAGCAAGAAGAAACAAAGTCATTAGGCTTTGTGTGAATATATAACTGAATATCATCTGCATACAGGTGATATTTACAATTGGTCAGCATCTCAGATAAGTCGTTCATGTGCAATGCGAAGAGAAGTGGCGACAATACTCCACCCTGAGCCACGCCAGCCTTAGTGGTTTGCCACGAAGATGTATTGATTTCCACTGATACACGCTGCTGACGATCACCAAGATAGGACTGTACCCAGGTTAAAGAACTGTAAGCAGTGGCGTATACTGAGGGCTACCAAGGCTATCAGTGAAGCCAAAACCAAATGCGAGGGATGGAAAGCTAAAGCACATTATATTGTAAGCATCTGACACATTGTTCCATTTGCAAACCTTGAAAGCAATGAGAAAAGACGTCGCACGTATTTCTGAGAACAAGGCTTCGGAGACTGCTTTTGCAGCCCAGACTCTGGTCCCGCTCCCCTCGACTCGCCTCCCGCGGCTTGCTGCTGTATGCCTACAGGCGCGGGGACCGGCGGAGCATAGGTGTGCTACGCTTCGGTCCGTCAGATCGCCTCTGCTAACTATCAACCATGCGTTCATCATCGTATATACTTCCTCACCTCATCCTTCTGACTTAATTATATATATAACGGAGTGCTGGTATTTCACATCCGCTTACTTCTACATCCTTGTAGGAAGACACTGCAGGCCTGCTGTTATAGGAGTAATATAGTTTTATTTTTATAGGTAGATCTGCTAAAGTGAAATGAAATCTTTCAGGTTTAGTCTTCTCTTTTGTTGGTTGGAATCGAACCCGTGATCAGGGGTCGCGCACCACCACTGATCTTCCGAGGAAGATAGTTAACCAGTGAACGATGAGTACGACCGCTGTAAAATTCAACACTGTTATTTAACGATTATGACGATGACGTTAATAATAATAATAATAATAATAATAATAATAATAATAATAATAATAATAATAATAATAATGGTGCATGACATCTGTGTGCTATTGTGTGCTATTTTGCTTAATGTCGCACCGACACAGATATGTCTTATGGCGACGATGGGATAGGAAAGGTCTAGGAATTGGAAGGAAGCGGCTGTGGCCTTAATTAATGTACAGCCCCAGCATTTGCCTGGTGTGAAAAGGTGAAACCACTGAAAACCATATTCAGGGCTGCCGACAATGGGACTCGAACCCACTATCTCCCGATTACATGGCATCTGTATAGGCTTGGTGGTGACCTAATAAGGATAAAATGAATGGCGAAGACGTCAAACACCCAGTTCCCCAAACCAGGGGAATTTGTTTTACGTCCCACTAACTACTTTTTAAGGTCTTCGGAGACGCCGAGGTGCCGGAATTTATTCCAGCAGGAGTTCTTTTACGTGCCAGTAAATCTATCGACACGGGGCTGTCGTATTTGAGCACCTTCAAATACCACCGGACTGAGCCAGGATCGAACCTGCCAAGTTGGGGTTAGAAGGCCAGCGCCTTAACCGTCTGAGCCACTCAGCCCGGCACCAGGGGAATTAACAGTATGAGGGGGTTGATTCTGAAACTCGAACCGGGGCCGTCGGGCCAAAGGCAAGCATTCTATCCATTTAGCCTCAAAGCTGGACTTCAATTTGCTAAACCTTAGGCTACCAACTCCATCGATCAGGTGTTGAGTACTGACGGTGGCAGAAGACAGGACAGTAGCTTGTGAAGCAGCCTTGACAAAACAGCAGGCTTCTGCGTTGGCTATTGGCTGCAGCTCAAAAACGCTTAAGGCCTGACGTTCCCTAAGCCAACTATCGAAAAGGGGTAACCTAAGTCTAGTGGTAGCCGACGTCTTGATACCAGCATACGCCAGTGGCTGTAAGCAAATTTCAGCGCCTGAAGTTTAGCGAGTAATACGTCTCTATCTACACAGTCGAAGGCTTTGCTTAAGTCCAAGAGAACAAGTATAGACATTGGTTCTTTATCTATCGCTATTTGCATGTCATTTATCACTTTAACTAATGCCGTTGTAGTACTGTGGTTTTGTCTGAATCCCTATTGTTATTTGTAAGTTGTATAAGATATTCAGTCATTTGCTATACAGTATTTTCTCCAATATTTTTCCTAATATAGGAAGGATACTAACTGGACGATAATCTTCGGAACTGTTGGGATTGTTGTTTTTAGGGGAAGGTCGGATTATTGCATGTTTCCAATTCGAAGGAAAGACTCCAGTCATGAGTGAGTTATTAATGATATGCGTGACAGTTGGAAGTATGAAATCCATGATTCTTTTTAAAAGAGACAGGTTGATTCCATCACGGCCAGTGGACCCTGACTTTGTTTCACTGAAGGCGCTCCTAACATCACTGGGAGTCACATGACAAAAGTAGAACTGCTCGCCATTATGTCTTGCTTTTGAGGATATTCTGTTAATTACTGCTGCTTTGGTCTGTTCGTCAATCTGAGAGGATCGTGAGCTAAAATATGAGTTTAGGTCAGCTAGTGGTACATTAAAGTTGTTGTCATTTGTCTTGTTTTTGCATAATTCCATTTCGCGAGGAGATTTCCAAATCTGACTAGAATTTTGTGTGTTCAAAATAACATAAGAGTGACGTATTTTATCATTTCTAATTAACTGTATTTTTCTGTTTCAGAGTTTTTTATATTTTCCGAAATTGTCAGATGTAGGATATTTCAAAACCAAACCAAACCCCATGGCACTACAGCCCATGAAGGGCCTTGGCCTACCAAGCGACCGCTGCTCAGCCCGAAGGCCTGCAGATTACGAGGTGTCGTATGGTCAGCACGACGAATCCCCTCGGCCGTTACTCTTGGCTTTCTAGACCGGGGCCGCTATCTCACCGTCAGATAGCTCCTCAATTCTAATCACGTAGGCTGAGTGGACCTCGTACCAGCCCTCTGGTCCAGGTAAAAGTCCCTGGCCTGGCCGGGAATCGAACCCGGGGTCTCCGGGTGAGAGGCAGGCACGCTACCGCTACACCACGGGGCTGGCTGTAGGATATTTCACGTAATAATTATAGGCTGCGTCTCTTATTTTCATCTGGTCGCGTATTTCTTGGGAATGCCATGGGTTTGAAGGTCTCTTTACCCTAACAATGCGTAGTGGTGCATGTATGTCATACAAAGACAGAAGTAGTTCGTTAAAACGATTTACTTTTCCGTCAATATCATTTATGAAGTGAATGCTGTGCCATGATATGTTAAGAGCATCTTTACAAAATGCGTCTTCATTAAAGTGTTTAAAATCTCTATACGTAATTAATTTCGGCTTGAATTTAGGGCACTTCAAGGAATATGCAGCGTAAACCATGTCATGTCGGGAGAGACCGGGAACGGACATTTGTCCATGAGTTAGTATTCGGTTGGTGTTATTAGTAATTATTAGATAGAGGAGCGTACGTGTGTTGGCAACATGATGTGCAGAGTTTAGGTGTAGTATTGCCAAATTAATGGATGAAAACATCTCAGTCAATCGTTTTGTTTCGGTAGATTTGTTTGTCAAGTCTGTATTAAAGTCTTCCATTAAAATCAGATGCTCATACCTGGGTGTTAGGTCATGTAGGGCTCCCTCCAGATTTGTGATGTTACCAGTCTTTGGTGGACGATACACCATACCAAGCAAGCACTTCGTACCGCGAACTATGAGCGCAACGAACGAGAATTCAGGGCTATTGGAGAACTCACTGGGGGATTTTAATATCACCTTATACTTCACATCATCCCGTATATACATACCAACTCCTCCACCGGGCTTACCGCTCCTGTCATTCCTAACTAATAAATAACCATTCATACTAACAAGAGATGAAGGTATAGACTGACGCAACCAAGACTCGGAGAATAGTATGGCATGCAGGTTGCAGGTTGAGAATATTTCAGATAATTCCGGGAAATGTGGGAGAATGCTCTGAGTGTTTACATAAGCTATTTGTAAGGAGGTAGGGTAAGGCAAAATAATGTCTTGAAGGTGATTAGCCGTAGCCTACTTAGGGTGGGGGCTGAGTGACCTGCTTGGGACTGTGGGCTGGCGAGGCTGAAACTAGAGGCATTTGTTTCCTGGTTGCTTGTTGCTGCCAACTTGAAATTTAACTGTAGTTATAAAAGGAAAAACTTCACTAGATAAAATTAAGAAACTAAAAATTGAAATTAATGAAAAAATATAGGCTATAGCTACAGTTGACATTCTGATTTAAATTCTATACAGCGGTATTTAGTTCACAGAGTGTCGGCTCATGGTTAGCGAATACGATCGAGATCTTCGCGGTTTGACACAGGTATTATACGTGTTCCTTGCTTTACATAAATTATGCCATCCTTGGACCACACGTTCTGCATACTGAACTTACTCATAGCGTCCTGCAGAAGCCGCAGTCTCTCTGTGGTTATGTCCTTGGTAATTGGTTTGTTTGTACCCGTGAGTTCCTTTTTGTTTACAAACATTGTATTTCTTTCCCGGTACGAAACAAACTTCAGAATTATGGGTCTTGGGCGGCCATTTTGACTTTTCCCAACCCTATGCGACCTGTCTATTTCGTTCACTGATACTTCCACCCCAATTTCACGAGCAATATCAATGACAATATTGTCCCTGTTTTCTGCTGCAGTTTCTTCCACACCAAACACACGCAAGCACGGTCTTCTTTGGTACTGCTCTAAACTGTCTAGTTTAATTTGCAACTCCATTTTTAGTTCCCTTATGGTCGTGTCTCTTCCAGCGTACGCTTTATTTCCTCGATCACACTCGTATTGAAATTGATGGTTTCCTTCAGTTGCTCTGCAACTGCCTTCGTCACCTGATCTTGGACGAGGTTAGCAAGCGTGCTGAGAGTTTCCTTGCTGCTCAGCGCTTCCTGCACTGCTTACTTCACAATGGCTCCCATTGGCACCTCTTTAACTTTGGGGGGCATTGTTGTTTTGTAGATATTTCGTTTCAGGTTTCACTGAATGCTCTGACGTAAATAACTGTGCAAGTTACAATAATGTATCATACTTACGACTGCTAAAATTCACTTCCTATTGCCGCACAAACCACGAGCCCCGTATTTTGTGACTATACACTATCCGCCATTAAGGAGTGACATAGATTTTCACAATGCACTGTTAGGACTCTCCTTTTTACCCCAATGTTGATTTTTGACTTTGTGTGTGTTGTCCATATGCATCTTCTTTACTCATATGAACACTTCCAAGCATATCTGTCCATCCTTTCAATATGAATCAGTTGAAGTAAAATGGAAATTTTGCCTTGAATTCCACCAAAATGTGTACCAAACACTACAAAACAATAATAGATACTAATAACAAGCACTTTGCATTCTATTTTTTGAAGTGAAGAGTATGCCATTCTAACAACGAAATACTATGGCCATCTACAGTAGAATGTTATTTAGGGCTGTTGCTCAGGTGGTAAATGATTTCATTTTGCTATGTCTTATATTGCCTGTCAAAACTGTTTGTATATACTGATTATATAAAGTTACATTTGGCAGAGTAGGGTGCAGGCTCTTGTATGATCTCTGATTAACTCATAGGGTAATTAAATTAAATTATTTTTTCTTTATTAATTAATTTCAAATAGCCAAAGGCTCATATCCAATAATTGTACAATACAATTTGTTTAGCATCTAAAATTAATATAGGCCTAATACATATATATTGGCTGCAATTATTACAAGCATGTAACTGTCATATGAGTGTTTTTAATAAATACTTTTTCTCCCATCATATCCCCTTAATATCACATCACATGAAATATAGTTTTTTAATTTGTAGTATAAAATCTAAAAAACTTTGGTAGAAACACCTGTCAAAATAGTTACAGATTAACTTTTTACCTTTGTTTTCCATTGTTCACATGGATCTACAATACAAGAAATAAAAGAAAGGGCCTATCTTGATGCCCTCAGTCGGCCTATATGTTATTAATATGTTATAAGTAACAGACATGAAAGTAGTGAGGATGGTTGCTGGAACAAACAGGTAAAATCAGTGGCAGTAGAGTACTTGGAATGAGAAGATTAAGGCTAAGTTACAAAGGTATAAGGTGGCAGGGAGGGATTCAGTTAGGTAGATCTGTAAGTGAGCAGTTTGTCCTATGTGGATGACTTGGTGTACTGAAACCATGCAATCTAATATCTTGCAACATGAAAAAATATGCAATGAGTATGTTATGAAAATTAGCCTTTTCAAGACTAAAGTGATGGCAGTAGGGAAGACACCTAGAAGAGAACTTAATTTCAGATTGAGAATAAGACTGGAACAAGTAGATAATTTTAAGTATGTATTTAGGATGTGTATTCTCCCAGGATGGAACTATAGTAAGCAACATTGAATATAGGTGCAGCAAACTAGTGCAATGAGCTTGTATATGCAGCAATTGTGCAGTTCTTGACACAGTAGGCCTACTACATTAGGCTATTGTTTTATCATTAACGTAACTAATATATTTTCATAGAACACATTAGTTTTACAAGAGTTGTTGCTCAAGAGTACCTGTGTGGAAAGACTGTTCCAGAGATTAGTTTGGGAGCTATTCTCAACACACAAGCACATTCATTGGGAATATGCTACTGATATCTGAAAACTTGGCAGGTATTATTTTGTCAGGGTAATAGAATGATGGAAACATGACAGCTTTTTCAGATTCTGTTTGGTTTAGCCTGTTTTATTGACGAATTCATTCTTCCTGTGTCTGAATTCCCCATTTTAAGTCTTTAATGTGCCTCATTTTTTAAAGAATCTTTTTTACCCTTTCTCCAGCTCTTCTATTTCTGCTATTTTCATGGAGAACAGACAATCTGCTTAAATTACGGTCTTGTAATGCCTGATTTTAGTTTTAATGGAGACACTCTTCTTAATACAGGTTTGCTTGGCCATTTGGTAAGCTTCTTCCAATTTCCTTTAATCTAGACGTTGGGTCAGAAACCCGTGATCTGCAGGGCTTACACAGTTTTCGGCATGATATACTGAATAAAACTACCATGAACTTTACACTGAATAAAACACATTAGAAGCCCTGCGATTGCGCCCCTAACCGCAGGGCCAACTTGCCCGGTAACTGCAAAATGACCTTGATAATGTTGTGAGATGGATAGTAGGCAATGGTATGATGATAAACGTGGTTGAAAGTCAGGTTGTGAGTTTCACAAATAGGAAAAATCCTCTCAGTTTTAATTACTGTGTTGATGGGGTGAAAGATCCCTCTGGGGATCATTGTAAATACCTAGGTATCAATATACAGAAAGATCTTCATTGGGATAATCATATGAATATGATTGTAAATAAAGGGTTCCAATCTCTGCACATTGTTATGAGGGTTTTTACGGGTTGTAGTAAGGATGTAGAGGGGAGGGCATATAAGTATCTGGTAAGATCCAAACTACAGTATGGTTCTAGTGTATGGGACGCTCACCAGGATTACTTGATTCAAGAACTGGAAAAAATCCGAAGAAAAGCAGCTCAATTTGTTCTGGGCGATTTCCAACAAAAGAGTAGCGTTACAAAAATTTTGCAAAGTTTGGGCTGTGAAGACTTCGGAGAAAGGAGACGAGCTGCTCGACTAAGTGGTATGCTTGTGATACAAATTCTTATAATTGTGTTAATTACCACCTATTCAATACACAAATCGTAATAAAAACTTACATATTTATTAAGTTGTTGATATGGTACATGTTTTGCTCCTTTTTTGTGAGCATCATCAGACAATTATTATTTACTTAAGGTTATATAAGATAATGAATCTATTATATTGGATTAAGATTATGCTTGTAAACCTGATTGACAAATCTTATAATATTTTACAGGTCCTATAACAATAAAATTATATCTTCAAGTTAATACATATTTGTCCAAAATCTATCTAAGTCTAACATTTTATTGACGAAACTCATCAGGTGAACATCCTTTAAAAATATTTTTAAAAACCTTTTGAGATCTGGCTAATTGTATTGATTCAATGTTGCTTGACTTGTATGATTGTCGTTGAAACTTTGTTAACTATATTAACACTTTTCTACAGTTGATAATTGCCTATGTTATGAACATTTAACTTGTTCTCGATGTTGCTGGAGTAACATTTGTACAAAATCTATTGACATTAATTTTATGTTATCAATACGAGAATAATGTTCATGAACAAACTTGTTAGTGAATAAACACTTTCTAATGTGATGTAGAATTTGAATTGTTCTCGTATGTTCCAAATTGGGCTTGTTGGTATATCAGTAATGGAAGATCATCAACCATCATCAAATAGAAGACATAATAACCACTATAGCTGAAGTAGAATTGAATACAGGGAAATTGCCTTTAGAATCACAAAATGATACAAGATTCGAGGTTAAAACGAAACTTCCAACTTTAGTAAAAGAAATAAATAATAACTTAAATCCCGACCTCAATAAACAAATCAAAGAATTAAAAACTAAAATCAACGAAAGTGATATAATAGTAACCAAAGCTGATAAAGGGGACACAACAGTCATTTTAAATAAGCATGATTACATTGAGAAAACAGAAGAATTTTTTTTCCAATGGAGCCTATTCGATAATACAGAAAGATCCTACAGTCAAAATTCAACGGAATCTAAAGAAATTGCTTAAAAATTCGTCTTTCCTCTTTAATGAACTAGAGTGTCAGAAGTGTCAAAGTCCATAAAGCTAATATACCCATGCGACCTATAAACAACTGCATGAATAGCCCAACGTATAAGACTTCTAAATGTATACACAATTTTTTTAAAAAGCACTATAAATTTTACAATAATTCTACAATCAATAACTCAATAGAATTCTGTGATAAGCTTAATAAATTCGAACTGCAACCGTATCATAAAATGTGTTCATATGATATAACTAACATGTACGCTTGCATTCCGATTAATGAAACCATTAATATAATCAAACTTAATTTTTTCAGTCACAGCAAATTAAGTAGGTGTGAAATAGAAGAATTCATAAATTTATTGAGATTTGTTTTAAATAATAATTACTTCACATTTAATCAAAAGATATATCATCAAATGTGCTTGGGAATGGGTGACCCTGTATCTGGTATACTAGCTAACATTTATATGGATCATTTAGAACATGTTAAAAGTTTGAATAACATAGAAGGACTAAACCTTTGGCAGAGATACGTGGATGACACGTTTGTTATAATAGACAGTAAAATGAATAATAGTGATAATATTTTGGATTTTAAAAATAAATTAGACAGTAACATAAAAATAACAGCTATAAAACAGAGATGGTTAACAAAATCATTAATAAGGTGAAAATAAAATTGGCCACAAGGCTCATAACAGATAAAAATAAGAAATCCAAATTTGTAACTTTTACATTTACTAACCCAGCTATATACGAAGTAACTAATACCATCAAAAACATGATATTAACATTGCCATCAAAACCCAAAACACGAACCGAAATATTTTCTTCAACCACAATTCAGTTAATATAAATAGTAATCAATAACAAGGATCTGGAATATATAGGCTTGTATGTGCAGAATGCAATTTTTCATATGTTGGCCAAACTGGCCGAAGCTTTATGATAAGATATCCCGAACATGTAAATGCAGCCAAACACAAGAAATATTCTGCAATGGGAGCACACATGCTAGAAACTGGACACAGTTTTACAACTATTGAAAGGGATTTAAGAATTTTAAGAAGAGTAGAAAAAGGAAAAGAAATGACGGAATTAGAAAACATATACATTCATTTAGATCAGCAATACAACAAAAATAAAAACCTAAATGACGAAATTGAAATAAAGAACCCATTCTTAGTACAATTACCGGAACTAATGAAATTGCTTAAATCTGACATAAATAAAATCTATAAACATTTTAATCCGACAAAAGTTAATGGCTTATTGACGCAAACAAACTCAACTCCTCCCCTACTTCTCCTAGGCAGTTCCCTCCACAATCTATTGCAGCTATCAATGCACCGCCTACCTTCACTTCCCCTTCCCACTCCCTGCCAAAACGTAAACTCATCCACACTCACTCATATAATACAAGGAGTGCAAACAGAACAAGTAGTTCTCAAGTGGTTAGGAGTAACACTGGACAATTATGCAGCAGAAAGAAAAGTGACAATTCTTTCGATAAGAAGTTTATACAGAATTATAATCAAAACCATAAACATATATTTTTTATCTTTCATTACAGATATACCAACAAGCCCAATTTGGAACATACGAGAAAATTCAAATTCTACATCACATTAGAAAGTGTTTATTCACCAACAAGTTTGTTCATGAAAATTCTTCTCGTATTGATAACATAAAATTAATGTCAATACATTTTGTACAAATGTTACTCCAGCATCATCGAGAACAAGTTAAATGTTCATAACATAAGCAATTATCAACAGTAGAAAAGTGTTAATACAAAGTTTCAACGACAATCATACAAGTCAAGCAACATTGAATCAATACAATTAGCCAGATCTCAAAAGGTTTTTAAAAATATATTTAAAGGATTTTCAGCTGATGAGTTTTGTCAATAAAATGTTAGACTTACATAGATTTTAGACAAATATGTTTTAACTTGAAGACATAATTTTACTGTTATAGGACCTGTAAAATATTATAAGATTTGTCAATCAGATTTACAAGCATAATCTTAATCCAATATAATAGATTCGTGATCTTATATAACCTTAAATAATAATTGGCTGATGATGCTCACAAAAAAGGAGCGGAACATGTACCATATCAACAACTTAATAAATATGTAAGTTTTAACTACGTTTTTATTGTATTGAATAGGTGGTAATTAACAAAATTATAAGAATTTTTATCATAAGTAGATCTTCAATACGGACAAAAAATGAAATTTATAACCTGCAAAATAAGTGGTATGCTCCGAGCTGTCAGTGGAGCGATGGCATGGGAGGACATCAGTAGATGAATAAGTTGGTGTCTTTAAAGTAGGAAGGATCACAAAATGAAGATAAAGTTGGAATTCAAGAGGACAAATTGGGGCAAATATTTGTTTATAGGAAGGGGAGTTAGGGATTGGAATAAATTACCAATTGAGATGTTCAATTAATTCCAATTTCTTTGCAATCATTTAAGAAAAGGCTAGGAAAACAACAGATAGAGAATCTGCCACCTGGGCAATAGAACTAAATGCAGATCAGTAGTGATTGATTGATTTATTGATTCATTGGAAGAATAATCTGAATGTGGTGCTGGTATAACATGAGATCTATAGTGGAACCTAAGTAAGATATGGTATTTGTGGTCATGAAGCTGTTTTTGTTGTAGTTAAAAATAAATATGATAGAAAGGAAGGTATTAAAATTAGGACTATTAGGCAGTACAATATGGCAGATACAAGAGGCATGAGGAAGATATAAAAAAGTAACCCAATTGGTGGAAAATGGTAAATAAAAATGTAAACAGACTCTGGGATGGGTTTAAAGTAACTGTTAAAGAATGTTAAAAGAGGTTTGTACCTTTAGAGGTGGTAAGGAATGGTAAGGACCCACTATATTCTAACAAAGAAATAAAGAGATTAAGAAGGAGATTCAGGTTGGAAAGAAATAGAGTTAGAAATGGCTGTGGAAGGATAACTTAAAGGGACATAATAGGAAATTGAATCTAGCAATGAAGCCAGAAGGGAAACATGATGGCAAGCACAATTGGCACTCAGACAAATTTTAGTCAAAAATGGAAGGGTTTAAATAGGTACTCCAAGGCAGAAACAGATTCCAAGAGAGACATTCCGGGAATCATTAATGAACAAGGGGAGTTTGTTGGCAAGGATCTTCAAAAGGCTGAAGTATTCAGTCAGCAGTATGTAAAGATTATTGGTTACAAGAATAATGTTCGGATGGAGGAGGTGACTAACACTAAAGTAGTATTAAAATTTACCCATGATAACAATGACATTTACAGTAAGCAAAACGTTCAAGACTAGAAAAGCAGCTGGAATTGATAAAGTTTTGAGGGATATACTAAAAACAATGGGTTGGGATATAGTACCATATCTGAAGTACTGTACCAGTACTTACTTGATTATTATTTGCATGAAGGAGCTGTACCAAATGAACGGAGAGTAGCTATAGTAGCACCTGAATATAAAGGAAAAGGTGATAGACATTACAGGCCAGTCAGTTTGACACTCATTGCATGTAAGCTTTGGTTCTGATAATATCAGACATGTTTGCAAAAATAATAACTGGTTATAGAAGGCAGTTTGGGTTTAGGAAAGGTTGTTCCACTGAAGCTCAAATTGTACAATTCCAGCAAGGTATAGAAAATATCCTGGGCTCAGGTCAAATGGACTGTATTAAGTTTTACCTATCTAAGTCAATTTATAGGGTGGATCATGGGAGACTACTGACAAAAATGAGTGTAATTAGATTAGACAAAATAGTGACTGAATGGGTAGCCATACTTCTAGAAAACAGATCTCAGAGAATGAAGGTAGGTGAAGCTTTATCTGACCCTGTAATAATTAAGAGGGGAATTTCTCAAGGCAGTATTATTGGACCTTTATGTTTTCTTATACCATATATATAAGTGATATGAGTAAAGAACCGGAACTTGAATTAGAGAGAAGGCTTTTTGAGGATGATGTTATTCTCTATGATAAAACAATAAGTTAGGTACCGGTACAAGTTTGTGAGCAACTGTAAAATGACCTTGATAATGTTGTGAGAAGGGCAATATGACGATAAACGTGGTTAAAAGTCAGGTTGTGAGTTTCATAAACAGGAAATGTCCTCTCAGTTTTAATTATTGGTTTGACGGGGTGAACGTTCCTTGTGGGGTTCGTTGTAAGTACCTAGGTGTTAATGTAAGGAGTGATCACCATTTGGGTACCGTAATCACATAAATATAACAGCACATGATTAAGAGGGCATTTAGGGGTTGTAGTAAGGCTGTAAAGGAGAGAGCAAATAAGTGTCTGGTAAGACCCCAAATAGAGTATGGTTCCAGTGTATAGGACCCTCACCAGGATTACTTGCTTCAAGAACTGGAAAAAAACCCTAAGGAAAGCAGCGTGATTTGTTCTGGGCGATTTCCGATCAAAGGGTAACATCACAAAAATGTTGAAAAGTATGGGCTGGGAAGACCTGGGAGAGAGGAGATGAGCTGCTGGACTAAGTGGTATGTTCCGAGCTGTCAGTGTATAGATGGCGTCGAATGACATCAGTCGACAAATAAGTTTGATTGGTGTCTTTAAAAAGTAGGAAAGATCAAAATATGAAGATAAAGCTGGAATTCATGAGGACAAATTAGGCCAAATATTCGTTTATACATGTAAAGATTGTTTTTGTTTTGCACGGCATGTGTGAGTTTTCAATAGTAAAAAATTGGAATAACTTACCAACTCACCAACAGAGATGTTCAAAAAATTTCCAATATCTTTGCAATCATTTAAGGAAAGCTAGGAAAACAACAGATATCGAATCTGCCCCCAGGGCGACTACACTAAATGCAGATCAGTAGTGATTGATTGAGGTGTGATGACGCATGTTTAATGAGGTCAGAGAGCTGTTATTATTATTATTATTATTATTATTATTATTATTATTATTATTATTATTATTATTATTATTATTATTATTATTATTATATGTCCGTAATTTTTCGACCAAGTGCGAAATGATTCAATACAGCTGCAGTGAAACGGCGTTAATGACAGAACACGACTGCGATTTCAGCGACAAAAGTTGGCTTGGTTTTATCTTGCTCCTGTAAAGTTTTTGTATAATGTAGTACGTTATGACGTACTTCCTCCGTGAAACTAGGTCTTGGCGAATGTGTCTGCCATACACCGTGACCGTGAATTTAAACAGTTGTTTATTAGAACTTCTGGTAACCTAGAATACATTGGAAGAATTTCTTCACACTTGTCGATCGGTAAGCAGAAAATAAATACACGTTCGGTAAGTATAGTGCAATAAATGTTCGAACACTGTTAGCAGTGCGATGTTTGTAGGCTTAATTTGTGTAAATAATTCAACGCTTTTCCCCCAAAACTAACAGTACAGATCTTTTATCTCAAGCGAAATGTTGCTTGCACTACCATAAGTCAGTTTCTCCTTGTGTAGAATATTTATTTCCGTTGGTTAACTTGTCGTTACACATTGTTTATGCTCTGATTTATACTCCTGTAATGCTTTACTTTGGCACTCAAATATCTGTTTTCTTTGTTATTGCCCAGTTTCATACTGGGTTTTATTACTGCTTTAAGCGATTAGTACCGAGGGTGTTTTGTATGGCCCAAGCGTACCGTAATAGTTTTAAATTTCCAAGTAAGATAATTACCAATGTCCGGTTCGGTTTCGAAGTGGTAGGTTTGTTGTTTAATATTCAGTTTTTTGTACGTATCGCCATACTTCAAGCAGTTTTACTCTCACCATTCTATTTATTATTTATGGTTCGTTTCATTACGGAATTGTGGTGATTTTTTTTTCTTTTTCTGCAACCGTTCACTGTAAACCCCTAACCTCCGCTGCCATTTGGAGGAATTTTGATTTAACTCAAAATGTCGACGTATTACATGATGTAGTGCGTTACATTTCCACGATTGTGTACTGTCCGCACACTTTATCGTGATGCATTTGCGTACGGGGCGAGGAGTAAGGAGGGAGCTGTCCCGGTATCGATAGTGCTGCCTGGTGCTGCCAACAGAATGAAAATGAAATCTGAATTGAATCGAGAAGACGATCGATCGATATGAAATTTCTAAACCGTTATCATCTTAAGCCAACAACTATGTCACATACACATTATATAACATTATAAAACATATCTCTCGATGCGAATCTTGTTCCTAGCATGAATTCTATACTTTGACTTTGATGTGTAAACAACAACAGTACCAGTACGTAAAGTTTACGCCAGATGTCGCACAACGATGCTTAAGCGATTCATAGTATGTGTTTCAGAGGTTGCCAGTATGAATCTCGAAGATCGCCGAGGTCGACCGATTCAGCACTAGGATGTAAATGCACCAAGATAAAGTGTGCGGATAGTAGTTGTCTTTGTACCTGCGCACTTTTTAGCGATAGATTTACACGTTACTGCTGAATCGGTCGACTTCGGTTCTTCGAGATTCGTATTGGCAACCTTTGAAACACAAACTAAGAATAGCTTCGCTGTGCGACATCTGGCGTACACCTTACGTACTCGTACTGTTGTTGTTTACACAGCAAAGCCAAACTATAGAATTCATGCTAGGAACAAGTTTCGCATCGAGAAATTTTATATAGTATATAGGTTTAGAAAATTCATATCGATCGATCATATTATCGATACAATTCAGATTTCATTTCCATTCAGTTGGCAGTACTTCCGGAACCGTCAGTGCTCCCTCCTTACTCCACAACCCAGTACAAAAATCTATCACTAAAAAGTGCGCGTACAATATATAGCCTAACACGTTAGCTGCTATGCAGATTACATATTCCCACCCCCAAGAGCTGAAAAAGGAAAAATTATATAAAACTTACCATATGTTCTAAAAAATCCAAACATATGCCTATAAGGATGATACATGCCTAAATTAAAACTTCTGAAGACGTCTAAGTCTGTGGGTCGGATCGCTGCCTACGAGATATACAAGGCCGGGACATAGCTACTAATTTGTCGCTGAAAAAGCGGCCCGACCGTGTTCACGGTTTGGCCGCTAGATGTCAGGTTTCCATTCTGTTCTTGGCAGACTTTAACATTGCAATATGCGGAGTAATTGTGATGCTGTGTTGACTTTGTGCTATTTATTTTGAATATGATTTCTGTATGTGAGTGTCTGTGAGGTTGAGAAGAAGGTGCACTGTTGTGTACCTCTCTGTATTGCAGATGACACTAAAAAAGCATGAAAATTGTCGTTCCATAGTTTACCTTCCGAATTTAATTTTCTTCTTCTTTCTTCGTCGGTTTACCCTCTAGGGTCGGTTTTTCCCTCAGACTCAGTGAGGGATCCCACCTCTACCGCCTTAAATGTACCTAGTGTCCTGGAGCGCCAGACTTTGGGTCGAGGGTACAGCTGGGAAGGATAACCAGTACCTCGCCCATTCAGCCTCACCTGCTATGCTGAACAGGAGCCTTGTGGAGGGATGGGAAGATTGGACAGGCAGGAAAGAAGGAAGGAACCGGCCGTGGCCTTAAGTTAGGTACTATTTTGGCACTTGCCTGGAGGAGAAGTGGGAACCACGGAAAACCACTTTGAGGATGGCTGAGGTGGGAATCGAACCCACCTATACTCAGTTGACCCTCCGAGGCTGAGTGGACCCCATTCCAGCCATCGTACCACTTTTCAAGTTTCGTGGCAGGGCTGGGAATCGAACCCGGGGACCTCCGGGGGTGACAGCTAATCAAACTAACCACAACACCACAGAGGCGAACACAAATTTAGTTTTACAGGAAGATAAAAAGTACGGTGAAACGACGCATAATTTTTGCGTCCTCTGTCATAGGAAAGCACTTACCAGTTACAGATTTCTGTGATCCTTGCCCTGCCTAACTCTACGGTATCAGAAGACACTAAAAAATTACATAGGATTTTCTAATGGCGAAACGGGCATAACATTGCTCACTAAACAGCGGCTTCAATACAAATGTCAAAACATCAGATGTGCGGAGGAAAAAATTGGATCGTTGATAATTGGTGAATGGGTGATTAAACTCAAAGTTATTTATGACCGCAATCTCGATTCGCTTATCGGATACTCTGAGGCACAGTTAAAGGAATCGGTAAGAAGTGACAAACTCGCTATCAGATTTCTCTGCTTCTTTCGTGAATTACCTATTTCGTTTAAGCATGTTGTATGATATACGTTGTAGAAGATAAGTCAAACAATTGCTCTTGGTCTATCTTTGATCTCTTATCTGTTTGCTGCCTTTCTGAAATTACTAGTTTTAATGAATTTTTATAGTTTTTCATATTCGAACATGTTGCAATGATCGAGCGAGACAGAACAATAAAGAGAACTCTATCGGCACTTGTCGGAAGTATCTCAAGGATGAGTCTAGTGTGCCGTATTTCCCAGCCTTGTGTATCTCGTAGGCAACGGTGGGATTTAGCCCCTCAGCACCGTGCGCTACACCACTTTTCACTATTCTGTTGAAAATCTTATGTTATAATGAAATATATGACAATAATTACTGTTTATGACATGTTTTAAATTGAAAGATTGTAAAAACCACATTTAACTCTATTAATGTTGTTTTTCACTATGTACAATAATTTACAGCTCCACCCACCATCCACTGTTTGGTCCACTTAAATGTATTTGTGGTATTTGTCAAAGCAACTAACCAGGCAAAACCCTGGCAAATCTGGACAGCCAGAACAGACAAATGTTGATTGTTTTTTTACTTCCTGCTGTATAGCAGACCCCGCACTTTTTGTATTTGGTTCCTCCTTTGGAGTCTCCCTCATCATTTTTGTCGTAGGACAGATATCCTAATTATGATGAAACATTCAATAATTGTATTTTGAAGTTTTACGATGAGTCGAAAGTATTATGTTATTATATTTATGTTTCGTGTCCCTGGACGTATAACGTACATATGTTTATCCTCCTTAACATAGCAACGGACGTACGTACACACAGATTTCGAATATGGCATCAAGAAACAGCACCATTAAGTCTCTGGTGTGAAACGTATATTTTCTTTGTAGATTGTTTAGGAGAGCGATTGTTTTGATTGTGAGGAATAAAAATGTTAAGCCGGTGGTGTTTAGAAAAGAAGCGAGATTGACGAGACTGGGATAAGTTTCGTAGTGACAATAAAGTTGTATAGAAATACATAAACGTGTTCTCGTGTGATATTTTAATTTCGTAAATTTAAAAAATCGCAAATAGAGAATGACATTTTTCACCCACCGATGTAAGTTTGTCTTTCTCAGAGGAGTGCGCACTAGCTCTGCTTGATGGCGTGGCAGCAGTTATTCCACTATTCGTAGGCGAAAGTCATATAAAACCATTTTCGGTTTTCCAAGCCTGGTATTATGCATATTGTATAAGTGAAAATCATTGGTGATCATAGGTTGAATGATGTGGAGAAAATTGTTTTGCGAAGGGTTTTCCTTTGAAAAGGATATTATGCCTTGAGTTGGTCACATCGATCCGTCCCTTTTACGTGTGTATTATATTGCACTATTGGCAAAGTCTTTTATTTTTCTTCGCCTCTTTATTTGTGACAGTGACCATTGTATTCTCAAATTGCGAGGAAATGTATTGTACCACTCGCTTGTCCCTCCATTTGCCCACCATAATTCCCTCAGCATACTGAGCGATAGTTCCACCTTCAGGCAGTATTGCCGTCTTCACAGTTGGAGGGTTGTGCTGCCGGTCAGCTCGGAGTGTTTCTGTACTGTATGTATTTTCTGACAGCAGCTTAGATGCTAGGGAAAATCTATTATAATAATTGTCCATGAACACGGCATAGCCATTGTTCAGATGTTGCTCTAAAGGATGCATAACCACATTTGTAGAGTGTCCTTTCCCAGACAACTGGTCGTCGGCTCTGGCATACACAATAAATTTGAAAGTGAGGCCCTCAGGTTCATTTAGAGCATAAGTTTTATGCCATACTTATGCCCTGTTGCATTTATATACTGCTAGAAGATCAAGTGACCCTGCCAAAGTACCATAGCTTCATCAATGAACAGTTCCCGTGAAGGATATAAATGCTAGACATTTTATTGTTGAAAAAATCAATAATTTTTCTCACCATTCCAGCCTGTCTAATGACTGGGGTTTGGGATCATTGATAAGTCTAGCCAAGGAAAAGTGTAGGCATCATAATATAAGTAGAAAACAATCTCGGCTCATATACTGTCAAAACGCAGGAACATTGAAAATCCTGTGAGTTTTCCAATAATCTTTGAGCCTGCTCATTCACAATGTTCCTGTATGAATCAGCAAACCAAAAAATGTCTTTAGTTCATTGACATCGACATCATTCCATCTTGCAATGCGTAATTTCTCCTTTGTGCTTGGCCCACAAAAAACTCTAACTCATAATTGTTTGTCTCACGACAAACAAATTCCAAAAAAATTATTATCAAACAACAATAGAATCCGGTCAGTAGGTTTGTTTTCTCCCAGTATCGGTACTAGCAGTTCGTTTTCTTTGCTAAATTGTATATTCTTCAAGCCGAATGTTCGATTTAACCAGGTTGGGTTGAGTTCCGGTTCGTCCTCATTTTCCGAACTTTCTGTTTCAGAATCAGCACTTCCTTCACTCGTAAACTCATCATCACTGCCAGACAAATCGACACAACAACGAGCCATCACACACTCACAATAAAAACAATTTAAATATAATTCAAAATTATAACATATAGGCCTACTACTGCCACAATTGCAAAAAAGCACCAAAAGATGTGAACGACGAACGAAAATATATCACGCCACTACTAGTCGAGGTGCGTATGACATACAATGTGTTTTCGTCAAGAGCTGAGCTCACACTGACTGTTAGAAATGGCATGGCAATGCAGTCAGGATCTGGGTCACGCGCACTAGCGGGAAGCCGGATCCAGTCCCTCAGCATTGAACGTGCTAAACTAGATGTTCTCGACGTAATCTAATAACCAAAATGTCTCTTTCAGATATATTAAATATTATTTAGAAAAACGTGTGGGAATATAACAATTATCATGCTCAAAGATTTTCTTGAAGGTTGTAATTGTCGTTGTTTGTGTCATCAGTCCATGGACTGATTTGATGCAGCCTTCCATCAATCAATCAATACTGATCTGCATTTACGGCAGTCGCACAGGTGGTTGATTCCCTATCTGTTGTTTTCTTAGCCTTTTCTTAAATGATTTCAAACAAACTGGAAATTTATTGAACATCTCCCTTGGTAAGTTATTCCAATCCCTAACTCCCCTTCCTATAAATGAATATTTGCCCCAATTTCTCCTCTTGAATTCCAACTTTGTCTTCATATTATGATCTTACCTACTTTTAAAGATGCAACTCAAACTTACTCGTCTACAAATGTCATTCCACACCATCTCTGCGCTGAGAGATCGGAACCTAACACTTAATTACAAAGTATGTTACAGGTGTTATTTTTAATATCCACCTATTCAATACAAAGAGATCTAGTAAATTAAGGATCATGGAGTAGAACCACCAGCATAATTCAGCAAGGGCCACTACTGAACTACTACATTCTAAATTTACTGTAAGATGTGTCATAAAATTCTATACCTTCTTCTTATCAAATTTCACCAAATTGTTTGCCTCTTACCAATTTGATTCATTATCTCACCATTTGTGATAATATCCACCCTTCTCTCCTTCATTCTGCTGTAACACCTCATCATGTGGTTATATAACTTAGGTAGTTAATATCCATTATATGAATTGTCCAGTTTTTAATGTTGTGTGATACACATATCAAATTTGCATGGTTTTTTTCCTTTAGTCACGTACTGTATGTGGTAGGTTAACTAAGTATTCTGCTCAATTTTGCCAGAAGAAAGGAAGTCTTTCCCTCTATTTGCTCAGGAAATGCACAATAACTGAACCAGTAATCCACTAGATAACTCGCCACCACAGTTCCAGATCGATCTATTGTGTTATATGAGTAAAACTGAGGTGCATCTTGCGAGACATATCTCAAAGGAGGATTAAGACTGAAGTCACTGGTGAGATAGATCTTTCTATGTAGATGAATAAAGTTTGTTGTCCGCTAACAAGATGTGTCTCCTTCTGCCTCATATGTATCTCTCACACTCTCAACTGACACCACAGTTGTGTGAACATCTTCTGATCCTGCTCGATCTTTTGTAACTTTTCTATTCCACAGTAGCGGCAATGAAGCAGAAATTGCTGAGGTTCTGTTTCGTTTGATTGTGATAATACAAATGTATGGTCTGAACTTCTAAATATGTACTTCAGAGAGAATTCCACACTGAGTCATACATGCCACAAACATTGTGAACTTTTAAATGCTGAGTTGGCAGGGGTTAAAGAAAAAAGAAAGGTAATAAATATGAAAATTGTGAATAGAGCCCTAATTTTGTGCTTTGAAAAATATCCTTGCATCCAATAAAAAAGTGTGGCTATTGAAACAATAACTATGGTGCTTTAGAACTGTTAGGTCATGGCCTATCAAGTGACTGCTGCCCAGCCCTAAACCTTCATGTTATGTGTTCAGCACGAGAAATTCCTCAGACATTATTCTTTAGACTGTGGCGTTATGTTGCCTTTAGATAGCTCTTCAGTTGTTCTCATGTAGGCTGAGTGGACTTTGAACCAGCTCTTACATTCAGATAAAAATCTTTGACCTGACCAGTAATCAAACCTGAGTCTCCAGTTAAGTGGCAGACGCGCTACCGCTAGACTGCAGCACCGCAGCACTGCCATGATGTGAAACCATGAAAAAGCTTAGTTGCATTTTGTAAGCAGGAAACTGGTGGAGTAAAACAATGGTTTGAAATTGATGTGCAGGCTGCCTATATGGTGTCAATTTAAATATCTTGAAACGGTAGCTAATTTATTATCATCATTAAATATCTTCTGCATGACGTATGATGTATTTAAAGGGGAATCCTGGGGCTTTGAAGGAGGGGTTGCTACCAATTGCAATTCAACACAGAACAATACAGAACAACATTAAGTTTATAGCTTATGGTAACAGATTTGTCTTACTCCTGTAAGTACATTAACTGGGAATTCGTTTGACCATCAATTCTCACTGCAGCACAACTGTCAACATGCAGTAAATAGCTATGATTGCTTTTAATAATCTACCCTTAATCACATTGTCTGCCAGTATGCTGAATATTTTTCCAAAGGTTTCTGTTACTTGCCTTCTCAAAGAACATAAATATTACTGTCTGTTCTTCTTGTAACATTTTTCATACTGACACACACTTAAAATCTGATCCTGGTAGCCCCTCTGTGCTCTGTAACCTCACTGGTTTTCATCCAACATACTGTCAACTACTGATTGCACCCTACATTTCAAAATGCTGGTACGACATTGGCTGGTGTAATGAATAGTTCGATACCTTGGTAGTTTTAATAAGGCTTCCTGTTCCCTTACTTATAGATAGGCACAGTTACTGTTTTTTTCCAATCAGAAGTTAAATTATTAACACTCCATGCTTATCTTATTACTCTATTTTATTTAATCTCTGGCTTCCTACTATATTTCACCATTTCAAGTTTAATTTCTTCTATTCCTGCAGCTTTATGACAGTGGAGTTTATTTACCATCCTTTCTACATCCTCAAACACAATTGTCCTCTCCCCAGAAACTTGGTTGCTTGTGAAGTCACCAGGATGATTTCCTTTTACGTTGAAAAGCTTTTAAAAATATTCCTCTACCTCCTGTGATTCCCTGGGATCTATTATTAGTTCACCTGATTTATTCAAAATACCATTCATTTCCTTTATCTCCTCAGTTTCAAGGTTCTTTATTACTGTCCAGATAGGTTCTCCTGTTGTTTGACCTAGACTTTCCAAGTTATTACCAAAATCTTCCTACAATTTCTTCCTGGAACCAGCAAGTATTTGTGTCACTTAGTTTCATTCATCTGTGCACAAATCCTTGTCTTCATCAGTCCTTGTTTGGAACCATTTCTGATATGCCTTCTTTTAAAGTTTACAAGCTGCTCTCACTTCATCACTCCACCACCATGTTCACTTTTTTCCTATTTTTACATTCACTTGTTCCTAGGCACTCTCTTCCTATTTCTACTACAGCATCCCTATATGCCACCTGTATACTTTCTATATCCTTAACCTGCTTACTATCTATTTTTGCTAATCATATCCATGTTCTTCTGTCTAATTTCCTCATCATGGAGTCGGTAATCCCACACATTCTGAATTCTAAGTTGGTTATGGTATATTCTGTTATGGATCTGGTGCCTCTACCCTCCTATGTGCACCAACTAGCACAGATGTCTAGCAGATGCTTCCCATTTCTATTAGCTTCAATATCTTGCCCACATTGAATAGTTTTGCTATAATAATAGTAGAAAACCAGAGCTCAACTCTTATACTTATATTATGAAGACCTTCTTTAACATACAAGCATTCATGCTATCAAAGTAAAAAATGGATAATACCTGTCACAAAGGGAAAATTAGAAACCTCTGGATTGTGATGTTACCTAAATATTTTAAAATTCAGATAGGTAGTTCAGATAACAAATAAGTAGATTGCGAATAAGATTGAGAAGTTGACCATAGGTTTATGTTCGTGGGATGCATGTTCAGAAACCCAGGAATCGTTCGGCTAATTTCATAGGTACGCGTATATGGTAGGAATTTGGTATCAGTCAGGAAATGGTACTGATATAAATAGATGGAGAATGTAATAGTTCTCTAGATATGTGTAGGTGAGCACAGGATAGTGCACATTGGAGATGTGTGTTAAACTATTCTACAGACCTGCAGGTTAGTGTAGGATATAGTGACATGGAGATCTGTATCAATCTAGACTACGGACCTAGGTTGGCCACTGATATTGTAGTGGCATTGTCACTGTCTTCTCACCAAGGTGCTTGTGGTTCAGTCCCAGTCGCTGCATGTGGGGTGTGTGGAATGAAAGCCTTGTCTCTGTGATTTGATTTCTGTGGAAGTCTGAGCTGTGTGGCTGTGATAAAACTGTTGACATTAATGGAGAACTGCACACCTGCTTTTTTTTACTTGGTTGGTATATATATGATGACCCTGATAATAATATATTTCCTGTACCTATTTTTGTTTCAGTAAAAGTTAGTGGAAGTAATTTTGGGCTCATTTTCATATAAATACATCTGTTGCTGTGTGAAATGGACCAGAAAATAGAGATCAAGGAGGAACCTGTCTGGCATGATGGCACAGTAAGTAGATCGTTCGTAAGTATCATTCCTGATTACTTTATAGTGATCAAAATTATGATATTCTGAAAGATTTTCAGATCTATAACTTATGAAATATATAATATGGATTAATGTTTGTTGCATAACAAGGGGCATAAGCACTCCAAATTTTGAAAGCTACTTTGTCAGATGTTTCATTGCACGACATCTAGGTGGTATGGAAATACTAAGTTCCCATGGAGGGAATTAGATATTTTTCCACCAATAGAGCATATCAAAAATCAAAACTCTTGCTGTGGTAGCGAGTCTGACTCGGAAACCGGCAGATACTCCTTGTATCACTTCCCACTCCACCCAGCTATCTCTTTTCTTCTTAGAAATTATTAGCATGTCGGAGGCCATGTAGATTGAGTCGATGGTCACGGCGGGGGAGCGGGCTACGGGGGCCCCCCGTAAAAAAAAAAAAAAAATAAATAAATAAAATTCACCTGCATACACCCCAGCGTCAGTGTGTAGGGTCTGGCACATCCCACTCTGACGAGTCTAGTGTCAGACGAAACGCTGGTTAATAGAGCAAACGCCTGTAAAAGCCATACATCTAATTTCTTATCTGATCTAGGTGGTAGTCTGGTAGGTATGCTGTACATTGTAAATGTAAATGGTCATAAGATGTGTGATGGTGGCATGCTGGATGTCATTCATTATTATTGGAAATGGTGGGTAGTGTTTGACATTAGAAACTTGGATTTATGGTTTTTCCCCATGCATAGTTAGTATAAAGATTGATTACTTGACACTAATTATTTTCAGTGTAGATTAACTGAGCAGACCCTATGCTTTAGAGAATGAGTCTTACCTACAGGGCCCCAGTAAGATTCCCTCTGACTTTGAGATATCATTATCTGAAACTAAGAGCTGATTCAGGATCCATCCAATGCCATGGACATCTTGTTCTTCATTTGGTAAAATTACTGACAGTGACATTACAAATTTTTGATAGTAACTGGTCATGCTCTTTTCGCCTAAAGTCATGAGACAGGAGGAATGAATTCCCCATTGCATTATTGATCATTCTGTATTATCTTTTTTGGAACCAACTGATGTACTGCTACTTTTCTCACTGGCTGCGGGTTATATTGGTGTTTATATGGGGAGTTGTCTAATTATTGATATTTGCTCACCTTTAACTCTTGATTTAATAAATTTTATGATGTTGATGTTAAATTTGTATTATTAGTTTTCCCAATTAGTTATATTATGGGCCTGTGTTGTCATGGAGAGAAATTTTTGTTGTGATTTTTTCAAGTTTTTAGTTGTTTTTGTACAATTTCTCATGTTGTACTCCATCTGCTTCCACTCTATTTTCTCCTGTTTTTTGATATCAATAAATTATTTATAAATTGGTTTACTTCATGATTTGAAAGTTTACACTGCCAGCTGGAAGATCTACAGCCATCTCCAAGGTCAGAGCTACATTAAGCTAACTCTGAACAATTCTGTTGAATTTCTGTGATTTATTGTAATGTAAAACAATAAAAACTTTGGGCAGCTGTTGAAGCCACTGAAAATCAAAGTCTAGAGAGATTTATGGGAGGAGGATGATGATTATTTGTACTCTTCTAGTTGTTCAACCTAAAGCTTGCTCAGGAAGATCATAGCTAGTTAGCAATGCTGATGGCACTCCTGGATGGAGGAGTTGGAGCAATTTTTGAAAGTAGTGTCCTTACAATAGTAAGTACCCAGTAGTGTTCTTTAAAGAATGCCTTAAATATGTCCTCGCAATATGAAAAGTTATGAAACCTTGAAGGATATACAAACACCACCAGGTCGTACTCAGTCTAATTCAGCGTCTTGAGAGTTACTCATCCATATTGAAGTACAACTTCTATTCATTGGTATGATGGAAAGCCACCTTGTTGGAACATTGAAATTATGAGCATGCTCCTTTGAAAAAACTTGGCAAATGAAATGGAATTTGATGGGGAGATATCTGTATGGAGGGTTGTGTCCTTTCAGTCTGGACAGTTTTGACGTACATTTGTCCTAGGCAATTCCTTTTCTCCAGACCCAGTCGTTATACCATTTCTTATGTCAAATAATATGTCCTTTTTTTTACACTCAAATTTGAGAAAGATCTTTGTAGAGGCAGTTAATGTAAAACAAAATCGCAATTTTGAAAGTCTGTTAAGCAGCAACACATTATAACTAAAGAATTTGTCCAATCACCATTTCTTTTGTGGTTATTCGTTGTCCTGTTCCTACAGCTTCTGCCATTGGCCAAGTGTGGCGCTCCTCATAGAAATGTATATACTGGTCTGGATATACTTGACAAGCTTTGAAAGCTCACTTATCTAGCTGGCCTTAATAGGCACCTGAAAGAAATAATAATAATAATAATAATAATAATAATAATAATAATAATAATAATAATAATAATAATAATAATAATAATAATAATACTGTATTACTATAAAAGACAAAAAAGCCAAAAAGAAAAGGTGCTACATACATAGGTTTCCATCGTAAGCTTTGCTTGAAGGAAGCATTATTTTGCTGGTCTTTTTGAGTTTGAAGGTTGAACTCAAAGGTGTCCTGTTCATTCTTTGGTTTACCATCTTATAATGCTCTTTCTCTCATCCTCTGAAAACTGTGCCATACATACTTTTCTGCAATTACAATCAGGGCCAGTTTTGTTGGCTTCTGCCCATAATCCTTTCAAGGTTACAAATTCCTCACCCCTACATCTGGCATTTTTTTTCTATTTCCATAACATGTTGGTCTTTATTTACTTAAACGTTCTTTCACTGTGGTTGTGCATATTCACTATCTGACTCGGACATCA
The DNA here is from genome assembly GCF_040414725.1 of Anabrus simplex. Taxonomy (NCBI): domain Eukaryota; kingdom Metazoa; phylum Arthropoda; class Insecta; order Orthoptera; family Tettigoniidae; genus Anabrus; species Anabrus simplex. Next base: position 36,940,059 of record NC_090277.1, on the reverse strand, counting down.
ACAGGCACTCACTATAACAGATTAAGTGTGAAAATACAAAATTATGTGTGTGGCTCATAACACGCTTAACAGTTTATTAACATTATTGTCAATAATCCACTCATTGAAAATTCTTGCTCACTCTAAACACTGCCCACTGCATTGGAATATGTATCCTTTTCACCGCAATAGATAGGGCTTGCCATCAGGAACAAAACAGCTATCTCAGTTAAATTTTTTATTTTTTTGAAATATATTTGTTTCTGCACTCACTAATTCAATTAATAACAGGCCTGGGCCTTCGCTTGAAGTGACAGTGTTGAAATGTCTGGAGATAGATTTGATACAGCCACCCTCAGAATGGAATGTTGATATTCATCACTGATCTGGGAACATAACTTCATTTTTGGAAATGTTTGTTCACAGATACAAGTATTTGCAAATGCGCAGAAGAATTTTCTCACAAATTTTAAGAAAGCTGGAAATGTTTTATTACTAAGTGCTCTGTAACAGTTAATAAGATGTCCTTCCATGAACTTGTCCCTTAATTGGGACCAACACTTAAGCTCAATTACAGTAATTAGATCTGTAGTTGCACAGGTGCATTACCGACATCAATTGCAAATGGATTTTTGAACAAATCAATTTTTTCCGTATTCACAGGAAGGTCCTTAAATCTGGTTTCAAACTCAGTATTCAGTAGGTCAATCAACATAATAAACTGATCATATGGCACTGAACTGTTTGAGTTCACTTCTTGAAGCACAGTACAGCATGAAAAGTATGGGAACGTGCCTTACTCTAATTGCTGAGAAAACAATTTCAGTTTAGTTTGGAACACTAACCCATAACTATACACTTCATTTAAAAGCATGCAAAAATCTGTGAGTATTGCTAAATCCCACATTCAAATTTTAACTGCAGAGTCGGTCACTTCTTTCTGTTTGATATTCATAAATGTGTTTATTTCTCCACGAAGATAAAAGAAACATTCAAATATATTACCAAGACTAAGCCAGCGTACCTCGTTATGATAAATTACATCACCATATTCACAATCAATTTCAGCCAGAAATGACTGGAACTGCAGATGATGGAGTCCACATGATCGAATATAATTAATTGTAGATGCCACTGTGTTCATCACATGTTGTAAATTTAATGCTTTTTCGTATAGCACTTGATGAATAATGCAGTGTAATTCAAGAGGCATATCAGTATTTCTGTTAGTGAATTTGTTTTTTATTTTTCCAATCTATCCAGTTTTTGTACCACTAATATTACTTGCTCTATCTGTTGTTATAGCTGCCAGTCCATCCCATCGTAAATTGAGATCCTTCAATGTTTCACTTAGTTGGAGAAACAAATCCTTGCCTGTTACAGTTCCGTGGATGCTTCTTAAAGATGCCAGCTCCTCAGTTATTTCACTCGCTTTGTCAATCCCACAAATAAAAATTAAAAGTTGTGCTGTGTCATGGACATCATTACTTCCATCCAAAGACAACAAAAAGCACTCGAATGATTTAGATATTTCGTGTAGTTGTGAGCGCAAGTTAGCCCCAAGTTCTTCTGCTCTTCTCGTCATTGTATTCCACGGTAAGCTGCCCGAATTTATCAGTTGTTTCTCTTCAGGACACATTTCTTCTATTACAGAAAGTATACAGTTCATCGCAAACTCCTCATCAGAAAATGGTTTCTCTTTTGCGGCCAATGAATGTGCATCTTTATAGTTCGCGAAGACTGCAGCTATATTTTCCTTGATCTGTTTTTGAGCAGTGAGACTTTTAATTAAATTAGATATCTTTTCCTTCCATAATACCCAATCGTATTTATTATATATAGATTTGTGCTTCAAATCAGAATGCTGTCTGACTTTGTATTCTGTACAAACTGATGTATTTTCCTTGCATATCAGACACATTACTTTCTCACTATTCTCAATACAAAAATAGTCGTCAGTCCATTTTTCTTTAAAAGCACAGCACTCGCAATCCACTTTTCTACGTTTGGAAGGGGACAGTCTTTTTCACAAATAAATTATTAAAACTGCTTTGAATAACAACAGTTTGTAAAAATGCTAGTTTCCAGTAAATTAGTAAACCACAATGAACCTCTCAGAGCACTTTCCGGGTACAAACTGGCCATTTCCTGTGGATGTCTCAAGATAACTCTACCTGTTGAATCCCCCGTGGAATGCAGGAGGCCTTTCACTCTCCAGGCAAGTCTGCAGCTGTAATTCCGAAAAATGAACAGATGAAGTTTAACTCTTATCTGTGTTTAAGCTGGGAATAATTATGCATCTTAGAATTATTTTACAACCCAGTAAAAAAAAACATCATGTCAAAACTAAACTGAATAATTCAGAGATATTTCTTATCATTTTATCCCTTATCACCGTAAATTACAATAAAGTTTTTATTATGTATTTTTTCCGGTACCTTCGAAAAACAAAAAACTTCGCGGGCCAAGTCCGGTTATACGTTGAGCACCCCTGGACTAAATCATAACCTTGAATTCATAATATCTGTTAGGAGTTTGTGGGTATTCCAGGGAGTTTTTGATGATAGGGACCACTGTCTGACCTGTAGTGAACTAAGTGTCTCTACACTTAGAATAAAGAAAGTGAAGCTGCTGACAAATAAGGCTAGAAAATCTCCAGGGTGGGTATTTTTGTCAGACATCCATGAAATTTTTTGCTAAGGGCTTTACGTCACACCGACACAGATAGGTGTTATGGCGACGATGGGATAGGAAAGGCCCAAGAGTTGGAAGGAAGCGGCCTTGGCCTTAATTAAGGTACAGCCCCAGCATTTGCCTGGTGTGAAAATGGGAAACCACGGAAAACCATCTTCAGGGCTGCCAATAGTGGGATTCGAACCTACTATCTCCTGGATGCAAGCTCACAGCCGCGCGCCTCTACGCGCATGGCCAACTCGCTCAGTGTTGATGTAATTACACTTAAGGAAGCGGAAAGGATGGTAAACAAAGTCCATTGTCGTAAAACAATAGGAATAGATGAAATTTGATCTGAAATGGTGAAGTTAAGTGAGATGGTATGCATGAAATGGCTTCAGAGTGTAATAAGGTCATCATGGAGCGGTAGTAAGGTATCTTCAGATTGGACAAAACCTGTAATTGCACATATCTATAAGCAAGGGATGGGGAGAATTGCAACAAATATCATGGCATCTCATTGATCAGTATACCAGGCAAGGTGTTCCCTGTCATCTTAGAAAGGAGGGTGATATCAGTGGTTGAGAGGAAGTTGGATGAAACTTAGTGTGGTTTCAGCCCACAAAGGGGCTGTCAGGATCAGATTATCAGTATGCTGCAGGTAATTAAATAAAGCTGTGGGAAGAATAGACAGTTATGCTTATACTTCGTGGACCTAGAGAAGTCATATGACACTACCAAGGGAAAAGACATTCCCCATACTGGGACACTATTGGATTCTTCTTCTCCTTCCTGATAAGTTTCAGCTTATGCAGGTGGTTCAAGTGTAAATTAACCCTTTATTATGTAACATATCGCCATATGCCACATATTATCATGAGTAGCACACAGGGTTCATTTAAGAAAACAGATTATTGCATGTAGGACGACAATGGCTGTTAGGAAGCTATACTGCACCTAGTTAGAGTGAAGTCGATACCAAGCCATGGATAGACGGACATTTTTCGAGTCTGAACGAAGCTGTAGGACGTGTAGGTGCAGAGATTCTGTCCGCTGGTTAACATTGTCAACCAACCACGTGCTGGAGTGGGGATAACCGAGCTTCCGGAGCTGGCAAACTGCAAGCGAAATGTAGACAACTTGACCCTACCTGGTATAAAATTTCATTGGAATCTGTCAGAAGATATCCGTCACGGAGCCATATTCCACAGTCTGTTCGTATGAGAGAACGAGACTTGAATTGTCCTATGTCTGTGAATAATAACATTGTATAATTATGCCTGTTTCATGTGTATTACGTTCAAACCTATAGCCAGGTTTGAACCTGTTTTGGTTGTGGGACCGGAAGGCCAGTATTTATGGGGCGAAGTTCTTTGGCAGGACGGAGGTAGGAAGGTTGTTGAAAAAGAACTTGGAAAGGGGAGGCCGCGCCATGTTAGAAGCTCTGTTTGTTTTAATTATGGTGTTTTAATTCATGTAATAAACAGTGATCTGGACAGTTACCTCTGTCTAAAATATTCATATTTGAGTAGTCGCCAGGGTGCGGGCTGGTGAATGACTGTATACGTTGCTAATTTCAGACTGTGAGTGCTCGTTATATTTGAGGCGTCTCACATATGTATTTTGTTCACGGTAGCAACAAGTGTTCGGGACGCGGGCGCGGAATGCGCGTATGTCGTGTGCGTACCGTCTCATATATTGCCATTGTGAAGGACAGGAAACTGCCTGCAATCTAATGGTGCATTTATTTAACTGTAACTCTGTTGCACAGGTTGTTGCCTAATTGCAACCTAATCATTAGGGGTGGATCCCATGTGCTCGTTGCATAAAGAAACGGCGAAGAAGACTTCCACAACAACTACATTGGAGGATACCAAGGCTTACTGGAGAATCATGGCCGTCTTTGGACTCGAGAGGACGAGGCTATGACTCCTGGAGATCGCTGAGATGTCAGGCTAAGGCCTGAATGACACCAGCGGTCATGTGATCGCCGTTGCTGGTTCCTGTCGTTACAGCTAAGCTTTCTAATGTCTATTAGCATGTTGTAGTTATCAGATAGATATACTATAGGCAAATTAGATTTCTATGTAAATATTGGTGCATATTTAAAGTCATCCAGAGAGGCGTATGTCTTGATTTAACTTCAGTAAAGTAAATGTGTTCATAAGCTATTGCATGTATTAGCTTGGGATGTGAGTGTGTTATATAGATAGTTGGGAATTAAAGGAAATAATTAGGTTACAGTTAGTGTTGTATGATTTGATTTTCTGGTTATGTGTTTCTGTCTGTGTATTCCACTATGTTATTTGAGATTTATTGGATAGCGTCCTCACAGAATTTTTAGGCCTTAAGCCTTAAATGTCGCATGAGGACGAGGGTTATGTTATCAGGATTAGAGTAGGATTTTTCTTTATCCTTTATTTACTGTCATCTCTGCACGTAGCATGCATTTCAGGTACCATTAAGACGTGCGACAGAGCTGTGGACACCGTCGAATCAATTAAGATCTTTAGATATGCAGGGAAAGCAGATTTAGAATTTATATGGGTCGGACTTATGTGACGCGAGTTGTGAGGCTAGAGGATGCTGATATATGCATAACGAAGGCACAAAACTAGGAAAGTTTACCTAGGGATTGAAACCAGAGGCCCGAGCGCCCATCCGTGTTGAATTAAGTGGGGGGTCAAACCCATGTTACGTTGCGTAAAGAGCGCGTGTAGCCCGAAATGGCTATTGAGGCCAGATATGTGTAAGTGATAGGCAGTAGCCCTATGTATTTGCTGGGATTGAGGCATTATCGTATGTGAAATCACCGGCTGGTAATGTGGGCTAATTAAGAGCCGAGCTTGTTATTGTGAGAAGGGATCCATGTCTCGGGTAGGGAGACCTAAGCCAGGCAAGCCAAGCTGGCTGGAATCCGCCAGCCGTGAGTGAATGAAGGCCTTAGCTGACAGCGTCCACTGAGTCCAGCCTGTTAGAACAATTCTAAGAAACCTGCAGCCCCTTGCTAGCCTGTCGCGTTTGGTTTGTGTGTCACAGCTGTATGCATTCCTTTCAGTGAGGGTGCAAGTCGGAAGTATTGTGCCGAGCCAGGCGCAATTGGTCTATGCCCACATATCGGAGCTGAACTCAGATTGATATCCGATGATATGCATTTTCCCATGTGTCCTTTGTTTACAGGTGTGTGTGTGTGTGTGTGTACACTTGTTTTTCTGATGGTGTTGTGACCAGTGTTTTATTGTTTATTTTGCTTAACCAACGTTGTTTAAATGTGCGTTTATTTTAGTTCGTAAGCTAATAGCTGGGTTGTAAGGTTTCTTAACCATTCTCATTTGCATATGGCTCGGGCCATATTTAGAGTCTGTGTTTTTCTTTTGGAAGGGAGAGTAGGATGGCTTGAACAAGAGGTTTATTTATCCCATTGTCCAAATATATTTGCATCGGACTGTATTTATATCAAGTTAATGTGTATTTGCCTAATAGTGTATTGTCTGATAACATCACATTTTCTTGGACAATTTTAGTATTGCGAACGTTAGACATAAAATTAGAAAGTTTAGTGGCGGCGACAAACCACTCGAATGTAACGCGTATCCAAGTACATTTCTGCTGTGATCATAAATATTTGTTCCTCGGGTCGTAACTCGATTTATGTAAATTTGATTCACTTGTTGTATTTTTCAAATAATGTGCTCGGTATAGGTTCTCTTTGGCCCAGAGAGGTCGTCGGTTCATTTAATTTTTCTTTATTTGTGACATTTAGTATGAATGATATCTATGTTTTATTGAATAAATTCATCTTTGCCTTTTTTTTTTTTTTTGGGTTCTTATTCACTAGAATAATGACCATAGATCCTGTCCAGGTACTAATTTAGTATGCTTCATCTTTTAGCTTGATTTATTTTCGCCCAATCACATCGAACCACTCCACGTGTTCTTTCGCTGATGCTAGCCCACTTTTATGAAAGGGGATACGGTTCAATAGGGTTTAATTATTTTTTCATTGAAATTTAATGAAACCCTTTTTATTAGTGTCCATGTAATGTGTTTATACAGAAATAAGTGTATGGTTCCATGATAATTATTTTATTATAAAAATTATTACAATTTGCTCTGGCAAGAAATTGACCATAGTTCATTTAGGCTAACTGAAAACACATATGTCGTTTGTGGTTGATATTTTTATCACATTACATAAATTGTCTTTTACTGTGAAAAATACACTTTTTTCACTTACAAAATGTCATTAATGCTACTGAAATGGCTTCTTTCCCATGGTTAGTTCTTTCTTTGTTTCCTTGTACAGTATATAAGCATTTACAATAGCATCATCAAGGAAGAAATAAAAGAGTTTCATCCAGCCACGTCATTGAGAAAGCAAATTGACGGGAACATTGGCACCGTATGGCTCAGAATATATGGAGCTGTTGAATTTAGTTGGCTTTTCCCCTTGTTTTGAAAATACATATTGTTGAGTTATCAGATAAAGTTACTGTCTCTGATTCACTGCTAGCAGTGCTGTTATGTAAGACTTCATTATACGTATCTGAAAATGTATGATTTTCATAGTATGGATCTCCAAAGTCCATAATCAAGTCCTGTGTGAAACTGCCACTAGGTTGTTGGTCAATACTCCTGATTGCTGATCAAATTTTTCCCTGGGTTGGGGCCCTGAAAGAACTTCCTCAGCATCTGAATCACTTGCATATTCAGAATCTGATCCAATGTCAACCAGCATCTCAATCTCTGGGGCATTCAGACTCCTTTTTGTTATGATTCTGTTAATAAACAAAAATCAGCAATACCACATCAATTGGTACCAGTTTTGCTAATAAAAAACAGCAATGTTTATTACTGGCCCAGTTTCCATATTTTTAGGGGATTGGAAGTGAATTCTGGATTAGGTAGTTGTTTTATATCCGGATGCCCTTCCTATCCTAATCTCTACAGAAGAGCTGATGAAATGGAATTGAACAATGAAACACACACAATCACAGAGTCTCCAACATGAGAGAAGCTATAATAAAAAATAAAAATTCCTGACCGAACCTGGAATCACACCTGGGACCTTCATATCTGGATTCCAGGATGGTATCCACCCTGCTATTATGGCATACTGATAAATTAGTAATAAAACAGTACTAAAACAGTTAATGCTATGGAATCCGGACTTTTGTACTAAGATGCTGTATTCAGTATGGTCCTCTCAAGTTCGCGACCAGCGAGTTGCGGTTAGGGTCGCGCAGCTGTGAGCTTGCTTTCAAGAGACTGTAGGTTCGAATGCTACTGTTGGTAGCCCTGAAGATGGTTTTCCGTGGTTAACCATTTTTACACCTGGCAAATGCTGGAACTTACCTTAATTAAGGCCACGGCTGCTTCCGTCCCACTCCTAGGCCTTCCCAATCCCATCGTCGCCATAAGACCTATCTGTGTCGGTTTGATGTAAAGCGAATAGCAAAAAAAAAACATGTTCACCAATATGCAAACCCACACAAAGCACGGCACTTACTATCTACTTTTCTACATTTGGAAAGGGACATTTTTGTTCACAAATAAATTATTAAAACTACTTTGAATAAAAGCAGTTCGTAAAAATGCTGGTTCACAGTAAATTAGTAAACCACCATGAAACTCTCAAAGCACTTTCTGGGTACAAACTGGTCATATCCTGTGGATGTCTCAAGATAACTGTACCTATTTATTTTATTAGGTTTAGCACATTTTTTTATATTAACCCTTTTTTTCACGTAATTTGTCTCAGCGAGTTGTTTATTGCTCCATCTAGTGATGTAAATATTGTATATTGTAATTTTTTATTTCCATCTGTCTCTTTTGTTATTCATTTGTTCATTCATTATGTTTTTAGCACATTTTTAGCTTATATTATGTAGATTACTTTAATCTCCACTTATTTCACTGAAGATGGCTCAAACGAGTCAAAACATGTTTGCATTTTATTGCTCCATCTAATGATGGAATTATGTTTTGTATTGAATTAGGAGGATACATTTAAATTTTTTGCTTTGTAAAGTGATGGTGACAAACAATAATGGGATAGTGCACTGCCTTGCTGGACTCCAGTTTTGATCTAGAACCAGGATAAATGTCTGTTGCTCAGTCACACACAGCTGGTACAGTTCTGATACAGCATCTGGAATTTTTTTTTAACCAGTAACTCTAGCACATTCCTTTTTACTCAGGCATTCCTATATCTTCTCTCTCGCAAAGCTGTCATATGCCATCTGAATATCAAGGATATCCATACACAGATCTTTGCCTTTTTCCTAATATTTGTCCATTAACTTATGGACACTGAAGATTAGGTCTGCTGTGCAGCTGTTAGGCCTGAAGCCGTACTGTTCTTCAAACTGTGGCTCTAAGATGACCTGCCATCTGCTCTCTAAGATTTCCTCAAGAATCTTCAGCCCATGAGAAAAGAGTATTATTTCCCAGTAGTTGGAGTATTTGAGGTGATTTCCTTTCTTAAACAGGGATATAATGCCACCCTTGAGTGTTTATCTTGTATCTTGTAATCTTTTAAACTGCATTGAGGACTCTGTGTAGCCACTGTAAACCCTGGACTCCTGCTGCTTTAATCATGTCCGTGCTGACTTCATCGATTCCTGGGGATTTCCCTTGTGGCATCTTCTTAAGGTCTCCTTCAGTTTCTGCCCATGTAATGGGAGGTTCCTCTGTGCACTTTTCAACAGCTCGTTCTTTTGTTCTCTGATATGCTTCTGTCCTATTCAATAGGTGAGCAAAATGATTCATCAGAACCTCTGTGATTTCCTCTACTTTCCTGGCCAGGTTTCCATTAGGATCCTCAATTGTTGGGATGGTTTCAGCTGAATTTCTTTTGTTTTTGATCACTCTGAACAGTAATTTCATATTGCCTCTGCTGTCTTCCTTCATTTTTTGAGTAGATTTCTCCCAGCAATTTATACTTTTTCTATTACTCTTTTAACTCTCAATTTCTTGTCCCGGTAAACTTACTCAAGCTCTCCGGCCTTCCCCTTTTCCCTTACCTGTTCTGGCTTGGATTTCTTTCTATCTTGTTCTTTTTGTGCTATGTTCCTTCCTTTATTGAGGATCTTATCTTTAATTCCACCAGGGTGTCTCTTTTTCCCTTATTCTTGCACTTCTCTTCCCACAAACCACTATTGCTTGTGTTATCAAGGTGTTTTTAAATCTTGTGCACTGTACCTCAACACTCTCCACTTCTTCTGTAGGCAGTTATCCTCTTATATGGTCCTCATTCCAATCTGTTGTAATTTCCACACCTTAATTTTTGGTAATTTCCTGTATGTTACTTTTTGTACATTAATGTCTTTCAGAACTGCTACAAATAACCGGTGGTCAATTGCAAATCATTTTGACATCAGTCACACGTCTACCTCTTTCTTTATCTGTAATGAGATAGTCAATGACCGTCTTGCTCTTTCCATCCCATCTGTAATGGGTAATCTTGTGACTGACACTTTTGTTGAACCAATTTTTTTTTTACTACCAAACAGTTTCTTATGCAGAAGTCTAGGTGATGTTACCCTTTTGAATCACTTTTCCCATAGCCATGTGGTCTCATCATCTTCTAATAGCCATTCCTGTCTCTCCCAAGCTGTGCATTGGTATCCCGATGATGATTGCCCTCCCTTCACTGATGTTATCTTTCAGGTCTTCGAGAAATTTGGTCTTTTCATCCTGACTGCAATCCGTCTGAAGGACAGACATTTGCACCAGTATCATCTTCTCTTTCACAAGGTGAACTGTTGACTTTATAATCCTCTCATTGATATACTGGATCTCTTTAATACTATCTAACTCTTTTGACAATATCAATCCAACTCCATTTCTCATCTGTTGTTACCATTCCAGTGGAGGGTATAGCTTTTACTCAACTCTTTCTTGCCTTTACCTTTCCATTTAGTTTCACTCAGTCCTAGGGTTCATGATTTCCTTCTCTCCACGATGTCTACTACTTCTTCACTACTAAATGGGGCCACAACACTAGTTGCAAATATGTTGATTGTTTCTTTTAGAGTGTGTTGCCTTCTGGGGTTGTTGCAAAATTGCAAGACCTGGCCTATCATCTGGCTGTAAGCTGTCATACCTGGTGTGGTTCTGTGAGTACTGTTGTATACTCTGAGTTCTTGGTTTCCATCCAAGGCTCGTGTAAGTGTGGAAAGCAATTGCAGTTACTCTCCAATTGACTTGCTAGCCCTAACATTAAAGATGATTTTCTGTCAGGGTTATCTCCGTTAGCCTTCAGCAGTACCCTGCCATATCTGCAAGGCAGCAGCTTCCAGTTGATTCATGTGTCATTTCCAACACAGTGGCTTCCCCTTCAGGTTGAACTCCTTTGCCCATAATCATTGGTTCTCCCTTAGTTTTTCAGTTTTGGTAGCGGCTACACAACCCTCGGCCAGACAACTGCTGGTAGTACTGTCTACTTTTGCATGCGGTAGCAGGATGTACCTGACCTGACATTAAAGAAACCTTAAAAATGGGTTTAATTAGAAACAGGAATTACAAGAGCAATCTCAGTTATAATTCAGTAACATTTGCTAAAAACCAATGTTTTGTTAAGAATGAAGCCATGTTTTCCACTGTTGACTTCGTTACATTTAACTAAGGCTTTTCAGTATGTCAAATACACAGCAAATACAATGTAAATTATAACATACCTCTAAAATACGCACTAACATACAAAGAAGGATAGGTTACCTAGGAGTATAATGGACTCTGTTATGGAGGTAAGAGAAGTAGAGGTAGACCAAGACGATGATGGTTAGACTCAGTTTCTAACGATTTAAGGATAAGAGCTATAGAACTAAATGAGGCCACAACACTAGTTGCAAATCGAGGATTGTGGCGACGTTCAGTAAATTCACAGAGGCTTGCAGACTGAACACTGAAAGGCATAACAGTCTATAATGATAATGAATGTATGTATGTATGTATGTATGCATACAAAGAATGACATGTTTCATTCTACAAGAACATCCTCAGATTCTATCAAATCACTTGAAAACATGCTTATATATGTACAGTATTGTTTACGTAGCGTAAACTTGTCAATGATAGAGAGGTTAGTGATAACATGAAACAGCAATGGCAAAAATAAAATGAATATACAAGTAAGTTAATTATATAATGAAAAACGTACGTACTTATCTAGACTGCCGATGCTAAGTCCGTTGTCACCAAACACTCTTTCAGGACTGTGGTCATGGAAAGTTTTTGGTGAGGCACGCTGTGCCCGGAGAAGGGAGGGCAAGAATGGGAGGGGCCTTGTGGAGCGATGTGGATCTCTCCTGTTGGATGATTAAATCGAGTATACTGTACAGTGGAGAGGGGAGGGGGAAGTAGGGTGGAGAGACTGGAGCGCTGTGGAACCTTCCATGAACTTGGAGAGGGGAGAGAGGTTATTGACCTACTTCATGTCAAATGTACTTTTTATGTAATATGGATGAATGCAAATTAATAACTTAGGTGAATAAAGTAAGGAACGGTACTATTATTATTATTATTATTATTATTATTATTATTATTATTATTATTATTATTATTATTATTATTATTATAAAAGCAATTTAATGACTAGGTGTTGTCAGATATTATGTGAGTAGAGCGAATAGGGGAGAAATTATTTAAATGTGTATGCTCATTCAGGTTATTTGCATTCGCATTTTTTGCGATGTAAATTTCTATTGCCTCTTTTATATTCAAAATTTACTTTTATTTTCAAAGTGTAAAATTTTAAGATCAGTGTCAATGTCTGTGAAATGGTATGAACAGTCGTATATGTGCTCCCCGAAGGCTGAATGCCGATTATATCTGATCACGTTTTTGTGTTCTTTGTATCTTGTATGGAAATTACGTTTCGTTTGACCTATATATGTGGCGTTGCAGTTAGGTTCTTGGCACTTGAGTTCATATACTCCTGACTTTGAATGAGCATACACATTTAAATAATTCCCCCCTATTCGCTCTACTCACATAATATCTGACAACACCTACTCATTAAATTGCTTTTATCTTAACAATAATAATAATACCGCTCCTTACTTTATTCACCTAAGTTATTAATTTGCATTCATCCATATTACATAAAAAGTACATTTAATATGGAGTAGGTCAATAACCTCTTTCCCCTCTCCAATGTTGATGGAAGGTTCCACAGCGCTCCAGTCGCTCTGCCCTACTTCCCCCTCCCCTCCCCACTGTACAGTATACTCGATTTAATCATCCGAAAGGAGAGATCCACTTCGCTCCACAAGGCCCCTCCCATTCTTGCCCTCCCCTCTCCGTGCGCAGCGTGCCTCACCAAAAACTTTACATGACCACAGTCCTGAAATAGTGTTTGGTGACAACGGACGTAGCATTGGCAGTCTAGATAAGTATGAAAGTTTTTCATTATATAAATACTTGTATATTTATTTTATTTTTGTCATTACTGTTTCATGTTATCACTAAACTCTCTATCATTGACAAGTTTACGCTACGTAAACAATACTGTACATATATAAGCATGTTTTCAAGTGATTTGATAGAATCTGAGGATGTTTATGTAGAACGAAACATGTCATTCTTTGTATGTTAGTGTGTATTTTACAGGTATGTTATAATTTACATTGTATTTGCTGTGTGTTTGATAGACTGAAAAGCCTTTGTTACATTTACAAAAAACCAATGTATCCTTGGTCTAGTTGCACTGATTAGTGCAGTCTTATCTGAACATAGGGCTGGCATTCTTGAAGGCAACAATCAAACTTTTCACTTTTTAAAACATATGAATTTTAGTTACCATGCACAATCTCCCTGTCAGCTGATAGTAATTATGTTCTCACACCTCCATAAGGAATGCTAATGTCAGGCATACAAACCCTCTATGTTGTAGCTCAGTGTGGTTCAAATAACCTATAGGAATCATTGTTTCTATGGTTCATTTGGTTTAGGGTTTATGTCCTTGATGACTTCCTTTCTAAATTTCATATGAGGCAGCCTGCTCTAATCCATCTCTGGTCAGATACTGCATGCTTAATGCCTGACGTCTTTTGGATTGGCCCAAAACAAGTTTGTCCTTTGTAGTTTGTGTCTCATTCTTATCCTTGGCTCTGACTGTAAAAGTGACTGAGATACAAACAGTGCTAGTAACACCATTCCTAATACAGCCACATCCTGTAGGAAAGGGTGTGAAGTTGACGTTCATATGGTGTGCATTTCAGTGAACATGAGAGTCTGGTATGTAATAGCCCTGTTTGGGTAGGAGAGGAAAGCAATGGAAAACTACCACATACTTCATTTCCTTAGTTTGGCTCCTCAGTGGCACCTAGCTCTCTATCACAGCTGATGGTAGAGCTGTTGAGGATCCTTGCTGCCTTCAGGCTGAGCTCTGCACAGACAACAGGAGATATGGATGATACATATTTCATGCTGTGCTGTACTTGCTGGTACAAGAAGTGAAAGATGATAGTGATAAATTTTGAAGTTCTGTCCGGCTCCATGGCTAAATGGTTAGCATGCTGGCCTTTGGCCACTGGGGTCTCGGGTTCGATTCCCGGTAGGGTCAGGATTTTTAACCATCATTAGTTAATTTCACTGGCACGAGGGCTGGGTGTATGTGTTGTCTGCATCATCATTTCACCATCATGACACGCAGGTCACCTATGGGTCTCAAATCAAAAGACCTGCACCTGACGAGCCAAACATGTCCTCGGACACTCCTGGCACTAAAAGCCATACACCATTTCAATTTTGAAGTTGTGAATATTTCAGGATTGATTTCTTTATGATAAGCAGAATATTGTATGTACATTATCCAGATTTTTTAGTATTATTTTAGAAGTTTTATATTATATAATTGCTCCACACTTTAAAAATATCCCTGTGCATTCAAACAGGTCTTTTCCGTTCCTAGAGGTATTTTAGTTATCATGTTTTTTAAGGATCAACATGGAGATTTTCTGAAAATAATGAATTGAACCTGAAACTGACTCATTTACCAGGAAATTATGAATTGTTAAGTCCACTCATATGTAGCTAAGTTTCGTGATTTGTATGAAGAATATGCCTAATATATTAACTCTTCCACAGAACAACTATCTACTTACATCAGACGAGATGCACATGAAAGAAGAAACTAAACCAGAGTTGCCCGAGCCAGGACAAAAACAGGTGAACACATTTGAAGTAATCTAATAGAGCCATAACTGGTTAGGACGTTTCTGTAAGGACAGAAAGAAAAAGAACTTCATAAAGAAGGAACATGCTTAAAAATATGAAAAGCAGTGTCACTGTTAAATTTAAGGTTAGGTTTGAACATAAAAGTAATTATGATAAAAACATGATACAGTGATAATTAACAAAATAAATAAAGAAGTAGTACATTTTAAATCAGAAACATAGTAAAACTTAAAGCAAAAATGTTGTTAGAAACGCAAACTGTCCATGTCGCTTACAGTTAACTATGTTCAAGATTCACTGGAAAGTCCATCATCTGGGTGATTTGCACACGTCTCTTGTGTGGTTTAACATCCACTTTCTCAATAAACTTTAATTTTTCATCATCTGTAAACTGTCTAGCTTCCTTCTTCTCCGTAACTTAATGTCCTGCAAACTACTATGTGTAAGTACAGTAGGCCTAATTTATGAACGTTGTTGCACAATTCTTTTACGAGCATAAACTAAAGCACCAACGTGTCAGCTCTATACGTAAGTGCAGTAGTCTCAATTTACGTAAATTGTTACACACGTAAATACAGTAGGCCTAATTTACATACATAAGTCACTGAGGCCTCTTTCAGACAGTGCGGGAGTAAAACACGCCCGTATGTATGAATGGGTGCACCCGCTTCTGCTGACTTTTACATACACAATGGGTCAAGTGGTGCAAAACTCCCCACTCTTTCCAGCGGATCATTTTCAACACTGTTTTCAATGTGGTAATAAATATGGACCATCATAGCCTTCATTTACACTTATGAAAATACAAAAACATTTCAAGCATGCTGCGTCCTTCACAATTCGTTAGAGAAGAAGGTGGGTACAATTTTGAGGATGCTCGCTCAGTGCTTGAATGAAAGAATGATATCATGCTTTCCCAAACACGAGACCATTTGTATTTCCGACATTTAATGTTACTAAGTTCTGGATGTCCATATCGTGTTCTATAACAACTGCTGTACACCACACAAGAAAATAAAAAGGCTCATGAAAAACTTTTAAATTGAAAATGAGAAATAAATACTGTATGTCTAATGGGTGTGAATGGGCCTACTATTGTTTGTCATCTAAATCCAGTTTTACTTTCCTATAGGTACACTATCAGGTTCTGTACTGATATCGTGAGCACGGTCGATCCGTTGTGTATGACAACATTCATAAAAACTTATGTCCATTAACAAGGAACTGTGGGCTTGGGACCGTGACACACAGTGGACTGCCCTTTCAAACATTTCTCCCATGCGCTGTTACTCTCTACCTCCACATCATCTGAAAGATTCTATTTGAAAAATCAATTCTTAGTTTAGGCCTATGTGGGCCAGTAGGTAAGCACGGAAGCAGCTCAAACCTGCGCCATTTGAAAGAGGCCTCTTGAACGTAAAATTAAGCACCAACATGTCAGACGCAAAGAGAATAAGACTGGCTTGGGGCTGACACCCCCTGCAGTTGTATGCCGACACAGAACCATGCTCCGCGGCCGTAAAAAGCAGTTCTCTACCAAATCCTTACCCAGGCCAGTTGTTGCTGGCCAGGAATGCTAATTTAACCCTTAATCAGGCGCATAGCGGTCTAAACGACTGACCTCTAAAAGTTTTGGTCAGGGAATATGTCTGAAGGTCAGCTATGACCCCCTTCCTCCAGACTATCTCCCCCAAGGGATCGTCTAGCCACCTGATAGGGTGGCCCCTCCTCAGACACCCTGTATACAGAAAGGTAGATGTTCGAGTCAGTCTGCAGTCTTTTACACCGATGAGCCCACTAGTGTAACTTGTGTCTCAGTCATTGTGACCAGTACGCGCCCGGGTGTGTTTTACTAGATTTGTTTAGTTTCGTGTGCATATACATCTCAATATGGATCCTGCTGAAGTGGAATGGATCCGATTATTGATTGAGAGTGTTGAAAAGGAAGAAAGCAAAAGAATAACTGCATTTGTGAAAGACAGAGACAAAGCAGTAGGATGCCTATTGGAAGAAATGGATGAGGCAGCAGAAGATATTTCCAGACAGCAGCCACAAAGTCATGATGAAGGTGATACTGACAATCTTCAGGTTACCGACCATGATACAAATAGTGAGCTATCTGGTGATGATGGATTTGGTGCTGGTGTTTCTGAAGTGAATTTGACAGGCAAGGACGGTAAGACAGAATGGCATGTGCACCCAATATTCGCAAAGACTGGTCGTGGACCAGGTCATAATATATTGTAACACACCTTAATTGGCCTAAAGGTTTAGCCAGGAATGTCAAAACTCCAATTCAAACCTGGGAGCTATTTTTTCCAGACGATATTGTACAAAAGATTGTCGACTATACCAATATTTGGTTAAAACAATGACAATAATTCTTCAGTGTGTTCACATAAAGAAAATATTGCAAAATTGAAGTTGAATATGAAACCAAATATACGTAAAATATTCTATAATTCTCTCACATACATGTTTTTCACAAAGGTGGTTGTTATGCTGTAAAATACGTTTTTATCATTTGAAATACAAACATTTCTGAAAAAATGGTGTTTTAATATATGATTACTTATGCTAGAAATATTACAGTGACAATGGATGAAGGGGAGGATAAATATATATCTAGTTCAAACAGCTTCCATTTTACAAACCAGAAAAAGTAAATAGAACGGAGAGTTATTTTTCAAAGCTTTCAACATTTATTTGTAAATCAACTTAATTTTCAACAATTTTTTATTTTTCTAATGCGGTCATTGAGTACGTAAAAATGTTTGAAATATTATCTAAATAAAAGTAAACTTACTTGTAAGAGTATTAAACTTCAACATTTTAATTAGATTCCAAGGCCGTACAATAAATTATGAAAATAATCGCTGCGGTCTAAAAGACCGTGCGCATCCGAGTGTGTTTGTCGGAAGAGCATGCCCGATTGAGGGTTAAATTACTTACGGTGGGATTTAGTAATGTACTAAAGGGTGACATAAATGTGCTATCCAGGTTTCTTTAGCGTGTATTTAATGCGACATGTCCTGGGACTTTGAAATAATTATGTAATAACCAGGGAAACATGCTGGAGAGGGATGTTTTAACCAGTTTCAAGTATACTATGATGACTTTTTTCTGATTATGTGAATTATGAGTAATCTGCTGAATAGATTTCAATAAACAACTCCTCATTTTAAAGTTGAAATATGGTATTTATAGTGAGATCATCAATTTTTTGAAATAATATTTATATACCTTCATGTATTCAAAATTTTATGCTACACCCTGAGGGTATGGGATGCTGATGAAGACTTCACCCATGGTGTCCCATGGTGCACTGTCAACAGACTATTTAACAAACGTAAACTTTCATTATAAAATATAACAAACATAACAAAATCAGGTACACAGCCTACTAATAACAACTGTCCAAATTGGAAACCATGAGAATGTCCATGTTCATAGCCAAGTTATTGTGGGTCAGGATGACGGTATAATCCCTTCACATCAACTTATCTTTAAGAGACTATTTACACCCCTCTCAAATATGCTTTTATTTGATGTTATATCAAGCTCTTGTCTCCTGTTAATATTGTTAAAGAGTGTTGGGAGGCGGATTAGGAAAGATCGTTGAAGTATTGAGTGCTGAGTGTGCAGAATGTGGAGAAGGTCTTTGGTTATGGTGGAGCGGGAAGGAACACAGAGAGAGAAGAGTGAGACAGGAAGTTCTGAGCGGTAATTACCATTTAAGATCCCGTGGAGGAAACTTAGGTCAGTGATCTGTCACCTGATGTGCAGCGGTGAAATATTAATTGCTGTTATTACCTGCTGCGTAGACAGATTTCTGAGCTTGGGGTTTCTGTTCCTTACAATTGCAGCAAAGAAGGATACTGCTCTGTCTAACTGCTTAGTATTGGAGGGGGAGGCTGTTGTCCAAATCGGAGGGCAGTAGTTTAAGAGAGGTTGAATGATCGTGAGGAAGAAGTGACAAAGAGCAATGGGGTCAGAAATTTCTGTGAAGCGATAGAGAATGCCTAGTAATTTCATAGCCTTGGTTGTATATGTTTCTATGTGGGTCTTAAATTGTAATTTTGTATCGAATATTACACCTAGGTCATGCTGTTGCGTAGCTACGGTGATGGGCTTGACGATTAGATAATATGATGTAGGTAGCTGAGATTTACGTAGTGTTACGGTCATGTGGCTGCATTTTTGTGGATTGGGGATAAGTTTGCAAGTACGGCACCAGTTCGAGAGGGCATGAAGTGAGGACTGTAACAGAGCTGCATCTGCTGGATTCCTGATCTCCCTAAATATCTTACAGTCATCAGCAAAGAGTAGGGTATTCACAGTTTCATTGATTTCGGATGGCAGATCGTCCATAAAAAAAGAAAACAGCAAGGGGCCAAGAGTACTGCCTTGTGGGACACCGGAGATGACTGGTAACCATGAGGATGAAGTGCCTGATATTCCCACTCTATGCCAACGGTTATGTAGGAAGCCAGCACGAAGGGTCAGAAGACTGCCATGTATATTAAATCGTTCTGAGAGTTTATGGAGCAACAGAGTATGGTCAACAGAATCAAAAGCTTTTGAAATGTCTACGTAGCAGATCCAGCTGTGATTTAGCTGCAATGGCATGTGATGCAAAACTATGCACGGTGGCCATGTTTGTTAGACGAGAGCCACCTGGTAGAAAACCATGCTGCTTGGTTGAGATATATGGCAAAGTGAATGTGAGGAGATGCTGTTGTATAATTTTTTCAAAGATAAAGGATAGTGTGGGGAGAATAGAAATTGGTTGGTAAGATGTAACATTAAATTTGTTGCCTGATTTGAGAAGTGGAACAATATTTGCCTCTTTCCAGGTAATTGGAAAATAGCCCGCAGCAAAACATCTGTTAAATAATTTAGCACGAGGGACGCAAAGAATGCTGGCAGTATTTTTTAGAAAAAGAGGACCTAAAGTGTCGGCACTGGTGACTTTGCTGGTACGAAGAGTTTGAAGAAGGTTATGAACTTCACTTATGCCCGAGTGCACCAAGCTCGGTAATTATCAGCCTTTACGAAACCGTGGTAAAACTTTTACCATGGTATTGTCATAAAAGCAGTGCACCATTACTATCGCCCGGTTTTGCTACTGCGGTTTCTTGACGCTTGATTTTCTCGCTATTATTCCCCTCGGAAGAAACTTGAAGTAGTATTCAGGAAGCAGTGATCATTTCGATAGTCACTTGTCTTTAGTTTATCCAGCCGGCAGTGATCGTTTCGACAATCACTTGTCCCTTGTGTTTACATTTTGTGACAACGCAAGCAAGTTATTGACTCCTTAAAATGGAAAATAATGCTCAACATCTTTTGAATGTTACATCGAAGTCCTAAAGACATGGAACGGGACCTCCTTTTTCCACACACAATATTGTCTCTCGACAACATTCCTTGTGGCAATATGGGCTCTGTTATATCGTTGTTCTGCTGGGGAGGTGGGATTCTGAACAGGTGTAAGGAGGAAGGATTTACATGGGTAACCTCCATCACCCAAAAGATAGCCATTAGCTATTTCTCTCGTCTCGAGACGTGCTCTCAGTCGAGAATTGTGAAATAATGTACTATCGTGAGTCGTCCCTGGCCATCTTGCTACAATATCTCGTATCGTGAGGTTCGAATCGCTCACAGTTTGCACGTTTAGCGAGAAATAACCTTTCCTATTTCTAAATACCTCCCCATTTTCACCTCCGGGAGACTGTATTTGCACATGAGTGCAGTCCAGTGCACCCACTACACCAAGGAGCCCAGCTATTGTATGAAACCCTTCCATAACCTCTCTTTGTTCCCACTGCGTAAGTGGAAGTTGAATGAACTGTGGCGATAACGACACAAGTAGATCAGAAACCTTGTGTATTATGCGGCATACAGTTGTTCTGTCAACATCACAGACATCACCGATCACTCCTTGAAATGTTCCAGTTGCATAGAAACGCAGCACTATTAAAAGACGATTTCTAGGCGATATAGGACAGTTTCTCCCAGTCGGGCATTCCAATTGTTCACCATTTAAATCTAAAACGTAATTCACTGTTTCCTTACGCAATCTAAATCTTCTCTGGAACGAAACATACTTAATTCTTCAAAGAAATCGCGTCTCTCTTCTATAATTCTCCCTTCATTTCTTTCAAACTGATTAAGATACTGGAGATATAACCTATAGTTGTTAAGCTCCATCTTGGAATCTTTAACCACAGAGCACGAATACAACTTTACCACGGTTTTCTTTGTTAACCGCTCGCTCACGGGCGGTAAACATTATACCGCGCTAAAATGTCGGTAAACTCGAACCTGAGCTTGGTGCAACAGAAATACGACTTTACCCTGCTAAAATTGTGAAGTTTACCGTGGTATTCTCTTTACCGAGGTTGGTGCACTC
This sequence comes from Anabrus simplex, assembly GCF_040414725.1. Taxonomy (NCBI): domain Eukaryota; kingdom Metazoa; phylum Arthropoda; class Insecta; order Orthoptera; family Tettigoniidae; genus Anabrus; species Anabrus simplex. The sequence continues at coordinate 36,918,812 of NC_090277.1, read as the reverse complement.
GGGCATTAGTGTGGTAGTTATGCTTAATAGGGTTCTGTTTGAATCTGTACCTACAGGAGGGAGTGGTTGGTTTTGTAAGGGAGGGGAGAAGTTGGCAGAGAAATACCTGTTGAACAGTTCATTGCGATCAGCACCATCTGCTGTCGCATCGTTGTGGTTCACGCTGACAGGAATCTGCTCCGTCCATCTCCGTGTGTTGATGAGACTCCAGTAGCGCTTGGGATTGCGGCGAACGTTTTCAGTAACAGTGTCTACGTGTGTTTTGTAGTCTTTTCTGACCATAAATCTCACGTGGTGTCGGATTTTAATGAAGGTATTGTGAATGTGTGCGTTAGGGAAGTCTTTCCTCAGGTCTGTAGTGATATCCAGTGTTGATATTTGCTGGTAGTAGCCCATTGTGCTGGTATGAAGTCTTTAATTGCAGCTTGCAGCCAGTTGTACAGCAGGTCAAGAGCCGATTCGATATCAGCTATTTCAAGCAGACTCCAGGGAAGGCATTTCAGGGCACGACACATTGCAGGCCAGTCAGCACGGCTCCAGATGTAGATAGGGTGGTAGGATGTCCTGTTGTGAGGCTTTGAGGAGGGGTGGGGAAGGAGAAATGTAGCATCGAGAGACTAGTGGTCGTACAGGAAAATGTTTCTGCCTGGGGTTATTGTTTTAAGTTCTAATGAGGGGAGTATGAGGTCCAGGGTGATCGGTCCACGGGTTGGGTACAAATTAAACTGTTTCAGTCTGAGGCAATTAATAAAACTGTCTATAAAGTATGTATCACAATTGTTAGCTGACAGTCTGGTAGTTGGAGAAGACCACTTTTTAGACAAGTTAAAGTCGCCCATTAAAATTACGTCACCATGAGGGAGAGCTGCAATGACTGAGTCCAGGCACTCTTCAAGGTCACGGAATGGGCTGTTTGGTGGTCTATAGTAACATCCCACAAGTACAGGGCGTTGAGGAATGAGTAGCTCCACTCACACTTACTCACAGTTCCTTTCGAGATCTGTCTTTCCTTTACACAGTAACGCACTGTTCACTGCTAGCATCACTCCACCACCTAGAGTAGCGTGATCATGACGAGATATGCTGTTATTAGCACTGAGTGGTAGTTCACTGTCATTAGCCCACGAGAACCATGTTTCAGTAAGTCCGATCACGTCAACTTCTCCCAAGTCTGGCAGGGATAGTTCACAATCAGACAGCTTATTGTTTAGGCTTTGCACATTCTGACAATAGATGTTTATGTCTGTTTTCATTTCACAAGTGGTGGGGCCGCGGTGTAAGTGGACATATCCAGCCAGTAGTAGGAGGCAAAGCAAGCTCCTAATCGCTGAGCGACCAGGCCTAGCCCCGTTCGGCTCAGAGCTAGTAGGGAGGCGTCTATAAGTGCGGAAAAAGCCGCATTCAGTCAGAGAGAGTGCCCGAATGTAGTAGTTTCTCTCTGCTAGTAGCCATTCAAAAGGAGAACTCATTTTTTCAGTTACGCACACTGATTCCTTAACTCGAATAGAACCGTGCAGAGAACTGTAAAGCGCAAGAATGCTGATTATTACCACACAAACAACACAAACTGCAGCAGCACTATGCTTGCGCGTGTCTACTCTAGCCGCCATCTTGGCAGCCTTTTGTACTTTGACCTTTGTCCTTTGTCTGGTACTTCATTTTGCTAGCATCGGATCCCTTCTTTCCTCTTTCTTTGCTCCCTTCTATCCTCTGTGGTTGGGCGACACAGGCGATGACTACACCCATATGACCTGCCTGTCATAAGAGGTGATTCAAATTGGCGACGAAGGGATGATGAAATTAGAACCATGAGGCTACTTGTGGTTAGTTCCATTACCTGCGGAATACCATGGGTCAGCAATCCTTGTGACTAGTACCACTTCAATAGGAAAACCATGGCTCTGCATTACATAGGAACAGTGAATTTATGTGAGGAGCACTATGATCCTGGGCGTTGTTTGTGACAAGTGTAATCATGTACATTTAACCAGTTGGTTCCATGGTGTTACCCATGAGTAGTACCATTTTGTGACAAACACCATGGATCTGCATTGTCTGTGATTAGTACCACTATGTGAGAAAAACCATGGGTCTGCATAACCTGAGAGTAATACCATTATGTGAGGAACACCTTGAATTTGTTTTGCATGGGGGTATTACCATAATGGGTGATACACGAAGTATGATTAGCACTAGTATGGGAGGATCACCATGGTTTTGCTTTACCAGTGATTAGTACCATTATGAGGGGCCAGTGATATGTATTTGGACCACTTTAAATAAGTATCATCCCAGTAATTAAGGCATTGTGAATTGAATCCACTGATAGTTTTTGTTTCACTATCATTTTTTCACGATTGTGTGTTTTAGATTCTAGTCAGTGGATACACTTTGAAATTACAATTTTCATTCCGTTCACCTCTTATCATTAGGGGCTGATGACCTAGCTGTTAGGTCCCATTAAACAGCAGACATCTTGCAATTTAATGCTAGGTAATATATAGCAGCTATTATTGTTCAAAGCCCCTCCACTGCATGGCAACTAGTTACATCACTGCTACTGCTACTTTATCCTAACCAAATTTAGGCTATGTGCATAGCTGTCTTCCTGTTGTCGTGTGTTGAAGAGCTCCAACCTATTTGTTGAAAATATCAAACCTTGATGTTCATTTTCTGCTAGATATTCTTTTGGCTAAACCTTTTTTCCTTAAAATATTACCTGTAGCAGACCGTTCTATTCGTTATTCCTCATAATGTGACCCACATATACCAGCCACCTCATTTTAATTGTCTTGATGTGGTCAGGTTGACAGTTCTTTGTGTCTAGTACTTTTCTGCTTCTGTCCAATAAATAAATGGGATTTTACTCCACTGTCAACTGCCCTGAGGAAGGTTTTCATGATCTTGCATTTTACACCTGGCAAATGCTGGAACTGTACTTTAAATATGCCCAAGGCTGCTTCCTTCCCACTCCTAGCCCTTTCCTATCCCTTCATCGCAATAAGACCTATCTGCCTTAGAGCGCTGTAAAGCAACTCGCAAAAGGACAGTTCTTGGATGCATACCGGGTTTGGAACTTTATGAATGCAACTATTTAATTACAACTCATAAAAAGATACACACGTTATACCAACATTTAGTGTCCTTCAGCCAATCACCAGCATTGTTTACTACACTTTGCCAATTATATCGGGGTCATAGGGTACCTGTAGCAGCACCTTTGGTGTTCATAGTGGTCTACTGCTGAAGAATCTCCAGAACAGTCCTGTAGCGAAGGCTCTGAAGTGGTTCTTCATTTTAGGAATCATGTGAGTGTCACAAGGGCTTAAGTCCTTGGATTAAGGAGGATGGTACAGCTATTCCCAGTTTCATTCTCCAAAGAAATCAGCCACAGTTCATACTGTTCTTACTGTGAGCCTTTTCTTGCAGAATGATGCAAGGATCCTGCAGAAAGTATCACCCTTTCTTTTTCAAATGAGGCTGCAGGTTGTGTTCCTACAATGAACAGTAATATTGATATTGATGATCTGCTGTGGAGGAAAATAATGCGTTTGGATAACACTACCACAGTTGTACCCGAGAATAACCAAAACTTTCAGATGGCTGGTGTTCTGAAAAAATTTCAACCTTTGTGGATACCCATACTGATGCCATTCATTTGATTGTTGTGTCAGTTGTGGGTCATACAATTTACCCCATGTCTCATCCAGCATAATGATATGATATAAGGAAGCCTCCCCTTCTCACTTACACCTCTCCAAGTAGTTATGGACAGTGTTTTAATGTAACCATTTCTGCATATCTGTCAAATCATGCTGAACCCATCCTGATGCAATTCTTCACATGCCCAGGTGTTCCTTCAGATGCGAAGATTTAATTACAAATAGAAATTACAAAATCAAACCACCTTTATAATTCAGTAAGACTTACATTAAAAATATTTCCTTGATTTAGTTAAACTGATAAGTGCAACTTTATGCTGAACGTGGCACTAGCATTCTTGAAGGCTACAATCTATCTTTTCACTTCTTAAAACATAATAAGTCCAGCTCACATAATAAGGCTAGCTCACAAATCGTACAGTTTCTTCTTCACTGGCACTAATACGACCTGGCTGATGCATGTCTGCCATATTTTGACATTACAGGTTGGAGGATTGTACTACCAAGCTAATGGCATGTAAGGCAATGCAGATTCCCAGCAAGCCTCTTAAACACCTTTATGACACTGTCTTGCTGTACGACCTCGGGCACATTTGATCTTTATCCAACTCCATTGTTCCTTTTTCAAAATCATTGTTACAACACTAACTTACCGAGCTCGATAGCTGCAGTCGCTTAAGTGCGGCCAGTATCCAGTATTCGGGAGATAGTAGGTTCGAACCCCACTGTCGGCAGCCCTGAAAATGGTTTTCCGTGGTTTCCCATTTTCACACCAGGCAAATGCTGGGGCTGTACCTTAATTAAGGCCACGGCCGCTTCCTTCCCACTCCTAGCCCTTCCTTGTCCCATCGTCGCCATAAGACCTATCTGAGTCGGTGCGACGTAAAGCAACTAGCAACACTAACTTAGATCATGAAGGAACACGAGGCTGTGTTCTTTTACCAGTTCACATGTGCATGTTTTTAGAAGGGAGAGAGTGTTTGGGATTCCATTTGTCTCTTTTCATCCTCACAACCCATTGTTGAGATAATTCTTTGTTTTCTAAAGGAAATCAGAAGCATAATGAAATAACTAATTATCATGACTCCCAGTACTTTCTTTGTAAAAACATTAAGTGGATTTAATTACAAATAGAAATTACAAAATCAAACCTCCTTCATAATTCAGTAAGACTTACATTAAAAATAAATCCTTGATTTAAATAAACTGATATGTGCAATTTTATGCTGAACATGGCACTGGCATTCTTCAAGGCTACAATATATCTTTTCACTTCCTAAAACATAATAAGTCCAGTCACCATGCGCAATCTCCCTGTCAGCTTATCATAATTATAGTTTCATGCCTACATAAGGAGCTCTGATGTCATGCAGCTCAGTGTTGTTCAGATAACGTATAGGAATAATTATTTTTATGGTCCATGAAGTTTAGTGATATTTCTAGTGAGAATCTGCATGCTTAATTTATGATATCTTCTGGATTGGCCCAGAACAAGTTTGTATTTTGTGTCTCAGTCCCATCCTTGACTCTGACGTTATGAAAGTGACTGAGATATGAGCAGTGCTAGTATCACCATTCCTAATAAAGCCAGCCAGATCCAGTAAGAAAAGGTGTGGAATTGTCATTCATATGGTTGGTCTGTATGTACATTTCATTGAACTTAAAAGACTGGTATGTAACAGCACTACCTGGCTAGGAGGGGAAAGCAATGGAAAACTACCTCACTCTTCAATTTCCTTAGTTTGCCTCCTAAGTGACACCTAGCTCTCTATGTCAGCTGATGGTAGAGCTGTTGAGGATATGGAGGATACGTATTTTGTGCTGAGCTGTATTTTCCACTACAGGATGTGAAAGAGAGCAGTGGTAAATTTTATGTCCTGAATATTTAAGAATTGGATTGTTTATGATGAGCAGAATATTTTGCAATATGTCTAAATTTTCCCGATTGGTCAGTGATTTTAGATGATGTTATGTGTTATAATTGCTCCTTACATCAAAAATATCCCTGAGCATTCAAACGGGACACTTTCCACTCCTGAAGGTCTCTTTGTTGTTATGAATTTAATGATCCTCAACACAGAAATTTTCTGAAAAACAACAATATTCATTTGAAGCTGACTCATTTACTAGGAAATAATGAATTGTTATGCCCTCTCATGTGATAAGAAATTGCCAGGAGTGTCTGAAGAATTTGCCTAATATATTAACTTTTCCACAGGACAATTATGAACTTACCTCAGATGAGATAATTTTGAAAGGAGAAACCAAATCAGAGTTAGCTGAGCCAGGACAAACACAGGTGAACAAATTTTAAGTAATCTAATATTTTGATGACCTCCTTCAATTTTCTTCATGTACTTCAAAACTTAATGCCAGGAAATGTGTAGCAGATATTATTGTTCAAAGCCCCTCCACTGCATGGCATCTGGTAGCTGGTTTAATCACTGCTATTGCCTCCTTATCCTAACTGGATTTAGGCCACAAGTATGGCTGTGTTCCTTTTGTCATGTGTCGAAGATCTCCATCCCATTTCTTAAAAATGCCGATCCAAGATGTTCATCATCTGCCAGGTCCTCTTTTGCCTAAACATTTTTCTCAAAATATTACTTGTAGCAGACTGTTAATTTCAGTAGTCCTCATAATGTGACCCATGTATTCCAGCCTCCTCATTTTATTTGTCTTAATGAGCTCCGGTCGGCTGTTCTTTGTGTGGAGTAATTTTCTCTTTTTATTATGCTGCAACCACAATATCAGTCCTCAATTAAGGCCTTTCCTGTTTCATTCCACTCCTAGTCCTTTCCTATCGTATCGTCTCCCCAAGGCCTATCTCTGTTGGTGCAATGCAATGAAACTTATAAGAAAACACAAGATTCATAACATGTACTATTGTATTCACATCTTGAAAGTTTAGATTATCTTTTCTCTGAAATATGTAGGGCTCTACAGTATTTAGTGCAACAACTGACAATTTGTTAATCGAACTTGGACATGGTAGGCAAGAGGTTGATAGCCAAGGTATATCTGTTTGACAATCTGTGGTAGCACAAGGCACAAACAAATGACAAGTCATTTAAGAAGACTAAATAGGATGAACATGATGACAGGATGTTCCGGGAGGAGAGGAATTGTGATGCAGGGATTATGCTTAGTCTTCTATTACTCACTCTTCCAGAGCTGTCCTCTTTATCCTATTCTGAGTTCCTTTTCTTCCCCGTGTTCTTGATATAATTATGACATGACACATTTGTTCATTTCATTTTTATATTGGGAGAATGTATTGATGTTTTTATTGTGCAGCTGTGAAATATATATATTTCAGCTGGGTGATGCTTTTATGACCTTTTATTCTAGTTATGTTTTTACTTCTACGTTTCATACTTTCCTGTATATATTTGTTCCTTACAGCCTTCTACTGATATTAAGGGTGAAATTAGAATAGATGAACCCACAGTTGCCTGTCTCAAAGAAGAAGATAGGTAAGTACAGTTTAGTTTAATTCCACGTTACACCCCTAACCCTCGACAAATTGGAATTGGCTATTTACGTGTTCATTAGCCCCATCTTTGGATAAGCGGGCGAGTGAAGACCTCGAGAATCCAATATCGAGGGTTCAAAGCCAGCACAGGTCTATCCACATCACTCTTGAATTCCATCACCTGTACTTCACTCACGGTTCTAACTTGTTGGTTCGATCGTGGCATGATAGAAAATAGAAAAGTTATTAGCAATCCCCCTAGATGTCACCACTTGTTAGCTGAGTCGGTAAAAAGATTATTAATATTACCATCGGAGTTCTGTTCTCCATATTGTAATAAGTGTGGGGTGGGATATCTGGTTGACCATGACACAGCTTTCAGCCATTCATGCAATATGGCCAGTGCAGTGAATCAACCTGCCATGATTTAGACACATATTTCTGTCTCCTATCATATCTCAGTACATCTCTGCATTCTTGTATCAAATCAGTTCATTTATTAGTGGCACTTCACCGATGTCTTCTTTCAGTGATATCGATTGGTTTTTTTCAGTGGTTCTTGAAAAGACAACTGGACTTTCTCCCAAGAATTATTCTTGTGATGAATCATGTTTCAAACATTATGGAATTTGTAATTTTCTAACTGGAGTGATGAAAATCCTCATCATGTTGTTCAGTCATGTTCAGCATAGATTCTCATTGAAGGTATAGGCAGAATGCAGGGACAGAATCATTGGCCATTTATACTCCCACTGCATTTGACAAGCCAGCATTACTTGCAGTTTGTAATTGAAACAATGCCAGAGGTTCTTAATGATATTCCTCTGCTCTTACAGAGAGATATCTTGTTCCGTCATGATTGTGTGACCCACGCATTTCGCTGTTGCGTAGTACTACTTCGAAACAACTTTTTTCGGGGATTCATTTGGTTGAAATTGCCTATTTCAGTGGGTGGCACGAAGCCTTGAAGTAAATCCCTTTGATTTTGATTTTTTGGCATATGCTGAGTGGCTCAGGCAGTTGAGTTGCTAGCCTTTTAACCCCAACTTCGCAGGCTCTATTCTGGCGGAGTTCGGTGATATATGAACATGCTCAAATACATCAGCTTCATATTGGTAATTTTACTGGCATATAATAGAAGTCCTGCAGGACCAAATTCTGGTACCCCTGCATCTCTGAAAACTGTTTAAGTAGTTAGAGGAATGTAAAGCAAATAACATTATAATTATACCTGGCGTACGGACTATCCATTAATTCAAACTGCTGTTTTTTTCGACTATGCTGTCATCTAATTCAAATCATCGAACTATGTGTTGTCCTTAATGTTTTATCTTTTGGTGCGAGATGTTCCTAGCATCAAGTTTGTAGTGATTCCTGGTGTTTGGAAACACTATAATCAAGAGTGATTGTGTTTTGAAGTTGGGTTACACAATCAACATTCAGTTGTTTATTGATAATTCTGGAGTTTTCAACACTGTGATTAAATTGATCCACCAATGATATAGTTTGATATCAAAACTTTATCAACCTACCAAGTTTAAGTTCAAATTATTGTTCACATTACTTTGTTGTATACTGCACACTTTTGCAATCATGTAAGAAAAGACTAAGAAAGCAACAGATAAGGAATTTGCCATATGAGTGACTGCCCTAAATGCATATCAGATTGATTGATTGATTGATTGATTGATTGATTGTTTGGAATGATTGATATATGAGTCGGGAGTCTCGGGGCACCTTGTATCTTGAAGCAGTATACTATTGAGTGTTCCACGTAAGCGAGGAGATCGGCTTCAGGAGAAATGTGGAGCATGTTGGATAGCAAAGATGATTCTTTTTAGTCATAGTAATGTAGTTCCCAGTAGACCTAGCAAAAATAATTTACTAGAATAGAAGCTAGTGGTCATGCAGAGGACTTGCTGTGAGAATTGAGTAGGAATGTAGTGTCAGGGCAATTGAAGGTAGTGTATATCCTGGAGGTACTAATCCTGTGATAATGGCGAGTCCTTATGAAAAGTATTAAACATCTGAAATCAACTCTGTCCCTCTTAAATTCAGCAAATTTCTTAGTTGTGAAATTTTGTCATAGGCATGATCTTCCAGAAGAGTCTTGTGTTAATGTGGAAATTAGTGAAATGTACAAAATTTTTATTAATATCTGTAAACATTTTAATAATAATAATAATAAGGCTGGGTATGCATATCTGTAACAGGGGTAGAAATTTCTTTGTGACGGAACTATGTGCAAGTGTTAAAGAGTTTACAGTACCACAGAATATTGTAGCCGATAGACACATGGGAAAATAAATCGAAATGGTGGGTACAGAGATGGGCAGCATACCTATTGTTCCTGTCCTTGCTTCACCTGGCTCAAAATTAAAGAGGATATTAAAGATCTAACAGGATAGGAAACATCGTTGTGTGAGTAAATGAGGAACGAGATTAAATAAACAGATTTAATGAATGGAAAGCATAAACAAAAAATATTAAAAAATAAGTCACGGATAACACAAAGATACATTACACAATTAAAACATTTATGTTGTTAGGCATGAAGTGGCAACAAAGCAATAACTTTACAGATTCTGTATTGCCATTGCTTTAGCTTATAGTAGGTTTAGCGATAGGTTTGAACAGGTTATTTACGAAACCCCTACGTACAACATTTTTCTTACGATGTTAGGAACAGAATTATTTAGCAGCTTTGTAAATGAAATCTAACATCAATTCCCTCACATATGGGATACAATTAAATACATATATATATATATATATATATATATATATATATATAACTGCAGAACTATTGGGTGCCTTCAAAATTCACAGAGTTTAAGTGTGATCCCGGAATCACGGACAAGGATGAGACTTAAACCTGCAACTCCTAAACAGCGTATGTACTACTGCACATTCTAACAAGACACATGACAATTCAACAAATAAGAACAACACTGTCATACAGTAAGACAACAAACTCAGTAGCATCTGCAAATAATTACAAGTGAGGGTAAATAAAAACACTTCACTCTTGTTGTAGCCTTCATAAGGGATGGAATTCTCCCATTTACTATTGCTGTGCTGTGCCAGCGACCTATTTGTGCCAAGGGCGTTGAGGCAAGGTCGTTTCATTTCCAGCCATATACAAAGTTAACGTCAACAGACCCTTCTAACTTGGCCTGACTAACACACAATGGGCGACTGTCTCAGGGTAGTGGGACTTTAAGGCTTCTTGTCCACTTGAAGTGGAAACCTGCGAACTGCGAATTTAGACGAATCTGTGCAAAGTCTGTTCGTCCGAAATCGTGTGTACGCTATCGTCCTTTGGCTGCATATTGGGCCAACTTATTTAGTACGTGTATGTGTGAGATGATGGCTTCTCCTGAAGATATGTGCTCTGTATGTATTAGATATACCTCTGCTAGCAAGAAGATCTCGGAAAAGGAGACGGGAGCTGGTAAATGTTATCGAAAAGACAAATGTTTGGTGAATATTCACATATATGGGCTGATCTGGAAAAGGACGAAGGACAGTACTGCGGTTATGTTTGCATGACATGTGAAACATTTTGACACATTTTACAAAAAATAAAATACTAGTTAAAGATGTATAGTAACTTTTGAGAAACTTTTTCACCTGAAAAACTTCTAGCTGTAACTTTGAGGTAAGGAATGTTCGTTGTGAAAGAAACAGGAGGCTGGAGAATTTCTTGCCTTCTGCTTATTTTCTCCAATTTTATCATTCATTTCCTAATTCCCCACCAGGCAAAGGCAATATCTTATTCCAGAGTATGTTTTGTACCAGCGAGAGGTTAGTTCGATTGGCCACAGCACTTGGGAATATGAGTGGAGTTTCATTGTCAAGTCTCAAAAAGATAACATTTATCTGATATGAGAAACTTCATCTTTATTTACTATAATTTGTATAGTGGAGGCAATGATTTATTTTGTATACGACATAGGTATGAATTAATCGGACGGGAAAATATAAATATTGATAGAGTTCGTTAATGAAACTTACACATTGAACATGTGTTGTAAAGTATCTTCAGATATAAGAATCAAGTAAAGTGGTATAAAATGAACTTACCTACATACATACATTTTTATTATAGACTGTTATGCCTTTCAGCATTCAGTCTGCAAGCCTCTGTGAATTTACACTGACTGACAGAGCAAATGCAACACCAAGAAGGAGTGATCAGAACTTTATGCCAATTGCAGGGTAGACTGACATCACTGAGGTATGCTCATGATGTGAAATGCGCCGCTGTGCTGCGCACGTAGCGAACGATAAATGGGACACGGCGTTGGCGAATGGCCCACTTCGTACCGTGATTTCTCAGCCGACAGTCATTGTAGAACGTGTTGTCGTGTGCCACAGGACACGTGTATAGCTAAGAATGCCAGGCTGCCATCAACGGAGGCATTTCCAGCAGACAGACGACTTTACGAGGGGTATGGTGATCGGGCTGAGAAGGGCAGGTTGGTCGCTTCGTCAAATCGCAGCCGATACCTATAGGGATGTGTCCACGGTGCAGCGCCTGTGGCGAAGATGGTTGGCGCAGGGACATGTGGCACGTGCGAGGGGTCCAGGCGCAGCCCGAGTGACGTCAGCACGCGAGGATCGGCACATCCGCCGCCAAGCGGTGGCAGCCGCACACGCCACGTCAACCGCCATTCTTCAGCATGTGCAAGACACCCTGGCTGTTCCAATATCGACCAGAACAATTTCCCGTCGATTGGTTGAAGGAGGCCTGCACTTCCGGCGCCCGCTCAGAAGACTACCATTGACTCCACAGCATAGACGTGCACGCCTGGCATGGTGCCGGGCTAGAGCGACTTGGATGAGGGAATGGCGGAACGTCGTGTTCTCCGATGAGTCACGCTTCTGTTCTGTCAGTGATAGTCACCGCAGATGAGTGTGGCGTCGGCGTGGAGAAAGGTCAAATCCGGCAGTAACTGTGGAGCACCCTACCGCTAGACAACGCGGCATCATGGTTTGGGGCGCTATTGCGTATGATTCCACGTCACCTCTAGTGCGTATTCAAGGCACGTTAAATGCCCACCGCTACGTGCAGCATGTGCTGCGGCCGGTGGCACTCCCGTACCATCCGGGGCTGCCCAATGCTCTGTTTCAGCAGGATAATGCCCGCCCACACACTGCTCGCATCTCCCAACAGGCTCTACGAGGTGTACAGATGCTTCCATGGCCAGCGTACTCTCCGGATCTCTCACCAATCGAACACGTGTGGGATCTCATTGGACGCCGTTTGCAAACTCTGCCCCAGCCTCGTACGGATGACCAACTGTGGCAAATGGTTGACAGAGAATGGAGAACCATCCCTCAGGACACCATCCACACTCTTATTGACTCTGTACCTCGACGTGTTTCTGCGTGCATCGCCGCTCGTGGTGGTCCTACATCCTACTGAGTCGATGCCGTGCACATTGTATAACCTGCATATCGGTTTGAAATAAACATCAATTATTCATCCGTGCCGTCTCTGTTTTTTCCCCAACATTCATCCCTTTCGAACCACTCCTCCTTGGTGTTGCATTGTCACTGTCAGTCAGTGTACTAAACATTACCACAATGCTCTATTTGCGACTAGTGTTGTGGCCTCATTTGGTTCTATACCTCTTATCTTTAAATCATTAGAAACCGAGTCTAACCATCGTCGTCTTGGTCTACCTCTACTTCTCTTACCCTCCATAACAGAGTCCATTACTGGGCTCGATAGTTGCAGTCGCTTAAGTGCGTCCAGTATTCGGGAGATAGTAGGTTTGAACCCCACTCTCGGCAGCCCTGAAAATGGTTTTCCGTGGTTTCCCATTTTCACACCAGGCAAATGCTGGGGCTGTATCTTCATTAAGGCCACGGCCGCTTCCTTCCCAGTCCCATCATCGCCATAAGACCTATTTGTGTTGGTGCGACGTAAAGCAACTAGCAAAAAAAAAAAACCAGAGTCCATTATTCTCCTAGGTAACATATTCTCCCCCATTCGCCTCACATGACCCTACCACCGAAGCCGGTTTATGCATACAGCTTCATCCATCAAGTTCATTCCTAAATTAGCCTTTATCTCCTCATTCCAAGTACCCTCCTGCCATTTTTTCCACCTGTTTGTACCAGCAATCATTCTCGCTACTTTCATGTCTGTTACTTCTAACTTATGAATAAGATATCCTGAGTCCACCCAGCTTTTTCTCCCGTAAAGCAAGGTTGGTCTCAAAACAGACCGATGTAAAGATAGTTTCATCTGGGAGCTGACTTCCTTCTTACAGAATACTGTTGATCGCAACTGCGAGCTCACTGTATTACCTTTACGTCACCTTGATTCAATCTCACTTACTATATTACAATCCTGGGAGAACACACAGCCTAAATACTTGAAGATATCTACCTGTTCTAGCTTTGTATCACCAAGCTGACATTCAATTGTGTTGAATTTCTTACCTACTGACATCAATTTGGTCTTTGAGAGGCTAATTTTCATACCATACTCATTGCACCTATTTTCAAGTTCCAAGATATTAGACTGCAGGCTTTCAGCACAATCTGCCATTAAGACCAAGTCGTCAGCATAGGCCAGACCACTTAACATTTCCACCTAACTGAATCCCTCCCTGCCATTTTATACCTTTCAGCAGATGATCCATGTATACTACAAACAGCAAAGGTGAAAGATTACAGCCTTGTCTAACCCCTGTAAGTACCCTGAACCAAGAACTCATTCTACCATCAATTCTCACTGAAGTCCAATTGTCAACATAAATGCCTTTGATTTTAATAATCTACCTTTAATTCCATAGTCCCCCAGTATGGCAAACATCTTTTCCCTCAGTGCCCTGTCATATGCTTTCTCTAGATCTACGAAACATAAACAACTGCCTATTCCTCTCGTAGCATTTTTCAATTACCTGGCACATACTGGAAATCTGATCCTGACAGCCTCTCTGGTCTCAATCCACACTGGTTTTCATCCAACTTCCTCTCAACGACTGATTGCACCCTCCCTTCCAAGATGCCAGTAAATACTTTGCCAGGTATACTAATCAATGAGATACCTCGATAGTTGTTGCAATCCTTCCCGTTCCCTTGCTTGAAGATAGGTGCAATTGCTGCCTCTGTCCAATCTGAAGGTATCTTACCAACACTCCATGCTAATCTCACTACTCTATGAAGCCATTTCATGCCTGCCTTCACACTATACTTCACCATTTCAGGTCGAATTTCATCTATTCCTGCTGCTTTATGACAGTGAAGTTTACTTACCATCCTTTCCACTTCCTCAAGCATAATTTCACCAACATCATTTTCCTCCTCCCCATGAGCTTGGCTGTTCGCAACACCACCAGGATGATTTCCTTTTACATTGAGATGTTAAAAATATTCCCTCCACCTCCCCAGTGATTCCCTGGGATCTATTATGAGTTCACCTGAATTACTCAAAACACTGTTTATTTCCTTTTTCCCTCCCTTCCTAAGATTCTTGATTACTGTCCAGAAACGTTTCCCTGCTGCCTGACGTAGCCTTTCCAGATTATAACTAAAATCTTCCCACGACTTCTTTTTGGATTCAACAACTACTTGTTTTGCTCTGTTTCTTTCATCTACGTACAAATCCCTGTCTGCCAACCATTCACTTTCTATATCCTGAACCTGCTTACTGTCTACTATTTGGAACTTCTCACTAATCATATCCATGTACATCTGTCTAATTTCCTCGTCCTGGAGATTTTCTACCCTTATTCGTTTGCAGACAGATTTCACTTTCTCTACCCTAGGCCTAGAGATACTTAGTTCACTACAGATCAGATAGTGGTGTGTGTCATCAAAAAATCCCTGGTAAACTCATACATTCCTAACAGATTTCCTGAATTCGAAGTCGGTTAAGATATAGTCTATTATGGATATGGTACCCCTAGCCTCCTAGCTGTAGTGGTGAATACGCTTGAAAAATGTATTCGTAACTGCTAAACCCATACTAGCACAGAAGTCCAGCAAACGCTTCCCATTCCCATTAGCTTCCACATCTTCCCCACATTTACCAATCACCCTTTAGTAACCTTCAGTTCTATTCCCAACACTTGCATTGATATTGCCCATTAGCACTTTTCTATCCTTGCTATTGACCCTGACCACGACGCCACTCAATGTTTCATAAAACTTGTGAACTTCATCCTCATCTGCACCCTCACATGGTGAATACACGGAGACAATTCTAGTCGTAATTCCTCCAACTGACAAATCTACCCACATCATTTGCTCATTTATGTGCCTAACAGAAACTATGTTGCGTGCACTGGTATTCCTGATAAAGAGCCCTATCCCAGACTCTGCCCTTCCCTTTCTAACTCCCGTCAAGTACACTTTATAATCTCCTATCTCTTCCTCGTTAGTCTCCCCTTACCTGAATATCACTTACTCCTAGCACATCCTGATGCATCCTCTTTGCTGACTCAGCCAGTTCTACTTTCTTTCTTCCATAAGTCCCATTAATGTTGATAGCTCCCCATTGAATTCCATTTTGTTCGCCAAGTTGTTTCCAAGGAGTCCCTCGCCTGTCAAATGAGAGTGGGACTCCGTTACTCCCATAGGTCCGAGGCTTGCTTAAAATGTTCTTGAGCTCGGTAAATTCATGAAGCAGGATGCTACCCTACTTGCACATAGTCTAAGTGACGATCTCTCCTCTAACGGTTTATGGACCACCGGTGGATTGTATAGTCTTAGCCGCCTGAGCACAACAAGAGCTATGACCCAGAATATGTCCGAGATGCCCACTCCCATTCCATAGCAACTGGTATCCTGACTCTCAGGACCACTTACTAGGCCACTCAGCCGTTGCCCATGGTTCACGAACTAGGACGTGACTACAGTAACCCGCAAAAATTAAATTTACCTGGAGCACCCATTTCTTTTGCCACCTCACTCCATAACAACTTCTACACATTGCGTGTGTGGTAATTATTCTCTCGCTGGTCCCACAAATACTTCCCTTCTTGTACCAAAAGTATCAGCTTTTCAGCATTGATGACCCTCTGTGGGTGGGGGACGAAGAGTACACACACGGTACCCCTGCTTGTCATTAGAGGCAACTAAAAGGGGCCCCAGGGGATCTCACCTTCAGAGCGTAGTTTGGTGACCGCGGGGCCCTTAGTTGAGTCCTGACAATGCTTCCACTTACATGTACCAGGCTTCTCACTTTCATCTATCCTGTCCGACCTCCCTTGGTATTAGAGCATTCGAGTCTTTCCTTTTCACACCCTTCATGGTCCTTGCCTTTCTTCATCTGTTACTTCATTTTTTGAAGTGATGGATCCCTTCTTTTTCGTCTTCTTTTTCTTTCTGTTTGCACCCTGTGGTGGGGGACGCAGACAAATAATACACTCACTGTATTCCCTGCCTGTTGTAAGAGGTGACTAAAAGGGGCGACCAAGGGGTTATTATATAAGAACCATGGAACTACTTGTGATTAGTACCATCACGCCGGGAACACCATGGGTCACCTTTACTTGTGAGTAGTACACCACTATGTTAGGTACGCAATAGGTTTGTGATTAGTAGCAGCAAAGATTGGTTCACTGTGGGTTTTCCAGTACCTGTGATTAATACTGTTGCAAGAAACACCATGGGTCTGGGCATTGCCAGTGATTAGTACCACTGTATGAGTGACACTGTGGGTCTGCACTAAATGAGGAACTCCACAGGAATACCGGTGCTTCTGATTAGTACACCTAGCTGAGGAACACCATGGGTTTGCGTTGCCTTTGTGTGGCACCATTATGTGAGAAACGCCATAGGCCTGTGTTACCTGTACGACGTACAATACTTGTGAGTCATACCACAATGTGTGGAATACCATGAGTCTATGCTATGGAACATGACAAATACCATGGTTCTACTTTACTAGCGATAAGTACCATTAAGAGGTTCCGTTGACCTAGATTTTGGTCCCCTTCTGACAGCAAGCATCCTCAATTCAGGATTGTTCTTTAGAAGCAGTCCCTTGGTCAGTAATACTATTATTTATGATAGTTTCTGGGTCGGATCCACTGATTGTCTTAAATTCATATCCATCCATTCATTCTTCATCACATTGTAAATTCTGGTGAGTGGGTGATTTTTAACTTTTAAATTGTAATTACATTTCATACCATTAGGAGCTGATGACCTAGATGAGAGGCCCCTTTAAACAACAAGCATCATCTTCATCATCATCATCAGCAGCAGCATTGACGATAAAACGCACTTCATCGACCAAAGAATCCTAATCAGTCTGGATGGTTTGCAGTTCTCAGGTATTCGTACATTCACTGACGAACAATGCTGGCTCCAATGGAGGCAGTCTCACTTGAATTCAGCAGTTTGGATCGTTCGGCCTTTTTTGTGCATGTTCGTGCGAGTTCGTCATCGCAGCTTTTCGCAGGTTTCCACTTCCAGTGGACGAGAACCCTAACATTCCGCTTCTCTCATGGTGGGCATTCCTTCAGCTCCCTGGGCCTGTTCATAATACATACGGAGATCATTCTATTCTGATTCACATGAAGGCATGCGTGTCTGACCTCATATCAGGTCAATTTCATCCTCTGCAAACTCTTCCATATATCATCTCTCAATCAAAATCTATGGAGTATCATCTGTCCATTGTATCTCATTGTCCCTGATTCAAATCGAGTGCACAATTGTAAAAATGCCCCGCCTGCAAAATTCATTAACCCTGATTGTTTCAATGTTGATGTACTCGACTGCTTTGCCCCTTCCTGTGAAATTCATGCACACAGATAAACATGCAAATCCTGACTTTAACTAGGTCAGCAAGTCAAAATGAGTTCCCTCTCAACACTATAAGGCAGTGGATCCTTATGTTTCAAAGACTCTGGTTTTTAACTAACTGCGTTATCACATACAAAGGAATAAAATGAAACATTTACATGACAGATTTTACCTATCTCAGTTGTTACCCATAATAAAGAAAGCTAAAATACTGGCTACACATGCATTAGTCCTGGTATTTACATTTGATTGCCAAAAGGGCTTAAATAAAGATTAAAATGAAATTGAAAATAAAATATCTGCGAAAATCGCTGTCCCTAACTCATGCCAAAAGAAACCTATTCAGCTTATATTAATATAGTAGACCTCATGATCCATCCACCGCAGACTCTGTAGTTGTATTTAGCCCATCATCGGGCTGTCGTCATCCTGGGTTGACAGTTCTGGACTCAGCTCCTGGAATGGCTTCATCATGATGCCGTCTTCTTGGGATTAAATGTTGGAAGGTCTCGTGCTATTTACAGCTGTTTTATTTTCCATGGTACTAACTGCAATCAAACACGTATTCAGTTGTCTGCGATGCACTCCAAATTCTCCTACTCTCTTATTTACTTTAGGGCATAAATCTGCGTTCTTATCAAGCCAGATGTACTTATTGAATTCCTAAAGCTAATCTCATGCGAACTCCTGTTATAAATTTAACTTTGTGTTTAGTCAGTGATTATCGCCTCACTAGTCAAAATGTACTTGGCCAATGCCTCGTGCTCAACTGTACACGAATGCTTTTTAGAAGTTTGACTTTATGTTTAGGCAAAGGTTATGGCCTAGCTAGCTGGAAATGTACATGGTTAACGACCTGTACTCAATCACACATAATACATAGTTAGAAGTCTGTAAATCTTCACGTTCTAGTTCAGGTTCTAGCTATAATCCTATCTTGAATTGCACACAGTTTGCCTATACAGCTTCTATGATGAAGTATTCGTTCAGTGGCAAGTTCACAGCGCAGTCATCAGCCGGACCGACATACTCACTACCGCGCTGGAGAAAATGTTAGAATGGAATACTGGGTCTCTTCACGTCTCTCACTGTTTATAAGAAACAGTAGGTGACACCAGGCCCTGAGCTTTACAAAGTTACACACTTCAGATCAAAGTGAAGTGAGTAGCTATGTTCCCATCGTTTCCGCCCAAATGTTGTATTTCACGAACCTGCTACGAAGGCGCAGCAGGGGGAGAGGTGATACTACCACGTGGTGCGTCCCAGGTGGCGGATAGGGGGGTCCTAACCGGCTTGCCGGCGGACTTGAGGGAAATAAAATACCCCTCGCGGACCGAACACACTACCCCCTGCGGGTGGGGGACGCACATGTAGAACACACACGCGGTACCCCCTGCCTGTCGTATGAGTCGACTAAAAGGGGCGACCTAGGCGCGGAGATGGATTGCGGTTTGGTATAATGTCTTGGACCTCCTGTGGATGGGAGGGGTTGAGTACATTCACAGGTAATCCCTGCCTATCGTAGAAGGCGACTTAAAGGGTCATGTGGCCATGTTCCCCTCTTTATTTTTTATTATTTTTCCGAGGGTCAGATGTAGACCATTTCTAAATTTTGATGTGCATGCTGCCCGGAGATGGGCCTCTTACGTGTGCGATTACGCCCAAAAGCCCGCAACTGTCCACCCAGGACCATTGCGTGGTGGGAGTGCCATGTACCTTGGCAGTAGTATCCGCCTGACAACACAGGTCCCCGCATAGCCGAATGCCAGAAGGACATATTATTATTAATTATTTTTTTATTTTTTTCTCTATTTAGTACTCTGTACATGCTATGGGGTACATGCTATTGCGGGTGACTGGAGGAAGGGAGTCCTAGTGCTCATTGCCTCAGTCATCCCGTATTAGGCATCGTCCAACATCGGACTCCGGGCAGTACCTGCTACGACCAGGTGGGTATTGCCTTGGCTGCTTGGTTCGGAGTGGGTGGCATTCGGGGAGGAAGCTATCGGGCATGGCTTCCAAACGAAGTCGGCTCTCTCAAGGTGGTCCCGCACCTAAGTCTTTAACTTTTGCTTCCCTGAGAGGTTCAACTCCCTAGGAACATGCGCAGCGTGAAGGAATGGGATCCAGCTTCCCTAGGTTTCTGGTCGCTACCAGAACCGATGGGCACGATTTTAAGCTGGTGAAGTCGATCCTTTTTAGTAGGCACATCGAAGGCGTCTACGGCGAACTGGAGGAACTTAAAAAAATGCGCAACGGTAGTTTGCTTCTAAAGCCTCGTACAGCATTGCAAGCTGATCAGTTGCTTAAGTGCGAGCACTTTGGCGAAATCCCCGTCAAAGTGGAGGAGCATAAGTCCTTGAACCTGGTTCGCGGAGTCATCTTTCACCGCGACCTTATTTTGAACACTGACGATGAGTTGATGGAAGACATGAAGAACCGTGGCGTGACACACGTCCAGCGCATTACGTGCAAGGTCAACGGTGAAGACGTTGCCACTGGTACCTTCATTGTCTCTTTCAAGTTGTCAGTGTTACCAGAGAAAGTCAAGGTAACAACTTATCGTTGCGATGTGAGGCCGTACATCCCGTCTCCTATGCGATGCTATCAATGCCAGCGATTCGGACATATGGTATCTCGCTGTTCGAATCAGGCTGTATGTGGTACATGTGGACGAGTAGCTCACGGCGCGGAGGAGTGCACAACTCCATACAAGTGCACTAACTGCTCCGGTTTTCATTCTCCTCGGGATCGGAATTGTCCGACATACCTGAGTGAGAAAAAGATCCAGGAGATCAAGACCCTGGCTGGTCTTTCCTACCAGGAAGGGCACAGTAAGTTTAATTCTACGAATACACCTGCCCGTACACTTGACTATAGCTTGATAGCTCAGAGTCTTCCAGGTTCGTCATTTACAACCGCGACATCTGTCCAGACCGCTGCGCCCAAGGCGACTGTTGCTGTCCCCAGCAACGTCGCAACTAGTCAAAGCTCGAAGGGGGGACTACCCCGCCTTCGACCAACCAGAAGTCTGTGCAGGCTGGTAGTTCCCAGCCGGCACAGCAAAGGGGGAAGACTAAGTCTCCCCCCCTAGGAGGTCAACGAAAGTCGTGCCCCAGCCGGCTGAGGCAGCATCGTCGACCAGGGCTGGGAAATCATCTCCCAGCCCGTCTAAACTCGAAAAAAAGAAGGGGAAGAAGAGCGCCTGTGCTGAGCGCTCTCGGCCTTCCCCTGCGAAGGAGAAGTCATGCCCCCCATCTGGGGGGTATGAGTCTGCGCCAGGAGGCACTCCTGCTCTCAAACCTGCTCGCTCTCCTCGTAGGGGAACTACTCGCCCCCGACAAGCGTCGAAGTTCTGGGCGGCACCCCTGCCTTTGATGATGGGATGGATGTCGCGCTGTCCTGTACATGTACGGATGTAGAAGTAGATAGTGTTTAGGCTTACGAGCATTTTGTCGCTCATAACCTAACACTCCTTTTATAGTCCACACTATGGCACTGTTACAGCGGAATTGTAACGGTTATGACAGGCATCTTGCTGAGTTACGTCAGCTCATTAGTGAGTACGCAGCGAGTATAGTTTGTATTCAGGAGACCAACTTCAGACCTGATCATCATACTATCTTGAGAAATTTCAGACTATACTCGACAGAACGGTACTACGCACACCGGGCTTCCGGTGCTGTTGACATTTTTGTACGTTCTGATACTTACAGCGAAGAGGTTCCATTAAGAACTCCCCTCGAGGCTGTAGCTGTTCGCGTTCCGCTGCCTGTCATAACAACAGTGTGTAATGTTTATTTTCCACCAGGTCAAGCTCTTTACATAACTGATGTCACTGATCTTATAGATCAGCTTCCACCTCCCTTCCTCTTATTGGGCGATTTTAACGCCCATCATCCCATATGGGGCTCTGAGACGCCTTGCCCCAGGGGGAGAGAGCTGGAAACATTAGTAACAGAGCTGGATTTATGTATTTTGAACACGGGGGAACCAACTCACTTTAGTGTGCGTTACGGTACATATTCTCGCATAGACATAAGTCTATGCAGCCGAACGTTGGTTCCACTGTTTCGGTGGCATACACACGATGATCTCTGACAGTGACCATTTTCCCATCATCCTTACTTTGTTGAAACATAAATCCATCGAGGCTCCCCCTCGATGGATACTTAAACATGCTGATTGGCCAAAGTACATATCACTAGCTGTCTTTAATTACGATATCAGGCGGAGAGTCGGCGAGGAAATAACTTACGTCACCCAAGTTATTCTTGCTGCTGCTGAGGAGTCCATTCCATTCTTCCCGGGGACTCCTCGTCGAAAACTCCTTCCTTGGTGGAACGATGAAGTAGCAGCAGCCATCAAAGAACGCCGCCGTGCTCATAAACGTTACCGTCGACAGCCTACTGTGGTCAACTTGGTAACATTTAAGAAACTCCGCGCTAAGGCGCGAGTTCTTATTCGACAAAGTAAGAAGGCTTCATGGGAGAGATATGTGTCCTCCATGACGTCACATACTCCATCATCTTAAGTGTGGACGAAACTTCGACGAATTTCGGGTATTCAAGGATCATCTGCTGTACCGGGAATTTCCATTGCAGGCAGTGTCGCCACTGATCCCCTCGCGATTGCTAACCATCTCGGTAGTCATTTCGCGGATGTCTCTGGCTCCGGGAATTACTATCCTGATTTCTTCCCTCTGAAGCGGAAGGCAGAACGTTGGCACCTTAGTTTTGCCACCTAGAGGCGCGCGGCTGTGAGCTTGCATCCGGGAGATCGTGGGTTCGAGCCCCACTGTCGGCAGCCCTGAAGATCGTTTTCCGTGGTTTCCCATTTTCACACCAGGCAAATGCTGGGGCTGTACCTTAATTAAGGTCACAGCCGTTTCCTTCCAACTCCTAGGCCTTTCCTATCCCATCGTTGCCATAAGACCTATCTGTGTCGGTGTGACGTAAAGCAACTAGCAGGAAAAAAAGTTTTGCCACCCAAGCTTCAGAGGACTACAACGTGCCCTTTACGGAGTGGGAACTCCGCAGTGCCTTAGCGCTTTGCAAGGTCACGTCTCCTGGACCGGACAACATCCATAACCAGATGTTGAAACACCTTAGTGATGATAGTTTACTATATCTCCTTCGTGTGTTCAACCGAATCTGGATAGAGGGTGATTTTCCGTCTGAGTGGCGAGAGGGCATATTCATCCCTGTCCTCAAGCCTGACAAAGGTCCTAAGTATGCAGGAAGTTACAGACCAATTTGTTTTACAAACTGCCTGTGTAAGCTATTTGGGAGGATGGTAAATCGCAGACTCGTGTGGCGTCTGGAGAAACAAGGACTCTTGTCCAAGTACCAATGTGGTTTTCGAGCGCTAGATCCACTTGGTACGCCTGTAGAGCTCTATCCAGGATGCGTTTCTCTGCAAACAGCACTTATAGCTGTCTTCTTTGACTTGGAGAAGGCCTACGACACCACCTGGCGATATGGCATCCTTTCAGCCCTGCATCAATGGAGATTCCGAGGTAACTTACCGGTATTTATTGCAAATTTTTTGTCCCTCCGTCTATTCTGTGTCCGAGTAGGGACGACATATTCCCAATACCACGTTCAAGAAAATGGAGCCCCACAGGGATCGGTTCTTAGTGTCACTTTGTTCGTGATTGCCATAAACGGTATTGTCGCTGCTGCTGGTCTAGCCGTAATACCGTTCCTATATGTGGACGATTTTGCTCTGCACTATAGCTCGTGCAGTATGGCAGTCGCAGAGCGACAGTTACAGCAAGCTATTAGGAGGGTAGAGCAGTGGACCTTAGAACATGGCTTTCGTTTTTCCACCACAAAGACCTGTGTTGTCCACTTTTGTCGCCAACGTTCTCTTCACCCTCCTCCTGAACTTTATTTAGGAAATGTAGCTATCCCTGTAGCTGACACTTACCGATTTCTTGGGATCTTTTCGATAATAAATTATCGTGGGAGCCACATGTGCGGCAGTTGAAAGTGCAATGTGCTAAGAAGCTTAATATCATGAAGTTTCTTAGCAGCACTTCTTGGGGGGCTGACCGCGCGGTGCTCCTACGATTCTATAGGGCACATATTTTATCTCGCCTAGACTACGGCAGTGCATCATATTGCTCAGCAAGACCAAGCGTTCTTGCGTAGCTAAACAGCATTCACCACAGCGGGGTTCGGTTAGCGACGGGAGCTTTTCGTACAAGCCCCATAGCTAGCCTGCTCGCTGAGTCTGTTGTGCCGCCTTTACACCTGAGGCGCCAGCAACTGCTTCTTACCTATGCTGCTAATTTGCGACAGATGCCACTTCATCCAAGCTATTCTAGCATTTTCAACAATGGCAAGCGTTTGCTGTACGCCGCTCGTCCCCGAGCAACGCAGCCGTTTGGAATACGTTTAGATAGCAGTTACAGATTGTTTGACGTACCTTCGGTTCCTTGCCTTGTCAGACAACCAAGTGGGGTACCTCCGTGGGTAGTACGGCGACCTGAAATAATCCTGGACCTACACACTGGCCCGAGGAAAACACGGACCCTTCAATTTATCGGAGGCTCTTCCTGTCAGTCGTTGGCCGCTATCCAGGCTCAGTCGTCGTCTACACGGATGGTTCAAGGACGGACACGAAGGTGGGCTGTGCGTTCGTTGTCGACAATGATAGGATTCTTTTCGCTCTCCCGGAAACCTGTAGTGTGTACACAGCAGAGCTCTATGCTATCTGTAGAGCTTTGCAGTACGCACTGTACAATGAACGCCGTCACTTTCTTGTGTGTACTGACTCCTTGAGTTCACTCCAGTCTATTGATACCTGTTTCCCTCAGCACCCTCTGGTGCAGCGGATCCAGGACCTGCTGGCCGGGTGTTCGGATGCCGGCACCAGAATTACGTTTCTGTGGCTCTCAAGCCACATGGGCATCGAGGGAAATGAGTTAGCAGATCGGGCTGCCAAGGAGGCAGTTACACTGCCCCTGTTGCCTTTCAAGATTCCAGCAAGTGATATTCACTCTCAGCTGAGACATCTGGTCATGTCTCATTGGGAGATGGAGTGGCAGGCCATTCCACTTCCCAATAAGCTGAGAGCGATAAAAGGAACAACGAAGGTATGGAGGACTTCACTTTGGGCTTTGCGAAGGGGAGCCGTGGTAGTATGTCATCTTCGGATCGGCCACGGTGTCATAACTCACTCGCATCTTTTGAAAGGAGAACCCGCTCCGGTGTGTACCTGCGGCGACCATCTTACCGTGGTACACATCCTTACGGAGTGTATGGACCTGGTCGATCATCGCCGTAGTCTTAACCTTCCGGATACCATCTCCCTTACCTTGCAAGATGATGAGCAGTCAGCAGACCTCGTAATCCGCTTTATGAGGGATAGTGGTCTGTTTTACCGTGTCTAGCGATGTCCTTTGTCTTCGTGTATTTGTTTCAATTGCGCTTTTAACCTATTGACTTCATTTTAGTTTGTGTTGCGTATTTTAATGTGTTATTTTAACGTCTAATGTAAATGAAGTATATATATATGCACCACCAGGCAATGCCTTATTCCTTTTCTCCCTGTATTTTCTCTTATTTTATTAGAAATAAAGCATTGCGAATTAGATCCACTGCTGTTTTAATCTTATACTCATTTTTTCATCACCATATTTTTTAACTCTTGTCAGTGGATACATTTAAAAAAATTTGAATATCATGTATCATGTCGTCCATCATATTCCATTAGGGGCCGATGACCTTCGATGTTAGGCCCCTTAAAACAACAAGCATCATCATCAAATGTTGTATTATGAAAAACATGGCTTAATACCATCTCAAAACACTTCATGTCTTTCAGTAAATTATGAGGAATGTAACTGTGGTTATCATTTCTCTAACATCTTTCCAGGAGAGTAGATGTGGCCTGATTTCCAAAAATGTCAAGCCTGAATCTTGCAGCTTTAATTTTTAGTAATTTCGTAAATGTAATTCCCCAGACAGAACCTGAGTATCTCCATCGTTTCACCACTATACCGTCTCGCTCACACTCTGGGCCACACCTTATCACTGCAGGCTTCATGCACCCAAAAATGCTCAGCTTGGCTTCCTGCCAATTGTGACTTTGATGCTCTGACGCTATGTCACAGTCACAAATATCAATTTCTCTTTTCATGAACGATATGGTTCAATATAATTGCACTTTCATACTCTTAAAAACTAATTGGAGGCACTGAAAGGAGTACAAAAGAACAGACCCAGGAAATTCAGGAAACAAACCAGGAGAGGAAGGAAATTTAAGTTACCCAATTGCAACAGTCAGTTTTTAGGGAGGGAGGGGTTCGGAGATTGCTCTTGGTAAACTATCAAAGAGTAGTAAATTAGCAATTAAATTTCAGTATATTGATAGAATCTGATGAGAGTAACATGAAAAGGACTGGAATCGTAGATTGCAGTTGAGTGAAGGGGTGGTAATAGGTAAATATTTCCAGAAGTGCTGTCACAGAGATTGAGGATATAAAATATTGGAATGGGATGTTTGTTTTTGTGAAGGAAACTTACTGCTGACATTAATGGTTTACTGGTGAATGAGATGATATTTAAGGATGAAATTAGTTGTTGATAATATGAAGCAGGTGGGAATTGTAGGAACATATAGGCATTGAAGGGAGGAAAGATACACGGAAATGTTTCCAGAAACTAATAGATTATACTCATCAAAACAATAATAATGTTACTATATTAAATGCAGGAGACCTAATTTGCTTGAAATTGAGTGGAAAGTAGTTGTTGGTGATGTTACGTAAGTATGGTTTGTCCTTTATGTGAATATGCAAACAGTGTTTGGGATTCTCATCAGGAATACCTAATAAAAGAAATAGATGGTGTGCAGAGGAAAGCGGCAAGATTTGTAACTGGATTTCAGGAGAAAAAGTAATATACCTGAAAAATTAGATAACCATTATGGGATGCTTTAAAGAAGAGAAGAGAGAGGACTAGTCTTAAAGAATTATATAGAGCCTATACAGGAGAATAGGTGGGGGGAGGTATATCCGAGAGAGTCTTCAGTTTAAGATAATTATGTCGGCATGGCTGACAACAATTATAAAACTACATGGGGTTTTAGCTCAAGCAATTGAGGCAAATTTTCAATGATTAGGAAAGGAGTGAAGATGCATAACAGGTTACCAGGATAAGGGTTTGGTTACTTTCCAGAATCTGTACAGATAATCGAAAAAAAGAATAAACTGCAACAGAGAAATAAAATTAAATATTTGAGGGCATCTGACCTGTGCATGTTATTTTGTATAAAGAATTTTTGTGAGTAAATTAATTCCAACTCTTTGTCTATGGAGATTGCACAGCTCCAGTTGGGTACTGCCCATAGGAGTGAAGTACAGTGACGTTTTTGAGGGTCGTGGGACCTGAACGGTAGCAGTAAAAGACTTTCCAGAACTCTGAAAAATAGGCTCTGGTAAGGGGACGGCAGGTCGTCATGCGTGATAGGTGCCAAAATAGGAAAAACATAATGTAATTTAAATTTTTGGGCCATTGTATAGTACTAGTTGATGCAATTCTACGTACTGTATTGTAACAGGAAATGCCCATACTTTAGGCTTGAAGAGCACAAAATGCTATGCAGGCGTGTTTTGCACATTAAATTGGAGTGGTACAGAGAATGAGAGGATTTGCTTTGAATGAAGTTCTAAATTTTTTTTAAACTGTTTTTTTTTTTGGTCAAAGTTCTTATCACCTCAGTACAGTAGAAGATGAATTGGGTGTGACCTTCCTCTGTTCTGTGGCTGGCTATGTCCCACATTGCCCTGCTATTCCTCCCGTCCTCACCATGGATCAGCTCTCGCACCATGGAACCATGTATACTCCGAGGGATGCTCTATAACCTCTATAGGTTCTAGTAATTCTTGAAGGTCTTGGTGGTCTAGGAGTTTGGTATGCCAAGATCTCTCACTTGGAAGAATAGCTTGAATATGCATATGTAAGCCATGGATGTGTAGTCTGACGTGTAATTTCTGAATTGAAGAAAGTAAATGCACTGATGCCATGTTGAAGATCATAATCAAAAATATATATATTTTCTTAAGGCAAGTAAACTGTTCACTTGAGAAAATAGAGAACTTAACTTTAATGCAGCCAAATGTTAATTGAATTGAACCCGCAAATAAACTAGTCACTTGAGAAAATGGATCAATTGACTTTCATGTGGCCGAATGTCAGGGGAATCAAATCCACAAATAAACTAGTCACTTGAAAAAATAAAGCAATTAACTTATATGCAGCTGAGTATTAATGGAATTGTACCCACAATCCTTGGGGCCCTTTGCACAGAAATAGTTCACTTAAGCTTTTAAGATTTGAAGAATATAGCACAATTATTTGAAGTGTTCTATGGCTTATAATTGTTTTACATGTATCTACAAAGTTTATCTAAGACTGTCCGGATGCTATGAATGGTAATTACTTCACTTGTGTAGAGGAAGTGAAATGCTTTGCGTGTGAAATCAGTTCCGTTCACATGCACTGTCATGTTCACGTTCAGGCACTAATATTAATACTGGTGACGCTTTATAACACATTGATAGTTAAAATTAGTTCTGTTCATGAATAGTCCTTTGTTTATTTAATGTTACCATGAAATTATAAGTGAATTCACACGTGAAGTTTTAATTCAGATTTCACTGAAAAATTCCAGTCCAAATGCACTGTTCAATGTTCAAAGTTTGCTATCAACAAAAATGTACCTATCATTTTCAGGTATTTAACACTTGGGAGAACCCAAGTCCTTATTCAATGCTCCAGATTCGAAGTTCGCTATTTGCAGAAATATTTCAATCACTTTGAGATATTAACCACCTGAGAAAATACAAGATTGAATAAACTGTTCCAGATTCTCACTATCTCCTGAAATACTTCTATTACTTTGAAGTATGTAACACTTGAGAAAATACAAGTGCTAACGCAGTCGATCAAAATGATAAGTTTGCTAGACTATTAAAATATTTCAATCACTTCTCACCATAATTTCATTGACTGTAGTCTTCTGTTCCATACTGTCACATCGTGATGCAGACATCCACCAGCCAACCATCCTGGTTTGACTGTGGGACAAGAATGTGTCGTATAGAATTTTTGCTCCCCTTTTATAGCAAAGTAGTGGAGATTGCAGCAATTACATTTCATTCATTATCTTCCTTAATCTGTTGTGGGTTTGAACGAGACTTGGTTGGTATTAGAGATACTAAAATGGTGTATACTGTGGTGTTATTATTATATTCCTGGTACAATTCCTAATCGAGTTATTTATGATAGAAGGTTTGGAATGTTTGCTGTTTGATGGAACATAGTCTTAGCGAGCTAGGGCTGGCTCCTACGTCACTTGCCCTATGTCACTCGTAGCATGCTCCCTCTGTTGCCAGATGCTACGTTGGTTCGCAGCGCATGTTTTAAGTTTGAAATACTTAACTCTAGTGCTGGACCAGCGTTCCGGGTACAGTACGAGATCATTATGTCTAAGTGCAGTATTTATTATGAGTAGAATTTTGTAAATAAGATGAATTTATTAAGAATGAGCTGTGTGTTTAATGTATGTATGTTCAGTCCATCAGCGATGCCACTGGTGGGATCCTCAACACCTGTGCCATCAGCTGTTATAGATGGGTTAGGCATCACTGAAGAGGCGTACTAGAGAAATGAGGAGTGAGGTAGTTTCCCATTTCTTTCCTCACCGAGCCAGAGTTGTTATTACATATCAGTCTGCCAAGCCCACTGAAGACCAACCGACTATGAGCAACATTTTCACACCATTCGTAGCAGGGACTGGCTGCATAAGGACTGGCATTACTAGCATCACTCATATCTCAGTCACTTTCATAATGTCAAAGTCAAGGATAAGACAGAGACAGATCTTTGAAAGTAACAAAATTGCTCTAGCCAGTACCAGAAGACATAATGCTCTGTAAACACTAGGTCCTGCCAGCAATGGCGGAGGTGTGTTTAATAGAAAAATTATTAATGTAAATTGTATACTGCTATATTTTAGGATATTTTCTTCTTTTTTAATTCAAAAATTAATGGTTGATAATAATAATGTACTTTTGGTTATCATTTGCCACTGACGTGGACGCCTTGTTTGTTTGTGAATGAAGTAATTTTAATTTGACCTACTTTGGATCACCTTTCATCAGCATGTAAATCTATGTTTTGATGTGTAATATGTGTAAAGTGTGTGGCCACTATTTGAAAACATTGTAGAGTGAACAGAGAGAAGAAGAGAGCCGTGCGTCCTGTTCTATAGGTATGTGTCCTCAGTAAGCCTGAGTTGTTGTGTGGAATACGCAAGTAGATAACAAATCTTAGTGATTTTAGTACCAATTCTTACTGTGGGTAAATATCATAACTTTGTAAAATATCCGAAAGTATGCATTCAAGACAACCTCATTTTTTGTGAATTATTCTGCCCATGGTGATGTTAGGCTGTTCAGATTTTTGTGACTGAGTTTCCTTGTAATTTTAAGTGAATAATTTTGGAATCTACACTGAGTTTGCTTTTGGATTCTGTATTTGAGCTTGCTGTCTTACTCATAAATGTGTCCTTTATTCTAGCCTTCCATTGGATGTAGGCGATTGTAGCTGCAATATATTGGAAAAAGGAAACGATCTGATGTGCGATTTGCCAGCTCATAATGTACGTGACATGCTGCTGTTTTCTCGGGAACAGCCAATGAATCCACCTGAAGAAGGCATACACAGTTGCAAAGAGTGTGGTAAGAAGTTTTCGCGGAAATCTTGGTTCGAAAGACACATGCTTGTTCATACTGATGAGCGCCCATATTGTTGTAACGTCTGTCGTAAGGGTTTCCGAAGTATGGGTCATTTAAATAAGCACCTGTTGATCCATACTGATGAACGCCCGTATTGTTGCAAAGTGTGTGGTAAGGGTTTTCGGCAGAAGGGCAATTTAAATACGCATATGATAACGCATACCGAAAATCGTTCCCGTTGTGTAGTTCGTCCGCACTTATGTGGGGAATGCGGTAAAAGCTTTAGGGAAAAAGCTAAACTCAAGGACCATCTCCTGATCCATGCTGGTATTTTTCCATATACTTGTGGGATGTGTGGTAAAAAATTTCGTGGAAAGTGCAATTTAAGAGCTCACCTCCTCGTCCACAGTGGCGAGCGGCCATTCTCCTGTGAAGAGTGCAGCAGAAGCTTTCGTCACAGCAGTACACTGCGCAGACACGTCCTCGCGCATAGTGCAGAGCTGCCATTTTGCTGTGACCTATGTAATAGGAGGTTTCGAACAAGGGTCGCGCTTACAAGACACCTTTGTACTCGGGATAGTCCACATGTTTGTAGCGAATGTGGTAGGAAGTTTAATCACAAGGCTACCCTTAAAAATCACATTGTAATACATAGTGGAGAGCGTCCGTACCAATGTGAGGATTGTGGTAGACTTTTCCGTCGTAACGGCAACCTTAATAGACACGCGCTTACCCATAGTAGACAAACGTCTCCCTAGTGGTGAGGATTGTGGTAAGACGTTTGTCAAAAGTTCACCCTTAAATCAAACGTGCTAACTCATAGCAAGGAATGCTGTCGGAGATTTCGTTATATGTGCACACTAAATAGACACCTGATCACTCAGTTCAGTGCAGAGTGATGGGCACGTCTGGGTAGAGAAAACGGATTTCGTCCGAATTGATATTATGAATATGTACTGTAATCTTGAAATACAACTAATCACTAATACTTGGAGTGTGCTGATATTAATGTACTGATTGTGGTAAAATGATTCGATATTAAATCACGGTTAAACAACTGTATACACATAATTAAGGCATTCACTCTTCTATCACGAATGCTGAGGTCACGTTTCCTTAAGTATAATTTGCAAAAACATATGTTCAACAATATTTGAAAGCGCCGACAATCGTAAAATAATGAGGTAGTAACTTTTATTTCAAGCACGATGACATCGACTGCAAATTTCAGTGCAATTCTGGAAGGATTCTCACATTTGCTTGACTAATCCCATCGATATTCAATTGATAAATGCTCAGCGATGGTCCAAATCTACGAACTTCCAGGTTCTGAAAAGAACCACACATCTTGTTCACTCTTTAACCGAGAGGCCGTTTCTGACAGTTTGGTCTCATCTTATTACTGTTACTTTCTTGCACCACCCGTGGGACACGTGTAGGGCAGTGTAGTGGTTAAACCTATGGATGTGAAGCAACGTAGACGACATTGTTAGAATCATCAATCGTATAAGAACTGGACAAGGCAGATGTGGTTATCTGTTGTGCAAATGGGGTTGGACTAGCTCTGCAGATTGTGATTGTGGTGTCTTCTCAGTCAATCCGCCACATTGTTGCTGACTGCCCAAATCGAGCTTTAAAAGGAACGCTAATGGACATTCACCGCACATCGCATGAAGCTGTTGATTGGGTCAAAATGCTAGATCTAGAGTTGTAGTATTGTACGGACTTATGACTATGCACATTTATCCTGAAGCTATATACATGCGTGTACATAGATTCATCACCTGATAAATAATAAAATAAGTAACTTTTAATAAGAAATGTAATTTCCGAACACACCTGTTCACGTATACAGGAAAATGCTTACTGTTGGTACGTATGAGATACGACCTTCAGTGAAAATGCAGGTCTTAAATACATCTTTTTTGTCATTCCGCGCTATGGCCAAACTGTTGATATAAGTGTGAAGATTGAAACCGAGGTTTCGTTTTGTCTCCTTTCCACCAACGTTTTGAGTTTGCCTATTACGGTGTAGAAAACTGTATTGTAATTTTCTTCTGCTTTTACGGTGTTCTCACTGTTTTTCATGTTTAACTCTGCGAGCGCATGTGAGCTCTGATTGTTACCGCTATCTACGGCTATAATGGGAACTATTTATCCCCTTTCTCCTTGAAGCTGCTCCGGCCAATCAGCGCTTGGTGTCAGCCATCTTGATGTAGACACTCTCTCTGGCGCGAGAGAGAGGGAAGCGAAGCGAGCAGTTGCTGCTTTGCAATCATGGCTAAAAGTCGTTGGCGTTCTGAACTCAAAGCAATGCTTTGGGATAGCATCATGGACGGTGGATAGTAAATCATAAGGATGTGGGGATGTGCTCCACACCCTCATCATATTTTCTTTATATTCTCAATTGGTAACCTCGTAGTGAGTGATTGTTTTTAATATGCTGCGAAGGAAGATCTTCAACTGGTAAAGTGCACATGGCCGAGCCATGTATAAATCATACTACTGATTGAGCAAGCAACCAACCTGTAAGTCAACCTTTGTTATTTTGGTATTTTCATCAGCGGTGAACTGTTCGTGTGATTTCTTCGGAGGAAACTTATTAATTATCAAAGTTGTGCGTTTTGATTATAATGATGTGGACCTTTTCATTGTTGGGTAAAATTATTGTGCTCTTCCAAAACAAAGTATCGGGTTGAAAAGACCTTGTTAATTCTGAGTACCTAGTGTATAACATTTCTCGTAATGGAATTTAAGTGTTACTTGGGGTAATTTCCAAAGAAAAACAGTGGTGTAAAATTTTTATTATTATTATTATTATTATTATTATTATTATTATTATTATTATTATTATTATTATTATCATCATCACTCCGTAATGATGTTACTGCTGCTCTGAAATTAATTTTGTTTTTTAAAAGTAGGGTAATACATGGGAGATCCAGTGGGGATTACTTGTGCTATGCTGGTTTATTTTAATTTAATATCCTTTATTTTTGGGGGGGGGGGGCTTTAAACGTGTTTTGCGTATGATTTTTGCCCTTCTGGCCTCCATTGTTTTGGTGCCATTGTTGGTCCTTCCATCGGGATTGGTTCTCCCATGGTTTAACAATTGCTTTTGTTGCCTGGGTAATGGATGTTGATTTTGAAATGGAATGATGTTGGTGATGATTTTTTATGTTGGGAGACTACCCTATCTGATGTTGGTTCAGTATTTTTGACACCCCGTTGTGTATTTACTGTTTCTTGGGCACCCCAGTTGCTCTCTTTCCCTTTTCCTTCTATGTTTGTAGTGGTGGGTTTCTTTCCCTTGGTAACTTATTATGAAAAGCACTTAGCATCCCATGACTGGAACTCCCACTGTATTAATGGTTCCCCGTTTGCTGATGTGAAACGGATAGAGAGTAGGAACCTCTCAAGGAATAACGGTGAACCAAGAAGGTTGTATTTTCTAATTTTTAACGAAGTATCCTTTCCAAATGGAATCCTCTGATAAATGATTTGGTGGTTGTTGCTAAGTAAACTGGTTGAGGTGATTGTAATCCTTTCTGCAGCCTATATCTTTCTTGCCGACTGGCGTTTTGTGTTTTAATTTCTTAATTTTGGTCTGTTTCAAACTCAAGGTACCATTTAATTTACTTTCATTATTTTCTTACCGACCGGCGGTTTCAAATGATTTTTCATTAATTTATCTTTCGGTGTTTCTTGAGTTTAATTGTGTATTTCCTGTGGTTTTAAGTGAGGTCTGGTTCCCTTATTTTACCTAATTTTAATTAATCTCTTTGAATTTTAAAGGCCTCCTTATTTTAATCCTATGTCATCTGATTTTATTTAGTTTCTGGTACCTAGTTTTTTTTTTCTAATATTACTAACTATGAGGATGTCTTTTTTTAATTTGTTAATCTGAGTTTCATGAATTATATATATTCTTTTTTTTTAAAAAAAGAAAGTTTTGTCTTTATTTCCACGCAACATTTATTTGACACACTGTCGGTTGGTAGCTTGATCCACCTGTTTTTTTTCTACCACCTGGAGGTAAGTTTGCCTTTTACTATGTTCCTTTTGGTGTTTTCTGGGTGTGTAGTGTTTATCACGCTTCCGTTTTGTTCCTTTCAACTGGATCTTTGTCCTGTGTTGTGTTTTTACTGCCAATCAGTTTAGTTGGCACCGGGTAACCTAACTGGTGGGGCAGTAAGTGGTAGTTTCAGAGCGTGGTTCCTAAGTTGACTACGCTCGTGCTAGTGTTAATTACCTGTAGGTCGGTCGTATCCCCCTTTCTTGAAAACTGTACAGTGTGTCAAATGGTTGAGTGGTGGAAAAAAGGCAAATGGTCTTAAAGGTTACTTACTTTTGTGAAAAGAAGCGCATTTATCTTGATTAATTTGTTGGAATTTTGTTGCATGTACCTCCACGATGTCTCGAGCAGTCCTGTTTCCCCACAAGCTCCGTAAGGGAGAGTTAACCTATGAGCTAGCGATACGTGGAGCTAGTCCAGCGGGTTCTGTTGCTGATTGTGCTAATCTTCTTTCCGAGCTTATTCAGGTGCCCATTAATCCTTCTCGTGTTCGCCCCAGCAATGTTGGTGAGTCACTTCATTTTATCACTGAGGCCCTGACCGAGATAGAAGTAATAAGGGAAGAGTTCTTGGAATTGTCTCCTACTAAAGCACAAATTGACCGTTTAAAGGCCAGAGTATATCACTACTTGGGAAGGATCCACGATTTGTTGTCGCTTAAACCTAAACCCGAGTTTATCTCTCAGTGCACCAAATTGTTGGCTATTGCCTCTAGCATTTCCGCTGAGCTGGACCTGATGATTGCCAGCAGAGATATGGATAACCTAAAAATCAGTCAAAAATGTAATCCTTCTGACCCTATTCCTCTGTGTTCCTCAAACCATGTAGTTACCCCTCCTAATAACCAAGGCTTATGTTGTGCTGCCTCTCCCGTCCTGGAAAGTTTGTTGTCTAAAATGAGCCTTACTCCCACCTACAACCCTTTAAAGGAGCTTTTCCATGGGGTGAAAAATTTCTCAGTAGATTCGATTGAGGAAAGCATTCGTTTTCTGCGGTTTCTAGTAGAAATGAAGGATTCTGGTAAAGTTTATTCTATCGATGATTTGGGTATCCTTCATGCTCTTTTCTCCCATTGTGAAGGTATTCTGAAACAGGAAATCTCTGAGGCCATTTCATCGAAACTTAAGGTTGATGAATTTTAATGAATCGGTGTTAAAAAAATGTATTCCCTCCTTGGCGTTACAGAGCTTAATTCCTCAACATTGTTTTTGGACACAGTTCCTTCATGAAAATTTACTTTCTTATATCCTTGACCTCAGATTTTTCTGTAAAGTTTTCAAAATTACTGTTCCCGAGGAAGAAATGGTGGCAAGAATTTTAAAAGGGATCTCTCCTTCATACAGGTCCTATCTTTCCCTGAGTAAGTGCCCAACTACTTTTGATGAACTGGAGGTTGCATGCTCCTTCGCTGATGACGTCAAGCATGGAGATGCCTCCAGACCTGTAAGTTTACCTCCTCCTGCCAAACCTGTTCCTCCTGTCCACTCTTCTATGTATAAGGATGCCAATGCCAAGAAGTGTTTTAACTGCGGTTCTAGGAATCACCTCAGGAATGCTTGTACCGTAGTTAAGCGCAACTCTAGGGGTTGTTGCTATACTTGCGGATCTGCTCAGCATCTTAAGAATAATTGCCCCTTGTCTGCTCCTAAATCTGGTCAATGACTAGAAGTTTCCCAAATAAAGTGTAAAAATTCTAATTTTGGAAAGTCTCCGGGCTCTCCTGAGGTTATCTGTCCCCAAAGGTGTAATAAGATTTCTACCTGTGGTGTTTCCCAGGGTACCTTTGCTGAAGTCGAAGTAAATAACGAACCCCTGTTAGCTTTGATTGATTCTGGTAGTATTGTCAACATGATTAATTTTGGATGGTATTGCAAGCTAAAGAGTGCTTGTAAACTGGATGAACTATTACCTGTTGGTGTGAAGTGTGTGGCTGCTAATGGGAACAAGTTGGAAATTCTGGGGGCTGTAAAGGTAAAAGTAAGAATTGGGAATTTCACCTGGAAAATCACTTGCCTTGTGGCACCCAACCTGTCTTGCAACATGATTTTAGGGAGAGGGTTCTTGTCGAAAATGGGGCTAGTTATGGATCTTCAAGCTAGGATGTTTTTCTTTAAATTTTCTCCTGATTCTAAATTTAATTTTAGGGATCTTTCCTCGTGTGCAATCAAGGTTTCCTGTGTAGGTGAGTCAGTGCCGGAAGGAGTTGGTGAAATTGATAAATTGGATCTCAGCCATTTAAGTGAGGAGGAAGCTGAACATATTCGTGTTCTATGCAATGATTTCCCTGATGTGTTTACTAGCAAGTTAGGAGTTACTGATGTTCTCGAGTATCAGATTGAGTTATCAGATAACACTCCTGTCAGATCCCCTCATTACCGCCTCTCACCTCCTCGTATGCTCCAGCTTAAAAAGATTAATGACCAAATGTTGGCTGACGGAGTGATCCATCCATCTACCTCTCCCTATGCTTCCCCGGTCTTCCTGGTACCTAAACCCTCTGGAGGTTTCAAGGCTGTTATCGACTACAGAGCTTTAAACCGCAAGGTCATCTTGCAATCCATCCCTTTACCTGATCTGCACACTTGTTTTGGGTGGTTCTCGGGTGCCAAGTTTTTCACCGTGTTAGATCTCAATCAGGCATATTACCAAGTCCCATTGTCTAAGTCTTCCATTCCACTGACCGCTTTCATCACTGATTGGAACCTCTATGAATTTCTGAGGCTTCCGTTTGGCATCTCTTGTGGCGCGGCTGTTCTCACGAGGCTGTTAGACACTATTCT
The DNA here is from genome assembly GCF_040414725.1 of Anabrus simplex. Classification (NCBI taxonomy): domain Eukaryota; kingdom Metazoa; phylum Arthropoda; class Insecta; order Orthoptera; family Tettigoniidae; genus Anabrus; species Anabrus simplex. The sequence goes on along the minus strand of NC_090277.1, from coordinate 36,881,293 downwards.
CTCTGATATTAAGTTTAGGTTCATCATTAATTACCTTGATGACCTGGTTATATTCTCAAAAACCTTCGAAGAACATGTCGAACATGTTAGAGAAGTCCTGGATCGTTTGAGGAAAGCTGGACTGACTGTCAAGTTGTCAAAGGTAGCGTTTGCTCAGCCGAGTATGTCTTTCCTTGGACATGTGGTTTCCTCCGATGGTATCTCCATCGACCACTCTAGGACTCAGGCTATTAGGGACTTTCGACCCCCTAAAGATGTCAAAGGTATCGCACGGTTCGTGGGCATGGTCAATTTTTTCAGGAAGTTCATTCCTAATTTTGCAGAGATAGCTGCTCCGTTAAATCATCTTAGACGTAAAGACGTGAAGTTCTTCTGGGGTTGTCCTCAGCAAGAAGCCTTTGAAGCTTTGAAATCCGCTCTGATGAATGCTCCCATTTTGGCTATTCCTAATTTTAATAAAAGGTTCATTGTGCAAACTGACGCCTCTGGCAAAGCGATTGCTGGTGTTCTTCTACAAGAGTACGAGGATGGGCGTAGGCCCGTAGCTTACGTGTCTAGGACTCTTACCAACCTAGAAAACAAGTACTCCATTTATGAGTTGGAATCTCTGGCCGTGTTGTTTGCCCTGGAAAAATTCAGACCCTTCATCGAGCATGTTAATTTTGATCTCGAGACAGACAACCAAGCTCTTTCTTGGGTATTGAACCGACCCAAGAGAACTGGTCGTATCACTAGATGGGCCTTGAGGATTTCATCTTTCAATTTCAATGTCAGGCATATCAGGGGTTCTGAGAACGTCATCGCCGACGGGCTAAGTAGGATGTTTGAAGATAATTTTGGCACCGATGTAAATCCTGATGATAAAAAAATTGTAACTAACGTCTTTGGAGTTAATGCCATTCTTTCGGATCTTCCTCTACTATATCATGAAATTGCAGATCATCAGAAAACTGATCCAGATTTGAAGGATATCATTGATAAGCTTAACAGAGGATCTGTAGTAAAGCCATACTCTCTTGTTAAGGGGGTACTTTGTTGTAAAGGTCGAAAGAGTCGGAATTTCAAAATTGTTGTCCCTAGGGTCCTTGTCCCGGAAATTTTCAAATATTATCACTGCTCTCCCATTGGGGGACATTTGGGTACGTTCAAGACTAGGGAAAAGATTAGACAGATCTTCATTTGTAAAAAGATGAATAATGACATTAGAAACATGGTGCAATCTTGTCAGGCTTGTGCTATTAGCAAACCGAGTTTGAACAACCGTGTGGGATTTTTATCTTCTTCTCAAGCCTCTTGCCCAATGGAACGGCTCTTCATTGATTTCCTGGGTCCGCTCCCCCGTTCTACCTTAGGAAACACCCACATTTTCGTGTGCATTGATGCCTTTTCTCGATTCAGCTGGATTATCCCTACGAGATCTACTGACACTCGAACGACTATCAGTTGTTTGAACTCTATCTTTGCGTCCTTTGGTCCTCCCAAGCTTTTAGTCTCCGACAACGCCAGTGCTTTCACCAGCCATTCATTCAGGAAATAATTGTTCGAGTTGTGCATCTCACATGTAACTACCACTCCATACTATCCTAACCCATCTTACGCTTGGAGAATGAACAGGAATCTAAAGTCCGCCTTGATTGCGTTTCATCATAACAATCAGTCCAAGTGGGATTCTTGCCTGTACTGGCTGGCCCATGCGTTCAACTCAGCCTTACATGAAACTCATGGTAAGACGCCTATGTCTCTGATGTTTGGTTACCCTCCGTATTCGCCCATGTCCAACCTACTTGGAATCGATGACCTTCTTCCTGACCTGTCCAAGCCCAATGATCTTCAGAAAATTTGGGATGAAGCGAGGAAAAATCTGTCTGTATCGTACGAGAAGGCTAAGAAACGGTACAACAAGGGTAGAAAATCAACAAGGTTGAAGGTTGGAGACCAAGTCTTCATTAAATGCTACCCAATTAGTAAAGCTATCAAAAAATTTACTGCTAAACTGGCTCCCAGGTACCAAGGACCTTGTACCATTTTGCAGTTCTTGTCCCCTGTATCAGTGTTAGTTAGTGATCCCATCGCTAAGAGAATTAGGCGAGTTCATCTGTCTCAAATCAAATCTGGTTAAGGTGTAGTTTCCCTTTAATTTTGGTGTTTGGTACAACCTTCGGTAGGATGTGGTGTACGGTTTAAAGATGCGCCTAAGAACTACCTTTTAGTGGGCTAATTAGGGTTAATTCATGGGTAGTGTGTAAAACCGTGTAATTTTTTCTGATTTTTTTAAAAATCTCTGTATTGATTCCCTGGCTTATGATGGTTTCCTGTGCGAGCTTTTCCTTTGATAGGTCTGGAAAAATTATCCTGTAAGGTCTCTTGTTGATATTTCGTAATGAAGCGGACTTGGCATGTGAAGCTTAATTATTTTATGTAGACCTTGTAGCTCCGCTATATGGTGAATTTCTAGTCAATCTACCTGTGTTAAGTTAAAACTTGTTGGTTAAAATCGTCCTGCCTGTGCTATCTTTCCGTGCCCTGCTAGGTTCTATTTCTTGTTCCCATCCTAGGGTAGCTTGGGTTTGTCTACAACCCTGGATTGTTCTTCCAAAAAAAAATTAAGTCTGCATAATCTGTAGCTATTGATTTTCATCGTGATTTGCGTATGCACTGTGGGGTTAGGGCTCCCTTTCGAGATGTTGTACATTATCATTATCTCTGATTTCTCTGGTTCTTCTGTCTCTGGGCTGTTTGTTTCATTTCTACTGTAAGATTGCTCTCTCGTGCTGATAGTAAGGTGTCATCGCAGGATTTGTCTTCCCTTGTAATATCATTTGTTAATTGGTGTAGGTTGAAAAACTCTTCTAATGTCAGTGAAGCCTTCTTTATGTTAAATCTTTGGCGGATGTGATTAGTTGTGAAGGAGCTCTGTTGATTGGTGTTGAGAGTGGTAACCTGTTTGCCTTGTGCATGGACTTGAGTCTTCCTGGTTCTCCACTGTCTGACGGTTGGTAATAGGTGCTCCTCCCTTGCTAATTCATCTAATGTCCTGTTCCTTACTATTCCCATGTCTTTGGGAGTTGTGTGTTCCTTTTGAGATTGGCTCGTCGCTAGTTCGTTGTACCTAAAAGTTCTTCGTACTCAATTTGATAACTGTTGGAAATTTCCTCTTCATTATTGTTTTCTGTAGCCCCACAATAATCTTTTAGTTCTGTGCTCCTCTGGAAGCTTTATTCGCCAGGTTCCTTGTTTCAAATTATTTGTTCTGTTTCCTGTTCTGTGCTGTTCTATGCGAGTTGTGTGCTCTTGTAGTATGTAGAGTATCCTACCTTATCTACCTGTTGTTGTAGTGTTTGGTTGTCAAGTAAGGTCCTTAACCTGAGAATTCTACTTCTTTAGCCGCGATTGGTTTGGTGTTGGGCCTGTATCTGGTGGTGTTATTTTGGTACCGAAGTTCTGTTTGATGTGTAAATTTTGATGGTCGCATGATGACTTCTTAGCATGGTGTTGAAGATTGTGTAATCTTTTAAACCCTGATGGGCTGGCACATGTTTTTGGAAGTTATTGTGGTTTTGATTTTGTGTAGTCGTTATTGGGTAGTTATGACACTTGATAGAAGATTGTACGGCCTTCTGATTTCTCCTGTGTCCTGGTAGATTTGGGAATTGTTGGTTTTTGGTTGCACGCAACTCTTGTAGAATTGTATGAAGGTGGATTTAGGTAACTGGCTTCCTGTTGTATTCTGTTTCTGCCATTCCCTTGTTTTCATGCATAACCTGTCTCTCTGACGTCATCATGTATTCCTTTATTATTGCTATAAGTTCATTTACTGTCGACCTACCGCTCTAGGTGTTTCTTGGTGGATTTCGATGCTTGTCGATATGGTCGTTTTAACATCTATCGTTCTGTGTTTTTTCGAATAAGTATGGGATTATTTGAGGAAACTCTGGATGTATGCTAGCGTCTTTCCGCTAAATGATCATGAGGTATGTGGGTAGCCTTCCTTCCTTCTTCCAAGTCTTATGGAAAATTTTTCTATCGTCCTGCCTCGTCTCTGCCATTTATTCTTTTATTTACCTCATCTCCTTGGGAAATGGAGATAGGTACCTGTCTGCTGTTGAGCAACAGGGTGATTGTGATGTCACTTATTTTTTAGTCCGATTTGTGTCGAGGTCCTGACGGGCTATTGGTAGGTTTTGTTGTGTAGGACATGGTTCCCCTTTTCCCTGCTGGTCATCTGATTTGAGGCGTATTTCACGTTCCTTTTAATTTGATTAGCTGTCCGGGTGGGAAATAACTGGAGTTTGCAGACGTTGGTTGGTCTTTGGGTTGTGCTTGTGTTTAACCTCATGAAATTTATTTTCTCAAAACCTCTCCTGTTCTGTTTTTCCCATGGTACTGCTATGATCTTGTGAAATTTAATTCTGTCCATCCCGGTTACTCGTTGCTTGATGCTGTTGATAGTTTGGTCGTTGATGACCAACTTGAACGCGTGCCCTCCATCTATTTGAGCTCTAGATGTCTCCGTCCGATCTATCAATTTGCTCTTCCTGAGTAAACCTTTACCCTGTAGCCATGGATTTGTTTTTTTGCTAAACTTGTCATTCTGGTGTACTTATTCTGATCGCTATACTGTTTCATATTTTCCTTCTACTGGGTTAGGTATGTGATTTCTTGTGTGGCACTGTAAACCTGAGTATTACTAATTTTTGGGAAGATTTCTGTAGTATATTTGGTAAGCTAGCCTTTATTTGGCTCCACTATGGGTGGTTCTGCGGCGTTTCTGTGGCAGTTCTGTGGAATTGCATGGTCATGTTGCCTATATCCTAAACTGTACTTTTCAAGGTACATGTTTTTTTTTTTTTTTTGCAATCATGTATCTACCGTCTCGTCATCTTGTTGAAACTCCCTAAAGTGAGTAATTGGGGTTCGTTTAGTTTTCCTTTCCTAAGGTTAAGCTGTGTCTGTGCGTAGCCTACTACCGTGTTGTATTTAATGTGTAAGTGTGCTCCTTCATTGAGGGCATTTATTCTCCTTAATTATTTGGTGTAATTATTAAGTGACCTTATTTAAGGTGGTTTCTTTCTGATATCGGAAACCTTGATTATGCTCCGATTGTATGCATGTGACTTATCTGTTATTGTAATTTTTGCTCCTTGCTATTTTTTTTAGGAAAATATTCTGTTTAGTAAGGTTCCTTTCCTTTTCTTTACTTATTTTTTTTTTCCTTTTCCTTGCTCTTGGTACCTTCTCAAGCCAAAGATATACACTAGTGCCAACCTAATTAATCACATGACCTGTATATTTTGGATTTTATCACCTTATTTATGATTACTCACCAACGTTGCATTTTCCTTCCCTCCCTTTGGTCCTTGTTTTTTCTTTTGCGGGCCATTTCGCTGTAATTGAAACAATCTTGATGGTGTGTTTCTTTATTAGCAACCCGATTTAATAAAGAAAATTGGTTTAAAGGTTGGAAGGGTATTGTAAGAGATGTTAGGTGATCTATCCTGAACTGTAGTGGACTTAAAATACGGTTTTCTAATGGTCCATTGAACTTGTAAACCAAGGTGTGTTTGGTGATTGAAGTCTGCAAGCGAAGAACATTGGTTCTGGTTATGTGAAAAATTTTAAAACTTCCAGATTCCACATGAACTCAGGAATGGTTATGGTAAAGCGTTTGCTATGAAACTGTATGTGAAAGGTAATCTAAAGCGAACATGGTGTAAAATATGTAGGAAAATTGAATCCTTAAACTGTTTGGAGATTGTGAATTTCAAAAGAAAAACTGTGTTGTGGCGTTGTGTAAGTTTATCGTAACCTATAACTTCCAGACCTTGAACTGTGTTCAATGAACTTAATGGTTGATTGGTGGTGAGCTATGTACATTGCCCGTTTTGGAATGCTTTAACTTCTGCATGCTATGACAATCTGAAGATGGACTTGGTACCAGTGACTTTTATTTGTTGTGGACTGAAACACTTAAAATCTAGCTTAATTTCATACACTGGACTACGTCATGGAGTGATGTAAGAAGATATGTAACCCTTAAAGGGGGGGGGAGGCTGAAACCAAGGTTTCGTATTTGTCTCCTTTCCACCAACGTTTTGAGTTTGCCTATTACGGTGTAGAAAACTGTATTGTAATTTTCTTCTGCTTTTACGGTGTTCTCACTGTTTTTCATGTTTAACTCTGCGAGCGCATGTGAGCTCTGATTGTTACCGCTATCTACGGCTATAATGGGAACTATTTATCCCCTTTCTCCTTGAAGCTGCTCCGGCCAATCAGCGCTTGGTGTCAGCCATCTTGATGTAGACACTCTCTCTGGCGCGAGAGAGAGGGAAGCGAAGCGAGCAGTTGCTGCTTTGCAATCATGGCTAAAAGTCGTTGGCATTCTGAACTCAAAGCAATGCTTTGGGATAGCATCATGGACGGTGGATAGTAAATCATAAGGATGTGGGGATGTGCTCCACACCCTCATCATATTTTCTTTATATTCTCAATTGGTAACCTCGTAGTGAGTGATTGTTTTTAATATGCTGCGAAGGAAGATCTTCAACTGGTAAAGTGCACATGGCCGAGCCATGTATAAATCATACTACTGATTGAGCAAGCAACCAACCTGTAAGTCAACCTTTGTTATTTTGGTATTTTCATCAGCGGTGAACTGTTCGTGTGATTTCTTCGGAGGAAACTTATTAATTATCAAAGTTGTGCGTTTTGATTATAATGATGTGGACCTTTTCATTGTTGGGTAAAATTATTGTGCTCTTCCAAAACAAAGTATTGGGTTGAAAAGACCTTGTTAATTCTGAGTACCTAGTGTATAACATTTCTCGTAATGGAATTTAAGTGTTACTTGGGGTAATTTCCAAAGAAAAACAGTGGTGTAAAATTTTTATTATTATTATTATTATTATTATTATTATTATTATTATTATTATTATTATTATTATTATTATTATTATTATTATCATCACTCCGTAATGATGTTACTGCTGCTCTGAAATTAATTTTGTTTTTTAAAAGTAGGGTAATACATGGGAGATCCAGTAGGGATTACTTGTGCTATGCTGGTTTATTTTAATTTAATATCCTTTATTTTTTTGGGGGGGGGCTTTAAACGTGTTTTGCGTATGATTTTTGCCCTTCTGGCCTCCATTGTTTTGGTGCCATTGTTGGTCCTTCCATCGGGATTGGTTCTCCCATGGTTTAACAATTGCTTTTGTTGCCTGGGTAATGGATGTTGATTTTGAAATGGAATGATGTTGGTGATGATTTTTTATGTTGGGAGACTACCCTGTCTGATGTTGGTTCAGTATTTTTGACACCCCGTTGTGTATTTACTGTTTCTTGGGCACCCCAGTTGCTCTCTTTCCCTTTTCCTTCTATGTTTGTAGTGGTGGGTTTCTTTCCCTTGGTAACTTATTATGAAAAGCACTTAGCATCCCATGACTGGAACTCCCACTGTATTAATGGTTCCCCGTTTGCTGATGTGAAACTGATAGAGAGTAGGAACCTCTCAAGGAATAACGGTGAACCAAGAAGGTTGTATTTTCTAATTTTTAACGAAGTATCCTTTCCAAATGGAATCCTCTGATAAATGATTTGGTGGTTGTTGCTAAGTAAACTGGTTGAGGTGATTGTAATCCTTCCTGCAGCCTATATCTTTCTTGCCGACTGGCGTTTTGTGTTTTAATTTCTTAATTTTGGTCTGTTTCAAACTCAAGGTACCATTTAATTTACTTTCATTATTTTCTTACCGACCGGCGGTTTCAAATGATTTTTCATTAATTTATCTTTCGGTGTTTCTTGAGTTTAATTGTGTATTTCCTGTGGTTTTAAGTGAGGTCTGGTTCCCTTATTTTACCTAATTTTAATTAATCTCTTTGAATTTTAAAGGCCTCCTTATTTTAATCCTATGTCATCTGATTTTATTTAGTTTCTGGTACCTAGTTTTTTTTTCTAATATTACTAACTACGAGGATGTCTTTTTTTAAATTTGTTAATCTGAGTTTCATGAATTATATATATTTTTTTTTTTTTTAAAGAAAGTTTTTTCTTTATTTCCACGCAACATTTATTTGACACACTGTCGGTTGGTAGCTTGATCCACCTGTTTTTTTTCTACCACCTGGAGGTAAGTTTGCCTTTTACTATGTTCCTTTTGGTGTTTTCTGGGTGTGTAGTGTTTATCACGCTTCCGTTTTGTTCCTTTCAACTGGATCTTTGTCCTGTGTTGTGTTTTTACTGCCAATCAGTTTAGTTGGCACCGGGTAACCTAACTGGTGGGGCAAGATCAATTTGTTCAAGCATTGAGCCACACCTACCCCATCTATCACCACATAAATCAGTGATCCAAGGAACACCGTTGTGATATATTCATGGGGAACAAACTTTGAGGCCCGGATCGTGTCGACTGGACAGAGCACATACATAATCCCGAGCTGAAAACCCCCCTTGTAATTAGGTAAGAAGGGCAAGACTACATCTATTAGCAATAAAATAAGAAATGGTTTAAACCTGGGGATTTATTAAATAAATATGAAAAAAACATTTAAATCAAGAGAAGAAAAATCACACAAAATAAACAGGGAAATTAATCGTATTAAACATGGACATACCTTATTCATGTTCACATAGTCGTAACATGGCGTGAGCTCAAGGCTAATTCTCATCAAATGTATAGATACATAATTTAAAATGCTCACTGCCCCTCAATACATTACATTATCAGCAGCTTCATTTCCATAATTAACAATTCAACCATGTCGCCCGTTTTACCAGGATTCACATATCCATGGCACTGCACTACATATTACACGGGCAACTAACAATGAGGAGCCTCAGCACAACAATAAGCCGTGCCGGAGAACAAAAGGCAGATTAGAATAACGACAGATGAGACTGAGCACAGCCTCCATGGACCAATCATAATCAAGACAGATCCAAAGAGTACAATAGGTACGTCCATGCGTAAATAAGAAACCAACATGGCGGTTACTCAAACTGACCTTCAGCCACGGATAAGAATAAAATATATAGCTCTGCGCTGAGAACAAAACAAACAAGGTGCAGAATTAGAAAGTCAAATACAACAGGTCGATTGACATACCATCCTTTTCTCCTCCACACATCCCCTACTCACAGGCATACCACATTCACGCGCACACAGTGAGGGTATCGGGAATTAAGAAAGGCCGTTCTGATTTCGTAGTCAAATACAAGCCATAAATTATGACTCTACGCTCATTACCAGCGGGTCTCACATACTCACATGTCTGTGTGCGGCGTGCAATCACACATAAGGTCAGAATTGAACATTACTTTATTCACATGAATGGCATGTTGCGCCTCGTACAACCTGGATTGTACCTCTCGTGGTTGAGACAAGGGGCACATCATGAGGATCACGCAGTATTTAAGCATACAGTGCACCAAATCATAACCACAGAGACCATTTTTCAATTACCACCACAAGACCACAAACACATTCATTCAAAGCACATTGTACGACGGAGCGGAAAGATGTCTGCCATCGACTGTAACATTCGGGAGTGACTCGACATCACATTTAAATATAAACAAAACTACCACATACCTGTGATTATCAATGGTAAAATTGAATAGCAATTAGCGTGAAAAGTCCAGGCTTGAACAAATTAAATGAATACTTAAAGCATAAAAATGCCACACCAAACATACCGGCAGCCATTGTTGGTAACCGCCACACATAGAACAGAAGAAGGACTTCACAGAGTAGAACATATCGCTCTAGCAAAACGAACGACGTCCCTGCTGGACATCATTAGACTGACATATGTAAACATAGAAAGACAAAGCTGAAGGAAGCTATTTGCATAATGAAATGCCAAATAATGAAACATGCGACAAGCATGGTTCAGCATGTATTAAAATTCTGACTCATACTGTACTACTGAGGCATTCTCCTAATGGATTTGGTAAACCTTTCTCACACTAACAGTCCAAATTTGGTAATAGGCTCCCACACACTGTTGTAAACAAAATGTTTAAAAAATTCAAACACCTCCCCTCTCACACTGTTGTAACGAATATTGTAGTATATTTATTGTAAAGGATAATTTTATTTAATATCTGCTCTCTCAATTTCATGTATAACTACTTCTGTGTAAGAAGTGGGGTAGTACATTTTCTTAGAAATCTTAAGAAGACCAAAGTTGCTAACATTGCAGAAACAACACACCATTTTATTACGCGAGTTAAATCATTTTCCCACAAGTCTCGTGTTCAAACACGCCTGGTAGCTCACTTTAGTGAATAGGTACATGATTGTAATGTATAATTCGTTAACCTCTTTTTGGACCACGCTCCCGAGGGACACAGGTTTATACCTTACCGATGACGCCCGTGGTATGTTTCAACATTATTTTCAGGAATTCTTAATCTTAAAAAGGATTATATTAGAAAGGCTAGCCCCTTGTATTCAACATGCAAATATTATATAAGTCCGAAGTCTCTGCTTGATTCACGACTGTTCACTCTTTCTGCACTAAGACCAATTAATAGCGATGTATACAAAAGTACATTTTCTCGGTAGTACAGTCGTTGGTGTTACCAGTAAACGTAAGTTACATGAAAGACTGCACTTTCCTCATGTATGCAGTGCCATGTTTTCCTAACAGGTCCTTTGTCAAACAACAGCCAAGCTGAGTGACTCAAAACGGTTAATGTGCGGGATTCCTGATCGCAACCTGTCAGGTTCGATCCTGGCTCAAGGAAGTCCTGCGGGATTAAATTCTGGCACCTTGGCATCTCAGAAAACTTAAAAGTAATTTGTGGGACATAAAGCCATTCACATTGTCAGTATTATTATTAACCAAACGATCATCGCGCCTTAGGTCCCCTCAAAAATACCTTAAAAGTTGAACACTACCCGTCGGAAGTGGTTTTGCGTGTGGTGTTTACAGTCTTCTTTACACAGCAGGACATGGTGTTTTGCCACCCAGAGATCTTGAGAGTGGTGTGTTGGAGGGATGAGTGCCTCAAAGCACACGGCAATTTTGACTGATTGGCATTACAATTCAGGACTGTACGGCCATCAAATGGAAGCATTTTGATCACTGCTTATTTTGACCATATATAGATCTGACGTTATTTTCCTCTGGTGAATGACGAAAGTTGCATCTTATCCTTCCGTACAATTCTGATGTACCATTTTATTACTATACTAAGGACATCCGCATTGAATTGTCCACGTGGCATTGGTCGCTGGTACAATGATGCAAGTTAACACCTCAGAGTTATAAAATGAGGCACTTGGCTTAAAGCTGACTTGTAATACACAGAACATTACAGTGGACTCTCTCAAGTTATTTATTGATTAAATGCTGAATATACAGCTGCCATTGCAGTTCTGTAATCCCTGAGTTAAATTCCAGTCATATCAGTAATACTTGTTTTTTGGGGAAATATGATGGCCAAAATTAGAGATGGCATGTAAAGTCAAACAAAAGAATTTATTAGTAAGAAAATTGTACAGCATATTCTTCACACAGCTCAGCTTGCACATTCTAGATGAGGCACCTGAGTTAACGCTGACTTGAATTATGCAGAACATTACAGTGAAATCATGCAAGGCATTTGTTCATTAATTTCTGAAGATTTGGCTGTGTTTCCAATGGTACAATTACTGAGTGCAGGAAATTTTTGATGAAGATGGACTAGAGAAATTTCCTATATTCACATTAACATAGTTGGGGAAGTAGTGAAAATATATCCCGACACTGTAGGTGACTAATTTTTGAAGTGTTGTGCAATGTGGTCAAGGAAGAGAAACAGTTTTCATTGTTCCGACATTCGTTGCTTTTTTAATTTGAAAGGCTTGCATTATGAGTTGTAACTCCTTTCCAGATTATAACAACCATGTAACAGTATTGGACCTATGTCTTACCTGAAGTTACTTTGTTTTGCTAGTTGCTTTACGTCGCACCAACACATATAGGTCTTATGGAGACGATGGGACGGGAAAGGTCTAGGAATGTGAAGGAAGCGGCAGTGGCCTTAATTAATTTTCAGCCCCAGCATATGCCTGGTGTGAAGATGGGAAACCACAGAAAACCATCTTCAGGTTTGCTGACGGTGGGGTGGGGTTCGAGCTCACTATCTCCTAGATGCGAGCTCACAGCTGTGCGCTCCGAACCGCACAGCCAACTCGCCCGGTCCTAAAGTTAATGGTGGTACGAATCTAGTCTTGCAGATATCACAGGAGTTCATGTCCGATAATGTACCTATGTACATAGTTATAGATCGTATTTCCACACTATGTTGGAGAAGATTGCAGTGACACCGATATGAATTTGAGGATTGTACGAACAAGATCTGTAAGAATGAAATGTAGGTGTAATTTATTGAGCCATTCTTCTGTAGGGCGGTCTGGAGTTCACTACACCTGGCACGGAATAACCAAGTCACAGATAACCTGAAATATTAAGGCATGCAATCAAGTGATGATTAACAGACTAGTCGTTCTTGCGCCTTCGATATTATGCACAGGAGATATTTCTTTCCACTTCCCAATCTGTACAAACTTACGTATCACCACCAGAGTAATATTCACATTATTGAACGTGATGTTTTGGCTTGTTCCTCACCAATGCTGAAGAGGCTGCATGGTTCATTCCGGTGCACTTAATCTGCGGTTGAACATTGGATGTAATATAATCAATAGGCTGTTTGATCTTTTTTATCATATTGAGTTGATGAATCCTCTGAATTGCTGGGATATCCACAAAGCAGAGCTTTGGATCCAGCAGCAAATGTTGTTCCTCTCTCAGCACACCCAGGGGTCACATGTAGGGTAATATGAGGTTAAACCTATGGACGTGTAGCAACGGAAACACAGTCTGGCGAAAAGGAATGATCCTCAAATTCCTGAAGTTAATCCCTTGTAAGACACTTGCCACCCTGCTGAATAATATGTTGGCTAATAGAGTGATTGAAGTATACCTACACGGCAACATAAGTAAATCTTACGAACTGAGTGACGGATTACCACAGGGATCGGTACTGTCCCCATTGCTCTTCAACGTATATACAGCGGATCGACCTTCAACTAATGCTAGGAAGTTTATATACACTGACGACATCTGTTTGACAGCCCAGTCTGGTGATTTTGCTGGAGCAGAAACCACACTCACTAAAGATCTCTGCAGAATTGATAATTATTTTAAAACCTGGCGACTGAAACCAAACAAAGCAAAAACAGAGGTCAGCTGCTTTCATTTGTGCAACAGACAAGCCAATTATATCCCTCAGGTTCAATTCAGAGGTCATATACTGAAGTTCAATCCTCATCCAAAATATCTAGACGTTACCTTGGATCGATCCTTGACTTACAGCGAACATGTACGCAAAACATCTGCCAAGATCAATACCCGCAATAACATCCTCCACAAACTCACAGGAACAAGCTGGGGCCCATCTGCATCCACCCTCCAAGCCGAATACTGCTGCCCAGTATGACTCAACAGTGCCCATACACAGAAGAAAGACACTCAGTTAAACGATACAACGGGGAGTATATCAGGAACCATCCAATCCACACCTTTGGATTGGTTACCAGTTCTTTCAAATATTCCACCTCCTCATTTCTGAAGACAAATGGCACTGAAGAGAGAATGGCTTAAATGCTGTGACAATCCTCTTCTACCAATGCATCAAGACTGCTTACATGAAGATCTCAGGCTAGAATCCAGGTACCCTTCTTGGTTACTAGGAAAGAGGCTAGCCCAAGATGAATTTCATACCAACACTGCCTGGCGCGATGGGTGGGCAGCTTCAAACCCTGACAGATAAGGTCTAATTTTGGATCCAGTTATGCAACCTGGTTTCAACTTATCCAGAAAAATCTGGTCATCACTTAATCGGATCAGAACTCAACATGGCAGATGCAACTTCTGGAAACACAATTGGAAGATTACCAGCGAGCCTTATTGCAACTGCTCTGATGTGCCACAGGCCGTTCAACATATCATCACAGAGTGCCCACTCCGAAGATTCAGTGGGACAATAAAGGACATCCACGAGGCCAGAGATGAAGCTGTGAGTTGGATAACAAAACTGGACATTCAGGCTTTGCAGCAATGCAGATATTTGTAAATAACCAAATTGTAACAATGTATCCTCATGCCATACGAAATATATATATAATAGGCTGCTGTTTATTTAAATAGGAATTTTACTTGATTTGTTTGCGTAAGAGACATGATATCTACCTTCTATGTATTATGCTTTACTACTTATAATGGCGAAGCATTAGATTGTTGCTTAGAACTCTATCATTTATGCACATCAGCCTCGTGTTGGTAGGAACTGGCACGAAAATGAACTTCTGTAGGACTAAACTCTGGCACATCGGCGTCTCCGGAAACCATAAAAGTAGATATTGGGATGTAAAGTCAACATCTTTGTTTGTCCAACCCTTGTCCCATTTTTGCCTGGGGTTGGGTATAGGTAACATGAATATGTCATGGCATGTTTTTATTTGGATGCCTGTTCTGGCGTCAAATTTATCAGAGGAGTTAATGAATTGAAATGAATGATGTGATATGTGTATTAGTAGGAAATAAGGGTTGAAGCCCGGTGCCGGCACGTACCCTACTGTCAAATATCACCAAGGGGTCTGCTTATGGCTTAACATCTTTATCCAATGGATGAATTGCCATCAACAGCGCCATATGCCCTCACTCCTTATGAGCTCTGCAGAGAGTTTTAGAATTTCATCCAGGCTTATGGCACACAATCTAGTGATTAGAAGTTCTGCACCTCAACCGCCCCCAAGCTGTGTCTCAACATCCTGATGGTGATTTTTTTCTGCCAACAGAACTAGAATCAGCTTGCCACGGTGTCAGACCATTTAGACTTGACCTTATTAAATGAATTCGACACTTTTTATAATATTAATTTTATTTACCTTGCCGCTGTCTGTATTTGCACAGAGAATGGTTAAAATTGTATGGCTTCACCATCGATGGAGGCAGCTTCCATCTTGTCTACTTATTATACGGCACTTATGACACAGCTTTTCATCAAAGGTCGAACCATTTACCTAATTAAACTTTTGTAGTGGGGTTCAAAGGTTTTGTGATTTACGATGTCCTAAAGCATAAATGTTTACTTTGATTCTGGCTATGAACGATCTGTGGTCTTGCTAACCTAACACATAAAATTTATTATTTACAAAAATGTACATGACAATGGAGTAACCACAATGCTCCAAAAGAAAAAAATAAATTCAAAATAACCTAACTAATCCTATCTTATTTACATCATGTAATCATGAACAATCTTTCACGTACCTTCATTCACTATAAAAGAATTAAAACACGGTGACAAAAATATCCGCAAAAAAGAAAACGTTAAAGAAAAACGTCCCCACATGGACGTGATCACTGTCTATCAAGTTTTAAGTGTAAATACGCACAAATCAAGATACAGAACAATCGTAATCAAACAGATTTTAAAGTAACAATAGGGTAAATTTGACGGCAATCTCGTGACATCAGATGTAAATGTCTGGGCATGACCTCTCACAACTTTCAAGAATACAAACTAAGAATATTACACGTCATCATGATTATAATTGACTTTCAAAATTTTACACATTGCACGATCAGTCTGTTCCATGTCGCAACTCGGCCTTTGATTTGCATATTTCCGAGTGATATGCTCGTCCCTGGAAAAATTATAAATATGTAAGCCTTCTCCCTATAATTATCAACATATATCGTCGAAGATTTAACTATGGTAGTTAAATTATTTATCTCTCGATTCACATTCGTCTCATTATTCTCAAAGTAACATATACATGTCACTGTAGCCTCGCTCAATTTGAATACGGGCCAATCTTTATTAATACACTGTGTCGTACGCATTCATTTATTACGACACCATAATACAACATGGTCCTCAAGCTTCATATTTTCCATTTTTCAATTGCTATCATCAGGGGAATTACTATCTCTTTGTTCATCTATTTCATCTTATATCACATTCACATGCCATGAATTATCAGATTTGATCTGCAATGGTTTCCCTATCCTTATTTATTGACTGTAACAACAAGATTTGCCTGTCAAATACACAGTTATCGAAAATGTGAATCCACGTACCCACAAAGAAAAAGAAAAATAAGTATTTATTGACGTATTAAACACTATACCGAGGTATGATATCCAGCGAAAACGATCATCTAAATGTGATAGTGCAAAATGAATAATAAAATTGAATGCGCTATAATTACAGTTAGTTAAAGTAATTCAAAAACAACTCGGCAGCGTCCACAAAATCAAATATCACCAAAACACTAATATCATTATTATGTTAAAATCTGAACTTGTACTGGACATAAAATATCTGCAGAAATTTAGATACAGGTATGTTAAAATAGTAACTCATATCAAAAATGTATCCAGAAATATGTGAGAGAAGCTCACTAAGAAAAATACGATTATTTTCGATTATCATATTTATTATTATTATTATTATTGTGACACCATGGCATTCAGATCCCGAATCGTCAGATGTGATTGTCCTAGTCTCACTTCTAACTCCTACTGCAAATAACATCTAAAATATAATTACACCATCCGGTACGTGAAATTTTATTAATTATAAGCCTACACTAATCGCTACCCTAAATTTGACCACTGATTGTTCATAGCTCTCAAGTATATTGTTACATGATTATAAAATGCTCATTTTACCTTTGTGCTGGAAGGCGGGTTGGATGCTCCACAGTCCCCGCTACATAATTTTACTCCATTTTCTTCATCTTGCGGAGGCTATTCAACACTTTATACACACGAATTGGATCCACTCTCATACTTGCGTAGCACACGTAAGATTATTTCACATACGCCTTTTAACAATCGTATGAAGAAAAACATAAATTACACAGCAATCGCTCTCGATGAGTTGACGTGCACTGTCAGGAAAAACAGCTACCTGGCGCTGCCTTCTCCTGGTTACCTCTGGTCAGCTCCCTCCTTTACCGCTTGTTTATACAAGGGATTTAGCAGCCATCGACCTCACTCTGACAAATGAAAGTGGACACCAGTCCTTGTACAGTTAAGCTCCACTAGTAAACAAAGTCTCTCCCTGCAATTAGCTCACCTAATGTTTGCTCCCAAATGTCTCAGATGAAATGATCATTTTATAGACTGGGCACGTTTAATTGTAACGTTCCCATGTAAGACATGGAGAAATGTTTATGAATATACAGTCCTCCAAAACAATACTTCTCCACTAGAATACTAACGTGCAAATTACGCGTGAGCTTGTCTCACTACGTTAAATGTTCATTTATGAAAAGTTTGTAAAATAACTACCATTGTCATTTTTGCTATGATAATTGTCTGACTGTTTCCTATAATCTGATATTATTGTAGAGTTCTCCCTAAGTGTTCATTGCTTGCCTAAGACCCTACTCACACCAAAGTTAAGTCGTCTCTTAGCGCTGCACTCTCTGTAGAACCGCCTGTCTGCACTGAAATTTCAAGTAGGACTGAGATATCACCACACTGCGGCTACCGCTTTTGTAAATTCTCACACCCCCATTTGAAAGTAGTCCGATTGGAGGGGATGCGGCGTAGTAATACGGTACCTTGTCCGTAGGTTAAAATATCGGAAAATGTACTCTAAATATTCCAAAATTTGGTTTGATTTGTGTGTTGCACTGCGTTATCAGAAATTATCGTAGCTTAATTTATAAACTGAAAGGCGTCATAGGGCCTATTTACACTCGGAGCACGGCGCCTTGCCGCCATGACACTCCGCTCCTTGGGCGCAACCACTCTTCCACACAATGTTGAAAACTTATATTTTGAAAAATAATTAACCACGTATTTGCGTGAAATATTCGTTAAATATTATTTGCAGGTCAGGACACAGTATTTCACTACTACTTTCGACACCAAATCACGAAACACTGGATACAGATTCGCGCTAGGACACGACAATTTAATTTCGTAAATTGTGATTGCTTAAAATCTTGCCGCGCATCGTAGGGCGGGTGCAACCACTTTCTGCCGAGGGGTGACAGGTATTTTCTCTTTCCTTGTCGCACACTAGGGATGGGCTCATTCCATATTGCCGATTTCCCGTGAGAAACCAAGTAGAAAGTCTGCATTTTTCGGTGCCATAAAACTGTATTTGAGGGAGGCTTTTAGTTAGCTATTTCCTGTTCGTGACTTAAAGCATATTTGACGGATGTACTTCCAGCCAGCGCGGCTCCTGGGTGGCGCTTTGTGAGACTGCTAGCTTTTCCCTGCCTCTGCAGTATTCACATATGCGAATTTCAATAATTTAATTATCACTTCCATTTGGCTCAGTCGATTATGGGTGCAATGCCCCCTTACAACGATAGAAATCTTACGCGACAGTGGAAGATTTCTCTTAATTCAACTTATGGTTCAGATTATTTGCATCCATAAGCGAATGTATGTCTTTGACTACACTGCATATTTTTGTTGATGTCTCAGTTTTTGTCTTATTTCTTCCTCTAATTTCCCGTTTTCCTTTACTAGGTCATCTGCTATTTGTTTCATTATTTCCATTATTTCGGCTGCTTCCTGCTCGCACTCCGGGCAACTTTCTTCGGTTTGTTGATCCGTTTCATTCTTCGGACGCGTGTCGTGTTCTGTCTGTGTAGGAGGGGTTTCTTGGTCATCTTCCTCTACTTCGGTACTCGGGTCGTCGTATTCATCTTCTTCTTCTGTGCCGGTATCTGGGCCTTCTTCTGCAGTTGAATCATTTTGTTTTTGCAAGAGATTTACTTGAGCTGCGCCTGGTGTTGATCAGTCTTGCCTAAGCCACGGACGAAGGAGGTCGCAGTGAGCTGTGGGTCCCGGGAGGGGGAGTGGAGTTCGAGAGTGTGGAGTGCTGGAAGGTCGCCGAGAAGTGGGCCGATAATGATTGGCATAGAGCAGTACAGAGTGACGATAGGAAGATGGCAGAGGAGAATGAAGAAAGAAGAAAAGAAGCCAGGTGGGTGTAAAATGGATATGGAGAGGAAAGGAGAACTATTGTTATCGGCAGCAGTGATTATAATTTTATTATGTATTGGGGGGTCGAGTTGAACCCAGGCCCGTCATCTGGTAGAAATGAGGATAGGGAAAATATGGATGCAATCAAAAGAGCTGTAAGAGAGGTGTTGACAGAAGTTTGCCCTTTTGGGCAAATAAAAGAGATGATTGAAGAACAAACCAGTAAGATTGAAGAAATGGAAGTATGGATAAGAGAAAAAACGGACGACATAGTTGCACAGGCGAGAAATAACACCGAGGAAGTGGTAGCATTAAGGGAAAAAGTAGGAAGACTTGAAGAGGAGAATTGCAAGTTGAAAGCAGAAGTGGAAGCAAATACTTTATACAGAAGGAAGAAGTGCTTGTTTATTTATGGAGTGCCTGAGGAGTCGAGAGAAGGCAAAGTACTTACTACTTATAAAGTAGTGGACCTTATACAGGGGAAAATGAAAATAAATTTTAGTGAAGTAGATATTGACGATGTGCAGAGAGTGGGGAGAACTAGAGGCAACAGGCCTATAAAGCTACAATTGTTTTCAACGTTGATGGCGGATGTTGTGTTAACAAATGCGGGAAACGTCCAGAGGGAGAAAATATGGATAAAGAGAGACGTTGGAAGCGACGCGATCAGAAATGAGAGGATTCTCAGAAAACACAAGATACTGGCTGTAAAACAGGGGCTGAGGGCAACTATTAGAGGTCAAAATCTAGTGGTGTCAGACAGAAGCTGGAAGAGGATCTGGTCTGCGGATAGATTGATGGAGTTAGAGAAGTCAAGACAGGCCGAAGAAAAAGAGTGTAGTGCAGCGATTAGTGGAGAGGATAGGCAAAATACCAGAAGTAACAGTGTACCGTGTGAAGAGAGGCAGGGAGAAATGCCTAGTGCTAACGGCAAGGAAAGAGCAGTGGACGGACAGTGCAGTCGAGAGGCTGAAGAACAAATGGGTGATGGGGGCAAGAAGAGTGAGCAGCAAGAAGCTGAGAGAGCCGAGTGTAGTGGTGTAGCAAGGCAAGATCAGGGTAAAAAAGTAAGGTCAGTGTTAACCCGGGAGATTTTCGAGCAGAATCAGAGTTTTAGCGGAGGGAGGAATAGAAGCTTAAGGGACATGTGGAGAGTTGCGCAAAGTAATGAGGGTATTGTAACAAGAAGCAAAAAACAATAATATAGCGAGTAAGTAAATAATGTAGTGTTGAGGAATGAGTGTTTGGTATTTGTAGGTGAAGATGAAGTGATATTTTGAAGGTTGTGATGATGTATGAGTGTATGGTATTTGTAGATGGAGATTTATTTGGTGGTAGACGAGTGTGTGCTAGGGCTGAAATGTGGTGTTGGAAGTAGAGGTGGTATATGTTGAAATGTGGTGTTGGAAAGGTATGGAGAAGTGAGGGTGTACTCATGAGTAAGTTGTATCTAATGTGATGGTATATGAGTGGGTGGTATTTGTAGATGTTGAAATGTGGGGTTGGAAAAGTATGAAGATGTAGTGATGTAATTTGGCTATTTGTATGTGGAGTTGGTGTTGTATGAGGTGTTATGTGGTGTGGGAGAAATGGTGATATAAGATAGTGGAAGGCAGAAGGTGAGTGTAATTGTCGGAGAAGTAGAAGTGGTATATATAGAAATGAGGTGTTGGAAATGTGATTATGAGGTGATGTATGGCTTGGTATTGAGATGGCTTATTTACGGCAGAATTCGTAGGAGTTGGGAGGTGGTATTATTGTATTGGTGTCTGGTATGAGTATTGAATTTTTGGAGTTGGAGAGAGATGATTTTATTATCATTTTGTAAATTTTGGTTTGTTTGTGTAGAAGGGACGAAGAAATATGATGTTGGAGAGGTGTTGGTATATGATTACCGAAATTTTTTGGAGATGGAGAGGTAATTTTATTATGGAGTGCTATGACGGAATGAAATGAAATGAAGCAATGTTACCGAGGATTTGTAAAAGTTGTGGTATGGTGGATTGGAATGTAATGACGGAATATTGTTGTTATTATGGCTGGTTTGGTATGCAATCGTGTAATGTTGCTGTGGTAGTTTATTTTGGAGTAGGTCAGGGAACAATAAAGGTGATGAAAATGCTGAAGGTAAACATAGGCATGGTTGGCCTGAGCACACCAAAGCAGAGTAGGTCAAACAGAAAAACAATGGCGGTGTGGGAATGTGCTGAGTAAGAAAGGAGAGTTGGTGGAAGGTGTAGTCTTGCTCGGGGATCGCATATGTGATATTTTAAGTTCATTATTTACTGCAAGTAAGGCAAACGGTTCATAGAGGGAATCTACCGTTGGCCAGTTGATTATTAATATTATTATTGCTTTATTATTATGATTATTATCATTATTTTATTATATTATTATTATTATTATTATTATTATTATGATTGACATCACTATTATTATTTTATATGTGGGTAGGGGGTATTTTATATTTAGTTATTTATTTATTTATTCAAATAATTATTTATATGACGTGATAGTGTAGAGTGGCTTAGGAATTGAGTATTTTTTAGAAGGGAAGCATGGACGTGCCATGGGGAAAAAAGGATGGCTGCCGTGGTGACCTATATTTGAAGGCACGTTTCCGGAGCATCTGATGGACTCCATGGCGCGCCCAAAGGAGTGCAGGATGGCATGTGGTTTTCTCTCCCTAGTCATGTATAAAGACGGAGTGGGGGTGGGCCCATTCCAAATGAAGAAGGGGGTGGGAGGGGCCCACGCAGATTAGAGTTAAGAAGATAAGATGGGAATAGAGGAATAGGAGAAGGGAGCGGCGCCAGTGAAGTGGATGGGCCGCATTGGATTGGTGAGAGGGAATCACATTGTCACCTGTGAGGATTATGGGGGTCCATAGTTAGACCCCAGGGAGAGGGCCGGCCATGTCATCGACGGGAGGGTGGCCTTTCTCTCACCAAGGGTGATGACATGGCCGGACAGTAGTAGTAGTAGCTAGTTAATATTATGGTCTATTGTGAACATGTATTGGGGCTAATCGCCTGTGTTGTTCACTAATAAACCATTACCATTACCATTACCTGGTGTTGATCTATATAATTTTAGATTTGAAGCATTCATTATCATCTCGTTCTCTCTATCAAGACTTATAATTTTACATGCATTGTTTTGCATGTCTTGAATAATACGATAAGGACCCACGTATAATGGTGCAAATTTTGCATAGAACTTCCTCTCGGGATCGGAGATACCTGGTCTGTGAATTAACACGGCTTCCCCTACTCTTAGTGGCCTGTGGAATTTTTTTCTTCGAACCCTTCTTAGTCTGCGGTCGGCCTGTTCTTTTAAGTGTTCCCGTACCTGCTGCGTACATACTTCAGGGGACAGTCTATGTTCGGGCGGACAGTTAATGACTGGATGCCAAGGTCTTGCCGGTTGTAAATTACTGTGAACTACGGCTGGAATTTTCGCGGTTGCTTCGTGGACTGTATTATTGACACAATCAGTAATTAATGGGAGAATGTCTACCCATCGCCAATGTTGCTCTGGAATATAAATTTTTCTGGTTTTCCCATAGCCGGAATTATTTCTCTATTGAGGCATCTTAAAATTGACCTGGTGTTAGCCTTTTGCATTGGAGAAAGGATCGTGAATTTTGAAAATACATCCATCGTAACCAATATGAATTGATTGCCCCTCCGTGATTTCGTGATTTTTCCATAGATGTCCATCGCGAATAGCTCACGGGGCTTTGATGGTAGAATTGGAATTGGCTTCTGCTTGACGAGGTATGAGTTCGCCTTCACACGCTGGCAAGTGTCGCACGTGATTATCGCGTCCCTGACGGTCTTTCTCAGGTCTTTCCATATGAACGTTTCTTGAATCGTGGCGACAGTCTTGTCGATACCTCCGTGCCCAATAATACGATGTACATGCCAAATTAAATCATTTTGTAATTCTTCAGGAATCACAACCTTTAATTTCGTATGGTCCTTGTCTGCATACTTTAACAGTTGATTATCAAGAAATGTGTACTCTTCCGCTACCTTCTGAATTTCGTTATACCGAGGGTCGCCCTGTTGAATTGCCCCTGGAAATACTGAATAATCGGCTGTAAGGTTGGGTCAGCCTGTTGGAAAGTTGGCAGTTGGCTCAGTCGTAGCAGTACATCCCTGTCTTCCTGCGTCAAGTCGACGTAATTTACCTGTTCTTTCGTTCCATTAAATTCTTAAATTTTATCATGAATTAATTTTTCTACATCCTCCGTGGTATCTGCTGTAAAAATATCTTTGAAAATGTCTTCGTGGTCCAAAATGTTCAATTCTCCCTCAGCATACTCGGCTCCCAATGTATCGTTGTATTCTTCATCAGTACTGTCATTCGCTTCATCGTCCTCACTAGTTTCCGGATTTATTTCAACCTTATTATGACCTTCGTTTCTTCGTAATTTTACAACGTTTCCAGCGAGGTCAATGAGGGCATTTGTTTCCCTGAGAAAGTAGGCTCCAATGATTATATTATAATTTACTCTGGCCATGATAATGAACGTATGACTGTAGGTTGAGTTTCCTATTGTCATCTCCAGGTATATCTGCGACTTACAGGTAGTAACCTTGTCTGGCACGATCCCTTTAATCTTTACAGTTGAAACTAGAATTTCAGGTAAGCTCATTTTCTCTTTTAGGTCGTTAAACAAAGTTCTGGAGATGATGCTAATGCTAGCGCCTGTGTCCAAAAGTCCTAATACATTGGTTCCATTAATTTTGATTTTTATAACAGGTAGGGGAAGAATTTGAGGACTCTCCTGCTTTACGGCATCAGTTAATAAATCTTCAGGTTGTGCTATCCAGGAATCTACTTGGGCTACTTCCCATTCTTCGTTCTCGGTGTCTGGCTGCGTGTTTATGTCACTGTCCGATGGAGTTGTTAATTGGAAATTGAAGGTTTTTTTTCTTAGCACCAGTCTCATTTAGGTTGGTGCGTTTGGGTTTAGATGCCTGCTGTCCTGGTTTTCTTTCCTTCTGACATGCTGGAATTCGAGACTCTCAGCCCCCGTGATATCTGGGTTCATATCCCGGGTCTCTATAGCCTGTCTCCATGGTTCTCGCTGATGTTTATTACTCAATTCGGCAATATATCGCCGGCCCACTTGCTGTCGTTGGTCTGCGTTGCTGTCTCGTCTGTAATCTCTTCTATCGTCCCATCTTCTTCCTCGTTCACGATAGTAGGGTCTATTTCTTCCTCTGTCATCCCATCGCCTCCTATCTCTAGACGGATATCTCCTCTGGTACGGTCGCCTATCTGGGTAGCTGGGTCGCCGATACCACGTATTTCCGACCTCTTCATCCTGGCGTCTTGGGTTCATGTCTCGGCGCGGTACAGCTCCTGAATTTGTATTGTTTACCTGCGCATTACCCTGGGTGTTCTTGTTTGTGGCGTTTACCAGGTAAGCCCTGTGTTCTTGAGGCTGTCTGTTCGTCCTCGGTGGAGTATTGTTAGTTGTCGTGGCGTCTAATTTCCTCAGGATTGACTCGACCTGGACCGGATTTTCTACCCTTGCCGTGATTAGTATCCGTTGTACTTCCGGCGGAAATTGCTTAATTATCGTTTGGACTATTTCAGCATCTGATACGGACGAATCTAGTTGTCGGAGCTTCACTAATTGTCCTAAAAAGAAATCAACATACCTCGTAGGATTTGTGGAAGTATATTTATGTGTATATAAGTCCATCCTGAGCGCTTGCTGCGCCGATAATGACCAGTATCTTTCGAGGAAGGCTTTCTCAAAATCA